>NC_142622.1:12030833-13474166 GCF_059453375.1 Lepisosteus platostomus
AAATTGTGATGCTGACCCCATTATGCCACATTGATGGGTTTAATACAAGTGCCCGAGCTAGGGTTAGGGTTAGGGCTTGAATGAGAAGCAGACATTTTCTGATACCTTTGCTGTGCTTTTGGAGGCAGTTGAAATGCAGGAAAAGTGTTGTTTTGTTGTTTCCTTGACGACAACTTTTGGCCCACATTTGCGATTTTTGCTAAGCCGCGCGGCTGTCGCTCATAAATGGTTAAAAATGCAAAAATTTTCAAATGCCCTTTTTACGTGCTGACCTCTTTCGTTTTTTGTATTGGAATCCAAATAAAGTGATACTTTTAGCCAAACTTTAGTGGAAATTGTGATGCTGACCCCAATATGCCACATTGATGGGTTTAATACAAGTGCCCGAGCTAGGGTTAGGGTTAGGTCTTGAATGAGAAGCAGACATTTTCTGATGCCTTTGCTGTGCTTTTGGAGGCAGTTGAAATGCAGGAAAGGTGTTGTTTTGTTGTTTCCTTGACGACAACTTTTGGCCCACATTTTCGATTTTTGCTAAGCCGCGCGGCTGTCGCTCAAAAATGGTTAAAAATGCAAAAATTTTCAAATGCCCTTTTTACGTGCTGAACTCTTTCGTTTTTTGTATTGGAATCCAAATAAAGTGATACTTTTAGCCAAACTTTAGTGGAAATTGTGATGCTGACCCCAATATGCCACATTGATGGGTTTAATACAAGTGCCCGAGCTAGGGTTAGGGTTAGGGCTTGAATGAGAAGCAGACATTTTCTGATGCCTTTGCTGTGCTTTTGGAGGCAGTTGAAATGCAGGAAAAGTGTTGTTTTGTTGTTTCCTTGACGACAACTTTTGGCCCACATTTTCGATTTTTGCTAAGCCGCGCGGCTGTCGCTCAACAATGGTTAAAAATGCAAAAATTTTCAACTGCCCTTTTTACGTGCTGAAGTCTTTCGTTTTTTGTATTGGAATCCAAATAAAGTGATACTTTTAGCCAAACTTTAGTGGAAATTGTGATGCTGACCCCAATATGCCACATTGATGGGTTTAATTCAAGTGCCCGAGCTAGGGTTAGGGTTAGGGCTTGAATGAGAAGCAGACATTTTCTGATGCCTTTGCTGTGCTTTTGGAGGCAGTTGAAATGCAGGAAAAGTGTTGTTTTGTTGTTTCCATGACGACAACTTTTGGCCCACATTTGCGATTTTTGCTAAGCCGCGCGGCTGTCACTCAAAAATGGTTTAAAATGCAAAAATTTTCAAATACCCTTTTTACATGCTAAACTCTTTCGTTTCTTGTATTGGAATCCAAATAAAGTGATACTTTTAGCCAAACTTTAGTGGAAATTGTGATGCTGACCCCAATATGCCACATTGATGGGTTTAATACAAGTGCCCGAGCTAGGGTTAGGGTTAGGGCTTGAATGAGAAGCAGACATTTTCTGATGCCTTTGCTGTGCTTTTGGAGGCAGTTGAAATGCAGGAAAAGTGTTGTTTTGTTGTTTCCTTGACGACAACTTTTGGCCCACATTTTCGATTTTTGCTAAGCCGCGCGGCTGTCGCTCAAAAATGGTTAAAAATGCAAAAAGTTTCAAATGCCCTTTTTACGTGCTGAACTCTTTCGTTTTTTGTATTGGAATCCAAATAAAGTGATACTTTTAGCCAAACTTTAGTGGAAATTGTGATGCTGAGCCCAATATGCCACATTGATGGGTTTAATACAAGTGCCCGAGCTAGGGTTAGGGTTAGGGCTTGAATGAGAAGCAGACATTTTCTGATGCCTTTGCTGTGCTTTTTTAGGCAGTTGAAATGCAGGAAAAGTGTTGTTTTGTTGTTTCCTTGACGACAACTTTTGGCCCACATTTTCGATTTTTGCTAAGCCGCGCGGCTGTCGCTCAAAAATGGTTAAAAATGCAAAAAATTTCAAATGCCCTTTTTACGTGCTGAACTCTTTCGTTTTTTGTATTGGAATCCAAATAAAGTGATACTTTTAGCCAAACTTTAGTGGAAATTGTGATGCTGACCCCAATATGCCACAAATCATGCTTATTTCACGCAGAATTCCAGCTGCAGTTGACCCAACGAGAAATACTGGAAATGTCAAGCAGATTCAGTGCAGATGCACTGAAGATGCTTTAAAGCATTACATTAAATGTTTCTGATGAGTTTGGAGTCATTTGGGTAACTTTTGGAACACAGCACGTGAAGGCAAGGTTTTTGATGGGTTTAATACAACTGCCCGAGCTAGGGTTAGGGTTAGGGCTTGAATGAGAAGCAGACATTTTCTGATGCCTTTGCTGTGCTTTTGGAGGCAGTTGAAATGCAGGAAAAGTGTTGTTTTGTTGTTTCCTTGACGACAACTTTTGGCCCACATTTGTGATTTTTGCTAAGCCGCGCGGCTGTCGCTCAGAAATGGTTAAAAATGCAAACATTTTCAAATACCCTTTTTACGTGCTAAACTCTTTTGTTTTTTGTATTGGAATCCAAATAAAGTGATACTTTTAGCCAAACTTTAGTGGAAATTGTGATGCTGACCCCAATATGCCACATTGATGGGTTTAATACAAGTGCCCGAGCTAGGGTTAGGGTTAGGTCTTGAATGAGAAGCAGACATTTTCTGATACCTTTGCTGTGCTTTTGGAGGCAGTTGAAATGCAGGAAAAGTGTTGTTTTGTTGTTTCCTTGACGACAACTTTTGGCCCACATTTTCGATTTTTGCTAAGCCGCGCGGCTGTCGCTCAACAATGGTTAAAAATGCAAAAATTTTCAACTGCCCTTTTTACGTGCTGAAGTCTTTCGTTTTTTGTATTGGAATCCAAATAAAGTGATACTTTTAGCCAAACTTTAGTGGAAATTGTGATGCTGACCCCAATATGCCACATTGATGGGTTTAATTCAAGTGCCCGAGCTAGGGTTAGGGTTAGGGCTTGAATGAGAAGCAGACATTTTCTGATGCCTTTGCTGTGCTTTTGGAGGCAGTTGAAATGCAGGAAAAGTGTTGTTTTGTTGTTTCCATGACGACAACTTTTGGCCCACATTTGCGATTTTTGCTAAGCCGCGCGGCTGTCACTCAAAAATGGTTTAAAATGCAAAAATTTTCAAATACCCTTTTTACATGCTAAACTCTTTCGTTTCTTGTATTGGAATCCAAATAAAGTGATACTTTTAGCCAAACTTTAGTGGAAATTGTGATGCTGACCCCAATATGCCACATTGATGGGTTTAATACAAGTGCCCGAGCTAGGGTTAGGGTTAGGTCTTGAATGAGAAGCAGACATTTTCTGATGCCTTTGCTGTGCTTTTGGAGGCAGTTGAAATGCAGGAAAAGTGTTGTTTTGTTGTTTCCTTGACGACAACTTTTGGCCCACATTTTCGATTTTTGCTAAGCCGCGCGGCTGTCGCTCAAAAATGGTTAAAAATGCAAAAAGTTTCAAATGCCCTTTTTACGTGCTGAACTCTTTCGTTTTTTGTATTGGAATCCAAATAAAGTGATACTTTTAGCCAAACTTTAGTGGAAATTGTGATGCTGAGCCCAATATGCCACATTGATGGGTTTAATACAAGTGCCCGAGCTAGGGTTAGGGTTAGGGCTTGAATGAGAAGCAGACATTTTCTGATGCCTTTGCTGTGCTTTTTTAGGCAGTTGAAATGCAGGAAAAGTGTTGTTTTGTTGTTTCCTGGACGACAACTTTTGACCCACATTTTCGATTTTTGCTAAGCCGCGCGGCTGTCGCTCAAAAATGGTTAAAAATGCAAAAATTTTCAAATGCCCTTTTTACGTGCCTAACTCTTTCGTTTTTTTGTATTGGAATCCAAATAAAGTGATACTTTTAGCCAAACTTTAGTGGAAATTGTGATGCTGACCCCAATATGCCACATTGATGGGTTTAATACAAGTGCCCGAGCTAGGGTTAGGGTTAGGGCTTGAATGAGAAGCAGACATTTTCTGATGCCTTTGCTGTGCTTTTGGAGGCAGTTGAAATGCAGGAAAAGTGTTGTTTTGTTGTTTCCATGACGACAACTTTTGGCCCACATTTGCGATTTTTGCTAAGCCGCGCGGCTGTCACTCAAAAATGGTTTAAAATGCAAAAATTTTCAAATACCCTTTTTACATGCTAAACTCTTTCGTTTTTTGTATTGGAATCCAAATAAAGTGATACTTTTAGCCAAACTTTAGTGGAAATTGTGATGCTGACCCCAATATGCCACATTGATGGGTTTAATACAAGTGCCCGAGCTAGGGTTAGGGTTAGGGCTTGAATGCGAAGCAGACATTTTCTGATGCCTTTGCTGTGCTTTTGGAGGCAGTTGAAATGCAGGAAAAGTGTTGTTTTGTTGTTTCCTTGACGACAACTTTTGGCCCACATTTTCGATTTTTTCTAAGCCGCGCGGCTGTCGCTCAAAAATGGTTAAAAATGCAAAAAGTTTCAAATGCCCTTTTTACGTGCTGAACTCTTTCGTTTTTTGTATTGGAATCCAAATAAAGTGATACTTTTAGCCAAACTTTAGTGGAAATTGTGATGCTGAGCCCAATATGCCACATTGATGGGTTTAATACAAGTGCCCGAGCTAGGGTTAGGGTTAGGGCTTGAATGAGAAGCAGACATTTTCTGATGCCTTTGCTGTGCTTTTTTAGGCAGTTGAAATGCAGGAAAAGTGTTGTTTTGTTGTTTCCTGGACGACAACTTTTGGCCCACATTTTCGATTTTTGCTAAGCCGCGCGGCTGTCGCTCAAAAATGGTTAAAAATGCAAAAATTTTCAAATGCCCTTTTTACGTGCTGAACTCTTTCGTTTTTTTGTATTGGAATCCAAATAAAGTGATACTTTTAGCCAAACTTTAGTGGAAATTGTGATGCTGACCCCAATATGCCACATTGATGGGTTTAATACAAGTGCCCGAGCTAGGGTTAGGGTTAGGGCTTGAATGAGAAGCAGACATTTTCTGATGCCTTTGCTGTGCTTTTGGAGGCAGTTGAAATGCAGGAAAAGTGTTGTTTTGTTGTTTCCATGACGACAACTTTTGGCCCACATTTGCGATTTTTGCTAAGCCGCGCGGCTGTCACTCAAAAATGGTTTAAAATGCAAAAATTTTCAAATACCCTTTTTACATGCTAAACTCTTTCGTTTTTTGTATTGGAATCCAAATAAAGTGATACTTTTAGCCAAACTTTAGTGGAAATTGTGATGCTGACCCCAATATGCCACATTGATGGGTTTAATACAAGTGCCCGAGCTAGGGTTAGGGTTAGGGCTTGAATGAGAAGCAGACATTTTCTGATGCCTTTGCTGTGCTTTTGGAGGCAGTTGAAATGCAGGAAAAGTGTTGTTTTGTTGTTTCCTTGACGACAACTTTTGGCCCACATTTTCGATTTTTGCTAAGCCACGCGGCTGTCGCTCAACAATGGTTAAAAATGCAAAAATTTTCAACTGCCCTTTTTACGTGCTGAAGTCTTTCGTTTTTTGTATTGGAATCCAAATAAAGTGATACTTTTAGCCAAACTTTAGTGGAAATTGTGATGCTGACCCCAATATGCCACATTGATGGGTTTAATACAAGTGCCCGAGCTAGGGTTAGGGTTAGGGCTTGAATGAGAAGCAGACATTTTCTGATGCCTTTGCTGTGCTTTTGGAGGCAGTTGAAATGCAGGAAAAGTGTTGTTTTGTTGTTTCCATGACGACAACTTTTGGCCCACATTTGCGATTTTTGCTAAGCCGCGCGGCTGTCACTCAAAAATGGTTTAAAATGCAAAAATTTTCAAATACCCTTTTTACATGCTAAACTCTTTCGTTTCTTGTATTGGAATCCAAATAAAGTGATACTTTTAGCCAAACTTTAGTGGAAATTGTGATGCTGACCCCAATATGCCACATTGATGGGTTTAATACAAGTGCCCGAGCTAGGGTTAGGGTTAGGGCTTGAATGAGAAGCAGACATTTTCTGATGCCTTTGCTGTGCTTTTGGAGGCAGTTGAAATGCAGGAAAAGTGTTGTTTTGTTGTTTCCTTGACGACAACTTTTGGCCCACATTTTCGATTTTTGCTAAGCCGCGCGGCTGTCGCTCAAAAATGGTTAAAAATGCAAAAAGTTTCAAATGCCCTTTTTACGTGCTGAACTCTTTCGTTTTTTGTATTGGAATCCAAATAAAGTGATACTTTTAGCCAAACTTTAGTGGAAATTGTGATGCTGAGCCCAATATGCCACATTGATGGGTTTAATACAAGTGCCCGAGCTAGGGTTAGGGTTAGGGCTTGAATGAGAAGCAGACATTTTCTGATGCCTTTGCTGTGCTTTTTTAGGCAGTTGAAATGCAGGAAAAGTGTTGTTTTGTTGTTTCCTGGACGACAACTTTTGGCCCACATTTTCGATTTTTGCTAAGCCGCGCGGCTGTCGCTCAACAATGGTTAAAAATGCAAAAATTTTCAAATGCCCTTTTTACGTGCTGAAGTCTTTCGTTTTTTGTATTGGAATCCAAATAAAGTGATATTTTTAGACAAACTTTAGTGGAAATTGTGATGCTGACCCCAATATGCCACAAATCATGCTTATTTCATGCAGAATTCCAGCTGCAGTTGACCCAACGAGAAATACTGGAAATGTCAAGCGGATTCAGTGCAGATGCACTGAAGATGCTTTAAAGCATTACATTAAATGTTTCTGATGAGTTTGGAGTCATTTGGGTATCTTTTGGAACACAGCACGTGAAGGCAAGGTTTTTGATGGGTTTAATACAAGTGCCCGAGCTAGGGTTAGGGTTAGGCCTTGAATGAGAAGCAGACATTTTCTGATGCCTTTGCTGTGCTTTTGGAGGCAGTTGAAATGCAGGAAAAGTGTTGTTTTGTTGTTTACATTACGACAACTTTTGGCCCACATTTGTGATTTTTGCTAAGCCGCGCGGCTGTCTCTCAGAAATGGTTAAAAATGCAAACATTTTCAAATACCCTTTTTACGTGCTAAACTCTTTTGTTTTTTGTATTGGAATCCAAATAAAGTGATACTTTTAGCCAAACTTTAGTGGAAATTGTGATGCTGACCCCATTATGCCACATTGATGGGTTTAATACAAGTGCCCGAGCTAGGGTTAGGGTTAGGGCTTGAATGAGAAGCAGACATTTTCTGATACCTTTGCTGTGCTTTTGGAGGCAGTTGAAATGCAGGAAAAGTGTTGTTTTGTTGTTTCCTTGACGACAACTTTTGGCCCACATTTGCGATTTTTGCTAAGCCGCGCGGCTGTCGCTCATAAATGGTTAAAAATGCAAAAATTTTCAAATGCCCTTTTTACGTGCTGACCTCTTTCGTTTTTTGTATTGGAATCCAAATAAAGTGATACTTTTAGCCAAACTTTAGTGGAAATTGTGATGCTGACCCCAATATGCCACATTGATGGGTTTAATACAAGTGCCCGAGCTAGGGTTAGGGTTAGGTCTTGAATGAGAAGCAGACATTTTCTGATGCCTTTGCTGTGCTTTTGGAGGCAGTTGAAATGCAGGAAAGGTGTTGTTTTGTTGTTTCCTTGACGACAACTTTTGGCCCACATTTTCGATTTTTGCTAAGCCGCGCGGCTGTCGCTCAAAAATGGTTAAAAATGCAAAAATTTTCAAATGCCCTTTTTACGTGCTGAACTCTTTCGTTTTTTGTATTGGAATCCAAATAAAGTGATACTTTTAGCCAAACTTTAGTGGAAATTGTGATGCTGACCCCAATATGCCACATTGATGGGTTTAATACAAGTGCCCGAGCTAGGGTTAGGGTTAGGGCTTGAATGAGAAGCAGACATTTTCTGATGCCTTTGCTGTGCTTTTGGAGGCAGTTGAAATGCAGGAAAAGTGTTGTTTTGTTGTTTCCTTGACGACAACTTTTGGCCCACATTTTCGATTTTTGCTAAGCCGCGCGGCTGTCGCTCAAAAATGGTTAAAAATGCAAAAAATTTCAAATGCCCTTTTTACGTGCTGAACTCTTTCGTTTTTTGTATTGGAATCCAAATAAAGTGATACTTTTAGCCAAACTTTAGTGGAAATTGTGATGCTGACCCCAATATGCCACAAATCATGCTTATTTCACGCAGAATTCCAGCTGCAGTTGACCCAACGAGAAATACTGGAAATGTCAAGCAGATTCAGTGCAGATGCACTGAAGATGCTTTAAAGCATTACATTAAATGTTTCTGATGAGTTTGGAGTCATTTGGGTAACTTTTGGAACACAGCACGTGAAGGCAAGGTTTTTGATGGGTTTAATACAACTGCCCGAGCTAGGGTTAGGGTTAGGGCTTGAATGAGAAGCAGACATTTTCTGATGCCTTTGCTGTGCTTTTGGAGGCAGTTGAAATGCAGGAAAAGTGTTGTTTTGTTGTTTCCTTGACGACAACTTTTGGCCCACATTTGTGATTTTTGCTAAGCCGCGCGGCTGTCACTCAGAAATGGTTAAAAATGCAAACATTTTCAAATACCCTTTTTACGTGCTAAACTCTTTTGTTTTTTGTATTGGAATCCAAATAAAGTGATACTTTTAGCCAAACTTTAGTGGAAATTGTGATGCTGACCCCAATATGCCACATTGATGGGTTTAATACAAGTGCCCGAGCTAGGGTTAGGGTTAGCGCTTGAATGAGAAGCAGACATTTTCTGATACCTTTGCTGTGCTTTTGGAGGCAGTTGAAATGCAGGAAAAGTGTTGTTTTGTTGTTTCCTTGACGACAACTTTTGGCCCACATTTTCGATTTTTGCTAAGCCGCGCGGCTGTCGCTCAACAATGGTTAAAAATGCAAAAATTTTCAACTGCCCTTTTTACGTGCTGAAGTCTTTCGTTTTTTGTATTGGAATCCAAATAAAGTGATACTTTTAGCCAAACTTTAGTGGAAATTGTGATGCTGACCCCAATATGCCACATTGATGGGTTTAATACAAGTGCCCGAGCTAGGGTTAGGGTTAGGGCTTGAATGAGAAGCAGACAATTTCTGATGCCTTTGCTGTGCTTTTGGAGGCAGTTGAAATGCAGGAAAAGTGTTGTTTTGTTGTTTCCATGACGACAACTTTTGGCCCACATTTGCGATTTTTGCTAAGCCGCGCGGCTGTCGCTCAACAATGGTTAAAAATGCAAAAATTTTCAACTGCCCTTTTTACGTGCTGAAGTCTTTCGTTTTTTGTATTGGAATCCAAATAAAGTGATACTTTTAGCCAAACTTTAGTGGAAATTGTGATGCTGACCCCAATATGCCACATTGATGGGTTTAATACAAGTGCCCGAGCTAGGGTTAGGGTTAGGGCTTGAATGAGAAGCAGACATTTTCTGATGCCTTTGCTGTGCTTTTGGAGGCAGTTGAAATGCAGGAAAAGTGTTGTTTTGTTGTTTCCATGACGACAACTTTTGGCCCACATTTGCGATTTTTGCTAAGCCGCGCGGCTGTCACTCAAAAATGGTTTAAAATGCAAAAATTTTCAAATACCCTTTTTACATGCTAAACTCTTTCGTTTCTTGTATTGGAATCCAAATAAAGTGATACTTTTAGCCAAACTTTAGTGGAAATTGTGATGCTGACCCCAATATGCCACAAATCATGCTTATTTCACGCAGAATTCCAGCTGCAGTTGACCCAACGAGAAATACTGGAAATGTCAAGCAGATTCAGTGCAGATGCACTGAAGATGCTTTAAAGCATTACATTAAATGTTTCTGATGAGTTTGGAGTCATTTGGGTAACTTTTGGAACACAGCACGTGAAGGCAAGGTTTTTGATGGGTTTAATACAACTGCCCGAGCTAGGGTTAGGGTTAGGGCTTGAATGAGAAGCAGACATTTTCTGATGCCTTTGCTGTGCTTTTGGAGGCAGTTGAAATGCAGGAAAAGTGTTGTTTTGTTGTTTCCTTGACGACAACTTTTGGCCCACATTTGTGATTTTTGCTAAGCCGCGCGGCTGTCACTCAGAAATGGTTAAAAATGCAAACATTTTCAAATACCCTTTTTACGTGCTAAACTCTTTTGTTTTTTGTATTGGAATCCAAATAAAGTGATACTTTTAGCCAAACTTTAGTGGAAATTGTGATGCTGACCCCAATATGCCACATTGATGGGTTTAATACAAGTGCCCGAGCTAGGGTTAGGGTTAGCGCTTGAATGAGAAGCAGACATTTTCTGATACCTTTGCTGTGCTTTTGGAGGCAGTTGAAATGCAGGAAAAGTGTTGTTTTGTTGTTTCCTTGACGACAACTTTTGGCCCACATTTTCGATTTTTGCTAAGCCGCGCGGCTGTCGCTCAACAATGGTTAAAAATGCAAAAATTTTCAACTGCCCTTTTTACGTGCTGAAGTCTTTCGTTTTTTGTATTGGAATCCAAATAAAGTGATACTTTTAGCCAAACTTTAGTGGAAATTGTGATGCTGACCCCAATATGCCACATTGATGGGTTTAATACAAGTGCCCGAGCTAGGGTTAGGGTTAGGGCTTGAATGAGAAGCAGACAATTTCTGATGCCTTTGCTGTGCTTTTGGAGGCAGTTGAAATGCAGGAAAAGTGTTGTTTTGTTGTTTCCATGACGACAACTTTTGGCCCACATTTGCGATTTTTGCTAAGCCGCGCGGCTGTCGCTCAACAATGGTTAAAAATGCAAAAATTTTCAACTGCCCTTTTTACGTGCTGAAGTCTTTCGTTTTTTGTATTGGAATCCAAATAAAGTGATACTTTTAGCCAAACTTTAGTGGAAATTGTGATGCTGACCCCAATATGCCACATTGATGGGTTTAATACAAGTGCCCGAGCTAGGGTTAGGGTTAGGGCTTGAATGAGAAGCAGACATTTTCTGATGCCTTTGCTGTGCTTTTGGAGGCAGTTGAAATGCAGGAAAAGTGTTGTTTTGTTGTTTCCATGACGACAACTTTTGGCCCACATTTGCGATTTTTGCTAAGCCGCGCGGCTGTCACTCAAAAATGGTTTAAAATGCAAAAATTTTCAAATACCCTTTTTACATGCTAAACTCTTTCGTTTCTTGTATTGGAATCCAAATAAAGTGATACTTTTAGCCAAACTTTAGTGGAAATTGTGATGCTGACCCCAATATGCCACATTGATGGGTTTAATACAAGTGCCCGAGCTAGGGTTAGGGTTAGGGCTTGAATGAGAAGCAGACATTTTCTGATGCCTTTGCTGTGCTTTTGGAGGCAGTTGAAATGCAGGAAAAGTGTTGTTTTGTTGTTTCCTTGACGACAACTTTTGGCCCACATTTTCGATTTTTGCTAAGCCGCGCGGCTGTCGCTCAAAAATGGTTAAAAATGCAAAAAGTTTCAAATGCCCTTTTTACGTGCTGAACTCTTTCGTTTTTTGTATTGGAATCCAAATAAAGTGATACTTTTAGCCAAACTTTAGTGGAAATTGTGATGCTGAGCCCAATATGCCACATTGATGGGTTTAATACAAGTGCCCGAGCTAGGGTTAGGGTTAGGGCTTGAATGAGAAGCAGACATTTTCTGATGCCTTTGCTGTGCTTTTTTAGGCAGTTGAAATGCAGGAAAAGTGTTGTTTTGTTGTTTCCTGGACGACAACTTTTGGCCCACATTTTCGATTTTTGCTAAGCCGCGCGGCTGTCGCTCAACAATGGTTAAAAATGCAAAAATTTTCAAATGCCCTTTTTACGTGCTGAAGTCTTTCGTTTTTTGTATTGGAATCCAAATAAAGTGATATTTTTAGACAAACTTTAGTGGAAATTGTGATGCTGACCCCAATATGCCACAAATCATGCTTATTTCATGCAGAATTCCAGCTGCAGTTGACCCAACGAGAAATACTGGAAATGTCAAGCGGATTCAGTGCAGATGCACTGAAGATGCTTTAAAGCATTACATTAAATGTTTCTGATGAGTTTGGAGTCATTTGGGTATCTTTTGGAACACAGCACGTGAAGGCAAGGTTTTTGATGGGTTTAATACAAGTGCCCGAGCTAGGGTTAGGGTTAGGCCTTGAATGAGAAGCAGACATTTTCTGATGCCTTTGCTGTGCTTTTGGAGGCAGTTGAAATGCAGGAAAAGTGTTGTTTTGTTGTTTACATTACGACAACTTTTGGCCCACATTTGTGATTTTTGCTAAGCCGCGCGGCTGTCTCTCAGAAATGGTTAAAAATGCAAACATTTTCAAATACCCTTTTTACGTGCTAAACTCTTTTGTTTTTTGTATTGGAATCCAAATAAAGTGATACTTTTAGCCAAACTTTAGTGGAAATTGTGATGCTGACCCCATTATGCCACATTGATGGGTTTAATACAAGTGCCCGAGCTAGGGTTAGGGTTAGGGCTTGAATGAGAAGCAGACATTTTCTGATACCTTTGCTGTGCTTTTGGAGGCAGTTGAAATGCAGGAAAAGTGTTGTTTTGTTGTTTCCTTGACGACAACTTTTGGCCCACATTTGCGATTTTTGCTAAGCCGCGCGGCTGTCGCTCATAAATGGTTAAAAATGCAAAAATTTTCAAATGCCCTTTTTACGTGCTGACCTCTTTCGTTTTTTGTATTGGAATCCAAATAAAGTGATACTTTTAGCCAAACTTTAGTGGAAATTGTGATGCTGACCCCAATATGCCACATTGATGGGTTTAATACAAGTGCCCGAGCTAGGGTTAGGGTTAGGTCTTGAATGAGAAGCAGACATTTTCTGATGCCTTTGCTGTGCTTTTGGAGGCAGTTGAAATGCAGGAAAGGTGTTGTTTTGTTGTTTCCTTGACGACAACTTTTGGCCCACATTTTCGATTTTTGCTAAGCCGCGCGGCTGTCGCTCAAAAATGGTTAAAAATGCAAAAATTTTCAAATGCCCTTTTTACGTGCTGAACTCTTTCGTTTTTTGTATTGGAATCCAAATAAAGTGATACTTTTAGCCAAACTTTAGTGGAAATTGTGATGCTGACCCCAATATGCCACATTGATGGGTTTAATACAAGTGCCCGAGCTAGGGTTAGGGTTAGGGCTTGAATGAGAAGCAGACATTTTCTGATGCCTTTGCTGTGCTTTTGGAGGCAGTTGAAATGCAGGAAAAGTGTTGTTTTGTTGTTTCCTTGACGACAACTTTTGGCCCACATTTTCGATTTTTGCTAAGCCGCGCGGCTGTCGCTCAAAAATGGTTAAAAATGCAAAAAATTTCAAATGCCCTTTTTACGTGCTGAACTCTTTCGTTTTTTGTATTGGAATCCAAATAAAGTGATACTTTTAGCCAAACTTTAGTGGAAATTGTGATGCTGACCCCAATATGCCACAAATCATGCTTATTTCACGCAGAATTCCAGCTGCAGTTGACCCAACGAGAAATACTGGAAATGTCAAGCAGATTCAGTGCAGATGCACTGAAGATGCTTTAAAGCATTACATTAAATGTTTCTGATGAGTTTGGAGTCATTTGGGTAACTTTTGGAACACAGCACGTGAAGGCAAGGTTTTTGATGGGTTTAATACAACTGCCCGAGCTAGGGTTAGGGTTAGGGCTTGAATGAGAAGCAGACATTTTCTGATGCCTTTGCTGTGCTTTTGGAGGCAGTTGAAATGCAGGAAAAGTGTTGTTTTGTTGTTTCCTTGACGACAACTTTTGGCCCACATTTGTGATTTTTGCTAAGCCGCGCGGCTGTCACTCAGAAATGGTTAAAAATGCAAACATTTTCAAATACCCTTTTTACGTGCTAAACTCTTTTGTTTTTTGTATTGGAATCCAAATAAAGTGATACTTTTAGCCAAACTTTAGTGGAAATTGTGATGCTGACCCCAATATGCCACATTGATGGGTTTAATACAAGTGCCCGAGCTAGGGTTAGGGTTAGCGCTTGAATGAGAAGCAGACATTTTCTGATACCTTTGCTGTGCTTTTGGAGGCAGTTGAAATGCAGGAAAAGTGTTGTTTTGTTGTTTCCTTGACGACAACTTTTGGCCCACATTTTCGATTTTTGCTAAGCCGCGCGGCTGTCGCTCAACAATGGTTAAAAATGCAAAAATTTTCAACTGCCCTTTTTACGTGCTGAAGTCTTTCGTTTTTTGTATTGGAATCCAAATAAAGTGATACTTTTAGCCAAACTTTAGTGGAAATTGTGATGCTGACCCCAATATGCCACATTGATGGGTTTAATACAAGTGCCCGAGCTAGGGTTAGGGTTAGGGCTTGAATGAGAAGCAGACATTTTCTGATGCCTTTGCTGTGCTTTTGGAGGCAGTTGAAATGCAGGAAAAGTGTTGTTTTGTTGTTTCCATGACGACAACTTTTGGCCCACATTTGCGATTTTTGCTAAGCCGCGCGGCTGTCACTCAAAAATGGTTTAAAATGCAAAAATTTTCAAATACCCTTTTTACATGCTAAACTCTTTCGTTTCTTGTATTGGAATCCAAATAAAGTGATACTTTTAGCCAAACTTTAGTGGAAATTGTGATGCTGACCCCAATATGCCACATTGATGGGTTTAATACAAGTGCCCGAGCTAGGGTTAGGGTTAGGGCTTGAATGAGAAGCAGACATTTTCTGATGCCTTTGCTGTGCTTTTGGAGGCAGTTGAAATGCAGGAAAAGTGTTGTTTTGTTGTTTCCTTGACGACAACTTTTGGCCCACATTTTCGATTTTTGCTAAGCCGCGCGGCTGTCGCTCAAAAATGGTTAAAAATGCAAAAAGTTTCAAATGCCCTTTTTACGTGCTGAACTCTTTCGTTTTTTGTATTGGAATCCAAATAAAGTGATACTTTTAGCCAAACTTTAGTGGAAATTGTGATGCTGAGCCCAATATGCCACATTGATGGGTTTAATACAAGTGCCCGAGCTAGGGTTAGGGTTAGGGCTTGAATGAGAAGCAGACATTTTCTGATGCCTTTGCTGTGCTTTTTTAGGCAGTTGAAATGCAGGAAAAGTGTTGTTTTGTTGTTTCCTGGACGACAACTTTTGGCCCACATTTTCGATTTTTGCTAAGCCGCGCGGCTGTCGCTCAAAAATGGTTAAAAATGCAAAAATTTTCAAATGCCCTTTTTACGTGCTGAACTCTTTCGTTTTTTTGTATTGGAATCCAAATAAAGTGATACTTTTAGCCAAACTTTAGTGGAAATTGTGATGCTGACCCCAGTATGCCACATTGATGGGTTTAATACAAGTGCCCGAGCTAGGGTTAGGGTTAGGGCTTGAATGAGAAGCAGACATTTTCTGATGCCTTTGCTGTGCTTTTGGAGGCAGTTGAAATGCAGGAAAAGTGTTGTTTTGTTGTTTCCTTGACGACAACTTTTGGCCCACATTTTCGATTTTTGCTAAGCCGTGCGGCTGTCGCTCAACAATGGTTAAAAATGCAAAAATTTTCAAATGCCCTTTTTACGTGCTGAAGTCTTTCGTTTTTTGTATTGGAATCCAAATAAAGTGATATTTTTAGACAAACTTTAGTGGAAATTGTGATGCTGACCCCAATATGCCACAAATCATGCTTATTTCATGCAGAATTCCAGCTGCAGTTGACCCAACGAGAAATACTGGAAATGTCAAGCGGATTCAGTGCAGATGCACTGAAGATGCTTTAAAGCATTACATTAAATGTTTCTGATGAGTTTGGAGTCATTTGGGTATCTTTTGGAACACAGCACGTGAAGGCAAGGTTTTTGATGGGTTTAATACAAGTGCCCGAGCTAGGGTTAGGGTTAGGCCTTGAATGAGAAGCAGACATTTTCTGATGCCTTTGCTGTGCTTTTGGAGGCAGTTGAAATGCAGGAAAAGTGTTGTTTTGTTGTTTACATTACGACAACTTTTGGCCCACATTTGTGATTTTTGCTAAGCCGCGCGGCTGTCTCTCAGAAATGGTTAAAAATGCAAACATTTTCAAATACCCTTTTTACGTGCTAAACTCTTTTGTTTTTTGTATTGGAATCCAAATAAAGTGATACTTTTAGCCAAACTTTAGTGGAAATTGTGATGCTGACCCCATTATGCCACATTGATGGGTTTAATACAAGTGCCCGAGCTAGGGTTAGGGTTAGGGCTTGAATGAGAAGCAGACATTTTCTGATACCTTTGCTGTGCTTTTGGAGGCAGTTGAAATGCAGGAAAAGTGTTGTTTTGTTGTTTCCTTGACGACAACTTTTGGCCCACATTTGCGATTTTTGCTAAGCCGCGCGGCTGTCGCTCATAAATGGTTAAAAATGCAAAAATTTTCAAATGCCCTTTTTACGTGCTGACCTCTTTCGTTTTTTGTATTGGAATCCAAATAAAGTGATACTTTTAGCCAAACTTTAGTGGAAATTGTGATGCTGACCCCAATATGCCACATTGATGGGTTTAATACAAGTGCCCGAGCTAGGGTTAGGGTTAGGTCTTGAATGAGAAGCAGACATTTTCTGATGCCTTTGCTGTGCTTTTGGAGGCAGTTGAAATGCAGGAAAGGTGTTGTTTTGTTGTTTCCTTGACGACAACTTTTGGCCCACATTTTCGATTTTTGCTAAGCCGCGCGGCTGTCGCTCAAAAATGGTTAAAAATGCAAAAATTTTCAAATGCCCTTTTTACGTGCTGAACTCTTTCGTTTTTTGTATTGGAATCCAAATAAAGTGATACTTTTAGCCAAACTTTAGTGGAAATTGTGATGCTGACCCCAATATGCCACATTGATGGGTTTAATACAAGTGCCCGAGCTAGGGTTAGGGTTAGGGCTTGAATGAGAAGCAGACATTTTCTGATGCCTTTGCTGTGCTTTTGGAGGCAGTTGAAATGCAGGAAAAGTGTTGTTTTGTTGTTTCCTTGACGACAACTTTTGGCCCACATTTTCGATTTTTGCTAAGCCGCGCGGCTGTCGCTCAAAAATGGTTAAAAATGCAAAAAATTTCAAATGCCCTTTTTACGTGCTGAACTCTTTCGTTTTTTGTATTGGAATCCAAATAAAGTGATACTTTTAGCCAAACTTTAGTGGAAATTGTGATGCTGACCCCAATATGCCACAAATCATGCTTATTTCACGCAGAATTCCAGCTGCAGTTGACCCAACGAGAAATACTGGAAATGTCAAGCAGATTCAGTGCAGATGCACTGAAGATGCTTTAAAGCATTACATTAAATGTTTCTGATGAGTTTGGAGTCATTTGGGTAACTTTTGGAACACAGCACGTGAAGGCAAGGTTTTTGATGGGTTTAATACAACTGCCCGAGCTAGGGTTAGGGTTAGGGCTTGAATGAGAAGCAGACATTTTCTGATGCCTTTGCTGTGCTTTTGGAGGCAGTTGAAATGCAGGAAAAGTGTTGTTTTGTTGTTTCCTTGACGACAACTTTTGGCCCACATTTGTGATTTTTGCTAAGCCGCGCGGCTGTCACTCAGAAATGGTTAAAAATGCAAACATTTTCAAATACCCTTTTTACGTGCTAAACTCTTTTGTTTTTTGTATTGGAATCCAAATAAAGTGATACTTTTAGCCAAACTTTAGTGGAAATTGTGATGCTGACCCCAATATGCCACATTGATGGGTTTAATACAAGTGCCCGAGCTAGGGTTAGGGTTAGCGCTTGAATGAGAAGCAGACATTTTCTGATACCTTTGCTGTGCTTTTGGAGGCAGTTGAAATGCAGGAAAAGTGTTGTTTTGTTGTTTCCTTGACGACAACTTTTGGCCCACATTTTCGATTTTTTCTAAGCCGCGCGGCTGTCGCTCAACAATGGTTAAAAATGCAAAAATTTTCAACTGCCCTTTTTACGTGCTGAAGTCTTTCGTTTTTTGTATTGGAATCCAAATAAAGTGATACTTTTAGCCAAACTTTAGTGGAAATTGTGATGCTGACCCCAATATGCCACATTGATGGGTTTAATACAAGTGCCCGAGCTAGGGTTAGGGTTAGGGCTTGAATGAGAAGCAGACATTTTCTGATGCCTTTGCTGTGCTTTTGGAGGCAGTTGAAATGCAGGAAAAGTGTTGTTTTGTTGTTTCCATGACGACAAATTTTGGCCCACATTTGCGATTTTTGCTAAGCCGCGCGGCTGTCACTCAAAAATGGTTTAAAATGCAAAAATTTTCAAATACCCTTTTTACATGCTAAACTCTTTCGTTTCTTGTATTGGAATCCAAATAAAGTGATACTTTTAGCCAAACTTTAGTGGAAATTGTGATGCTGACCCCAATATGCCACATTGATGGGTTTAATACAAGTGCCCGAGCTAGGGTTAGGGTTAGGGCTTGAATGAGAAGCAGACATTTTCTGATGCCTTTGCTGTGCTTTTGGAGGCAGTTGAAATGCAGGAAAAGTGTTGTTTTGTTGTTTCCTTGACGACAACTTTTGGCCCACATTTTCGATTTTTGCTAAGCCGCGCGGCTGTCGCTCAAAAATGGTTAAAAATGCAAAAAGTTTCAAATGCCCTTTTTACGTGCTGAACTCTTTCGTTTTTTGTATTGGAATCCAAATAAAGTGATACTTTTAGCCAAACTTTAGTGGAAATTGTGATGCTGAGCCCAATATGCCACATTGATGGGTTTAATACAAGTGCCCGAGCTAGGGTTAGGGTTAGGGCTTGAATGAGAAGCAGACATTTTCTGATGCCTTTGCTGTGCTTTTTTAGGCAGTTGAAATGCAGGAAAAGTGTTGTTTTGTTGTTTCCTGGACGACAACTTTTGGCCCACATTTTCGATTTTTGCTAAGCCGCGCGGCTGTCGCTCAAAAATGGTTAAAAATGCAAAAATTTTCAAATGCCCTTTTTACGTGCTGAACTCTTTCGTTTTTTTGTATTGGAATCCAAATAAAGTGATACTTTTAGCCAAACTTTAGTGGAAATTGTGATGCTGACCCCAATATGCCACATTGATGGGTTTAATACAAGTGCCCGAGCTAGGGTTAGGGTTAGGGCTTGAATGAGAAGCAGACATTTTCTGATGCCTTTGCTGTGCTTTTGGAGGCAGTTGAAATGCAGGAAAAGTGTTGTTTTGTTGTTTCCATGACGACAACTTTTGGCCCACATTTGCGATTTTTGCTAAGCCGCGCGGCTGTCACTCAAAAATGGTTTAAAATGCAAAAATTTTCAAATACCCTTTTTACATGCTAAACTCTTTCGTTTTTTGTATTGGAATCCAAATAAAGTGATACTTTTAGCCAAACTTTAGTGGAAATTGTGATGCTGACCCCAATATGCCACATTGATGGATTTAATACAAGTGCCCGAGCTAGGGTTAGGGTTAGGGCTTGAATGAGAAGCAGACATTTTCTGATGCCTTTGCTGTGCTTTTGGAGGCAGTTGAAATGCAGGAAAAGTGTTGTTTTGTTGTTTCCTTGACGACAACTTTTGGCCCACATTTTCGATTTTTGCTAAGCCGCGCGGCTGTCGCTCAAAAATGGTTAAAAATGCAAAAATTTTCAAATGCCCTTTTTACGTGCTGAACTCTTTCGTTTTTTGTATTGGAATCCAAATAAAGTGATACTTTTAGCCAAACTTTAGTGGAAATTGTGATGCTGACCCCAATATGCCACAAATCATGCTTATTTCATGCAGAATTCCAGCTGCAGTTGACCCAACGAGAAATACTGGAAATGTCAAGCGGATTCAGTGCAGATGCACTGAAGATGCTTTAAAGCATTACATTAAATGTTTCTTATGAGTTTGGAGTCATTTGGGTAACTTTTGGAACACAGCACGTGAAGGCAAGGTTTTTGATGGGTTTAATACAAGTGCCCGAGCTAGGGTTAGGGTTAGGGCTTGAATGAGAAGCAGACATTTTCTGATGCCTTTGCTGTGCTTTTGGAGGCAGTTGAAATGCAGGAAAAGTGTTGTTTTGTTGTTTACATGACGACAACTTTTGGCCCACATTTGTGATTTTTGCTAAGCCGCGCGGCTGTCGCTCAAAAATGGTTAAAAATGCAAAAATTTTCAAATGCCCTTTTTACGTGCTGAACTCTTTCGTTTTTTGTATTGGAATCCAAATAAAGTGATACTTTTAGCCAAACTTTAGTGGAAATTGTGATGCTGACCCCAATATGCCACATTGATGGGTTTAATACAAGTGCCCGAGCTAGGGTTAGGGTTAGGGCTTGAATGAGAAGCAGACATTTTCTGATGCCTTTGCTGTGCTTTTTTAGGCAGTTGAAATGCAGGAAAAGTGTTGTTTTGTTGTTTCCTTGACGACAAATTTTGGCCCACATTTTCGATTTTTGCTAAGCCGCGCGGCTGTCGCTCAAAAATGGTTAAAAATGCAAAAATTTTCAAATCCCCTTTTTACGTGCTGAACTCTTTCGTTTTTTGTATTGGAATCCAAATAAAGTGATACTTTTAGCCAAACTTTAGTGGAAATTGTGATGCTGACCCCAATATGCCACAAATCATGCTTATTTCACGCAGAATTCCAGCTGCAATTGACCCAACGAGAAATACTGGAAATGTCAAGCAGATTCAGTGCAGATGCACTGAAGATGCTTTAAAGCATTACATTTAATGTTTCTGATGAGTTTGGAGTCATTTGAGTAACTTTTGGAACACAGCACATGAAGGCAAGGTTTTTGATTAGTTTAATACAAGTGCCTGAGCTAGGGTTAGGGTTAGAGCTTGAATGAGAAGCAGACATTTTCTGATGCCTTTGCTGTGCTTTTGGAGGCAGTTGAAATGCAGGAAAAGTGTTGTTTTGTTGTTTCCATGACGACAACTTTTGGCCCACATTTGTGATTTTTGCTAAGCCGCGCGGCTGTCGCTCAAAAATGGTTAAAAATGC
Organism: Lepisosteus platostomus; assembly: GCF_059453375.1. NCBI lineage: Eukaryota > Metazoa > Chordata > Actinopteri > Semionotiformes > Lepisosteidae > Lepisosteus > Lepisosteus platostomus. Next base: position 12,051,459 of record NC_142622.1, read on the forward strand.
AAAAATTTTCAAATGCCCTTTTTACGTGCTGAACTCTTTCGTTTTTTGTATTGGAATCCAAATAAAGTGATACTTTTAGCCAAACTTTAGTGGAAATTGTGATGCTGACCCCAATATGCCACATTGATGGGTTTAATACAAGTGCCCGAGCTAGGGTTAGGGTTAGGGCTTGAATGAGAAGCAGACATTTTCTGATGCCTTTGCTGTGCTTTTGGAGGCAGTTGAAATGCAGGAAAAGTGTTGTTTTGTTGTTTCCATGACGACAACTTTTGGCCCACATTTGCGATTTTTGCTAAGCCGCGCGGCTGTCACTCAAAAATGGTTTAAAATGCAAAAATTTTCAAATACCCTTTTTACATGCTAAACTCTTTCGTTTCTTGTATTGGAATCCAAATAAAGTGATACTTTTAGCCAAACTTTAGTGGAAATTGTGATGCTGACCCCAATATGCCACATTGATGGGTTTAATACAAGTGCCTGAGCTAGGGTTAGGGTTAGGGCTTGAATGAGAAGCAGACATTTTCTGATGCCTTTGCTGTGCTTTTGGAGGCAGTTGAAATGCAGGAAAAGTGTTGTTTTGTTGTTTACATGACGACAACTTTTGGCCCACATTTGTGATTTTTGCTAAGCCGCGCGGCTGTCGCTCAGAAATGGTTAAAAATGCAAACATTTTCAAATACCTTTTTTACGTGCTAAACTCTTTTGTTTTTTGTATTGGAATCCAAATAAAGTGATACTTTTAGCCAAACTTTAGTGGAAATTGTGATGCTGACCCCAGTATGCCATATTGATGGGTTTAATACAAGTGCCCGAGCTAGGGTTAGGGTTAGGGCTTGAATGAGAAGCAGACATTTTCTGATGCCTTTGCTGTGCTTTTGGAGGCAGTTGAAATGCAGGAAAAGTGTTGTTTTGTTGTTTCCTTGACGACAACTTTTGGCCCACATTTTCGATTTTTGCTAAGCCGTGCGGCTGTCGCTCAACAATGGTTAAAAATGCAAAAATTTTCAAATGCCCTTTTTACGTGCTGAAGTCTTTCGTTTTTTGTATTGGAATCCAAATAAAGTGATATTTTTAGACAAACTTTAGTGGAAATTGTGATGCTGACCCCAATATGCCACAAATCATGCTTATTTCATGCAGAATTCCAGCTGCAGTTGACCCAACGAGAAATACTGGAAATGTCAAGCGGATTCAGTGCAGATGCACTGAAGATGCTTTAAAGCATTACATTAAATGTTTCTGATGAGTTTGGAGTCATTTGGGTATCTTTTGGAACACAGCACGTGAAGGCAAGGTTTTTGATGGGTTTAATACAAGTGCCCGAGCTAGGGTTAGGGTTAGGCCTTGAATGAGAAGCAGACATTTTCTGATGCCTTTGCTGTGCTTTTGGAGGCAGTTGAAATGCAGGAAAAGTGTTGTTTTGTTGTTTACATTACGACAACTTTTGGCCCACATTTGTGATTTTTGCTAAGCCGCGCGGCTGTCTCTCAGAAATGGTTAAAAATGCAAACATTTTCAAATACCCTTTTTACGTGCTAAACTCTTTTGTTTTTTGTATTGGAATCCAAATAAAGTGATACTTTTAGCCAAACTTTAGTGGAAATTGTGATGCTGACCCCATTATGCCACATTGATGGGTTTAATACAAGTGCCCGAGCTAGGGTTAGGGTTAGGGCTTGAATGAGAAGCAGACATTTTCTGATACCTTTGCTGTGCTTTTGGAGGCAGTTGAAATGCAGGAAAAGTGTTGTTTTGTTGTTTCCTTGACGACAACTTTTGGCCCACATTTGCGATTTTTGCTAAGCCGCGCGGCTGTCGCTCATAAATGGTTAAAAATGCAAAAATTTTCATATGCCCTTTTTACGTGCTGAACTCTTTCGTTTTTTGTATTGGAATCCAAATAAAGTGATACTTTTAGCCAAACTTTAGTGGAAATTGTGATGCTGACCCCAATATGCCACATTGATGGGTTTAATACAAGTGCCCGAGCTAGGGTTAGGGTTAGGTCTTGAATGAGAAGCAGACATTTTCTGATGCCTTTGCTGTGCTTTTGGAGGCAGTTGAAATGCAGGAAAGGTGTTGTTTTGTTGTTTCCTTGACGACAACTTTTGGCCCACATTTTCGATTTTTGCTAAGCCGCGCGGCTGTCGCTCAAAAATGGTTAAAAATGCAAAAATTTTCAAATGCCCTTTTTACGTGCTGAACTCTTTCGTTTTTTGTATTGGAATCCAAATAAAGTGATACTTTTAGCCAAACTTTAGTGGAAATTGTGATGCTGACCCCAATATGCCACAAATCATGCTTATTTCACGCAGAATTCCAGCTGCAGTTGACCCAACGAGAAATACTGGAAATGTCAAGCAGATTCAGTGCAGATGCACTGAAGATGCTTTAAAGCATTACATTAAATGTTTCTGATGAGTTTGGAGTCATTTGGGTAACTTTTGGAACACAGCACGTGAAGGCAAGGTTTTTGATGGGTTTAATACAACTGCCCGAGCTAGGGTTAGGGTTAGGGCTTGAATGAGAAGCAGACATTTTCTGATGCCTTTGCTGTGCTTTTGGAGGCAGTTGAAATGCAGGAAAAGTGTTGTTTTGTTGTTTCCTTGACGACAACTTTTGGCCCACATTTGTGATTTTTGCTAAGCCGCGCGGCTGTCGCTCAGAAATGGTTAAAAATGCAAACATTTTCAAATACCCTTTTTACGTGCTAAACTCTTTTGTTTTTTGTATTGGAATCCAAATAAAGTGATACTTTTAGCCAAACTTTAGTGGAAATTGTGATGCTGACCCCAATATGCCACATTGATGGGTTTAATACAAGTGCCCGAGCTAGGGTTAGGGTTAGGTCTTGAATGAGAAGCAGACATTTTCTGATACCTTTGCTGTGCTTTTGGAGGCAGTTGAAATGCAGGAAAAGTGTTGTTTTGTTGTTTCCTTGACGACAACTTTTGGCCCACATTTTCGATTTTTGCTAAGCCGCGCGGCTGTCGCTCAACAATGGTTAAAAATGCAAAAATTTTCAACTGCCCTTTTTACGTGCTGAAGTCTTTCGTTTTTTGTATTGGAATCCAAATAAAGTGATACTTTTAGCCAAACTTTAGTGGAAATTGTGATGCTGACCCCAATATGCCACATTGATGGGTTTAATTCAAGTGCCCGAGCTAGGGTTAGGGTTAGGGCTTGAATGAGAAGCAGACATTTTCTGATGCCTTTGCTGTGCTTTTGGAGGCAGTTGAAATGCAGGAAAAGTGTTGTTTTGTTGTTTCCATGACGACAACTTTTGGCCCACATTTGCGATTTTTGCTAAGCCGCGCGGCTGTCACTCAAAAATGGTTTAAAATGCAAAAATTTTCAAATACCCTTTTTACATGCTAAACTCTTTCGTTTCTTGTATTGGAATCCAAATAAAGTGATACTTTTAGCCAAACTTTAGTGGAAATTGTGATGCTTACCCCAATATGCCACATTGATGGGTTTAATACAAGTGCCCGAGCTAGGGTTAGGGTTAGGGCTTGAATGAGAAGCAGACATTTTCTGATGCCTTTGCTGTGCTTTTGGAGGCAGTTGAAATGCAGGAAAAGTGTTGTTTTGTTGTTTCCTTGACGACAACTTTTGGCCCACATTTTCGATTTTTGCTAAGCCGCGCGGCTGTCGCTCAAAAATGGTTAAAAATGCAAAAAGTTTCAAATGCCCTTTTTACGTGCTGAACTCTTTCGTTTTTTGTATTGGAATCCAAATAAAGTGATACTTTTAGCCAAACTTTAGTGGAAATTGTGATGCTGAGCCCAATATGCCACATTGATGGGTTTAATACAAGTGCCCGAGCTAGGGTTAGGGTTAGGGCTTGAATGAGAAGCAGACATTTTCTGATGCCTTTGCTGTGCTTTTTTAGGCAGTTGAAATGCAGGAAAAGTGTTGTTTTGTTGTTTCCTGGACGACAACTTTTGGCCCACATTTTCGATTTTTGCTAAGCCGCGCGGCTGTCGCTCATAAATGGTTAAAAATGCAAAAATTTTCAAATGCCCTTTTTACGTGCTGACCTCTTTCGTTTTTTGTATTGGAATCCAAATAAAGTGATACTTTTAGCCAAACTTTAGTGGAAATTGTGATGCTGACCCCAATATGCCACATTGATGGGTTTAATACAAGTGCCCGAGCTAGGGTTAGGGTTAGGGCTTGAATGAGAAGCAGACATTTTCTGATGCCTTTGCTGTGCTTTTGGAGGCAGTTGAAATGCAGGAAAAGTGTTGTTTTGTTGTTTCCATGACGACAACTTTTGGCCCACATTTGCGATTTTTGCTAAGCCGCGCGGCTGTCACTCAAAAATGGTTTAAAATGCAAAAATTTTCAAATACCCTTTTTACATGCTAAACTCTTTCGTTTTTTGTATTGGAATCCAAATAAAGTGATACTTTTAGCCAAACTTTAGTGGAAATTGTGATGCTGACCCCAATATGCCACATTGATGGGTTTAATACAAGTGCCCGAGCTAGGGTTAGGGTTAGGGCTTGAATGAGAAGCAGACATTTTCTGATGCCTTTGCTGTGCTTTTGGAGGCAGTTGAAATGCAGGAAAAGTGTTGTTTTGTTGTTTCCTTGACGACAACTTTTGGCCCACATTTTCGATTTTTGCTAAGCCGCGCGGCTGTCGCTCAAAAATGGTTAAAAATGCAAAAATTTTCAAATGCCCTTTTTACGTGCTGAACTCTTTCGTTTTTTGTATTGGAATCCAAATAAAGTGATACTTTTAGCCAAACTTTAGTGGAAATTGTGATGCTGACCCCAATATGCCAGAAATCATGCTTATTTCACGCAGAATTCCAGCTGCAGTTGACCCAACGAGAAATACTGGAAATGTCAAGCAGATTCAGTGCAGATGCACTGAAGATGCTTTAAAGCATTACATTAAATGTTTCTGATGAGTTTGGAGTCATTTGAGTAACTTTTGGAACACAGCACATGAAGGAAAGGTTTTAGATGGGTTTAATACAAGTGCCCGAGCTAGGGTTAGGGTTAGGCCTTGAATGAGAAGCAGACATTTTCTGATGCCTTTGCTGTGCTTTTGGAGGCAGTTGAAATGCAGGAAAAGTGTTGTTTTGTTGTTTACATTACGACAACTTTTGGCCCACATTTGTGATTTTTGCTAAGCCGCGCGGCTGTCTCTCAGAAATGGTTAAAAATGCAAACATTTTCAAATACCCTTTTTACGTGCTAAACTCTTTTGTTTTTTGTATTGGAATCCAAATAAAGTGATACTTTTAGCCAAACTTTAGTGGAAATTGTGATGCTGACCCCAGTATGCCACATTGATGGGTTTAATACAAGTGCCCGAGCTAGGGTTAGGGTTAGGGCTTGAATGAGAAGCAGACATTTTCTGATGCCTTTGCTGTGCTTTTGGAGGCAGTTGAAATGCAGGAAAAGTGTTGTTTTGTTGTTTCCTTGACGACAACTTTTGGCCCACATTTTCGATTTTTGCTAAGCCGTGCGGCTGTCGCTCAACAATGGTTAAAAATGCAAAAATTTTCAAATGCCCTTTTTACGTGCTGAAGTCTTTCGTTTTTTGTATTGGAATCCAAATAAAGTGATATTTTTAGACAAACTTTAGTGGAAATTGTGATGCTGACCCCAATATGCCACAAATCATGCTTATTTCATGCAGAATTCCAGCTGCAGTTGACCCAACGAGAAATACTGGAAATGTCAAGCGGATTCAGTGCAGATGCACTGAAGATGCTTTAAAGCATTACATTAAATGTTTCTGATGAGTTTGGAGTCATTTGGGTATCTTTTGGAACACAGCACGTGAAGGCAAGGTTTTTGATGGGTTTAATACAAGTGCCCGAGCTAGGGTTAGGGTTAGGCCTTGAATGAGAAGCAGACATTTTCTGATGCCTTTGCTGTGCTTTTGGAGGCAGTTGAAATGCAGGAAAAGTGTTGTTTTGTTGTTTACATTACGACAACTTTTGGCCCACATTTGTGATTTTTGCTAAGCCGCGCGGCTGTCTCTCAGAAATGGTTAAAAATGCAAACATTTTCAAATACCCTTTTTACGTGCTAAACTCTTTTGTTTTTTGTATTGGAATCCAAATAAAGTGATACTTTTAGCCAAACTTTAGTGGAAATTGTGATGCTGACCCCATTATGCCACATTGATGGGTTTAATACAAGTGCCCGAGCTAGGGTTAGGGTTAGGGCTTGAATGAGAAGCAGACATTTTCTGATACCTTTGCTGTGCTTTTGGAGGCAGTTGAAATGCAGGAAAAGTGTTGTTTTGTTGTTTCCTTGACGACAACTTTTGGCCCACATTTTCGATTTTTGCTAAGCCGCGCGGCTGTCGCTCATAAATGGTTAAAAATGCAAAAATTTTCATTTGCCCTTTTTACGTGCTGAACTCTTTCGTTTTTTGTATTGGAATCCAAATAAAGTGATACTTTTAGCCAAACTTTAGTGGAAATTGTGATGCTGACCCCAATATGCCACATTGATGGGTTTAATACAAGTGCCCGAGCTAGGGTTAGGGTTAGGTCTTGAATGAGAAGCAGACATTTTCTGATGCCTTTGCTGTGCTTTTGGAGGCAGTTGAAATGCAGGAAAGGTGTTGTTTTGTTGTTTCCTTGACGACAACTTTTGGCCCACATTTTCGATTTTTGCTAAGCCGCGCGGCTGTCGCTCAAAAATGGTTAAAAATGCAAAAATTTTCAAATGCCCTTTTTACGTGCTGAACTCTTTCGTTTTTTGTATTGGAATCCAAATAAAGTGATACTTTTAGCCAAACTTTAGTGGAAATTGTGATGCTGACCCCAATATGCCACAAATCATGCTTATTTCACGCAGAATTCCAGCTGCAGTTGACCCAACGAGAAATACTGGAAATGTCAAGCAGATTCAGTGCAGATGCACTGAAGATGCTTTAAAGCATTACATTAAATGTTTCTGATGAGTTTGGAGTCATTTGGGTAACTTTTGGAACACAGCACGTGAAGGCAAGGTTTTTGATGGGTTTAATACAACTGCCCGAGCTAGGGTTAGGGTTAGGGCTTGAATGAGAAGCAGACATTTTCTGATGCCTTTGCTGTGCTTTTGGAGGCAGTTGAAATGCAGGAAAAGTGTTGTTTTGTTGTTTCCTTGACGACAACTTTTGGCCCACATTTGTGATTTTTGCTAAGCCGCGCGGCTGTCGCTCAGAAATGGTTAAAAATGCAAACATTTTCAAATACCCTTTTTACGTGCTAAACTCTTTTGTTTTTTGTATTGGAATCCAAATAAAGTGATACTTTTAGCCAAACTTTAGTGGAAATTGTGATGCTGACCCCAATATGCCACATTGATGGGTTTAATACAAGTGCCCGAGCTAGGGTTAGGGTTAGGTCTTGAATGAGAAGCAGACATTTTCTGATACCTTTGCTGTGCTTTTGGAGGCAGTTGAAATGCAGGAAAAGTGTTGTTTTGTTGTTTCCTTGACGACAACTTTTGGCCCACATTTTCGATTTTTGCTAAGCCGCGCGGCTGTCGCTCAACAATGGTTAAAAATGCAAAAATTTTCAACTGCCCTTTTTACGTGCTGAAGTCTTTCGTTTTTTGTATTGGAATCCAAATAAAGTGATACTTTTAGCCAAACTTTAGTGGAAATTGTGATGCTGACCCCAATATGCCACATTGATGGGTTTAATTCAAGTGCCCGAGCTAGGGTTAGGGTTAGGGCTTGAATGAGAAGCAGACATTTTCTGATGCCTTTGCTGTGCTTTTGGAGGCAGTTGAAATGCAGGAAAAGTGTTGTTTTGTTGTTTCCATGACGACAACTTTTGGCCCACATTTGCGATTTTTGCTAAGCCGCGCGGCTGTCACTCAAAAATGGTTTAAAATGCAAAAATTTTCAAATACCCTTTTTACATGCTAAACTCTTTCGTTTCTTGTATTGGAATCCAAATAAAGTGATACTTTTAGCCAAACTTTAGTGGAAATTGTGATGCTGACCCCAATATGCCACATTGATGGGTTTAATACAAGTGCCCGAGCTAGGGTTAGGGTTAGGGCTTGAATGAGAAGCAGACATTTTCTGATGCCTTTGCTGTGCTTTTGGAGGCAGTTGAAATGCAGGAAAAGTGTTGTTTTGTTGTTTCCTTGACGACAACTTTTGGCCCACATTTTCGATTTTTGCTAAGCCGCGCGGCTGTCGCTCAAAAATGGTTAAAAATGCAAAAAGTTTCAAATGCCCTTTTTACGTGCTGAACTCTTTCGTTTTTTGTATTGGAATCCAAATAAAGTGATACTTTTAGCCAAACTTTAGTGGAAATTGTGATGCTGAGCCCAATATGCCACATTGATGGGTTTAATACAAGTGCCCGAGCTAGGGTTAGGGTTAGGGCTTGAATGAGAAGCAGACATTTTCTGATGCCTTTGCTGTGCTTTTTTAGGCAGTTGAAATGCAGGAAAAGTGTTGTTTTGTTGTTTCCTGGACGACAACTTTTGGCCCACATTTTCGATTTTTGCTAAGCCGCGCGGCTGTCGCTCAAAAATGGTTAAAAATGCAAAAATTTTCAAATGCCCTTTTTACGTGCTGAACTCTTTCGTTTTTTTGTATTGGAATCCAAATAAAGTGATACTTTTAGCCAAACTTTAGTGGAAATTGTGATGCTGACCCCAATATGCCACATTGATGGGTTTAATACAAGTGCCCGAGCTAGGGTTAGGGTTAGGGCTTGAATGAGAAGCAGACATTTTCTGATGCCTTTGCTGTGCTTTTGGAGGCAGTTGAAATGCAGGAAAAGTGTTGTTTTGTTGTTTCCATGACGACAACTTTTGGCCCACATTTGCGATTTTTGCTAAGCCGCGCGGCTGTCACTCAAAAATGGTTTAAAATGCAAAAATTTTCAAATACCCTTTTTACATGCTAAACTCTTTCGTTTTTTGTATTGGAATCCAAATAAAGTGATACTTTTAGCCAAACTTTAGTGGAAATTGTGATGCTGACCCCAATATGCCACATTGATGGGTTTAATACAAGTGCCCGAGCTAGGGTTAGGGTTAGGGCTTGAATGCGAAGCAGACATTTTCTGATGCCTTTGCTGTGCTTTTGGAGGCAGTTGAAATGCAGGAAAAGTGTTGTTTTGTTGTTTCCTTGACGACAACTTTTGGCCCACATTTTCGATTTTTGCTAAGCCGCGCGGCTGTCGCTCAAAAATGGTTAAAAATGCAAAAAGTTTCAAATGCCCTTTTTACGTGCTGAACTCTTTCGTTTTTTGTATTGGAATCCAAATAAAGTGATACTTTTAGCCAAACTTTAGTGGAAATTGTGATGCTGAGCCCAATATGCCACATTGATGGGTTTAATACAAGTGCCCGAGCTAGGGTTAGGGTTAGGGCTTGAATGAGAAGCAGACATTTTCTGATGCCTTTGCTGTGCTTTTTTAGGCAGTTGAAATGCAGGAAAAGTGTTGTTTTGTTGTTTCCTGGACGACAACTTTTGGCCCACATTTTCGATTTTTGCTAAGCCGCGCGGCTGTCGCTCAAAAATGGTTAAAAATGCAAAAATTTTCAAATGCCCTTTTTACGTGCTGAACTCTTTCGTTTTTTTGTATTGGAATCCAAATAAAGTGATACTTTTAGCCAAACTTTAGTGGAAATTGTGATGCTGACCCCAATATGCCACATTGATGGGTTTAATACAAGTGCCCGAGCTAGGGTTAGGGTTAGGGCTTGAATGAGAAGCAGACATTTTCTGATGCCTTTGCTGTGCTTTTGGAGGCAGTTGAAATGCAGGAAAAGTGTTGTTTTGTTGTTTCCATGACGACAACTTTTGGCCCACATTTGCGATTTTTGCTAAGCCGCGCGGCTGTCACTCAAAAATGGTTTAAAATGCAAAAATTTTCAAATACCCTTTTTACATGCTAAACTCTTTCGTTTTTTGTATTGGAATCCAAATAAAGTGATACTTTTAGCCAAACTTTAGTGGAAATTGTGATGCTGACCCCAATATGCCACATTGATGGGTTTAATACAAGTGCCCGAGCTAGGGTTAGGGTTAGGGCTTGAATGAGAAGCAGACATTTTCTGATGCCTTTGCTGTGCTTTTGGAGGCAGTTGAAATGCAGGAAAAGTGTTGTTTTGTTGTTTCCTTGACGACAACTTTTGGCCCACATTTTCGATTTTTGCTAAGCCGCGCGGCTGTCGCTCAAAAATGGTTAAAAATGCAAAAATTTTCAAATGCCCTTTTTACGTGCTGAACTCTTTCGTTTTTTGTATTGGAATCCAAATAAAGTGATACTTTTAGCCAAACTTTAGTGGAAATTGTGATGCTGACCCCAATATGCCAGAAATCATGCTTATTTCACGCAGAATTCCAGCTGCAGTTGACCCAACGAGAAATACTGGAAATGTCAAGCAGATTCAGTGCAGATGCACTGAAGATGCTTTAAAGCATTACATTAAATGTTTCTGATGAGTTTGGAGTCATTTGAGTAACTTTTGGAACACAGCACATGAAGGAATTGTTTTAGATGGGTTTAATACAAGTGCCCGAGCTAGGGTTAGGGTTAGGCCTTGAATGAGAAGCAGACATTTTCTGATGCCTTTGCTGTGCTTTTGGAGGCAGTTGAAATGCAGGAAAAGTGTTGTTTTGTTGTTTACATGACGACAACTTTTGGCCCACATTTGTGATTTTTGCTAAGCCGCGCGGCTGTCGCTCAGAAATGGTTAAAAATGCAAACATTTTCAAATACCCTTTTTACGTGCTAAACTCTTTTGTTTTTTGTATTGGAATCCAAATAAAGTGATACTTTTAGCCAAACTTTAGTGGAAATTGTGATGCTGACCCCATTATGCCACATTGATGGGTTTAATACAAGTGCCCGAGCTAGGGTTAGGGTTAGGGCTTGAATGAGAAGCAGACATTTTCTGATACCTTTGCTGTGCTTTTGGAGGCAGTTGAAATGCAGGAAAAGTGTTGTTTTGTTGTTTCCTTGACGACAACTTTTGGCCCACATTTGCGATTTTTGCTAAGCCGCGCGGCTGTCGCTCATAAATGGTTAAAAATGCAAAAATTTTCAAATGCCCTTTTTACGTGCTGACCTCTTTCGTTTTTTGTATTGGAATCCAAATAAAGTGATACTTTTAGCCAAACTTTAGTGGAAATTGTGATGCTGACCCCAATATGCCACATTGATGGGTTTAATACAAGTGCCCGAGCTAGGGTTAGGGTTAGGTCTTGAATGAGAAGCAGACATTTTCTGATGCCTTTGCTGTGCTTTTGGAGGCAGTTGAAATGCAGGAAAGGTGTTGTTTTGTTGTTTCCTTGACGACAACTTTTGGCCCACATTTTCGATTTTTGCTAAGCCGCGCGGCTGTCGCTCAAAAATGGTTAAAAATGCAAAAATTTTCAAATGCCCTTTTTACGTGCTGAACTCTTTCGTTTTTTGTATTGGAATCCAAATAAAGTGATACTTTTAGCCAAACTTTAGTGGAAATTGTGATGCTGACCCCAATATGCCACATTGATGGGTTTAATACAAGTGCCCGAGCTAGGGTTAGGGTTAGGGCTTGAATGAGAAGCAGACATTTTCTGATGCCTTTGCTGTGCTTTTGGAGGCAGTTGAAATGCAGGAAAAGTGTTGTTTTGTTGTTTCCTTGACGACAACTTTTGGCCCACATTTTCGATTTTTGCTAAGCCGCGCGGCTGTCGCTCAAAAATGGTTAAAAATGCAAAAAATTTCAAATGCCCTTTTTACGTGCTGAACTCTTTCGTTTTTTGTATTGGAATCCAAATAAAGTGATACTTTTAGCCAAACTTTAGTGGAAATTGTGATGCTGACCCCAATATGCCACAAATCATGCTTATTTCACGCAGAATTCCAGCTGCAGTTGACCCAACGAGAAATACTGGAAATGTCAAGCAGATTCAGTGCAGATGCACTGAAGATGCTTTAAAGCATTACATTAAATGTTTCTGATGAGTTTGGAGTCATTTGGGTAACTTTTGGAACACAGCACGTGAAGGCAAGGTTTTTGATGGGTTTAATACAACTGCCCGAGCTAGGGTTAGGGTTAGGGCTTGAATGAGAAGCAGACATTTTCTGATGCCTTTGCTGTGCTTTTGGAGGCAGTTGAAATGCAGGAAAAGTGTTGTTTTGTTGTTTCCTTGACGACAACTTTTGGCCCACATTTTCGATTTTTGCTAAGCCGCGCGGCTGTCGCTCAAAAATGGTTAAAAATGCAAAAAGTTTCAAATGCCCTTTTTACGTGCTGAACTCTTTCGTTTTTTGTATTGGAATCCAAATAAAGTGATACTTTTAGCCAAACTTTAGTGGAAATTGTGATGCTGAGCCCAATATGCCACATTGATGGGTTTAATACAAGTGCCCGAGCTAGGGTTAGGGTTAGGGCTTGAATGAGAAGCAGACATTTTCTGATGCCTTTGCTGTGCTTTTTTAGGCAGTTGAAATGCAGGAAAAGTGTTGTTTTGTTGTTTCCTGGACGACAACTTTTGGCCCACATTTTCGATTTTTGCTAAGCCGCGCGGCTGTCGCTCAAAAATGGTTAAAAATGCAAAAATTTTCAAATGCCCTTTTTACGTGCTGAACTCTTTCGTTTTTTTGTATTGGAATCCAAATAAAGTGATACTTTTAGCCAAACTTTAGTGGAAATTGTGATGCTGACCCCAATATGCCACATTGATGGGTTTAATACAAGTGCCCGAGCTAGGGTTAGGGTTAGGGCTTGAATGAGAAGCAGACATTTTCTGATGCCTTTGCTGTGCTTTTGGAGGCAGTTGAAATGCAGGAAAAGTGTTGTTTTGTTGTTTCCATGACGACAACTTTTGGCCCACATTTGCGATTTTTGCTAAGCCGCGCGGCTGTCACTCAAAAATGGTTTAAAATGCAAAAATTTTCAAATACCCTTTTTACATGCTAAACTCTTTCGTTTTTTGTATTGGAATCCAAATAAAGTGATACTTTTAGCCAAACTTTAGTGGAAATTGTGATGCTGACCCCAATATGCCACATTGATGGGTTTAATACAAGTGCCCGAGCTAGGGTTAGGGTTAGGGCTTGAATGCGAAGCAGACATTTTCTGATGCCTTTGCTGTGCTTTTGGAGGCAGTTGAAATGCAGGAAAAGTGTTGTTTTGTTGTTTCCTTGACGACAACTTTTGGCCCACATTTTCGATTTTTGCTAAGCCGCGCGGCTGTCGCTCAAAAATGGTTAAAAATGCAAAAAGTTTCAAATGCCCTTTTTACGTGCTGAACTCTTTCGTTTTTTGTATTGGAATCCAAATAAAGTGATACTTTTAGCCAAACTTTAGTGGAAATTGTGATGCTGAGCCCAATATGCCACATTGATGGGTTTAATACAAGTGCCCGAGCTAGGGTTAGGGTTAGGGCTTGAATGAGAAGCAGACATTTTCTGATGCCTTTGCTGTGCTTTTTTAGGCAGTTGAAATGCAGGAAAAGTGTTGTTTTGTTGTTTCCTGGACGACAACTTTTGGCCCACATTTTCGATTTTTGCTAAGCCGCGCGGCTGTCGCTCAAAAATGGTTAAAAATGCAAAAATTTTCAAATGCCCTTTTTACGTGCTGAACTCTTTCGTTTTTTTGTATTGGAATCCAAATAAAGTGATACTTTTAGCCAAACTTTAGTGGAAATTGTGATGCTGACCCCAATATGCCACATTGATGGGTTTAATACAAGTGCCCGAGCTAGGGTTAGGGTTAGGGCTTGAATGAGAAGCAGACATTTTCTGATGCCTTTGCTGTGCTTTTGGAGGCAGTTGAAATGCAGGAAAAGTGTTGTTTTGTTGTTTCCATGACGACAACTTTTGGCCCACATTTGCGATTTTTGCTAAGCCGCGCGGCTGTCACTCAAAAATGGTTTAAAATGCAAAAATTTTCAAATACCCTTTTTACATGCTAAACTCTTTCGTTTTTTGTATTGGAATCCAAATAAAGTGATACTTTTAGCCAAACTTTAGTGGAAATTGTGATGCTGACCCCAATATGCCACATTGATGGGTTTAATACAAGTGCCCGAGCTAGGGTTAGGGTTAGGGCTTGAATGAGAAGCAGACATTTTCTGATGCCTTTGCTGTGCTTTTGGAGGCAGTTGAAATGCAGGAAAAGTGTTGTTTTGTTGTTTCCTTGACGACAACTTTTGGCCCACATTTTCGATTTTTGCTAAGCCGCGCGGCTGTCGCTCAAAAATGGTTAAAAATGCAAAAATTTTCAAATGCCCTTTTTACGTGCTGAACTCTTTCGTTTTTTGTATTGGAATCCAAATAAAGTGATACTTTTAGCCAAACTTTAGTGGAAATTGTGATGCTGACCCCAATATGCCAGAAATCATGCTTATTTCACGCAGAATTCCAGCTGCAGTTGACCCAACGAGAAATACTGGAAATGTCAAGCAGATTCAGTGCAGATGCACTGAAGATGCTTTAAAGCATTACATTAAATGTTTCTGATGAGTTTGGAGTCATTTGAGTAACTTTTGGAACACAGCACATGAAGGAATTGTTTTAGATGGGTTTAATACAAGTGCCCGAGCTAGGGTTAGGGTTAGGCCTTGAATGAGAAGCAGACATTTTCTGATGCCTTTGCTGTGCTTTTGGAGGCAGTTGAAATGCAGGAAAAGTGTTGTTTTGTTGTTTACATGACGACAACTTTTGGCCCACATTTGTGATTTTTGCTAAGCCGCGCGGCTGTCGCTCAGAAATGGTTAAAAATGCAAACATTTTCAAATACCCTTTTTACGTGCTAAACTCTTTTGTTTTTTGTATTGGAATCCAAATAAAGTGATACTTTTAGCCAAACTTTAGTGGAAATTGTGATGCTGACCCCATTATGCCACATTGATGGGTTTAATACAAGTGCCCGAGCTAGGGTTAGGGTTAGGGCTTGAATGAGAAGCAGACATTTTCTGATACCTTTGCTGTGCTTTTGGAGGCAGTTGAAATGCAGGAAAAGTGTTGTTTTGTTGTTTCCTTGACGACAACTTTTGGCCCACATTTGCGATTTTTGCTAAGCCGCGCGGCTGTCGCTCATAAATGGTTAAAAATGCAAAAATTTTCAAATGCCCTTTTTACGTGCTGACCTCTTTCGTTTTTTGTATTGGAATCCAAATAAAGTGATACTTTTAGCCAAACTTTAGTGGAAATTGTGATGCTGACCCCAATATGCCACATTGATGGGTTTAATACAAGTGCCCGAGCTAGGGTTAGGGTTAGGTCTTGAATGAGAAGCAGACATTTTCTGATGCCTTTGCTGTGCTTTTGGAGGCAGTTGAAATGCAGGAAAGGTGTTGTTTTGTTGTTTCCTTGACGACAACTTTTGGCCCACATTTTCGATTTTTGCTAAGCCGCGCGGCTGTCGCTCAAAAATGGTTAAAAATGCAAAAATTTTCAAATGCCCTTTTTACGTGCTGAACTCTTTCGTTTTTTGTATTGGAATCCAAATAAAGTGATACTTTTAGCCAAACTTTAGTGGAAATTGTGATGCTGACCCCAATATGCCACATTGATGGGTTTAATACAAGTGCCCGAGCTAGGGTTAGGGTTAGGGCTTGAATGAGAAGCAGACATTTTCTGATGCCTTTGCTGTGCTTTTGGAGGCAGTTGAAATGCAGGAAAAGTGTTGTTTTGTTGTTTCCTTGACGACAACTTTTGGCCCACATTTTCGATTTTTGCTAAGCCGCGCGGCTGTCGCTCAAAAATGGTTAAAAATGCAAAAAATTTCAAATGCCCTTTTTACGTGCTGAACTCTTTCGTTTTTTGTATTGGAATCCAAATAAAGTGATACTTTTAGCCAAACTTTAGTGGAAATTGTGATGCTGACCCCAATATGCCACAAATCATGCTTATTTCACGCAGAATTCCAGCTGCAGTTGACCCAACGAGAAATACTGGAAATGTCAAGCAGATTCAGTGCAGATGCACTGAAGATGCTTTAAAGCATTACATTAAATGTTTCTGATGAGTTTGGAGTCATTTGGGTAACTTTTGGAACACAGCACGTGAAGGCAAGGTTTTTGATGGGTTTAATACAACTGCCCGAGCTAGGGTTAGGGTTAGGGCTTGAATGAGAAGCAGACATTTTCTGATGCCTTTGCTGTGCTTTTGGAGGCAGTTGAAATGCAGGAAAAGTGTTGTTTTGTTGTTTCCTTGACGACAACTTTTGGCCCACATTTGTGATTTTTGCTAAGCCGCGCGGCTGTCACTCAGAAATGGTTAAAAATGCAAACATTTTCAAATAACCTTTTTACGTGCTAAACTCTTTTGTTTTTTGTATTGGAATCCAAATAAAGTGATACTTTTAGCCAAACTTTAGTGGAAATTGTGATGCTGACCCCAATATGCCACATTGATGGGTTTAATACAAGTGCCCGAGCTAGGGTTAGGGTTAGCGCTTGAATGAGAAGCAGACATTTTCTGATACCTTTGCTGTGCTTTTGGAGGCAGTTGAAATGCAGGAAAAGTGTTGTTTTGTTGTTTCCTTGACGACAACTTTTGGCCCACATTTTCGATTTTTGCTAAGCCGCGCGGCTGTCGCTCAACAATGGTTAAAAATGCAAAAATTTTCAACTGCCCTTTTTACGTGCTGAAGTCTTTCGTTTTTTGTATTGGAATCCAAATAAAGTGATACTTTTAGCCAAACTTTAGTGGAAATTGTGATGCTGACCCCAATATGCCACATTGATGGGTTTAATACAAGTGCCCGAGCTAGGGTTAGGGTTAGGGCTTGAATGAGAAGCAGACATTTTCTGATGCCTTTGCTGTGCTTTTGGAGGCAGTTGAAATGCAGGAAAAGTGTTGTTTTGTTGTTTCCATGACGACAACTTTTGGCCCACATTTGCGATTTTTGCTAAGCCGCGCGGCTGTCACTCAAAAATGGTTTAAAATGCAAAAATTTTCAAATACCCTTTTTACATGCTAAACTCTTTCGTTTCTTGTATTGGAATCCAAATAAAGTGATACTTTTAGCCAAACTTTAGTGGAAATTGTGATGCTGACCCCAATATGCCACATTGATGGGTTTAATACAAGTGCCCGAGCTAGGGTTAGGGTTAGGGCTTGAATGAGAAGCAGACATTTTCTGATGCCTTTGCTGTGCTTTTGGAGGCAGTTGAAATGCAGGAAAAGTGTTGTTTTGTTGTTTCCTTGACGACAACTTTTGGCCCACATTTTCGATTTTTGCTAAGCCGCGCGGCTGTCGCTCAAAAATGGTTAAAAATGCAAAAATTTTCAAATGCCCTTTTTACGTGCTGAACTCTTTCGTTTTTTGTATTGGAATCCAAATAAAGTGATACTTTTAGCCAAACTTTAGTGGAAATTGTGATGCTGACCCCAATATGCCAGAAATCATGCTTATTTCACGCAGAATTCCAGCTGCAGTTGACCCAACGAGAAATACTGGAAATGTCAAGCAGATTCAGTGCAGATGCACTGAAGATGCTTTAAAGCATTACATTAAATGTTTCTGATGAGTTTGGAGTCATTTGAGTAACTTTTGGAACACAGCACATGAAGGAAAGGTTTTAGATGGGTTTAATACAAGTGCCCGAGCTAGGGTTAGGGTTAGGCCTTGAATGAGAAGCAGACATTTTCTGATGCCTTTGCTGTGCTTTTGGAGGCAGTTGAAATGCAGGAAAAGTGTTGTTTTGTTGTTTACATGACGACAACTTTTGGCCCACATTTGTGATTTTTGCTAAGCCGCGCGGCTGTCGCTCAGAAATGGTTAAAAATGCAAACATTTTCAAATACCCTTTTTACGTGCTAAACTCTTTTGTTTTTTGTATTGGAATCCAAATAAAGTGATACTTTTAGCCAAACTTTAGTGGAAATTGTGATGCTGACCCCATTATGCCACATTGATGGGTTTAATACAAGTGCCCGAGCTAGGGTTAGGGTTAGGGCTTGAATGAGAAGCAGACATTTTCTGATACCTTTGCTGTGCTTTTGGAGGCAGTTGAAATGCAGGAAAAGTGTTGTTTTGTTGTTTCCTTGACGACAACTTTTGGCCCACATTTGCGATTTTTGCTAAGCCGCGCGGCTGTCGCTCATAAATGGTTAAAAATGCAAAAATTTTCAAATGCCCTTTTTACGTGCTGACCTCTTTCGTTTTTTGTATTGGAATCCAAATAAAGTGATACTTTTAGCCAAACTTTAGTGGAAATTGTGATGCTGACCCCAATATGCCACATTGATGGGTTTAATACAAGTGCCCGAGCTAGGGTTAGGGTTAGGTCTTGAATGAGAAGCAGACATTTTCTGATGCCTTTGCTGTGCTTTTGGAGGCAGTTGAAATGCAGGAAAGGTGTTGTTTTGTTGTTTCCTTGACGACAACTTTTGGCCCACATTTTCGATTTTTGCTAAGCCGCGCGGCTGTCGCTCAAAAATGGTTAAAAATGCAAAAATTTTCAAATGCCCTTTTTACGTGCTGAACTCTTTCGTTTTTTGTATTGGAATCCAAATAAAGTGATACTTTTAGCCAAACTTTAGTGGAAATTGTGATGCTGACCCCAATATGCCACATTGATGGGTTTAATACAAGTGCCCGAGCTAGGGTTAGGGTTAGGGCTTGAATGAGAAGCAGACATTTTCTGATGCCTTTGCTGTGCTTTTGGAGGCAGTTGAAATGCAGGAAAAGTGTTGTTTTGTTGTTTCCTTGACGACAACTTTTGGCCCACATTTTCGATTTTTGCTAAGCCGCGCGGCTGTCGCTCAAAAATGGTTAAAAATGCAAAAAATTTCAAATGCCCTTTTTACGTGCTGAACTCTTTCGTTTTTTGTATTGGAATCCAAATAAAGTGATACTTTTAGCCAAACTTTAGTGGAAATTGTGATGCTGACCCCAATATGCCACAAATCATGCTTATTTCACGCAGAATTCCAGCTGCAGTTGACCCAACGAGAAATACTGGAAATGTCAAGCAGATTCAGTGCAGATGCACTGAAGATGCTTTAAAGCATTACATTAAATGTTTCTGATGAGTTTGGAGTCATTTGGGTAACTTTTGGAACACAGCACGTGAAGGCAAGGTTTTTGATGGGTTTAATACAACTGCCCGAGCTAGGGTTAGGGTTAGGTCTTGAATGAGAAGCAGACATTTTCTGATGCCTTTGCTGTGCTTTTGGAGGCAGTTGAAATGCAGGAAAGGTGTTGTTTTGTTGTTTCCTTGACGACAACTTTTGGCCCACATTTTCGATTTTTGCTAAGCCGCGCGGCTGTCGCTCAAAAATGGTTAAAAATGCAAAAATTTTCAAATGCCCTTTTTACATGCTAAACTCTTTCGTTTTTTGTATTGGAATCCAAATAAAGTGATACTTTTAGCCAAACTTTAGTG
The DNA here is from genome assembly GCF_059453375.1 of Lepisosteus platostomus. Lineage (NCBI taxonomy): Eukaryota > Metazoa > Chordata > Actinopteri > Semionotiformes > Lepisosteidae > Lepisosteus > Lepisosteus platostomus. The sequence goes on from NC_142622.1 coordinate 12,070,788, forward strand.
GAAATTGTGATGCTGACCCCAATATGCCACATTGATGGGTTTAATACAAGTGCCCGAGCTAGGGTTAGGGTTAGGGCTTGAATGCGAAGCAGACATTTTCTGATGCCTTTGCTGTGCTTTTGGAGGCAGTTGAAATGCAGGAAAAGTGTTGTTTTGTTGTTTCCTTGACGACAACTTTTGGCCCACATTTTCGATTTTTGCTAAGCCGCGCGGCTGTCGCTCAAAAATGGTTAAAAATGCAAAAAGTTTCAAATGCCCTTTTTACGTGCTGAACTCTTTCGTTTTTTGTATTGGAATCCAAATAAAGTGATACTTTTAGCCAAACTTTAGTGGAAATTGTGATGCTGAGCCCAATATGCCACATTGATGGGTTTAATACAAGTGCCCGAGCTAGGGTTAGGGTTAGGGCTTGAATGAGAAGCAGACATTTTCTGATGCCTTTGCTGTGCTTTTTTAGGCAGTTGAAATGCAGGAAAAGTGTTGTTTTGTTGTTTCCTGGACGACAACTTTTGGCCCACATTTTCGATTTTTGCTAAGCCGCGCGGCTGTCGCTCAAAAATGGTTAAAAATGCAAAAATTTTCAAATGCCCTTTTTACGTGCTGAACTCTTTCGTTTTTTTGTATTGGAATCCAAATAAAGTGATACTTTTAGCCAAACTTTAGTGGAAATTGTGATGCTGACCCCAATATGCCACATTGATGGGTTTAATACAAGTGCCCGAGCTAGGGTTAGGGTTAGGGCTTGAATGAGAAGCAGACATTTTCTGATGCCTTTGCTGTGCTTTTGGAGGCAGTTGAAATGCAGGAAAAGTGTTGTTTTGTTGTTTCCATGACGACAACTTTTGGCCCACATTTGCGATTTTTGCTAAGCCGCGCGGCTGTCACTCAAAAATGGTTTAAAATGCAAAAATTTTCAAATACCCTTTTTACATGCTAAACTCTTTCGTTTTTTGTATTGGAATCCAAATAAAGTGATACTTTTAGCCAAACTTTAGTGGAAATTGTGATGCTGACCCCAATATGCCACATTGATGGGTTTAATACAAGTGCCCGAGCTAGGGTTAGGGTTAGGGCTTGAATGAGAAGCAGACATTTTCTGATGCCTTTGCTGTGCTTTTGGAGGCAGTTGAAATGCAGGAAAAGTGTTGTTTTGTTGTTTCCTTGACGACAACTTTTGGCCCACATTTTCGATTTTTGCTAAGCCGCGCGGCTGTCGCTCAAAAATGGTTAAAAATGCAAAAATTTTCAAATGCCCTTTTTACGTGCTGAACTCTTTCGTTTTTTGTATTGGAATCCAAATAAAGTGATACTTTTAGCCAAACTTTAGTGGAAATTGTGATGCTGACCCCAATATGCCAGAAATCATGCTTATTTCACGCAGAATTCCAGCTGCAGTTGACCCAACGAGAAATACTGGAAATGTCAAGCAGATTCAGTGCAGATGCACTGAAGATGCTTTAAAGCATTACATTAAATGTTTCTGATGAGTTTGGAGTCATTTGAGTAACTTTTGGAACACAGCACATGAAGGAATTGTTTTAGATGGGTTTAATACAAGTGCCCGAGCTAGGGTTAGGGTTAGGCCTTGAATGAGAAGCAGACATTTTCTGATGCCTTTGCTGTGCTTTTGGAGGCAGTTGAAATGCAGGAAAAGTGTTGTTTTGTTGTTTACATGACGACAACTTTTGGCCCACATTTGTGATTTTTGCTAAGCCGCGCGGCTGTCGCTCAGAAATGGTTAAAAATGCAAACATTTTCAAATACCCTTTTTACGTGCTAAACTCTTTTGTTTTTTGTATTGGAATCCAAATAAAGTGATACTTTTAGCCAAACTTTAGTGGAAATTGTGATGCTGACCCCATTATGCCACATTGATGGGTTTAATACAAGTGCCCGAGCTAGGGTTAGGGTTAGGGCTTGAATGAGAAGCAGACATTTTCTGATACCTTTGCTGTGCTTTTGGAGGCAGTTGAAATGCAGGAAAAGTGTTGTTTTGTTGTTTCCTTGACGACAACTTTTGGCCCACATTTGCGATTTTTGCTAAGCCGCGCGGCTGTCGCTCATAAATGGTTAAAAATGCAAAAATTTTCAAATGCCCTTTTTACGTGCTGACCTCTTTCGTTTTTTGTATTGGAATCCAAATAAAGTGATACTTTTAGCCAAACTTTAGTGGAAATTGTGATGCTGACCCCAATATGCCACATTGATGGGTTTAATACAAGTGCCCGAGCTAGGGTTAGGGTTAGGTCTTGAATGAGAAGCAGACATTTTCTGATGCCTTTGCTGTGCTTTTGGAGGCAGTTGAAATGCAGGAAAGGTGTTGTTTTGTTGTTTCCTTGACGACAACTTTTGGCCCACATTTTCGATTTTTGCTAAGCCGCGCGGCTGTCGCTCAAAAATGGTTAAAAATGCAAAAATTTTCAAATGCCCTTTTTACGTGCTGAACTCTTTCGTTTTTTGTATTGGAATCCAAATAAAGTGATACTTTTAGCCAAACTTTAGTGGAAATTGTGATGCTGACCCCAATATGCCACATTGATGGGTTTAATACAAGTGCCCGAGCTAGGGTTAGGGTTAGGGCTTGAATGAGAAGCAGACATTTTCTGATGCCTTTGCTGTGCTTTTGGAGGCAGTTGAAATGCAGGAAAAGTGTTGTTTTGTTGTTTCCTTGACGACAACTTTTGGCCCACATTTTCGATTTTTGCTAAGCCGCGCGGCTGTCGCTCAAAAATGGTTAAAAATGCAAAAAATTTCAAATGCCCTTTTTACGTGCTGAACTCTTTCGTTTTTTGTATTGGAATCCAAATAAAGTGATACTTTTAGCCAAACTTTAGTGGAAATTGTGATGCTGACCCCAATATGCCACAAATCATGCTTATTTCACGCAGAATTCCAGCTGCAGTTGACCCAACGAGAAATACTGGAAATGTCAAGCAGATTCAGTGCAGATGCACTGAAGATGCTTTAAAGCATTACATTAAATGTTTCTGATGAGTTTGGAGTCATTTGGGTAACTTTTGGAACACAGCACGTGAAGGCAAGGTTTTTGATGGGTTTAATACAACTGCCCGAGCTAGGGTTAGGGTTAGGGCTTGAATGAGAAGCAGACATTTTCTGATGCCTTTGCTGTGCTTTTGGAGGCAGTTGAAATGCAGGAAAAGTGTTGTTTTGTTGTTTCCTTGACGACAACTTTTGGCCCACATTTGTGATTTTTGCTAAGCCGCGCGGCTGTCACTCAGAAATGGTTAAAAATGCAAACATTTTCAAATACCCTTTTTACGTGCTAAACTCTTTTGTTTTTTGTATTGGAATCCAAATAAAGTGATACTTTTAGCCAAACTTTAGTGGAAATTGTGATGCTGACCCCAATATGCCACATTGATGGGTTTAATACAAGTGCCCGAGCTAGGGTTAGGGTTAGCGCTTGAATGAGAAGCAGACATTTTCTGATACCTTTGCTGTGCTTTTGGAGGCAGTTGAAATGCAGGAAAAGTGTTGTTTTGTTGTTTCCTTGACGACAACTTTTGGCCCACATTTTCGATTTTTGCTAAGCCGCGCGGCTGTCGCTCAACAATGGTTAAAAATGCAAAAATTTTCAACTGCCCTTTTTACGTGCTGAAGTCTTTCGTTTTTTGTATTGGAATCCAAATAAAGTGATACTTTTAGCCAAACTTTAGTGGAAATTGTGATGCTGACCCCAATATGCCACATTGATGGGTTTAATACAAGTGCCCGAGCTAGGGTTAGGGTTAGGGCTTGAATGAGAAGCAGACATTTTCTGATGCCTTTGCTGTGCTTTTGGAGGCAGTTGAAATGCAGGAAAAGTGTTGTTTTGTTGTTTCCATGACGACAACTTTTGGCCCACATTTGCGATTTTTGCTAAGCCGCGCGGCTGTCACTCAAAAATGGTTTAAAATGCAAAAATTTTCAAATACCCTTTTTACATGCTAAACTCTTTCGTTTCTTGTATTGGAATCCAAATAAAGTGATACTTTTAGCCAAACTTTAGTGGAAATTGTGATGCTGACCCCAATATGCCACATTGATGGGTTTAATACAAGTGCCCGAGCTAGGGTTAGGGTTAGGGCTTGAATGAGAAGCAGACATTTTCTGATGCCTTTGCTGTGCTTTTGGAGGCAGTTGAAATGCAGGAAAAGTGTTGTTTTGTTGTTTCCTTGACGACAACTTTTGGCCCACATTTTCGATTTTTGCTAAGCCGCGCGGCTGTCGCTCAAAAATGGTTAAAAATGCAAAAATTTTCAAATGCCCTTTTTACGTGCTGAACTCTTTCGTTTTTTGTATTGGAATCCAAATAAAGTGATACTTTTAGCCAAACTTTAGTGGAAATTGTGATGCTGACCCCAATATGCCAGAAATCATGCTTATTTCACGCAGAATTCCAGCTGCAGTTGACCCAACGAGAAATACTGGAAATGTCAAGCAGATTCAGTGCAGATGCACTGAAGATGCTTTAAAGCATTACATTAAATGTTTCTGATGAGTTTGGAGTCATTTGAGTAACTTTTGGAACACAGCACATGAAGGAAAGGTTTTAGATGGGTTTAATACAAGTGCCCGAGCTAGGGTTAGGGTTAGGCCTTGAATGAGAAGCAGACATTTTCTGATGCCTTTGCTGTGCTTTTGGAGGCAGTTGAAATGCAGGAAAAGTGTTGTTTTGTTGTTTACATGACGACAACTTTTGGCCCACATTTGTGATTTTTGCTAAGCCGCGCGGCTGTCGCTCAGAAATGGTTAAAAATGCAAACATTTTCAAATACCCTTTTTACGTGCTAAACTCTTTTGTTTTTTGTATTGGAATCCAAATAAAGTGATACTTTTAGCCAAACTTTAGTGGAAATTGTGATGCTGACCCCATTATGCCACATTGATGGGTTTAATACAAGTGCCCGAGCTAGGGTTAGGGTTAGGGCTTGAATGAGAAGCAGACATTTTCTGATACCTTTGCTGTGCTTTTGGAGGCAGTTGAAATGCAGGAAAAGTGTTGTTTTGTTGTTTCCTTGACGACAACTTTTGGCCCACATTTGCGATTTTTGCTAAGCCGCGCGGCTGTCGCTCATAAATGGTTAAAAATGCAAAAATTTTCAAATGCCCTTTTTACGTGCTGACCTCTTTCGTTTTTTGTATTGGAATCCAAATAAAGTGATACTTTTAGCCAAACTTTAGTGGAAATTGTGATGCTGACCCCAATATGCCACATTGATGGGTTTAATACAAGTGCCCGAGCTAGGGTTAGGGTTAGGTCTTGAATGAGAAGCAGACATTTTCTGATGCCTTTGCTGTGCTTTTGGAGGCAGTTGAAATGCAGGAAAGGTGTTGTTTTGTTGTTTCCTTGACGACAACTTTTGGCCCACATTTTCGATTTTTGCTAAGCCGCGCGGCTGTCGCTCAAAAATGGTTAAAAATGCAAAAATTTTCAAATGCCCTTTTTACGTGCTGAACTCTTTCGTTTTTTGTATTGGAATCCAAATAAAGTGATACTTTTAGCCAAACTTTAGTGGAAATTGTGATGCTGACCCCAATATGCCACATTGATGGGTTTAATACAAGTGCCCGAGCTAGGGTTAGGGTTAGGGCTTGAATGAGAAGCAGACATTTTCTGATGCCTTTGCTGTGCTTTTGGAGGCAGTTGAAATGCAGGAAAAGTGTTGTTTTGTTGTTTCCTTGACGACAACTTTTGGCCCACATTTTCGATTTTTGCTAAGCCGCGCGGCTGTCGCTCAAAAATGGTTAAAAATGCAAAAAATTTCAAATGCCCTTTTTACGTGCTGAACTCTTTCGTTTTTTGTATTGGAATCCAAATAAAGTGATACTTTTAGCCAAACTTTAGTGGAAATTGTGATGCTGACCCCAATATGCCACAAATCATGCTTATTTCACGCAGAATTCCAGCTGCAGTTGACCCAACGAGAAATACTGGAAATGTCAAGCAGATTCAGTGCAGATGCACTGAAGATGCTTTAAAGCATTACATTAAATGTTTCTGATGAGTTTGGAGTCATTTGGGTAACTTTTGGAACACAGCACGTGAAGGCAAGGTTTTTGATGGGTTTAATACAACTGCCCGAGCTAGGGTTAGGGTTAGGGCTTGAATGAGAAGCAGACATTTTCTGATGCCTTTGCTGTGCTTTTGGAGGCAGTTGAAATGCAGGAAAAGTGTTGTTTTGTTGTTTCCTTGACGACAACTTTTGGCCCACATTTGTGATTTTTGCTAAGCCGCGCGGCTGTCACTCAGAAATGGTTAAAAATGCAAACATTTTCAAATACCCTTTTTACGTGCTAAACTCTTTTGTTTTTTGTATTGGAATCCAAATAAAGTGATACTTTTAGCCAAACTTTAGTGGAAATTGTGATGCTGACCCCAATATGCCACATTGATGGGTTTAATACAAGTGCCCGAGCTAGGGTTAGGGTTAGGGCTTGAATGAGAAGCAGACATTTTCTGATGCCTTTGCTGTGCTTTTGGAGGCAGTTGAAATGCAGGAAAAGTGTTGTTTTGTTGTTTCCATGACGACAACTTTTGGCCCACATTTGCGATTTTTGCTAAGCCGCGCGGCTGTCACTCAAAAATGGTTTAAAATGCAAAAATTTTCAAATACCCTTTTTACATGCTAAACTCTTTCGTTTCTTGTATTGGAATCCAAATAAAGTGATACTTTTAGCCAAACTTTAGTGGAAATTGTGATGCTGACCCCAATATGCCACATTGATGGGTTTAATACAAGTGCCCGAGCTAGGGTTAGGGTTAGGGCTTGAATGAGAAGCAGACATTTTCTGATGCCTTTGCTGTGCTTTTGGAGGCAGTTGAAATGCAGGAAAAGTGTTGTTTTGTTGTTTCCTTGACGACAACTTTTGGCCCACATTTTCGATTTTTGCTAAGCCGCGCGGCTGTCGCTCAAAAATGGTTAAAAATGCAAAAAGTTTCAAATGCCCTTTTTACGTGCTGAACTCTTTCGTTTTTTGTATTGGAATCCAAATAAAGTGATACTTTTAGCCAAACTTTAGTGGAAATTGTGATGCTGAGCCCAATATGCCACATTGATGGGTTTAATACAAGTGCCCGAGCTAGGGTTAGGGTTAGGGCTTGAATGAGAAGCAGACATTTTCTGATGCCTTTGCTGTGCTTTTTTAGGCAGTTGAAATGCAGGAAAAGTGTTGTTTTGTTGTTTCCTGGACGACAACTTTTGGCCCACATTTTCGATTTTTGCTAAGCCGCGCGGCTGTCGCTCAAAAATGGTTAAAAATGCAAAAATTTTCAAATGCCCTTTTTACGTGCTGAACTCTTTCGTTTTTTTGTATTGGAATCCAAATAAAGTGATACTTTTAGCCAAACTTTAGTGGAAATTGTGATGCTGACCCCAATATGCCACATTGATGGGTTTAATACAAGTGCCCGAGCTAGGGTTAGGGTTAGGGCTTGAATGAGAAGCAGACATTTTCTGATGCCTTTGCTGTGCTTTTGGAGGCAGTTGAAATGCAGGAAAAGTGTTGTTTTGTTGTTTCCATGACGACAACTTTTGGCCCACATTTGCGATTTTTGCTAAGCCGCGCGGCTGTCACTCAAAAATGGTTTAAAATGCAAAAATTTTCAAATACCCTTTTTACATGCTAAACTCTTTCGTTTTTTGTATTGGAATCCAAATAAAGTGATACTTTTAGCCAAACTTTAGTGGAAATTGTGATGCTGACCCCAATATGCCACATTGATGGATTTAATACAAGTGCCCGAGCTAGGGTTAGGGTTAGGGCTTGAATGAGAAGCAGACATTTTCTGATGCCTTTGCTGTGCTTTTGGAGGCAGTTGAAATGCAGGAAAAGTGTTGTTTTGTTGTTTCCTTGACGACAACTTTTGGCCCACATTTTCGATTTTTGCTAAGCCGCGCGGCTGTCGCTCAAAAATGGTTAAAAATGCAAAAATTTTCAAATGCCCTTTTTACGTGCTGAACTCTTTCGTTTTTTGTATTGGAATCCAAATAAAGTGATACTTTTAGCCAAACTTTAGTGGAAATTGTGATGCTGACCCCAATATGCCAGAAATCATGCTTATTTCACGCAGAATTCCAGCTGCAGTTGACCCAACAAGAAATACTGGAAATGTCAAGCAGATTCAGTGCAGATGCACTGAAGATGCTTTAAAGCATTACATTAAATGTTTCTGATGAGTTTGGAGTCATTTGAGTAACTTTTGGAACACAGCACATGAAGGAAAGGTTTTAGATGGGTTTAATACAAGTGCCTGAGCTAGGGTTAGGGTTAGGGCTTGAATGAGAAGCAGACATTTTCTGATGCCTTTGCTGTGCTTTTGGAGGCAGTTGAAATGCAGGAAAAGTGTTGTTTTGTTGTTTCCTTGACGACAACTTTTGGCCCACATTTTCGATTTTTGCTAAGCCGCGCGGCTGTCGCTCAGAAATGGTTAAAAATGCAAACATTTTCAAATACCTTTTTTACGTGCCAAACTCTTTTGTTTTTTGTATTGGAATCCAAATAAAGTGATACTTTTAGCCAAACTTTAGTGGAAATTGTGATGCTGACCCCAGTATGCCACATTGATGGGTTTAATACAAGTGCCCGAGCTAGGGTTAGGGTTAGGGCTTGAATGAGAAGCAGACATTTTCTGATGCCTTTGCTGTGCTTTTGGAGGCAGTTGAAATGCAGGAAAAGTGTTGTTTTGTTGTTTCCTTGACGACAACTTTTGGCCCACATTTTCGATTTTTGCTAAGCCGCGCGGCTGTCGCTCAACAATGGTTAAAAATGCAAAAATTTTCAAATGCCCTTTTTACGTGCTGAAGTCTTTCGTTTTTTGTATTGGAATCCAAATAAAGTGATATTTTTAGACAAACTTTAGTGGAAATTGTGATGCTGACCCCAATATGCCACAAATCATGCTTATTTCATGCAGAATTCCAGCTGCAGTTGACCCAACGAGAAATACTGGAAATGTCAAGCGGATTCAGTGCAGATGCACTGAAGATGCTTTAAAGCATTACATTAAATGTTTCTGATGAGTTTGGAGTCATTTGGGTATCTTTTGGAACACAGCACGTGAAGGCAAGGTTTTTGATGGGTTTAATACAAGTGCCCGAGCTAGGGTTAGGGTTAGGCCTTGAATGAGAAGCAGACATTTTCTGATGCCTTTGCTGTGCTTTTGGAGGCAGTTGAAATGCAGGAAAAGTGTTGTTTTGTTGTTTACATTACGACAACTTTTGGCCCACATTTGTGATTTTTGCTAAGCCGCGCGGCTGTCTCTCAGAAATGGTTAAAAATGCAAACATTTTCAAATACCCTTTTTACGTGCTAAACTCTTTTGTTTTTTGTATTGGAATCCAAATAAAGTGATACTTTTAGCCAAACTTTAGTGGAAATTGTGATGCTGACCCCATTATGCCACATTGATGGGTTTAATACAAGTGCCCGAGCTAGGGTTAGGGTTAGGGCTTGAATGAGAAGCAGACATTTTCTGATACCTTTGCTGTGCTTTTGGAGGCAGTTGAAATGCAGGAAAAGTGTTGTTTTGTTGTTTCCTTGACGACAACTTTTGGCCCACATTTGCGATTTTTGCTAAGCCGCGCGGCTGTCGCTCATAAATGGTTAAAAATGCAAAAATTTTCAAATGCCCTTTTTACGTGCTGAACTCTTTCGTTTTTTGTATTGGAATCCAAATAAAGTGATACTTTTAGCCAAACTTTAGTGGAAATTGTGATGCTGACCCCAATATGCCACATTGATGGGTTTAATACAAGTGCCCGAGCTAGGGTTAGGGTTAGGTCTTGAATGAGAAGCAGACATTTTCTGATGCCTTTGCTGTGCTTTTGGAGGCAGTTGAAATGCAGGAAAGGTGTTGTTTTGTTGTTTCCTTGACGACAACTTTTGGCCCACATTTTCGATTTTTGCTAAGCCGCGCGGCTGTCGCTCAAAAATGGTTAAAAATGCAAAAATTTTCAAATGCCCTTTTTACGTGCTGAACTCTTTCGTTTTTTGTATTGGAATCCAAATAAAGTGATACTTTTAGCCAAACTTTAGTGGAAATTGTGATGCTGACCCCAATATGCCACATTGATGGGTTTAATACAAGTGCCCGAGCTAGGGTTAGGATTAGGGCTTGAATGAGAAGCAGACATTTTCTGATGCCTTTGCTGTGCTTTTGGAGGCAGTTGAAATGCAGGAAAAGTGTTGTTTTGTTGTTTCCTTGACGACAACTTTTGGCCCACATTTTCGATTTTTGCTCAGCCGCGCGGCTGTCGCTCAAAAATGGTTAAAAATGCAAAAAATTTCAAATGCCCTTTTTACGTGCTGAACTCTTTCGTTTTTTGTATTGGAATCCAAATAAAGTGATACTTTTAGCCAAACTTTAGTGGAAATTGTGATGCTGACCCCAATATGCCACAAATCATGCTTATTTCACGCAGAATTCCAGCTGCAGTTGACCCAACGAGAAATACTGGAAATGTCAAGCAGATTCAGTGCAGATGCACTGAAGATGCTTTAAAGCATTACATTAAATGTTTCTGATGAGTTTGGAGTCATTTGGGTAACTTTTGGAACACAGCACGTGAAGGCAAGGTTTTTGATGGGTTTAATACAACTGCCCGAGCTAGGGTTAGGCTTAGGGCTTGAATGAGAAGCAGACATTTTCTGATGCCTTTGCTGTGCTTTTGGAGGCAGTTGAAATGCAGGAAAAGTGTTGTTTTGTTGTTTCCTTGACGACAACTTTTGGCCCACATTTGTGATTTTTGCTAAGCCGCGCGGCTGTCGCTCAGAAATGGTTAAAAATGCAAAAATTTTCAAATACCCTTTTTACGTGCTAAACTCTTTTGTTTTTTGTATTGGAATCCAAATAAAGTGATACTTTTAGCCAAACTTTAGTGGAAATTGTGATGCTGACCCCAATATGCCACATTGATGGGTTTAATACAAGTGCCCGAGCTAGGGTTAGGGTTAGCGCTTGAATGAGAAGCAGACATTTTCTGATACCTTTGCTGTGCTTTTGGAGGCAGTTGAAATGCAGGAAAAGTGTTGTTTTGTTGTTTCCTTGACGACAACTTTTGGCCCACATTTTCGATTTTTGCTAAGCCGCGCGGCTGTCGCTCAACAATGGTTAAAAATGCAAAAATTTTCAACTGCCCTTTTTACGTGCTGAAGTCTTTCATTTTTTGTATTGGAATCCAAATAAAGTGATACTTTTAGCCAAACTTTAGTGGAAATTGTGATGCTGACCCCAATATGCCACATTGATGGGTTTAATACAAGTGCCCGAGCTAGGGTTAGGGTTAGGGCTTGAATGAGAAGCAGACATTTTCTGATGCCTTTGCTGTGCTTTTGGAGGCAGTTGAAATGCAGGAAAAGTGTTGTTTTGTTGTTTCCATGACGACAACTTTTGGCCCACATTTGCGATTTTTGCTAAGCCGCGCGGCTGTCACTCAAAAATGGTTTAAAATGCAAAAATTTTCAAATACCCTTTTTACATGCTAAACTCTTTCGTTTCTTGTATTGGAATCCAAATAAAGTGATACTTTTAGCCAAACTTTAGTGGAAATTGTGATGCTGACCCCAATATGCCAAATTGATGGGTTTAATACAAGTGCCCGAGCTAGGGTTAGGGTTAGGGCTTGAATGAGAAGCAGACATTTTCTGATGCCTTTGCTGTGCTTTTGGAGGCAGTTGAAATGCAGGAAAAGTGTTGTTTTGTTGTTTCCTTGACGACAACTTTTGGCCCACATTTTCGATTTTTGCTAAGCCGCGCGGCTGTCGCTCAAAAATGGTTAAAAATGCAAAAAGTTTCAAATGCCCTTTTTACGTGCTGAACTCTTTCGTTTTTTGTATTGGAATCCAAATAAAGTGATACTTTTAGCCAAACTTTAGTGGAAATTGTGATGCTGAGCCCAATATGCCACATTGATGGGTTTAATACAAGTGCCCGAGCTAGGGTTAGGGTTAGGGCTTGAATGAGAAGCAGACATTTTCTGATGCCTTTGCTGTGCTTTTTTAGGCAGTTGAAATGCAGGAAAAGTGTTGTTTTGTTGTTTCCTGGACGACAACTTTTGGCCCACATTTTCGATTTTTGCTAAGCCGCGCGGCTGTCGCTCAAAAATGGTTAAAAATGCAAAAATTTTCAAATGCCCTTTTTACGTGCTGAACTCTTTCGTTTTTTTGTATTGGAATCCAAATAAAGTGATACTTTTAGCCAAACTTTAGTGGAAATTGTGATGCTGACCCCAATATGCCACATTGATGGGTTTAATACAAGTGCCCGAGCTAGGGTTAGGGTTAGGGCTTGAATGAGAAGCAGACATTTTCTGATGCCTTTGCTGTGCTTTTGGAGGCAGTTGAAATGCAGGAAAAGTGTTGTTTTGTTGTTTCCATGACGACAACTTTTGGCCCACATTTGCGATTTTTGCTAAGCCGCGCGGCTGTCACTCAAAAATGGTTTAAAATGCAAAAATTTTCAAATACCCTTTTTACATGCTAAACTCTTTCGTTTTTTGTATTGGAATCCAAATAAAGTGATACTTTTAGCCAAACTTTAGTGGAAATTGTGATGCTGACCCCAATATGCCACATTGATGGGTTTAATACAAGTGCCCGAGCTAGGGTTAGGGTTAGGGCTTGAATGAGAAGCAGACATTTTCTGATGCCTTTGCTGTGCTTTTGGAGGCAGTTGAAATGCAGGAAAAGTGTTGTTTTGTTGTTTCCTTGACGACAACTTTTGGCCCACATTTTCGATTTTTGCTAAGCCGCGCGGCTGTCGCTCAAAAATGGTTAAAAATGCAAAAATTTTCAAATGCCCTTTTTACGTGCTGAACTCTTTCGTTTTTTGTATTGGAATCCAAATAAAGTGATACTTTTAGCCAAACTTTAGTGGAAATTGTGATGCTGACCCCAATATGCCAGAAATCATGCTTATTTCACGCAGAATTCCAGCTGCAGTTGACCCAACGAGAAATACTGGAAATGTCAAGCAGATTCAGTGCAGATGCACTGAAGATGCTTTAAAGCATTACATTAAATGTTTCTGATGAGTTTGGAGTCATTTGAGTAACTTTTGGAACACAGCACATGAAGGAAAGGTTTTAGATGGGTTTAATACAAGTGCCTGAGCTAGGGTTAGGGTTAGGGCTTGAATGAGAAGCAGACATTTTCTGATGCCTTTGCTGTGCTTTTGGAGGCAGTTGAAATGCAGGAAAAGTGTTGTTTTGTTGTTTCCTGGACGACAACTTTTGGCCCACATTTTCGATTTTTGCTAAGCCGCGCGGCTGTCGCTCAAAAATGGTTAAAAATGCAAAAATTTTCAAATGCCCTTTTTACGTGCTGAACTCTTTCGTTTTTTTGTATTGGAATCCAAATAAAGTGATACTTTTAGCCAAACTTTAGTGGAAATTGTGATGCTGACCCCAATATGCCACATTGATGGGTTTAATACAAGTGCCCGAGCTAGGGTTAGGGTTAGGGCTTGAATGAGAAGCAGACATTTTCTGATGCCTTTGCTGTGCTTTTGGAGGCAGTTGAAATGCAGGAAAAGTGTTGTTTTGTTGTTTCCATGACGACAACTTTTGGCCCACATTTGCGATTTTTGCTAAGCCGCGCGGCTGTCGCTCATAAATGGTTAAAAATGCAAAAATTTTCAAATGCCCTTTTTACGTGCTGAAGTCTTTCGTTTTTTGTATTGGAATCCAAATAAAGTGATACTTTTAGCCAAACTTTAGTGGAAATTGTGATGCTGACCCCAATATGCCACATTGATGGGTTTAATTCAAGTGCCCGAGCTAGGGTTAGGGTTAGGGCTTGAATGAGAAGCAGACATTTTCTGATGCCTTTGCTGTGCTTTTGGAGGCAGTTGAAATGCAGGAAAAGTGTTGTTTTGTTGTTTCCTTGACGACAACTTTTGGCCCACATTTTCGATTTTTGCTAAGCCGCGCGGCTGTCGCTCAACAATGGTTAAAAATGCAAAAATTTTCAAATGCCCTTTTTACGTGCTGAAGTCTTTCGTTTTTTGTATTGGAATCCAAATAAAGTGATATTTTTAGACAAACTTTAGTGGAAATTGTGATGCTGACCCCAATATGCCACAAATCATGCTTATTTCATGCAGAATTCCAGCTGCAGTTGACCCAACGAGAAATACTGGAAATGTCAAGCGGATTCAGTGCAGATGCACTGAAGATGCTTTAAAGCATTACATTAAATGTTTCTGATGAGTTTGGAGTCATTTGGGTATCTTTTGGAACACAGCACGTGAAGGCAAGGTTTTTGATGGGTTTAATACAAGTGCCCGAGCTAGGGTTAGGGTTAGGCCTTGAATGAGAAGCAGACATTTTCTGATGCCTTTGCTGTGCTTTTGGAGGCAGTTGAAATGCAGGAAAAGTGTTGTTTTGTTGTTTACATGACGACAACTTTTGGCCCACATTTGTGATTTTTGCTAAGCCGCGCGGCTGTCGCTCAGAAATGGTTAAAAATGCAAACATTTTCAAATACCTTTTTTACGTGCTAAACTCTTTTGTTTTTTGTATTGGAATCCAAATAAAGTGATACTTTTAGCCAAACTTTAGTGGAAATTGTGATGCTGACCCCAGTATGCCACATTGATGGGTTTAATACAAGTGCCCGAGCTAGGGTTAGGGTTAGGGCTTGAATGAGAAGCAGACATTTTCTGATGCCTTTGCTGTGCTTTTGGAGGCAGTTGAAATGCAGGAAAAGTGTTGTTTTGTTGTTTCCTTGACGACAACTTTTGGCCCACATTTTCGATTTTTGCTAAGCCGCGCGGCTGTCGCTCAAAAATGGTTAAAAATGCAAAAATTTTCAAATGCCCTTTTTACGTGCTGAACTCTTTCGTTTTTTGTATTGGAATCCAAATAAAGTGATACTTTTAGCCAAACTTTAGTGGAAATTGTGATGCTGACCCCAATATGCCAGAAATCATGCTTATTTCACGCAGAATTCCAGCTGCAGTTGACCCAACGAGAAATACTGGAAATGTCAAGCAGATTCAGTGCAGATGCACTGAAGATGCTTTAAAGCATTACATTAAATGTTTCTGATGAGTTTGGAGTCATTTGAGTAACTTTTGGAACACAGCACATGAAGGAAAGGTTTTAGATGGGTTTAATACAAGTGCCTGAGCTAGGGTTAGGGTTAGGGCTTGAATGAGAAGCAGACATTTTCTGATGCCTTTGCTGTGCTTTTGGAGGCAGTTGAAATGCAGGAAAAGTGTTGTTTTGTTGTTTCCATGACGACAACTTTTGGCCCACATTTGTGATTTTTGCTAAGCCGCGCGGCTGTCGCTCAGAAATGGTTAAAAATGCAAACATTTTCAAATACCTTTTTTACGTGCTAAACTCTTTTGTTTTTTGTATTGGAATCCAAATAAAGTGATACTTTTAGCCAAACTTTAGTGGAAATTGTGATGCTGACCCCAGTATGCCACATTGATGGGTTTAATACAAGTGCCCGAGCTAGGGTTAGGGTTAGGGCTTGAATGAGAAGCAGACATTTTCTGATGCCTTTGCTGTGCTTTTGGAGGCAGTTGAAATGCAGGAAAAGTGTTGTTTTGTTGTTTCCTTGACGACAACTTTTGGCCCACATTTTCGATTTTTGCTAAGCCGCGCGGCTGTCGCTCAACAATGGTTAAAAATGCAAAAATTTTCAAATGCCCTTTTTACGTGCTGAAGTCTTTCGTTTTTTGTATTGGAATCCAAATAAAGTGATATTTTTAGACAAACTTTAGTGGAAATTGTGATGCTGACCCCAATATGCCACAAATCATGCTTATTTCATGCAGAATTCCAGCTGCAGTTGACCCAACGAGAAATACTGGAAATGTCAAGCGGATTCAGTGCAGATGCACTGAAGATGCTTTAAAGCATTACATTAAATGTTTCTGATGAGTTTGGAGTCATTTGGGTATCTTTTGGAACACAGCACGTGAAGGCAAGGTTTTTGATGGGTTTAATACAAGTGCCCGAGCTAGGGTTAGGGTTAGGCCTTGAATGAGAAGCAGACATTTTCTGATGCCTTTGCTGTGCTTTTGGAAGCAGTTGAAATGCAGGAAAAGTGTTGTTTTGTTGTTTACATGACGACAACTTTTGGCCCACATTTGTGATTTTTGCTAAGCCGCGCGGCTGTCGCTCAGAAATGGTTAAAAATGCAAACATTTTCAAATACCTTTTTTACGTGCTAAACTCTTTTGTTTTTTGTATTGGAATCCAAATAAAGTGATACTTTTAGCCAAACTTTAGTGGAAATTGTGATGCTGACCCCAGTATGCCACATTGATGGGTTTAATACAAGTGCCCGAGCTAGGGTTAGGGTTAGGGCTTGAATGAGAAGCAGACATTTTCTGATGCCTTTGCTGTGCTTTTGGAGGCAGTTGAAATGCAGGAAAAGTGTTGTTTTGTTGTTTCCTTGACGACAACTTTTGGCCCACATTTGTGATTTTTGCTAAGCCGCGCGGCTGTCGCTCAGAAATGGTTAAAAATGCAAACATTTTCAAATACCTTTTTTACGTGCTAAACTCTTTTGTTTTTTGTATTGGAATCCAAATAAAGTGATACTTTTAGCCAAACTTTAGTGGAAATTGTGATGCTGACCCCAGTATGCCACATTGATGGGTTTAATACAAGTGCCCGAGCTAGGGTTAGGGTTAGGGCTTGAATGAGAAGCAGACATTTTCTGATGCCTTTGCTGTGCTTTTGGAGGCAGTTGAAATGCAGGAAAAGTGTTGTTTTGTTGTTTCCTTGACGACAACTTTTGGCCCACATTTTCGATTTTTGCTAAGCCGCGCGGCTGTCGCTCAACAATGGTTAAAAATGCAAAAATTTTCAAATGCCCTTTTTACGTGCTGAAGTCTTTCGTTTTTTGTATTGGAATCCAAATAAAGTGATATTTTTAGACAAACTTTAGTGGAAATTGTGATGCTGACCCCAATATGCCACAAATCATGCTTATTTCATGCAGAATTCCAGCTGCAGTTGACCCAACGAGAAATACTGGAAATGTCAAGCGGATTCAGTGCAGATGCACTGAAGATGCTTTAAAGCATTACATTAAATGTTTCTGATGAGTTTGGAGTCATTTGGGTATCTTTTGGAACACAGCACGTGAAGGCAAGGTTTTTGATGGGTTTAATACAAGTGCCCGAGCTAGGGTTAGGGTTAGGCCTTGAATGAGAAGCAGACATTTTCTGATGCCTTTGCTGTGCTTTTGGAGGCAGTTGAAATGCAGGAAAAGTGTTGTTTTGTTGTTTACATTACGACAACTTTTGGCCCACATTTGTGATTTTTGCTAAGCCGCGCGGCTGTCTCTCAGAAATGGTTAAAAATGCAAACATTTTCAAATACCATTTTTACGTGCTAAACTCTTTTGTTTTTTGTATTGGAATCCAAATAAAGTGATACTTTTAGCCAAACTTTAGTGGAAATTGTGATGCTGACCCCATTATGCCACATTGATGGGTTTAATACAAGTGCCCGAGCTAGGGTTAGGGTTAGGGCTTGAATGAGAAGCAGACATTTTCTGATACCTTTGCTGTGCTTTTGGAGTCAGTTGAAATGCAGGAAAAGTGTTGTTTTGTTGTTTCCTTGACGACAACTTTTGGCCCACATTTGCGATT
Organism: Lepisosteus platostomus; assembly: GCF_059453375.1. Taxonomy (NCBI): domain Eukaryota; kingdom Metazoa; phylum Chordata; class Actinopteri; order Semionotiformes; family Lepisosteidae; genus Lepisosteus; species Lepisosteus platostomus. Next base: position 12,088,408 of record NC_142622.1, read on the forward strand.
TTTGCTAAGCCGCGCGGCTGTCGCTCATAAATGGTTAAAAATGCAAAAATTTTCAAATGCCCTTTTTACGTGCTGAACTCTTTCGTTTTTTGTATTGGAATCCAAATAAAGTGATACTTTTAGCCAAACTTTAGTGGAAATTGTGATGCTGACCCCAATATGCCACATTGATGGGTTTAATACAAGTGCCCGAGCTAGGGTTAGGGTTAAGTCTTGAATGAGAAGCAGACATTTTCTGATGCCTTTGCTGTGCTTTTGGAGGCAGTTGAAATGCAGGAAAGGTGTTGTTTTGTTGTTTCCTTGACGACAACTTTTGGCCCACATTTTCGATTTTTGCTAAGCCGCGCGGCTGTCGCTCAAAAATGGTTAAAAATGCAAAAATTTTCAAATGCCCTTTTTACGTGCTGAACTCTTTCGTTTTTTGTATTGGAATCCAAATAAAGTGATACTTTTAGCCAAACTTTAGTGGAAATTGTGATGCTGACCCCAATATGCCACATTGATGGGATTAATACAAGTGCCCGAGCTAGGGTTAGGGTTAGGTCTTGAATGAGAAGCAGACATTTTCTGATGCCTTTGCTGTGCTTTTGGAGGCAGTTGAAATGCAGGAAAAGTGTTGTTTTGTTGTTTCCTTGACGACAACTTTTGGCCCACATTTTCGATTTTTGCTAAGCCGCGCGGCTGTCGCTCAAAAATGGTTAAAAATGCAAAAATTTTCAAATGCCCTTTTTACGTGCTGAACTCTTTCGTTTTTTGTATTGGAATCCAAATAAAGTGATACTTTTAGCCAAACTTTAGTGGAAATTGTGATGCTGACCCCAATATGCCACAAATCATGTTTATTTCATGCAGAATTCCAGCTGCAGTTGACCCAACGAGAAATACTGGAAATGTCAAGCGGATTCAGTGCAGATGCACTGAAGATGCTTTAAAGCATTACATTAAATGTTTCTGATGAGTTTGGAGTCATTTGGGTAACTTTTGGAACACAGCACGTGAAGGCAAGGTTTTTGATGGGTTTAATACAAGTGCCCGAGCTGGGGTTACGGTTAGGGCTTGAATGAGAAGCAGACATTTTCTGATGCCTTTGCTGTGCTTTTGGAGGCAGTTGAAATGCAGGAAAAGTGTTGTTTTGTTGTTTACATGACGACAACTTTTGGCCCACAATTGTGATTTTTGCTAAGCCGCGCGGCTGTCGCTCAAAAATGGTTAAAAATGCAAAAAATTTCAAATGCCCTTTTTACGTGCTGAACTCTTTCGTTTTTTGTATTGGAATCCAAATAAAGTGATACTTTTAGCCAAACTTTAGTGGAAATTGTGATGCTGACCCCAATATGCCACAAATCATGCTTATTTCACGCAGAATTCCAGCTGCAGTTGACCCAACGAGAAATACTGGAAATGTCAAGCAGATTCAGTGCAGATGCACTGAAGATGCTTTAAAGCATTACATTAAATGTTTCTGATGAGTTTGGAGTCATTTGGGTAACTTTTGGAACACAGCACGTGAAGGCAAGGTTTTTGATGGGTTTAATACAACTGCCCGAGCTAGGGTTAGGGTTAGGGCTTGAATGAGAAGCAGACATTTTCTGATGCCTTTGCTGTGCTTTTGGAGGCAGTTGAAATGCAGGAAAAGTGTTGTTTTGTTGTTTCCTTGACGACAACTTTTGGCCCACATTTGTGATTTTTGCTAAGCCGCGCGGCTGTCGCTCAGAAATGGTTAAAAATGCAAACATTTTCAAATACCCTTTTTACGTGCTAAACTCTTTTGTTTTTTGTATTGGAATCCAAATAAAGTGATACTTTTAGCCAAACTTTAGTGGAAATTGTGATGCTGACCCCAATATGCCACATTGATGGGTTTAATACAAGTGCCCGAGCTAGGGTTAGGGTTAGCGCTTGAATGAGAAGCAGACATTTTTTGATACCTTTGCTGTGCTTTTGGAGGCAGTTGAAATGCAGGAAAAGTGTTGTTTTGTTGTTTCCTTGACGACAACTTTTGGCCCACATTTTCGATTTTTGCTAAGCCGCGCGGCTGTCGCTCAACAATGGTTAAAAATGCAAAAATTTTCAACTGCCCTTTTTACGTGCTGAAGTCTTTCGTTTTTTGTATTGGAATCCAAATAAAGTGATACTTTTAGCCAAACTTTAGTGGAAATTGTGATGCTGACCCCAATATGCCACATTGATGGGTTTAATACAAGTGCCCGAGCTAGGGTTAGGGTTAGGGCTTGAATGAGAAGCAGACATTTTCTGATGCCTTTGCTGTGCTTTTGGAGGCAGTTGAAATGCAGGAAAAGTGTTGTTTTGTTGTTTCCATGACGACAACTTTTGGCCCACATTTGCGATTTTTGCTAAGCCGCGCGGCTGTCACTCAAAAATGGTTTAAAATGCAAAAATTTTCAAATACCCTTTTTACATGCTAAACTCTTTCGTTTCTTGTATTGGAATCCAAATAAAGTGATACTTTTAGCCAAACTTTAGTGGAAATTGTGATGCTGACCCCAATATGCCACATTGATGGGTTTAATACAAGTGCCCGAGCTAGGGTTAGGGTTAGGGCTTGAATGAGAAGCAGACATTTTCTGATGCCTTTGCTGTGCTTTTGGAGGCAGTTGAAATGCAGGAAAAGTGTTGTTTTGTTGTTTCCTTGACGACAACTTTTGGCCCACATTTTCGATTTTTGCTAAGCCGCGCGGCTGTCGCTCAAAAATGGTTAAAAATGCAAAAAGTTTCAAATGCCCTTTTTACGTGCTGAACTCTTTCGTTTTTTGTATTGGAATCCAAATAAAGTGATACTTTTAGCCAAACTTTAGTGGAAATTGTGATGCTGAGCCCAATATGCCACATTGATGGGTTTAATACAAGTGCCCGAGCTAGGGTTAGGGTTAGGGCTTGAATGAGAAGCAGACATTTTCTGATGCCTTTGCTGTGCTTTTTTAGGCAGTTGAAATGCAGGAAAAGTGTTGTTTTGTTGTTTCCTGGACGACAACTTTTGGCCCACATTTTCGATTTTTGCTAAGCCGCGCGGCTGTCGCTCAAAAATGGTTAAAAATGCAAAAATTTTCAAATGCCCTTTTTACGTGCTGAACTCTTTCGTTTTTTTGTATTGGAATCCAAATAAAGTGATACTTTTAGCCAAACTTTAGTGGAAATTGTGATGCTGACCCCAATATGCCACATTGATGGGTTTAATACAAGTGCCCGAGCTAGGGTTAGGGTTAGGGCTTGAATGAGAAGCAGACATTTTCTGATGCCTTTGCTGTGCTTTTGGAGGCAGTTGAAATGCAGGAAAAGTGTTGTTTTGTTGTTTCCTTGACGACAACTTTTGGCCCACATTTTCGATTTTTGCTAAGCCGCGCGGCTGTCGCTCAAAAATGGTTAAAAATGCAAAAATTTTCAAATGCCCTTTTTACGTGCTGAACTCTTTCGTTTTTTGTATTGGAATCCAAATAAAGTGATACTTTTAGCCAAACTTTAGTGGAAATTGTGATGCTGACCCCAATATGCCAGAAATCATGCTTATTTCACGCAGAATTCCAGCTGCAGTTGACCCAACGAGAAATACTGGAAATGTCAAGCAGATTCAGTGCAGATGCACTGAAGATGCTTTAAAGCATTACATTAAATGTTTCTGATGAGTTTGGAGTCATTTGAGTAACTTTTGGAACACAGCACATGAAGGAAAGGTTTTAGATGGGTTTAATACAAGTGCCTGAGCTAGGGTTAGGGTTAGGGCTTGAATGAGAAGCAGACATTTTCTGATGCCTTTGCTGTGCTTTTGGAGGCAGTTGAAATGCAGGAAAAGTGTTGTTTTGTTGTTTACATGACGACAACTTTTGGCCCACATTTGTGATTTTTGCTAAGCCGCGCGGCTGTCGCTCAAAAATGGTTAAAAATGCAAAAATTTTCAAATGCCCTTTTTACGTGCTGAACTCTTTCGTTTTTTGTATTGGAATCCAAATAAAGTGATACTTCTAGCCAAACTTTAGTGGAAATTGTGATGCTGAGCCCAATATGCCACATTGATGGGTTTAATACAAGTGCCCGAGCTAGGGTTAGGGTTAGGGCTTGAATGAGAAGCAGACATTTTCTGATGCCTTTGCTGTGCTTTTTTAGGCAGTTGAAATGCAGGAAAAGTGTTGTTTTGTTGTTTCCTGGACGACAACTTTTGGCCCACATTTTCGATTTTTGCTAAGCCGCGCGGCTGTCGCTCAAAAATGGTTAAAAATGCAAAAATTTTCAAATGCCCTTTTTACGTGCTGAACTCTTTCGTTTTTTTGTATTGGAATCCAAATAAAGTGATACTTTTAGCCAAACTTTAGTGGAAATTGTGATGCTGACCCCAATATGCCACATTGATGGGTTTAATACAAGTGCCCGAGCTAGGGTTAGGGTTAGGGCTTGAATGAGAAGCAGACATTTTCTGATGCCTTTGCTGTGCTTTTGGAGGCAGTTGAAATGCAGGAAAAGTGTTGTTTTGTTGTTTCCATGACGACAACTTTTGGCCCACATTTGCGATTTTTGCTAAGCCGCGCGGCTGTCACTGAAAAATGGTTTAAAATGCAAAAATTTTCAAATACCCTTTTTACATGCTAAACTCTTTCGTTTTTTGTATTGGAATCCAAATAAAGTGATACTTTTAGCCAAACTTTAGTGGAAATTGTGATGCTGACCCCAGTATGCCACATTGATGGGTTTAATACAAGTGCCCGAGCTAGGGTTAGGGTTAGGGCTTGAATGCGAAGCAGACATTTTCTGATGCCTTTGCTGTGCTTTTGGAGGCAGTTGAAATGCAGGAAAAGTGTTGTTTTGTTGTTTCCTTGACGACAACTTTTGGCCCACATTTTCGATTTTTGCTAAGCCGCGCGGCTGTCGCTCAACAATGGTTAAAAATGCAAAAATTTTCAAATGCCCTTTTTACGTGCTGAACTCTTTCGTTTTTTGTATTGGAATCCAAATAAAGTGATACTTTTAGCCAAACTTTAGTGGAAATTGTGATGCTGACCCCAATATGCCACATTGATGGGATTAATACAAGTGCCCGAGCTAGGGTTAGGGTTAGGTCTTGAATGAGAAGCAGACATTTTCTGATTCCTTTGCTGTGCTTTTGGAGGCAGTTGAAATGCAGGAAATGTGTTGTTTTGTTGTTTCCTTGACGACAACTTTTGGCCCACATTTTCGATTTTTGCTAAGCCGCGCGGCTGTCGCTCAAAAATGGTTTAAAATGCAAAAAATTTCAAATACCCTTTTTACATGCTAAACTCTTTCGTTTTTTGTATTGGAATCCAAATAAAGTGATACTTTTAGCCAAACTTTAGTGGAAATTGTGATGCTGACCCCAATATGCCACATTGATGGGTTTAATACAAGTGCCCGAGCTAGGGTTAGGGTTAGGGCTTGAATGAGAAGCAGACATTTTCTGATGCCTTTGCTGTGCTTTTGGAGGCAGTTGAAATGCAGGAAAAGTGTTGTTTTGTTGTTTCCTTGACGACAACTTTTGGCCCACATTTTCGATTTTTGCTAAGCCGCGCGGCTGTCGCTCAAAAATGGTTAAAAATGCAAAAAATTTCAAATGCCCTTTTTACGTGCTGAACTCTTTCGTTTTTTGTATTGGAATCCAAATAAAGTGATACTTTTAGCCAAACTTTAGTGGAAATTGTGATGCTGACCCCAATATGCCACAAATCATGCTTATTTCACGCAGAATTCCAGCTGCAGTTGACCCAACGAGAAATACTGGAAATGTCAAGCAGATTCAGTGCAGATGCACTGAAGATGCTTTAAAGCATTACATTAAATGTTTCTGATGAGTTTGGAGTCATTTGGGTAACTTTTGGAACACAGCACGTGAAGGCAAGGTTTTTGATGGGTTTAATACAACTGCCCGAGCTAGGGTTAGGGTTAGGGCTTGAATGAGAAGCAGACATTTTCTGATGCCTTTGCTGTGCTTTTGGAGGCAGTTGAAATGCAGGAAAAGTGTTGTTTTGTTGTTTCCTTGACGACAACTTTTGGCCCACATTTGTGATTTTTGCTAAGCCGCGCGGCTGTCGCTCAGAAATGGTTAAAAATGCAAACATTTTCAAATACCCTTTTTACGTGCTAAACTCTTTTGTTTTTTGTATTGGAATCCAAATAAAGTGATACTTTTAGCCAAACTTTAGTGGAAATTGTGATGCTGACCCCAATATGCCACATTGATGGGTTTAATACAAGTGCCCGAGCTAGGGTTAGGGTTAGCGCTTGAATGAGAAGCAGACATTTTCTGATACCTTTGCTGTGCTTTTGGAGGCAGTTGAAATGCAGGAAAAGTGTTGTTTTGTTGTTTCCTGGAAGACAACTTTTGGCCCACATTTTCGATTTTTGCTAAGCCGCGCGGCTGTCGCTCAACAATGGTTAAAAATGCAAAAATTTTCAACTGCCCTTTTTACGTGCTGAAGTCTTTCGTTTTTTGTATTGGAATCCAAATAAAGTGATACTTTTAGACAAACTTTAGTGGAAATTGTGATGCTGACCCCAATATGCCACAAATCATGCTTATTTCATGCAGAATTCCAGCTGCAGTTGACCCAACGAGAAATACTGGAAATGTCAAGCGGATTCAGTGCAGATGCACTGAAGATGCTTTAAAGCATTACATTAAATGTTTCTGATGAGTTTGGAGTCATTTGGGTATCTTTTGGAACACAGCACGTGAAGGCAAGGTTTTTGATGGGTTTAATACAAGTGCCCGAGCTAGGGTTAGGGTTAGGGCTTGAATGAGAAGCAGACATTTTCTGATGCCTTTGCTGTGCTTTTGGAGGCAGTTGAAATGCAGGAAAAGTGTTGTTTTGTTGTTTACATTACGACAACTTTTGGCCCACATTTGTGATTTTTGCTAAGCCGCGCGGCTGTCGCTCAGAAATGGTTAAAAATGCAAACATTTTCAAATACCCTTTTTACGTGCTAAACTCTTTTGTTTTTTGTATTGGAATCCAAATAAAGTGATACTTTTAGCCAAACTTTAGTGGAAATTGTGATGCTGACCCCATTATGCCACATTGATGGGTTTAATACAAGTGCCCGAGCTAGGGTTAGGGTTAGGGCTTGAATGAGAAGCAGACATTTTCTGATACCTTTGCTGTGCTTTTGGAGGCAGTTGAAATGCAGGAAAAGTGTTGTTTTGTTGTTTCCTTGACGACAACTTTTGGCCCACATTTGCGATTTTTGCTAAGCCGCGCGGCTGTCGCTCATAAATGGTTAAAAATGCAAAAATTTTCAAATACCCTTTTTACGTGCTAAACTCTTTTGTTTTTTGTATTGGAATCCAAATAAAGTGATACTTTTAGCCAAACTTTAGTGGAAATTGTGATGCTGACCCCAATATGCCACATTGATGGGTTTAATACAAGTGCCCGAGCTAGGGTTAGGGTTAGCGCTTGAATGAGAAGCAGACATTTTCTGATACCTTTGCTGTGCTTTTGGAGGCAGTTGAAATGCAGGAAAAGTGTTGTTTTGTTGTTTCCTTGACGACAACTTTTGGCCCACATTTTCGATTTTTGCTAAGCCGCGCGGCTGTCGCTCAACAATGGTTAAAAATGCAAACATTTTCAACTGCCCTTTTTACGTGCTGAAGTCTTTCGTTTTTTGTATTGGAATCCAAATAAAGTGATACTTTTAGACAAATTTTAGTGGAAATTGTGATGCTGACCCCAATATGCCACAAATCATGCTTATTTCATGCAGAATTCCAGCTGCAGTTGACCCAACGAGAAATACTGGAAATGTCAAGCGGATTCAGTGCAGATGCACTGAAGATGCTTTAAAGCATTACATTAAATGTTTCTGATGAGTTTGGAGTCATTTGGGTATCTTTTGGAACACAGCACGTGAAGGCAAGGTTTTTGATGGGTTTAATACAAGTGCCCGAGCTAGGGTTAGGGTTAGGGCTTGAATGAGAAGCAGACATTTTCTGATGCCTTTGCTGTGCTTTTGGAGGCAGTTGAAATGCAGGAAAAGTGTTGTTTTGTTGTTTACATTACGACAACTTTTGGCCCACATTTGTGATTTTTGCTAAGCCGCGCGGCTGTCGCTCAGAAATGGTTAAAAATGCAAACATTTTCAAATACCCTTTTTACGTGCTAAACTCTTTTGTTTTTTGTATTGGAATCCAAATAAAGTGATACTTTTAGCCAAACTTTAGTGGAAATTGTGATGCTGACCCCATTATGCCACATTGATGGGTTTAATACAAGTGCCCGAGCTAGGGTTAGGGTTAGGGCTTGAATGAGAAGCAGACATTTTCTGATACCTTTGCTGTGCTTTTGGAGGCAGTTGAAATGCAGGAAAAGTGTTGTTTTGTTGTTTCCTTGACGACAACTTTTGGCCCACATTTGCGATTTTTGCTAAGCCGCGCGGCTGTCGCTCATAAATGGTTAAAAATGCAAAAATTTTCAAATGCCCTTTTTACGTGCTGAACTCTTTCGTTTTTTGTATTGGAATCCAAATAAAGTGATACATTTAGCCAAACTTTAGTGGAAATTGTGATGCTGACCCCAATATGCCACATTGATGGGTTTAATACAAGTGCCCGAGCTAGGGTTAGGGTTAGAGCTTGAATGAGAAGCAGACATTTTCTGATGCCTTTGCTGTGCTTTTGGAGGCAGTTGAAATGCAGGAAAAGTGTTGTTTTGTTGTTTCCTTGACGACAACTTTTGGCCCACATTTGCGATTTTTGCTAAGCCGCGCCGCTGTCGCTCAAAAATGGTTTAAAATGTAAAAAATTTCAAATACCCTTTTTACATGCTAAACTCTTTCGTTTTTTGTATTGGAATCCAAATAAAGTGATACTTTTAGCTAAACTTTAGTGGAAATTGTGATGCTGACCCCAATATGCCACATTGATGGGTTTAATACAAGTGCCCGAGCTAGGGTTAGGGTTAGGGCTTGAATGAGAAGCAGACATTTTCTGATGCCTTTGCTGTGCTTTTGGAGGCAGTTGAAATGCAGGAAAAGTGTTGTTTTGTTGTTTCCTTGACGACAACTTTTGGCCCACATTTTCGATTTTTGCTAAGCCGCGCGGCTGTCGCTCAAAAATGGTTAAAAATGCAAAAAATTTCAAATGCCCTTTTTACGTGCTGAACTCTTTCGTTTTGTGTATTGGAATCCAAATAAAGTGATACTTTTAGCCAAACTTTAGTGGAAATTGTGATGCTGACCCCAATATGCCACAAATCATGCTTATTTCACGCAGAATTCCAGCTGCAGTTGACCCAACGAGAAATACTGGAAATGTCAAGCAGATTCAGTGCAGATGCACTGAAGATGCTTTAAAGCATTACATTAAATGTTTCTGATGAGTTTGGAGTCATTTGAGTAACATTTGGAACACAGCACATGAAGGCAATGTTTTTGATGGGTTTAATACAAGTGCCTGAGCTAGGGTTAGGGTTAGGGCTTGAATGAGAAGCAGACATTTTCTGATGCCTTTGCTGTGCTTTTGGAGGCAGTTGAAATGCAGGAAAAGTGTTGTTTTGTTGTTTACATGACGACAACTTTTGGCCCACATTTTCGATTTTTGCTAAGCCGCGCGGCTGTCGCTCAAAAATGGTTAAAAATGCAAAAAATTTCAAATGCCCTTTTTACGTGCTGAACTCTTTCGTTTTTTGTATTGGAATCCAAATAAAGTGATACTTTTAGCCAAACTTTAGTGGAAATTGTGATGCTGACCCCAATATGCCACAAATCATGCTTATTTCACGCAGAATTCCAGCTGCAGTTGACCCAACGAGAAATACTGGAAATGTCAAGCAGATTCAGTGCAGATGCACTGAAGATGCTTTAAAGCATTACATTAAATGTTTCTGATGAGTTTGGAGTCATTTGGGTAACTTTTGGAACACAGCACGTGAAGGCAAGGTTTTTGATGGGTTTAATACAAGTGCCCGAGCTAGGGTTAGGGTTAGGGCTTGAATGAGAAGCAGACATTTTCTGATGCCTTTGCTGTGCTTTTGGAGGCAGTTGAAATGCAGGAAAAGTGTTGTTTTGTTGTTTCCTTGACGACAACTTTTGGCCCACATTTGCGATTTTTGCTAAGCCGCGCGGCTGTCGCTCAAAAATGGTTAAAAATGCAAAAATTTTCAAATGCCCTTTTTACGTGCTGAACTCTTTCGTTTTTTGTATTGGAATCCAAATAAAGTGATACTTCTAGCCAAACTTTAGTGGAAATTGTGATGCTGAGCCCAATATGCCACATTGATGGGTTTAATACAAGTGCCCGAGCTAGGGTTAGGGTTAGAGCTTGAATGAGAAGCAGACATTTTCTGATGCCTTTGCTGTGCTTTTGGAGGCAGTTGAAATGCAGGAAAAGTGTTGTTTTGTTGTTTCCTTGATGACAACTTTTGGCCCACATTTTCGATTTTTGCTAAGCCGCGCGGCTGTCGCTCAAAAATGGTTAAAAATGCAAAAATTTTCAAATGCCCTTTTTACGTGTTGAACTCTCTCGTTTTTTGTATTGGAATCCAAATAAAGTGATACTTTTAGCCAAACTTTAGTGGAAATTGTGATGCTGACCCCAATATGCCACAAATCATGCTTATTTCACGCAGAATTCCAGCTGCAGTTGACCCAACGAGAAATACTGGAAATGTCAAGCGGATTCAGTGCAGATGCACTGAAGATGCTTTAAAGCATTACATTAAATGTTTCTGATGAGTTTGGAGTCATTTGAGTAACTTTTGGAACACAGCACATGAAGGCAAGGTTTTTGATGGGTTTAATACAAGTGCCTGAGCTAGGGTTAGGGTTAGGGTTTGAATGAGAAGCAGACATTTTCTGATGCCTTTGCTGTGCTTTTGGAGGAAGTTGAAATGCAGGAAAAGTGTTGTTTTGTTGTTTCCTTGACGACAACTTTTGGCCCACAGTTGCGATTTTTGCTAAGCCGCGCGGCTGTCGCTCAAAAATGGTTTAAAATGCAAAAATTTTCAAATACTCTTTTTACATGCTAAACTCTTTCGTTTTTTGTATTGGAATCCAAATAAAGTGATACTTCTAGCCAAACTTTAGTGGAAATTGTGATGCTGAGCCCAATATGCCACATTGATGGGTTTAATACAAGTGCCCGAGCTAGGGTTAGGGTTAGGGCTTGAATGAGAAGCAGACATTTTCTGATGCCTTTGCTGTGCTTTTTTAGGCAGTTGAAATGCAGGAAAAGTTTTGTTTTGTTGTTTCCTTGACGACAACTTTTGGCCCACATTTTCGATTTTTGCTAAGCCGCGCGGCTGTCGCTCAAAAATGGTTAAAAATGCAAAAATTTTCAAATGCCCTTTTTACGTGCTGAACTCTTTCGTTTTTTGTAATGGAATCCAAATAAAGTGATACTTTTAGCCAAACTTTAGTGGAAATTGTGATGCTGACCCCAATATGCCAGAAATCATGCTTATTTCACGCAGAATTCCAGCTGCAGTTGACCCAACGAGAAATACTGGAAATGTCAAGCAGATTCAGTGCAGATGCACTGAAGATGCTTTAAAGCATTACATTAAATGTTTCTGATGAGTTTGGAGTCATTTGAGTAACATTTGGAACACAGCACATGAAGGCAAGGTTTTTGATGGGTTTAATACAAGTGCCTGAGCTAGGGTTAGGGTTAGGGCTTGAATGAGAAGCAGACATTTTCTGATGCCTTTGCTGTGCTTTTGGAGGCAGTTGAAATGCAGGAAAAGTGTTGTTTTGTTGTTTCCTTGACGACAACTTTTGGCCCACATTTTCGATTTTTGCTAAGCCGCGCGGCTGTCGCTCAACAACGGTTAAAAATGCAAAAATTTTCAAATGCCCTTTTTACGTGCTGAACTCTTTCGTTTTTTGTATTGGAATCCAAATAAAGTGATACTTTTAGACAAACTTTAGTGGAAATTGTGATGCTGACCCCAATATGCCACAAATCATGCTTATTTCATGCAGAATTCCAGCTGCAGTTGACCCAACGAGAAATACTGGAAATGTCAAGCGGATTCAGTGCAGATGCACTGAAGATGCTTTAAAGCATTACATTAAATGTTTCTGATGAGTTTGGAGTCATTTGGGTAACTTTTGGAACACAGCACGTGAAGGCAAGGTTTTTGATGGGTTTAATACAAGTGCCCGAGCTAGGGTTAGGGTTAGGGCTTGAATGAGAAGCAGAAATTTTCTGATGCCTTTGCTGTACTTTTGGAGGCAGTTGAAATGCAGGAAAAGTGTTGTTTTGTTGTTTCCTTGACGACAACTTTTGGCCCACATTTTCGATTTTTGCTAAGCCGCGCGGCTGTCGCTCAAAAATGGTTAAAAATGCAAAAATTTTCAAATGCCCTTTTTACGTGCTGAACTCTTTCGTTTTTTGTATTGGAATCCAAATAAAGTGATACTTTTAGCCAAACTTTAGTGGAAATTGTGATGCTGACCCCAATATGCCACATTGATGGGTTTAATACAAGTGCCCGAGCTAGGTTTAGGGTTAGGGTTTGAATGCGAAGCAGACATTTTCTGATGCCTTTGCTGTACTTTTGGAGGCAGTTGAAATGCAGGAAAAGTGTTGTTTTGTTGTTTCCTTGACGACAACTTTTGGCCCACATTTTCGATTTTTGCTAAGCCGCGCGGCTGTCGCTCAAAAATGGTTAAAAATGCAAAAATTTTCAAATGCCCTTTTTACGTGCTGAACTCTTTCGTTTTTTGTATTGGAATCCAAATAAAGTGATACTTTTAGCCAAACTTTAGTGGAAATTGTGATGCTGACCCCAATATGCCACATTGATGGGTTTAATACAAGTGCCCGAGCTAGGGTTAGGGTTAGGGCTTGAATGCGAAGCAGACATTTTCTGATGCCTTTGCTGTGCTTTTGGAGGCAGTTGAAATGCAGGAAAAGTGTTGTTTTGTTGTTTCCTTGACGACAACTTTTGGCCCACATTTTCGATTTTTGCTAAGCCGCGCGGCTGTCCCTCAAAAATGGTTAAAAATGCAAAAATTTTCAAATGCCCTTTTTACGTGCTGAACTCTTTCGTTTTTTGTATTGGAATCCAAATAAAGTGATACTTTTAGCCAAACTTTAGTGGAAATTGTGATGCTGACCCCAATATGCCACATTGATGGGTTTAATACAAGTGCCCGAGCTAGGGTTAGGGTTAGGGCTTGAATGAGAAGCAGACATTTTCTGATGCCTTTGCTGTGCTTTTGGAGGCAGTTGAAATGCAGGAAAAGTGTTGTTTTGTTGTTTCCTTGACGACAACTTTTGGCCCACATTTTCGATTTTTGCTAAGCCGCGCGGCTGTCGCTCAAAAATGGTTAAAAATGCAAAAAATTTCAAATGCCCTTTTTACGTGCTGAACTCTTTCGTTTTTTGTATTGGAATCCAAATAAAGTGATACTTTTAGCCAAACTTTAGTGGAAATTGTGATGCTGACCCCAATATGCCACATTGATGGGTTTAATACAAGTGCCCGAGCTAGGGTTAGGGTTAGGGCTTGAATGAGAAGCAGACATTTTCTGATGCCTTTGCTGTGCTTTTGGAGGCAGTTGAAATGCAGGAAAAGTGTTGTTTTGTTGTTTCCTTGACGACAACTTTTGGCCCACATTTTCGATTTTTGCTAAGCCGCGCGGCTGTCGCTCAAAAATGGTTAAAAATGCAAAAATTTTCAAATGCCCTTTTTACGTGCTTAACTCTTTCGTTTTTTGTATTGGAATCCAAATAAAGTGATACTTTTAGTCAAACTTTAGTGGAAATTGTGATGCTGACCCCAATATGCCACATTGATGGGTTTAATACAAGTGCCCGAGCTAGGGTTAGGGTTAGGGCTTGAATGCGAAGCAGACATTTTCTAATGCCTTTGCTGTGCTTTTGGAGGCAGTTGAAATGAAGGAAAACTGTTGTTTTGTTGTTTCCTTGACGACAACTTTTGGCCCACATTTTCGATTTTTGCTAAGCCGCGCGGCTGTCGCTCAAAAATGGTTAAAAATGCAAAAATTTTCAAATGCCCTTTTTACGTGCTGAACTCTTTCGTTTTTTGTATTGGAATCCAAATAAAGTGATACTTTTAGCCAAACTTTAGTGGAAATTGTGATGCTGACCCCAATATGCCACAAATCATGCTTATTTCATGCAGAATTCCAGCTGCAGTTTACCCAACGAAAAATACTGGAAATGTCAAGCAGATTCAGTGCAGATGCACTGAAGATGCTTTAAAGCATTACATTAAATGTTTCTGATGAGTTTGGAGTCATTTGGGTAACTTTTGGAACACAGCACGTGAAGGCAAGGTTTTTGATGGGTTTAATACAAGTGCCCGAGCTAGGGTTAGGGTTAGGGCTTGATTGAGAAGCAGACATTTTCTGATGCCTTTGCTGTGCTTTTGGAGGCAATTGAAATGCAGGAAAAGTGTTGTTTTGTTGTTTCCTTGACGACAACTTTTGGCCCACATTTTCGATTTTTGCTATGCCGCGCGGCTGTCGCTCAAAAATGGTTAAAAATGCAAAAATTTTCAAATGCCCTTTTTACGTGCTGAACTCTTTCGTTTTTTGTATTGGAATCCAAATAAAGTGATACTTTTAGCCAAACTTTAGTGGAAATTGTGATGCTGACCCCAATATGCCACATTGATGGGTTTAATACAAGTGCCCGAGCTAGGGTTAGGGTTAGGGCTTGAATGCGAAGCAGACATTTTCTGATGCCTTTGCTGTGCTTTTGGAGGCAGTTGAAATGCAGGAAAAGTGTTGTTTTGTTGTTTCCTTGATGACACCTTTTGGCCCATATTTGCGATTTTTGCTAAGCCGCGCGGCTGTCGCTCAAAAATGGTTTAAAATGCAAAAATTTTCAAATACCCTTTTTACATGCTAAACTCTTTCGTTTTTTGTATTGGAATCCAAATAAAGTGATACTTCTAGCCAAACTTTAGTGGAAATTGTGATGCTGACCCCAATATGCCACAAATCATGCTTATTTCATGCAGAATTCCAGCTGCAGTTTACCCAACGAGAAATACTGGAAATGTCAAGCAGATTCAGTGCAGATGCACTGAAGATGCTTTAAAGCATTACATTAAATGTTTCTGATGAGTTTGGAGTCATTTGGGTAACTTTTGGAACACAGCACGTGAAGGCAAGGTTTTTGATGGGTTTAATACAAGTGCCCGAGCTAGGGTTAGGGTTAGGGCTTGAATGAGAAGCAGACATTTTCTGATGCCTTTGCTATGCTTTTGGAGGCAGTTGAAATGCAGGAAAAGTGTTGTTTTGTTGTTTACATGATGACAACTTTTGGCCCACATTTGTGATTTTTGCTAAGCCGCGCGGCTGTCGCTCAGAAATGGTTAAAAATGCAAACATTTTCAAATACCCTTTTTACGTGCTAAACTCTTTTGTTTTTTGTATTGGAATCCAAATAAAGTGATACTTTTAGCCAAACTTTAGTGGAAATTGTGATGCTGACCCCAATATGCCACATTGATGGGTTTAATACAAGTGCCCGAGCTAGGGTTAGGGTTAGGGCTTGAATGAGAAGCAGACATTTTCTGATGCCTTTGCTGTGCTTTTGGAGGCAGTTGAAATGCAGGAAAAGTGTTGTTTTGTTGTTTCCATGACGACAACTCTTGACCCACATTTGCGATTTTTGCTAAGCCGCGCGGCTGTCGCTCAAAAATGGTTAAAAATGCAAAAATTTTCAAATGCCCTTTTTACGTGCTGAACTCTTTCGTTTCTTGTATTGGAATCCAAATAAAGTGATACTTTTAGCCAAACTTTAGTGGAAATTGTGATGCTGACCCCAATATGCCACATTGATGGGTTTAATACAAGTGCCCGAGCTAGGGTTAGGGTTAGGGCTTGAATGCGAAGCAGACATTTTCTGATGCCTTTGCTGTGCTTTTGGAGGCAGTTGAAATGCAGGAAAAGTGTTGTTTTGTTGTTTCCTTGACGACAACTTTTGGCCCACATTTTCGATTTTTGCTAAGCCGCGCGGCTGTCACTCAAAAATGGTTAAAAATGCAAAAATTTTCAAATGCCCTTTTTACGTGCTGAACTCTTTCGTTTTTTGTATTGGAATCCAAAGAAAGTGATACTTTTAGCCAAACTTTAGTGGAAATTGTGATGCTGACCCCAATATGCCACATTGATGGGTTTAATACAAGTGCCCGAGCTAGGGTTAGGGTTAGAGCTTGAATGAGAAGCAGACATTTTCTAATGCCTTTGCTGTGCTTTTGGAGGCAGTTGAAATGCAGGAAATGTGTTGTTTTGTTGTTTCCTTGACGACAACTTTTGGCCCACATTTGCGATTTTTGCTAAGCCGCGCGGCTGTCGCTCAAAAATGGTTAAAAATGCAAAAATTTTCAAATACCCTTTTTACATGCTACACTCTTTCGTTTTTTGTATTGGAATCCAAATAAAGTGATACTTTTAGCCAAACTTTAGTGGAAATTGTGATGCTGACCCCAATATGCCACATTGATGGGTGTAATACAAGTGCCCGAGCTAGGGTTAGGGTTAGGGCTTGAATGAGAAGCAGACATATTCTGATGCCTTTGCTGTGCTTTTGGAGGCAGTTGAAATGCAGGAAAAGTGTTGTTTTGTTGTTTCCATGACGACAACTTTTGGCCCACATTTGCGATTTTTGCTAAGCCGCGCGGCTTTCGCTCAAAAATGGTTAAAAATGCAAAAATTTTCAAATACCCTTTTTACGTGCTAAACTCTTTCGTTTTTTGTATTGGAATCCAAATAAAGTGATACTTTTAGCCAAACTTTAGTGGAAATTGTGATGCTGACCCCAATATGCCACATTGATGGGTTTAATACAAGTGCCCGAGCTAGGGTTAGGGTTAGGGCTTGAATGAGAAGCAGACATTTTCTGATGCCTTTGCTGTGCTTTTGGAGGCAGTTGAAATGCAGGAAAAGTGTTGTTTTGTTGTTTCCATGAAGTCAACTTTTGGCCCACATTTGCGATTTTTGCTAAGCCGCGCGGCTGTCGCTCAAAAATGGTTAAAAATGCACAAATTTTCAAATGCCCTTTTTACGTGCTGAACTCTTTCGTTTTTTGTATTGGAATCCAAATAAAGTGATACTTTTAGCCAAACTTTAGTGGAAATTGTGGTGCTGACCCCAATATGCCACATTGATGGGTTTAATACAAGTGCCCGAGCTAGGGTTAGGGTTAGGGCTTGAATGAGAAGCAGACATATTCTGATGCCTTTGCTGTGCTTTTGGAGGCAGTTGAAATGCAGGAAAAGTGTTGTTTTGTTGTTTCCATGACGACAACTTTTGGCCCACATTTGCGATTTTTGCTAAACCGCGCGGCTGTCGCTCAAAAATGGTTAAAAATGCAAAAATTTTCAAATACCCTTTTTACGTGCTAAACTCTTTCGTTTTTTGTATTGGAATCCAAATAAAGTGATACTTTTAGCCAAACTTTAGTGGAAATTGTGATGCTGACCCCAATATGCCACAAATCATGCTTATTTCATGCAGACTTCCAGCTGCAGTTAACCCAACGAGAAATACTGGAAATGTCAAGCAGATTCAGTGCAGATGCACTGAAGATGCTTTAAAGCATTACATTAAATGTTTCTGATGAGTTTGGAGTCATTTGGGTAACGTTTGGACCACAGCACATGAAGGCAAGTTTTTTGATGGGTTTAATACAAGTGCCCGAGCTAGGGTTAGGGTTAGGGCTTGAATGAGAAGCAGACATTTTCTGATGCCTTTGCTGTGCTTTTGGAGGCAGTTGAAATGCAGGAAAAGTGTTGTTTTGTTGTTTCCTTGACGACAACTTTTGGCCCACATTTTCGATTTTTGCTAAGCCGCGCGGCTGTCGCTCAAAAATGGTTAGAAATGCAAAAATTTTCAAATGCCCTTTTTACGTGCTGAACTCTTTCGTTTTTTGTATTGGAATCCAAATAAAGTGATACTTTTAGCCAAACTTTAGTGGAAATTGTGATGCTGACCCCAATATGCCACATTGATGGGTTTAATACAAGTGCCCGAGCTAGGGTTAGGGTTAGGGCTTGAATGAGAAGCAGACATTTTCTGATGCCCTTGCTGTGCTTTTGGAGGCAGTTGAAATGCAGGAAAAGTGTTGTTTTGTTGTTTCCTTGACGACAACTTTTGGCCCACATTTTCGATTTTTGCTAAGCCGCACGGCTGTCGCTCAAAAATGATTAAAAATGCAAAAATTTTCAAATGCCCTTTTTACGTGCTGAACTCTTTCGTTTTTTGTATTGGAATCCAAATAAAGTGATACTTTTAGCCAAACTTTAGTGGAAATTGTGATGCTGACCCCAATATGCCACATTGATGGGTTTAATACAAGTGCCCGAGCTAGGGTTAGGGTTAGGGCTTGAATGAGAAGCAGACATTTTCTGATACCTTTGCTGTGCTTTTGGAGGCAGTTGAAATGCAGGAAAAGTGTTGTTTTGTTGTTTCCTTGACGACAACTTTTGGCCCACAGTTGCGATTTTTGCTAAGCCGCGCGGCTGTCGCTCAAAAATGGTTAAAAATGCAAAAATTTTCAAATGCCCTTTTTACGTGCTGAACTCTTTCGTTTTTTGTATTGGAATCCAAATAAAGTGATACTTTTAGCCAAACTTTAGTGGAAATTGTGATGCTGACCCCAATATGCCACAAATCATGCTTATTTCATGCAGAATTCCAGCTGCAGTTTACCCAACGAGAAATACTGGAAATGTCAAGCAGATTCAGTGCAGATGCACTGAAGATGCTTTAAAGCATTACATTAAATGTTTCTGATGAGTTTGGAGTCATTTGGGTAACTTTTGGAACACAGCACGTGAAGGCAAGGTTTTTGATGGGTTTAATACAAGTGCCCGAGCTAGGGTTAGGGTTAGGGCTTGAATGAGAAGCAGACATTTTCTGATGCCTTTGCTATGCTTTTGGAGGCAGTTGAAATGCAGGAAAAGTGTTGTTTTGTTGTTTACATGATGACAACTTTTGGCCCACATTTGTGATTTTTGCTAAGCCGCGCGGCTGTCGCTCAGAAATGGTTAAAAATGCAAACATTTTCAAATACCCTTTTTACGTGCTAAACTCTTTTGTTTTTTGTATTGGAATCCAAATAAAGTGATACTTTTAGCCAAACTTTAGTGGAAATTGTGATGCTGACCCCAATATGCCACATTGATGGGTTTAATACAAGTGCCCGAGCTAGGGTTAGGGTTAGGGCTTGAATGAGAAGCAGACATTTTCTGATGCCTTTGCTGTGCTTTTGGAGGCAGTTGAAATGCAGGAAAAGTGTTGTTTTGTTGTTTCCTTGACGACAACTTTTGGCCCACATTTGCGATTTTTGCTAAGCCGCGCGGCTGTCGCTCAAAAATGGTTAAAAATGCAAAAATTTTCAAATACCCTTTTTACATGCTACACTCTTTCGTTTTTTGTATTGGAATCCAAATAAAGTGATACTTTTAGCCAAACTTTAGTGGAAATTGTGATGCTGACCCCAATATGCCACATTGATGGGTGTAATACAAGTGCCCGAGCTAGGGTTAGGGTTAGGGCTTGAATGAGAAGCAGACATATTCTGATGCCTTTGCTGTGCTTTTGGAGGCAGTTGAAATGCAGGAAAAGTGTTGTTTTGTTGTTTCCATGACGACAACTTTTGGCCCACATTTGCGATTTTTGCTAAGCCGCGCGGCTTTCGCTCAAAAATGGTTAAAAATGCAAAAATTTTCAAATACCCTTTTTACGTGCTAAACTCTTTCGTTTTTTGTATTGGAATCCAAATAAAGTGATACTTTTAGCCAAACTTTAGTGGAAATTGTGATGCTGACCCCAATATGCAACATTGATGGGTTTAATACAAGTGCCCGAGCTAGGGTTAGGGTTAGGGCTTGAATGAGAAGCAGACATTTTCTGATGCCTTTGCTGTGCTTTTGGAGGCAGTTGAAATGCAGGAAAAGTGTTGTTTTGTTGTTTCCATGAAGTCAACTTTTGGCCCACATTTGCGATTTTTGCTAAGCCGCGCGGCTGTCGCTCAAAAATGGTTAAAAATGCACAAATTTTCAAATGCCCTTTTTACGTGCTGAACTCTTTCGTTTTTTGTATTGGAATCCAAATAAAGTGATACTTTTAGCCAAACTTTAGTGGAAATTGTGGTGCTGACCCCAATATGCCACATTGATGGGTTTAATACAAGTGCCCGAGCTAGGGTTAGGGTTAGGGCTTGAATGAGAAGCAGACATATTCTGATGCCTTTGCTGTGCTTTTGGAGGCAGTTGAAATGCAGGAAAAGTGTTGTTTTGTTGTTTCCATGACGACAACTTTTGGCCCACATTTGCGATTTTTGCTAAACCGCGCGGCTGTCGCTCAAAAATGGTTAAAAATGCAAAAATTTTCAAATACCCTTTTTACGTGCTAAACTCTTTCGTTTTTTGTATTGGAATCCAAATAAAGTGATACTTTTAGCCAAACTTTAGTGGAAATTGTGATGCTGACCCCAATATGCCACAAATCATGCTTATTTCATGCAGACTTCCAGCTGCAGTTAACCCAACGAGAAATACTGGAAATGTCAAGCAGATTCAGTGCAGATGCACTGAAGATGCTTTAAAGCATTACATTAAATGTTTCTGATGAGTTTGGAGTCATTTGGGTAACGTTTGGACCACAGCACATGAAGGCAAGTTTTTTGATGGGTTTAATACAAGTGCCCGAGCTAGGGTTAGGGTTAGGGCTTGAATGAGAAGCAGACATTTTCTGATGCCTTTGCTGTGCTTTTGGAGGCAGTTGAAATGCAGGAAAAGTGTTGTTTTGTTGTTTCCTTGACGACAACTTTTGGCCCACATTTTCGATTTTTGCTAAGCCGCGCGGCTGTCGCTCAAAAATGGTTAGAAATGCAAAAATTTTCAAATGCCCTTTTTACGTGCTGAACTCTTTCGTTTTTTGTATTGGAATCCAAATAAAGTGATACTTTTAGCCAAACTTTAGTGGAAATTGTGATGCTGACCCCAATATGCCACATTGATGGGTTTAATACAAGTGCCCGAGCTAGGGTTAGGGTTAGGGCTTGAATGAGAAGCAGACATTTTCTGATGCCCTTGCTGTGCTTTTGGAGGCAGTTGAAATGCAGGAAAAGTGTTGTTTTGTTGTTTCCTTGACGACAACTTTTGGCCCACATTTTCGATTTTTGCTAAGCCGCACGGCTGTCGCTCAAAAATGATTAAAAATGCAAAAATTTTCAAATGCCCTTTTTACGTGCTGAACTCTTTCGTTTTTTGTATTGGAATCCAAATAAAGTGATACTTTTAGCCAAACTTTAGTGGAAATTGTGATGCTGACCCCAATATTCCACATTGATGGGTTTAATACAAGTGCCCGAGCTAGGGTTAGGGTTAGAGCTTGAATGAGAAGCAGACATTTTCTGATGCCTTTGCTGTGCTTTTGGAGGCAGTTGAAATGCAGGAAAAGTGTTGTTTTGTTGTTTCCTTGACGACAACTTTTGGCCCACATTTGCGATTTTTGCTAAGCCGCGCGGCTGTCGCTCAAAAATGGTTAGAAATGCAAACATTTTCAAATGCCCTTTTTACGTGCTGAACTCTTTCGTTTTTTGTATTGGAATCCAAATAAAGTGATACTTTTAGCCAAACTTTAGTGGAAATTGTGATGCTGAATCCCAATATGCCACATTGATGGGTTTAATACAAGTGCCCGAGCTAGGGTTAGGGTTAGGGCTTGAATGAGAAGCAGACATTTTCTGATGCCTTTGCTGTGCTTTTGGAGGCAGTTGAAATGCAGGAAAAGTGTTGTTTTGTTGTTTACATGACGACAACTTTTGGCCCACATTTGTGATTTTTGCTAAGCCGCGCGGCTGTCGCTCAGAAATGGTTAAAAATGCAAACATTTTCAAATACCCTTTTTACGTGCTAAACTCTTTTGTTTTTTGTATTGGAATCCAAATAAAGTGATAATTTTAGCCAAACTTTAGTGGAAATTGTGATGCTGACCCCAATATGCCACATTGATGGGTTTAATACAAGTGCCCGAGCTAGGGTTAGGGTTAGGGCTTGAATGAGAAGCAGACATTTTCTGATACCTTTGCTGTGCTTTTGGAGGCAGTTGAAATGCAGGAAAAGTGTTGTTTTGTTGTTTCCTTGACGACAACTTTTGGCCCACAGTTGCGATTTTTGCTAAGCCGCGCGGCTGTCGCTCAAAAATGGTTAAAAATGCAAAAATTTTCAAATGCCCTTTTTACGTGCTGAACTCTTTCGTTTTTTGTATTGGAATCCAAATAAAGTGATACTTTTAGCCAAACTTTAGTGGAAATTGTGATGCTGACCCCAATATGCCACAAATCATGCTTATTTCATGCAGAATTCCAGCTGCAGTTTACCCAACGAGAAATACTGGAAATGTCAAGCAGATTCAGTGCAGATGCACTGAAGATGCTTTAAAGCATTACATTAAATGTTTCTGATGAGTTTGGAGTCATTTGGGTAACTTTTGGAACACAGCACGTGAAGGCAAGGTTTTTGATGGGTTTAATACAAGTGCCCGAGCTAGGGTTAGGGTTAGGGCTTGAATGAGAAGCAGACATTTTCTGATGCCTTTGCTATGCTTTTGGAGGCAGTTGAAATGCAGGAAAAGTGTTGTTTTGTTGTTTACATGATGACAACTTTTGGCCCACATTTGTGATTTTTGCTAAGCCGCGCGGCTGTCGCTCAGAAATGGTTAAAAATGCAAACATTTTCAAATACCCTTTTTACGTGCTAAACTCTTTTGTTTTTTGTATTGGAATCCAAATAAAGTGATACTTTTAGCCAAACTTTAGTGGAAATTGTGATGCTGACCCCAATATGCCACATTGATGGGTTTAATACAAGTGCCCGAGCTAGGGTTAGGGTTAGGGCTTGAATGAGAAGCAGACATATTCTGATGCCTTTGCTGTGCTTTTGGAGGCAGTTGAAATGCAGGAAAAGTGTTGTTTTGTTGTTTCCTTGACGACAACTTTTGGCCCACATTTTCGATTTTTGCTAAGCCGCGCGGCTGTCACTCAAAAATGGTTAAAAATGCAAAAATTTTCAAATGCCCTTTTTACGTGCTGAACTCTTTCGTTTTTTTGTATTGGAATCCAAATAAAGTGATACTTTTAGCCAAACTTTAGTGGAAATTGTGATGCTGACCCCAATATGCCACATTGATGGGTTTAATACAAGTGCCCGAGCTAGGGTTAGGGTTAGAGCTTGAATGAGAAGCAGACATTTTCTAATGCCTTTGCTGTGCTTTTGGAGGCAGTTGAAATGCAGGAAAAGTGTTGTTTTGTTGTTTCCTTGACGACAACTTTTGGCCCACATTTGCGATTTTTGCTAAGCCGCGCGGCTGTCGCTCAAAAATGGTTAAAAATGCAAAAATTTTCAAATACCCTTTTTACATGCTACACTCTTTCGTTTTTTGTATTGGAATCCAAATAAAGTGATACTTTTAGCCAAACTTTAGTGGAAATTGTGATGCTGACCCCAATATGCCACATTGATGGGTGTAATACAAGTGCCCGAGCTAGGGTTAGGGTTAGGGCTTGAATGAGAAGCAGACATATTCTGATGCCTTTGCTGTGCTTTTGGAGGCAGTTGAAATGCAGGAAAAGTGTTGTTTTGTTGTTTCCATGACGACAACTTTTGGCCCACATTTGCGATTTTTGCTAAGCCGCGCGGCTTTCGCTCAAAAATGGTTAAAAATGCAAAAATTTTCAAATACCCTTTTTACGTGCTAAACTCTTTCGTTTTTTGTATTGGAATCCAAATAAAGTGATACTTTTAGCCAAACTTTAGTGGAAATTGTGATGCTGACCCCAATATGCCACATTGATGGGTTTAATACAAGTGCCCGAGCTAGGGTTAGGGTTCGGGCTTGAATGAGAAGCAGACATTTTCTGATGCCTTTGCTGTGCTTTTGGAGGCAGTTGAAATGCAGGAAAAGTGTTGTTTTGTTGTTTCCATGACGACAACTTTTGGCCCACATTTGCGATTTTTGCTAAGCCGCGCGGCTTTCGCTCAAAAATGGTTAAAAATGCAAAAATTTTCAAATACCATTTTTACGTGCTAAACTCTTTCGTTTTTTGTATTGGAATCCAAATAAAGTGATACTTTTAGCCAAACTTTAGTGGAAATTGTGATGCTGACCCCAATATGCCACATTGATGGGTTTAATACAAGTGCCCGAGCTAGGGTTAGGGTTAGGGCTTGAATGAGAAGCAGACATTTTCTGATGCCTTTGCTGTGCTTTTGGAGGCAGTTGAAATGCAGGAAAAGTGTTGTTTTGTTGTTTCCATGAAGTCAACTTTTGGCCCACATTTGCGATTTTTGCTAAGCCGCGCGGCTGTCGCTCAAAAATGGTTAAAAATGCACAAATTTTCAAATGCCCTTTTTACGTGCTGAACTCTTTCGTTTTTTGTATTGGAATCCAAATAAAGTGATACTTTTAGCCAAACTTTAGTGGAAATTGTGGTGCTGACCCCAATATGCCACATTGATGGGTTTAATACAAGTGCCCGAGCTAGGGTTAGGGTTAGGGCTTGAATGAGAAGCAGACATATTCTGATGCCTTTGCTGTGCTTTTGGAGGCAGTTGAAATGCAGGAAAAGTGTTGTTTTGTTGTTTCCATGACGACAACTTTTGGCCCACATTTGCGATTTTTGCTAAACCGCGCGGCTGTCGCTCAAAAATGGTTAAAAATGCAAAAATTTTCAAATACCCTTTTTACGTGCTAAACTCTTTCGTTTTTTGTATTGGAATCCAAATAAAGTGATACTTTTAGCCAAACTTTAGTGGAAATTGTGATGCTGACCCCAATATGCCACAAATCATGCTTATTTCATGCAGACTTCCAGCTGCAGTTAACCCAACGAGAAATACTGGAAATGTCAAGCAGATTCAGTGCAGATGCACTGAAGATGCTTTAAAGCATTACATTAAATGTTTCTGATGAGTTTGGAGTCATTTGGGTAACGTTTGGACCACAGCACATGAAGGCAAGTTTTTTGATGGGTTTAATACAAGTGCCCGAGCTAGGGTTAGGGTTAGGGCTTGAATGAGAAGCAGACATTTTCTGATGCCTTTGCTGTGCTTTTGGAGGCAGTTGAAATGCAGGAAAAGTGTTGTTTTGTTGTTTCCTTGACGACAACTTTTGGCCCACATTTTCGATTTTTGCTAAGCCGCGCGGCTGTCGCTCAAAAATGGTTAGAAATGCAAAAATTTTCAAATGCCCTTTTTACGTGCTGAACTCTTTCGTTTTTTGTATTGGAATCCAAATAAAGTGATACTTTTAGCCAAACTTTAGTGGAAATTGTGATGCTGACCCCAATATGCCACATTGATGGGTTTAATACAAGTGCCCGAGCTAGGGTTAGGGTTAGGGCTTGAATGAGAAGCAGACATTTTCTGATGCCCTTGCTGTGCTTTTGGAGGCAGTTGAAATGCAGGAAAAGTGTTGTTTTGTTGTTTCCTTGACGACAACTTTTGGCCCACATTTTCGATTTTTGCTAAGCCGCACGGCTGTCGCTCAAAAATGATTAAAAATGCAAAAATTTTCAAATGCCCTTTTTACGTGCTGAACTCTTTCGTTTTTTGTATTGGAATCCAAATAAAGTGATACTTTTAGCCAAACTTTAGTGGAAATTGTGATGCTGACCCCAATATGCCACATTGATGGGTTTAATACAAGTGCCCGAGCTAGGGTTAGGGTTAGGGCTTGAATGAGAAGCAGACATTTTCTGATACCTTTGCTGTGCTTTTGGAGGCAGTTGAAATGCAGGAAAAGTGTTGTTTTGTTGTTTCCTTGACGACAACTTTTGGCCCACAGTTGCGATTTTTGCTAAGCCGCGCGGCTGTCGCTCAAAAATGGTTAAAAATGCAAAAATTTTCAAATGCCCTTTTTACGTGCTGAACTCTTTCGTTTTTTGTATTGGAATCCAAATAAAGTGATACTTTTAGCCAAACTTTAGTGGAAATTGTGATGCTGACCCCAATATGCCACAAATCATGCTTATTTCATGCAGAATTCCAGCTGCAGTTTACCCAACGAGAAATACTGGAAATGTCAAGCAGATTCAGTGCAGATGCACTGAAGATGCTTTAAAGCATTACATTAAATGTTTCTGATGAGTTTGGAGTCATTTGGGTAACTTTTGGAACACAGCACGTGAAGGCAAGGTTTTTGATGGGTTTAATACAAGTGCCCGAGCTAGGGTTAGGGTTAGGGCTTGAATGAGAAGCAGACATTTTCTGATGCCTTTGCTATGCTTTTGGAGGCAGTTGAAATGCAGGAAAAGTGTTGTTTTGTTGTTTACATGATGACAACTTTTGGCCCACATTTGTGATTTTTGCTAAGCCGCGCGGCTGTCGCTCAGAAATGGTTAAAAATGCAAACATTTTCAAATACCCTTTTTACGTGCTAAACTCTTTTGTTTTTTGTATTGGAATCCAAATAAAGTGATACTTTTAGCCAAACTTTAGTGGAAATTGTGATGCTGACCCCAATATGCCACATTGATGGGTTTAATACAAGTGCCCGAGCTAGGGTTAGGGTTAGGGCTTGAATGAGAAGCAGACATTTTCTGATGCCTTTGCTGTGCTTTTGGAGGCAGTTGAAATGCAGGAAAAGTGTTGTTTTGTTGTTTCCTTGACGACAACTTTTGGCCCACATTTGCGATTTTTGCTAAGCCGCGCGGCTGTCGCTCAAAAATGGTTAAAAATGCAAAAATTTTCAAATACCCTTTTTACATGCTACACTCTTTCGTTTTTTGTATTGGAATCCAAATAAAGTGATACTTTTAGCCAAACTTTAGTGGAAATTGTGATGCTGACCCCAATATGCCACATTGATGGGTGTAATACAAGTGCCCGAGCTAGGGTTAGGGTTAGGGCTTGAATGAGAAGCAGACATATTCTGATGCCTTTGCTGTGCTTTTGGAGGCAGTTGAAATGCAGGAAAAGTGTTGTTTTGTTGTTTCCATGACGACAACTTTTGGCCCACATTTGCGATTTTTGCTAAGCCGCGCGGCTTTCGCTCAAAAATGGTTAAAAATGCAAAAATTTTCAAATACCCTTTTTACGTGCTAAACTCTTTCGTTTTTTGTATTGGAATCCAAATAAAGTGATACTTTTAGCCAAACTTTAGTGGAAATTGTGATGCTGACCCCAATATGCCACATTGATGGGTTTAATACAAGTGCCCGAGCTAGGGTTAGGGTTAGGGCTTGAATGAGAAGCAGACATTTTCTGATGCCTTTGCTGTGCTTTTGGAGGCAGTTGAAATGCAGGAAAAGTGTTGTTTTGTTGTTTCCATGAAGTCAACTTTTGGCCCACATTTGCGATTTTTGCTAAGCCGCGCGGCTGTCGCTCAAAAATGGTTAAAAATGCACAAATTTTCAAATGCCCTTTTTACGTGCTGAACTCTTTCGTTTTTTGTATTGGAATCCAAATAAAGTGATACTTTTAGCCAAACTTTAGTGGAAATTGTGGTGCTGACCCCAATATGCCACATTGATGGGTTTAATACAAGTGCCCGAGCTAGGGTTAGGGTTAGGGCTTGAATGAGAAGCAGACATATTCTGATGCCTTTGCTGTGCTTTTGGAGGCAGTTGAAATGCAGGAAAAGTGTTGTTTTGTTGTTTCCATGACGACAACTTTTGGCCCACATTTGCGATTTTTGCTAAACCGCGCGGCTGTCGCTCAAAAATGGTTAAAAATGCAAAAATTTTCAAATACCCTTTTTACGTGCTAAACTCTTTCGTTTTTTGTATTGGAATCCAAATAAAGTGATACTTTTAGCCAAACTTTAGTGGAAATTGTGATGCTGACCCCAATATGCCACAAATCATGCTTATTTCATGCAGACTTCCAGCTGCAGTTAACCCAACGAGAAATACTGGAAATGTCAAGCAGATTCAGTGCAGATGCACTGAAGATGCTTTAAAGCATTACATTAAATGTTTCTGATGAGTTTGGAGTCATTTGGGTAACGTTTGGACCACAGCACATGAAGGCAAGTTTTTTGATGGGTTTAATACAAGTGCCCGAGCTAGGGTTAGGGTTAGGGCTTGAATGAGAAGCAGACATTTTCTGATGCCTTTGCTGTGCTTTTGGAGGCAGTTGAAATGCAGGAAAAGTGTTGTTTTGTTGTTTCCTTGACGACAACTTTTGGCCCACATTTTCGATTTTTGCTAAGCCGCGCGGCTGTCGCTCAAAAATGGTTAGAAATGCAAAAATTTTCAAATGCCCTTTTTACGTGCTGAACTCTTTCGTTTTTTGTATTGGAATCCAAATAAAGTGATACTTTTAGCCAAACTTTAGTGGAAATTGTGATGCTGACCCCAATATGCCACATTGATGGGTTTAATACAAGTGCCCGAGCTAGGGTTAGGGTTAGGGCTTGAATGAGAAGCAGACATTTTCTGATGCCCTTGCTGTGCTTTTGGAGGCAGTTGAAATGCAGGAAAAGTGTTGTTTTGTTGTTTCCTTGAAGACAACTTTTGGCCCACATTTTCGATTTTTGCTAAGCCGCACGGCTGTCGCTCAAAAATGATTAAAAATGCAAAAATTTTCAAATGCCCTTTTTACGTGCTGAACTCTTTCGTTTTTTGTATTGGAATCCAAATAAAGTGATACTTTTAGCCAAACTTTAGTGGAAATTGTGATGCTGACCCCAATATTCCACATTGATGGGTTTAATACAAGTGCCCGAGCTAGGGTTAGGGTTAGAGCTTGAATGAGAAGCAGACATTTTCTGATGCCTTTGCTGTGCTTTTGGAGGCAGTTGAAATGCAGGAAAAGTGTTGTTTTGTTGTTTCCTTGACGACAACTTTTGGCCCACATTTGCGATTTTTGCTAAGCCGCGCGGCTGTCGCTCAAAAATGGTTAGAAATGCAAACATTTTCAAATGCCCTTTTTACGTGCTGAACTCTTTCGTTTTTTGTATTGGAATCCAAATAAAGTGATACTTTTAGCCAAACTTTAGTGGAAATTGTGATGCTGAATCCCAATATGCCACATTGATGGGTTTAATACAAGTGCCCGAGCTAGGGTTAGGGTTAGGGCTTGAATGAGAAGCAGACATTTTCTGATGCCTTTGCTGTGCTTTTGGAGGCAGTTGAAATGCAGGAAAAGTGTTGTTTTGTTGTTTACATGACGACAACTTTTGGCCCACATTTGTGATTTTTGCTAAGCCGCGCGGCTGTCGCTCAGAAATGGTTAAAAATGCAAACATTTTCAAATACCCTTTTTACGTGCTAAACTCTTTTGTTTTTTGTATTGGAATCCAAATAAAGTGATAATTTTAGCCAAACTTTAGTGGAAATTGTGATGCTGACCCCAATATGCCACATTGATGGGTTTAATACAAGTGCCCGAGCTAGGGTTAGGGTTAGGGCTTGAATGAGAAGCAGACATTTTCTGATACCTTTGCTGTGCTTTTGGAGGCAGTTGAAATGCAGGAAAAGTGTTGTTTTGTTGTTTCCTTGACGACAACTTTTGGCCCACAGTTGCGATTTTTGCTAAGCCGCGCGGCTGTCGCTCAAAAATGGTTAAAAATGCAAAAATTTTCAAATGCCCTTTTTACGTGCTGAACTCTTTCGTTTTTTGTATTGGAATCCAAATAAAGTGATACTTTTAGCCAAACTTTAGTGGAAATTGTGATGCTGACCCCAATATGCCACAAATCATGCTTATTTCATGCAGAATTCCAGCTGCAGTTTACCCAACGAGAAATACTGGAAATGTCAAGCAGATTCAGTGCAGATGCACTGAAGATGCTTTAAAGCATTACATTAAATGTTTCTGATGAGTTTGGAGTCATTTGGGTAACTTTTGGAACACAGCACGTGAAGGCAAGGTTTTTGATGGGTTTAATACAAGTGCCCGAGCTAGGGTTAGGGTTAGGGCTTGAATGAGAAGCAGACATTTTCTGATGCCTTTGCTATGCTTTTGGAGGCAGTTGAAATGCAGGAAAAGTGTTGTTTTGTTGTTTACATGATGACAACTTTTGGCCCACATTTGTGATTTTTGCTAAGCCGCGCGGCTGTCGCTCAGAAATGGTTAAAAATGCAAACATTTTCAAATACCCTTTTTACGTGCTAAACTCTTTTGTTTTTTGTATTGGAATCCAAATAAAGTGATACTTTTAGCCAAACTTTAGTGGAAATTGTGATGCTGACCCCAATATGCCACATTGATGGGTTTAATACAAGTGCCCGAGCTAGGGTTAGGGTTAGGGCTTGAATGAGAAGCAGACATTTTCTGATGCCTTTGCTGTGCTTTTGGAGGCAGTTGAAATGCAGGAAAAGTGTTGTTTTGTTGTTTCCTTGACGACAACTTTTGGCCCACATTTTCGATTTTTGCTAAGCCGCGCGGCTGTCACTCAAAAATGGTTAAAAATGCAAAAATTTTCAAATGCCCTTTTTACGTGCTGAACTCTTTCGTTTTTTTGTATTGGAATCCAAATAAAGTGATACTTTTAGCCAAACTTTAGTGGAAATTGTGATGCTGACCCCAATATGCCACATTGATGGGTTTAATACAAGTGCCCGAGCTAGGGTTAGGGTTAGAGCTTGAATGAGAAGCAGACATTTTCTAATGCCTTTGCTGTGCTTTTGGAGGCAGTTGAAATGCAGGAAAAGTGTTGTTTTGTTGTTTCCTTGACGACAACTTTTGGCCCACATTTGCGATTTTTGCTAAGCCGCGCGGCTGTCGCTCAAAAATGGTTAAAAATGCAAAAATTTTCAAATACCCTTTTTACATGCTACACTCTTTCGTTTTTTGTATTGGAATCCAAATAAAGTGATACTTTTAGCCAAACTTTAGTGGAAATTGTGATGCTGACCCCAATATGCCACATTGATGGGTGTAATACAAGTGCCCGAGCTAGGGTTAGGGTTAGGGCTTGAATGAGAAGCAGACATATTCTGATGCCTTTGCTGTGCTTTTGGAGGCAGTTGAAATGCAGGAAAAGTGTTGTTTTGTTGTTTCCATGACGACAACTTTTGGCCCACATTTGCGATTTTTGCTAAGCCGCGCGGCTTTCGCTCAAAAATGGTTAAAAATGCAAAAATTTTCAAATACCCTTTTTACGTGCTAAACTCTTTCGTTTTTTGTATTGGAATCCAAATAAAGTGATACTTTTAGCCAAACTTTAGTGGAAATTGTGATGCTGACCCCAATATGCCACATTGATGGGTTTAATACAAGTGCCCGAGCTAGGGTTAGGGTTAGGGCTTGAATGAGAAGCAGACATTTTCTGATGCCTTTGCTGTGCTTTTGGAGGCAGTTGAAATGCAGGAAAAGTGTTGTTTTGTTGTTTCCATGACGACAACTTTTGGCCCACATTTGCGATTTTTGCTAAGCCGCGCGGCTTTCGCTCAAAAATGGTTAAAAATGCAAAAATTTTCAAATACCCTTTTTACGTGCTAAACTCTTTCGTTTTTTGTATTGGAATCCAAATAAAGTGATACTTTTAGCCAAACTTTAGTGGAAATTGTGATGCTGACCCCAATATGCCACATTGATGGGTTTAATACAAGTGCCCGAGCTAGGGTTAGGGTTAGGGCTTGAATGAGAAGCAGACATTTTCTGATGCCTTTGCTGTGCTTTTGGAGGCAGTTGAAATGCAGGAAAAGTGTTGTTTTGTTGTTTCCATGAAGTCAACTTTTGGCCCACATTTGCGATTTTTGCTAAGCCGCGCGGCTGTCGCTCAAAAATGGTTAAAAATGCACAAATTTTCAAATGCCCTTTTTACGTGCTGAACTCTTTCGTTTTTTGTATTGGAATCCAAATAAAGTGATACTTTTAGCCAAACTTTAGTGGAAATTGTGGTGCTGACCCCAATATGCCACATTGATGGGTTTAATACAAGTGCCCGAGCTAGGGTTAGGGTTAGGGCTTGAATGAGAAGCAGACATATTCTGATGCCTTTGCTGTGCTTTTGGAGGCAGTTGAAATGCAGGAAAAGTGTTGTTTTGTTGTTTCCATGACGACAACTTTTGGCCCACATTTGCGATTTTTGCTAAACCGCGCGGCTGTCGCTCAAAAATGGTTAAAAATGCAAAAATTTTCAAATACCCTTTTTACGTGCTAAACTCTTTCGTTTTTTGTATTGGAATCCAAATAAAGTGATACTTTTAGCCAAACTTTAGTGGAAATTGTGATGCTGACCCCAATATGCCACAAATCATGCTTATTTCATGCAGACTTCCAGCTGCAGTTAACCCAACGAGAAATACTGGAAATGTCAAGCAGATTCAGTGCAGATGCACTGAAGATGCTTTAAAGCATTACATTAAATGTTTCTGATGAGTTTGGAGTCATTTGGGTAACGTTTGGACCACAGCACATGAAGGCAAGTTTTTTGATGGGTTTAATACAAGTGCCCGAGCTAGGGTTAGGGTTAGGGCTTGAATGAGAAGCAGACATTTTCTGATGCCTTTGCTGTGCTTTTGGAGGCAGTTGAAATGCAGGAAAAGTGTTGTTTTGTTGTTTCCTTGACGACATCTTTTGGCCCACATTTTCGATTTTTGCTAAGCCGCGCGGCTGTCGCTCAAAAATGGTTAGAAATGCAAAAATTTTCAAATGCCCTTTTTACGTGCTGAACTCTTTCGTTTTTTGTATTGGAATCCAAATAAAGTGATACTTTTAGCCAAACTTTAGTGGAAATTGTGATGCTGACCCCAATATGCCACATTGATGGGTTTAATACAAGTGCCCGAGCTAGGGTTAGGGTTAGGGCTTGAATGAGAAGCAGACATTTTCTGATGCCCTTGCTGTGCTTTTGGAGGCAGTTGAAATGCAGGAAAAGTGTTGTTTTGTTGTTTCCTTGACGACAACTTTTGGCCCACATTTTCGATTTTTGCTAAGCCGCGCGGCTGTCGCTCAAAAATGGTTAGAAATGCAAAAATTTTCAAATGCCCTTTTTACGTGCTGAACTCTTTCGTTTTTTGTATTGGAATCCAAATAAAGTGATACTTTTAGTCAAACTTTAGTGGAAATTGTGATGCTGACCCCAATATGCCACATTGATGGGTTTAATACAAGTGCCCGAGCTAGGGTTAGGGTTAGGGCTTGAATGCGAAGCAGACATTTTCTGATGCCTTTGCTGTGCTTTTGGAGGCAGTTGAAATGCAGGAAAAGTGTTGTTTTGTTGTTTCCTTGACGACAACTTTTGGCCCACATTTTCGATTTTTGCTAAGCCGCACGGCTGTCGCTCAAAAATGATTAAAAATGCAAAAATTTTCAAATGCCCTTTTTACGTGCTGAACTCTTTCGTTTTTTGTATTGGAATCCAAATAAAGTGATACTTTTAGCCAAACTTTAGTGGAAATTGTGATGCTGACCCCAATATTCCACATTGATGGGTTTAATACAAGTGCCCGAGCTAGGGTTAGGGTTAGAGCTTGAATGAGAAGCAGACATTTTCTGATGCCTTTGCTGTGCTTTTGGAGGCAGTTGAAATGCAGGAAAAGTGTTGTTTTGTTGTTTCCTTGATGACAACTTTTGGCCCACATTTGCGATTTTTGCTAAGCCGCGCGGCTGTCGCTCAAAAATGGTTAGAAATGCAAACATTTTCAAATGCCCTTTTTACGTGCTGAACTCTTTCGTTTTTTGTATTGGAATCCAAATAAAGTGATACTTTTAGCCAAACTTTAGTGGAAATTGTGATGCT
Organism: Lepisosteus platostomus; assembly: GCF_059453375.1. Classification (NCBI taxonomy): domain Eukaryota; kingdom Metazoa; phylum Chordata; class Actinopteri; order Semionotiformes; family Lepisosteidae; genus Lepisosteus; species Lepisosteus platostomus. Next base: position 12,122,050 of record NC_142622.1, read on the forward strand.
GAATCCCAATATGCCACATTGATGGGTTTAATACAAGTGCCCGAGCTAGGGTTAGGGTTAGGGCTTGAATGAGAAGCAGACATTTTCTGATGCCTTTGCTGTGCTTTTGGAGGCAGTTGAAATGCAGGAAAAGTGTTGTTTTGTTGTTTACATGACGACAACTTTTGGCCCACATTTGTGATTTTTGCTAAGCCGCGCGGCTGTCGCTCAGAAATGGTTAAAAATGCAAACATTTTCAAATACCCTTTTTACGTGCTAAACTCTTTTGTTTTTTGTATTGGAATCCAAATAAAGTGATAATTTTAGCCAAACTTTAGTGGAAATTGTGATGCTGACCCCAATATGCCACATTGATGGGTTTAATACAAGTGCCCGAGCTAGGGTTAGGGTTAGGGCTTGAATGAGAAGCAGACATTTTCTGATACCTTTGCTGTGCTTTTGGAGGCAGTTGAAATGCAGGAAAAGTGTTGTTTTGTTGTTTCCTTGACGACAACTTTTGGCCCACAGTTGCGATTTTTGCTAAGCCGCGCGGCTGTCGCTCAAAAATGGTTAAAAATGCAAAAATTTTCAAATGCCCTTTTTACGTGCTGAACTCTTTCGTTTTTTGTATTGGAATCCAAATAAAGTGATACTTTTAGCCAAACTTTAGTGGAAATTGTGATGCTGACCCCAATATGCCACAAATCATGCTTATTTCATGCAGAATTCCAGCTGCAGTTTACCCAACGAGAAATACTGGAAATGTCAAGCAGATTCAGTGCAGATGCACTGAAGATGCTTTAAAGCATTACATTAAATGTTTCTGATGAGTTTGGAGTCATTTGGGTAACTTTTGGAAAACAGCACGTGAAGGCAAGGTTTTTGATGGGTTTAATACAAGTGCCCGAGCTAGGGTTAGGGTTAGGGCTTGAATGAGAAGCAGACATTTTCTGATGCCTTTGCTATGCTTTTGGAGGCAGTTGAAATGCAGGAAAAGTGTTGTTTTGTTGTTTACATGATGACAACTTTTGGCCCACATTTGTGATTTTTGCTAAGCCGCGCGGCTGTCGCTCAGAAATGGTTAAAAATGCAAACATTTTCAAATACCCTTTTTACGTGCTAAACTCTTTTGTTTTTTGTATTGGAATCCAAATAAAGTGATACTTTTAGCCAAACTTTAGTGGAAATTGTGATGCTGACCCCAATATGCCACATTGATGGGTTTAATACAAGTGCCCGAGCTAGGGTTAGGGTTAGGGCTTGAATGAGAAGCAGACATTTTCTGATGCCTTTGCTGTGCTTTTGGAGGCAGTTGAAATGCAGGAAAAGTGTTGTTTTGTTGTTTCCATGACGACAACTCTTGACCCACATTTGCGATTTTTGCTAAGCCGCGCGGCTGTCGCTCAAAAATGGTTAAAAATGCAAAAATTTTCAAATGCCCTTTTTACGTGCTGAACTCTTTCGTTTCTTGTATTGGAATCCAAATAAAGTGATACTTTTAGCCAAACTTTAGTGGAAATTGTGATGCTGACCCCAATATGCCACATTGATGGGTTTAATACAAGTGCCCGAGCTAGGGTTAGGGTTAGGGCTTGAATGCGAAGCAGACATTTTCTGATGCCTTTGCTGTGCTTTTGGAGGCAGTTGAAATGCAGGAAAAGTGTTGTTTTGTTGTTTCCTTGACGACAACTTTTGGCCCACATTTTCGATTTTTGCTAAGCCGCGCGGCTGTCACTCAAAAATGGTTAAAAATGCAAAAATTTTCAAATGCCCTTTTTACGTGCTGAACTCTTTCGTTTTTTGTATTGGAATCCAAATAAAGTGATACTTTTAGCCAAACTTTAGTGGAAATTGTGATGCTGACCCCAATATGCCACATTGATGGGTTTAATACAAGTGCCCGAGCTAGGGTTAGGGTTAGAGCTTGAATGAGAAGCAGACATTTTCTAATGCCTTTGCTGTGCTTTTGGAGGCAGTTGAAATGCAGGAAAAGTGTTGTTTTGTTGTTTCCTTGACGACAACTTTTGGCCCACATTTGCGATTTTTGCTAAGCCGCGCGGCTGTCGCTCAAAAATGGTTAAAAATGCAAAAATTTTCAAATACCCTTTTTACATGCTACACTCTTTCGTTTTTTGTATTGGAATCCAAATAAAGTGATACTTTTAGCCAAACTTTAGTGGAAATTGTGATGCTGACCCCAATATGCCACATTGATGGGTGTAATACAAGTGCCCGAGCTAGGGTTAGGGTTAGGGCTTGAATGAGAAGCAGACATATTCTGATGCCTTTGCTGTGCTTTTGGAGGCAGTTGAAATGCAGGAAAAGTGTTGTTTTGTTGTTTCCATGACGACAACTTTTGGCCCACATTTGCGATTTTTGCTAAGCCGCGCGGCTTTCGCTCAAAAATGGTTAAAAATGCAAAAATTTTCAAATACCCTTTTTACGTGCTAAACTCTTTCGTTTTTTGTATTGGAATCCAAATAAAGTGATACTTTTAGCCAAACTTTAGTGGAAATTGTGATGCTGACCCCAATATGCCACATTGATGGGTTTAATACAAGTGCCCGAGCTAGGGTTAGGGTTAGGGCTTGAATGAGAAGCAGACATTTTCTGATGCCTTTGCTGTGCTTTTGGAGGCAGTTGAAATGCAGGAAAAGTGTTGTTTTGTTGTTTCCATGAAGTCAACTTTTGGCCCACATTTGCGATTTTTGCTAAGCCGCGCGGCTGTCGCTCAAAAATGGTTAAAAATGCACAAATTTTCAAATGCCCTTTTTACGTGCTGAACTCTTTCGTTTTTTGTATTGGAATCCAAATAAAGTGATACTTTTAGCCAAACTTTAGTGGAAATTGTGATGCTGACCCCAATATGCCACATTGATGGGTTTAATACAAGTGCCCGAGCTAGGGTTAGGGTTAGAGCTTGAATGAGAAGCAGACATTTTCTAATGCCTTTGCTGTGCTTTTGGAGGCAGTTGAAATGCAGGAAAAGTGTTGTTTTGTTGTTTCCTTGACGACAACTTTTGGCCCACATTTGCGATTTTTGCTAAACCGCGCGGCTGTCGCTCAAAAATGGTTAAAAATGCAAAAATTTTCAAATACCCTTTTTACATGCTACACTCTTTCGTTTTTTGTATTGGAATCCAAATAAAGTGATACTTTTAGCCAAACTTTAGTGGAAATTGTGATGCTGACCCCAATATGCCACATTGATGGGTGTAATACAAGTGCCCGAGCTAGGGTTAGGGTTAGGGCTTGAATGAGAAGCAGACATATTCTGATGCCTTTGCTGTGCTTTTGGAGGCAGTTGAAATGCAGGAAAAGTGTTGTTTTGTTGTTTCCATGACGACAACTTTTGGCCCACATTTGCGATTTTTGCTAAGCCGCGCGGCTGTCGCTCAAAAATGGTTAAAAATGCACAAATTTTCAAATGCCCTTTTTACGTGCTGAACTCTTTCGTTTTTTGTATTGGAATCCAAATAAAGTGATACTTTTAGCCAAACTTTAGTGGAAATTGTGATGCTGACCCCAATATGCCACATTGATGGGTTTAATACAAGTGCCCGAGCTAGGGTTAGGGTTAGAGCTTGAATGAGAAGCAGACATTTTCTAATGCCTTTGCTGTGCTTTTGGAGGCAGTTGAAATGCAGGAAAAGTGTTGTTTTGTTGTTTCCTTGACGACAACTTTTGGCCCACATTTGCGATTTTTGCTAAGCCGCGCGGCTGTCGCTCAAAAATGGTTAAAAATGCAAAAATTTTCAAATACCCTTTTTACATGCTACACTCTTTCGTTTTTTGTATTGGAATCCAAATAAAGTGATACTTTTAGCCAAACTTTAGTGGAAATTGTGATGCTGACCCCAATATGCCACATTGATGGGTGTAATACAAGTGCCCGAGCTAGGGTTAGGGTTAGGGCTTGAATGAGAAGCAGACATATTCTGATGCCTTTGCTGTGCTTTTGGAGGCAGTTGAAATGCAGGAAAAGTGTTGTTTTGTTGTTTCCATGACGACAACTTTTGGCCCACATTTGCGATTTTTGCTAAGCCGCGCGGCTTTCGCTCAAAAATGGTTAAAAATGCAAAAATTTTCAAATACCCTTTTTACGTGCTAAACTCTTTCGTTTTTTGTATTGGAATCCAAATAAAGTGATACTTTTAGCCAAACTTTAGTGGAAATTGTGATGCTGACCCCAATATGCCACATTGATGGGTTTAATACAAGTGCCCGAGCTAGGGTTAGGGTTCGGGCTTGAATGAGAAGCAGACATATTCTGATGCCTTTGCTGTGCTTTTGGAGGCAGTTGAAATGCAGGAAAAGTGTTGTTTTGTTGTTTCCATGACGACAACTTTTGGCCCACATTTGCGATTTTTGCTAAACCGCGCGGCTGTCGCTCAAACATGGTTAAAAATGCAAAAATTTTCAAATACCCTTTTTACGTGCTAAACTCTTTCGTTTTTTGTATTGGAATCCAAATAAAGTGATACTTTTAGCCAAACTTTAGTGGAAATTGTGATGCTGACCCCAATATGCCACAAATCATGCTTATTTCATGCAGACTTCCAGCTGCAGTTGACCCAACGAGAAATACTGGAAATGTCAAGCAGATTCAGTGCAGATGCACTGAAGATGCTTTAAAGCATTACATTAAATGTTTCTGATGAGTTTGGAGTCATTTGGGTAACGTTTGGACCACAGCACATGAAGGCAAGTTTTTTGATGGGTTTAATACAAGTGCCCGAGCTAGGGTTAGGGTTAGGGCTTGAATGAGAAGCAGACATTTTCTGATGCCTTTGCTGTGCTTTTGGAGGCAGTTGAAATGCAGGAAAAGTGTTGTTTTGTTGTTTCCATGACGTCAACTTTTGGCCCACATTTGCGATTTTTGCTAAGCCGCGCGGCTGTCGCTCAAAAATGGTTAGAAATGCAAAAATTTTCAAATGCCCTTTTTACGTGCTGAACTCTTTCGTTTTTTGTATTGGAATCCAAATAAAGTGATACTTTTAGCCAAACTTTAGTGGAAATTGTGATGCTGACCCCAATATGCAACATTGATGGGTTTAATACAAGTGCCCGAGCTAGGGTTAGGGTTAGGGCTTGAATGAGATGCAGACATTTTCTGATGCCTTTGCTGTGCTTTTGGAGGCAGTTGAAATGCAGGAAAAGTGTTGTTTTGTTGTTTCCTTGACGACAACTTTTGGCCCACATTTTCGATTTTTGCTAAGCCGCGCGGCTGTCGCTCAAAAATGGTTAAAAATGCAAAAATTTTCAAATGCCCTTTTTACGTGCTAAACTCTTTCGTTTTTTGTATTGGAATCCAAATAAAGTGATACTTTTAGCCAAACTTTAGTGGAAATTGTGATGCTGACCCCAATATGCCACAAATCATGCTTATTTCATGCAGAATTCCAGCTGCAGTTTACCCAACGAAAAATACTGGAAATGTCAAGCAGATTCAGTGCAGATGCACTGAAGATGCTTTAAAGCATTACATTAAATGTTTCTGATGAGTTTGGAGTCATTTGGGTAACTTTTGGAACACAGCACGTGAAGGCAAGGTTTTTGATGGGTTTAATACAAGTGCCCGAGCTAGGGTTAGGGTTAGGGCTTGAATGAGAAGCAGACATTTTCTGATGCCTTTGCTGTGCTTTTGGAGGCAGTTGAAATGCAGGAAAAGTGTTGTTTTGTTGTTTCCATGAAGTCAACTTTTGGCCCACATTTGCGATTTTTGCTAAGCCGCGCGGCTGTCGCTCAAAAATGGTTAAAAATGCACAAATTTTCAAATGCCCTTTTTACGTGCTGAACTCTTTCGTTTTTTGTATTGGAATCCAAATAAAGTGATACTTTTAGCCAAACTTTAGTGGAAATTGTGGTGCTGACCCCAATATGCCACATTGATGGGTTTAATACAAGTGCCCGAGCTAGGGTTAGGGTTAGGGCTTGAATGAGAAGCAGACATATTCTGATGCCTTTGCTGTGCTTTTGGAGGCAGTTGAAATGCAGGAAAAGTGTTGTTTTGTTGTTTCCATGACGACAACTTTTGGCCCACATTTGCGATTTTTGCTAAACCGCGCGGCTGTCGCTCAAAAATGGTTAAAAATGCAAAAATTTTCTAATACCCTTTTTACGTGCTAAACTCTTTCGTTTTTTGTATTGGAATCCAAATAAAGTGATACTTTTAGCCAAACTTTAGTGGAAATTGTGATGCTGACCCCAATATGCCACAAATCATGCTTATTTCATGCAGACTTCCAGCTGCAGTTGACCCAACGAGAAATACTGGAAATGTCAAGCAGATTCAGTGCAGATGCACTGAAGATGCTTTAAAGCATTACATTAAATGTTTCTGATGAGTTTGGAGTCATTTGGGTAACGTTTGGACCACAGCACATGAAGGCAAGTTTTTTGATGGGTTTAATACAAGTGCCCGAGCTAGGGTTAGGGTTAGGGCTTGAATGAGAAGCAGACATTTTCTGATGCCTTTGCTGTGCTTTTGGAGGCAGTTGAAATGCAGGAAAAGTGTTGTTTTGTTGTTTCCTTGACGACAACTTTTGGCCCACATTTTCGATTTTTGCTAAGCCGCGCGGCTGTCGCTCAAAAATGGTTAGAAATGCAAAAATTTTCAAATGCCCTTTTTACGTGCTGAACTCTTTCATTTTTTGTATTGGAATCCAAATAAAGTGATACTTTTAGCCAAACTTTAGTGGAAATTGTGATGCTGACCCCAATATGCCACATTGATGGGTTTAATACAAGTGCCCGAGCTAGGGTTAGGGTTAGGGCTTGAATGAGAAGCAGACATTTTCTGATGCCTTTGCTGTGCTTTTGGAGGCAGTTGAAATGCAGGAAAAGTGTTGTTTTGTTGTTTCCATGACGTCAACTTTTGGCCCACATTTGCGATTTTTGCTAAGCCGCGCGGCTGTCGCTCAAAAATGGTTAGAAATGCAAAAATTTTCAAATGCCCTTTTTACGTGCTGAACTCTTTCGTTTTTTGTATTGGAATCCAAATAAAGTGATACTTTTAGCCAAACTTTAGTGGAAATTGTGGTGCTGACCCCAATATGCCACATTGATGGGTTTAATACAAGTGCCCGAGCTAGGGTTAGGGTTAGGGCTTGAATGAGAAGCAGACATATTCTGATGCCTTTGCTGTGCGTTTGGAGGCAGTTGAAATGCAGGAAAAGTGTTGTTTTGTTGTTTCCATGACGACAACTTTTGGCCCACATTTGCGATTTTTGCTAAACCGCGCGGCTGTCGCTCAAAAATGGTTAAAAATGCAAAAATTTTCAAATACCCTTTTTACGTGCTAAACTCTTTCGTTTTTTGTATTGGAATCCAAATAAAGTGATACTTTTAGCCAAACTTTAGTGGAAATTGTGATGCTGACCCCAATATGCCACAAATCATGCTTATTTCATGCAGACTTCCAGCTGCAGTTGACCCAACGAGAAATACTGGAAATGTCAAGCAGATTCAGTGCAGATGCACTGAAGATGCTTTAAAGCATTACATTAAATGTTTCTGATGAGTTTGGAGTCATTTGGGTAACGTTTGGACCACAGCACATGAAGGCAAGTTTTTTGATGGGTTTAATACAAGTGCCCGAGCTAGGGTTAGGGTTAGGGCTTGAATGAGAAGCAGACATTTTCTGATGCCTTTGCTGTGCTTTTGGAGGCAGTTGAAATGCAGGAAAAGTGTTGTTTTGTTGTTTCCTTGACGACAACTTTTGGCCCACATTTTCGATTTTTGCTAAGCCGCGCGGCTGTCGCTCAAAAATGGTTAGAAATGCAAAAATTTTCAAATGCCCTTTTTACGTGCTGAACTCTTTCGTTTTTTGTATTGGAATCCAAATAAAGTGATACTTTTAGCCAAACTTTAGTGGAAATTGTGATGCTGACCCCAATATGCCACATTGATGGGTTTAATACAAGTGCCCGAGCTAGGGTTAGGGTTAGGGCTTGAATGAGAAGCAGACATTTTCTGATGCCTTTGCTGTGCTTTTGGAGGCAGTTGAAATGCAGGAAAAGTGTTGTTTTCTTGTTTCCTTGACGACAACTTTTGGCCCACATTTTCGATTTTTGCTAAGCCGCGCGGCTGTCGCTCAAAAATGGTTAAAAATGCAAAAATTTTCAAATGCCCTTTTTACGTGCTAAACTCTTTCGTTTTTTGTATTGGAATCCAAATAAAGTGATACTTTTAGCCAAACTTTAGTGGAAATTGTGATGCTGACCCCAATATGCCACAAATCATGCTTATTTCATGCAGAATTCCAGCTGCAGTTTACCCAACGAAAAATACTGGAAATGTCAAGCAGATTCAGTGCAGATGCACTGAAGATGCTTTAAAGCATTACATTAAATGTTTCTGATGAGTTTGGAGTCATTTGGGTAACTTTTGGAACACAGCACGTGAAGGCAAGGTTTTTGATGGGTTTAATACAAGTGCCCGAGCTAGGGTTAGGGTTAGGGCTTGAATGAGAAGCAGACATTTTCTGATGCCTTTGCTGTGCTTTTGGAGGCAGTTGAAATGCAGGAAAAGTGTTGTTTTGTTGTTTCCTTGACGACAACTTTTGGCCCACATTTTCGATTTTTGCTAAGCTGCGCGGCTGTCGCTCAAAAATGGTTAAAAATGCAAAAATTTTCAAATGCCCTTTTTACGTGCTGAACTCTTTCGTTTTTTGTATTGGAATCCAAATAAAGTGATACTTTTAGCCAAACTTTAGTGGAAATTGTGATGCTGACCCCAATATGCCACATTGATGGGGTTTAATACAAGTGCCCGAGCTAGGGTTAGGGTTAGGGCTTGAATGAGAAGCAGACATTTTCTGATGCCTTTGCTGTGCTTTTGGAGGCAGTTGAAATGCAGGAAAAGTGTTGTTTTGTTGTTTCCTTGACGACAACTTTTGGCCCACATTTGCGATTTTTGCTAAGCCGCGCGGCTGTCACTCAAAAATGGTTAAAAATGCAAAAATTTTCAAATGCCCTTTTTACGTGCTGAACTCTTTCGTTTTTTTGTATTGGAATCCAAATAAAGTGATACTTTTAGCCAAACTTTAGTGGAAATTGTGATGCTGACCCCAATATGCCACATTGATGGGTTTAATACAAGTGCCCGAGCTAGGGTTAGGGTTAGAGCTTGAATGAGAAGCAGACATTTTCTAATGCCTTTGCTGTGCTTTTGGAGGCAGTTGAAATGCAGGAAAAGTGTTGTTTTGTTGTTTCCTTGACGACAACTTTTGGCCCACATTTGCGATTTTTGCTAAGCCGCGCGGCTGTCGCTCAAAAATGGTTAAAAATGCAAAAATTTTCAAATACCCTTTTTACATGCTACACTCTTTCGTTTTTTGTATTGGAATCCAAATAAAGTGATACTTTTAGCCAAACTTTAGTGGAAATTGTGATGCTGACCCCAATATGCCACATTGATGGGTGTAATACAAGTGCCCGAGCTAGGGTTAGGGTTAGGGCTTGAATGAGAAGCAGACATATTCTGATGCCTTTGCTGTGCTTTTGGAGGCAGTTGAAATGCAGGAAAAGTGTTGTTTTGTTGTTTCCATGACGACAACTTTTGGCCCACATTTGCGATTTTTGCTAAGCCGCGCGGCTTTCGCTCAAAAATGGTTAAAAATGCAAAAATTTTCAAATACCCTTTTTACGTGCTAAACTCTTTCGTTTTTTGTATTGGAATCCAAATAAAGTGATACTTTTAGCCAAACTTTAGTGGAAATTGTGATGCTGACCCCAATATGCCACATTGATGGGTTTAATACAAGTGCCCGAGCTAGGGTTAGGGTTAGGGCTTGAATGAGAAGCAGACATTTTCTGATGCCTTTGCTGTGCTTTTGGAGGCAGTTGAAATGCAGGAAAAGTGTTGTTTTGTTGTTTCCTTGACGACAACTTTTGGCCCACATTTTCGATTTTTGCTAAGCCGCGCGGCTGTCGCTCAAAAATGGTTAGAAATGCAAACATTTTCAAATGCCCTTTTTACGTGCTGAACTCTTTCGTTTTTTGTATTGGAATCCAAATAAAGTGATACTTTTAGCCAAACTTTAGTGGAAATTGTGATGCTGAATCCCAATATGCCACATTGATGGGTTTAATACAAGTGCCCGAGCTAGGGTTAGGGTTAGGGCTTGAATGAGAAGCAGACATTTTCTGATGCCTTTGCTGTGCTTTTGGAGGCAGTTGAAATGCAGGAAAAGTGTTGTTTTGTTGTTTACATGACGACAACTTTTGGCCCACATTTGTGATTTTTGCTAAGCCGCGCGGCTGTCGCTCAGAAATGGTTAAAAATGCAAACATTTTCAAATACCCTTTTTACGTGCTAAACTCTTTTGTTTTTTGTATTGGAATCCAAATAAAGTGATAATTTTAGCCAAACTTTAGTGGAAATTGTGATGCTGACCCCAATATGCCACATTGATGGGTTTAATACAAGTGCCCGAGCTAGGGTTAGGGTTAGGGCTTGAATGAGAAGCAGACATTTTCTGATACCTTTGCTGTGCTTTTGGAGGCAGTTGAAATGCAGGAAAAGTGTTGTTTTGTTGTTTCCTTGACGACAACTTTTGGCCCACAGTTGCGATTTTTGCTAAGCCGCGCGGCTGTCGCTCAAAAATGGTTAAAAATGCAAAAATTTTCAAATGCCCTTTTTACGTGCTGAACTCTTTCGTTTTTTGTATTGGAATCCAAATAAAGTGATACTTTTAGCCAAACTTTAGTGGAAATTGTGATGCTGACCCCAATATGCCACAAATCATGCTTATTTCATGCAGAATTCCAGCTGCAGTTTACCCAACGAGAAATACTGGAAATGTCAAGCAGATTCAGTGCAGATGCACTGAAGATGCTTTAAAGCATTACATTAAATGTTTCTGATGAGTTTGGAGTCATTTGGGTAACTTTTGGAACACAGCACGTGAAGGCAAGGTTTTTGATGGGTTTAATACAAGTGCCCGAGCTAGGGTTAGGGTTAGGGCTTGAATGAGAAGCAGACATTTTCTGATGCCTTTGCTATGCTTTTGGAGGCAGTTGAAATGCAGGAAAAGTGTTGTTTTGTTGTTTACATGATGACAACTTTTGGCCCACATTTGTGATTTTTGCTACGCCGCGCGGCTGTCGCTCAGAAATGGTTAAAAATGCAAACATTTTCAAATACCCTTTTTACGTGCTAAACTCTTTTGTTTTTTGTATTGGAATCCAAATAAAGTGATACTTTTAGCCAAACTTTAGTGGAAATTGTGATGCTGACCCCAATATGCCACATTGATGGGTTTAATACAAGTGCCCGAGCTAGGGTTAGGGTTAGGGCTTGAATGAGAAGCAGACATTTTCTGATGCCTTTGCTGTGCTTTTGGAGGCAGTTGAAATGCAGGAAAAGTGTTGTTTTGTTGTTTCCATGACGACAACTCTTGACCCACATTTGCGATTTTTGCTAAGCCGCGCGGCTGTCGCTCAAAAATGGTTAAAAATGCAAAAATTTTCAAATGCCCTTTTTACGTGCTGAACTCTTTCGTTTCTTGTATTGGAATCCAAATAAAGTGATACTTTTAGCCAAACTTTAGTGGAAATTGTGATGCTGACCCCAATATGCCACATTGATGGGTTTAATACAAGTGCCCGAGCTAGGGTTAGGGTTAGGGCTTGAATGAGAAGCAGACATTTTCTGATGCCTTTGCTGTGCTTTTGGAGGCAGTTGAAATGCAGGAAAAGTGTTGTTTTGTTGTTTACATGACGACAACTTTTGGCCCACATTTGTGATTTTTGCTAAGCCGCGCGGCTGTCGCTCAGAAATGGTTAAAAATGCAAACATTTTCAAATACCCTTTTTACGTGCTAAACTCTTTTGTTTTTTGTATTGGAATCCAAATAAAGTGATACTTTTAGCCAAACTTTAGTGGAAATTGTGATGCTGACCCCAATATGCCACATTGATGGGTTTAATACAGGTGCCCGAGCTAGGGTTAGGGTTAGGGCTTGAATGAGAAGCAGACATTTTCTGATACCTTTGCTGTGCTTTTGGAGGCAGTTGAAATGCAGGAAAAGTGTTGTTTTGTTGTTTCCTTGTCTACAACTTTTGGCCCACATTTGCGATTTTTGCTAAGCCGCGCGGCTGTCGCTCAAAAATGGTTAAAAATGCAAAAATTTTCAAATGCCCTTTTTACGTGCTGAACTCTTTCGTTTTTTGTATTGGAATCCAAATAAAGTGATACTTTTAGCCAAACTTTAGTGGAAATTGTGATGCTGACCCCAATATGCCACATTGATAGGTTTAATACAAGTGCCCGAGCTAGGGTTAGGGTTAGGGCTTGAATGAGAAGCAGACATTTTCTGATACCTTTGCTGTGCTTTTGGAGGCAGTTGAAATGCAGGAAAAGTGTTGTTTTGTTGTTTCCTTGTCTACAACTTTTGGCCCACATTTGCGATTTTTGCTAAGCCGCGCGGCTGTCGCTCAAAAATGGTTAAAAATGCAAAAATTTTCAAATGCCCTTTTTACGTGCTGAACTCTTTCGTTTTTTGTATTGGAATCCAAATAAAGTGATACTTTTAGCCAACTTTAGTGGAAATTGTGATGCTGACCCCAATATGCCACAAATCATGCTTATTTCATGCAGAATTCCAGCTGCAGTTGACCCAACGAGAAATACTGGAAATGTCAAGCAGATTCAGTGCAGATGCACTGAAGATGCTTTAAAGCATTACATTAAATGTTTCTGATGAGTTTGGAGTCATTTGGGTAACTTTTGGAACACAGCACGTGAAGGCAAGGTTTTTGATGGGTTTAATACAAGTGCCCGAGCTAGGGTTAGGGTTAGGGCTTGAATGAGAAGCAGACATTTTCTGATGCCTTTGCGATGCTTTTGGAGGCAGTTGAAATGCAGGAAAAGTGTTGTTTTGTTGTTTACATGACGACAACTTTTGGCCCACATTTGTGATTTTTGCTAAGCCGCGCGGCTGTCGCTCAGAAATGGTTAAAAATGCAAACATTTTCAAATGCCCTTTTTACGTGCTGAACTCTTTCGTTTTTTGTATTGGAATCCAAATAAAGTGATACTTTTAGCCAAACTTTAGTGGAAATTGTGATGCTGACCCCAATATGCCACAAATCATGCTTATTTCATGCAGAATTCCAGCTGCAGTTTACCCAACGAAAAATACTGGAAATGTCAAGCAGATTCAGTGCAGATGCACTGAAGATGCTTTAAAGCATTACATTAAATGTTTCTGATGAGTTTGGAGTCATTTGGGTAACTTTTGGAACACAGCACGTGAAGGCAAGGTTTTTGATGGGTTTAATACAAGTGCCCGAGCTAGGGTTAGGGTTAGGGCTTGAATGAGAAGCAGACATTTTCTGATGCCTTTCCTGTGCTTTTGGAGGCAGTTGAAATGCTGGAAAAGTGTTGTTTTGTTGTTTCCTTGACGACAACTTTAGGCCCACATTTTCGATTTTTGCTAAGCCGCGCGGCTGTCGCTCAAAAATGGTTAAAAATGCAAAAATTTTCAAATGCCCTTTTTACGTGCTGAACTCTTTCGTTTTTTGTATTGGAATCCAAATAAAGTGATACTTCTAGCCAAACTTTAGTGGAAATTGTGATGCTGACCCCAATATGCCACATTGATGGGTTTAATACAAGTGCCCGAGCTAGGGTTAGGGTTAGGGCTTGAATGCGAAGCAGACATTTTCTGATGCCTTTGCTGTGCTTTTGGAGGCAGTTGAAATGCAGGAAAACTGTTGTTTTGTTGTTTCCTTGACGACAACTTTTGGCCCACATTTTCGATTTTTGCTAAGCCGCGCGGCTGTCGCTCAAAAATGGTTAAAAATGCAAAAATTTTCAAATGCCCTTTTTACGTGCTGAACTCTTTCGTTTTTTGTATTGGAATCCAAATAAAGTGATACTTTTAGCCAAACTTTAGTGGAAATTGTGATGCTGACCCCAATATGCCACATTGATGGGTTTAATACAAGTGCTCGAGCTAGGGTTAGGGTTAGGGCTTGAATGCGAAGCAGACATTTTCTGATGCCTTTGCTGTGCTTTTGGAGGCAGTTGAAATTCAGGAAAACTGTTGTTTTGTTGTTTCCTTGACGACAACTTTTGGCCCACATTTTCGATTTTTGCTAAGCCGCGCGGCTGTCGCTCAAAAATGGTTAAAAATGCAAAAATTTTCAAATGCCCTTTTTACGTGCTGAACTCTTTCGTTTTTTGTATTGGAATCCAAATAAAGTGATACTTTTAGCCAAACTTTAGTGGAAATTGTGATGCTGACCCCAATATGCCACAAATCATGCTTATTTCATGCAGAATTCCAGCTGCAGTTTACCCAACGAAAAATACTGGAAATGTCAAGCAGATTCAGTGCAGATGCACTGAAGATGCTTTAAAGCATTACATTAAATGTTTCTGATGAGTTTGGAGTCATTTGGGTAACTTTTGGAACACAGCACGTGAAGGCAAGGTTTTTGATGGGTTTAATACAAGTGCCCGAGCTAGGGTTAGGGTTAGGGCTTGAATGAGAAGCAGACATTTTCTGATGCCTTTCCTGTGCTTTTGGAGGCAGTTGAAATGCTGGAAAAGTGTTGTTTTGTTGTTTCCTTGACGACAACTTTAGGCCCACATTTTCGATTTTTGCTAAGCCGCGCGGCTGTCGCTCAAAAATGGTTAAAAATGCAAAAATTTTCAAATGCCCTTTTTACGTGCTGAACTCTTTCGTTTTTTGTATTGGAATCCAAATAAAGTGATACTTTTAGCCAAACTTTAGTGGAAATTGTGATGCTGACCCCAATATGCCACATTGATGGGTTTAATACAAGTGCCCGAGCTAGGGTTAGGGTTAGGGCTTGAATGCGAAGCAGACATTTTCTGATGCCTTTGCTGTGCGTTTGGAGGCAGTTGAAATGCAGGAAAAGTGTTGTTTTGTTGTTTCCTTGACGACAACTTTTGGCCCACATTTTCGATTTTTGCTAAGCCGCGCGGCTGTCGCTCAAAAATGGTTAAAAATGCAAAAATTTTCAAATGCCCTTTTTACGTGCTGAACTCTTTCGTTTTTTGTATTGGAATCCAAATAAAGTGATACTTTTAGCCAAACTTTAGTGGAAATTGTGATTCTGACCCCAATATGCCACATTGATGGGTTTAATACAAGTGCCCGAGCTAGGGTTAGGGTTAGGGCTTGAATGCGAAGCAGACATTTTCTGATGCCTTTGCTGTGCTTTTGGAGGCAGTTGAAATGCAGGAAAAGTGTTGTTTTGTTGTTTCCTTGACGACAACTTTTGGCCCACATTTTCGATTTTTGCTAAGCCGCGCGGCTGTCGCTCAAAAATGGTTAAAAATGCAAAAATTTTCAAATGCCCTTTTTACGTGCTGAACTCTTTCGTTTTTTGTATTGGAATCCAAATAAAGTGATACTTCTAGCCAAACTTTAGTGGAAATTGTGATGCTGACCCCAATATGCCACATTGATGGGTTTAATACAAGTGCCCGAGCTAGGGTTAGGGTTAGGGCTTGAATGCGAAGCAGACATTTTCTGATGCCTTTGCTGTGCTTTTGGAGGCAGTTGAAATGCAGGAAAAGTGTTGTTTTGTTGTTTCCTTGACGACAACTTTTGGCCCACATTTTCGATTTTTGCTAAGCCGCGCGGCTGTCGCTCAAAAATGGTTAAAAATGCAAAAATTTTCAAATGCCCTTTTTACGTGCTGAACTCTTTCGTTTTTTGTATTGGAATCCAAATAAAGTGATACTTTTAGCCAAACTTTAGTGGAAATTGTGATGCTGACCCCAATATGCCACATTGATGGGTTTAATAGAAGTGCCCGAGCTAGGGTTAGGGTTAGGGCTTGAATGTGAAGCAGACATTTTCTGATGCCTTTGCTGTGCTTTTGGAGGCAGTTGAAATGCAGGAAAAGTGTTGTTTTGTTGTTTCCTTGACGACAACTTTTGGCCCACATTTTCGATTTTTGCTAAGCCGCGCGGCTGTCGCTCAAAAATGGTTAAAAATGCAAAAATTTTCAAATGCCCTTTTTACGTGCTGAACTCTTTCGTTTTTTGTATTGGAATCCAAATAAAGTGATACTTTTAGCCAAACTTTAGTGGAAATTGTGATGCTGACCCCAATATGCCACAAATCATGCTTATTTCATGCAGAATTCCAGCTGCAGTTTACCCAACGAAAAATACTGGAAATGTCAAGCAGATTCAGTGCAGATGCACTGAAGATGCTTTAAAGCATTACATTAAATGTTTCTGATGAGTTTGGAGTCATTTGGGTAACTTTTGGAACACAGCACGTGAAGGCAAGGTTTTTGATGGGTTTAATACAAGTGCCCGAGCTAGGGTTAGGGTTAGGGCTTGAATGAGAAGCAGACATTTTCTGATGCCTTTGCTGTGCTTTTGGAGGCAGTTGAAATGCAGGAAAAGTGTTGTTTTGTTGTTTCCTTGACGACAACTTTTGGCCCACATTTTCGATTTTTGCTAAGCCGCGCGGCTGTCGCTCAAAAATGGTAAAAATGCAAAAATTTTCAAATGCCCTTTTTACGTGCTGAACTCTTTCGTTTTTTGTATTGGAATCCAAATAAAGTGATACTTTTAGCCAAACTTTAGTGGAAATTGTGATGCTGACCCAATATGCCACATTGATGGGTTTAATACAAGTGCCCGAGCTAGGGTTAGGGTTAGAGCTTGAATGAGAAGCAGACATTTTCTGATGCCTTTGCTGTGCTTTTGGAGGCAGTTGAAATGCAGGAAAAGTGTTGTTTTGTTGTTTCCTTGACGACAACTTTTGGCCCACATTTTCGATTTTTGCTAAGCCGCGCGGCTGTCGCTCAAAAATGGTTAAAAATGCAAAAATTTTCAAATGCCCTTTTTACGTGCTGAACTCTTTCGTTTTTTGTATTGGAATCCAAATAAAGTGATACTTTTAGCCAAACTTTAGTGGAAATTGTGATGCTGACCCCAATATGCCACATTGATGGGTTTAATACAAGTGCCCGAGCTAGGGTTAGGGTTAGGGCTTGAATGCGAAGCAGACATTTTCTGATGCCTTTGCTGTGCTTTTGGAGGCAGTTGAAATGCAGGAAAAGTGTTGTTTTGTTGTTTCCTTGACGACAACTTTTGGCCCACATTTTCGATTTTTGCTAAGCCGCGCGGCTGTCGCTCAAAAATGGTAAAAATGCAAAAATTTTCAAATGCCCTTTTTACATGCTGAACTCTTTCGTTTTTTGTATTGGAATCCAAATAAAGTGATACTTTTAGCCAAACTTTAGTGGAAATTGTGATGCTGACCCCAATATGCCACATTGATGGGTTTAATACAAGTGCCCGAACTAGGGTTAGGGTTAGAGCTTGAATGAGAAGCAGACATTTTCTGATGCCTTTGCTGTGCTTTTGGAGGCAGTTGAAATGCAGGAAAAGTGTTGTTTTGTTGTTTCCTTGACGACAACTTTTGGCCCACATTTGCGATTTTTGCTAAGCCGCGCGGCTGTCGCTCAAAAATGGTTTAAAATGCAAAAATTTTCAAATACCCTTTTTACATGCTAAACTCTTTCGTTTTTTGTATTGGAATCCAAATAAAGTGATACTTCTAGCCAAACTTTAGTGGAAATTGTGATGCTGACCCCAATATGCCACATTGATGGGTTTAATACAAGTGCTCGAGCTAGGGTTAGGGTTAGGGCTTGAATGCGAAGCAGACATTTTCTGATGCCTTTGCTGTGCTTTTGGAGGCAGTTGAAATGCAGGAAAAGTGTTGTTTTGTTGTTTCCTTGACGACAACTTTTGGCCCACATTTTCGATTTTTGCTAAGCCGCGCGGCTGTCGCTCAAAAATGGTTAAAAATGCAAAAATTTTCAAATGCCCTTTTTACGTGCTGAACTCTTTCGTTTTTTGTATTGGAATCCAAATAAAGTGATACTTTTAGCCAAACTTTAGTGGAAATTGTGATGCTGACCCCAATATGCCACATTGATGGGTTTAATAGAAGTGCCCGAGCTAGGGTTAGGGTTAGGGCTTGAATGTGAAGCAGACATTTTCTGATGCCTTTGCTGTGCTTTTGGAGGCAGTTGAAATGCAGGAAAAGTGTTGTTTTGTTGTTTCCTTGACGACAACTTTTGGCCCACATTTTCGATTTTTGCTAAGCCGCGCGGCTGTCGCTCAAAAATGGTTAAAAATGCAAAAATTTTCAAATGCCCTTTTTACGTGCTGAACTCTTTCGTTTTTTGTATTGGAATCCAAATAAAGTGATACTTTTAGCCAAACTTTAGTGGAAATTGTGATGCTGACCCCAATATGCCACAAATCATGCTTATTTCATGCAGAATTCCAGCTGCAGTTTACCCAACGAAAAATACTGGAAATGTCAAGCAGATTCAGTGCAGATGCACTGAAGATGCTTTAAAGCATTACATTAAATGTTTCTGATGAGTTTGGAGTCATTTGGGTAACTTTTGGAACACAGCACGTGAAGGCAAGGTTTTTGATGGGTTTAATACAAGTGCCCGAGCTAGGGTTAGGGTTAGGGCTTGAATGAGAAGCAGACATTTTCTGATGCCTTTGCTGTGCTTTTGGAGGCAGTTGAAATGCAGGAAAAGTGTTGTTTTGTTGTTTCCTTGACGACAACTTTTGGCCCACATTTGCGATTTTTGCTAAGCCGCGCGGCTGTCGCTCAAAAATGGTTTAAAATGCAAAAATTTTCAAATACCCTTTTTACATGCTAAACTCTTTCGTTTTTTGTATTGGAATCCAAATAAAGTGATACTTCTAGCCAAACTTTAGTGGAAATTGTGATGCTGACCCCAATATGCCACATTGATGGGTTTAATACAAGTGCTCGAGCTAGGGTTAGGGTTAGGGCTTGAATGCGAAGCAGACATTTTCTGATGCCTTTGCTGTGCTTTTGGAGGCAGTTGAAATGCAGGAAAAGTGTTGTTTTGTTGTTTCCTTGACGACAACTTTTGGCCCACATTTTCGATTTTTGCTAAGCCGCGCGGCTGTCGCTCAAAAATGGTTAAAAATGCAAAAATTTTCAAATGCCCTTTTTACGTGCTGAACTCTTTCGTTTTTTGTATTGGAATCCAAATAAAGTGATACTTTTAGCCAAACTTTAGTGGAAATTGTGATGCTGACCCCAATATGCCACATTGATGGGTTTAATAGAAGTGCCCGAGCTAGGGTTAGGGTTAGGGCTTGAATGTGAAGCAGACATTTTCTGATGCCTTTGCTGTGCTTTTGGAGGCAGTTGAAATGCAGGAAAAGTGTTGTTTTGTTGTTTCCTTGACGACAACTTTTGGCCCACATTTTCGATTTTTGCTAAGCCGCGCGGCTGTCGCTCAAAAATGGTTAAAAATGCAAAAATTTTCAAATGCCCTTTTTACGTGCTGAACTCTTTCGTTTTTTGTATTGGAATCCAAATAAAGTGATACTTTTAGCCAAACTTTAGTGGAAATTGTGATGCTGACCCCAATATGCCACAAATCATGCTTATTTCATGCAGAATTCCAGCTGCAGTTTACCCAACGAAAAATACTGGAAATGTCAAGCAGATTCAGTGCAGATGCACTGAAGATGCTTTAAAGCATTACATTAAATGTTTCTGATGAGTTTGGAGTCATTTGGGTAACTTTTGGAACACAGCACGTGAAGGCAAGGTTTTTGATGGGTTTAATACAAGTGCCCGAGCTAGGGTTAGGGTTAGGGCTTGAATGAGAAGCAGACATTTTCTGATGCCTTTGCTGTGCTTTTGGAGGCAGTTGAAATGCAGGAAAAGTGTTGTTTTGTTGTTTCCTTGACGACAACTTTTGGCCCACATTTTCGATTTTTGCTAAGCCGCGCGGCTGTCGCTCAAAAATGGTTAAAAATGCAAAAATTTTCAAATGCCCTTTTTACGTGCTGAACTCTTTCGTTTTTTGTATTGGAATCCAAATAAAGTGATACTTTTAGCCAAACTTTAGTGGAAATTGTGATGCTGACCCCAATATGCCACATTGATGGGTTTAATACAAGTGCCCGAGCTAGGGTTAGGGTTAGGGCTTGAATGCGAAGCAGACATTTTCTGATGCCTTTGCTGTGCTTTTGGAGGCAGTTGAAATGCAGGAAAAGTGTTGTTTTGTTGTTTCCTTGACGACAACTTTTGGCCCACATTTTCGATTTTTGCTAAGCCGCGCGGCTGTCGCTCAAAAATGGTAAAAATGCAAAAATTTTCAAATGCCCTTTTTACGTGCTGAACTCTTTCGTTTTTTGTATTGGAATCCAAATAAAGTGATACTTTTAGCCAAACTTTAGTGGAAATTGTGATGCTGACCCCAATATGCCACATTGATGGGTTTAATACAAGTGCCCGAGCTAGGGTTAGGGTTAGAGCTTGAATGAGAAGCAGACATTTTCTGATGCCTTTGCTGTGCTTTTGGAGGCAGTTGAAATGCAGGAAAAGTGTTGTTTTGTTGTTTCCTTGACGACAACTTTTGGCCCACATTTGCGATTTTTGCTAAGCCGCGCGGCTGTCGCTCAAAAATGGTTTAAAATGCAAAAATTTTCAAATACCCTTTTTACATGCTAAACTCTTTCGTTTTTTGTATTGGAATCCAAATAAAGTGATACTTCTAGCCAAACTTTAGTGGAAATTGTGATGCTGACCCCAATATGCCACATTGATGGGTTTAATACAAGTGCTCGAGCTAGGGTTAGGGTTAGGGCTTGAATGCGAAGCAGACATTTTCTGATGCCTTTGCTGTGCTTTTGGAGGCAGTTGAAATGCAGGAAAAGTGTTGTTTTGTTGTTTCCTTGACGACAACTTTTGGCCCACATTTTCGATTTTTGCTAAGCCGCGCGGCTGTCGCTCAAAAATGGTTAAAAATGCAAAAATTTTCAAATGCCCTTTTTACGTGCTGAACTCTTTCGTTTTTTGTATTGGAATCCAAATAAAGTGATACTTTTAGCCAAACTTTAGTGGAAATTGTGATGCTGACCCCAATATGCCACAAATCATGCTTATTTCATGCAGAATTCCAGCTGCAGTTTACCCAACGAAAAATACTGGAAATGTCAAGCAGATTCAGTGCAGATGCACTGAAGATGCTTTAAAGCATTACATTAAATGTTTCTGATGAGTTTGGAGTCATTTGGGTAACTTTTGGAACACAGCACGTGAAGGCAAGGTTTTTGATGGGTTTAATACAAATGCCCGAGCTAGGGTTAGGGTTAGGGCTTGAATGAGAAGCAGACATTTTCTGATGCCTTTCCTGTGCTTTTGGAGGCAGTTGAAATGCTGGAAAAGTGTTGTTTTGTTGTTTCCTTGACGACAACTTAAGGCCCACATTTTCGATTTTTGCTAAGCCGCGCGGCTGTCGCTCAAAAATGGTTAAAAATGCAAAAATTTTCAAATGCCCTTTTTACGTGCTGAACTCTTTCGTTTTTTGTATTGGAATCCAAATAAAGTGATACTTTTAGCCAAACTTTAGTGGAAATTGTGATGCTGACCCCAATATGCCACATTGATGGGTTTAATACAAGTGCCCGAGCTAGGGTTAGGGTTAGGGCTTGAATGCGAAGCAGACATTTTCTGATGCCTTTGCTGTGCTTTTGGAGGCAGTTGAAATGCAGGAAAAGTGTTGTTTTGTTGTTTCCTTGACGACAACTTTTGGCCCACATTTTCGATTTTTGCTAAGCCGCGCGGCTGTCGCTCAAAAATGGTTAAAAATGCAAAAATTTTCAAATGCCCTTTTTACGTGCTGAACTCTTTCGTTTTTTGTATTGGAATCCAAATAAAGTGATACTTCTAGCCAAACTTTAGTGGAAATTGTGATGCTGACCCCAATATGCCACATTGATGGGTTTAATACAAGTGCCCGAGCTAGGGTTAGGGTTAGGGCTTGAATGCGAAGCAGACATTTTCTGATGCCTTTGCTGTGCTTTTGGAGGCAGTTGAAATGCAGGAAAAGTGTTGTTTTGTTGTTTCCTTGACGACAACTTTTGGCCCACATTTTCGATTTTTGCTAAGCCGCGCGGCTGTCGCTCAAAAATGGTTAAAAATGCAAAAATTTTCAAATGCCCTTTTTACGTGCTGAACTCTTTCGTTTTTTGTATTGGAATCCAAATAAAGTGATACTTTTAGCCAAACTTTAGTGGAAATTGTGATGCTGACCCAAATATGCCACATTGATGGGTTTAATACAAGTGCCCGAGCTAGGGTTAGGGTTAGAGCTTGAATGAGAAGCAGACATTTTCTGATGCCTTTGCTGTGCTTTTGGAGGCAGTTGAAATGCAGGAAAAGTGTTGTTTTGTTGTTTCCTTGACGACAACTTTTGGCCCACATTTGCGATTTTTGCTAAGCCGCGCGGCTGTCGCTCAAAAATGGTTTAAAATGCAAACAATTTCAAATACCCTTTTTACATGCTAAACTCTTTCGTTTTTTGTATTGGAATCCAAATAAAGTGATACTTCTAGCCAAACTTTAGTGGAAATTGTGATGCTGACCCCAATATGCCACATTGATGGGTTTAATACAAGTGCCCGAGCTAGGGTTAGGGTTAGGGCTTGAATGAGAAGCAGACATTTTCTGATGCCTTTGCTGTGCTTTTGGAGGCAGTTGAAATGCAGGAAAAGTGTTGTTTTGTTGTTTACATGACGACAACTTTTGGCCCACATTTGTGATTTTTGCTAAGCCGCGCGGCTGTCGCTCAGAAATGGTTAAAAATGCAAACATTTTCAAATACCCTTTTTACGTGCTAAACTCTTTTGTTTTTTGTATTGGAATCCAAATAAAGTGATACTTTTATCCAAACTTTAGTGGAAATTGTGATGCTGACCCCAATATGCCACATTGATGGGTTTAATACAAGTGCCCGAGCTAGGGTTAGGGTTAGGGCTTGAATGAGAAGCAGACATTTTCTGATACCTTTGCTGTGCTTTTGGAGGCAGTTGAAATGCAGGAAAAGTGTTGTTTTGTTGTTTCCTTGTCTACAACTTTTGGCCCACATTTGCGATTTTTGCTAAGCCGCGCGGCTGTCGCTCAAAAATGGTTAAAAATGCAAAAATTTTCAAATGCCCTTTTTACGTGCTGAACTCTTTCGTTTTTTGTATTGGAATCCAAATAAAGTGATACTTTTAGCCAAACTTTAGTGGAAATTGTGATGCTGACCCCAATATGCCAAATTGATGGGTTTAATACAAGTGCCCGAGCTAGGGTTAGGGTTAGGGCTTGAATGAGAAGCAGACATTTTCTGATACCTTTGCTGTGCTTTTGGAGGCAGTTGAAATGCAGGAAAAGTGTTGTTTTGTTGTTTCCTTGTCTACAACTTTTGGCCCACATTTGCGATTTTTGCTAAGCCGCGCGGCTGTCGCTCAAAAATGGTTAAAAATGCAAAAATTTTCAAATGCCCTTTTTACGTGCTGAACTCTTTCGTTTTTTGTATTGGAATCCAAATAAAGTGATACTTTTAGCCAAACTTTAGTGGAAATTGTGATGCTGACCCCAATATGCCACAAATCATGCTTATTTCATGCAGAATTCCAGCTGCAGTTTACCCAACGAAAAATACTGGAAATGTCAAGCAGATTCAGTGCAGATGCACTGAAGATGCTTTAAAGCATTACATTAAATGTTTCTGATGAGTTTGGAGTCATTTGGGTAACTTTTGGAACACAGCACGTGAAGGCAAGGTTTTTGATGGGTTTAATACAAGTGCCCGAGCTAGGGTTAGGGTTAGGGCTTGAATGAGAAGCAGACATTTTCTGATGCCTTTCCTGTGCTTTTGGAGGCAGTTGAAATGCAGGAAAAGTGTTGTTTTGTTGTTTCCTTGACGACAACTTTTGGCCCACATTTTCGATTTTTGCTAAGCCGCGCGGCTGTCGCTCAAAAATGGTTAAAAATGCAAAAATTTTCAAATGCCCTTTTTACGTGCTGAACTCTTTCGTTTTTTGTATTGGAATCCAAATAAAGTGATACTTCTAGCCAAACTTTAGTGGAAATTGTGATGCTGACCCCAATATGCCACATTGATGGGTTTAATACAAGTGCCCGAGCTAGGGTTAGGGTTAGGGCTTGAATGCGAAGCAGGCATTTTCTGATGCCTTTGCTGTGCTTTTGGAGGCAGTTGAAATGCAGGAAAAGTGTTGTTTTGTTGTTTCCTTGACGACAACTTTTGGCCCACATTTTCGATTTTTGCTAAGCCGCGCGGCTGTCGCTCAAAAATGGTAAAAATGCAAAAATTTTCAAATGCCCTTTTTACGTGCTGAACTCTTTCGTTTTTTGTATTGGAATCCAAATAAAGTGATACTTTTAGCCAAACTTTAGTGGAAATTGTGATGCTGACCCAATATGCCACATTGATGGGTTTAATACAAGTGCCCGAGCTAGGGTTAGGGTTAGAGCTTGAATGAGAAGCAGACATTTTCTGATGCCTTTGCTGTGCTTTTGGAGGCAGTTGAAATGCAGGAAAAGTGTTGTTTTGTTGTTTCCTTGACGACAACTTTTGGCCCACATTTTCGATTTTTGCTAAGCCGCGCGGCTGTCGCTCAAAAATGGTTAAAAATGCAAAAATTTTCAAATGCCCTTTTTACGTGCTGAACTCTTTCGTTTTTTGTATTGGAATCCAAATAAAGTGATACTTTTAGCCAACTTTAGTGGAAATTGTGATGCTGACCCCAATATGCCACAAATCATGCTTATTTCATGCAGAATTCCAGCTGCAGTTGACCCAACGAGAAATACTGGAAATGTCAAGCAGATTCAGTGCAGATGCACTGAAGATGCTTTAAAGCATTACATTAAATGTTTCTGATGAGTTTGGAGTCATTTGGGTAACTTTTGGAACACAGCACGTGAAGGCAAGGTTTTTGATGGGTTTAATACAAGTGCCCGAGCTAGGGTTAGGGTTAGGGCTTGAATGAGAAGCAGACATTTTCTGATGCCTTTGCGATGCTTTTGGAGGCAGTTGAAATGCAGGAAAAGTGTTGTTTTGTTGTTTACATGACGACAACTTTTGGCCCACATTTGTGATTTTTGCTAAGCCGCGCGGCTGTCGCTCAGAAATGGTTAAAAATGCAAACATTTTCAAATACCCTTTTTACGTGCTAAACTCTTTTGTTTTTTGTATTGGAATCCAAATAAAGTGATACTTTTAGCCAAACTTTAGTGGAAATTGTGATGCTGACCCCAATATGCCACATTGATGGGTTTAATACAAGTGCCCGAGCTAGGGTTAGGGTTAGGGCTTGAATGAGAAGCAGACATTTTCTGATGCCTTTGCTGTGCTTTTGGAGGCAGTTGAAATGCAGGAAAAGTGTTGTTTTGTTGTTTCCTTGCCGACAACTTTTGGCCCACATTTTCAATTTTTGCTAAGCCGCGCGGCTGTCGCTCAAAAATGGTTAAAAATGCAAAAATTTTCAAATGCCCTTTTTACGTGCTGAACTCTTTCGTTTTTTGTATTGGAATCCAAATAAAGTGATACTTTTAGCCAAACTTTAGTGGAAATTGTGATGCTGACCCCAATATGCCACATTGATGGGTTTAATAGAAGTGCCCGAGCTAGGGTTAGGGTTAGGGCTTGAATGTGAAGCAGACATTTTCTGATGCCTTTGCTGTGCTTTTGGAGGCAGTTGAAATGCAGGAAAAGTGTTGTTTTGTTGTTTCCTTGACGACAACTTTTGGCCCACATTTTCGATTTTTGCTAAGCCGCGCGGCTGTCGCTCAAAAATGGTTAAAAATGCAAAAATTTTCAAATGCCCTTTTTACGTGCTGAACTCTTTCGTTTTTTGTATTGGAATCCAAATAAAGTGATACTTTTAGCCAAACTTTAGTGGAAATTGTGATGCTGACCCCAATATGCCACAAATCATGCTTATTTCATGCAGAATTCCAGCTGCAGTTTACCCAACGAAAAATACTGGAAATGTCAAGCAGATTCAGTGCAGATGCACTGAAGATGCTTTAAAGCATTACATTAAATGTTTCTGATGAGTTTGGAGTCATTTGGGTAACTTTTGGAACACAGCACGTGAAGGCAAGGTTTTTGATGGGTTTAATACAAGCGCCCGAGCTAGGGTTAGGGTTAGGGCTTGAATGAGAAGCAGACATTTTCTGATGCCTTTGCTGTGCTTTTGGAGGCAGTTGAAATGCAGGAAAAGTGTTGTTTTGTTGTTTCCTTGACGACAACTTTTGGCCCACATTTGCGATTTTTGCTAAGCCGCGCGGCTGTCGCTCAAAAATGGTTTAAAATGCAAAAATTTTCAAATGCCCTTTTTACGTGCTGAACTCTTTCGTTTTTTGTATTGGAATCCAAATAAAGTGATACTTTTAGCCAAACTTTAGTGGAAATTGTGATGCTGACCCCAATATGCCACATTGATGGGTTTAATACAAGTGCCCGAGCTAGGGTTAGGGTTAGGGCTTGAATGCGAAGCAGGCATTTTCTGATGCCTTTGCTGTGCTTTTGGAGGCAGTTGAAATGCAGGAAAAGT
This sequence comes from Lepisosteus platostomus, assembly GCF_059453375.1. Lineage (NCBI taxonomy): Eukaryota > Metazoa > Chordata > Actinopteri > Semionotiformes > Lepisosteidae > Lepisosteus > Lepisosteus platostomus. The sequence continues at coordinate 12,148,462 of NC_142622.1, forward strand.
GTTGTTTTGTTGTTTCCTTGACGACAACTTTTGGCCCACATTTTCGATTTTTGCTAAGCCGCGCGGCTGTCGCTCAAAAATGGTAAAAATGCAAAAATTTTCAAATGCCCTTTTTACATGCTAAACTCTTTCGTTTTTTGTATTGGAATCCAAATAAAGTGATACTTCTAGCCAAACTTTAGTGGAAATTGTGATGCTGACCCCAATATGCCACATTGATGGGTTTAATACAAGTGCTCGAGCTAGGGTTAGGGTTAGGGCTTGAATGCGAAGCAGACATTTTCTGATGCCTTTGCTGTGCTTTTGGAGGCAGTTGAAATGCAGGAAAAGTGTTGTTTTGTTGTTTCCTTGACGACAACTTTTGGCCCACATTTTCGATTTTTGCTAAGCCGCGCGGCTGTCGCTCAAAAATGGTTAAAAATGCAAAAATTTTCAAATGCCCTTTTTACGTGCTGAACTCTTTCGTTTTTTGTATTGGAATCCAAATAAAGTGATACTTTTAGCCAAACTTTAGTGGAAATTGTGATGCTGACCCCAATATGCCACAAATCATGCTTATTTCATGCAGAATTCCAGCTGCAGTTTACCCAACGAAAAATACTGGAAATGTCAAGCAGATTCAGTGCAGATGCACTGAAGATGCTTTAAAGCATTACATTAAATGTTTCTGATGAGTTTGGAGTCATTTGGGTAACTTTTGGAACACAGCACGTGAAGGCAAGGTTTTTGATGGGTTTAATACAAGTGCCCGAGCTAGGGTTAGGGTTAGGGCTTGAATGAGAAGCAGACATTTTCTGATGCCTTTCCTGTGCTTTTGGAGGCAGTTGAAATGCAGGAAAAGTGTTGTTTTGTTGTTTCCTTGACGACAACTTTTGGCCCACATTTTCGATTTTTGCTAAGCCGCGCGGCTGTCGCTCAAAAATGGTTAAAAATGCAAAAATTTTCAAATGCCCTTTTTACGTGCTGAACTCTTTCGTTTTTTGTATTGGAATCCAAATAAAGTGATACTTTTAGCCAAACTTTAGTGGAAATTGTGATGCTGACCCCAATATGCCACATTGATGGGTTTAATACAAGTGCCCGAGCTAGGGTTAGGGTTAGGGCTTGAATGCGAAGCAGGCATTTTCTGATGCCTTTGCTGTGCTTTTGGAGGCAGTTGAAATGCAGGAAAAGTGTTGTTTTGTTGTTTCCTTGACGACAACTTTTGGCCCACATTTTCGATTTTTGCTAAGCCGCGCGGCTGTCGCTCAAAAATGGTAAAAATGCAAAAATTTTCAAATGCCCTTTTTACGTGCTGAACTCTTTCGTTTTTTGTATTGGAATCCAAATAAAGTGATACTTTTAGCCAAACTTTAGTGGAAATTGTGATGCTGACCCAATATGCCACATTGATGGGTTTAATACAAGTGCCCGAGCTAGGGTTAGGGTTAGAGCTTGAATGAGAAGCAGACATTTTCTGATGCCTTTGCTGTGCTTTTGGAGGCAGTTGAAATGCAGGAAAAGTGTTGTTTTGTTGTTTCCTTGACGACAACTTTTGGCCCACATTTTCGATTTTTGCTAAGCCGCGCGGCTGTCGCTCAAAAATGGTTAAAAATGCAAAAATTTTCAAATGCCCTTTTTACGTGCTGAACTCTTTCGTTTTTTGTATTGGAATCCAAATAAAGTGATACTTTTAGCCAAACTTTAGTGGAAATTGTGATGCTGACCCCAATATGCCACAAATCATGCTTATTTCATGCAGAATTCCAGCTGCAGTTTACCCAACGAAAAATACTGGAAATGTCAAGCAGATTCAGTGCAGATGCACTGAAGATGCTTTAAAGCATTACATTAAATGTTTCTGATGAGTTTGGAGTCATTTGGGTAACTTTTGGAACACAGCACGTGAAGGCAAGGTTTTTGATGGGTTTAATACAAGTGCCCGAGCTAGGGTTAGGGTTAGGGCTTGAATGAGAAGCAGACATTTTCTGATGCCTTTCCTGTGCTTTTGGAGGCAGTTGAAATGCTGGAAAAGTGTTGTTTTGTTGTTTCCTTGACGACAACTTAAGGCCCACATTTTCGATTTTTGCTAAGCCGCGCGGCTGTCGCTCAAAAATGGTTAAAAATGCAAAAATTTTCAAATGCCCTTTTTACGTGCTGAACTCTTTCGTTTTTTGTATTGGAATCCAAATAAAGTGATACTTTTAGCCAAACTTTAGTGGAAATTGTGATGCTGACCCCAATATGCCACATTGATGGGTTTAATACAAGTGCCCGAGCTAGGGTTAGGGTTAGGGCTTGAATGCGAAGCAGACATTTTCTGATGCCTTTGCTGTGCTTTTGGAGGCAGTTGAAATGCAGGAAAAGTGTTGTTTTGTTGTTTCCTTGACGACAACTTTTGGCCCACATTTTCGATTTTTGCTAAGCCGCGCGGCTGTCGCTCAAAAATGGTTAAAAATGCAAAAATTTTCAAATGCCCTTTTTACGTGCTGAACTCTTTCGTTTTTTGTATTGGAATCCAAATAAAGTGATACTTCTAGCCAAACTTTAGTGGAAATTGTGATGCTGACCCCAATATGCCACATTGATGGGTTTAATACAAGTGCCCGAGCTAGGGTTAGGGTTAGGGCTTGAATGCGAAGCAGACATTTTCTGATGCCTTTGCTGTGCTTTTGGAGGCAGTTGAAATGCAGGAAAAGTGTTGTTTTGTTGTTTCCTTGACGACAACTTTTGGCCCACATTTTCGATTTTTGCTAAGCCGCGCGGCTGTCGCTCAAAAATGGTTAAAAATGCAAAAATTTTCAAATGCCCTTTTTACGTGCTGAACTCTTTCGTTTTTTGTATTGGAATCCAAATAAAGTGATACTTCTAGCCAAACTTTAGTGGAAATTGTGATGCTGACCCCAATATGCCACATTGATGGGTTTAATACAAGTGCCCGAGCTAGGGTAAGGGTTAGGGCTTGAATGAGAAGCAGACATTTTCTGATGCCTTTGCTGTGCTTTTGGAGGCAGTTGAAATGCAGGAAAAGTGTTGTTTTGTTGTTTACATGACGACAACTTTTGGCCCACATTTGTGATTTTTGCTAAGCCGCGCGGCTGTCGCTCAGAAATGGTTAAAAATGCAAACATTTTCAAATACCCTTTTTACGTGCTAAACTCTTTTGTTTTTTGTATTGGAATCCAAATAAAGTGATACTTTTAGCCAAACTTTAGTGGAAATTGTGATGCTGACCCCAATATGCCACATTGATGGGTTTAATACAAGTGCCCGAGCTAGGGTTAGGGTTAGGGCTTGAATGAGAAGCAGACATTTTCTGATGCCTTTGCTGTGCTTTTGGAGGCAGTTGAAATGCAGGAAAAGTGTTGTTTTGTTGTTTCCTTGCCGACAACTTTTGGCCCACATTTTCGATTTTTGCTAAGCCGCGCGGCTGTCGCTCAAAAATGGTTAAAAATGCAAAAATTTTCAAATGCCCTTTTTACGTGCTGAACTCTTTCGTTTTTTGTATTGGAATCCAAATAAAGTGATACTTTTAGCCAAACTTTAGTGGAAATTGTGATGCTGACCCCAATATGCCACATTGATGGGTTTAATAGAAGTGCCCGAGCTAGGGTTAGGGTTAGGGCTTGAATGTGAAGCAGACATTTTCTGATGCCTTTGCTGTGCTTTTGGAGGCAGTTGAAATGCAGGAAAAGTGTTGTTTTGTTGTTTCCTTGACGACAACTTTTGGCCCACATTTTCGATTTTTGCTAAGCCGCGCGGCTGTCGCTCAAAAATGGTTAAAAATGCAAAAATTTTCAAATGCCCTTTTTACGTGCTGAACTCTTTCGTTTTTTGTATTGGAATCCAAATAAAGTGATACTTTTAGCCAAACTTTAGTGGAAATTGTGATGCTGACCCCAATATGCCACATTGATGGGTTTAATACAAGTGCCCGAGCTAGGGTTAGGGTTAGAGCTTGAATGAGAAGCAGACATTTTCTGATGCCTTTGCTGTGCTTTTGGAGGCAGTTGAAATGCAGGAAAAGTGTTGTTTTGTTGTTTCCTTGACGACAACTTTTGGCCCACATTTGCGATTTTTGCTAAGCCGCGCGGCTGTCGCTCAAAAATGGTTTAAAATGCAAAAATTTTCAAATACCCTTTTTACATGCTAAACTCTTTCGTTTTTTGTATTGGAATCCAAATAAAGTGATACTTCTAGCCAAACTTTAGTGGAAATTGTGATGCTGACCCCAATATGCCACATTGATGGGTTTAATACAAGTGCTCGAGCTAGGGTTAGGGTTAGGGCTTGAATGCGAAGCAGACATTTTCTGATGCCTTTGCTGTGCTTTTGGAGGCAGTTGAAATGCAGGAAAAGTGTTGTTTTGTTGTTTCCTTGACGACAACTTTTGGCCCACATTTTCGATTTTTGCTAAGCCGCGCGGCTGTCGCTCAAAAATGGTTAAAAATGCAAAAATTTTCAAATGCCCTTTTTACGTGCTGAACTCTTTCGTTTTTTGTATTGGAATCCAAATAAAGTGATACTTTTAGCCAAACTTTAGTGGAAATTGTGATGCTGACCCCAATATGCCACAAATCATGCTTATTTCATGCAGAATTCCAGCTGCAGTTTACCCAACGAAAAATACTGGAAATGTCAAGCAGATTCAGTGCAGATGCACTGAAGATGCTTTAAAGCATTACATTAAATGTTTCTGATGAGTTTGGAGTCATTTGGGTAACTTTTGGAACACAGCACGTGAAGGCAAGGTTTTTGAAGGGTTTAATACAAGTGCCCGAGCTAGGGTTAGGGTTAGGGCTTGAATGAGAAGCAGACATTTTCTGATGCCTTTCCTGTGCTTTTGGAGGCAGTTGAAATGCAGGAAAAGTGTTGTTTTGTTGTTTCCTTGTCTACAACTTTTGGCCCACATTTGCGATTTTTGCTAAGCCGCGCGGCTGTCGCTCAAAAATGGTTAAAAATGCAAAAATTTTCAAATGCCCTTTTTACGTGCTGAACTCTTTCGTTTTTTGTATTGGAATCCAAATAAAGTGATACTTTTAGCCAAACTTTAGTGGAAATTGTGATGCTGACCCCAATATGCCACAAATCATGCTTATTTCATGCAGAATTCCAGCTGCAGTTTACCCAACGAAAAATACTGGAAATGTCAAGCAGATTCAGTGCAGATGCACTGAAGATGCTTTAAAGCATTACATTAAATGTTTCTGATGAGTTTGGAGTCATTTGGGTAACTTTTGGAACACAGCACGTGAAGGCAAGGTTTTTGATGGGTTTAATACAAGTGCCCGAGCTAGGGTTAGGGTTAGGGCTTGAATGAGAAGCAGACATTTTCTGATGCCTTTCCTGTGCTTTTGGAGGCAGTTGAAATGCAGGAAAAGTGTTGTTTTGTTGTTTCCTTGACGACAACTTTTGGCCCACATTTTCGATTTTTGCTAAGCCGCGCGGCTGTCGCTCAAAAATGGTTAAAAATGCAAAAATTTTCAAATGCCCTTTTTACGTGCTGAACTCTTTCGTTTTTTGTATTGGAATCCAAATAAAGTGATACTTCTAGCCAAACTTTAGTGGAAATTGTGATGCTGACCCCAATATGCCACATTGATGGGTTTAATACAAGTGCCCGAGCTAGGGTTAGGGTTAGGGCTTGAATGCGAAGCAGGCATTTTCTGATGCCTTTGCTGTGCTTTTGGAGGCAGTTGAAATGCAGGAAAAGTGTTGTTTTGTTGTTTCCTTGACGACAACTTTTGGCCCACATTTTCGATTTTTGCTAAGCCGCGCGGCTGTCGCTCAAAAATGGTAAAAATGCAAAAATTTTCAAATGCCCTTTTTACGTGCTGAACTCTTTCGTTTTTTGTATTGGAATCCAAATAAAGTGATACTTTTAGCCAAACTTTAGTGGAAATTGTGATGCTGACCCAATATGCCACATTGATGGGTTTAATACAAGTGCCCGAGCTAGGGTTAGGGTTAGAGCTTGAATGAGAAGCAGACATTTTCTGATGCCTTTGCTGTGCTTTTGGAGGCAGTTGAAATGCAGGAAAAGTGTTGTTTTGTTGTTTCCTTGACGACAACTTTTGGCCCACATTTTCGATTTTTGCTAAGCCGCGCGGCTGTCGCTCAAAAATGGTTAAAAATGCAAAAATTTTCAAATGCCCTTTTTACGTGCTGAACTCTTTCGTTTTTTGTATTGGAATCCAAATAAAGTGATACTTTTAGCCAACTTTAGTGGAAATTGTGATGCTGACCCCAATATGCCACAAATCATGCTTATTTCATGCAGAATTCCAGCTGCAGTTGACCCAACGAGAAATACTGGAAATGTCAAGCAGATTCAGTGCAGATGCACTGAAGATGCTTTAAAGCATTACATTAAATGTTTCTGATGAGTTTGGAGTCATTTGGGTAACTTTTGGAACACAGCACGTGAAGGCAAGGTTTTTGATGGGTTTAATACAAGTGCCCGAGCTAGGGTTAGGGTTAGGGCTTGAATGAGAAGCAGACATTTTCTGATGCCTTTGCGATGCTTTTGGAGGCAGTTGAAATGCAGGAAAAGTGTTGTTTTGTTGTTTACATGACGACAACTTTTGGCCCACATTTGTGATTTTTGCTAAGCCGCGCGGCTGTCGCTCAGAAATGGTTAAAAATGCAAACATTTTCAAATACCCTTTTTACGTGCTAAACTCTTTTGTTTTTTGTATTGGAATCCAAATAAAGTGATACTTTTAGCCAAACTTTAGTGGAAATTGTGATGCTGACCCCAATATGCCACATTGATGGGTTTAATACAAGTGCCCGAGCTAGGGTTAGGGTTAGGGCTTGAATGAGAAGCAGACATTTTCTGATGCCTTTGCTGTGCTTTTGGAGGCAGTTGAAATGCAGGAAAAGTGTTGTTTTGTTGTTTCCTTGCCGACAACTTTTGGCCCACATTTTCAATTTTTGCTAAGCCGCGCGGCTGTCGCTCAAAAATGGTTAAAAATGCAAAAATTTTCAAATGCCCTTTTTACGTGCTGAACTCTTTCGTTTTTTGTATTGGAATCCAAATAAAGTGATACTTTTAGCCAAACTTTAGTGGAAATTGTGATGCTGACCCCAATATGCCACATTGATGGGTTTAATAGAAGTGCCCGAGCTAGGGTTAGGGTTAGGGCTTGAATGTGAAGCAGACATTTTCTGATGCCTTTGCTGTGCTTTTGGAGGCAGTTGAAATGCAGGAAAAGTGTTGTTTTGTTGTTTCCTTGACGACAACTTTTGGCCCACATTTTCGATTTTTGCTAAGCCGCGCGGCTGTCGCTCAAAAATGGTTAAAAATGCAAAAATTTTCAAATGCCCTTTTTACGTGCTGAACTCTTTCGTTTTTTGTATTGGAATCCAAATAAAGTGATACTTTTAGCCAAACTTTAGTGGAAATTGTGATGCTGACCCCAATATGCCACAAATCATGCTTATTTCATGCAGAATTCCAGCTGCAGTTTACCCAACGAAAAATACTGGAAATGTCAAGCAGATTCAGTGCAGATGCACTGAAGATGCTTTAAAGCATTACATTAAATGTTTCTGATGAGTTTGGAGTCATTTGGGTAACTTTTGGAACACAGCACGTGAAGGCAAGGTTTTTGATGGGTTTAATACAAGCGCCCGAGCTAGGGTTAGGGTTAGGGCTTGAATGAGAAGCAGACATTTTCTGATGCCTTTGCTGTGCTTTTGGAGGCAGTTGAAATGCAGGAAAAGTGTTGTTTTGTTGTTTCCTTGACGACAACTTTTGGCCCACATTTGCGATTTTTGCTAAGCCGCGCGGCTGTCGCTCAAAAATGGTTTAAAATGCAAAAATTTTCAAATGCCCTTTTTACGTGCTGAACTCTTTCGTTTTTTGTATTGGAATCCAAATAAAGTGATACTTTTAGCCAAACTTTAGTGGAAATTGTGATGCTGACCCCAATATGCCACATTGATGGGTTTAATACAAGTGCCCGAGCTAGGGTTAGGGTTAGGGCTTGAATGCGAAGCAGGCATTTTCTGATGCCTTTGCTGTGCTTTTGGAGGCAGTTGAAATGCAGGAAAAGTGTTGTTTTGTTGTTTCCTTGACGACAACTTTTGGCCCACATTTTCGATTTTTGCTAAGCCGCGCGGCTGTCGCTCAAAAATGGTAAAAATGCAAAAATTTTCAAATGCCCTTTTTACATGCTAAACTCTTTCGTTTTTTGTATTGGAATCCAAATAAAGTGATACTTCTAGCCAAACTTTAGTGGAAATTGTGATGCTGACCCCAATATGCCACATTGATGGGTTTAATACAAGTGCTCGAGCTAGGGTTAGGGTTAGGGCTTGAATGCGAAGCAGACATTTTCTGATGCCTTTGCTGTGCTTTTGGAGGCAGTTGAAATGCAGGAAAAGTGTTGTTTTGTTGTTTCCTTGACGACAACTTTTGGCCCACATTTTCGATTTTTGCTAAGCCGCGCGGCTGTCGCTCAAAAATGGTTAAAAATGCAAAAATTTTCAAATGCCCTTTTTACGTGCTGAACTCTTTCGTTTTTTGTATTGGAATCCAAATAAAGTGATACTTTTAGCCAAACTTTAGTGGAAATTGTGATGCTGACCCCAATATGCCACAAATCATGCTTATTTCATGCAGAATTCCAGCTGCAGTTTACCCAACGAAAAATACTGGAAATGTCAAGCAGATTCAGTGCAGATGCACTGAAGATGCTTTAAAGCATTACATTAAATGTTTCTGATGAGTTTGGAGTCATTTGGGTAACTTTTGGAACACAGCACGTGAAGGCAAGGTTTTTGATGGGTTTAATACAAGTGCCCGAGCTAGGGTTAGGGTTAGGGCTTGAATGAGAAGCAGACATTTTCTGATGCCTTTCCTGTGCTTTTGGAGGCAGTTGAAATGCAGGAAAAGTGTTGTTTTGTTGTTTCCTTGACGACAACTTTTGGCCCACATTTTCGATTTTTGCTAAGCCGCGCGGCTGTCGCTCAAAAATGGTTAAAAATGCAAAAATTTTCAAATGCCCTTTTTACGTGCTGAACTCTTTCGTTTTTTGTATTGGAATCCAAATAAAGTGATACTTTTAGCCAAACTTTAGTGGAAATTGTGATGCTGACCCCAATATGCCACATTGATGGGTTTAATACAAGTGCCCGAGCTAGGGTTAGGGTTAGGGCTTGAATGCGAAGCAGGCATTTTCTGATGCCTTTGCTGTGCTTTTGGAGGCAGTTGAAATGCAGGAAAAGTGTTGTTTTGTTGTTTCCTTGACGACAACTTTTGGCCCACATTTTCGATTTTTGCTAAGCCGCGCGGCTGTCGCTCAAAAATGGTAAAAATGCAAAAATTTTCAAATGCCCTTTTTACGTGCTGAACTCTTTCGTTTTTTGTATTGGAATCCAAATAAAGTGATACTTTTAGCCAAACTTTAGTGGAAATTGTGATGCTGACCCAATATGCCACATTGATGGGTTTAATACAAGTGCCCGAGCTAGGGTTAGGGTTAGAGCTTGAATGAGAAGCAGACATTTTCTGATGCCTTTGCTGTGCTTTTGGAGGCAGTTGAAATGCAGGAAAAGTGTTGTTTTGTTGTTTCCTTGACGACAACTTTTGGCCCACATTTTCGATTTTTGCTAAGCCGCGCGGCTGTCGCTCAAAAATGGTTAAAAATGCAAAAATTTTCAAATGCCCTTTTTACGTGCTGAACTCTTTCGTTTTTTGTATTGGAATCCAAATAAAGTGATACTTTTAGCCAAACTTTAGTGGAAATTGTGATGCTGACCCCAATATGCCACAAATCATGCTTATTTCATGCAGAATTCCAGCTGCAGTTTACCCAACGAAAAATACTGGAAATGTCAAGCAGATTCAGTGCAGATGCACTGAAGATGCTTTAAAGCATTACATTAAATGTTTCTGATGAGTTTGGAGTCATTTGGGTAACTTTTGGAACACAGCACGTGAAGGCAAGGTTTTTGATGGGTTTAATACAAGTGCCCGAGCTAGGGTTAGGGTTAGGGCTTGAATGAGAAGCAGACATTTTCTGATGCCTTTCCTGTGCTTTTGGAGGCAGTTGAAATGCTGGAAAAGTGTTGTTTTGTTGTTTCCTTGACGACAACTTAAGGCCCACATTTTCGATTTTTGCTAAGCCGCGCGGCTGTCGCTCAAAAATGGTTAAAAATGCAAAAATTTTCAAATGCCCTTTTTACGTGCTGAACTCTTTCGTTTTTTGTATTGGAATCCAAATAAAGTGATACTTTTAGCCAAACTTTAGTGGAAATTGTGATGCTGACCCCAATATGCCACATTGATGGGTTTAATACAAGTGCCCGAGCTAGGGTTAGGGTTAGGGCTTGAATGCGAAGCAGACATTTTCTGATGCCTTTGCTGTGCTTTTGGAGGCAGTTGAAATGCAGGAAAAGTGTTGTTTTGTTGTTTCCTTGACGACAACTTTTGGCCCACATTTTCGATTTTTGCTAAGCCGCGCGGCTGTCGCTCAAAAATGGTTAAAAATGCAAAAATTTTCAAATGCCCTTTTTACGTGCTGAACTCTTTCGTTTTTTGTATTGGAATCCAAATAAAGTGATACTTCTAGCCAAACTTTAGTGGAAATTGTGATGCTGACCCCAATATGCCACATTGATGGGTTTAATACAAGTGCCCGAGCTAGGGTTAGGGTTAGGGCTTGAATGCGAAGCAGACATTTTCTGATGCCTTTGCTGTGCTTTTGGAGGCAGTTGAAATGCAGGAAAAGTGTTGTTTTGTTGTTTCCTTGACGACAACTTTTGGCCCACATTTTCGATTTTTGCTAAGCCGCGCGGCTGTCGCTCAAAAATGGTTAAAAATGCAAAAATTTTCAAATGCCCTTTTTACGTGCTGAACTCTTTCGTTTTTTGTATTGGAATCCAAATAAAGTGATACTTCTAGCCAAACTTTAGTGGAAATTGTGATGCTGACCCCAATATGCCACATTGATGGGTTTAATACAAGTGCCCGAGCTAGGGTAAGGGTTAGGGCTTGAATGAGAAGCAGACATTTTCTGATGCCTTTGCTGTGCTTTTGGAGGCAGTTGAAATGCAGGAAAAGTGTTGTTTTGTTGTTTACATGACGACAACTTTTGGCCCACATTTGTGATTTTTGCTAAGCCGCGCGGCTGTCGCTCAGAAATGGTTAAAAATGCAAACATTTTCAAATACCCTTTTTACGTGCTAAACTCTTTTGTTTTTTGTATTGGAATCCAAATAAAGTGATACTTTTAGCCAAACTTTAGTGGAAATTGTGATGCTGACCCCAATATGCCACATTGATGGGTTTAATACAAGTGCCCGAGCTAGGGTTAGGGTTAGGGCTTGAATGAGAAGCAGACATTTTCTGATGCCTTTGCTGTGCTTTTGGAGGCAGTTGAAATGCAGGAAAAGTGTTGTTTTGTTGTTTCCTTGCCGACAACTTTTGGCCCACATTTTCGATTTTTGCTAAGCCGCGCGGCTGTCGCTCAAAAATGGTTAAAAATGCAAAAATTTTCAAATGCCCTTTTTACGTGCTGAACTCTTTCGTTTTTTGTATTGGAATCCAAATAAAGTGATACTTTTAGCCAAACTTTAGTGGAAATTGTGATGCTGACCCCAATATGCCACATTGATGGGTTTAATAGAAGTGCCCGAGCTAGGGTTAGGGTTAGGGCTTGAATGTGAAGCAGACATTTTCTGATGCCTTTGCTGTGCTTTTGGAGGCAGTTGAAATGCAGGAAAAGTGTTGTTTTGTTGTTTCCTTGACGACAACTTTTGGCCCACATTTTCGATTTTTGCTAAGCCGCGCGGCTGTCGCTCAAAAATGGTTAAAAATGCAAAAATTTTCAAATGCCCTTTTTACGTGCTGAACTCTTTCGTTTTTTGTATTGGAATCCAAATAAAGTGATACTTTTAGCCAAACTTTAGTGGAAATTGTGATGCTGACCCCAATATGCCACATTGATGGGTTTAATACAAGTGCCCGAGCTAGGGTTAGGGTTAGAGCTTGAATGAGAAGCAGACATTTTCTGATGCCTTTGCTGTGCTTTTGGAGGCAGTTGAAATGCAGGAAAAGTGTTGTTTTGTTGTTTCCTTGACGACAACTTTTGGCCCACATTTGCGATTTTTGCTAAGCCGCGCGGCTGTCGCTCAAAAATGGTTTAAAATGCAAAAATTTTCAAATACCCTTTTTACATGCTAAACTCTTTCGTTTTTTGTATTGGAATCCAAATAAAGTGATACTTCTAGCCAAACTTTAGTGGAAATTGTGATGCTGACCCCAATATGCCACATTGATGGGTTTAATACAAGTGCTCGAGCTAGGGTTAGGGTTAGGGCTTGAATGCGAAGCAGACATTTTCTGATGCCTTTGCTGTGCTTTTGGAGGCAGTTGAAATGCAGGAAAAGTGTTGTTTTGTTGTTTCCTTGACGACAACTTTTGGCCCACATTTTCGATTTTTGCTAAGCCGCGCGGCTGTCGCTCAAAAATGGTTAAAAATGCAAAAATTTTCAAATGCCCTTTTTACGTGCTGAACTCTTTCGTTTTTTGTATTGGAATCCAAATAAAGTGATACTTTTAGCCAAACTTTAGTGGAAATTGTGATGCTGACCCCAATATGCCACAAATCATGCTTATTTCATGCAGAATTCCAGCTGCAGTTTACCCAACGAAAAATACTGGAAATGTCAAGCAGATTCAGTGCAGATGCACTGAAGATGCTTTAAAGCATTACATTAAATGTTTCTGATGAGTTTGGAGTCATTTGGGTAACTTTTGGAACACAGCACGTGAAGGCAAGGTTTTTGAAGGGTTTAATACAAGTGCCCGAGCTAGGGTTAGGGTTAGGGCTTGAATGAGAAGCAGACATTTTCTGATGCCTTTCCTGTGCTTTTGGAGGCAGTTGAAATGCTGGAAAAGTGTTGTTTTGTTGTTTCCTTGACGACAACTTAAGGCCCACATTTTCGATTTTTGCTAAGCCGCGCGGCTGTCGCTCAAAAATGGTTAAAAATGCAAAAATTTTCAAATGCCCTTTTTACGTGCTGAACTCTTTCGTTTTTTGTATTGGAATCCAAATAAAGTGATACTTTTAGCCAACTTTAGTGGAAATTGTGATGCTGACCCCAATATGCCACAAATCATGCTTATTTCATGCAGAATTCCAGCTGCAGTTGACCCAACGAGAAATACTGGAAATGTCAAGCAGATTCAGTGCAGATGCACTGAAGATGCTTTAAAGCATTACATTAAATGTTTCTGATGAGTTTGGAGTCATTTGGGTAACTTTTGGAACACAGCACGTGAAGGCAAGGTTTTTGATGGGTTTAATACAAGTGCCCGAGCTAGGGTTAGGGTTAGGGCTTGAATGAGAAGCAGACATTTTCTGATGCCTTTGCGATGCTTTTGGAGGCAGTTGAAATGCAGGAAAAGTGTTGTTTTGTTGTTTACATGACGACAACTTTTGGCCCACATTTGTGATTTTTGCTAAGCCGCGCGGCTGTCGCTCAGAAATGGTTAAAAATGCAAACATTTTCAAATGCCCTTTTTACGTGCTGAACTCTTTCGTTTTTTGTATTGGAATCCAAATAAAGTGATACTTTTAGCCAAACTTTAGTGGAAATTGTGATGCTGACCCCAATATGCCACATTGATGGGTTTAATACAAGTGCCCGAGCTAGGGTTAGGGTTAGGGCTTGAATGAGAAGCAGACATTTTCTGATACCTTTGCTGTGCTTTTGGAGGCAGTTGAAATGCAGGAAAAGTGTTGTTTTGTTGTTTCCTTGTCTACAACTTTCGGCCCACATTTGCGATTTTTGCTAAGCCGCGCGGCTGTCGCTCAAAAATGGTTAAAAATGCAAAAATTTTCAAATGCCCTTTTTACGTGCTGAACTCTTTCGTTTTTTGTATTGGAATCCAAATAAAGTGATACTTTTAGCCAACTTTAGTGGAAATTGTGATGCTGACCCCAATATGCCACAAATCATGCTTATTTCATGCAGAATTCCAGCTGCAGTTGACCCAACGAGAAATACTGGAAATGTCAAGCAGATTCAGTGCAGATGCACTGAAGATGCTTTAAAGCATTACATTAAATGTTTCTGATGAGTTTGGAGTCATTTGGGTAACTTTTGGAACACAGCACGTGAAGGCAAGGTTTTTGATGGGTTTAATACAAGTGCCCGAGCTAGGGTTAGGGTTAGGGCTTGAATAAGAAGCAGACATTTTCTGATGCCTTTGCGATGCTTTTGGAGGCAGTTGAAATGCAGGAAAAGTGTTGTTTTGTTGTTTACATGACGACAACTTTTGGCCCACATTTGTGATTTTTGCTAAGCCGCGCGGCTGTCGCTCAGAAATGGTTAAAAATGCAAACATTTTCAAATACCCTTTTTACGTGCTAAACTCTTTTGTTTTTTGTATTGGAATCCAAATAAAGTGATACTTTTAGCCAAACTTTAGTGGAAATTGTGATGCTGACCCCAATATGCCACATTGATGGGTTTAATACAAGTGCCCGAGCTAGGGTTAGGGTTAGGGCTTGAATGAGAAGCAGACATTTTCTGATGCCTTTGCTGTGCTTTTGGAGGCAGTTGAAATGCAGGAAAAGTGTTGTTTTGTTGTTTCCTTGCCGACAACTTTTGGCCCACATTTTCGATTTTTGCTAAGCCGCGCGGCTTTCGCTCAAAAATGGTTAAAAATGCAAAAATTTTCAAATGCCCTTTTTACGTGCTGAACTCTTTCGTTTTTTGTATTGGAATCCAAATAAAGTGATACTTTTAGCCAAACTTTAGTGGAAATTGTGATGCTGACCCCAATATGCCACATTGATGGGTTTAATACAAGTGCCCGAGCTAGGGTTAGGGTTAGGGTTTGAATGCGAAGCAGACATTTTCTGATGCCTTTGCTGTGCTTTTGGAGGCAGTTGAAATGCAGGAAAAGTGTTGTTTTGTTGTTTCCTTGACGACAACTTTTGGCCCACATTTTCGATTTTTGCTAAGCCGCGCGGCTGTCGCTCAAAAATGGTTAAAAATGCAAAAATTTTCAAATGCCCTTTTTACGTGCTGAACTCTTTCGTTTTTTGTATTGGAATCCAAATAAAGTGATACTTTTAGCCAAACTTTAGTGGAAATTGTGATGCTGACCCCAATATGCCACAAATCATGCTTATTTCATGCAGAATTCCAGCTGCAGTTTACCCAACGAAAAATACTGGAAATGTCAAGCAGATTCAGTGCAGATGCACTGAAGATGCTTTAAAGCATTACATTAAATGTTTCTGATGAGTTTGGAGTCATTTGGGTAACTTTTGGAACACAGCACGTGAAGGCAAGGTTTTTGATGGGTTTAATACAAGTGCCCGAGCTAGGGTTAGGGTTAGGGCTTGAATGAGAAGCAGACATTTTCTGATGCCTTTGCGATGCTTTTGGAGGCAGTTGAAATGCAGGAAAAGTGTTGTTTTGTTGTTTCCTTGACGACAACTTAAGGCCCACATTTTCGATTTTTGCTAAGCCGCGCGGCTGTCGCTCAAAAATGGTTAAAAATGCAAAAATTTTCAAATGCCCTTTTTACGTGCTGAACTCTTTCGTTTTTTGTATTGGAATCCAAATAAAGTGATACTTTTAGCCAAACTTTAGTGGAAATTGTGATGCTGACCCCAATATGCCACAAATCATGCTTATTTCATGCAGAATTCCAGCTGCAGTTTACCCAACGAAAAATACTGGAAATGTCAAGCAGATTCAGTGCAGATGCACTGAAGATGCTTTAAAGCATTACATTAAATGTTTCTGATGAGTTTGGAGTCATTTGGGTAACTTTTGGAACACAGCACGTGAAGGCAAGGTTTTTGATGGGTTTAATACAAGTGCCCGAGCTAGGGTTAGGGTTAGGGCTTGAATGAGAAGCAGACATTTTCTGATGCCTTTCCTGTGCTTTTGGAGGCAGTTGAAATGCTGGAAAAGTGTTGTTTTGTTGTTTCCTTGACGACAACTTAAGGCCCACATTTTCGATTTTTGCTAAGCCGCGCGGCTGTCGCTCAAAAATGGTTAAAAATGCAAAAATTTTCAAATGCCCTTTTTACGTGCTGAACTCTTTCGTTTTTTGTATTGGAATCCAAATAAAGTGATACTTTTAGCCAAACTTTAGTGGAAATTGTGATGCTGACCCCAATATGCCACATTGATGGGTTTAATACAAGTGCCCGAGCTAGGGTTAGGGTTAGGGCTTGAATGCGAAGCAGACATTTTCTGATGCCTTTGCTGTGCTTTTGGAGGCAGTTGAAATGCAGGAAAAGTGTTGTTTTGTTGTTTCCTTGACGACAACTTTTGGCCCACATTTTCGATTTTTGCTAAGCCGCGCGGCTGTCGCTCAAAAATGGTTAAAAATGCAAAAATTTTCAAATGCCCTTTTTACGTGCTGAACTCTTTCGTTTTTTGTATTGGAATCCAAATAAAGTGATACTTCTAGCCAAACTTTAGTGGAAATTGTGATGCTGACCCCAATATGCCACATTGATGGGTTTAATACAAGTGCCCGAGCTAGGGTTAGGGTTAGGGCTTGAATGCGAAGCAGACATTTTCTGATGCCTTTGCTGTGCTTTTGGAGGCAGTTGAAATGCAGGAAAAGTGTTGTTTTGTTGTTTCCTTGACGACAACTTTTGGCCCACATTTTCGATTTTTGCTAAGCCGCGCGGCTGTCGCTCAAAAATGGTTAAAAATGCAAAAATTTTCAAATGCCCTTTTTACGTGCTGAACTCTTTCGTTTTTTGTATTGGAATCCAAATAAAGTGATACTTTTAGCCAAACTTTAGTGGAAATTGTGATGCTGACCCAAATATGCCACATTGATGGGTTTAATACAAGTGCCCGAGCTAGGGTTAGGGTTAGAGCTTGAATGAGAAGCAGACATTTTCTGATGCCTTTGCTGTGCTTTTGGAGGCAGTTGAAATGCAGGAAAAGTGTTGTTTTGTTGTTTCCTTGACGACAACTTTTGGCCCACATTTGCGATTTTTGCTAAGCCGCGCGGCTGTCGCTCAAAAATGGTTTAAAATGCAAACAATTTCAAATACCCTTTTTACATGCTAAACTCTTTCGTTTTTTGTATTGGAATCCAAATAAAGTGATACTTCTAGCCAAACTTTAGTGGAAATTGTGATGCTGACCCCAATATGCCACATTGATGGGTTTAATACAAGTGCCCGAGCTAGGGTTAGGGTTAGGGCTTGAATGAGAAGCAGACATTTTCTGATGCCTTTGCTGTGCTTTTGGAGGCAGTTGAAATGCAGGAAAAGTGTTGTTTTGTTGTTTACATGACGACAACTTTTGGCCCACATTTGTGATTTTTGCCAAGCCGCGCGGCTGTCGCTCAGAAATGGTTAAAAATGCAAACATTTTCAAATACCCTTTTTACGTGCTAAACTCTTTTGTTTTTTGTATTGGAATCCAAATAAAGTGATACTTTTAGCCAAACTTTAGTGGAAATTGTGATGCTGACCCCAATATGCCACACTGATGGGTTTAATACAAGTGCCCGAGCTAGGGTTAGGGTTAGGGCTTGAATGAGAAGCAGACATTTTCTGATGCCTTTGCTGTGCTTTTGGAGGCAGTTGAAATGCAGGAAAAGTGTTGTTTTGTTGTTTCCTTGCCGACAACTTTTGGCCCACATTTTCGATTTTTGCTAAGCCGCGCGGCTGTCGCTCAAAAATGGTTAAAAATGCAAAAATTTTCAAATGCCCTTTTTACGTGCTGAACTCTTTCGTTTTTTGTATTGGAATCCAAATAAAGTGATACTTTTAGCCAAACTTTAGTGGAAATTGTGATGCTGACCCCAATATGCCACATTGATGGGTTTAATAGAAGTGCCCGAGCTAGGGTTAGGGTTAGGGCTTGAATGTGAAGCAGACATTTTCTGATGCCTTTGCTGTGCTTTTGGAGGCAGTTGAAATGCAGGAAAAGTGTTGTTTTGTTGTTTCCTTGACGACAACTTTTGGCCCACATTTTCGATTTTTGCTAAGCCGCGCGGCTGTCGCTCAAAAATGGTTAAAAATGCAAAAATTTTCAAATGCCCTTTTTACGTGCTGAACTCTTTCGTTTTTTGTATTGGAATCCAAATAAAGTGATACTTTTAGCCAAACTTTAGTGGAAATTGTGATGCTGACCCCAATATGCCACATTGATGGGTTTAATACAAGTGCCCGAGCTAGGGTTAGGGTTAGGGCTTGAATGCGAAGCAGACATTTTCTGATGCCTTTGCTGTGCTTTTGGAGGCAGTTGAAATGCAGGAAAAGTGTTGTTTTGTTGTTTCCTTGACGACAACTTTTGGCCCACATTTTCGATTTTTGCTAAGCCGCGCGGCTGTCGCTCAAAAATGGTAAAAATGCAAAAATTTTCAAATGCCCTTTTTACGTGCTGAACTCTTTCGTTTTTTGTATTGGAATCCAAATAAAGTGATACTTTTAGCCAAACTTTAGTGGAAATTGTGATGCTGACCCCAATATGCCACATTGATGGGTTTAATACAAGTGCCCGAGCTAGGGTTAGGGTTAGGGCTTGAATGCGAAGCAGACATTTTCTGATGCCTTTGCTGTGCTTTTGGAGGCAGTTGAAATGCAGGAAAAGTGTTGTTTTGTTGTTTCCTTGACGACAACTTTTGGCCCACATTTTCGATTTTTGCTAAGCCGCGCGGCTGTCGCTCAAAAATGGTAAAAATGCAAAAATTTTCAAATGCCCTTTTTACGTGCTGAACTCTTTCGTTTTTTGTATTGGAATCCAAATAAAGTGATACTTTTAGCCAAACTTTAGTGGAAATTGTGATGCTGACCCCAATATGCCACATTGATGGGTTTAATACAAGTGCCCGAGCTAGGGTTAGGGTTAGAGCTTGAATGAGAAGCAGACATTTTCTGATGCCTTTGCTGTGCTTTTGGAGGCAGTTGAAATGCAGGAAAAGTGTTGTTTTGTTGTTTCCTTGACGACAACTTTTGGCCCACATTTGCGATTTTTGCTAAGCCGCGCGGCTGTCGCTCAAAAATGGTTTAAAATGCAAAAATTTTCAAATACCCTTTTTACATGCTAAACTCTTTCGTTTTTTGTATTGGAATCCAAATAAAGTGATACTTCTAGCCAAACGTTAGTGGAAATTGTGATGCTGACCCCAATATGCCACATTGATGGGTTTAATACAAGTGCTCGAGCTAGGGTTAGGGTTAGGGCTTGAATGCGAAGCAGACATTTTCTGATGCCTTTGCTGTGCTTTTGGAGGCAGTTGAAATGCAGGAAAAGTGTTGTTTTGTTGTTTCCTTGACGACAACTTTTGGCCCACATTTTCGATTTTTGCTAAGCCGCGCGGCTGTCGCTCAAAAATGGTTAAAAATGCAAAAATTTTCAAATGCCCTTTTTACGTGCTGAACTCTTTCGTTTTTTGTATTGGAATCCAAATAAAGTGATACTTTTAGCCAAACTTTAGTGGAAATTGTGATGCTGACCCCAATATGCCACAAATCATGCTTATTTCATGCAGAATTCCAGCTGCAGTTTACCCAACGAAAAATACTGGAAATGTCAAGCAGATTCAGTGCAGATGCACTGAAGATGCTTTAAAGCATTACATTAAATGTTTCTGATGAGTTTGGAGTCATTTGGGTAACTTTTGGAACACAGCACGTGAAGGCAAGGTTTTTGATGGGTTTAATACAAGTGCCCGAGCTAGGGTTAGGGTTAGGGCTTGAATGAGAAGCAGACATTTTCTGATGCCTTTCCTGTGCTTTTGGAGGCAGTTGAAATGCTGGAAAAGTGTTGTTTTGTTGTTTCCTTGACGACAACTTAAGGCCCACATTTTCGATTTTTGCTAAGCCGCGCGGCTGTCGCTCAAAAATGGTTAAAAATGCAAAAATTTTCAAATGCCCTTTTTACGTGCTGAACTCTTTCGTTTTTTGTATTGGAATCCAAATAAAGTGATACTTTTAGCCAAACTTTAGTGGAAATTGTGATGCTGACCCCAATATGCCACATTGATGGGTTTAATACAAGTGCCCGAGCTAGGGTTAGGGTTAGGGCTTGAATGCGAAGCAGACATTTTCTGATGCCTTTGCTGTGCTTTTGGAGGCAGTTGAAATGCAGGAAAAGTGTTGTTTTGTTGTTTCCTTGACGACAACTTTTGGCCCACATTTTCGATTTTTGCTAAGCCGCGCGGCTGTCGCTCAAAAATGGTTAAAAATGCAAAAATTTTCAAATGCCCTTTTTACGTGCTGAACTCTTTCGTTTTTTGTATTGGAATCCAAATAAAGTGATACTTTTAGCCAAACTTTAGTGGAAATTGTGATGCTGACCCCAATATGCCACATTGATGGGTTTAATACAAGTGCCCGAGCTAGGGTTAGGGTTAGGGCTTGAATGAGAAGCAGACATTTTCTGATACCTTTGCTGTGCTTTTGGAGGCAGTTGAAATGCAGGAAAAGTGTTGTTTTGTTGTTTCCTTGTCTACAACTTTTGGCCCACATTTGCGATTTTTGCTAAGCCGCGCGGCTGTCGCTCAAAAATGGTTAAAAATGCAAAAATTTTCAAATGCCCTTTTTACGTGCTGAACTCTTTCGTTTTTTGTATTGGAATCCAAATAAAGTGATACTTTTAGCCAACTTTAGTGGAAATTGTGATGCTGACCCCAATATGCCACAAATCATGCTTATTTCATGCAGAATTCCAGCTGCAGTTGACCCAACGAGAAATACTGGAAATGTCAAGCAGATTCAGTGCAGATGCACTGAAGATGCTTTAAAGCATTACATTAAATGTTTCTGATGAGTTTGGAGTCATTTGGGTAACTTTTGGAACACAGCACGTGAAGGCAAGGTTTTTGATGGGTTTAATACAAGTGCCCGAGCTAGGGTTAGGGTTAGGGCTTGAATGAGAAGCAGACATTTTCTGATGCCTTTGCGATGCTTTTGGAGGCAGTTGAAATGCAGGAAAAGTGTTGTTTTGTTGTTTACATGACGACAACTTTTGGCCCACATTTGTGATTTTTGCTAAGCCGCGCGGCTGTCGCTCAGAAATGGTTAAAAATGCAAACATTTTCAAATACCCTTTTTACGTGCTAAACTCTTTTGTTTTTTGTATTGGAATCCAAATAAAGTGATACTTTTAGCCAAACTTTAGTGGAAATTGTGATGCTGACCCCAATATGCCACATTGATGGGTTTAATACAAGTGCCCGAGCTAGGGTTAGGGTTAGGGCTTGAATGAGAAGCAGACATTTTCTGATGCCTTTGCTGTGCTTTTGGAGGCAGTTGAAATGCAGGAAAAGTGTTGTTTTGTTGTTTCCTTGCCGACAACTTTTGGCCCACATTTTCGATTTTTGCTAAGCCGCGCGGCTTTCGCTCAAAAATGGTTAAAAATGCAAAAATTTTCAAATGCCCTTTTTACGTGCTGAACTCTTTCGTTTTTTGTATTGGAATCCAAATAAAGTGATACTTTTAGCCAAACTTTAGTGGAAATTGTGATGCTGACCCCAATATGCCACATTGATGGGTTTAATACAAGTGCTCGAGCTAGGGTTAGGGTTAGGGCTTGAATGCGAAGCAGACATTTTCTGATGCCTTTGCTGTGCTTTTGGAGGCAGTTGAAATGCAGGAAAAGTGTTGTTTTGTTGTTTCCTTGACGACAACTTTTGGCCCACATTTTCGATTTTTGCTAAGCCGCGCGGCTGTCGCTCAAAAATGGTTAAAAATGCAAAAATTTTCAAATGCCCTTTTTACGTGCTGAACTCTTTCGTTTTTTGTATTGGAATCCAAATAAAGTGATACTTTTAGCCAAACTTTAGTGGAAATTGTGATGCTGACCCCAATATGCCACAAATCATGCTTATTTCATGCAGAATTCCAGCTGCAGTTTACCCAACGAAAAATACTGGAAATGTCAAGCAGATTCAGTGCAGATGCACTGAAGATGCTTTAAAGCATTACATTAAATGTTTCTGATGAGTTTGGAGTCATTTGGGTAACTTTTGGAACACAGCACGTGAAGGCAAGGTTTTTGATGGGTTTAATACAAGTGCCCGAGCTAGGGTTAGGGTTAGGGCTTGAATGAGAAGCAGACATTTTCTGATGCCTTTCCTGTGCTTTTGGAGGCAGTTGAAATGCAGGAAAAGTGTTGTTTTGTTGTTTCCTTGACGACAACTTTTGGCCCACATTTTCGATTTTTGCTAAGCCGCGCGGCTGTCGCTCAAAAATGGTTAAAAATGCAAAAATTTTCAAATGCCCTTTTTACGTGCTGAACTCTTTCGTTTTTTGTATTGGAATCCAAATAAAGTGATACTTTTAGCCAAACTTTAGTGGAAATTGTGATGCTGACCCCAATATGCCACATTGATGGGTTTAATACAAGTGCCCGAGCTAGGGTTAGGGTTAGGGCTTGAATGCGAAGCAGGCATTTTCTGATGCCTTTGCTGTGCTTTTGGAGGCAGTTGAAATGCAGGAAAAGTGTTGTTTTGTTGTTTCCTTGACGACAACTTTTGGCCCACATTTTCGATTTTTGCTAAGCCGCGCGGCTGTCGCTCAAAAATGGTAAAAATGCAAAAATTTTCAAATGCCCTTTTTACGTGCTGAACTCTTTCGTTTTTTGTATTGGAATCCAAATAAAGTGATACTTTTAGCCAAACTTTAGTGGAAATTGTGATGCTGACCCAATATGCCACATTGATGGGTTTAATACAAGTGCCCGAGCTAGGGTTAGGGTTAGAGCTTGAATGAGAAGCAGACATTTTCTGATGCCTTTGCTGTGCTTTTGGAGGCAGTTGAAATGCAGGAAAAGTGTTGTTTTGTTGTTTCCTTGACGACAACTTTTGGCCCACATTTGCGATTTTTGCTAAGCCGCGCGGCTGTCGCTCAAAAATGGTTTAAAATGCAAAAATTTTCAAATGCCCTTTTTACGTGCTGAACTCTTTCGTTTTTTGTATTGGAATCCAAATAAAGTGATACTTTTAGCCAAACTTTATTGGAAATTGTGATGCTGACCCCAATATGCCACAAATCATGCTTATTTCATGCAGAATTCCAGCTGCAGTTTACCCAACGAAAAATACTGGAAATGTCAAGCAGATTCAGTGCAGATGCACTGAAGATGCTTTAAAGCATTACATTAAATGTTTCTGATGAGTTTGGAGTCATTTGGGTAACGTTTGGAACACAGCACGTGAAGGCAAGGTTTTTGATGGGTTTAATACAAGTGCCCGAGCTAGGGTTAGGGTTAGGGCTTGAATGAGAAGCAGACATTTTCTGATGCCTTTGCTGTGCGTTTGGAGGCAGTTGAAATGCAGGAAAAGTGTTGTTTTGTTGTTTCCTTGACGACAACTTTTGGCCCACATTTTCGATTTTTGCTAAGCCGCGCGGCTGTCGCTCAAAAATGGTTAAAAATGCAAAAATTTTCAAATGCCCTTTTTACGTGCTGAACTCTTTCGTTTTTTGTATTGGAATCCAAATAAAGTGATACTTTTAGCCAAACTTTAGTGGAAATTGTGATGCTGACTCAAATATGCCACATTGATGGGTTTAATACAAGTGCCCGAGCTAGGGTTAGGGTTAGAGCTTGAATGAGAAGCAGACATTTTCTGATGCCTTTGCTGTGCTTTTGGAGGCAGTTGAAATGCTGGAAAAGTGTTGTTTTGTTGTTTCCTTGACGACAACTTTTGGCCCACATTTGCGATTTTTGCTAAGCCGCGCGGCTGTCGCTCAAAAATGGTTTAAAATGCAAACAATTTCAAATACCCTTTTTACATGCTAAACTCTTTCGTTTTTTGTATTGGAATCCAAATAAAGTGATACTTTTAGCCAAACTTTAGTGGAAATTGTGATGCTGACCCCAATATGCCACATTGATGGGTTTAATACAAGTGCCCGAGCTAGGGTTAGGGTTAGGGCTTGAATGAGAAGCAGACATTTTCTGATGCCTTTCCTGTGCTTTTGGAGGCAGTTGAAATGCAGGAAAAGTGTTGTTTTGTTGTTTCCTTGTCTACAACTTTTGGCCCACATTTGCGATTTTTGCTAAGCCGCGCGGCTGTCGCTCAAAAATGGTTAAAAATGCAAAAATTTTCAAATACCCTTTTTACGTGCTGAACTCTTTCGTTTTTTGTATTGGAATCCAAATAAAGTGATACTTTTAGCCAAACTTTAGTGGAAATTGTGATGCTGACCCCAATATGCCACATTGATGGGTTTAATACAAGTGCCCGAGCTAGGGTTAGGGTTAGGGCTTGAATGCGAAGCAGACATTTTCTGATGCCTTTGCTGTGCTTTTGGAGGCAGTTGAAATGCAGGAAAAGTGTTGTTTTGTTGTTTCCTTGACGACAACTTTTGGCCCACATTTTCGATTTTTGCTAAGCCGCGCGGCTGTCGCTCAAAAATGGTAAAAATGCAAAAATTTTCAAATGCCCTTTTTACGTGCTGAACTCTTTCGTTTTTTGTATTGGAATCCAAATAAAGTGATACTTTTAGCCAAACTTTAGTGGAAATTGTGATGCTGACCCCAATATGCCACATTGATGGGTTTAATACAAGTGCCCGAGCTAGGGTTAGGGTTAGAGCTTGAATGAGAAGCAGACACTTTCTGATGCCTTTGCTGTGCTTTTGGAGGCAGTTGAAATGCAGGAAAACTGTTGTTTTGTTGTTTCCTTGACGACAACTTTTGGCCCACATTTGCGATTTTTGCTAAGCCGCGCGGCTGTCGCTCAAAAATGGTTTAAAATGCAAAAATTTTCAAATACCCTTTTTACATGCTAAACTCTTTCATTTCTTGTATTGGAATCCAAATAAAGTGATACTTCTAGCCAAACTTTAGTGGAAATTGTGATGCTGACCCCAATATGCCACATTGATGGGTTTAATACAAGTGCTCGAGCTAGGGTTAGGGTTAGGGCTTGAATGCGAAGCAGACATTTTCTGATGCCTTTCCTGTGCTTTTGGAGGCAGTTGAAATGCTGGAAAAGTGTTGTTTTGTTGTTTCCTTGACGACAACTTAAGGCCCACATTTTCGATTTTTGCTAAGCCGCGCGGCTGTCGCTCAAAAATGGTTAAAAATGCAAAAATTTTCAAATGCCCTTTTTACGTGCTGAACTCTTTCGTTTTTTGTATTGGAATCCAAATAAAGTGATACTTTTAGCCAAACTTTAGTGGAAATTGTGATGCTGACCCCAATATGCCACATTGATGGGTTTAATACAAGTGCCCGAGCTAGGGTTAGGGTTAGGGCTTGAATGCGAAGCAGACATTTTCTGATGCCTTTGCTGTGCTTTTGGAGGCAGTTGAAATGCAGGAAAAGTGTTGTTTTGTTGTTTCCTTGACGACAACTTTTGGCCCACATTTTCGATTTTTGCTAAGCCGCGCGGCTGTCGCTCAAAAATGGTTAAAAATGCAAAAATTTTCAAATGCCCTTTTTACGTGCTGAACTCTTTCGTTTTTTGTATTGGAATCCAAATAAAGTGATACTTTTAGCCAAACTTTAGTGGAAATTGTGATGCTGACCCCAATATGCCACATTGATGGGTTTAATACAAGTGCCCGAGCTAGGGTTAGGGTTAGGGCTTGAATGAGAAGCAGACATTTTCTGATACCTTTGCTGTGCTTTTGGAGGCAGTTGAAATGCAGGAAAAGTGTTGTTTTGTTGTTTCCTTGTCTACAACTTTTGGCCCACATTTGCGATTTTTGCTAAGCCGCGCGGCTGTCGCTCAAAAATGGTTAAAAATGCAAAAATTTTCAAATGCCCTTTTTACGTGCTGAACTCTTTCGTTTTTTGTATTGGAATCCAAATAAAGTGATACTTTTAGCCAACTTTAGTGGAAATTGTGATGCTGACCCCAATATGCCACAAATCATGCTTATTTCATGCAGAATTCCAGCTGCAGTTGACCCAACGAGAAATACTGGAAATGTCAAGCAGATTCAGTGCAGATGCACTGAAGATGCTTTAAAGCATTACATTAAATGTTTCTGATGAGTTTGGAGTCATTTGGGTAACTTTTGGAACACAGCACGTGAAGGCAAGGTTTTTGATGGGTTTAATACAAGTGCCCGAGCTAGGGTTAGGGTTAGGGCTTGAATGAGAAGCAGACATTTTCTGATGCCTTTGCGATGCTTTTGGAGGCAGTTGAAATGCAGGAAAAGTGTTGTTTTGTTGTTTACATGACGACAACTTTTGGCCCACATTTGTGATTTTTGCTAAGCCGCGCGGCTGTCGCTCAGAAATGGTTAAAAATGCAAACATTTTCAAATACCCTTTTTACGTGCTAAACTCTTTTGTTTTTTGTATTGGAATCCAAATAAAGTGATACTTTTAGCCAAACTTTAGTGGAAATTGTGATGCTGACCCCAATATGCCACATTGATGGGTTTAATACAAGTGCCCGAGCTAGGGTTAGGGTTAGGGCTTGAATGAGAAGCAGACATTTTCTGATGCCTTTGCTGTGCTTTTGGAGGCAGTTGAAATGCAGGAAAAGTGTTGTTTTGTTGTTTCCTTGCCGACAACTTTTGGCCCACATTTTCGATTTTTGCTAAGCCGCGCGGCTTTCGCTCAAAAATGGTTAAAAATGCAAAAATTTTCAAATGCCCTTTTTACGTGCTGAACTCTTTCGTTTTTTGTATTGGAATCCAAATAAAGTGATACTTTTAGCCAAACTTTAGTGGAAATTGTGATGCTGACCCCAATATGCCACATTGATGGGTTTAATACAAGTGCTCGAGCTAGGGTTAGGGTTAGGGCTTGAATGCGAAGCAGACATTTTCTGATGCCTTTGCTGTGCTTTTGGAGGCAGTTGAAATGCAGGAAAAGTGTTGTTTTGTTGTTTCCTTGACGACAACTTTTGGCCCACATTTTCGATTTTTGCTAAGCCGCGCGGCTGTCGCTCAAAAATGGTTAAAAATGCAAAAATTTTCAAATGCCCTTTTTACGTGCTGAACTCTTTCGTTTTTTGTATTG
This sequence comes from Lepisosteus platostomus, assembly GCF_059453375.1. NCBI lineage: Eukaryota > Metazoa > Chordata > Actinopteri > Semionotiformes > Lepisosteidae > Lepisosteus > Lepisosteus platostomus. The sequence goes on from NC_142622.1 coordinate 12,175,384, forward strand.
GAATCCAAATAAAGTGATACTTTTAGCCAAACTTTAGTGGAAATTGTGATGCTGACCCCAATATGCCACAAATCATGCTTATTTCATGCAGAATTCCAGCTGCAGTTTACCCAACGAAAAATACTGGAAATGTCAAGCAGATTCAGTGCAGATGCACTGAAGATGCTTTAAAGCATTACATTAAATGTTTCTGATGAGTTTGGAGTCATTTGGGTAACTTTTGGAACACAGCACGTGAAGGCAAGGTTTTTGATGGGTTTAATACAAGTGCCCGAGCTAGGGTTAGGGTTAGGGCTTGAATGAGAAGCAGACATTTTCTGATGCCTTTCCTGTGCTTTTGGAGGCAGTTGAAATGCAGGAAAAGTGTTGTTTTGTTGTTTCCTTGACGACAACTTTTGGCCCACATTTTCGATTTTTGCTAAGCCGCGCGGCTGTCGCTCAAAAATGGTTAAAAATGCAAAAATTTTCAAATGCCCTTTTTACGTGCTGAACTCTTTCGTTTTTTGTATTGGAATCCAAATAAAGTGATACTTTTAGCCAAACTTTAGTGGAAATTGTGATGCTGACCCCAATATGCCACATTGATGGGTTTAATACAAGTGCCCGAGCTAGGGTTAGGGTTAGGGCTTGAATGCGAAGCAGGCATTTTCTGATGCCTTTGCTGTGCTTTTGGAGGCAGTTGAAATGCAGGAAAAGTGTTGTTTTGTTGTTTCCTTGACGACAACTTTTGGCCCACATTTTCGATTTTTGCTAAGCCGCGCGGCTGTCGCTCAAAAATGGTAAAAATGCAAAAATTTTCAAATGCCCTTTTTACGTGCTGAACTCTTTCGTTTTTTGTATTGGAATCCAAATAAAGTGATACTTTTAGCCAAACTTTAGTGGAAATTGTGATGCTGACCCAATATGCCACATTGATGGGTTTAATACAAGTGCCCGAGCTAGGGTTAGGGTTAGAGCTTGAATGAGAAGCAGACATTTTCTGATGCCTTTGCTGTGCTTTTGGAGGCAGTTGAAATGCAGGAAAAGTGTTGTTTTGTTGTTTCCTTGACGACAACTTTTGGCCCACATTTGCGATTTTTGCTAAGCCGCGCGGCTGTCGCTCAAAAATGGTTTAAAATGCAAAAATTTTCAAATGCCCTTTTTACGTGCTGAACTCTTTCGTTTTTTGTATTGGAATCCAAATAAAGTGATACTTTTAGCCAAACTTTATTGGAAATTGTGATGCTGACCCCAATATGCCACAAATCATGCTTATTTCATGCAGAATTCCAGCTGCAGTTTACCCAACGAAAAATACTGGAAATGTCAAGCAGATTCAGTGCAGATGCACTGAAGATGCTTTAAAGCATTACATTAAATGTTTCTGATGAGTTTGGAGTCATTTGGGTAACGTTTGGAACACAGCACGTGAAGGCAAGGTTTTTGATGGGTTTAATACAAGTGCCCGAGCTAGGGTTAGGGTTAGGGCTTGAATGAGAAGCAGACATTTTCTGATGCCTTTGCTGTGCGTTTGGAGGCAGTTGAAATGCAGGAAAAGTGTTGTTTTGTTGTTTCCTTGACGACAACTTTTGGCCCACATTTTCGATTTTTGCTAAGCCGCGCGGCTGTCGCTCAAAAATGGTTAAAAATGCAAAAATTTTCAAATGCCCTTTTTACGTGCTGAACTCTTTCGTTTTTTGTATTGGAATCCAAATAAAGTGATACTTTTAGCCAAACTTTAGTGGAAATTGTGATGCTGACTCAAATATGCCACATTGATGGGTTTAATACAAGTGCCCGAGCTAGGGTTAGGGTTAGAGCTTGAATGAGAAGCAGACATTTTCTGATGCCTTTGCTGTGCTTTTGGAGGCAGTTGAAATGCTGGAAAAGTGTTGTTTTGTTGTTTCCTTGACGACAACTTTTGGCCCACATTTGCGATTTTTGCTAAGCCGCGCGGCTGTCGCTCAAAAATGGTTTAAAATGCAAACAATTTCAAATACCCTTTTTACATGCTAAACTCTTTCGTTTTTTGTATTGGAATCCAAATAAAGTGATACTTTTAGCCAAACTTTAGTGGAAATTGTGATGCTGACCCCAATATGCCACATTGATGGGTTTAATACAAGTGCCCGAGCTAGGGTTAGGGTTAGGGCTTGAATGAGAAGCAGACATTTTCTGATGCCTTTCCTGTGCTTTTGGAGGCAGTTGAAATGCAGGAAAAGTGTTGTTTTGTTGTTTCCTTGTCTACAACTTTTGGCCCACATTTGCGATTTTTGCTAAGCCGCGCGGCTGTCGCTCAAAAATGGTTAAAAATGCAAAAATTTTCAAATACCCTTTTTACGTGCTGAACTCTTTCGTTTTTTGTATTGGAATCCAAATAAAGTGATACTTTTAGCCAAACTTTAGTGGAAATTGTGATGCTGACCCCAATATGCCACATTGATGGGTTTAATACAAGTGCCCGAGCTAGGGTTAGGGTTAGGGCTTGAATGCGAAGCAGACATTTTCTGATGCCTTTGCTGTGCTTTTGGAGGCAGTTGAAATGCAGGAAAAGTGTTGTTTTGTTGTTTCCTTGACGACAACTTTTGGCCCACATTTTCGATTTTTGCTAAGCCGCGCGGCTGTCGCTCAAAAATGGTAAAAATGCAAAAATTTTCAAATGCCCTTTTTACGTGCTGAACTCTTTCGTTTTTTGTATTGGAATCCAAATAAAGTGATACTTTTAGCCAAACTTTAGTGGAAATTGTGATGCTGACCCCAATATGCCACATTGATGGGTTTAATACAAGTGCCCGAGCTAGGGTTAGGGTTAGAGCTTGAATGAGAAGCAGACACTTTCTGATGCCTTTGCTGTGCTTTTGGAGGCAGTTGAAATGCAGGAAAACTGTTGTTTTGTTGTTTCCTTGACGACAACTTTTGGCCCACATTTGCGATTTTTGCTAAGCCGCGCGGCTGTCGCTCAAAAATGGTTTAAAATGCAAAAATTTTCAAATACCCTTTTTACATGCTAAACTCTTTCATTTCTTGTATTGGAATCCAAATAAAGTGATACTTCTAGCCAAACTTTAGTGGAAATTGTGATGCTGACCCCAATATGCCACATTGATGGGTTTAATACAAGTGCTCGAGCTAGGGTTAGGGTTAGGGCTTGAATGCGAAGCAGACATTTTCTGATGCCTTTCCTGTGCTTTTGGAGGCAGTTGAAATGCAGGAAAAGTGTTGTTTTGTTGTTTCCTTGACGACAACTTTTGGCCCACATTTTCGATTTTTGCTAAGCCGCGCGGCTGTCGCTCAAAAATGGTTAAAAATGCAAAAATTTTCAAATGCCCTTTTTACGTGCTAAACTCTTTCGTTTTTTGTATTGGAATCCAAATAAAGTGATACTTTTAGCCAAACTTTAGTGGAAATTGTGATGCTGACCCCAATATGCCACATTGATGGGTTTAATACAAGTGCCCGAGCTAGGGTTAGGGTTAGGGCTTGAATGCGAAGCAGACATTTTCTGATGCCTTTGCTGTGCTTTTGGAGGCAGTTGAAATGCAGGAAAACTGTTGTTTTGTTGTTTCCTTGACGACAACTTTTGGCCCACATTTTCGATTTTTGCTAAGCCGCGCGGCTGTCGCTCAAAAATGGTTAAAAATGCAAAAATTTTCAAATGCCCTTTTTACGTGCTGAACTCTTTCGTTTTTTGTATTGGAATCCAAATAAAGTGATACTTTTAGCCAAACTTTAGTGGAAATTGTGATGCTGACCCCAATATGCCACAAATCATGCTTATTTCATGCAGAATTCCAGCTGCAGTTTACCCAACGAAAAATACTGGAAATGTCAAGCAGATTCAGTGCAGATGCACTGAAGATGCTTTAAAGCATTACATTAAATGTTTCTGATGAGTTTGGAGTCATTTGGGTAACTTTTGGAACACAGCACGTGAAGGCAAGGTTTTTGATGGGTTTAATACAAGTGCCCGAGCTAGGGTTAGGGTTAGGGCTTGAATGAGAAGCAGACATTTTCTGATGCCTTTGCTGTGCGTTTGGAGGCAGTTGAAATGCAGGAAAAGTGTTGTTTTGTTGTTTCCTTGACGACAACTTTTGGCCCACATTTTCGATTTTTGCTAAGCCGCGCGGCTGTCGCTCAAAAATGGTTAAAAATGCAAAAATTTTCAAATGCCCTTTTTACGTGCTGAACTCTTTCGTTTTTTGTATTGGAATCCAAATAAAGTGATACTTTTAGCCAAACTTTAGTGGAAATTGTGATGCTGACCCCAATATGCCACATTGATGGGTTTAATACAAGTGCCCGAGCTAGGGTTAGGGTTAGGGCTTGAATGCGAAGCAGACATTTTCTGATGCCTTTGCTGTGCTTTTGGAGGCAGTTGAAATGCAGGAAAAGTGTTGTTTTGTTGTTTCCTTGACGACAACTTTTGGCCCACATTTGCGATTTTTGCTAAGCCGCGCGGCTGTCGCTCAAAAATGGTTTAAAATGCAAACAATTTCAAATACCCTTTTTACATGCTAAACTCTTTCGTTTTTTGTATTGGAATCCAAATAAAGTGATACTTCTAGCCAAACTTTAGTGGAAATTGTGATGCTGACCCCAATATGCCACATTGATGGGTTTAATACAAGTGCCCGAGCTAGGGTTAGGGTTAGGGCTTGAATGAGAAGCAGACATTTTCTGATGCCTTTGCTGTGCTTTTGGAGGCAGTTGAAATGCAGGAAAAGTGTTGTTTTGTTGTTTCCTTGTCTACAACTTTTGGCCCACATTTGCGATTTTTGCTAAGCCGCGCGGCTGTCGCTCAAAAATGGTTAAAAATGCAAAAATTTTCAAATGCCCTTTTTACGTGCTGAACTCTTTCGTTTTTTGTATTGGAATCCAAATAAAGTGATACTTTTAGCCAAACTTTAGTGGAAATTGTGATGCTGACCCCAATATGCCACAAATCATGCTTATTTCATGCAGAAGTCCAGCTGCAGTTGACCCAACGAGAAATACTGGAAATGTCAAGCAGATTCAGTGCAGATGCACTGAAGATGCTTTAAAGCATTACATTAAATGTTTCTGATGAGTTTGGAGTCATTTGGGTAACTTTTGGAACACAGCACGTGAAGGCAAGGTTTTTGATGGGTTTAATACAAGTGCCCGAGCTAGGGTTAGGGTTAGGGCTTGAATGAGAAGCAGACATTTTCTGATGCCTTTGCGATGCTTTTGGAGGCAGTTGAAATGCAGGAAAAGTGTTGTTTTGTTGTTTCCTTGACGACAACTTTTGGCCCACATTTTCGATTTTTGCTAAGCCGCGCGGCTGTCGCTCAAAAATGGTTAAAAATGCAAAAATTTTCAAATGCCCTTTTTACGTGCTGAACTTTTTCGTTTTTTGTATTGGAATCCAAATAAAGTGATACTTTTAGCCAAACTTTAGTGGAAATTGTGATGCTGACCCCAATATGCCACATTGATGGGTTTAATAGAAGTGCCCGAGCTAGGGTTAGGGTTAGGGCTTGAATGCAAAGCAGACATTTTCTGATGCCTTTGCTGTGCTTTTGGAGGCAGTTGAAATGCAGGAAAAGTGTTGTTTTGTTGTTTCCTTGACGACAACTTTTGGCCCACATTTTCGATTTTTGCTAAGCCGCGCGGCTGTCGCTCAAAAATGGTTAAAAATGCAAAAATTTTCAAATGCCCTTTTTACGTGCTGAACTCTTTCGTTTTTTGTATTGGAATCCAAATAAAGTGATACTTTTAGCCAAACTTTAGTGGAAATTGTGATGCTGACCCCAATATGCCACAAATCATGCTTATTTCATGCAGAATTCCAGCTGCAGTTTACCCAACGAAAAATACTGGAAATGTCAAGCAGATTCAGTGCAGATGCACTGAAGATGCTTTAAAGCATTACATTAAATGTTTCTGATGAGTTTGGAGTCATTTGGGTAACTTTTGGAACACAGCACGTGAAGGCCAGGTTTTTGATGGGTTTAATACAAGTGCCCGAGCTAGGGTTAGGGTTAGGGCTTGAATGAGAAGCAGACATTTTCTGATGCCTTTGCTGTGCGTTTGGAGGCAGTTGAAATGCAGGAAAAGTGTTGTTTTGTTGTTTCCTTGACGACAACTTTTGGCCCACATTTTCGATTTTTGCTAAGCCGCGCGGCTGTCGCTCAAAAATGGTTAAAAATGCAAAAATTTTCAAATGCCCTTTTTACGTGCTGAACTCTTTCGTTTTTTGTATTGGAATCCAAATAAAGTGATACTTTTAGCCAAACTTTAGTGGAAATTGTGATGCTGACTCAAATATGCCACATTGATGGGTTTAATACAAGTGCCCGAGCTAGGGTTAGGGTTAGAGCTTGAATGAGAAGCAGACATTTTCTGATGCCTTTGCTGTGCTTTTGGAGGCAGTTGAAATGCTGGAAAAGTGTTGTTTTGTTGTTTCCTTGACGACAACTTTTGGCCCACATTTGCGATTTTTGCTAAGCCGCGCGGCTGTCGCTCAAAAATGGTTTAAAATGCAAACAATTTCAAATACCCTTTTTACATGCTAAACTCTTTCGTTTTTTGTATTGGAATCCAAATAAAGTGATACTTTTAGCCAAACTTTAGTGGAAATTGTGATGCTGACCCCAATATGCCACATTGATGGGTTTAATACAAGTGCCCGAGCTAGGGTTAGGGTTAGGGCTTGAATGAGAAGCACACATTTTCTGATACCTTTGCTGTGCTTTTGGAGGCAGTTGAAATGCAGGAAAAGTGTTGTTTTGTTGTTTCCTTGTCTACAACTTTTGGCCCACATTTGCGATTTTTGCTAAGCCGCGCGGCTGTCGCTCAAAAATGGTTAAAAATGCAAAAATTTTCAAATACCCTTTTTACGTGCTGAACTCTTTCGTTTTTTGTATTGGAATCCAAATAAAGTGATACTTTTAGCCAAACTTTAGTGGAAATTGTGATGCTGACCCCAATATGCCACATTGATGGGTTTAATACAAGTGCCCGAGCTAGGGTTAGGGTTAGGGCTTGAATGCGAAGCAGACATTTTCTGATGCCTTTGCTGTGCTTTTGGAGGCAGTTGAAATGCAGGAAAAGTGTTGTTTTGTTGTTTCCTTGACGACAACTTTTGGCCCACATTTTCGATTTTTGCTAAGCTGCGCGGCTGTCGCTCAAAAATGGTAAAAATGCAAAAATTTTCAAATGCCCTTTTTACGTGCTGAACTCTTTCGTTTTTTGTATTGGAATCCAAATAAAGTGATACTTTTAGCCAAACTTTAGTGGAAATTGTGATGCTGACCCCAATATGCCACATTGATGGGTTTAATACAAGTGCCCGAGCTAGGGTTAGGGTTAGAGCTTGAATGAGAAGCAGACACTTTCTGATGCCTTTGCTGTGCTTTTGGAGGCAGTTGAAATGCAGGAAAACTGTTGTTTTGTTGTTTCCTTGACGACAACTTTTGGCCCACATTTGCGATTTTTGCTAAGCCGCGCGGCTGTCGCTCAAAAATGGTTTAAAATGCAAAAATTTTCAAATACCCTTTTTACATGCTAAACTCTTTCATTTCTTGTATTGGAATCCAAATAAAGTGATACTTCTAGCCAAACTTTAGTGGAAATTGTGATGCTGACCCCAATATGCCACATTGATGGGTTTAATACAAGTGCTCGAGCTAGGGTTAGGGTTAGGGCTTGAATGCGAAGCAGACATTTTCTGATGCCTTTCCTGTGCTTTTGGAGGCAGTTGAAATGCAGGAAAAGTGTTGTTTTGTTGTTTCCTTGACGACAACTTTTGGCCCACATTTTCGATTTTTGCTAAGCCGCGCGGCTGTCGCTCAAAAATGGTTAAAAATGCAAAAATTTTCAAATGCCCTTTTTACGTGCTAAACTCTTTCGTTTTTTGTATTGGAATCCAAATAAAGTGATACTTTTAGCCAAACTTTAGTGGAAATTGTGATGCTGACCCCAATATGCCACATTGATGGGTTTAATACAAGTGCCCGAGCTAGGGTTAGGGTTAGGGCTTGAATGCGAAGCAGACATTTTCTGATGCCTTTGCTGTGCTTTTGGAGGCAGTTGAAATGCAGGAAAAGTGTTGTTTTGTTGTTTCCTTGACGACAACTTTTGGCCCACATTTTCGATTTTTGCTAAGCCGCGCGGCTGTCGCTCAAAAATGGTTAAAAATGCAAAAATTTTCAAATGCCCTTTTTACGTGCTGAACTCTTTCGTTTTTTGTATTGGAATCCAAATAAAGTGATACTTTTAGCCAAACTTTAGTGGAAATTGTGATGCTGACCCCAATATGCCACAAATCATGCTTATTTCATGCAGAATTCCAGCTGCAGTTTACCCAACGAAAAATACTGGAAATGTCAAGCAGATTCAGTGCAGATGCACTGAAGATGCTTTAAAGCATTACATTAAATGTTTCTGATGAGTTTGGAGTCATTTGGGTAACTTTTGGAACACAGCACGTGAAGGCAAGGTTTTTGATGGGTTTAATACAAGTGCCCGAGCTAGGGTTAGGGTTAGGGCTTGAATGAGAAGCAGACATTTTCTGATGCCTTTGCTGTGCGTTTGGAGGCAGTTGAAATGCAGGAAAAGTGTTGTTTTGTTGTTTCCTTGACGACAACTTTTGGCCCACATTTTCGATTTTTCCTAAGCCGCGCGGCTGTCGCTCAAAAATGGTTAAAAATGCAAAAATTTTCAAATGCCCTTTTTACGTGCTGAACTCTTTCGTTTTTTGTATTGGAATCCAAATAAAGTGATACTTTTAGCCAAACTTTAGTGGAAATTGTGATGCTGACCCCAATATGCCACATTGATGGGTTTAATACAAGTGCCCGAGCTAGGGTTAGGGTTAGGGCTTGAATGCGAAGCAGACATTTTCTGATGCCTTTGCTGTGCTTTTGGAGGCAGTTGAAATGCAGGAAAAGTGTTGTTTTGTTGTTTCCTTGACGACAACTTTTGGCCCACATTTTCGATTTTTGCTAAGCCGCGCGGCTGTCGCTCAAAAATGGTTAAAAATGCAAAAATTTTCAAATGCCCTTTTTACGTGCTGAACTCTTTCGTTTTTTGTATTGGAATCCAAATAAAGTGATACTTCTAGCCAAACTTTAGTGGAAATTGTGATGCTGACCCCAATATGCCACATTGATGGGTTTAATACAAGTGCCCGAGCTAGGGTTAGGGTTAGGGCTTGAATGCGAAGCAGACATTTTCTGATGCCTTTGCTGTGCTTTTGGAGGCAGTTGAAATGCAGGAAAACTGTTGTTTTGTTGTTTCCTTGACGACAACTTTTGGCCCACATTTTCGATTTTTGCTAAGCCGCGCGGCTGTCGCTCAAAAATGGTTAAAAATGCAAAAATTTTCAAATGCCCTTTTTACGTGCTGAACTCTTTCGTTTTTTGTATTGGAATCCAAATAAAGTGATACTTTTAGCAAAACTTTAGTGGAAATTGTGATGCTGACCCAAATATGCCACATTGATGGGTTTAATACAAGTGCCCGAGCTAGGGTTAGGGTTAGAGCTTGAATGAGAAGCAGACATTTTCTGATGCCTTTGCTGTGCTTTTGGAGGCAGTTGAAATGCAGGAAAAGTGTTGTTTTGTTGTTTCCTTGACGACAACTTTTGGCCCACATTTGCGATTTTTGCTAAGCCGCGCGGCTGTCGCTCAAAAATGGTTTAAAATGCAAACAATTTCAAATACCCTTTTTACATGCTAAACTCTTTCGTTTTTTGTATTGGAATCCAAATAAAGTGATACTTCTAGCCAAACTTTAGTGGAAATTGTGATGCTGACCCCAATATGCCACATTGATGGGTTTAATACAAGTGCCCGAGCTAGGGTTAGGGTTAGGGCTTGAATGAGAAGCAGACATTTTCTGATGCCTTTGCTGTGCTTTTGGAGGCAGTTGAAATGCAGGAAAAGTGTTGTTTTGTTGTTTCCTTGTCTACAACTTTTGGCCCACATTTCCGATTTTTGCTAAGCCGCGCGGCTGTCGCTCAAAAATGGTTAAAAATGCAAAAATTTTCAAATGCCCTTTTTACGTGCTGAACTCTTTCGTTTTTTGTATTGGAATCCAAATAAAGTGATACTTTTAGCCAAACTTTAGTGGAAATTGTGATGCTGACCCCAATATGCCACAAATCATGCTTATTTCATGCAGAAGTCCAGCTGCAGTTGACCCAACGAGAAATACTGGAAATGTCAAGCAGATTCAGTGCAGATGCACTGAAGATGCTTTAAAGCATTACATTAAATGTTTCTGATGAGTTTGGAGTCATTTGGGTAACTTTTGGAACACAGCACGTGAAGGCAAGGTTTTTGATGGGTTTAATACAAGTGCCCGAGCTAGGGTTAGGGTTAGGGCTTGAATGAGAAGCAGACATTTTCTGATGCCTTTGCGATGCTTTTGGAGGCAGTTGAAATGCAGGAAAAGTGTTGTTTTGTTGTTTCCTTGACGACAACTTTTGGCCCACATTTTCGATTTTTGCTAAGCCGCGCGGCTGTCGCTCAAAAATGGTTAAAAATGCAAAAATTTTCAAATGCCCTTTTTACGTGCTGAACTCTTTCGTTTTTTGTATTGGAATCCAAATAAAGTGATACTTTTAGCCAAACTTTAGTGGAAATTGTGATGCTGACCCCAATATGCCACATTGATGGGTTTAATAGAAGTGCCCGAGCTAGGGTTAGGGTTAGGGCTTGAATGCAAAGCAGACATTTTCTGATGCCTTTGCTGTGCTTTTGGAGGCAGTTGAAATGCAGGAAAAGTGTTGTTTTGTTGTTTCCTTGACGACAACTTTTGGCCCACATTTTCGATTTTTGCTAAGCCGCGCGGCTGTCGCTCAAAAATGGTTAAAAATGCAAAAATTTTCAAATGCCCTTTTTACGTGCTGAACTCTTTCGTTTTTTGTATTGGAATCCAAATAAAGTGATACTTTTAGCCAAACTTTAGTGGAAATTGTGATGCTGACCCCAATATGCCACAAATCATGCTTATTTCATGCAGAATTCCAGCTGCAGTTTACCCAACGAAAAATACTGGAAATGTCAAGCAGATTCAGTGCAGATGCACTGAAGATGCTTTAAAGCATTACATTAAATGTTTCTGATGAGTTTGGAGTCATTTGGGTAACTTTTGGAACACAGCACGTGAAGGCAAGGTTTTTGATGGGTTTAATACAAGTGCCCGAGCTAGGGTTAGGGTTAGGGCTTGAATGAGAAGCAGACATTTTCTGATGCCTTTGCTGTGCGTTTGGAGGCAGTTGAAATGCAGGAAAAGTGTTGTTTTGTTGTTTCCTTGCCGACAACTTTTGGCCCACATTTTCGATTTTTGCTAAGCCGCGCGGCTGTCGCTCAAAAATGGTTAAAAATGCAAAAATTTTCAAATGCCCTTTTTACGTGCTGAACTCTTTCGTTTTTTGTATTGGAATCCAAATAAAGTGATACTTTTAGCCAAACTTTAGTGGAAATTGTGATGCTGACCCCAATATGCCACATTGATGGGTTTAATACAAGTGCCCGAGCTAGGGTTAGGGTTAGGGCTTGAATGCGAAGCAGACATTTTCTGATGCCTTTGCTGTGCTTTTGGAGGCAGTTGAAATGCAGGAAAAGTGTTGTTTTGTTGTTTCCTTGACGACAACTTTTGGCCCACATTTTCGATTTTTGCTAAGCCGCGCGGCTGTCGCTCAAAAATGGTTAAAAATGCAAAAATTTTCAAATGCCCTTTTTACGTGCTGAACTCTTTCGTTTTTTGTATTGGAATCCAAATAAAGTGATACTTTTAGCCAAACTTTAGTGGAAATTGTGATGCTGACCCAAATATGCCACATTGATGGGTTTAATACAAGTGCCCGAGCTAGGGTTAGGGTTAGAGCTTGAATGAGAAGCAGACATTTTCTGATGCCTTTGCTGTGCTTTTGGAGGCAGTTGAAATGCAGGAAAAGTGTTGTTTTGTTGTTTCCTTGACGACAACTTTTGGCCCACATTTGCGATTTTTGCTAAGCCGCGCGGCTGTCGCTCAAAAATGGTTTAAAATGCAAACAATTTCAAATACCCTTTTTACATGCTAAACTCTTTCGTTTTTTGTATTGGAATCCAAATAAAGTGATACTTCTAGCCAAACTTTAGTGGAAAATGTGATGCTGACCCCAATATGCCACATTGATGGGTTTAATACAAGTGCCCGAGCTAGGGTTAGGGTTAGGGCTTGAATGAGAAGCAGACATTTTCTGATACCTTTGCTGTGCTTTTGGAGGCAGTTGAAATGCAGGAAAAGTGTTGTTTTGTTGTTTCCTTGTCTACAACTTTTGGCCCACATTTGCGATTTTTGCTAAGCCGCGCGGCTGTCGCTCAAAAATGGTTAAAAATGCAAAAATTTTCAAATGCCCTTTTTACGTGCTGAACTCTTTCGTTTTTTGTATTGGAATCCAAATAAAGTGATACTTTTAGCCAAACTTTAGTGGAAATTGTGATGCTGACCCCAATATGCCACAAATCATGCTTATTTCATGGAGAATTCCAGCTGCAGTTGACCCAACGAGAAATACTGGAAATGTCAAGCAGATTCAGTGCAGATGCACTGAAGATGCTTTAAAGCATTACATTAAATGTTTCTGATGAGTTTGGAGTCATTTGGGTAACTTTTGGAACACAGCACGTGAAGGCAAGGTTTTTGATGGGTTTAATACAAGTGCCCGAGCTAGGGTTAGGGTTAGGGCTTGAATGAGAAGCAGACTTTTTCTGATGCCTTTGCGATGCTTTTGGAGGCAGTTGAAATGCAGGAAAAGTGTTGTTTTGTTGTTTCCTTGCCGACAACTTTTGGCCCACATTTTCGATTTTTGCTAAGCCGCGCGCCTGTCGCTCAAAAATGGTTAAAAATGCAAAAATTTTCAAATGCCTTTTTTACGTGCTGAACTCTTTCGTTTTTTGTATTGGAATCCAAATAAAGTGATACTTTTAGCCAAACTTTAGTGGAAATTGTGATGCTGACCCCAATATGCCACATTGATGGGTTTAATGGAAGTGCCCGAGCTAGGGTTAGGGTTAGGGCTTGAATGCGAAGCAGACATTTTCTGATGCCTTTGCTGTGCTTTTGGAGGCAGTTGAAATGCAGGAAAAGTGTTGTTTTGTTGTTTCCTTGACGACAACTTTTGGCCCACATTTGCGATTTTTGCTAAGCCGCGCGGCTGTCGCTCAAAAATGGTTTAAAATGCAAACAATTTCAAATACCCTTTTTACATGCTAAACTCTTTCGTTTTTTGTATTGGAATCCAAATAAAGTGATACTTCTAGCCAAACTTTAGTGGAAATTGTGATGCTGACCCCAATATGCCACATTGATGGGTTTAATACAAGTGCCCGAGCTAGGGTTAGGGTTAGGGCTTGAATGAGAAGCAGACATTTTCTGATGCCTTTGCTGTGCTTTTGGAGGCAGTTGAAATGCAGGAAAAGTGTTGTTTTGTTGTTTCCTTGTCTACAACTTTTGGCCCACATTTGCGATTTTTGCTAAGCCGCGCGGCTGTCGCTCAAAAATGGTTAAAAATGCAAAAATTTTCAAATGCCCTTTTTACGTGCTGAACTCTTTCGTTTTTTGTATTGGAATCCAAATAAAGTGATACTTTTAGCCAAACTTTAGTGGAAATTGTGATGCTGACCCCAATATGCCACAAATCATGCTTATTTCATGCAGAAGTCCAGCTGCAGTTGACCCAACGAGAAATACTGGAAATGTCAAGCAGATTCAGTGCAGATGCACTGAAGATGCTTTAAAGCATTACATTAAATGTTTCTGATGAGTTTGGAGTCATTTGGGTAACTTTTGGAACACAGCACGTGAAGGCAAGGTTTTTGATGGGTTTAATACAAGTGCCCGAGCTAGGGTTAGGGTTAGGGCTTGAATGAGAAGCAGACTTTTTCTGATGCCTTTGCGATGCTTTTGGAGGCAGTTGAAATGCAGGAAAAGTGTTGTTTTGTTGTTTCCTTGCCGACAACTTTTGGCCCACATTTTCGATTTTTGCTAAGCCGCGCGCCTGTCGCTCAAAAATGGTTAAAAATGCAAAAATTTTCAAATGCCCTTTTTACGTGCTGAACTCTTTCGTTTTTTGTATTGGAATCCAAATAAAGTGATACTTTTAGCCAAACTTTAGTGGAAATTGTGATGCTGACCCCAATATGCCACATTGATGGGTTTAATGGAAGTGCCCGAGCTAGGGTTAGGGTTAGGGCTTGAATGCGAAGCAGACATTTTCTGATGCCTTTGCTGTGCTTTTGGAGGCAGTTGAAATGCAGGAAAAGTGTTGTTTTGTTGTTTCCTTGACGACAACTTTTGGCCCACATTTGCGATTTTTGCTAAGCCGCGCGGCTGTCGCTCAAAAATGGTTTAAAATGCAAACAATTTCAAATACCCTTTTTACATGCTAAACTCTTTCGTTTTTTGTATTGGAATCCAAATAAAGTGATACTTCTAGCCAAACTTTAGTGGAAATTGTGATGCTGACCCCAATATGCCACATTGATGGGTTTAATACAAGTGCCCGAGCTAGGGTTAGGGTTAGGGCTTGAATGAGAAGCAGACATTTTCTGATGCCTTTGCTGTGCTTTTGGAGGCAGTTGAAATGCAGGAAAAGTGTTGTTTTGTTGTTTCCTTGTCTACAACTTTTGGCCCACATTTGCGATTTTTGCTAAGCCGCGCGGCTGTCGCTCAAAAATGGTTAAAAATGCAAAAATTTTCAAATGCCCTTTTTACGTGCTGAACTCTTTCGTTTTTTGTATTGGAATCCAAATAAAGTGATACTTTTAGCCAAACTTTAGTGGAAATTGTGATGCTGACCCCAATATGCCACAAATCATGCTTATTTCATGCAGAAGTCCAGCTGCAGTTGACCCAACGAGAAATACTGGAAATGTCAAGCAGATTCAGTGCAGATGCACTGAAGATGCTTTAAAGCATTACATTAAATGTTTCTGATGAGTTTGGAGTCATTTGGGTAACTTTTGGAACACAGCACGTGAAGGCAAGGTTTTTGATGGGTTTAATACAAGTGCCCGAGCTAGGGTTAGGGTTAGGGCTTGAATGAGAAGCAGACATTTTCTGATGCCTTTGCGATGCTTTTGGAGGCAGTTGAAATGCAGGAAAAGTGTTGTTTTGTTGTTTCCTTGACGACAACTTTTGGCCCACATTTTCGATTTTTGCTAAGCCGCGCGGCTGTCGCTCAAAAATGGTTAAAAATGCAAAAATTTTCAAATGCCCTTTTTACGTGCTGAACTCTTTCGTTTTTTGTATTGGAATCCAAATAAAGTGATACTTTTAGCCAAACTTTAGTGGAAATTGTGATGCTGACCCCAATATGCCACATTGATGGGTTTAATAGAAGTGCCCGAGCTAGGGTTAGGGTTAGGGCTTGAATGCAAAGCAGACATTTTCTGATGCCTTTGCTGTGCTTTTGGAGGCAGTTGAAATGCAGGAAAAGTGTTGTTTTGTTGTTTCCTTGACGACAACTTTTGGCCCACATTTTCGATTTTTGCTAAGCCGCGCGGCTGTCGCTCAAAAATGGTTAAAAATGCAAAAATTTTCAAATGCCCTTTTTACGTGCTGAACTCTTTCGTTTTTTGTATTGGAATCCAAATAAAGTGATACTTTTAGCCAAACTTTAGTGGAAATTGTGATGCTGACCCCAATATGCCACAAATCATGCTTATTTCATGCAGAATTCCAGCTGCAGTTTACCCAACGAAAAATACTGGAAATGTCAAGCAGATTCAGTGCAGATGCACTGAAGATGCTTTAAAGCATTACATTAAATGTTTCTGATGAGTTTGGAGTCATTTGGGTAACTTTTGGAACACAGCACGTGAAGGCAAGGTTTTTGATGGGTTTAATACAAGTGCCCGAGCTAGGGTTAGGGTTAGGGCTTGAATGAGAAGCAGACATTTTCTGATGCCTTTCCTGTGCTTTTGGAGGCAGTTGAAATGCTGGAAAAGTGTTGTTTTGTTGTTTCCTTGACGACAACTTTAGGCCCACATTTTTTATTTTTGCTAAGCCGCGCGGCTGTCGCTCAAAAATGGTTAAAAATGCAAAAATTTTCAAATGCCCTTTTTACGTGCTGAACTCTTTCGTTTTTTGTATTGGAATCCAAATAAAGTGATACTTTTAGCCAAACTTTAGTGGAAATTGTGATGCTGACCCCAATATGCCACATTGATGGGTTTAATACAAGTGCCCGAGCTAGGCTTAGGGTTAGGGCTTGAATGCGAAGCAGACATTTTCTGATGCCTTTGCTGTGCTTTTGGAGGCAGTTGAAATGCAGGAAAAGTGTTGTTTTGTTGTTTCCTTGACGACAACTTTTGGCCCACATTTGCGATTTTTGCTAAGCCGCGCGGCTGTCGCTCAAAAATGGTTAAAAATGCAAAAATTTTCAAATGCCCTTTTTACGTGCTGAACTCTTTCGTTTTTTGTATTGGAATCCAAATAAAGTGATACTTTTAGCCAAACTTTAGTGGAAATTGTGATGCTGACCCCAATATGCCACAAATCATGCTTATTTCATGCAGAATTCCAGCTGCAGTTGACCCAACGAGAAATACTGGAAATGTCAAGCAGATTCAGTGCAGATGCACTGAAGATGCTTTAAAGCATTACATTAAATGTTTCTGATGAGTTTGGAGTCATTTGGGTAACTTTTGGAACACAGCACGTGAAGGCAAGGTTTTTGATGGGTTTAATACAAGTGCCCGAGCTAGGGTTAGGGTTAGGGCTTGAATGAGAAGCAGACATTTTCTGATGCCTTTGCGATGCTTTTGGAGGCAGTTGAAATGCAGGAAAAGTGTTGTTTTGTTGTTTCCTTGCCGACAACTTTTGGCCCACATTTTCGATTTGTGCTAAGCCGCGCGGCTGTCGCTCAAAAATGGTTAAAAATGCAAAAATTTTCAAATGCCCTTTTTACGTGCTGAACTCTTTCGTTTTTTGTATTGGAATCCAAATAAAGTGATACTTTTAGCCAAACTTTAGTGGAAATTGTGATGCTGACCCCAATATGCCACAAATCATGCTTATTTCATGCAGAATTCCAGCTGCAGTTGACCCAACGAGAAATACTGGAAATGTCAAGCAGATTCAGTGCAGATGCACTGAAGATGCTTTAAAGCATTACATTAAATGTTTCTGATGAGTTTGGAGTCATTTGGGTAACTTTTGGAACACAGCACGTGAAGGCAAGGTTTTTGATGGGTTTAATACAAGTGCCCGAGCTAGGGTTAGGGTTAGGGCTTGAATGAGAAGCAGACATTTTCTGATGCCTTTGCGATGCTTTTGGAGGCAGTTGAAATGCAGGAAAAGTGTTGTTTTGTTGTTTCCTTGCCGACAACTTTTGGCCCACATTTTCGATTTTTGCTAAGCCGCGCGGCTGTCGCTCAAAAATGGTTAAAAATGCAAAAATTTTCAAATGCCCTTTTTACGTGCTGAACTCTTTCGTTTTTTGTATTGGAATCCAAATAAAGTGATACTTCTAGCCAAACTTTAGTGGAAATTGTGATGCTGACCCCAATATGCCACATTGATGGGTTTAATACAAGTGCCCGAGCTAGGGTTAGGGTTAGGGCTTGAATGCGAAGCAGACATTTTCTGATGCCTTTGCTGTGCTTTTGGAGGCAGTTGAAATGCAGGAAAACTGTTGTTTTGTTGTTTCCTTGACGACAACTTTTGGCCCACATTTTCGATTTTTGCTAAGCCGCGCGGCTGTCGCTCAAAAATGGTTAAAAATGCAAAAATTTTCAAATGCCCTTTTTACGTGCTGAACTCTTTCGTTTTTTGTATTGGAATCCAAATAAAGTGATACTTTTAGCAAAACTTTAGTGGAAATTGTGATGCTGACCCAAATATGCCACATTGATGGGTTTAATACAAGTGCCCGAGCTAGGGTTAGGGTTAGAGCTTGAATGAGAAGCAGACATTTTCTGATGCCTTTGCTGTGCTTTTGGAGGCAGTTGAAATGCAGGAAAAGTGTTGTTTTGTTGTTTCCTTGACGACAACTTTTGGCCCACATTTGCGATTTTTGCTAAGCCGCGCGGCTGTCGCTCAAAAATGGTTTAAAATGCAAACAATTTCAAATACCCTTTTTACGTGCTAAACTCTTTTGTTTTTTGTATTGGAATCCAAATAAAGTGATACTTTTAGCCAAACTTTAGTGGAAATTGTGATGCTGACCCCAATATGCCACATTGATGGGTTTAATACAAGTGCCCGAGCTAGGGTTAGGGTTAGGGCTTGAATGCAAAGCAGACATTTTCTGATGCCTTTGCTGTGCTTTTGGAGGCAGTTGAAATGCAGGAAAACTGTTGTTTTGTTGTTTCCTTGACGACAACTTTTGGCCCACATTTTCGATTTTTGCTAAGCCGCGCGGCTGTCGCTCAAAAATGGTTAAAAATGCAAAAATTTTCAAATGCCCTTTTTACGTGCTGAACTCTTTCGTTTTTTGTATTGGAATCCAAATAAAGTGATACTTTTAGCCAAACTTTAGTGGAAATTGTGATGCTGACCCCAATATGCCACAAATCATGCTTATTTCATGCAGAATTCCAGCTGCAGTTTACCCAACGAAAAATACTGGAAATGTCAAGCAGATTCAGTGCAGATGCACTGAAGATGCTTTAAAGCATTACATTAAATGTTTCTGATGAGTTTGGAGTCATTTGGGTAACTTTTGGAACACAGCACGTGAAGGCAAGGTTTTTGATGGGTTTAATACAAGTGCCCGAGCTAGGGTTAGGGTTAGGGCTTGAATGAGAAGCAGACATTTTCTGATGCCTTTGCTGTGCGTTTGGAGGCAGTTGAAATGCAGGAAAAGTGTTGTTTTGTTGTTTCCTTGACGACAACTTTTGGCCCACATTTTCGATTTTTGCTAAGCCGCGCGGCTGTCGCTCAAAAATGGTTAAAAATGCAAAAATTTTCAAATGCCCTTTTTACGTGCTGAACTCTTTCGTTTTTTGTATTGGAATCCAAATAAAGTGATACTTTTAGCCAAACTTTAGTGGAAATTGTGATGCTGACCCCAATATGCCACATTGATGGGTTTAATACAAGTGCCCGAGCTAGGGTTAGGGTTAGGGCTTGAATACGAAGCAGACATTTTCTGATGCCTTTGCTGTGCTTTTGGAGGCAGTTGAAATGCAGGAAAAGTGTTGTTTTGTTGTTTCCTTGACGACAACTTTTGGCCCACATTTTCGATTTTTGCTAAGCCGCGCGGCTGTCGCTCAAAAATGGTTAAAAATGCAAAAATTTTCAAATGCCCTTTTTACGTGCTGAACTCTTTCGTTTTTTGTATTGGAATCCAAATAAAGTGATACTTCTAGCCAAACTTTAGTGGAAATTGTGATGCTGACCCCAATATGCCACATTGATGGGTTTAATACAAGTGCCCGAGCTAGGGTTAGGGTTAGGGCTTGAATGCGAAGCAGACATTTTCTGATGCCTTTGCTGTGCTTTTGGAGGCAGTTGAAATGCAGGAAAAGTGTTGTTTTGTTGTTTCCTTGACGACAACTTTTGGCCCACATTTTCGATTTTTGCTAAGCCGCGCGGCTGTCGCTCAAAAATGGTTAAAAATGCAAAAATTTTCAAATGCCCTTTTTACGTGCTGAACTCTTTCGTTTTTTGTATTGGAATCCAAATAAAGTGATACTTTTAGCCAAACTTTAGTGGAAATTGTGATGCTGACCCAAATATGCCACATTGATGGGTTTAATACAAGTGCCCGAGCAAGGGTTAGGGTTAGAGCTTGAATGAGAAGCAGACATTTTCTGATGCCTTTGCTGTGCTTTTGGAGGCAGTTGAAATGCAGGAAAAGTGTTGTTTTGTTGTTTCCTTGACGACAACTTTTGGCCCACATTTGCGATTTTTGCTAAGCCGCGCGGCTGTCGCTCAAAAATGGTTTAAAATGCAAACAATTTCAAATACCCTTTTTACATGCTAAACTCTTTCGTTTTTTGTATTGGAATCCAAATAAAGTGATACTTCTAGCCAAACTTTAGTGGAAATTGTGATGCTGACCCCAATATGCCACATTGATGGGTTTAATACAAGTGCCCGAGCTAGGGTTAGGGTTAGGGCTTGAATGAGAAGCAGACATTTTCTGATGCCTTTGCTGTGCTTTTGGAGGCAGTTGAAATGCAGGAAAAGTGTTGTTTTGTTGTTTACATGACGACAACTTTTGGCCCACATTTGTGATTTTTGCTAAGCCGCGCGGCTGTCGCTCAGAAATGGTTAAAAATGCAAACATTTTCAAATACCCTTTTTACGTGCTAAACTCTTTTGTTTTTTGTATTGGAATCCAAATAAAGTGATACTTTTAGCCAAACTTTAGTGGAAATTGTGATGCTGACCCCAATATGCCACATTGATGGGTTTAATACAAGTGCCCGAGCTAGGGTTAGGGTTAGGGCTTGAATGAGAAGCAGACATTTTCTGATACCTTTGCTGTGCTTTTGGAGGCAGTTGAAATGCAGGAAAAGTGTTGTTTTGTTGTTTCCTTGTCTACAACTTTTGGCCCACATTTGCGATTTTTGCTAAGCCGCGCGGCTGTCGCTCAAAAATGGTTAAAAATGCAAAAATTTTCAAATGCCCTTTTTACGTGCTGAACTCTTTCGTTTTTTGTATTGGAATCCAAATAAAGTGATACTTTTAGCCAAACTTTAGTGGAAATTGTGATGCTGACCCCAATATGCCACAAATCATGCTTATTTCATGCAGAATTCCAGCTGCAGTTGACCCAACGAGAAATACTGGAAATGTCAAGCAGATTCAGTGCAGATGCACTGAAGATGCTTTAAAGCATTACATTAAATGTTTCTGATGAGTTTGGAGTCATTTGGGTAACTTTTGGAACACAGCACGTGAAGGCAAGGTTTTTGATGGGTTTAATACAAGTGCCCGAGCTAGGGTTAGGGCTTGAATGAGAAGCAGACATTTTCTGATGCCTTTGCTGTGCTTTTGGAGGCAGTTGAAATGCAGGAAAAGTGTTGTTTTGTTGTTTCCTTGACGACAACTTTTGGCCCACATTTTCGATTTTTGCTAAGCCGCGCGGCTGTCGCTCAAAAATGGTTAAAAATGCAAACATTTTCAAATACCCTTTTTACGTGCTAAACTCTTTTGTTTTTTGTATTGGAATCCAAATAAAGTGATACTTTTAGCCAAACTTTAGTGGAAATTGTGATGCTGACCCCAATATGCCACATTGATGGGTTTAATACAAGTGCCCGAGCTAGGGTTAGGGTTAAGGCTTGAATGCGAAGCAGACATTTTCTGATGCCTTTGCTGTGCTTTTGGAGGCAGTTGAAATGCAGGAAAAGTGTTGTTTTGTTGTTTCCTTGACGACAACTTTTGGCCCACATTTTCAATTTTTGCTAAGCCGCGCGGCTGTCGCTCAAAAATGGTTAAAAATGCAAAAATTTTCAAATGCCCTTTTTACGTGCTGAACTCTTTCGTTTTTTGTATTGGAATCCAAATAAAGTGATACTTTTAGCCAAACTTTAGTGGAAATTGTGATGCTGACCCCAATATGCCACAAATCATGCTTATTTCATGCAGAATTCCAGCTGCAGTTTACCCAACGAAAAATACTGGAAATGTCAAGCAGATTCAGTGCAGATGCACTGAAGATGCTTTAAAGCATTACATTAAATGTTTCTGATGAGTTTGGAGTCATTTGGGTAACTTTTGAAACACAGCACGTGAAGGCAAGGTTTTTGATGGGTTTAATACAAGTGCCCGAGCTAGGGTTAGGGTTACGGCTTGAATGAGAAGCAGACATTTTCTGATGCCTTTCCTGTGCTTTTGGAGGCAGTTGAAATGCTGGAAAAGTGTTGTTTTGTTGTTTCCTTGACGACAACTTAAGGCCCACATTTTCGATTTTTGCTAAGCCGCGCGGCTGTCGCTCAAAAATGGTTAAAAATGCAAAAATTTTCAAATGCCCTTTTTACGTGCTGAACTCTTTCGTTTTTTGTATTGGAATCCAAATAAAGTGATACTTTTAGCCAAACTTTAGTGGAAATTGTGATGCTGACCCCAATATGCCACATTGATGGGTTTAATACAAGTGCCCAAGCTAGGGTTAGGGTTAGGGCTTAAATGCGAAGCAGACATTTTCTGATGCCTTTGCTGTGCTTTTGGAGGCAGTTGAAATGCAGGAAAACTGTTGTTTTGTTGTTTCCTTGACGACAACTTTTGGCCCACATTTTCGATTTTTGCTAAGCCGCGCGGCTGTCGCTCAAAAATGGTTAAAAATGCAAAAATTTTCAAATGCCCTTTTTACGTGCTGAACTCTTTCGTTTTTTGTATTGGAATCCAAATAAAGTGATACTTTTAGCCAAACTTTAGTGGAAATTGTGATGCTGACCCCAATATGCCACAAATCATGCTTATTTCATGCAGAATTCCAGCTGCAGTTTACCCAACGAAAAATACTGGAAATGTCAAGCAGATTCAGTGCAGATGCACTGAAGATGCTTTAAAGCATTACATTAAATGTTTCTGATGAGTTTGGAGTCATTTGGGTAACTTTTGGAACACAGCACGTGAAGGCAAGGTTTTTGATGGGTTTAATACAAGTGCCCGAGCTAGGGTTAGGGTTAGGGCTTGAATGAGAAGCAGACATTTTCTGATGCCTTTGCTGTGCGTTTGGAGGCAGTTGAAATGCAGGAAAAGTGTTGTTTTGTTGTTTCCTTGACGACAACTTTTGGCCCACATTTTCGATTTTTGCTAAGCCGCGCGGCTGTCGCTCAAAAATGGTTAAAAATGCAAAAATTTTCAAATGCCCTTTTTACGTGCTGAACTCTTTCGTTTTTTGTATTGGAATCCAAATAAAGTGATACTTTTAGCCAAACTTTAGTGGAAATTGTGATGCTGACCCCAATATGCCACATTGATGGGTTTAATACAAGTGCCCGAGCTAGGGTTAGGGTTAGGGCTTGAATGCGAAGCAGACATTTTCTGATGCCTTTGCTGTGCTTTTGGAGGCAGTTGAAATGCAGGAAAAGTGTTGTTTTGTTGTTTCCTTGACGACAACTTTTGGCCCACATTTTCGATTTTTGCTAAGCCGCGCGGCTGTCGCTCAAAAATGGTTAAAAATGCAAAAATGTTCAAATGCCCTTTTTACGTGCTGAACTCTTTCGTTTTTTGTATTGGAATCCAAATAAAGTGATACTTCTAGCCAAACTTTAGTGGAAATTGTGATGCTGACCCCAATATGCCACATTGATGGGTTTAATACAAGTGCCCGAGCTAGGGTTAGGGTTAGGGCTTGAATGCGAAGCAGACATTTTCTGATGCCTTTGCTGTGCTTTTGGAGGCAGTTGAAATGCAGGAAAAGTGTTGTTTTGTTGTTTCCTTGACGACAACTTTTGGCCCACATTTTCGATTTTTGCTAAGCCGCGCGGCTGTCGCTCAAAAATGGTTAAAAATGCAAAAATTTTCAAATGCCCTTTTTACGTGCTGAACTCTTTCGTTTTTTGTATTGGAATCCAAATAAAGTGATACTTTTAGCCAAACTTTAGTGGAAATTGTGATGCTGACCCAAATATGCCACATTGATGGGTTTAATACAAGTGCCCGAGCAAGGGTTAGGGTTAGAGCTTGAATGAGAAGCAGACATTTTCTGATGCCTTTGCTGTGCTTTTGGAGGCAGTTGAAATGCAGGAAAAGTGTTGTTTTGTTGTTTCCTTGACGACAACTTTTGGCCCACATTTCCGATTTTTGCTAAGCCGCGCGGCTGTCGCTCAAAAATGGTTTAAAATGCAAACAATTTCAAATACCCTTTTTACATGCTAAACTCTTTCGTTTTTTGTATTGGAATCCAAATAAAGTGATACTTCTAGCCAAACTTTAGTGGAAATTGTGATGCTGACCCCAATATGCCACATTGATGGGTTTAATACAAGTGCCCGAGCTAGGGTTAGGGTTAGGGCTTGAATGAGAAGCAGACATTTTCTGATGCCTTTGCTGTGCTTTTGGAGGCAGTTGAAATGCAGGAAAAGTGTTGTTTTGTTGTTTACATGACGACAACTTTTGGCCCACATTTGTGATTTTTGCTAAGCCGCGCGGCTGTCGCTCAGAAATGGTTAAAAATGCAAACATTTTCAAATACCCTTTTTACGTGCTAAACTCTTTTGTTTTTTGTATTGGAATCCAAATAAAGTGATACTTTTAGCCAAACTTTAGTGGAAATTGTGATGCTGACCCCAATATGCCACATTGATGGGTTTAATACAAGTGCCCGAGCTAGGGTTAGGGTTAGGGCTTGAATGAGAAGCAGACATTTTCTGATACCTTTGCTGTGCTTTTGGAGGCAGTTGAAATGCAGGAAAAGTGTTGTTTTGTTGTTTCCTTGTCTACAACTTTTGGCCCACATTTGCGATTTTTGCTAAGCCGCGCGGCTGTCGCTCAAAAATGGTTAAAAATGCAAAAATTTTCAAATGCCCTTTTTACGTGCTGAACTCTTTCGTTTTTTGTATTGGAATCCAAATAAAGTGATACTTTTAGCCAAACTTTAGTGGAAATTGTGATGCTGACCCCAATATGCCACAAATCATGCTTATTTCATGCAGAATTCCAGCTGCAGTTGACCCAACGAGAAATACTGGAAATGTCAAGCAGATTCAGTGCAGATGCACTGAAGATGCTTTAAAGCATTACATTAAATGTTTCTGATGAGTTTGGAGTCATTTGGGTAACTTTTGGAACACAGCACGTGAAGGCAAGGTTTTTGATGGGTTTAATACAAGTGCCCGAGCTAGGGTTAGGGCTTGAATGAGAAGCAGACATTTTCTGATGCCTTTGCTGTGCTTTTGGAGGCAGTTGAAATGCAGGAAAAGTGTTGTTTTGTTGTTTCCTTGACGACAACTTTTGGCCCACATTTTCGATTTTTGCTAAGCCGCGCGGCTGTCGCTCAAAAATGGTTAAAAATGCAAACATTTTCAAATACCCTTTTTACGTGCTAAACTCTTTTGTTTTTTGTATTGGAATCCAAATAAAGTGATACTTTTAGCCAAACTTTAGTGGAAATTGTGATGCTGACCCCAATATGCCACATTGATGGGTTTAATACAAGTGCCCGAGCTAGGGTTAGGGTTAAGGCTTGAATGCGAAGCAGACATTTTCTGATGCCTTTGCTGTGCTTTTGGAGGCAGTTGAAATGCAGGAAAAGTGTTGTTTTGTTGTTTCCTTGACGACAACTTTTGGCCCACATTTTCAATTTTTGCTAAGCCGCGCGGCTGTCGCTCAAAAATGGTTAAAAATGCAAAAATTTTCAAATGCCCTTTTTACGTGCTGAACTCTTTCGTTTTTTGTATTGGAATCCAAATAAAGTGATACTTTTAGCCAAACTTTAGTGGAAATTGTGATGCTGACCCCAATATGCCACAAATCATGCTTATTTCATGCAGAATTCCAGCTGCAGTTTACCCAACGAAAAATACTGGAAATGTCAAGCAGATTCAGTGCAGATGCACTGAAGATGCTTTAAAGCATTACATTAAATGTTTCTGATGAGTTTGGAGTCATTTGGGTAACTTTTGGAACACAGCACGTGAAGGCAAGGTTTTTGATGGGTTTAATACAAGTGCCCGAGCTAGGGTTAGGGTTAGGGCTTGAATGAGAAGCAGACATTTTCTGATGCCTTTGCTGTGCGTTTGGAGGCAGTTGAAATGCAGGAAAAGTGTTGTTTTGTTGTTTCCTTGACGACAACTTTTGGCCCACATTTTCGATTTTTGCTAAGCCGCGCGGCTGTCGCTCAAAAATGGTTAAAAATGCAAAAATTTTCAAATGCCCTTTTTACGTGCTGAACTCTTTCGTTTTTTGTATTGGAATCCAAATAAAGTGATACTTTTAGCCAAACTTTAGTGGAAATTGTGATGCTGACCCCAATATGCCACATTGATGGGTTTAATACAAGTGCCCGAGCTAGGGTTAGGGTTAGGGCTTGAATGCGAAGCAGACATTTTCTGATGCCTTTGCTGTGCTTTTGGAGGCAGTTGAAATGCAGGAAAAGTGTTGTTTTGTTGTTTCCTTGACGACAACTTTTGGCCCACATTTTCGATTTTTGCTAAGCCGCGCGGCTGTCGCTCAAAAATGGTTAAAAATGCAAAAATGTTCAAATGCCCTTTTTACGTGCTGAACTCTTTCGTTTTTTGTATTGGAATCCAAATAAAGTGATACTTCTAGCCAAACTTTAGTGGAAATTGTGATGCTGACCCCAATATGCCACATTGATGGGTTTAATACAAGTGCCCGAGCTAGGGTTAGGGTTAGGGCTTGAATGCGAAGCAGACATTTTCTGATGCCTTTGCTGTGCTTTTGGAGGCAGTTGAAATGCAGGAAAAGTGTTGTTTTGTTGTTTCCTTGACGACAACTTTTGGCCCACATTTTCGATTTTTGCTAAGCCGCGCGGCTGTCGCTCAAAAATGGTTAAAAATGCAAAAATTTTCAAATGCCCTTTTTACGTGCTGAACTCTTTCGTTTTTTGTATTGGAATCCAAATAAAGTGATACTTTTAGCCAAACTTTAGTGGAAATTGTGATGCTGACCCAAATATGCCACATTGATGGGTTTAATACAAGTGCCCGAGCAAGGGTTAGGGTTAGAGCTTGAATGAGAAGCAGACATTTTCTGATGCCTTTGCTGTGCTTTTGGAGGCAGTTGAAATGCAGGAAAAGTGTTGTTTTGTTGTTTCCTTGACGACAACTTTTGGCCCACATTTGCGATTTTTGCTAAGCCGCGCGGCTGTCGCTCAAAAATGGTTTAAAATGCAAACAATTTCAAATACCCTTTTTACATGCTAAACTCTTTCGTTTTTTGTATTGGAATCCAAATAAAGTGATACTTCTAGCCAAACTTTAGTGGAAATTGTGATGCTGACCCCAATATGCCACATTGATGGGTTTAATACAAGTGCCCGAGCTAGGGTTAGGGTTAGGGCTTGAATGAGAAGCAGACATTTTCTGATGCCTTTGCTGTGCTTTTGGAGGCAGTTGAAATGCAGGAAAAGTGTTGTTTTGTTGTTTACATGACGACAACTTTTGGCCCACATTTGCGATTTTTGCTAAGCCGCGCGGCTGTCGCTCAAAAATGGTTTAAAATGCAAACATTTTCAAATACCCTTTTTACGTGCTAAACTCTTTTGTTTTTTGTATTGGAATCCAAATAAAGTGATACTTTTAGCCAAACTTTAGTGGAAATTGTGATGCTGACCCCAATATGCCACATTGATGGGTTTAATACAAGTGCCCGAGCTAGGGTTAGGGTTAGGGCTTGAATGAGAAGCAGACATTTTCTGATACCTTTGCTGTGCTTTTGGAGGCAGTTGAAATGCAGGAAAAGTGTTGTTTTGTTGTTTCCTTGTCTACAACTTTTGGCCCACATTTGCGATTTTTGCTAAGCCGCGCGGCTGTCGCTCAAAAATGGTTAAAAATGCAAAAATTTTCAAATGCCCTTTTTACGTGCTGAACTCTTTCGTTTTTTGTATTGGAATCCAAATAAAGTGATACTTTTAGCCAAACTTTAGTGGAAATTGTGATGCTGACCCCAATATGCCACAAATCATGCTTATTTCATGCAGAATTCCAGCTGCAGTTGACCCAACGAGAAATACTGGAAATGTCAAGCAGATTCAGTGCAGATGCACTGAAGATGCTTTAAAGCATTACATTAAATGTTTCTGATGAGTTTGGAGTCATTTGGGTAACTTTTGGAACACAGCACGTGAAGGCAAGGTTTTTGATGGGTTTAATACAAGTGCCCGAGCTAGGGTTAGGGCTTGAATGAGAAGCAGACATTTTCTGATGCCTTTGCTGTGCTTTTGGAGGCAGTTGAAATGCAGGAAAAGTGTTGTTTTGTTGTTTCCTTGACGACAACTTTTGGCCCACATTTTCGATTTTTGCTAAGCCGCGCGGCTGTCGCTCAAAAATGGTTAAAAATGCAAACATTTTCAAATACCCTTTTTACGTGCTAAACTCTTTTGTTTTTTGTATTGGAATCCAAATAAAGTGATACTTTTAGCCAAACTTTAGTGGAAATTGTGATGCTGACCCCAATATGCCACATTGATGGGTTTAATACAAGTGCCCGAGCTAGGGTTAGGGTTAAGGCTTGAATGCGAAGCAGACATTTTCTGATGCCTTTGCTGTGCTTTTGGAGGCAGTTGAAATGCAGGAAAAGTGTTGTTTTGTTGTTTCCTTGACGACAACTTTTGGCCCACATTTTCAATTTTTGCTAAGCCGCGCGGCTGTCGCTCAAAAATGGTTAAAAATGCAAAAATTTTCAAATGCCCTTTTTACGTGCTGAACTCTTTTGTTTTTTGTATTGGAATCCAAATAAAGTGATACTTTTAGCCAAACTTTAGTGGAAATTGTGATGCTGACCCCAATATGCCACAAATCATGCTTATTTCATGCAGAATTCCAGCTGCAGTTTACCCAACGAAAAATACTGGAAATGTCAAGCAGATTCAGTGCAGATGCACTGAAGATGCTTTAAAGCATTACATTAAATGTTTCTGATGAGTTTGGAGTCATTTGGGTAACTTTTGGAACACAGCACGTGAAGGCAAGGTTTTTGATGGGTTTAATACAAGTGCCCGAGCTAGGGTTAGGGTTAGGGCTTGAATGAGAAGCAGACATTTTCTGATGCCTTTCCTGTGCTTTTGGAGGCAGTTGAAATGCTGGAAAAGTGTTGTTTTGTTGTTTCCTTGACGACAACTTTAGGCCCACATTTTCGATTTTTGCTAAGCCGCGCGGCTGTCGCTCAAAAATGGTTAAAAATGCAAAAATTTTCAAATGCCCTTTTTACGTGCTGAACTCTTTCGTTTTTTGTATTGGAATCCAAATAAAGTGATACTTTTAGCCAAACTTTAGTGGAAATTGTGATGCTGACCCCAATATGCCACATTGATGGGTTTAATACAAGTGCCCGAGCTAGGGTTAGGGTTAGGGCTTAAATGCGAAGCAGACATTTTCTGATGCCTTTGCTGTGCTTTTGGAGGCAGTTGAAATGCAGGAAAACTGTTGTTTTGTTGTTTCCTTGACGACAACTTTTGGCCCACATTTTCGATTTTTGCTAAGCCGCGCGGCTGTCGCTCAAAAATGGTTAAAAATGCAAAAATTTTCAAATGCCCTTTTTACGTGCTGAACTCTTTCGTTTTTTGTATTGGAATCCAAATAAAGTGATACTTTTAGCCAAACTTTAGTGGAAATTGTGATGCTGACCCCAATATGCCACAAATCATGCTTATTTCATGCAGAATTCCAGCTGCAGTTTACCCAACGAAAAATACTGGAAATGTCAAGCAGATTCAGTGCAGATGCACTGAAGATGCTTTAAAGCATTACATTAAATGTTTCTGATGAGTTTGGAGTCATTTGGGTAACTTTTGGAACACAGCACGTGAAGGCAAGGTTTTTGATGGGTTTAATACAAGTGCCCGAGCTAGGGTTAGGGTTAGGGCTTGAATGAGAAGCAGACATTTTCTGATGCCTTTGCTGTGCGTTTGGAGGCAGTTGAAATGCTGGAAAAGTGTTGTTTTGTTGTTTCCTTGACGACAACTTTAGGCCCACATTTTCGATTTTTGCTAAGCCGCGCGGCTGTCGCTCAAAAATGGTTAAAAATGCAAAAATTTTCAAATGCCCTTTTTACGTGCTGAACTCTTTCGTTTTTTGTATTGGAATCCAATTAAAGTGATACTTTTAGCCAAACTTTAGTGGAAATTGTGATGCTGACCCCAATATGCCACATTGATGGGTTTAATACAAGTGCCCGAGCTAGGGTTAGGGTTAGGGCTTAAATGCGAAGCAGACATTTTCTGATGCCTTTGCTGTGCTTTTGGAGGCAGTTGAAATGCAGGAAAACTGTTGTTTTGTTGTTTCCTTGACGACAACTTTTGGCCCACATTTTCGATTTTTGCTAAGCCGCGCGGCTGTCGCTCAAAAATGGTTAAAAATGCAAAAATTTTCAAATGCCCTTTTTACGTGCTGAACTCTTTCGTTTTTTGTATTGGAATCCAAATAAAGTGATACTTTTAGCCAAACTTTAGTGGAAATTGTGATGCTGACCCCAATATGCCACAAATCATGCTTATTTCATGCAGAATTCCAGCTGCAGTTTACCCAACGAAAAATACTGGAAATGTCAAGCAGATTCAGTGCAGATGCACTGAAGATGCTTTAAAGCATTACATTAAATGTTTCTGATGAGTTTGGAGTCATTTGGGTAACTTTTGGAACACAGCACGTGAAGGCAAGGTTTTTGATGGGTTTAATACAAGTGCCCGAGCTAGGGTTAGGGTTAGGGCTTGAATGAGAAGCAGACATTTTCTGATGCCTTTGCTGTGCGTTTGGAGGCAGTTGAAATGCAGGAAAAGTGTTGTTTTGTTGTTTCCTTGACGACAACTTTTGGCCCACATTTTCGATTTTTGCTAAGCCGCGCGGCTGTCGCTCAAAAATGGTTAAAAATGCAAAAATTTTCAAATGCCCTTTTTACGTGCTGAACTCTTTCGTTTTTTGTATTGGAATCCAAATAAAGTGATACTTTTAGCCAAACTTTAGTGGAAATTGTGATGCTGACCCCAATATGCCACATTGATGGGTTTAATACAAGTGCCCGAGCTAGGGTTAGGGTTAGGGCTTGAATGCGAAGCAGACATTTTCTGATGCCTTTGCTGTGCTTTTGGAGGCAGTTGAAATGCAGGAAAAGTGTTGTTTTGTTGTTTCCTTGACGACAACTTTTGGCCCACATTTTCGATTTTTGCTAAGCCGCGCGGCTGTCGCTCAAAAATGGTTAAAAATGCAAAAATTTTCAAATGCCCTTTTTACGTGCTGAACTCTTTCGTTTTTTGTATTGGAATCCAAATAAAGTGATACTTCTAGCCAAACTTTAGTGGAAATTGTGATGCTGACCCCAATATGCCACATTGATGGGTTTAATACAAGTGCCCGAGCTAGGGTTAGGGTTAGGGCTTGAATGCGAAGCAGACATTTTCTGATGCCTTTGCTGTGCTTTTGGAGGCAGTTGAAATGCAGGAAAAGTGTTGTTTTGTTGTTTCCTTGACGACAACTTTTGGCCCACATTTTCGATTTTTGCTAAGCCGCGCGGCTGTCGCTCAAAAATGGTTAAAAATGCAAAAATTTTCAAATGCCCTTTTTACGTGCTGAACTCTTTCGTTTTTTGTATTGGAATCCAAATAAAGTGATACTTTTAGCCAAACTTTAGTGGAAATTGTGATGCTGACCCAAATATGCCACATTGATGGGTTTAATACAAGTGCCCGAGCAAGGGTTAGGGTTAGAGCTTGAATGAGAAGCAGACATTTTCTGATGCCTTTGCTGTGCTTTTGGAGGCAGTTGAAATGCAGGAAAAGTGTTGTTTTGTTGTTTCCTTGACGACAACTTTTGGCCCACATTTGCGATTTTTGCTAAGCCGCGCGGCTGTCGCTCAAAAATGGTTTAAAATGCAAACAATTTCAAATACCCTTTTTACATGCTAAACTCTTTCGTTTTTTGTATTGGAATCCAAATAAAGTGATACTTCTAGCCAAACTTTAGTGGAAATTGTGATGCTGACCCCAATATGCCACATTGATGGGTTTAATACAAGTGCCCGAGCTAGGGTTAGGGTTAGGGCTTGAATGAGAAGCAGACATTTTCTGATGCCTTTGCTGTGCTTTTGGAGGCAGTTGAAATGCAGGAAAAGTGTTGTTTTGTTGTTTACATGACGACAACTTTTGGCCCACATTTGTGATTTTTGCTAAGCCGCGCGGCTGTCGCTCAGAAATGGTTAAAAATGCAAACATTTTCAAATACCCTTTTTACGTGCTAAACTCTTTTGTTTTTTGTATTGGAATCCAAATAAAGTGATACTTTTAGCCAAACTTTAGTGGAAATTGTGATGCTGACCCCAATATGCCACATTGATGGGTTTAATACAAGTGCCCGAGCTAGGGTTAGGGTTAGGGCTTGAATGAGAAGCAGACATTTTCTGATACCTTTGCTGTGCTTTTGGAGGCAGTTGAAATGCAGGAAAAGTGTTGTTTTGTTGTTTCCTTGTCTACAACTTTTGGCCCACATTTGCGATTTTTGCTAAGCCGCGCGGCTGTCGCTCAAAAATGGTTAAAAATGCAAAAATTTTCAAATGCCCTTTTTACGTGCTGAACTCTTTCGTTTTTTGTATTGGAATCCAAATAAAGTGATACTTTTAGCCAAACTTTAGTGGAAATTGTGATGCTGACCCCAATATGCCACAAATCATGCTTATTTCATGCAGAATTCCAGCTGCAGTTGACCCAACGAGAAATACTGGAAATGTCAAGCAGATTCAGTGCAGATGCACTGAAGATGCTTTAAAGCATTACATTAAATGTTTCTGATGAGTTTGGAGTCATTTGGGTAACTTTTGGAACACAGCACGTGAAGGCAAGGTTTTTGATGGGTTTAATACAAGTGCCCGAGCTAGGGTTAGGGCTTGAATGAGAAGCAGACATTTTCTGATGCCTTTGCTGTGCTTTTGGAGGCAGTTGAAATGCAGGAAAAGTGTTGTTTTGTTGTTTCCTTGACGACAACTTTTGGCCCACATTTTCGATTTTTGCTAAGCCGCGCGGCTGTCGCTCAAAAATGGTTAAAAATGCAAACATTTTCAAATACCCTTTTTACGTGCTAAACTCTTTTGTGTTTTGTATTGGAA
Organism: Lepisosteus platostomus; assembly: GCF_059453375.1. Taxonomy (NCBI): domain Eukaryota; kingdom Metazoa; phylum Chordata; class Actinopteri; order Semionotiformes; family Lepisosteidae; genus Lepisosteus; species Lepisosteus platostomus. Next base: position 12,208,054 of record NC_142622.1, read on the forward strand.
TCCAAATAAAGTGATACTTTTAGCCAAACTTTAGTGGAAATTGTGATGCTGACCCCAATATGCCACATTGATGGGTTTAATACAAGTGCCCGAGCTAGGGTTAGGGTTAAGGCTTGAATGCGAAGCAGACATTTTCTGATGCCTTTGCTGTGCTTTTGGAGGCAGTTGAAATGCAGGAAAAGTGTTGTTTTGTTGTTTCCTTGACGACAACTTTTGGCCCACATTTTCAATTTTTGCTAAGCCGCGCGGCTGTCGCTCAAAAATGGTTAAAAATGCAAAAATTTTCAAATGCCCTTTTTACGTGCTGAACTCTTTTGTTTTTTGTATTGGAATCCAAATAAAGTGATACTTTTAGCCAAACTTTAGTGGAAATTGTGATGCTGACCCCAATATGCCACAAATCATGCTTATTTCATGCAGAATTCCAGCTGCAGTTTACCCAACGAAAAATACTGGAAATGTCAAGCAGATTCAGTGCAGATGCACTGAAGATGCTTTAAAGCATTACATTAAATGTTTCTGATGAGTTTGGAGTCATTTGGGTAACTTTTGGAACACAGCACGTGAAGGCAAGGTTTTTGATGGGTTTAATACAAGTGCCCGAGCTAGGGTTAGGGTTAGGGCTTGAATGAGAAGCAGACATTTTCTGATGCCTTTCCTGTGGTTTTGGAGGCAGTTGAAATGCTGGAAAAGTGTTGTTTTGTTGTTTCCTTGACGACAACTTTAGGCCCACATTTTCGATTTTTGCTAAGCCGCGCGGCTGTCGCTCAAAAATGGTTAAAAATGCAAAAATTTTCAAATGCCCTTTTTACGTGCTGAACTCTTTCGTTTTTTGTATTGGAATCCAAATAAAGTGATACTTTTAGCCAAACTTTAGTGGAAATTGTGATGCTGACCCCAATATGCCACATTGATGGGTTTAATACAAGTGCCCGAGCTAGGGTTAGGGTTAGGGCTTAAATGCGAAGCAGACATTTTCTGATGCCTTTGCTGTGCTTTTGGAGGCAGTTGAAATGCAGGAAAACTGTTGTTTTGTTGTTTCCTTGACGACAACTTTTGGCCCACATTTTCGATTTTTGCTAAGCCGCGCGGCTGTCGCTCAAAAATGGTTAAAAATGCAAAAATTTTCAAATGCCCTTTTTACGTGCTGAACTCTTTCGTTTTTTGTATTGGAATCCAAATAAAGTGATACTTTTAGCCAAACTTTAGTGGAAATTGTGATGCTGACCCCAATATGCCACAAATCATGCTTATTTCATGCAGAATTCCAGCTGCAGTTTACCCAACGAAAAATACTGGAAATGTCAAGCAGATTCAGTGCAGATGCACTGAAGATGCTTTAAAGCATTACATTAAATGTTTCTGATGAGTTTGGAGTCATTTGGGTAACTTTTGGAACACAGCACGTGAAGGCAAGGTTTTTGATGGGTTTAATACAAGTGCCCGAGCTAGGGTTAGGGTTAGGGCTTGAATGAGAAGCAGACATTTTCTGATGCCTTTGCTGTGCGTTTGGAGGCAGTTGAAATGCAGGAAAAGTGTTGTTTTGTTGTTTCCTTGACGACAACTTTTGGCCCACATTTTCGATTTTTGCTAAGCCGCGCGGCTGTCGCTCAAAAATGGTTAAAAATGCAAAAATTTTCAAATGCCCTTTTTACGTGCTGAACTCTTTCGTTTTTTGTATTGGAATCCAAATAAAGTGATACTTTTAGCCAAACTTTAGTGGAAATTGTGATGCTGACCCCAATATGCCACATTGATGGGTTTAATACAAGTGCCCGAGCTAGGGTTAGGGTTAGGGCTTGAATGCGAAGCAGACATTTTCTGATGCCTTTGCTGTGCTTTTGGAGGCAGTTGAAATGCAGGAAAAGTGTTGTTTTGTTGTTTCCTTGACGACAACTTTTGGCCCACATTTTCGATTTTTGCTAAGCCGCGCGGCTGTCGCTCAAAAATGGTTAAAAATGCAAAAATTTTCAAATGCCCTTTTTACGTGCTGAACTCTTTCGTTTTTTGTATTGGAATCCAAATAAAGTGATACTTCTAGCCAAACTTTAGTGGAAATTGTGATGCTGACCCCAATATGCCACATTGATGGGTTTAATACAAGTGCCCGAGCTAGGGTTAGGGTTAGGGCTTGAATGCGAAGCAGACATTTTCTGATGCCTTTGCTGTGCTTTTGGAGGCAGTTGAAATGCAGGAAAAGTGTTGTTTTGTTGTTTCCTTGACGACAACTTTTGGCCCACATTTTCGATTTTTGCTAAGCCGCGCGGCTGTCGCTCAAAAATGGTTAAAAATGCAAAAATTTTCAAATGCCCTTTTTACGTGCTGAACTCTTTCGTTTTTTGTATTGGAATCCAAATAAAGTGATACTTTTAGCCAAACTTTAGTGGAAATTGTGATGCTGACCCCAATATGCCACATTGATGGGTTTAATACAAGTGCCCGAGCAAGGGTTAGGGTTAGAGCTTGAATGAGAAGCAGACATTTTCTGATGCCTTTGCTGTGCTTTTGGAGGCAGTTGAAATGCAGGAAAAGTGTTGTTTTGTTGTTTCCTTGACGACAACTTTTGGCCCACATTTGTGATTTTTGCTAAGCCGCGCGGCTGTCGCTCAGAAATGGTTAAAAATGCAAACATTTTCAAATACCCTTTTTACGTGCTAAACTCTTTTGTTTTTTGTATTGGAATCCAAATAAAGTGATACTTTTAGCCAAACTTTAGTGGAAATTGTGATGCTGACCCCAATATGCCACAAATCATGCTTATTTCATGCAGAATTCCAGCTGCAGTTTACCCAACGAAAAATACTGGAAATTTCAATTAGATTCAGTGCAGATGCACTGAAGATGCTTTAAAGCATTACACTAAATGTTTCTGATGAGTTTGGAGTCATTTGGGTAACTTTTGGAACACAGCACGTGAAGGCAAGGTTTTTGATGGGTTTAATACAAGTGCCCGAGCTAGGGTTAGGGTTAGGGCTTGAATGAGAAGCAGACATTTTCTGATGCCTTTGCTGTGCTTTTGGAGGCAGTTGAAATGCAGGAAAAGTGTTGTTTTGTTGTTTCCTTGACGACAACTTTTTGCCCACATTTTCGATTTTTGCTAAGCCGCGCGGCTGTCGCTCAAAAATGGTTAAAAATGCAAAAATTTTCAAATGCCCTTTTTACGTGCTGAACTCTTTCGTTTTTTGTATTGGAATCCAAATAAAGTGATACTTTTAGCCAAACTTTAGTGGAAATTGTGATGCTGACCCCAATATGCCACATTGATGGGTTTAATACAAGTGCCCGAGCTAGGGTTAGGGTTAGGGCTTGAATGCGAAGCAGACATTTTCTGATGCCTTTGCTGTGCTTTTGGAGGCAGTTGAAATGCAGGAAAACTGTTGTTTTGTTGTTTCCTTGACGACAACTTTTGGCCCACATTTTCGATTTTTGCTAAGCCGCGCGGCTGTCGCTCAAAAATGGTTAAAAATGCAAAAATTTTCAAATGCCCTTTTTACGTGCTGAACTCTTTCGTTTTTTGTATTGGAATCCAAATAAAGTGATACTTTTAGCCAAACTTTAGTGGAAATTGTGATGCTGACCCCAATATGCCACATTGATGGGTTTAATACAAGTGCTCGAGCTAGGGTTAGGGTTAGGGCTTGAATGCGAAGCAGACATTTTCTGATGCCTTTGCTGTGCTTTTGGAGGCAGTTGAAATGCAGGAAAAGTGTTGTTTTGTTGTTTCCTTGACGACAACTTTTGGCCCACATTTTCGATTTTTGCTAAGCCGCGCGGCTGTCGCTCAACAATGGTTAAAAATGCAAAAATTTTCAAATGCCCTTTTTACGTGCTGAACTCTTTCGTTTTTTGTATTGGAATCCAAATAAAGTGATACTTTTAGCCAAACTTTAGTGGAAATTGTGATGCTGACCCCAATATGCCACATTGATGGGTTTAATACAAGTGCCCGAGCTAGGGTTAGGGTTAGAGCTTGAATGAGAAGCAGACATTTTCTGATGCCTTTGCTGTGCTTTTGGAGGCAGTTGAAATGCAGGAAAAGTGTTGTTTTGTTGTTTCCTTGACGACAACTTTTGGCCCACATTTGCGATTTTTGCTAAGCCGCGCGGCTGTCGCTCAAAAATGGTTAAAAATGCAAACATTTTCAAATACCCTTTTTACGTGCTAAACTCTTTTGTTTTTTGTATTGGAATCCAAATAAAGTGATACTTTTAGCCAAACTTTAGTGGAAATTGTGATGCTGACCCCAATATGCCACAAATCATGCTTATTTCATGCAGAATTCCAGCTGCAGTTTACCCAATGAAAAAGTACTGGAAATTTCAATTAGATTCAGTGCAGATGCACTGAAGATGCTTTAAAGCATTACACTAAATGTTTCTGATGAGTTTGGAGTCATTTGGGTAACTTTTGGAACACAGCACGTGAAGGCAAGGTTTTTGATGGGTTTAATACAAGTGCCCGAGCTAGGGTTAGGGTTAGGGCTTGAATGCGAAGCAGACATTTTCTGATGCCTTTGCTGTGCTTTTGGAGGCAGTTGAAATGCAGGAAAAGTGTTGTTTTGTTGTTTCCTTGACGACAACTTTTGGCCCACATTTTCGATTTTTGCTAAGCCGCGCGGCTGTCGCTCAACAATGGTTAAAAATGCAAAAATTTTCAAATGCCCTTTTTACGTGCTGAACTCTTTCGTTTTTTGTATTGGAATCCAAATAAAGTGATACTTTTAGCCAAACTTTAGTGGAAATTGTGATGCTGACCCCAATATGCCACATTGATGGGTTTAATACAAGTGCCCGAGCTAGGGTTAGGGTTAGAGCTTGAATGAGAAGCAGACATTTTCTGATGCCTTTGCTGTGCTTTTTTAGGCAGTTGAAATGCAGGAAAAGTGTTGTTTTGTTGTTTCCTTGACGACAACTTTTGGCCCACATTTGCGATTTTTGCTAAGCCGCGCGGCTGTCGCTCAAAAATGGTTAAAAATGCAAACATTTTCAAATACCCTTTTTACGTGCTAAACTCTTTTGTTTTTTGTATTGGAATCCAAATAAAGTGATACTTTTAGCCAAACTTTAGTGGAAATTGTGATGCTGACCCCAATATGCCACAAATCATGCTTATTTCATGCAGAATTCCAGCTGCAGTTTACCCAATGAAAAAGTACTGGAAATTTCAATTAGATTCAGTGCAGATGCACTGAAGATGCTTTAAAGCATTACACTAAATGTTTCTGATGAGTTTGGAGTCATTTGGGTAACTTTTGGAACACAGCACGTGAAGGCAAGGTTTTTGATGGGTTTAATACAAGTGCCCGAGCTAGGGTTAGGGTTAGGGCTTGAATGAGAAGCAGACATTTTCTGATGCCTTTGCGATGCTTTTGGAGGCAGTTGAAATGCAGGAAAAGTGTTGTTTTGTTGTTTACATGACGACAACTTTTGGCCCACATTTTCGATTTTTGCTAAGCCGCGCGGCTGTCGCTCAAAAATGGTTAAAAATGCAAAAATTTTCAAATGCCCTTTTTACGTGCTGAACTCTTTCGTTTTTTGTATTGGAATCCAAATAAAGTGATACTTTTAGCCAAACTTTAGTGGAAATTGTGATGCTGACCCCAATATGCCACATTGATGGGTTTAATACAAGTGCCCGAGCTAGGGTTAGGGTTAGGGCTTGAATGCGAAGCAGACATTTTCTGATGCCTTTGCTGTGCTTTTGGAGGCAGTTGAAATGCAGGAAAAGTGTTGTTTTGTTGTTTCCTTGACGACAACTTTTGGCCCACATTTTCGATTTTTGCTAAGCCGCGCGGCTGTCGCTCAAAAATGGTTAAAAATGCAAAAATTTTCAAATGCCCTTTTTACGTGCTGAACTCTTTCGTTTTTTGTATTGGAATCCAAATAAAGTGATACTTTTAGCCAAACTTTAGTGGAAATTGTGATGCTGACCCCAATATGCCACAAATCATGCTTATTTCATGCAGAATTCCAGCTGCAGTTTACCCAACGAAAAATACTGGAAATGTCAAGCGGATTCAGTGCAGATGCACTGAAGATGCTTTAAAGCATTACATTAAATGTTTCTGATGAGTTTGGAGTCATTTGGGTAACTTTTGGAACACAGCAGGTGAAGGCAAGGTTTTTGATGGGTTTAATACAAGTGCCCGAGCTACGGTTAGGGTTAGGGCTTGAATGAGAAGCAGACATTTTCTGATGCCTTTGCTGTGCTTTTGGAGGCAGTTGAAATGCAGGAAAAGTGTTGTTTTGTTGTTTACATGACGACAACTTTTGGCCCACATTTGTGATTTTTGCTAAGCCGCGCGGCTGTCGCTCAGAAATGGTTAAAAATGCAAACATTTTCAAATACCCTTTTTACGTGCTAAACTCTTTTGTTTTTTGTATTGGAATCCAAATAAAGTGATACTTTTAGCCAAACTTTAGTGGAAATTGTGATGCTGACCCCAATATGCCACATTGATGGGTTTAATACAAGTGCCCGAGCTAGGGTTAGGGTTAGGGCTTGAATGAGAAGCAAACATTTTCTGATGCCTTTGCTGTGCTTTTGGAGGCAGTTGAAATGCAGGAAAAGTGTTGTTTTGTTGTTTCCTTGACGACAACTTTTGGCCCACATTTTCGATTTTTGCTAAGCCGCGCGGCTGTCGCTCAAAAATGGTTAAAAATGCAAAAATTTTCAAATGCCCTTTTTACGTGCTGAACTCTTTCGTTTTTTGTATTGGAATCCAAATAAAGTGATACTTTTAGCCAAACTTTAGTGGAAATTGTGATGCTGACCCCAATATGCCACATTGATGGGTTTAATACAAGTGCCCGAGCTAGGGTTAGGGTTAGGGCTTGAATGCGAAGCAGACATTTTCTGATGCCTTTGCTGTGCTTTTGGAGGCAGTTGAAATGCAGGAAAAGTGTTGTTTTGTTGTTTCCTTGACGACAACTTTTGGCCCACATTTTCGATTTTTGCTAAGCCGCGCGGCTGTCGCTCAAAAATGGTTAAAAATGCAAAAATTTTCAAATGCCCTTTTTACATGCTAAACTCTTTCGTTTTTTGTATTGGAATCCAAATAAAGTGATACTTTTAGCCAAACTTTAGTGGAAATTGTGATGCTGACCCCAATATGCCACATTGATGGGTTTAATACAAGTGCCCGAGCTAGGGTTAGGGTTAGGGCTTGAATGAGAAGCAGACATTTTCTGATGCCTTTGCTGTGCTTTTGGAGGCAGTTGAAATGCAGGAAAAGTGTTGTTTTGTTGTTTACATGACGACAACTTTTGGCCCACATTTGTGATTTTTGGTAAGCCGCGCGGCTGTCGCTCAGAAATGGTTAAAAATGCAAACATTTTAAAATACCCTTTTTACGTGCAAACTCTTTTGTTTTTTGTATTGGAATCCAAATAAAGTGATACTTTTAGCCAAACTTTAGTGGAAATTGTGATGCTGACCCCAATATGCCACAAATCATGCTTATTTCATGCAGAATTCCAGCTGCAGTTTACCCAACGAAAAATACTGGAAATGTCAATTAGATTCAGTGCAGATGCACTGAAGATGCTTTAAAGCATTACACTAAATGTTTCTGATGAGTTTGGAGTCATTTGGGTAACTTTTGGAACACAGCACGTGAAGGCAAGGTTTTTGATGGGTTTAATACAAGTGCCCGAGCTAGGGTTATGGTTAGGGCTTGAATGAGAAGCAGACATTTTCTGATGCCTTTGTTGTGCTTTTGGAGGCAGTTGAAATGCAGGAAAAGTGTTGTTTTGTTGTTTCCTTGCCGACAACTTTTGGCCCACATTTTCGATTTTTGCTAAGCCGCGCGGCTGTCGCTCAAAAATGGTTAAAAATGCAAAAATTTTCAAATGCCCTTTTTACGTGCTGAACTCTTTCGTTTTTTGTATTGGAATCCAAATAAAGTGATACTTTTAGCCAAACTTTAGTGGAAATTGTGATGCTGACCCCAATATGCCACATTGATGGGTTTAATACAAGTGCCCGAGCTAGGGTTAGGGTTAGAGCTTGAATGAGAAGCAGACATTTTCTGATGCCTTTGCTGTGCTTTTGGAGGCAGTTGAAATGCAGGAAAAGTGTTGTTTTGTTGTTTCCTTGACGACAACTTTTGGCCCACATTTGCGATTTTTGCTAAGCCGCGCGGCTGTCGCTCAAAAATGGTTTAAAATGCAAAAATTTTCTAATACCCTTTTTACATGCTAAACTCTTTCGTTTTTTGTATTGGAATCCAAATAAAGTGATACTTCTAGCCAAACTTTAGTGGAAATTGTGATGCTGACCCCAATATGCCACATTGATGGGTTTAATACAAGTGCCCGAGCAAGGGTTAGGGTTAGGGCTTGAATGAGAAGCAGACATTTTCTGACGCCTTTTCTTTGCTTTTGGAGGCAGTTGAAATGCAGGAAAAGTGTTGTTTTGTTGTTTACATGACGACAACTTTTGGCCCACATTTGTGATTTTTGCTAAGCCGTGCGGCTGTCGCTCAGAAATGGTTAAAAATGCAAACATTTTCAAATACCCTTTTTACGTGCTAAACTCTTTTGTTTTTTGTATTGGAATCCAAATAAAGTGATACTTTTAGCCAAACTTTAGTGGAAATTGTGATGCTGACCCCAATATGCCACAAATCATGCTTATTTCATGCAGAATTCCAGCTGCAGTTTACCCAATGAAAAAGTACTGGAAATTTCAATTAGATTCAGTGCAGATGCACTGAAGATGCTTTAAAGCATTACACTAAATGTTTCTGATGAGTTTGGAGTCATTTGGGTAACTTTTGGAACACAGCACGTGAAGGCAAGGTTTTCGATGGGTTTAATACAAGTGCCCGAGCTAGGGTTAGGGTTAGGGCTTGAATGAGAAGCAGACATTTTCTGATGCCTTTGCTGTGCTTTTGGAGGCAGTTGAAATGCAGGAAAAGTGTTGTTTTGTTGTTTCCTTGACGACAACTTTTGGCCCACATTTTCGATTTTTGCTAAGCCGCGCGGCTGTCGCTCAAAAATGGTTAAAAATGCAAAAATTTTCAAATGCCCTTTTTACGTGCTGAACTCTTTCGTTTTTTGTATTGGAATCCAAATAAAGTGATACTTTTAGCCAAACTTTAGTGGAAATTGTGATGCTGACCCCAATATGCCACATTGATGGGTTTAATACAAGTGCCCGAGCTAGGGTTAGGGTTAGGGCTTGAATGCGAAGCAGACATTTTCTGATGCCTTTGCTGTGCTTTTGGAGGCAGTTGAAATGCAGGAAAAGTGTTGTTTTGTTGTTTCCTTGACGACAACTTTTGGCCCACATTTTCGATTTTTGCTAAGCCGCGCGGCTGTCGCTCAAAAATGGTTAAAAATGCAAAAATTTTCAAATGCCCTTTTTACGTGCTGAACTCTTTCGTTTTTTGTATTGGAATCCAAATAAAGTGATACTTTTAGCCAAACTTTAGTGGAAATTGTGATGCTGACCCCAATATGCCACAAATCATGCTTATTTCATGCAGAATTCCAGCTGCAGTTTACCCAACGAAAAATACTGGAAATGTCAAGCGGATTCAGTGCAGATGCACTGAAGATGCTTTAAAGCATTACATTAAATGTTTCTGATGAGTTTGGAGTCATTTGGGTAACTTTTGGAACACAGCAGGTGAAGGCAAGGTTTTTGATGGGTTTAATACAAGTGCCCGAGCTAGGGTTAGGGTTAGGGCTTGAATGAGAAGCAGACATTTTCTGATGCCTTTGCTGTGCTTTTGGAGGCAGTTGAAATGCAGGAAAAGTGTTGTTTTGTTGTTTACATGACGACAACTTTTGGCCCACATTTGTGATTTTTGCTAAGCCGCGCGGCTGTCGCTCAGAAATGGTTAAAAATGCAAACATTTTCAAATACCCTTTTTACGTGCTAAACTCTTTTGTTTTTTGTATTGGAATCCAAATAAAGTGATACTTTTAGCCAAACTTTAGTGGAAATTGTGATGCTGACCCCAATATGCCACATTGATGGGTTTAATACAAGTGCCCGAGCTAGGGTTAGGGTTAGGGCTTGAATGAGAAGCAGACATTTTCTGATGCCTTTGCTGTGCTTTTGGAGGCAGTTGAAATGCAGGAAAAGTGTTGTTTTGTTGTTTCCTTGACGACAACTTTTGGCCCACATTTGCGATTTTTGCTAAGCCGCGCGGCTGTCGCTCAAAAATGGTTTAAAATGCAAAAATTTTCTAATACCCTTTTTACATGCTAATCTCTTTCGTTTTTTGTATTGGAATCCAAATAAAGTGATACTTCTAGCCAAACTTTAGTGGAAATTGTGATGCTGACCCCAATATGCCACATTGATGGGTTTAATACAAGTGCCCGAGCTAGGGTTAGGGTTAGGGCTTGAATGAGAAGCAGACATTTTCTGACGCCTTTTCTTTGCTTTTGGAGGCAGTTGAAATGCAGGAAAAGTGTTGTTTTGTTGTTTACATGACGACAACTTTTGGCCCACATTTGTGATTTTTGCTAAGCCGTGCGGCTGTCGCTCAGAAATGGTTAAAAATGCAAACATTTTCAAATACCCTTTTTACGTGCTAAACTCTTTTGTTTTTTGTATTGGAATCCAAATAAAGTGATACTTTTAGCCAAACTTTAGTGGAAATTGTGATGCTGACCCCAATATGCCACAAATCATGCTTATTTCATGCAGAATTCCAGCTGCAGTTTACCCAATGAAAAAGTACTGGAAATTTCAATTAGATTCAGTGCAGATGCACTGAAGATGCTTTAAAGCATTACACTAAATGTTTCTGATGAGTTTGGAGTCATTTGGGTAACTTTTGGAACACAGCACGTGAAGGCAAGGTTTTCGATGGGTTTAATACAAGTGCCCGAGCTAGGGTTAGGGTTAGGGCTTGAATGAGAAGCAGACATTTTCTGATGCCTTTGCTGTGCTTTTGGAGGCAGTTGAAATGCAGGAAAAGTGTTGTTTTGTTGTTTCCTTGACGACAACTTTTGGCCCACATTTTCGATTTTTGCTAAGCCGCGCGGCTGTCGCTCAAAAATGGTTAAAAATGCAAAAATTTTCAAATGCCCTTTTTACGTGCTGAACTCTTTCGTTTTTTGTATTGGAATCCAAATAAAGTGATACTTTTAGCCAAACTTTAGTGGAAATTGTGATGCTGACCCCAATATGCCACAAATCATGCTTATTTCATGCAGAATTCCAGCTGCAGTTTACCCAACGAAAAATACTGGAAATGTCAAGCGGATTCAGTGCAGATGCACTGAAGATGCTTTAAAGCATTACATTAAATGTTTCTGATGAGTTTGGAGTCATTTGGGTAACTTTTGGAACACAGCAGGTGAAGGCAAGGTTTTTGATGGGTTTAATACAAGTGCCCGAGCTAGGGTTAGGGTTAGGGCTTGAATGAGAAGCAGACATTTTCTGATGCCTTTGCTGTGCTTTTGGAGGCAGTTGAAATGCAGGAAAAGTGTTGTTTTGTTGTTTACATGACGACAACTTTTGGCCCACATTTGTGATTTTTGCTAAGCCGCGCGGCTGTCGCTCAGAAATGGTTAAAAATGCAAACATTTTCAAATACCCTTTTTACGTGCTAAACTCTTTTGTTTTTTGTATTGGAATCCAAATAAAGTGATACTTTTAGCCAAACTTTAGTGGAAATTGTGATGCTGACCCCAATATGCCACATTGATGGGTTTAATACAAGTGCCCGAGCTAGGGTTAGGGTTAGGGCTTGAATGAGAAGCAGACATTTTCTGATGCCTTTGCTGTGCTTTTGGAGGCAGTTGAAATGCAGGAAAAGTGTTGTTTTGTTGTTTCCTTGACGACAACTTTTGGCCCACATTTTCGATTTTTGCTAAGCCGCGCGGCTGTCGCTCAAAAATGGTTAAAAATGCAAAAATTTTCAAATGCCCTTTTTACGTGCTGAACTCTTTCGTTTTTTGTATTGGAATCCAAATAAAGTGATACTTTTAACCAAACTTTAGTGGAAATTGTGATGCTGACCCCAATATGCCACATTGATGGGTTTAATACAAGTGCCCGAGCTAGGGTTAGGGTTAGGGCTTGAATGCGAAGCAGACATTTTCTGATGCCTTTGCTGTGCTTTTGGAGGCAGTTGAAATGCAGGAAAAGTGTTGTTTTGTTGTTTCCTTGACGACAACTTTTGGCCCACATTTTCGATTTTTGCTAAGCCGCGCGGCTGTCGCTCAAAAATGGTTAAAAATGCAAAAATTTTCAAATGCCCTTTTTACATGCTAAACTCTTTCGTTTTTTGTATTGGAATCCAAATAAAGTGATACTTTTAGCCAAACTTTAGTGGAAATTGTGATGCTGACCCCAATATGCCACATTGATGGGTTTAATACAAGTGCCCGAGCTAGGGTTAGGGTTAGGGCTTGAATGAGAAGCAGACATTTTCTGATGCCTTTGCTGTGCTTTTGGAGGCAGTTGAAATGCAGGAAAAGTGTTGTTTTGTTGTTTACATGACGACAACTTTTGGCCCACATTTGTGATTTTTGCTAAGCCGCGCGGCTGTCGCTCAGAAATGGTTAAAAATGCAAGCATTTTCAAATACCCTTTTTACGTGCTAAACTCTTTTGTTTTTTGTATTGGAATCCAAATAAAGTGATACTTTTAGCCAAACTTTAGTGGAAATTGTGATGCTGACCCCAATATGCCACAAATCATGCTTATTTCATGCAGAATTCCAGCTGCAGTTTACCCAACGAAAAATACTGGAAATTTCAATTAGATTCAGTGCAGATGCACTGAAGATGCTTTAAAGCATTACACTAAATGTTTCTGATGAGTTTGGAGTCATTTGGGTAACTTTTGGAACACAGCACGTGAAGGCAAGGTTTTTGATGGGTTTAATACAAGTGCCCGAGCTAGGGTTAGGGTTAGGGCTTGAATGAGAAGCAGACATTTTCTGATGCCTTTGCTGTGCTTTTGGAGGCAGTTAAAATGCAGGAAAAGTGTTGTTTTGTTGTTTCCTTGACGACAACTTTTGGCCCACATTTTCGATTTTTGCTAAGCCACGCACGCGGCTGTCGCTCAAAAATGGTTAAAAATGCAAAAATTTTCAAATGCCCTTTTTACGTGCTGAACTCTTTCGTTTTTTGTATTGGAATCCAAATAAAGTGATACTTTTAGCCAAACTTTAGTGGAAATTGTGATGCTGACCCCAATATGCCACATTGATGGGTTTAATACAAGTGCCCGAGCTAGGGTTAGGGTTAGGGCTTGAATGCGAAGCAGACATTTTCTGATGCCTTTGCTGTGCTTTTGGAGGCAGTTGAAATGCAGGAAAAGTGTTGTTTTGTTGTTTCCTTGACGACAACTTTTGGCCCACATTTTCGATTTTTGCTAAGCCGCGCGGCTGTCGCTCAAAAATGGTTAAAAATGCAAAAATTTTCAAATGCCCTTTTTACGTGCTGAACTCTTTTGTTTTTTGTATTGGAATCCAAATAAAGTGATACTTTTAGCCAAACTTTAGTGGAAATTGTGATGCTGACCCCAATATGCCACAAATCATGCTTATTTCATGCAGAATTCCAGCTGCAGTTTACCCAACGAAAAATACTGGAAATGTCAAGCAGATTCAGTGCAGATGCACTGAAGATGCTTTAAAGCATTACATTAAATGTTTCTGATGAGTTTGGAGTCATTTGGGTAACTTTCGGAACACAGCACGTGAAGGTAAGGTTTTTGATGGGTTTAATACAAGTGCCCGAGCTAGGGTTAGGGTTAGGGCTTGAATGAGAAGCAGACATTTTCTGATGCCTTTCCTGTGCTTTTGGAGGCAGTTGAAATGCTGGAAAAGTGTTGTTTTGTTGTTTCCTTGACGACAACTTTTGGCCCACATTTTCGATTTTTGCTAAGCCGCGCGGCTGTCGCTCAAAAATGGTTAAAAATGCAAAAATTTTCAAATGCCCTTTAAACGTGCTGAACTCTTTCGTTTTTTGTATTGGAATCCAAATAAAGTGATACTTTTAGCCAAACTTTAGTGGAAATTGTGATGCTGACCCCAATATGCCACAAATCATGCTTATTTCATGCAGAATTCCAGCTGCAGTTTACCCAACGAAAAATACTGGAAATGTCAAGCGGATTCAGTGCAGATGCACTGAAGATGCTTTAAAGCATTACATTAAATGTTTCTGATGAGTTTGGAGTCATTTGGGTAACTTTTTGAACACAGCACGTGAAGGCAAGGTTTTTGATGGGTTTAATACAAGTGCCCGAGCTAGGGTTAGGGTTAGGGCTTGAATGAGAAGCAGACATTTTCTGATGCCTTTGCTGTGCTTTTGGAGGCAGTTGAAATGCAGGAAAAGTGTTGTTTTGTTGTTTCCTTGACGACAACTTTTGGCCCACATTTTCGATTTTTGCTAAGCCGCGCGGCTGTCGCTCAAAAATGGTTAAAAATGCAAAAATTTTCAAATGCCCTTTTTACGTGCTGAACTCTTTCGTTTTTTGTATTGGAATCCAAATAAAGTGATACTTTTAGCCAAACTTTAGTGGAAATTGTGATGCTGACCCCAATATGCCACATTGATGGGTTTAATACAAGTGCCCGAGCTAGGGTAAGGGTTAGGGCTTGAATGTGAAGCAGACATTTTCTGATGCCTTTGCTGTGCTTTTGGAGGCAGTTGAAATGCAGGAAAAGTGTTGTTTTGTTGTTTCCTTGACGACAACTTTTGGCCCACATTTTCGATTTTTGCTAAGCCGCGCGGCTGTCGCTCAAAAATGGTTAAAAATGCAAAAATTTTCAAATGCCCTTTTTACGTGCTGAACTCTTTCGTTTTTTGTATTGGAATCCAAATAAATTGATACTTTTAGCCAAACTTTAGTGGAAATTGTGATGCTGACCCCAATATGCCACATTGATGGGTTTAATACAAGTGCCCGAGCTAGGGTTAGGGTTAGGGCTTGAATGCGAAGCAGACATTTTCTGATGCCTTTGCTGTGCTTTTGGAGGCAGTTGAAATGCAGGAAAAGTGTTGTTTTGTTGTTTCCTTGACGACAACTTTTGGCCCACATTTTCGATTTTTGCTAAGCCGCGCAGCTGTCGCTCAAAAATGGTTAAAAATGCAAAAATTTTCAAATGCCCTTTTTACGTCCTGAACTCTTTCGTTTTTTGTATTGGAATCCAAATAAAGTGATACTTTTAGCCAAACTTTAGTGGAAATTGTGATGCTGACCCCAATATGCCACATTGATGGGTTTAATACAAGTGCCCGAGCTAGGGTTAGGGTTAGAGCTTGAATGAGAAGCAGACATTTTCTGATGCCTTTGCTGTGCTTTTGGAGGCAGTTGAAATGCAGGAAAAGTGTTGTTTTGTTGTTTCCTTGACGACAACTTTTGGCCCACATTTGCGATTTTTGCTAAGCCGCGCGGCTGTCGCTCAAAAATGGTTTAAAATGCAAAAATTTTCAAATACCCTTTTTACATGCTAAACTCTTTCGTTTTTTGTATTGGAATCCAAATAAAGTGTTGCTTCTAGCCAAACTTTAGTGGAAATTGTGATGCTGACCCCAATATGCCACATTGATGGGTTTAATACAAGTGCCCGAGCTAGGGTTAGGGTTAGGGCTTGAATGAGAAGCAGACATTTTCTGATGCCTTTGCTGTGCTTTTGGAGGCAGTTGAAATGCAGGAAAAGTTTTGTTTTGTTGTTTACATGACGACAACTTTTGGCCCACATTTGTGATTTTTGCTAAGCCGCGCGGCTGTCGCTCAGAAATGGTTAAAAATGCAAACATTTTCAAATACCCTTTTAACGTGCTAAACTCTTTTGTTTTTTGTATTGGAATCCAAATAAAGTGATACTTTTAGCCAAACTTTAGTGGAAATTGTGATGCTGACCCCAATATGCCACAAATCATGCTTATTTCATGCAGAATTCCAGCTGCAGTTTACCCAACGAAAAATACTGGAAATGTCAATTAGATTCTGTGCAGATGCACTGAAGATGCTTTAAAGCATTACATTAAATGTTTCTGATGAGTTTGGAGTCATTTGGGTAACTTTTTGAACACAGCACGTGAAGGCAAGGTTTTTGATGGGTTTAATACAAGTGCCCGAGCTAGGGTTAGGGTTAGGGCTTGAATGAGAAGCAGACATTTTCTGATGCCTTTGCTGTGCTTTTGGAGGCAGTTGAAATGCAGGAAAACTGTTGTTTTGTTGTTTCCTTGACGACAACTTTTGGCCCACATTTTCGATTTTTGCTAAGCCGCGCGGCTGTCGCTCAAAAATGGTTAAAAATGCAAAAATTTTCAAATGCCCTTTTTACGTGCTGAACTCTTTCGTTTTTTGTATTGGAATCCAAATAAAGTGATACTTTTAGCCAAACTTTAGTGGAAATTGTGATGCTGACCCCAATATGCCACATTGATGGGTTTAATACAAGTGCCCGAGCTAGGGTAAGGGTTAGGGCTTGAATGTGAAGCAGACATTTTCTGATGCCTTTGCTGTGCTTTTGGAGGCAGTTGAAATGCAGGAAAAGTGTTGTTTTGTTGTTTCCTTGACGACAACTTTTGGCCCACATTTTCGATTTTTGCTAAGCCGCGCGGCTGTCGCTCAAAAATGGTTAAAAATGCAAAAATTTTCAAGTGCCCTTTTTACGTGCTGAACTCTTTCGTTTTTTGTATTGGAATCCAAATAAAGTGATACTTTTAGCCAAACTTTAGTGGAAATTGTGATGCTGACCCCAATATGCCACAAATCATGCTTATTTCATGCAGAATTCCAGCTGCAGTTTACCCAACGAAAAATACTGGAAATGTCAAGCAGATTCAGTGCAGATGCACTGAAGATGCTTTAAAGCATTACATTAAATGTTTCTGATGAGTTTGGAGTCATTTGGGTAACTTTTGGAACACAGCACGTGAAGGCAAGGTTTTTGATGGGTTTAATACAAGTGCCCGAGCTAGGGTTAGGGTTAGGGCTTGAATGAGAAGCAGACATTTTCTGATGACTTTGCTGTGCTTTTGGAGGCAGTTGAAATGCAGGAAAAGTGTTGTTTTGTTGTTTCCTTGACGACAACTTTTGGCCCACATTTGCGATTTTTGCTAAGCCGCGCGGCTGTCGCTCAAAAATGGTTTAAAATGCAAAAATTTTCAAATACCCTTTTTACATGCTAAACTCTTTCGTTTTTTGTATTGGAATCCAAATAAAGTGATACTTCTAGCCAAACTTTAGTGGAAATTGTGATGCTGACCCCAATATGCCACATTGATGGGTTTAATACAAGTGCCCGAGCTAGGGTTAGGGTTAGGGCTTGAATGAGAAGCAGACATTTTCTGATGCCTTTGCTGTGCTTTTGGAGGCAGTTGAAATGCAGGAAAAGTTTTGTTTTGTTGTTTACATGACGACAACTTTTGGCCCACATTTGTGATTTTTGCTAAGCCGCGCGGCTGTCGCTCAGAAATGGTTAAAAATGCAAAAATTTTCAAATACCCTTTTAACGTGCTAAACTCTTTTGTTTTTTGTATTGGAATCCAAATAAAGTGATACTTTTAGCCAAACTTTAGTGGAAATTGTGATGCTGACCCCAATATGCCACATTGATGGGTTTAATACAAGTGCCCGAGCTAGGGTTAGGGTTAGGGCTTGAATGCGAAGCAGACATTTTCTGATGCCTTTGCTGTGCTTTTGGAGGCAGTTGAAATGCAGGAAAAGTGTTGTTTTTTTGTTTCCATGACGACAACTCTTGGCCCACATTTTCGATTTTTGCTAAGCCGCGCGGCTGTCGCTCAAAAATGGTTAAAAATGCAAAAATTTTCAAATGCCCTTTTTACGTGCTGAACTCTTTCGTTTCTTGTATTGGAATCCAAATAAAGTGATACTTTTAGCCAAACTTTAGTGGAAATTGTGATGCTGACCCCAATATGCCACAAATCATGCTTATTTCATGCAGAATTCCAGCTGCAGTTGACCCAACGAAAAATACTGGAAATGTCAAGCAGATTCAGTGCAGATGCGCTGAAGATGCTTTAAAGCATTACATTAAATGTTTCTGATGAGTTTGGAGTCATTTGGGTAACTTTTGGACCACAGCACATGAAGGCAAGTTTTTTGATGGGTTTAATACAAGTGCCCGAGCTAGGGTTAGGGTTAGGGCTTGAATGAGAAGCAGACATTTTCTGATGCCTTTGCTGTGCTTTTGGAGGCAGTTGAAATGCAGGAAAAGTGTTCTTTTGTTGTTTCCTTGACGTCAACTTTTGGCCCACATTTGCGATTTTTGCTAAGCCGCGTGGCTGTCGCTCAAAAATGGTTAAAAATGCAAAAATTTTCAAATGCCCTTTTTACGTGCTGAACTCTTTCGTTTTTTGTATTGGAATCCAAATAAAGTGATACTTTTAGCCAAACTTTAGTGGAAATTGTGATGCTGACCCCAATATGCCACATTGATGGGTTTAATACAAGTGCCTGAGCTAGGGTTAGGGTTAGGGCTTGAATGCGAAGCAGACATTTTCTGATGCCTTTGCTGTGCTTTTGGAGGCAGTTGAAATGCAGGAAAATTGTTGTTTTGTTGTTTCCTTGACGACAACTTTTGGCCCACATTTGCGATTTTTGCTAAGCCGCGCGGCTGTCACTCAAAAATGGTTAAAAATGCAAAAATTTTCAAATGCCCTTTTTACGTGCTGAACTCTTTCGTTTTTTGTATTGGAATCCAAATAAAGTGATACTTTTAGCCAAACTTTAGTGGAAATTGTGATGCTGACCCCAATATGCCACAAATCATGCTTATTTCATGCAGAATTCCAGCTGCAGTTTACCCAACGAAAAATACTGGAAATGTCAAGCAGATTCAGTGCAGATGCACTGAAGATGCTTTAAAGCATTACATTAAATGTTTCTGATGAGTTTGGAGTCATTTGGGTAACTTTTGGAACACAGCACGTGAAGGCAAGGTTTTTGATGGGTTTAATACAAGTGCCCGAGCTAGGGTTAGGGTTAGGGCTTGAATGCGAAGCAGACATTTTCTGATGCCTTTGCTGTGCTTTTGGAGGCAGTTGAAATGCAGGAAAAGTGTTGTTTTTTTGTTTCCATGACGACAACTCTTGGCCCACATTTTCGATTTTTGCTAAGCCGCGCGGCTGTCGCTCAAAAATGGTTAAAAATGCAAAAATTTTCAAATGCCCTTTTTACGTGCTGAACTCTTTCGTTTCTTGTATTGGAATCCAAATAAAGTGATACTTTTAGCCAAACTTTAGTGGAAATTGTGATGCTGACCCCAATATGCCACAAATCATGCTTATTTCATGCAGAATTCCAGCTGCAGTTGACCCAACGAAAAATACTGGAAATGTCAAGCAGATTCAGTGCAGATGCACTGAAGATGCTTTAAAGCATTACATTAAATGTTTCTGATGAGTTTGGAGTCATTTGGGTAACTTTTGGACCACAGCACATGAAGGCAAGTTTTTTGATGGGTTTAATACAAGTGCCCGAGCTAGGGTTAGGGTTAGGGCTTGAATGAGAAGCAGACATTTTCTGATGCCTTTGCTGTGCTTTTGGAGGCAGTTGAAATGCAGGAAAAGTGTTGTTTTGTTGTTTCCATGACGTCAACTTTTGGCCCACATTTGCGATTTTTGCTAAGCCGCGCGGCTGTCGCTCAAAAATGGTTAAAAATGCACAAATTTTCAAATGCCCTTTTTACGTGCTGAACTCTTTCGTTTTTTGTATTGGAATCCAAATAATGTGATACTTTTAGACAAACTTTAGTGGAAATTGTGATGCTGACCCCAATATGCCACATTGATGGGTTTAATACAAGTGCCCGAGCTAGGGTTGGGGTTAGGGCTTGAATGAGAAGCAGACATATTCTGATGCCTTTGCTGTGCTTTTGGAGGCAGTTGAAATGCAGGAAAAGTGTTGTTTTGTTGTTTCCATGACGACAACTTTTGGCCCACATTTGCGATTTTTGCTAAGCCGTGCGGCTGTCGCTCAAAAATGGTTAAAAATGCAAAAATTTTCAAATACCCTTTTTACGTGCTAAACTCTTTCGTTTTTTGTATTGGAATCCAAATAAAGTGATACTTTTAGCCAAACTTTAGTGGAAATTGTGATGCTGACCCCAATATGCCACATTGATGGGTTTAATACAAGTGCCCGAGCTAGGGTTAGGGTTAGGGCTTGAATGAGAAGCAGACATTTTCTGATGCCTTTGCTGTGCTTTTGGAGGCAGTTGAAATGCTGGAAAAGTGTTGTTTTGTTGTTTCCTTGACGACAACTTTTGGCCCACATTTTCGATTTTTGCTAAGCCGCGCGGCTGTCGCTCAAAAATGGTTAAAAATGCAAAAATTTTCAAATGCCCTTTAAACGTGCTGAACTCTTTCGTTTTTTGTATTGGAATCCAAATAAAGTGATACTTTTAGCCAAACTTTAGTGGAAATTGTGATGCTGACCCCAATATGCCACAAATCATGCTTATTTCATGCAGAATTCCAGCTGCAGTTTACCCAACGAAAAATACTGGAAATGTCAAGCGGATTCAGTGCAGATGCACTGAAGATGCTTTAAAGCATTACATTAAATGTTTCTGATGAGTTTGGAGTCATTTGGGTAACTTTTTGAACACAGCACGTGAAGGCAAGGTTTTTGATGGGTTTAATACAAGTGCCCGAGCTAGGGTTAGGGTTAGGGCTTGAATGAGAAGCAGACATTTTCTGATGCCTTTGCTGTGCTTTTGGAGGCAGTTGAAATGCAGGAAAAGTGTTGTTTTGTTGTTTCCTTGACGACAACTTTTGGCCCACATTTTCGATTTTTGCTAAGCCGCGCGGCTGTCGCTCAAAAATGGTTAGAAATGCAAAAATTTTCAAATGCCATTTTTACGTGCTGAACTCTTTCGTTTTTTGTATTGGAATCCAAATAAAGTGATACTTTTAGTCAAACTTTAGTGGAAATTGTGATGCTGACCCCAATATGCCACATTGATGGGTTTAATACAAGTGCCCGAGCTAGGATTAGGGTTAGGGCTTGAATGAGAAGCAGACATTTTCTGATGCCTTTGCTGTGCTTTTGGAGGCAGTTGAAATGCAGGAAAAGTGTTGTTTTGTTGTTTCCTTGACGTCAACTTTTGGCCCACATTTTCGATTTTTGCTAAGCCGCGCGGCTGTCGCTCAAAAATGGTTAAAAATGCAACAATTTTCAAATGCCCTTTTTACGTGCTGAACTCTTTCATTTTTTGTATTGGAATCCAAATAAAGTGATACTTTTAGCCAAACTTTAGTGGAAATTGTGATGCTGACCCCAATATGCCACATTGATGGGTTTAATACAAGTGCCCGAGCTAGGGTTAGGGTTAGGGCTTGAATGCGAAGCAGACATTTTCTGATGCCTTTGCTGTGCTTTTGGAGGCAGTTGAAATGCAGGAAAAGTGTTGTTTTGTTGTTTCCTTGACGACAACTTTTGGCCCACATTTTCGATTTTTGCTAAGCCGCGCGGCTGTCGCTCAAAATGGTTAAAAATGCAAAAATTTTCAAATGCCCTTTTTACGTGCTGAACTCTTTCGTTTTTTGTATTGGAATCCAAATAAAGTGATACTTTTAGCCAAACTTTAGTGGAAATTGTGATGCTGACCCCAATATGCCACAAATCATGCTTATTTCATGCAGAATTCCAGCTGCAGTTGACCCAACGAAAAATACTGGAAATGTCAAGCAGATTCAGTGCAGATGCACTGAAGATGCTGTAAAGCATTACATTAAATGTTTCTGATGAGTTTGGAGTCATTTGGGTAACTTTTGGAACACAGCACGTGAAGGCAAGGTTTTTGATGGGTTTAATACAAGTGCCCGAGCTAGGGTTAGGGTTAGGGCTTGAATGAGAAGCAGACATTTTCTGATGCCTTTGCTGTGCTTTTGGAGGCAGTTGAAATGCAGGAAAAGTGTTGTTTTGTTGTTTCCTTGACGACAACTTTTGGCCCACATTTTCGATTTTTGCTAAGCCGCGCGGCTGTCGCTCAAAAATGGTTAAAAATGCAAAAATTTTCAAATGCCCTTTTTACGTGCTGAACTCTTTTGTTTTTTGTATTGGAATCCAAATAAAGTGATACTTTTAGCCAAACTTTAGTGGAAATTGTGATGCTGACCCCAATATGCCACAAATCATGCTTATTTCATGCAGAATTCCAGCTGCAGTTGACCCAACGAGAAATACTGGAAATGTCAAGCAGATTCAGTGCAGATGCACTGAAGATGCTTTAAAGCATTACATTAAATGTTTCTGATGAGTTTGGAGTCATTTGGGTAACTTTTGGAACACAGCACGTGAAGGCAAGGTTTTTGATGGGTTTAATACAAGTGCCCGAGCTAGGGTTAGGGTTAGGGCTTGAATGAGAAGCAGACATTTTCTGATGCCTTTGCGATGCTTTTGGAGGCAGTTGAAATGCTGGAAAAGTGTTGTTTTGTTGTTTCCTTGACGACAACTTTTGGCCCACATTTTCGATTTTTGCTAAGCCGCGCGGCTGTCGCTCAAAAATGGTTAAAAATGCAAAAATTTTCAAATGCCCTTTTTACGTGCTGAACTCTTTCGTTTTTTGTATTGGAATCCAAATAAAGTGATACTTTTAGCCAAACTTTAGTGGAAATTGTGATGCTGACCCCAATATGCCACATTGATGGGTTTAATACAAGTGCCCGAGCTAGGGTTAGGGTTAGGGCTTGAATGCGAAGCAGACATTTTCTGATGCCTTTGCTGTGCTTTTGGAGGCAGTTGAAATGCAGGAAAAGTGTTGTTTTGTTGTTTCTTTGACGACAACTTTTGGCCCAACTTTTTCAATTTTTGCTAAGCCGCGCGGCTGTCGCTCAAAAATGGTTAAAAATGCAAAAATTTTCAAATGCCCTTTTTACGTGCTGAACTCTTTTGTTTTTTGTATTGGAATCCAAATAAAGTGATACTTTTAGCCAAACTTTAGTGGAAATTGTGATGCTGACCCCAATATGCCACAAATCATGCTTATATCATGAAGAATTCCAGCTGCAGTTTACCCAACGAAAAATACTGGAAATGTCAAGCAGATTCAGTGCAGATGCACTGAAGATGCTTTAAAGCATTACATTAAATGTTTCTGATGAGTTTGGAGTCATTTGGGTAACTTTTGGAACACAGCACGTGAAGGCAAGGTTTTTGATGGGTTTAATACAAGTGCCCGAGCTAGGGTTAGGGTTAGGGCTTGAATGAGAAGCAGACATTTTCTGATGCCTTTCCTGTGCTTTTGGAGGCAGTTGAAATGCTGGAAAAGTGATGTTTTGTTGTTTCCTTGACGACAACTTTAGGCCCACATTTTCGATTTTTGCTAAGCCGCGCGGCTGTCGCTCAAAAATGGTTAAAAATGCAAAAATTTTCAAATGCCCTTTTTACGTGCTGAACTCTTTCGTTTTTTGTATTGGAATCCAAATAAAGTGATACTTTTAGCCAAACTTTAGTGGAAATTGTGATGCTGACCCCAATATGCCACAATGATGGGTTTAATACAAGTGCCCGAGCTAGGGTTAGGGTTAGGGCTTAAATGCGAAGCAGACATTTTCTGATGCCTTTGCTGTGCTTTTGGAGGCAGTTGAAATGCAGGAAAACTGTTGTTTTGTTGTTTCCTTGACGACAACTTTTGGCCCACATTTTCGATTTTTGCTAAGCCGCGCGGCTGTCGCTCAAAAATGGTTAAAAATGCAAAAATTTTCAAATGCCCTTTTTACGTGCTGAACTCTTTCGTTTTTTGTATTGGAATCCAAATAAAGTGATACTTTTAGCCAAACTTTAGTGGAAATTGTGATGCTGACCCCAATATGCCACAAATCATGCTTATTTCATGCAGAATTCCAGCTGCAGTTTACCCAACGAAAAATACTGGAAATGTCAAGCAGATTCAGTGCAGATGCACTGAAGATGCTTTAAAGCATTACATTAAATGTTTCTGATGAGTTTGGAGTCATTTGGGTAACTTTTGGAACACAGCACGTGAAGGCAAGGTTTTTGATGGGTTTAATACAAGTGCCCGAGCTAGGGTTAGGGTTAGGGCTTGAATGAGAAGCAGACATTTTCTGATGCCTTTCCTGTGCTTTTGGAGGCAGTTGAAATGCTGGAAAAGTGATGTTTTGTTGTTTCCTTGACGACAACTTTAGGCCCACATTTTCGATTTTTGCTAAGCCGCGCGGCTGTCGCTCAAAAATGGTTAAAAATGCAAAAATTTTCAAATGCCCTTTTTACGTGCTGAACTCTTTCGTTTTTTGTATTGGAATCCAAATAAAGTGATACTTTTAGCCAAACTTTAGTGGAAATTGTGATGCTGACCCCAATATGCCACAAATCATGCTTATTTCATGCAGAATTCCAGCTGCAGTTTACCCAACGAAAAATACTGGAAATGTCAAGCAGATTCAGTGCAGATGCACTGAAGATGCTTTAAAGCATTACATTAAATGTTTCTGATGAGTTTGGAGTCATTTGGGTAACTTTTGGAACACAGCACGTGAAGGCAAGGTTTTTGATGGGTTTAATACAAGTGCCCGAGCTAAGGTTAGGGTTAGGGCTTGAATGAGAAGCAGACATTTTCTGATGCCTTTGCTGTGCGTTTGGAGGCAGTTGAAATGCAGGAAAAGTGTTGTTTTGTTGTTTCCTTGACGACAACTTTTGGCCCACATTTTCGATTTTTGCTAAGCCGCGCGGCTGTCGCTCAAAAATGGTTAAAAATGCAAAAATTTTCAAATGCCCTTTTTACGTGCTGAACTCTTTCGTTTTTTGTATTGGAATCCAAATAAAGTGATACTTCTAGCCAAACTTTAGTGGAAATTGTGATGCTGACCCCAATATGCCACATTGATGGGTTTAATACAAGTGCCCGAGCTAGGGTTAGGGTTAGGGCTTGAATGCGAAGCAGACATTTTCTGATGCCTTTGCTGTGCTTTTGGAGGCAGTTGAAATGCAGGAAAAGTGTTGTTTTGTTGTTTCCTTGACGACAACTTTTGGCCCACATTTGCGATTTTTGCTAAGCCGCGCGGCTGTCGCTCAAAAATGGTTTAAAATGCAAACAATTTCAAATACCCTTTTTACATGCTAAACTCTTTCGTTTTTTGTATTGGAATCCAAATAAAGTGATACTTCTAGCCAAACTTTAGTGGAAATTGTGATGCTGACCCCAATATGCCACATTGATGGGTTTAATACAAGTGCCCGAGCTAGGGTTAGGGTTAGGGCTTGAATGAGAAGCAGACATTTTCTGATGCCTTTGCTGTGCTTTTGGAGGCAGTTGAAATGCAGGAAAAGTGTTGTTTTGTTGTTTACATGACGACAACTTTTGGCCCACATTTGTGATTTTTGCTAAGCCGCGCGGCTGTCGCTCAAAAATGGTTAAAAATGCAAAAATTTTCAAATGCCCTTTTTACGTGCTGAACTCTTTCGTTTTTTGTATTGGAATCCAAATAAAGTGATACTTTTAGCCAAACTTTAGTGGAAATTGTGATGCTGACCCCAATATGCCACAATGATGGGTTTAATACAAGTGCCCGAGCTAGGGTTAGGGTTAGGGCTTAAATGCGAAGCAGACATTTTCTGATGCCTTTGCTGTGCTTTTGGAGGCAGTTGAAATGCAGGAAAACTGTTGTTTTGTTGTTTCCTTGACGACAACTTTTGGCCCACATTTTCGATTTTTGCTAAGCCGCGCGGCTGTCGCTCAAAAATGGTTAAAAATGCAAAAATTTTCAAATGCCCTTTTTACGTGCTGAACTCTTTCGTTTTTTGTATTGGAATCCAAATAAAGTGATACTTTTAGCCAAACTTTAGTGGAAATTGTGATGCTGACCCCAATATGCCACAAATCATGCTTATTTCATGCAGAATTCCAGCTGCAGTTTACCCAACGAAAAATACTGGAAATGTCAAGCAGATTCAGTGCAGATGCACTGAAGATGCTTTAAAGCATTACATTAAATGTTTCTGATGAGTTTGGAGTCATTTGGGTAACTTTTGGAACACAGCACGTGAAGGCAAGGTTTTTGATGGGTTTAATACAAGTGCCCGAGCTAGGGTTAGGGTTAGGGCTTGAATGAGAAGCAGACATTTTCTGATGCCTTTCCTGTGCTTTTGGAGGCAGTTGAAATGCTGGAAAAGTGATGTTTTGTTGTTTCCTTGACGACAACTTTAGGCCCACATTTTCGATTTTTGCTAAGCCGCGCGGCTGTCGCTCAAAAATGGTTAAAAATGCAAAAATTTTCAAATGCCCTTTTTACGTGCTGAACTCTTTCGTTTTTTGTATTGGAATCCAAATAAAGTGATACTTTTAGCCAAACTTTAGTGGAAATTGTGATGCTGACCCCAATATGCCACAATGATGGGTTTAATACAAGTGCCCGAGCTAGGGTTAGGGTTAGGGCTTAAATGCGAAGCAGACATTTTCTGATGCCTTTGCTGTGCTTTTGGAGGCAGTTGAAATGCAGGAAAACTGTTGTTTTGTTGTTTCCTTGACGACAACTTTTGGCCCACATTTTCGATTTTTGCTAAGCCGCGCGGCTGTCGCTCAAAAATGGTTAAAAATGCAAAAATTTTCAAATGCCCTTTTTACGTGCTGAACTCTTTCGTTTTTTGTATTGGAATCCAAATAAAGTGATACTTTTAGCCAAACTTTAGTGGAAATTGTGATGCTGACCCCAATATGCCACATTGATGGGTTTAATACAAGTGCCCGAGCTAGGGTAAGGGTTAGGGCTTGAATGTGAAGCAGACATTTTCTGATGCCTTTGCTGTGCTTTTGGAGGCAGTTGAAATGCAGGAAAAGTGTTGTTTTGTTGTTTCCTTGACGACAACTTTTGGCCCAACTTTTTCAATTTTTGCTAAGCCGCGCGGCTGTCGCTCAAAAATGGTTAAAAAAGCAAAAATTTTCAAATGCCCTTTTTACGTGCTGAACTCTTTTGTTTTTTGTATTGGAATCCAAATAAAGTGATACTTTTAGCCAAACTTTAGTGGAAATTGTGATGCTGACCCCAATATGCCACAAATCATGCTTATATCATGCAGAATTCCAGCTGCAGTTTACCCAACGAAAAATACTGGAAATGTCAAGCAGATTCAGTGCAGATGCACTGAAGATGCTTTAAAGCATTACATTAAATGTTTCTGATGAGTTTGGAGTCATTTGGGTAACTTTTGGAACACAGCACGTGAAGGCAAGGTTTTTGATGGGTTTAATACAAGTGCCCGAGCTAGGGTTAGGGTTAGGGCTTGAATGAGAAGCAGACATTTTCTGATGCCTTTCCTGTGCTTTTGGAGGCAGTTGAAATGCTGGAAAAGTGATGTTTTGTTGTTTCCTTGACGACAACTTTAGGCCCACATTTTCGATTTTTGCTAAGCCGCGCGGCTGTCGCTCAAAAATGGTTAAAAATGCAAAAATTTTCAAATGCCCTTTTTACGTGCTGAACTCTTTCGTTTTTTGTATTGGAATCCAAATAAAGTGATACTTTTAGCCAAACTTTAGTGGAAATTGTGATGCTGACCCCAATATGCCACAATGATGGGTTTAATACAAGTGCCCGAGCTAGGGTTAGGGTTAGGGCTTAAATGCGAAGCAGACATTTTCTGATGCCTTTGCTGTGCTTTTGGAGGCAGTTGAAATGCAGGAAAACTGTTGTTTTGTTGTTTCCTTGACGACAACTTTTGGCCCACATTTTCGATTTTTGCTAAGCCGCGCGGCTGTCGCTCAAAAATGGTTAAAAATGCAAAAATTTTCAAATGCCCTTTTTACGTGCTGAACTCTTTCGTTTTTTGTATTGGAATCCAAATAAAGTGATACTTTTAGCCAAACTTTAGTGGAAATTGTGATGCTGACCCCAATATGCCACAAATCATGCTTATTTCATGCAGAATTCCAGCTGCAGTTTACCCAACGAAAAATACTGGAAATGTCAAGCAGATTCAGTGCAGATGCACTGAAGATGCTTTAAAGCATTACATTAAATGTTTCTGATGAGTTTGGAGTCATTTGGGTAACTTTTGGAACACAGCACGTGAAGGCAAGGTTTTTGATGGGTTTAATACAAGTGCCCGAGCTAGGGTTAGGGTTAGGGCTTGAATGAGAAGCAGACATTTTCTGATGCCTTTCCTGTGCTTTTGGAGGCAGTTGAAATGCTGGAAAAGTGATGTTTTGTTGTTTCCTTGACGACAACTTTAGGCCCACATTTTCGATTTTTGCTAAGCCGCGCGGCTGTCGCTCAAAAATGGTTAAAAATGCAAAAATTTTCAAATGCCCTTTTTACGTGCTGAACTCTTTCGTTTTTTGTATTGGAATCCAAATAAAGTGATACTTTTAGCCAAACTTTAGTGGAAATTGTGATGCTGACCCCAATATGCCACAATGATGGGTTTAATACAAGTGCCCGAGCTAGGGTTAGGGTTAGGGCTTAAATGCGAAGCAGACATTTTCTGATGCCTTTGCTGTGCTTTTGGAGGCAGTTGAAATGCAGGAAAACTGTTGTTTTGTTGTTTCCTTGACGACAACTTTTGGCCCACATTTTCGATTTTTGCTAAGCCGCGCGGCTGTCGCTCAAAAATGGTTAAAAATGCAAAAATTTTCAAATGCCCTTTTTACGTGCTGAACTCTTTCGTTTTTTGTATTGGAATCCAAATAAAGTGATACTTTTAGCCAAACTTTAGTGGAAATTGTGATGCTGACCCCAATATGCCACAAATCATGCTTATTTCATGCAGAATTCCAGCTGCAGTTTACCCAACGAAAAATACTGGAAATGTCAAGCAGATTCAGTGCAGATGCACTGAAGATGCTTTAAAGCATTACATTAAATGTTTCTGATGAGTTTGGAGTCATTTGGGTAACTTTTGGAACACAGCACGTGAAGGCAAGGTTTTTGATGGGTTTAATACAAGTGCCCGAGCTAGGGTTAGGGTTAGGGCTTGAATGAGAAGCAGACATTTTCTGATGCCTTTGCTGTGCGTTTGGAGGCAGTTGAAATGCAGGAAAAGTGTTGTTTTGTTGTTTCCTTGACGACAACTTTTGGCCCACATTTTCGATTTTTGCTAAGCCGCGCGGCTGTCGCTCAAAAATGGTTAAAAATGCAAAAATTTTCAAATGCCCTTTTTACGTGCTGAACTCTTTCGTTTTTTGTATTGGAATCCAAATAAAGTGATACTTCTAGCCAAACTTTAGTGGAAATTGTGATGCTGACCCCAATATGCCACATTGATGGGTTTAATACAAGTGCCCGAGCTAGGGTTAGGGTTAGGGCTTGAATGCGAAGCAGACATTTTCTGATGCCTTTGCTGTGCTTTTGGAGGCAGTTGAAATGCAGGAAAAGTGTTGTTTTGTTGTTTCCTTGACGACAACTTTTGGCCCACATTTTCGATTTTTGCTAAGCCGCGCGGCTGTCGCTCAAAAATGGTTAAAAATGCAAAAATTTTCAAATGCCCTTTTTACGTGCTGAACTCTTTCGTTTTTTGTATTGGAATCCAAATAAAGTGATACTTTTAGCCAAACTTTAGTGGAAATTGTGATGCTGACCCAAATATGCCACATTGATGGGTTTAATACAAGTGCCCGAGCAAGGGTTAGGGTTAGAGCTTGAATGAGAAGCAGACATTTTCTGATGCCTTTGCTGTGCTTTTGGAGGCAGTTGAAATGCAGGAAAAGTGTTGTTTTGTTGTTTCCTTGACGACAACTTTTGGCCCACATTTGCGATTTTTGCTAAGCCGCGCGGCTGTCGCTCAAAAATGGTTTAAAATGCAAACAATTTCAAATACCCTTTTTACATGCTAAACTCTTTCGTTTTTTGTATTGGAATCCAAATAAAGTGATACTTCTAGCCAAACTTTAGTGGAAATTGTGATGCTCACCCCAATATGCCACATTGATGGGTTTAATACAAGTGCCCGAGCTAGGGTTAGGGTTAGGGCTTGAATGAGAAGCAGACATTTTCTGATGCCTTTGCTGTGCTTTTGGAGGCAGTTGAAATGCAGGAAAAGTGTTGTTTTGTTGTTTACATGACGACAACTTTTGGCCCACATTTGTGATTTTTGCTAAGCCGCGCGGCTGTCGCTCAGAAATGGTTAAAAATGCAAACATTTTCAAATACCCTTTTTACGTGCTAAACTCTTTTGTTTTTTTGTATTGGAATCCAAATAAAGTGATACTTTTAGCCAAACTTTAGTGGAAATTGTGATGCTGACCCCAATATGCCACATTGATGGGTTTAATACAAGTGCCCGAGCTAGGGTTAGGGTTAGGGCTTGAATGAGAAGCAGACATTTTCTGATACCTTTGCTGTGCTTTTGGAGGCAGTTGAAATGCAGGAAAAGTGTTGTTTTGTTGTTTCCTTGTCTACAACTTTTGGCCCACATTTGCGATTTTTGCTAAGCCGCGCGGCTGTCGCTCAAAAATGGTTAAAAATGCAAAAATTTTCAAATGCCCTTTTTACGTGCTGAACTCTTTCGTTTTTTGTATTGGAATCCAAATAAAGTGATACTTTTAGCCAAACTTTAGTGGAAATTGTGATGCTGACCCCAATATGCCACAAATCATGCTTATTTCATGCAGAATTCCAGCTGCAGTTGACCCAACGAGAAATACTGGAAATGTCAAGCAGATTCAGTGCAGATGCACTGAAGATGCTTTAAAGCATTACATTAAATGTTTCTGATGAGTTTGGAGTCATTTGGGTAACTTTTGGAACACAGCACGTGAAGGCAAGGTTTTTGATGGGTTTAATACAAGTGCCCGAGCTAGGGTTAGGGCTTGAATGAGAAGCAGACATTTTCTGATGCCTTTGCTGTGCTTTTGGAGGCAGTTGAAATGCAGGAAAAGTGTTGTTTTGTTGTTTCCTTGACGACAACTTTTGGCCCACATTTTCGATTTTTGCTAAGCCGTGCGGCTGTCGCTCAAAAATGGTTAAAAATGCAAACATTTTCAAATACCCTTTTTACGTGCTAAACTCTTTTGTTTTTTGTATTGGAATCCAAATAAAGTGATACTTTTAGCCAAACTTTAGTGGAAATTGTGATGCTGACCCCAATATGCCACATTGATGGGTTTAATACAAGTGCCCGAGCTAGGGTTAGGGTTAGGGCTTGAATGCGAAGCAGACATTTTCTGATGCCTTTGCTGTGCTTTTGGAGGCAGTTGAAATGCAGGAAAAGTGTTGTTTTGTTGTTTCCTTGACGACAACTTTTGGCCCACATTTTCAATTTTTGCTAAGCCGCGCGGCTGTCGCTCAAAAATGGTTAAAAATGCAAAAATTTTCAAATGCCCTTTTTACGTGCTGAACTCTTTTGTTTTTTGTATTGGAATCCAAATAAAGTGATACTTTTAGCCAAACTTTAGTGGAAATTGTGATGCTGACCCCAATATGCCACAAATCATGCTTATTTCATGCAGAATTCCAGCTGCAGTTTACCCAACGAAAAATACTGGAAATGTCAAGCAGATTCAGTGCAGATGCACTGAAGATGCTTTAAAGCATTACATTAAATGTTTCTGATGAGTTTGGAGTCATTTAGGTAACTTGGAACACAGCACGTGAAGGCAAGGTTTTTGATGGGTTTAATACAAGTGCCCGAGCTAGGGTTAGGGTTAGGGCTTGAATGAGAAGCAGACATTTTCTGATGCCTTTCCTGTGCTTTTGGAGGCAGTTGAAATGCTGGAAAAGTGTTGTTTTGTTGTTTCCTTGACGACAACTTTAGGCCCACATTTTCGATTTTTGCTAAGCCGCGCGGCTGTCGCTCAAAAATGGTTAAAAATGCAAAAATTTTCAAATGCCCTTTTTACGTGCTGAACTCTTTCGTTTTTTGTATTGGAATCCAAATAAAGTGATACTTTTAGCCAAACTTTAGTGGAAATTGTGATGCTGACCCCAATATGCCACATTGATGGGTTTAATACAAGTGCCCGAGCTAGGGTTAGGGTTAGGGCTTGAATGCGAAGCAGACATTTTCTGATGCCTTTGCTGTGCTTTTGGAGGCAGTTGAAATGCAGGAAAAGTGTTGTTTTGTTGTTTCCTTGACGACAACTTTTGGCCCACATTTTCGATTTTTGCTAAGCCGCGCGGCTGTCGCTCAAAAATGGTTAAAAATGCAAAAATTTTCAAATGCCCTTTTTACGTGCTGAACTCTTTCGTTTTTTGTATTGGAATCCAAATAAAGTGATAGTTTTAGCCAAACTTTAGTGGAAATTGTGATGCTGACCCCAATATGCCACAAATCATGCTTATTTCATGCAGAATTCCAGCTGCAGTTTACCCAACGAAAAATACTGGAAATGTCAAGCAGATTCAGTGCAGATGCACTGAAGATGCTTTAAAGCATTACATTAAATGTTTCTGATGAGTTTGGAGTCATTTGGGTAACTTTTGGAACACAGCACGTGAAGGCAAGGTTTTTGATGGGTTTAATACAAGTGCCCGAGCTAGGGTTAGGGTTAGGGCTTGAATGAGAAGCAGACATTTTCTGATGCCTTTGCTGTGCGTTTGGAGGCAGTTGAAATGCAGGAAAAGTGTTGTTTTGTTGTTTCCTTGACGACAACTTTTGGCCCACATTTTCGATTTTTGCTAAGAAGCGCGGCTGTCGCTCAAAAATGGTTAAAAATGCAAAAATTTTCAAATGCCCTTTTTACGTGCTGAACTCTTTCGTTTTTTGTATTGGAATCCAAATAAAGTGATACTTTTAGCCAAACTTTAGTGGAAATTGTGATGCTGACCCCAATATGCCACATTGATGGGTTTAATACAAGTGCCCGAGCTAGGGTTAGGGTTAGGGCTTGAATGCGAAGCAGACATTTTCTGATGCCTTTGCTGTGCTTTTGGAGGCAGTTGAAATGCAGGAAAAGTGTTGTTTTGTTGTTTCCTTGACGACAACGTTTGGCCCACATTTGTGATTTTTGCTAAGCCGCGCGGCTGTCGCTCAGAAATGGTTAAAAATGCAAACATTTTCAAATACCCTTTTTACGTGCTAAACTCTTTTGTTTTTTGTATTGGAATCCAAATAAAGTGATACTTTAGCCAAACTTTAGTGGAAATTGTGATGCTGACCCCAATATGCCACATTGATGGGTTTAATACAAGTGCCCGAGCTAGGGTTAGGGTTAGGGCTTGAATGAGAAGCAGACATTTTCTGATACCTTTGCTGTGCTTTTGGAGGCAGTTGAAATGCAGGAAAAGTGTTGTTTTGTTGTTTCCTTGACGACAACTTTTGGCCCACATTTGCGATTTTTGCTAAGCCGCGCGGCTGTCGCTCAAAAATGGTTAAAAATGCAAAAATTTTCAAATGCCCTTTTTACGTGCTGAACTCTTTCGTTTTTTGTATTGGAATCCAAATAAAGTGATACTTTTAGCCAAACTTTAGTGGAAATTGTGATGCTGACCCCAATATGCCACAAATCATGCTTATTTCATGCAGAATTCCAGCTGCAGTTGACCCAACGAGAAATACTGGAAATGTCAAGCAGATTCAGTGCAGATGCACTGAAGATGCTTTAAAGCATTACATTAAATGTTTCTGATGAGTTTGGAGTCATTTGGGTAACTTTTGGAACACAGCACGTGAAGGCAAGGTTTTTGATGGGTTTAATACAAGTGCCCGAGCTAGGGTTAGGGCTTGAATGAGAAGCAGACATTTTCTGATGCCTTTGCTGTGCTTTTGGAGGCAGTTGAAATGCAGGAAAAGTGTTGTTTTGTTGTTTCCTTGACGACAACTTTTGGCCCACATTTTCGATTTTTGCTAAGCCGCGCGGCTGTCGCTCAAAAATGGTTAAAAATGCAAACATTTTCAAATACCCTTTTTACGTGCTAAACTCTTTTGTTTTTTGTATTGGAATCCAAATAAAGTGATACTTTTAGCCAAACTTTAGTGGAAATTGTGATGCTGACCCCAATATGCCACATTGATGGGTTTAATACAAGTGCCCGAGCTAGGGTTAGGGTTAGGGCTTGAATGCGAAGCAGACATTTTCTGATGCCTTTGCTGTGCTTTTGGAGGCAGTTGAAATGCAGGAAAAGTGTTGTTTTGTTGTTTCCTTGACGACAACTTTTGGCCCAACTTTTTCAATTTTTGCTAAGCCGCGCGGCTGTCGCTCAAAAATGGTTAAAAATGCAAAAATTTTCAAATGCCCTTTTTACGTGCTGAACTCTTTTGTTTTTTGTATTGGAATCCAAATAAAGTGATACTTTTAGCCAAACTTTAGTGGAAATTGTGATGCTGACCCCAATATGCCACAAATCATGCTTATTTCATGCAGAATTCCAGCTGCAGTTTACCCAACGAAAAATACTGGAAATGTCAAGCAGATTCAGTGCAGATGCACTGAAGATGCTTTAAAGCATTACATTAAATGTTTCTGATGAGTTTGGAGTCATTTGGGTAACTTTTGGAACACAGCACGTGAAGGCAAGGTTTTTGATGGGTTTAATACAAGTGCCCGAGCTAGGGTTAGGGTTAGGGCTTGAATGAGAAGCAGACATTTTCTGATGCCTTTGCTGTGCGTTTGGAGGCAGTTGAAATGCAGGAAAAGTGTTGTTTTGTTGTTTCCTTGACGACAACTTTTGGCCCACATTTTCGATTTTTGCTAAGCCCGCGCGGCTGTCGCTCAAAAATGGTTAAAAATGCAAAAATTTTCAAATGCCCTTTTTACGTGCTGAACTCTTTCATTTTTTGTATTGGAATCCAAATAAAGTGATACTTTTAGCCAAACTTTAGTGGAAATTGTGATGCTGACCCCAATATGCCACATTGATGGGTTTAATACAAGTGCCCGAGCTAGGGTTAGGGTTAGGGCTTGAATGCGAAGCAGACATTTTCTGATGCCTTTGCTGTGCTTTTGGAGGCAGTTGAAATGCAGGAAAAGTGTTGTTTTGTTGTTTCCTTGACGACAACTTTTGGCCCACATTTTCGATTTTTGCTAAGCCGCGCGGCTGTCGCTCAAAAATGGTTAAAAATGCAAAAATTTTCAAATGCCCTTTTTACGTGCTGAACTCTTTCGTTTTTTGTATTGGAATCCAAATAAAGTGATACTTCTAGCCAAACTTTAGTGGAAATTGTGATGCTGACCCCAATATGCCACATTGATGGGTTTAATACAAGTGCCCGAGCTAGGGTTAGGGTTAGGGCTTGAATGCGAAGCAGACATTTTCTGATGCCTTTGCTGTGCTTTTGGAGGCAGTTGAAATGCAGGAAAAGTGTTGTTTTGTTGTTTCCTTGACGACAACTTTTGGCCCACATTTTCGATTTTTGCTAAGCCACGCGGCTGTCGCTCAAAAATGGTTAAAAATGCAAAAATTTTCAAATGCCCTTTTTACCTGCTGAACTCTTTCGTTTTTTGTATTGGAATCCAAATAAAGTGATACTTTTAGCCAAACTTTAGTGGAAATTGTGATGCTGACCCCAATATGCCACATTGATGGGTTTAATACAAGTGCCCGAGCTAGGGTTAGGGTTAGGGCTTGAATGAGAAGCAGACATTTTCTGATACCTTTGCTGTGCTTTTGGAGGCAGTTGAAATGCAGGAAAAGTGTTGTTTTGTTGTTTCCTTGTCTACAACTTTTGGCCCACATTTGCGATTTTTGCTAAGCCGCGCGGCTGTCGCTCAAAAATGGTTAAAAATGCAAAAATTTTCAAATGCCCTTTTTACGTGCTGAACTCTTTCGTTTTTTGTATTGGAATCCAAATAAAGTGATACTTTTAGCCAAACTTTAGTGGAAATTGTGATGCTGACCCCAATATGCCACAAATCATGCTTATTTCATGCAGAATTCCAGCTGCAGTTGACCCAACGAGAAATACTGGAAATGTCAAGCAGATTCAGTGCAGATGCACTGAAGATGCTTTAAAGCATTACATTAAATGTTTCTGATGAGTTTGGAGTCATTTGGGTAACTTTTGGAACACAGCACGTGAAGGCAAGGTTTTTGATGGGTTTAATACAAGTGCCCGAGCTAGGGTTAGGGCTTGAATGAGAAGCAGACATTTTCTGATGCCTTTGCTGTGCTTTTGGAGGCAGTTGAAATGCAGGAAAAGTGTTGTTTTGTTGTTTCCTTGACGACAACTTTTGGCCCACATTTTCGATTTTTGCTAAGCCGTGCGGCTGTCGCTCAAAAATGGTTAAAAATGCAAACATTTTCAAATGCCCTTTTTACGTGCTGAACTCTTTTGTTTTTTGTATTGGAATCCAAATAAAGTGATACTTTTAGCCAAACTTTAGTGGAAATTGTGATGCTGACCCCAATATGCCACATTGATGGGTTTAATACAAGTGCCCGAGCTAGGGTTAGGGTTAGGGCTTGAATGCGAAGCAGACATTTTCTGATGCCTTTGCTGTGCTTTTGGAGGCAGTTGAAATGCAGGAAAAGTGTTGTTTTGTTGTTTCCTTGACGACAACTTTTGGCCCACATTTTCAATTTTTGCTAAGCCGCGCGGCTGTCGCTCAAAAATGGTTAAAAATGCAAAAATTTTCAAATGCCCTTTTTACGTGCTGAACTCTTTTGTTTTTTGTATTGGAATCCAAATAAAGTGATACTTTTAGCCAAACTTTAGTGGAAATTGTGATGCTGACCCCAATATGCCACAAATCATGCTTATTTCATGCAGAATTCCAGCTGCAGTTTACCCAACGAAAAATACTGGAAATGTCAAGCAGATTCAGTGCAGATGCACTGAAGATGCTTTAAAGCATTACATTAAATGTTTCTGATGAGTTTGGAGTCATTTAGGTAACTTGGAACACAGCACGTGAAGGCAAGGTTTTTGATGGGTTTAATACAAGTGCCCGAGCTAGGGTTAGGGTTAGGGCTTGAATGAGAAGCAGACATTTTCTGATGCCTTTCCTGTGCTTTTGGAGGCAGTTGAAATGCTGGAAAAGTGTTGTTTTGTTGTTTCCTTGACGACAACTTTAGGCCCACATTTTCGATTTTTGCTAAGCCGCGCGGCTGTCGCTCAAAAATGGTTAAAAATGCAAAAATTTTCAAATGCCCTTTTTACGTGCTGAACTCTTTTGTTTTTTGTATTGGAATCCAAATAAAGTGATACTTTTAGCCAAACTTTAGTGGAAATTGTGATGCTGACCCCAATATGCCACAAATCATGCTTATTTCATGCAGAATTCCAGCTGCAGTTTACCCAACGAAAAATACTGGAAATGTCAAGCAGATTCAGTGCAGATGCACTGAAGATGCTTTAAAGCATTACATTAAATGTTTCTGATGAGTTTGGAGTCATTTAGGTAACTTGGAACACAGCACGTGAAGGCAAGGTTTTTGATGGGTTTAATACAAGTGCCCGAGCTAGGGTTAGGGTTAGGGCTTGAATGAGAAGCAGACATTTTCTGATGCCTTTCCTGTGCTTTTGGAGGCAGTTGAAATGCTGGAAAAGTGTTGTTTTGTTGTTTCCTTGACGACAACTTTAGGCCCACATTTTCGATTTTTGCTAAGCCGCGCGGCTGTCGCTCAAAAATGGTTAAAAATGCAAAAATTTTCAAATGCCCTTTTTACGTGCTGAACTCTTTCGTTTTTTGTATTGGAATCCAAATAAAGTGATACTTTTAGCCAAACTTTAGTGGAAATTGTGATGCTGACCCCAATATGCCACATTGATGGGTTTAATACAAGTGCCCGAGCTAGGGTTAGGGTTAGGGCTTGAATGCGAAGCAGACATTTTCTGATGCCTTTGCTGTGCTTTTGGAGGCAGTTGAAATGCAGGAAAAGTGTTGTTTTGTTGTTTCCTTGACGACAACTTTTGGCCCACATTTTCGATTTTTGCTAAGCCGCGCGGCTGTCGCTCAAAAATGGTTAAAAATGCAAAAATTTTCAAATGCCCTTTTTACGTGCTGAACTCTTTCGTTTTTTGTATTGGAATCCAAATAAAGTGATAGTTTTAGCCAAACTTTAGTGGAAATTGTGATGCTGACCCCAATATGCCACAAATCATGCTTATTTCATGCAGAATTCCAGCTGCAGTTTACCCAACGAAAAATACTGGAAATGTCAAGCAGATTCAGTGCAGATGCACTGAAGATGCTTTAAAGCATTACATTAAATGTTTCTGATGAGTTTGGAGTCATTTGGGTAACTTTTGGAACACAGCACGTGAAGGCAAGGTTTTTGATGGGTTTAATACAAGTGCCCGAGCTAGGGTTAGGGTTAGGGCTTGAATGAGAAGCAGACATTTTCTGATGCCTTTGCTGTGCGTTTGGAGGCAGTTGAAATGCAGGAAAAGTGTTCTTTTGTTGTTTCCTTGACGACAACTTTTGGCCCACATTTTCGATTTTTGCTAAGAAGCGCGGCTGTCGCTCAAAAATGGTTAAAAATGCAAAAATTTTCAAATGCCCTTTTTACGTGCTGAACTCTTTCGTTTTTTGTATTGGAATCCAAATAAAGTGATACTTTTAGCCAAACTTTAGTGGAAATTGTGATGCTGACCCCAATATGCCACATTGATGGGTTTAATACAAGTGCCCGAGCTAGGGTTAGGGTTAGGGCTTGAATGCGAAGCAGACATTTTCTGATGCCTTTGCTGTGCTTTTGGAGGCAGTTGAAATGCAGGAAAAGTGTTGTTTTGTTGTTTCCTTGACGACAACGTTTGGCCCACATTTGTGATTTTTGCTAAGCCGCGCGGCTGTCGCTCAGAAATGGTTAAAAATGCAAACATTTTCAAATACCCTTTTTACGTGCTAAACTCTTTTGTTTTTTGTATTGGAATCCAAATAAAGTGATACTTTAGCCAAACTTTAGTGGAAATTGTGATGCTGACCCCAATATGCCACATTGATGGGTTTAATACAAGTGCCCGAGCTAGGGTTAGGGTTAGGGCTTGAATGAGAAGCAGACATTTTCTGATACCTTTGCTGTGCTTTTGGAGGCAGTTGAAATGCAGGAAAAGTGTTGTTTTGTTGTTTCCTTGACGACAACTTTTGGCCCACATTTGCGATTTTTGCTAAGCCGCGCGGCTGTCGCTCAAAAATGGTTAAAAATGCAAAAATTTTCAAATGCCCTTTTTACGTGCTGAACTCTTTCGTTTTTTGTATTGGAATCCAAATAAAGTGATACTTTTAGCCAAACTTTAGTGGAAATTGTGATGCTGACCCCAATATGCCACAAATCATGCTTATTTCATGCAGAATTCCAGCTGCAGTTGACCCAACGAGAAATACTGGAAATGTCAAGCAGATTCAGTGCAGATGCACTGAAGATGCTTTAAAGCATTACATTAAATGTTTCTGATGAGTTTGGAGTCATTTGGGTAACTTTTGGAACACAGCACGTGAAGGCAAGGTTTTTGATGGGTTTAATACAAGTGCCCGAGCTAGGGTTAGGGCTTGAATGAGAAGCAGACATTTTCTGATGCCTTTGCTGTGCTTTTGGAGGCAGTTGAAATGCAGGAAAAGTGTTGTTTTGTTGTTTCCTTGACGACAACTTTTGGCCCACATTTTCGATTTTTGCTAAGCCGCGCGGCTGTCGCTCAAAAATGGTTAAAAATGCAAACATTTTCAAATACCCTTTTTACGTGCTAAACTCTTTTGTTTTTTGTATTGGAATCCAAATAAAGTGATACTTTTAGCCAAACTTTAGTGGAAATTGTGATGCTGACCCCAATATGCCACATTGATGGGTTTAATACAAGTGCCCGAGCTAGGGTTAGGGTTAGGGCTTGAATGCGAAGCAGACATTTTCTGATGCCTTTGCTGTGCTTTTGGAGGCAGTTGAAATGCAGGAAAAGTGTTGTTTTGTTGTTTCCTTGACGACAACTTTTGGCCCAACTTTTTCAATTTTTGCTAAGCCGCGCGGCTGTCGCTCAAAAATGGTTAAAAATGCAAAAATTTTCAAATGCCCTTTTTACGTGCTGAACTCTTTTGTTTTTTGTATTGGAATCCAAATAAAGTGATACTTTTAGCCAAACTTTAGTGGAAATTGTGATGCTGACCCCAATATGCCACAAATCATGCTTATTTCATGCAGAATTCCAGCTGCAGTTTACCCAACGAAAAATACTGGAAATGTCAAGCAGATTCAGTGCAGATGCACTGAAGATGCTTTAAAGCATTACATTAAATGTTTCTGATGAGTTTGGAGTCATTTGGGTAACTTTTGGAACACAGCACGTGAAGGCAAGGTTTTTGATGGGTTTAATACAAGTGCCCGAGCTAGGGTTAGGGTTAGGGCTTGAATGAGAAGCAGACATTTTCTGATGCCTTTGCTGTGCGTTTGGAGGCAGTTGAAATGCAGGAAAAGTGTTGTTTTGTTGTTTCCTTGACGACAACTTTTGGCCCACATTTTCGATTTTTGCTAAGCCCGCGCGGCTGTCGCTCAAAAATGGTTAAAAATGCAAAAATTTTCAAATGCCCTTTTTACGTGCTGAACTCTTTCATTTTTTGTATTGGAATCCAAATAAAGTGATACTTTTAGCCAAACTTTAGTGGAAATTGTGATGCTGACCCCAATATGCCACATTGATGGGTTTAATACAAGTGCCCGAGCTAGGGTTAGGGTTAGGGCTTGAATGCGAAGCAGACATTTTCTGATGCCTTTGCTGTGCTTTTGGAGGCAGTTGAAATGCAGGAAAAGTGTTGTTTTGTTGTTTCCTTGACGACAACTTTTGGCCCACATTTTCGATTTTTGCTAAGCCGCGCGGCTGTCGCTCAAAAATGGTTAAAAATGCAAAAATTTTCAAATGCCCTTTTTACGTGCTGAACTCTTTCGTTTTTTGTATTGGAATCCAAATAAAGTGATACTTCTAGCCAAACTTTAGTGGAAATTGTGATGCTGACCCCAATATGCCACATTGATGGGTTTAATACAAGTGCCCGAGCTAGGGTTAGGGTTAGGGCTTGAATGCGAAGCAGACATTTTCTGATGCCTTTGCTGTGCTTTTGGAGGCAGTTGAAATGCAGGAAAAGTGTTGTTTTGTTGTTTCCTTGACGACAACTTTTGGCCCACATTTTCGATTTTTGCTAAGCCACGCGGCTGTCGCTCAAAAATGGTTAAAAATGCAAAAATTTTCAAATGCCCTTTTTACCTGCTGAACTCTTTCGTTTTTTGTATTGGAATCCAAATAAAGTGATACTTTTAGCCAAACTTTAGTGGAAATTGTGATGCTGACCCCAATATGCCACATTGATGGGTTTAATACAAGTGCCCGAGCTAGGGTTAGGGTTAGGGCTTGAATGAGAAGCAGACATTTTCTGATACCTTTGCTGTGCTTTTGGAGGCAGTTGAAATGCAGGAAAAGTGTTGTTTTGTTGTTTCCTTGTCTACAACTTTTGGCCCACATTTGCGATTTTTGCTAAGCCGCGCGGCTGTCGCTCAAAAATGGTTAAAAATGCAAAAATTTTCAAATGCCCTTTTTACGTGCTGAACTCTTTCGTTTTTTGTATTGGAATCCAAATAAAGTGATACTTTTAGCCAAACTTTAGTGGAAATTGTGATGCTGACCCCAATATGCCACAAATCATGCTTATTTCATGCAGAATTCCAGCTGCAGTTGACCCAACGAGAAATACTGGAAATGTCAAGCAGATTCAGTGCAGATGCACTGAAGATGCTTTAAAGCATTACATTAAATGTTTCTGATGAGTTTGGAGTCATTTGGGTAACTTTTGGAACACAGCACGTGAAGGCAAGGTTTTTGATGGGTTTAATACAAGTGCCCGAGCTAGGGTTAGGGCTTGAATGAGAAGCAGACATTTTCTGATGCCTTTGCTGTGCTTTTGGAGGCAGTTGAAATGCAGGAAAAGTGTTGTTTTGTTGTTTCCTTGACGACAACTTTTGGCCCACATTTTCGATTTTTGCTAAGCCGTGCGGCTGTCGCTCAAAAATGGTTAAAAATGCAAACATTTTCAAATGCCCTTTTTACGTGCTGAACTCTTTTGTTTTTTGTATTGGAATCCAAATAAAGTGATACTTTTAGCCAAACTTTAGTGGAAATTGTGATGCTGACCCCAATATGCCACATTGATGGGTTTAATACAAGTGCCCGAGCTAGGGTTAGGGTTAGGGCTTGAATGCGAAGCAGACATTTTCTGATGCCTTTGCTGTGCTTTTGGAGGCAGTTGAAATGCAGGAAAAGTGTTGTTTTGTTGTTTCCTTGACGACAACTTTTGGCCCACATTTTCAATTTTTGCTAAGCCGCGCGGCTGTCGCTCAAAAATGGTTAAAAATGCAAAAATTTTCAAATGCCCTTTTTACGTGCTGAACTCTTTTGTTTTTTGTATTGGAATCCAAATAAAGTGATACTTTTAGCCAAACTTTAGTGGAAATTGTGATGCTGACCCCAATATGCCACAAATCATGCTTATTTCATGCAGAATTCCAGCTGCAGTTTACCCAACGAAAAATACTGGAAATGTCAAGCAGATTCAGTGCAGATGCACTGAAGATGCTTTAAAGCATTACATTAAATGTTTCTGATGAGTTTGGAGTCATTTAGGTAACTTGGAACACAGCACGTGAAGGCAAGGTTTTTGATGGGTTTAATACAAGTGCCCGAGCTAGGGTTAGGGTTAGGGCTTGAATGAGAAGCAGACATTTTCTGATGCCTTTCCTGTGCTTTTGGAGGCAGTTGAAATGCTGGAAAAGTGTTGTTTTGTTGTTTCCTTGACGACAACTTTAGGCCCACATTTTCGATTTTTGCTAAGCCGCGCGGCTGTCGCTCAAAAATGGTTAAAAATGCAAAAATTTTCAAATGCCCTTTTTACGTGCTGAACTCTTTCGTTTTTTGTATTGGAATCCAAATAAAGTGATACTTTTAGCCAAACTTTAGTGGAAATTGTGATGCTGACCCCAATATGCCACATTGATGGGTTTAATACAAGTGCCCGAGCTAGGGTTAGGGTTAGGGCTTGAATGCGAAGCAGACATTTTCTGATGCCTTTGCTGTGCTTTTGGAGGCAGTTGAAATGCAGGAAAAGTGTTGTTTTGTTGTTTCCTTGACGACAACTTTTGGCCCACATTTTCGATTTTTGCTAAGCCGCGCGGCTGTCGCTCAAAAATGGTTAAAAATGCAAAAATTTTCAAATGCCCTTTTTACGTGCTGAACTCTTTCGTTTTTTGTATTGGAATCCAAATAAAGTGATACTTCTAGCCAAACTTTAGTGGAAATTGTGATGCTGACCCCAATATGCCACATTGATGGGTTTAATACAAGTGCCCGAGCTAGGGTTAGGGTTAGGGCTTGAATGCGAAGCAGACATTTTCTGATGCCTTTGCTGTGCTCTTGGAGGCAGTTGAAATGCAGGAAAAGTGTTGTTTTGTTGTTTCCTTGACGACAACTTTTGGCCCACATTTTCGATTTTTGCTAAGCCGCGCGGCTGTCGCTCAAAAATGGTTAAAAATGCAAACATTTTCAAATACCCTTTTTACGTGCTAAACTCTTTTGTTTTTTGTATTGGAATCCAAATAAAGTGATACTTTTAGCCAAACTTTAGTGGAAATTGTGATGCTGACCCCAATATGCCACATTGATGGGTTTAATACAAGTGCCCGAGCTAGGGTTAGGGTTAGGGCTTGAATGCGAAGCAGACATTTTCTGATGCCTTTGCTGTGCTTTTGGAGGCAGTTGAAATGCAGGAAAAGTGTTGTTTTGTTGTTTCCTTGACGACAACTTTTGGCCCACATTTTCAATTTTTGCTAAGCCGCGCGGCTGTCGCTCAAAAATGGTTAAAAATGCAAAAATTTTCAAATGCCCTTTTTACGTGCTGAACTCTTTTGTTTTTTGTATTGGAATCCAAATAAAGTGATACTTTTAGCCAAACTTTAGTGGAAATTGTGATGCTGACCCCAATATGCCACAAATCATGCTTATTTCATGCAGAATTCCAGCTGCAGTTTACCCAACGAAAAATACTGGAAATGTCAAGCAGATTCAGTGCAGATGCACTGAAGATGCTTTAAAGCATTACATTAAATGTTTCTGATGAGTTTGGAGTCATTTAGGTAACTTGGAACACAGCACGTGAAGGCAAGGTTTTTGATGGGTTTAATACAAGTGCCCGAGCTAGGGTTAGGGTTAGGGCTTGAATGAGAAGCAGACATTTTCTGATGCCTTTCCTGTGCTTTTGGAGGCAGTTGAAATGCTGGAAAAGTGTTGTTTTGTTGTTTCCTTGACGACAACTTTAGGCCCACATTTTCGATTTTTGCTAAGCCGCGCGGCTGTCGTTCAAAAATGGTTAAAAATGCAAAAATTTTCAAATGCCCTTTTTACGTGCTGAACTCTTTCGTTTTTTGTATTGGAATCCAAATAAAGTGATACTTTTAGCCAAACTTTAGTGGAAATTGTGATGCTGACCCCAATATGCCACATTGATGGGTTTAATACAAGTGCCCGAGCTAGGGTTAGGGTTAGGGCTTGAATGCGAAGCAGACATTTTCTGATGCCTTTGCTGTGCTTTTGGAGGCAGTTGAAATGCAGGAAAAGTGTTGTTTTGTTGTTTCCTTGACGACAACTTTTGGCCCACATTTTCGATTTTTGCTAAGCCGCGCGGCTGTCGCTCAAAAATGGTTAAAAATGCAAAAATTTTCAAATGCCCTTTTTACGTGCTGAACTCTTTCGTTTTTTGTATTGGAATCCAAATAAAGTGATACTTCTAGCCAAACTTTAGTGGAAATTGTGATGCTGACCCCAATATGCCACATTGATGGGTTTAATACAAGTGCCCGAGCTAGGGTTAGGGTTAGGGCTTGAATGCGAAGCAGACATTTTCTGATGCCTTTGCTGTGCTTTTGGAGGCAGTTGAAATGCAGGAAAAGTGTTGTTTTGTTGTTTCCTTGACGACAACTTTTGGCCCACATTTTCAATTTTTGCTAAGCCGCGCGGCTGTCGCTCAAAAATGGTTAAAAATGCAAAAATTTTCAAATGCCCTTTTTACGTGCTGAACTCTTTTGTTTTTT
The DNA here is from genome assembly GCF_059453375.1 of Lepisosteus platostomus. Taxonomy (NCBI): domain Eukaryota; kingdom Metazoa; phylum Chordata; class Actinopteri; order Semionotiformes; family Lepisosteidae; genus Lepisosteus; species Lepisosteus platostomus. Next base: position 12,252,897 of record NC_142622.1, read on the forward strand.
GTATTGGAATCCAAATAAAGTGATACTTTTAGCCAAACTTTAGTGGAAATTGTGATGCTGACCCCAATATGCCACAAATCATGCTTATTTCATGCAGAATTCCAGCTGCAGTTTACCCAACGAAAAATACTGGAAATGTCAAGCAGATTCAGTGCAGATGCACTGAAGATGCTTTAAAGCATTACATTAAATGTTTCTGATGAGTTTGGAGTCATTTAGGTAACTTGGAACACAGCACGTGAAGGCAAGGTTTTTGATGGGTTTAATACAAGTGCCCGAGCTAGGGTTAGGGTTAGGGCTTGAATGAGAAGCAGACATTTTCTGATGCCTTTCCTGTGCTTTTGGAGGCAGTTGAAATGCTGGAAAAGTGTTGTTTTGTTGTTTCCTTGACGACAACTTTAGGCCCACATTTTCGATTTTTGCTAAGCCGCGCGGCTGTCGCTCAAAAATGGTTAAAAATGCAAAAATTTTCAAATGCCCTTTTTACGTGCTGAACTCTTTCGTTTTTTGTATTGGAATCCAAATAAAGTGATACTTTTAGCCAAACTTTAGTGGAAATTGTGATGCTGACCCCAATATGCCACATTGATGGGTTTAATACAAGTGCCCGAGCTAGGGTTAGGGTTAGGGCTTGAATGCGAAGCAGACATTTTCTGATGCCTTTGCTGTGCTTTTGGAGGCAGTTGAAATGCAGGAAAAGTGTTGTTTTGTTGTTTCCTTGACGACAACTTTTGGCCCACATTTTCGATTTTTGCTAAGCCGCGCGGCTGTCGCTCAAAAATGGTTAAAAATGCAAAAATTTTCAAATGCCCTTTTTACGTGCTGAACTCTTTCGTTTTTTGTATTGGAATCCAAATAAAGTGATACTTCTAGCCAAACTTTAGTGGAAATTGTGATGCTGACCCCAATATGCCACATTGATGGGTTTAATACAAGTGCCCGAGCTAGGGTTAGGGTTAGGGCTTGAATGCGAAGCAGACATTTTCTGATGCCTTTGCTGTGCTTTTGGAGGCAGTTGAAATGCAGGAAAAGTGTTGTTTTGTTGTTTCCTTGACGACAACTTTTGGCCCACATTTTCGATTTTTGCTAAGCCACGCGGCTGTCGCTCAAAAATGGTTAAAAATGCAAAAATTTTCAAATGCCCTTTTTACCTGCTGAACTCTTTCGTTTTTTGTATTGGAATCCAAATAAAGTGATACTTTTAGCCAAACTTTAGTGGAAATTGTGATGCTGACCCCAATATGCCACATTGATGGGTTTAATACAAGTGCCCGAGCTAGGGTTAGGGTTAGGGCTTGAATGAGAAGCAGACATTTTCTGATACCTTTGCTGTGCTTTTGGAGGCAGTTGAAATGCAGGAAAAGTGTTGTTTTGTTGTTTCCTTGTCTACAACTTTTGGCCCACATTTGCGATTTTTGCTAAGCCGCGCGGCTGTCGCTCAAAAATGGTTAAAAATGCAAAAATTTTCAAATGCCCTTTTTACGTGCTGAACTCTTTCGTTTTTTGTATTGGAATCCAAATAAAGTGATACTTTTAGCCAAACTTTAGTGGAAATTGTGATGCTGACCCCAATATGCCACAAATCATGCTTATTTCATGCAGAATTCCAGCTGCAGTTGACCCAACGAGAAATACTGGAAATGTCAAGCAGATTCAGTGCAGATGCACTGAAGATGCTTTAAAGCATTACATTAAATGTTTCTGATGAGTTTGGAGTCATTTGGGTAACTTTTGGAACACAGCACGTGAAGGCAAGGTTTTTGATGGGTTTAATACAAGTGCCCGAGCTAGGGTTAGGGCTTGAATGAGAAGCAGACATTTTCTGATGCCTTTGCTGTGCTTTTGGAGGCAGTTGAAATGCAGGAAAAGTGTTGTTTTGTTGTTTCCTTGACGACAACTTTTGGCCCACATTTTCGATTTTTGCTAAGCCGTGCGGCTGTCGCTCAAAAATGGTTAAAAATGCAAACATTTTCAAATACCCTTTTTACGTGCTAAACTCTTTTGTTTTTTGTATTGGAATCCAAATAAAGTGATACTTTTAGCCAAACTTTAGTGGAAATTGTGATGCTGACCCCAATATGCCACATTGATGGGTTTAATACAAGTGCCCGAGCTAGGGTTAGGGTTAGGGCTTGAATGCGAAGCAGACATTTTCTGATGCCTTTGCTGTGCTTTTGGAGGCAGTTGAAATGCAGGAAAAGTGTTGTTTTGTTGTTTCCTTGACGACAACTTTTGGCCCACATTTTCAATTTTTGCTAAGCCGCGCGGCTGTCGCTCAAAAATGGTTAAAAATGCAAAAATTTTCAAATGCCCTTTTTACGTGCTGAACTCTTTTGTTTTTTGTATTGGAATCCAAATAAAGTGATACTTTTAGCCAAACTTTAGTGGAAATTGTGATGCTGACCCCAATATGCCACAAATCATGCTTATTTCATGCAGAATTCCAGCTGCAGTTTACCCAACGAAAAATACTGGAAATGTCAAGCAGATTCAGTGCAGATGCACTGAAGATGCTTTAAAGCATTACATTAAATGTTTCTGATGAGTTTGGAGTCATTTAGGTAACTTGGAACACAGCACGTGAAGGCAAGGTTTTTGATGGGTTTAATACAAGTGCCCGAGCTAGGGTTAGGGTTAGGGCTTGAATGAGAAGCAGACATTTTCTGATGCCTTTGCTGTGCGTTTGGAGGCAGTTGAAATGCAGGAAAAGTGTTGTTTTGTTGTTTCCTTGACGACAACTTTTGGCCCACATTTTCGATTTTTGCTAAGCCCGCGCGGCTGTCGCTCAAAAATGGTTAAAAATGCAAAAATTTTCAAATGCCCTTTTTACGTGCTGAACTCTTTCATTTTTTGTATTGGAATCCAAATAAAGTGATACTTTTAGCCAAACTTTAGTGGAAATTGTGATGCTGACCCCAATATGCCACATTGATGGGTTTAATACAAGTGCCCGAGCTAGGAATAGGGTTAGGGCTTGAATGCGAAGCAGACATTTTCTGATGCCTTTGCTGTGCTTTTGGAGGCAGTTGAAATGCAGGAAAAGTGTTGTTTTGTTGTTTCCTTGACGACAACTTTTGGCCCACATTTTCGATTTTTGCTAAGCCGCGCGGCTGTCGCTCAAAAATGGTTAAAAATGCAAAAATTTTCAAATGCCCTTTTTACGTGCTGAACTCTTTCGTTTTTTGTATTGGAATCCAAATAAAGTGATACTTCTAGCCAAACTTTAGTGGAAATTGTGATGCTGACCCCAATATGCCACATTGATGGGTTTAATACAAGTGCCCGAGCTAGGGTTAGGGTTAGGGCTTGAATGCGAAGCAGACATTTTCTGATGCCTTTGCTGTGCTTTTGGAGGCAGTTGAAATGCAGGAAAAGTGTTGTTTTGTTGTTTCCTTGACGACAACTTTTAGCCCACATTTTCGATTTTTGCTAAGCCACGCGGCTGTCGCTCAAAAATGGTTAAAAATGCAAAAATTTTCAAATGCCCTTTTTACCTGCTGAACTCTTTCGTTTTTTGTATTGGAATCCAAATAAAGTGATACTTTTAGCCAAACTTTAGTGGAAATTGTGATGCTGACCCAAATATGCCACATTGATGGGTTTAATACAAGTGCCCGAGCAAGGGTTAGGGTTAGAGCTTGAATGAGAAGCAGACATTTTCTGATGCCTTTGCTGTGCTTTTGGAGGCAGTTGAAATGCAGGAAAAGTGTTGTTTTGTTGTTTCCTTGACGACAACTTTTGGCCCACATTTGCGATTTTTGCTAAGCCGCGCGGCTGTCGCTCAAAAATGGTTTAAAATGCAAACAATTTCAAATACCCTTTTTACATGCTAAACTCTTTCGTTTTTTGTATTGGAATCCAAATAAAGTGATACTTCTAGCCAAACTTTAGTGGAAATTGTGATGCTGACCCCAATATGCCACATTGATGGGTTTAATACAAGTGCCCGAGCTAGGGTTAGGGTTAGGGCTTGAATGAGAAGCAGACATTTTCTGATGCCTTTGCTGTGCTTTTGGAGGCAGTTGAAATGCAGGAAAAGTGTTGTTTTGTTGTTTACATGACGACAACTTTTGGCCCACATTTGTGATTTTTGCTAAGCCGCGCGGCTGTCACTCAGAAATGGTTAAAAATGCAAACATTTTCAAATACCCTTTTTACGTGCTAAACTCTTTTGTTTTTTGTATTGGAATCCAAATAAAGTGATACTTTTAGCCAAACTTTAGTCGAAATTGTGATGCTGACCCCAATATGCCACATTGATGGGTTTAATACAAGTGCCCGAGCTAGGGTTAGGGTTAGGGCTTGAATGAGAAGCAGACATTTTCTGATACCTTTGCTGTGCTTTTGGAGGCAGTTGAAATGCAGGAAAAGTGTTGTTTTGTTGTTTCCTTGACGACAACTTTTGGCCCACATTTGCGATTTTTGCTAAGCCGCGCGGCTGTCGCTCAAAAATGGTTAAAAATGCAAAAATTTTCAAATGCCCTTTTTACGTGCTGAACTCTTTCGTTTTTTGTATTGGAATCCAAATAAAGTGATACTTTTAGCCAAACTTTAGTGGAAATTGTGATGCTGACCCCAATATGCCACAAATCATGCTTATTTCATGCAGAATTCCAGCTGCAGTTGACCCAACGAGAAATACTGGAAATGTCAAGCAGATTCAGTGCAGATGCACTGAAGATGCTTTAAAGCATTACATTAAATGTTTCTGATGAGTTTGGAGTCATTTGGGTAACTTTTGGAACACAGCACGTGAAGGCAAGGTTTTTGATGGGTTTAATACAAGTGCCCGAGCTAGGGTTAGGGTTAGGGCTTGAATGAGAAGCAGACATTTTCTGATGCCTTTGCGATGCTTTTGGAGGCAGTTGAAATGCAGGAAAAGTGTTGTTTTGTTGTTTACATGACGACAACTTTTGGCCCACATTTTCGATTTTTGCTAAGCCGCGCGGCTGTCGCTCAAAAATGGTTAAAAATGCAAAAATTTTCAAATGCCCTTTTTACGTGCTGAACTCTTTCGTTTTTTGTATTGGAATCCAAATAAAGTGATACTTTTAGCCAAACTTTAGTGGAAATTGTGATGCTGACCCCAATATGCCACAAATCATGCTTATTTCATGCAGAATTCCAGCTGCAGTTTACCCAACGAAAAATACTGGAAATGTCAAGCAGATTCAGTGCAGATGCACTGAAGATGCTTTAAAGCATTACATTAAATGTTTCTGATGAGTTTGGAGTCATTTGGGTAACTTTTGGAACACAGCACGTGAAGGCAAGGTTTTTGATGGGTTTAATACAAGTGCCCGAGCTAGGGTTAGGGTTAGGGCTTGAATGAGAAACAGACATTTTCTGATGCCTTTGCTGTGCTTTTGGAGGCAGTTGAAATGCAGGAAAAGTGTTGTTTTGTTGTTTACATGACGACAACTTTTGGCCCACATTTTCGATTTTTGCTAAGCCGCGCGGCTGTCGCTCAAAAATGGTTAAAAATGCAAAAATTTTCAAATGCCCTTTTTACGTGCTGAACTCTTTCGTTTTTTGTATTGGAATCCAAATAAAGTGATACTTCTAGCCAAACTTTAGTGGAAATTGTGATGCTGACCCCAATATGCCACATTGATGGGTTTAATACAAGTGCCCGAGCTAGGGTTAGGGTTAGGGCTTGAATGCGAAGCAGACATTTTCTGATGCCTTTGCTGTGCTTTTGGAGGCAGTTGAAATGCAGGAAAAGTGTTGTTTTGTTGTTTCCTTGACGACAACTTTTGGCCCACATTTTCGATTTTTGCTAAGCCACGCGGCTGTCGCTCAAAAATGGTTAAAAATGCAAAAATTTTCAAATGCCCTTTTTACCTGCTGAACTCTTTCGTTTTTTGTATTGGAATCCAAATAAAGTGATACTTTTAGCCAAACTTTAGTGGAAATTGTGATGCTGACCCAAATATGCCACATTGATGGGTTTAATACAAGTGCCCGAGCAAGGGTTAGGGTTAGAGCTTGAATGAGAAGCAGACATTTTCTGATGCCTTTGCTGTGCTTTTGGAGGCAGTTGAAATGCAGGAAAAGTGTTGTTTTGTTGTTTCCTTGACGACAACTTTTGGCCCACATTTGCGATTTTTGCTAAGCCGCGCGGCTGTCGCTCAAAAATGGTTTAAAATGCAAACAATTTCAAATACCCTTTTTACATGCTAAACTCTTTCGTTTTTTGTATTGGAATCCAAATAAAGTGATACTTCTAGCCAAACTTTAGTGGAAATTGTGATGCTGACCCCAATATGCCACATTGATGGGTTTAATACAAGTGCCCGAGCTAGGGTTAGGGTTAGGGCTTGAATGAGAAGCAGACATTTTCTGATGCCTTTGCTGTGCTTTTGGAGGCAGTTGAAATGCAGGAAAAGTGTTGTTTTGTTGTTTACATGACGACAACTTTTGGCCCACATTTGTGATTTTTGCTAAGCCGCGCGGCTGTCACTCAGAAATGGTTAAAAATGCAAACATTTTCAAATACCCTTTTTACGTGCTAAACTCTTTTGTTTTTTGTATTGGAATCCAAATAAAGTGATACTTTTAGCCAAACTTTAGTCGAAATTGTGATGCTGACCCCAATATGCCACATTGATGGGTTTAATACAAGTGCCCGAGCTAGGGTTAGGGTTAGGGCTTGAATGAGAAGCAGACATTTTCTGATACCTTTGCTGTGCTTTTGGAGGCAGTTGAAATGCAGGAAAAGTGTTGTTTTGTTGTTTCCTTGTCTACAACTTTTGGCCCACATTTGCGATTTTTGCTAAGCCGCGCGGCTGTCGCTCAAAAATGGTTAAAAATGCAAAAATTTTCAAATGCCCTTTTTACGTGCTGAACTCTTTCGTTTTTTGTATTGGAATCCAAATAAAGTGATACTTTTAGCCAAACTTTAGTGGAAATTGTGATGCTGACCCCAATATGCCACAAATCATGCTTATTTCATGCAGAATTCCAGCTGCAGTTGACCCAACGAGAAATACTGGAAATGTCAAGCAGATTCAGTGCAGATGCACTGAAGATGCTTTAAAGCATTACATTAAATGTTTCTGATGAGTTTGGAGTCATTTGGGTAACTTTTGGAACACAGCACGTGAAGGCAAGGTTTTTGATGGGTTTAATACAAGTGCCCGAGCTAGGGTTAGGGTTAGGGCTTGAATGAGAAGCAGACATTTTCTGATGCCTTTGCGATGCTTTTGGAGGCAGTTGAAATGCAGGAAAAGTGTTGTTTTGTTGTTTACATGACGACAACTTTTGGCCCACATTTTCGATTTTTGCTAAGCCGCGCGGCTGTCGCTCAAAAATGGTTAAAAATGCAAAAATTTTCAAATGCCCTTTTTACGTGCTGAACTCTTTCGTTTTTTGTATTGGAATCCAAATAAAGTGATACTTTTAGCCAAACTTTAGTGGAAATTGTGATGCTGACCCCAATATGCCACAAATCATGCTTATTTCATGCAGAATTCCAGCTGCAGTTTACCCAACGAAAAATACTGGAAATGTCAAGCAGATTCAGTGCAGATGCACTGAAGATGCTTTAAAGCATTACATTAAATGTTTCTGATGAGTTTGGAGTCATTTGGGTAACTTTTGGAACACAGCACGTGAAGGCAAGGTTTTTGATGGGTTTAATACAAGTGCCCGAGCTAGGGTTAGGGTTAGGGCTTGAATGAGAAACAGACATTTTCTGATGCCTTTCCTGTGCTTTTGGAGGCAGTTGAAATGCTGGAAAAGTGTTGTTTTGTTGTTTCCTTGACGACAACTTTAGGCCCACATTTTCGATTTTTGCTAAGCCGCGCGGCTGTCGCTCAAAAATGGTTAAAAATGCAAAAATTTTCAAATGCCCTTTTTACGTGCTGAACTCTTTCGTTTTTTGTATTGGAATCCAAATAAAGTGATACTTTTAGCCAAACTTTAGTGGAAATTGTGATGCTGACCCCAATATGCCACATTGATGGGTTTAATACAAGTGCCCGAGCTAGGGTTAGGGTTAGGGCTTGAATGCGAAGCAGACATTTTCTGATGCCTTTGCTGTGCTTTTGGAGGCAGTTGAAATGCAGGAAAAGTGTTGTTTTGTTGTTTCCTTGACGACAACTTTTGGCCCACATTTGCGATTTTTGCTAAGCCGCGCGGCTGTCGCTCAAAAATGGTTTAAAATGCAAAAATTTTCAAATACCCTTTTTACATGCTAAACTCTTTCGTTTTTTGTATTGGAATCCAAATAAAGTGATACTTCTAGCCAAACTTTAGTGGAAATTGTGTTGCTGACCCCAATATGCCACATTGATGGGTTTAATACAAGTGCCCGAGCTAGGGTTAGGGTTAGGGCTTGAATGAGAAGCAGACATTTTCTGATGCCTTTGCTGTGCTTTTGGAGGCAGTTGAAATGCAGGAAAAGTGTTGTTTTGTTGTTTACCTGACGACAACTTTTGGCCCACATTTTCGATTTTTGCTAAGCCGCGCGGCTATCGCTCAAAAATGGTTAAAAATGCAAAAATTTTCAAATGCCCTTTTTACGTGCTGAACTCTTTCGTTTTTTGTATTGGAATCCAAATAAAGTGATACTTTTAGCCAAACTTTAGTGGAAATTGTGATGCTGACCCCAATATGCCACAAATCATGCTTATTTCATGCAGAATTCCAGCTGCAGTTTACCCAACGAGAAATACTGGAAATGTCAAGCAGATTCAGTGCAGATGCACTGAAGATGCTTTAAAGCATTACATTAAATGTTTCTGATGAGTTTGGAGTCATTTGGGTAACTTTTTGAACACAGCACGTGAAGGCAAGGTTTTTGATGGGTTTAATACAAGTGCCCGAGCTAGGGTTAGGGTTAGGGCTTGAATGAGAAGCAGACATTTTCTGATGCCTTTGCTGTGCTTTTGGAGGCAGTTGAAATGCAGGAAAAGTGTTGTTTTGTTGTTTCCTTGACGACAACTTTTGGCCCACATTTTCGATTTTTGCTAAGCCGCGCGGCTGTCGCTCAAAAATGGTTAAAAATGCAAAAATTTTCAAATGCCCTTTTTACGTGCTGAACTCTTTCGTTTTTTGTATTGGAATCCAAATAAAGTGATACTTTTAGCCAAACTTTAGTGGAAATTGTGATGCTGACCCCAATATGCCACATTGATGGGTTTAATACAAGTGCTCGAGCTAGGGTTAGGGTTAGGGCTTGAATGCGAAGCAGACATTTTCTGATGCCTTTGCTGTGCTTTTGGAGGCAGTTGAAATGCAGGAAAAGTGTTGTTTTGTTGTTTCCTTGACGACAACTTTTGGCCCACATTTTCGATTTTTGCTAAGCCGCGCGGCTGTCGCTCAACAATGGTTAAAAATGCAAAAATTTTCAAATGCCCTTTTTACGTGCTGAACTCTTTCGTTTTTTGTATTGGAATCCAAATAAAGTGATACTTTTAGCCAAACTTTAGTGGAAATTGTGATGCTGACCCCAATATGCCACATTGATGCGCTTAATACAAGTGCCCGAGCTAGGGTTAGGGTTAGGGCTTGAATGTGAAGCAGACATTTTCTGATGCCTTTGCTGTGCTTTTGGAGGCAGTTGAAATGCAGGAAAAGTGTTGTTTTGTTGTTTACCTGACGACAACTTTTGGCCCACATTTGTGATTTTTGCTAAGCCGCGCGGCTGTCGCTCAGAAATGGTTAAAAATGCAAACATTTTCAAATACCCTTTTTACGTGCTAAACTCTTTTGTTTTTTGTATTGGAATCCAAATAAAGTGATACTTTTAGCCAAACTTTAGTGGAAATTGTGATGCTGACCCCAATATGCCACAAATCATGCTTATTTCATGCAGAATTCCAGCTGCAGTTTACCCAATGAAAAAGTACTGGAAATTTCAATTAGATTCAGTGCAGATGCACTGAAGATGCTTTAAAGCATTACACTAAATGTTTCTGATGAGTTTGGAGTCATTTGGGTAACTTTTGGAACACAGCACGTGAAGGCAAGGTTTTTGATGGGTTTAATACAAGTGCCCGAGCTAGGGTTAGGGTTAGGGCTTGAATGAGAAGCAGAAATTTTCTGATGCCTTTGCTGTGCTTTTGGAGGCAGTTGAAATGCAGGAAAAGTGTTGTTTTGTTGTTTCCTTGACGACAACTTTTTGCCCACATTTTCGATTTTTGCTAAGCCGCGCGGCTATCGCTCAAAAATGGTTAAAAATGCAAAAATTTTCAAATGCCCTTTTTACGTGCTGAACTCTTTCGTTTTTTGTATTGGAATCCAAATAAAGTGATACTTTTAGCCAAACTTTAGTGGAAATTGTGATGCTGACCCCAATATGCCACAAATCATGCTTATTTCATGCAGAATTCCAGCTGCAGTTTACCCAACGAGAAATACTGGAAATGTCAAGCAGATTCAGTGCAGATGCACTGAAGATGCTTTAAAGCATTACATTAAATGTTTCTGATGAGTTTGGAGTCATTTGGGTAACTTTTTGAACACAGCACGTGAAGGCAAGGTTTTTGATGGGTTTAATACAAGTGCCCGAGCTAGGGTTAGGGTTAGGGCTTGAATGAGAAGCAGACATTTTCTGATGCCTTTGCTGTGCTTTTGGAGGCAGTTGAAATGCAGGAAAAGTGTTGTTTTGTTGTTTCCTTGACGACAACTTTTGGCCCACATTTTCGATTTTTGCTAAGCCGCGCGGCTATCGCTCAAAAATGGTTAAAAATGCAAAAATTTTCAAATGCCCTTTTTACGTGCTGAACTCTTTCGTTTTTTGTATTGGAATCCAAATAAAGTGATACTTTTAGCCAAACTTTAGTGGAAATTGTGATGCTGACCCCAATATGCCACAAATCATGCTTATTTCATGCAGAATTCCAGCTGCAGTTTACCCAACGAGAAATACTGGAAATGTCAAGCAGATTCAGTGCAGATGCACTGAAGATGCTTTAAAGCATTACATTAAATGTTTCTGATGAGTTTGGAGTCATTTGGGTAACTTTTTGAACACAGCACGTGAAGGCAAGGTTTTTGATGGGTTTAATACAAGTGCCCGAGCTAGGGTTAGGGTTAGGGCTTGAATGAGAAGCAGACATTTTCTGATGCCTTTGCTGTGCTTTTGGAGGCAGTTGAAATGCAGGAAAAGTGTTGTTTTGTTGTTTCCTTGACGACAACTTTTGGCCCACATTTTCGATTTTTGCTAAGCCGCGCGGCTGTCGCTCAAAAATGGTTAAAAATGCAAAAATTTTCAAATGCCCTTTTTACGTGCTGAACTCTTTCGTTTTTTGTATTGGAATCCAAATAAAGTGATACTTTTAGCCAAACTTTAGTGGAAATTGTGATGCTGACCCCAATATGCCACATTGATGGGTTTAATACAAGTGCTCGAGCTAGGGTTAGGGTTAGGGCTTGAATGCGAAGCAGACATTTTCTGATGCCTTTGCTGTGCTTTTGGAGGCAGTTGAAATGCAGGAAAAGTGTTGTTTTGTTGTTTCCTTGACGACAACTTTTGGCCCACATTTTCGATTTTTGCTAAGCCGCGCGGCTGTCGCTCAACAATGGTTAAAAATGCAAAAATTTTCAAATGCCCTTTTTACGTGCTGAACTCTTTCGTTTTTTGTATTGGAATCCAAATAAAGTGATACTTTTAGCCAAACTTTAGTGGAAATTGTGATGCTGACCCCAATATGCCACATTGATGGGCTTAATACAAGTGCCCGAGCTAGGGTTAGGGTTAGGGCTTGAATGTGAAGCAGACATTTTCTGATGCCTTTGCTGTGCTTTTGGAGGCAGTTGAAATGCAGGAAAAGTGTTGTTTTGTTGTTTCCTTGACGACAACTTTTGGCCCACATTTGCGATTTTTGCTAAGCCGCGCGGCTGTCGCTCAAAAATGGTTTAAAATGCAAAAATTTTCAAATACCCTTTTTACATGCTAAACTCTTTCGTTTTTTGTATTGGAATCCAAATAAAGTGATACTTCTAGCCAAACTTTAGTGGAAATTGTGTTGCTGACCCCAATATGCCACATTGATGGGTTTAATACAAGTGCCCGAGCTAGGGTTAGGGTTAGGGCTTGAATGAGAAGCAGACATTTTCTGATGCCTTTGCTGTGCTTTTGGAGGCAGTTGAAATGCAGGAAAAGTGTTGTTTTGTTGTTTACCTGACGACAACTTTTGGCCCACATTTGTGATTTTTGCTAAGCCGCGCGGCTGTCGCTCAGAAATGGTTAAAAATGCAAACATTTTCAAATACCCTTTTTACGTGCTAAACTCTTTTGTTTTTTGTATTGGAATCCAAATAAAGTGATACTTTTAGCCAAACTTTAGTGGAAATTGTGATGCTGACCCCAATATGCCACAAATCATGCTTATTTCATGCAGAATTCCAGCTGCAGTTTACCCAATGAAAAAGTACTGGAAATTTCAATTAGATTCAGTGCAGATGCACTGAAGATGCTTTAAAGCATTACACTAAATGTTTCTGATGAGTTTGGAGTCATTTGGGTAACTTTTGGAACACAGCACGTGAAGGCAAGGTTTTTGATGGGTTTAATACAAGTGCCCGAGCTAGGGTTAGGGTTAGGGCTTGAATGAGAAGCAGACATTTTCTGATGCCTTTGCTGTGCTTTTGGAGGCAGTTGAAATGCAGGAAAAGTGTTGTTTTGTTGTTTCCTTGACGACAACTTTTTGCCCACATTTTCGATTTTTGCTAAGCCGCGCGGCTATCGCTCAAAAATGGTTAAAAATGCAAAAATTTTCAAATGCCCTTTTTACGTGCTGAACTCTTTCGTTTTTTGTATTGGAATCCAAATAAAGTGATACTTTTAGCCAAACTTTAGTGGAAATTGTGATGCTGACCCCAATATGCCACAAATCATGCTTATTTCATGCAGAATTCCAGCTGCAGTTTACCCAACGAGAAATACTGGAAATGTCAAGCAGATTCAGTGCAGATGCACTGAAGATGCTTTAAAGCATTACATTAAATGTTTCTGATGAGTTTGGAGTCATTTGGGTAACTTTTTGAACACAGCACGTGAAGGCAAGGTTTTTGATGGGTTTAATACAAGTGCCCGAGCTAGGGTTAGGGTTAGGGCTTGAATGAGAAGCAGACATTTTCTGATGCCTTTGCTGTGCTTTTGGAGGCAGTTGAAATGCAGGAAAAGTGTTGTTTTGTTGTTTCCTTGACGACAACTTTTGGCCCACATTTTCGATTTTTGCTAAGCCGCGCGGCTGTCGCTCAAAAATGGTTAAAAATGCAAAAATTTTCAAATGCCCTTTTTACGTGCTGAACTCTTTCGTTTTTTGTATTGGAATCCAAATAAAGTGATACTTTTAGCCAAACTTTAGTGGAAATTGTGATGCTGACCCCAATATGCCACATTGATGGGTTTAATACAAGTGCTCGAGCTAGGGTTAGGGTTAGGGCTTGAATGCGAAGCAGACATTTTCTGATGCCTTTGCTGTGCTTTTGGAGGCAGTTGAAATGCAGGAAAAGTGTTGTTTTGTTGTTTCCTTGACGACAACTTTTGGCCCACATTTTCGATTTTTGCTAAGCCGCGCGGCTGTCGCTCAACAATGGTTAAAAATGCAAAAATTTTCAAATGCCCTTTTTACGTGCTGAACTCTTTCGTTTTTTGTATTGGAATCCAAATAAAGTGATACTTTTAGCCAAACTTTAGTGGAAATTGTGATGCTGACCCCAATATGCCACATTGATGGGCTTAATACAAGTGCCCGAGCTAGGGTTAGGGTTAGGGCTTGAATGTGAAGCAGACATTTTCTGATGCCTTTGCTGTGCTTTTGGAGGCAGTTGAAATGCAGGAAAAGTGTTGTTTTGTTGTTTCCTTGACGACAACTTTTGGCCCACATTTTCGATTTTTGCTAAGCCGCGCGGCTGTCGCTCAAAAATGGTTAAAAATGCAAAAATTTTCAAATGCCCTTTTTACGTGCTGAACTCTTTCGTTTTTTGTATTGGAATCCAAATAAAGTGATACTTTTAGCCAAACTTTAGTGGAAATTGTGATGCTGACCCCAATATGCCACATTGATGGGTTTAATACAAGTGCTCGAGCTAGGGTTAGGGTTAGGGCTTGAATGCGAAGCAGACATTTTCTGATGCCTTTGCTGTGCTTTTGGAGGCAGTTGAAATGCAGGAAAAGTGTTGTTTTGTTGTTTCCTTGACGACAACTTTTGGCCCACATTTTCGATTTTTGCTAAGCCGCGCGGCTGTCGCTCAACAATGGTTAAAAATGCAAAAATTTTCAAATGCCCTTTTTACGTGCTGAACTCTTTCGTTTTTTGTATTGGAATCCAAATAAAGTGATACTTTTAGCCAAACTTTAGTGGAAATTGTGATGCTGACCCCAATATGCCACATTGATGGGCTTAATACAAGTGCCCGAGCTAGGGTTAGGGTTAGGGCTTGAATGAGAAGCAGACATTTTCTGATGCCTTTGCTGTGCTTTTGGAGGCAGTTGAAATGCAGGAAAAGTGTTGTTTTGTTGTTTCCTTGACGACAACTTTTGGCCCACATTTTCGATTTTTGCTAAGCCGCGCGGCTGTCGCTCAAAAATGGTTAAAAATGCAAAAATTTTCAAATGCCCTTTTTACGTGCTGAACTCTTTCGTTTTTTGTATTGGAATCCAAATAAAGTGATACTTTTAGCCAAACTTTAGTGGAAATTGTGATGCTGACCCCAATATGCCACATTGATGGGTTTAATACAAGTGCCCGAGCTAGGGTTAGGGTTAGGGCTTGAATGTGAAGCAAACATTTTCTGATGCCTTTGCTGTGCTTTTGGAGGCAGTTGAAATGCAGGAAAAGTGTTGTTTTGTTGTTTCCTTGACGACAACTTTTGGCCCACATTTTCGATTTTTGCTAAGCCGCGCGGCTGTCGCTCAAAAATGGTTAAAAATGCAAAAATTTTCAAATGCCCTTTTTACGTGCTGAACTCTTTCGTTTTTTGTATTGGAATCCAAATAAAGTGATACTTTTAGCCAAACTTTAGTGGAAATTGTGATGCTGACCCCAATATGCCACATTGATGGGTTTAATACAAGTGCTCGAGCTAGGGTTAGGGTTAGGGCTTGAATGCGAAGCAGACATTTTCTGATGCCTTTGCTGTGCTTTTGGAGGCAGTTGAAATGCAGGAAAAGTGTTGTTTTGTTGTTTCCTTGACGACAACTTTTGGCCCACATTTTCGATTTTTGCTAAGCCGCGCGGCTGTCGCTCAACAATGGTTAAAAATGCAAAAATTTTCAAATGCCCTTTTTACGTGCTGAACTCTTTCGTTTTTTGTATTGGAATCCAAATAAAGTGATACTTTTAGCCAAACTTTAGTGGAAATTGTGATGCTGACCCCAATATGCCACATTGATGGGCTTAATACAAGTGCCCGAGCTAGGGTTAGGGTTAGGGCTTGAATGAGAAGCAGACATTTTCTGATGCCTTTGCTGTGCTTTTGGAGGCAGTTGAAATGCAGGAAAAGTGTTGTTTTGTTGTTTCCTTGACGACAACTTTTGGCCCACATTTTCGATTTTTGCTAAGCCGCGCGGCTGTCGCTCAAAAATGGTTAAAAATGCAAAAATTTTCAAATGCCCTTTTTACGTGCTGAACTCTTTCGTTTTTTGTATTGGAATCCAAATTAAGTGATACTTTTAGCCAAACTTTAGTGGAAATTGTGATGCTGACCCCAATATGCCACATTGATGGGTTTAATACAAGTGCCCGAGCTAGGGTTAGGGTTAGGGCTTGAATGCGAAGCAGACATTTTCTGATGCCTTTGCTGTGCTTTTGGAGGCAGTTGAAATGCAGGAAAAGTGTTGTTTTGTTGTTTCCTTGACGACAACTTTTGGCCCACATTTTCGATTTTTGCTAAGCCGCGCGGCTGTCGCTCAAAAATGGTTAAAAATGCAAAAATTTTCAAATGCCCTTTTTATGTGCTGAACTCTTTCGTTTTTTGTATTGGAATCCAAATAAAGTGATACTTTTAGCCAAACTTTAGTGGAAATTGTGATGCTGACCCCAATATGCCACAAATCATGCTTATTTCATGCAGAATTCCAGCTGCAGTTTACCCAACGAAAAATACTGGAAATGTGAAGCGGATTTAGTGCAGATGCACTGAAGATGCTTTAAAGCATTATATTAAATGTTTCTGATGAGTTTGGAGTCATTTGGGTAACTTTTTGAACACAGCAGGTGAAGGCAAGGTTTTTGATGGGTTTAATACAAGTGCCCGAGCTAGGGTTAGGGTTAGGGCTTGAATGAGAAGCAGACATTTTCTGATGCCTTTGCTGTGCTTTTGGAGGCAGTTGAAATGCAGGAAAAGTGTTGTTTTGTTGTTTACATGACGACAACTTTTGGCCCACATTTGTGATTTTTGCTAAGCCGCGCGGCTGTCGCTCAGAAATGGTTAAAAATGCAAACATTTTCAAATACCCTTTTTACGTGCTAAACTCTTTTGTTTTTTGTATTGGAATCCAAATAAAGTGATACTTTTAGCCAAACTTTAGTGGAAATTGTGATGCTGACCCCAATATGCCACATTGATGGGTTTAATACAAGTGCCCGAGCTAGGGTTAGGGTTAGGGCATGAATGAGAAGCAGACATTTTCTGATGCCTTTGCTGTGCTTTTGGAGGCAGTTGAAATGCAGGAAAAGTGTTGTTTTGTTGTTTCCTTGACGACAACTTTTGGCCCACATTTGCGATTTTTGCTAAGCCGCGCGGCTGTCGCTCAAAAATGGTTAAAAATGCAAAAATTTTCAAATGCCCTTTTTACGTGCTGAACTCTTTCGTTTTTTGTATTGGAATCCAAATAAAGTGATACTTTTAGCCAAACTTTAGTGGAAATTGTGATGCTGACCCCAATATGCCACATTGATGGGTTTAATACAAGTGCCCGAGCTAGGGTTAGGGTTAGGGCTTGAATGCGAAGCAGACATTTTCTGATGCCTTTGCTGTGCTTTTGGAGGCAGTTGAAATGCAGGAAAAGTGTTGTTTTGTTGTTTCCTTGACGACAACTTTTGGCCCACATTTTCGATTTTTGCTAAGCCGCGCGGCTGTCGCTCAAAAATGGTTAAAAATGCAAAAATTTTCAAATGCCCTTTTTACATGCTAAACTCTTTCGTTTTTTGTATTGGAATCCAAATAAAGTGATACTTTTAGCCAAACTTTAGTGGAAATTGTGATGCTGACCCCAATATGCCACATTGATGGGTTTAATACAAGTGCCCGAGCTAGGGTTAGGGTTAGGGCTTGAATGAGAAGCAGACATTTTCTGATGCCTTTGCTGTGCTTTTGGAGGCAGTTGAAATGCAGGAAAAGTGTTGTTTTGTTGTTTACATGACGACAACTTTTGGCCCACATTTGTGATTTTTGCTAAGCCGCGCGGCTGTCGCTCAGAAATGGTTAAAAATGCAAACATTTTCAAATACCCTTTTTACGTGCTAAACTCTTTTGTTTTTTGTATTGGAATCCAAATAAAGTGATACTTTTAGCCAAACTTTAGTGGAAATTGTGATGCTGACCCCAATATGCCACAAATCATGCTTATTTCATGCAGAATTCCAGCTGCAGTTTACCCAACGAAAAATACTGGAAATTTCAATTAGATTCAGTGCAGATGCACTGAAGATGCTTTAAAGCATTACACTAAATGTTTCTGATGAGTTTGGAGTCATTTGGGTAACTTTTGGAACACAGCACGTGAAGGCAAGGTTTTTGATGGGTTTAATACAAGTCCCCGAGCTAGGGTTATGGTTAGGGCTTGAATGAGAAGCAGACATTTTCTGATGCCTTTGCTCTGCTTTTGGAGGCAGTTGAAATGCAGGAAAAGTGTTGTTTTGTTGTTTCCTTGACGACAACTTTTGGCCCACATTTTCGATTTTTGCTAAGCCGCGCGGCTCTCGCTCAAAAATGGTTAAAAATGCAAAAATTTTCAAATGCCCTTTTTACGTGCTGAACTCTTTCGTTTTTTGTATTGGAATCCAAATAAAGTGATACTTTTAGCCAAACTTTAGTGGAAATTGTGATGCTGACCCCAATATGCCACATTGATGGGTTTAATACAAGTGCCCGAGCTAGGGTTAGGGTTAGAGCTTGAATGAGAAGCAGACATTTTCTGATGCCTTTGCTGTGCTTTTGGAGGCAGTTGAAATGCAGGAAAAGTGTTGTTTTGTTGTTTCCTTGACGACAACTTTTGGCCCACATTTGCGATTTTTGCTAAGCCGCGCGGCTGTCGCTCAAAAATGGTTTAAAATGCAAAAATTTTCAAATACCCTTTTTACATGCTAAACTCTTTCGTTTTTTGTATTGGAATCCAAATAAAGTGATACTTCTAGCCAAACTTTAGTGGAAATTGTGATGCTGACCCCAATATGCCACATTGATGGGTTTAATACAAGTGCCCGAGCTAGGGTTAGGGTTAGGGCTTGAATGAGAAGCAGACATTTTCTGATGCCTTTGCTGTGCTTTTGGAGGCAGTTGAAATGCAGGAAAAGTGTTGTTTTGTTGTTTCCTTGACGACAACTTTTGGCCCACATTTGCGATTTTTGCTAAGCCGCGCGGCTGTCGCTCAAAAATGGTTTAAAATGCAAAAATTTTCAAATACCCTTTTTACATGCTAAACTCTTTCGTTTTTTGTATTGGAATCCAAATAAAGTGATACTTCTAGCCAAACTTTAGTGGAAATTGTGATGCTGACCCCAATATGCCACATTGATGGGTTTAATACAAGTGCCCGAGCTAGGGTTAGGGTTAGGGCTTGAATGAGAAGCAGACATTTTCTGATGCCTTTGCTGTGCTTTTGGAGGCAGTTGAAATGCAGGAAAAGTGTTGTTTTGTTGTTTACATGACGACAACTTTTGGCCCACATTTGTGATTTTTGCTAAGCCGCGCGGCTGTCGCTCAGAAATGGTTAAAAATGCAAACATTTTCAAATACCCTTTTTACGTGCTAAACTCTTTTGTTTTTTGTATTGGAATCCAAATAAAGTGATACTTTTAGCCAAACTTTAGTGGAAATTGTGATGCTGACCCCAATATGCCACAAATCATGCTTATTTCATGCAGAATTCCAGCTGCAGTTTACCCAATGAAAAATACTGGAAATGTCAATTAGATTCAGTGCAGATGCACTGAAGATGCTTTAAAGCATTACACTAAATGTTTCTGATGAGTTTGGAGTCATTTGGGTAACTTTTGGAACACAGCACGTGAAGGCAAGGTTTTTGATGGGTTTAATACAAGTGCCCGAGCTAGGGTTAGGGTTAGGGCTTGAATGAGAAGCAGACATTTTCTGATGCCTTTGCTGTGCTTTTGGAGGCAGTTAAAATGCAGGAAAAGTGTTGTTTTGTTGTTTCCTTGACGACAACTTTTGGCCCACATTTTCGATTTTTGCTAAGCCGCGCGGCTGTCGCTCAAAAATGGTTAAAAATGCAAAAATTTTCAAATGCCCTTTTCACGTGCTGAACTCTTTCGTTTTTTGTATTGGAATCCAAATAAAGTGATACTTTTAGCCAAACTTTAGTGGAAATTGTGATGCTGACCCCAATATGCCACATTGATGGGTTTAATACAAGTGCCCGAGCTAGGGTTAGGGTTAGGGCTTGAATGCGAAGCAGACATTTTCTGATGCCTTTGCTGTGCTTTTGGAGGCAGTTGAAATGCAGGAAAAGTGTTGTTTTGTTGTTTCCTTGACGACAACTTTTGGCCCACATTTTCGATTTTTGCTAAGCCGCGCGGCTGTCGCTCAAAAATGGTTAAAAATGCAAAAATTTTCAAATGCCCTTTTTACGTGCTGAACTCTTTTGTTTTTTGTATTGGAATCCAAATAAAGTGATACTTTTAGCCAAACTTTAGTGGAAATTGTGATGCTGACCCCAATATGCCACATTGATGGGTTTAATACAAGTGCCCGAGCTAGGGTTAGGGTTAGGGCTTGAATGAGAAGCAGACATTTTCTGATACCTTTGCTGTGCTTTTGGAGGCAGTTGAAATGCAGGAAAACTGTTGTTTTGTTGTTTCCTTGTCTACAACTTTTGGCCCACATTTGCGATTTTTGCTAAGCCGCGCGGCTGTCGCTCAAAAATGGTTAAAAATGCAAAAATTTTCAAATGCCCTTTTTACGTGCTGAACTCTTTCGTTTTTTGTATTGGAATCCAAATAAAGTGATACTTTTAGCCAAACTTTAGTGGAAATTGTGATGCTGACCCCAATATGCCACAAATCATGCTTATTTCATGCAGAATTCCAGCTGCAGTTGACCCAACGAGAAATACTGGAAATGTCAAGCAGATTCAGTGCAGATGCACTGAAGATGCTTTAAAGCATTACATTAAATGTTTCTGATGAGTTTGGAGTCATTTGGGTAACTTTTGGAACACAGCACGTGAAGGCAAGGTTTTTGATGGGTTTAATACAAGTGCCCGAGCTAGGGTTAGGGTTAGGGCTTGAATGAGAAGCAGACATTTTCTGATGCCTTTGCGATGCTTTTGGAGGCAGTTGAAATGCAGGAAAAGTGTTGTTTTGTTGTTTCCTTGACGACAACTTTTGGCCCACATTTTCGATTTTTGCTAAGCCGCGCGGCTGTCGCTCAAAAATGGTTAAAAATGCAAACATTTTCAAATACCCTTTTTACGTGCTAAACTCTTTTGTTTTTTGTATTGGAATCCAAATAAAGTGATACTTTTAGCCAAACTTTAGTGGAAATTGTGATGCTGACCCCAATATGCCACATTGATGGGTTTAATAGAAGTGCCCGAGCTAGGGTTAGGGTTAGGGCTTGAATGCGAAGCAGACATTTTCTGATGCCTTTGCTGTGCTTTTGGAGGCAGTTGAAATGCAGGAAAAGTGTTGTTTTGTTGTTTCCTTGACGACAACTTTTGGCCCACATTTTCGATTTTTGCTAAGCCGCGCGGCTGTCACTCAAAAATGGTTAAAAATGCAAACATTTTCAAATACCCTTTTTACGTGCTAAACTCTTTTGTTTTTTGTATTGGAATCCAAATAAAGTGATACTTTTAGCCAAACTTTAGTGGAAATTGTGATGCTGACCCCAATATGCCACATTGATGGGTTTAATACAAGTGCCCGAGCTAGGGTTAGGGTTAGGGCTTGAATGCGAAGCAGACATTTTCTGATGCCTTTGCTGTGCTTTTGGAGGCAGTTGAAATGCAGGAAAAGTGTTGTTTTGTTGTTTCCTTGACGACAACTTTTGGCCCACATTTTCGATTTTTGCTAAGCCGCGCGGCTGTCGCTCAAAAATGGTTAAAAATGCAAAAATTTTCAAATGCCCTTTTTACGTGCTGAACTCTTTTGTTTTTTGTATTGGAATCCAAATAAAGTGATACTTTTAGCCAAACTTTAGTGGAAATTGTGATGCTGACCCCAATATGCCACAAATCATGCTTATTTCATGCAGAATTCCAGCTGCAGTTTACCCAACGAAAAATACTGGAAATGTCAAGCAGATTCAGTGCAGATGCACTGAAGATGCTTTAAAGCATTACATTAAATGTTTCTGATGAGTTTGGAGTCATTTGGGTAACTTTTGGAACACAGCACGTGAAGGCAAGGTTTTTGATGGGTTTAATACAAGTGCCCGAGCTAGGGTTAGGGTTAGGGCTTGAATGAGAAGCAGACATTTTCTGATGCCTTTCCTGTGCTTTTGGAGGCAGTTGAAATGCTGGAAAAGTGTTGTTTTGTTGTTTCCTTGACGACAACTTTAGGCCCACATTTTTGATTTTTGCTAAGCCGCGCGGCTGTCGCTCAAAAATGGTTAAAAATGCAAAAATTTTCAAATGCCCTTTTTACGTGCTGAACTCTTTCGTTTTTTGTATTGGAATCCAAATAAAGTGATACTTTTAGCCAAACTTTAGTGGAAATTGTGATGCTGACCCCAATATGCCACATTGATGGGTTTAATACAAGTGCCCGAGCTAGGGTTAGGGTTAGGGCTTGAATGAGAAGCAGACATTTTCTGATACCTTTGCTGTGCTTTTGGAGGCAGTTGAAATGCAGGAAAAGTGTTGTTTTGTTGTTTCCTTGTCTACAACTTTTGGCCCACATTTGCGATTTTTGCTAAGCCGCGCGGCTGTCGCTCAAAAATGGTTAAAAATGCAAAAATTTTCAAATGCCCTTTTTACGTGCTGAACTCTTTCGTTTTTTGTATTGGAATCCAAATAAAGTGATACTTTTAGCCAAACTTTAGTGGAAATTGTGATGCTGACCCCAATATGCCACAAATCATGCTTATTTCATGCAGAATTCCAGCTGCAGTTGACCCAACGAGAAATACTGGAAATGTCAAGCAGATTCAGTGCAGATGCACTGAAGATGCTTTAAAGCATTACATTAAATGTTTCTGATGAGTTTGGAGTCATTTGGGTAACTTTTGGAACACAGCACGTGAAGGCAAGGTTTTTGATGGGTTTAATACAAGTGCCCGAGCTAGGGTTAGGGTTAGGGCTTGAATGAGAAGCAGACATTTTCTGATGCCTTTGCGATGCTTTTGGAGGCAGTTGAAATGCAGGAAAAGTGTTGTTTTGTTGTTTCCTTGCCGACAACTTTTGGCCCACATTTTCGATTTTTGCTAAGCCGCGCGGCTGTCGCTCAAAAATGGTTAAAAATGCAAAAATTTTCAAATGCCCTTTTTACGTGCTGAACTCTTTCGTTTTTTGTATTGGAATCCAAATAAAGTGATACTTTTAGCCAAACTTTAGTGGAAATTGTGATGCTGACCCCAATATGCCACAAATCATGCTTATTTCATGCAGAATTCCAGCTGCAGTTGACCCAACGAGAAATACTGGAAATGTCAAGCAGATTCAGTGCAGATGCACTGAAGATGCTTTAAAGCATTACATTAAATGTTTCTGATGAGTTTGGAGTCATTTGGGTAACTTTTGGAACACAGCACGTGAAGGCAAGGTTTTTGATGGGTTTAATACAAGTGCCCGAGCTAGGGTTAGGGTTAGGGCTTGAATGAGAAGCAGACATTTTCTGATGCCTTTGCGATGCTTTTGGAGGCAGTTGAAATGCAGGAAAAGTGTTGTTTTGTTGTTTCCTTGCCGACAACTTTTGGTCCACATTTTCGATTTTTGCTAAGCCGCGCGGCTGTCGCTCAAAAATGGTTAAAAATGCAAAAATTTTCAAATGCCCTTTTTACGTGCTGAACTCTTTCGTTTTTTGTATTGGAATCCAAATAAAGTGATACTTTTAGCCAAACTTTAGTGGAAATTGTGATGCTGACCCCAATATGCCACATTGATGGGTTTAATAGAAGTGCCCGAGCTAGGGTTAGGGTTAGGGCTTGAATGCGAAGCAGACATTTTCTGATGCCTTTGCTGTGCTTTTGGAGGCAGTTGAAATGCAGGAAAAGTGTTGTTTTGTTGTTTCCTTGACGACAACTTTTGGCCCATATTTTCGATTTTTGCTAAGCCGCGCGGCTGTCGCTCAAAAATGGTTAAAAATGCAAAAATTTTCAAATGCCCTTTTTACGTGCTGAACTCTTTTGTTTTTTGTATTGGAATCCAAATAAAGTGATACTTTTAGCCAAACTTTAGTGGAAATTGTGATGCTGACCCCAATATGCCACAAATCATGCTTATTTCATGCAGAATTCCAGCTGCAGTTTACCCAACGAAAAATACTGGAAATGTCAAGCAGATTCAGTGCAGATGCACTGAAGATGCTTTAAAGCATTACATTAAATGTTTCTGATGAGTTTGGAGTCATTTGGGTAACTTTTGGAACACAGCACGTGAAGGCAAGGTTTTTGATGGGTTTAATACAAGTGCCCGAGCTAGGGTTAGGGTTAGGGCTTGAATGAGAAGCAGACATTTTCTGATGCCTTTGCTGTGCTTTTGGAGGCAGTTGAAATGCTGGAAAAGTGTTGTTTTGTTGTTTCCTTGACGACAACTTTAGGCCCACATTTTTGATTTTTGCTAAGCCGCGCGGCTGTCGCTCAAAAATGGTTAAAAATGCAAAAATTTTCAAATGCCCTTTTTATGTGCTGAACTCTTTCGTTTTTTGTATTGGAATCCAAATAAAGTGATACTTTTAGCCAAACTTTAGTGGAAATTGTGATGCTGACCCCAATATGCCACATTGATGGGTTTAATACAAGTGCCCGAGCTAGGGTTAGGGTTAGGGCTTGAATGCGAAGCAGACATTTTCTGATGCCTTTGCTGTGCTTTTGGAGGCAGTTGAAATGCAGGAAAAGTGTTGTTTTGTTGTTTCCTTGACGACAACTTTTGGCCCACATTTTCTATTTTTGCTAAGCCGCGCGGCTGTCGCTCAAAAATGGTTAAAAATGCAAAAATTTTCAAATGCCCTTTTTACGTGCTGAACTCTTTCGTTTTTTGTATTGGAATCCAAATAAAGTGATACTTTTAACCAAACTTTAGTGGAAATTGTGATGCTGACCCCAATATGCCACAAATCATGCTTATTTCATGCAGAATTCCAGCTGCAGTTTACCCAACGAAAAATACTGGAAATGTCAAGCAGATTCAGTGCAGATGCACTGAAGATGCTTTAAAGCATTACATTAAATGTTTCTGATGAGTTTGGAGTCATTTGGGTAACTTTTGGAACACAGCACGTGAAGGCAAGGTTTTTGATGGGTTTAATACAAGTGCCCGAGCTAGGGTTAGGGTTAGGGCTTGAATGAGAAGCAGACATTTTCTGATGCCTTTGCTGTGCGTTTGGAGGCAGTTGAAATGCAGGAAAAGTGTTGTTTTGTTGTTTCCTTGACGACAACTTTTGGCCCACATTTTCGATTTTTGCTAAGCCGCGCGGCTGTCGCTCAAAAATGGTTAAAAATGCAAAAATTTTCAAATGCCCTTTTTACGTGCTGAACTCTTTCGTTTTTTGTATTGGAATCCAAATAAAGTGATACTTTTAGCCAAACTTTAGTGGAAATTGTGATGCTGACCCCAATATGCCACATTGATGGGTTTAATACAAGTGCCCGAGCTAGGGTTAGGGTTAGGGCTTGAATGCGAAGCAGACATTTTCTGATGCCTTTGCTGTGCTTTTGGAGGCAGTTGAAATGCAGGAAAAGTGTTGTTTTGTTGTTTCCTTGACGACAACTTTTGGCCCACATTTTCGATTTTTGCTAAGCCGCGCGGCTGTCGCTCAAAAATGGTTAAAAATGCAAAAATTTTCAAATGCCCTTTTTACGTGCTGAACTCTTTCGTTTTTTGTATTGGAATCCAAATAAAGTGATACTTTTAGCCAAACTTTAGTGGAAATTGTGATGCTGACCCAAATATGCCACATTGATGGGTTTAATACAAGTGCCCGAGCTAGGGTTAGGGTTAGGGCTTGAATGAGAAGCAGACATTTTCTGATGCCTTTGCTGTGCTTTTGGAGGCAGTTGAAATGCAGGAAAAGTGTTGTTTTGTTGTTT
This sequence comes from Lepisosteus platostomus, assembly GCF_059453375.1. Classification (NCBI taxonomy): domain Eukaryota; kingdom Metazoa; phylum Chordata; class Actinopteri; order Semionotiformes; family Lepisosteidae; genus Lepisosteus; species Lepisosteus platostomus. The sequence goes on from NC_142622.1 coordinate 12,278,283, forward strand.
ACATGACGACAACTTTTGGCCCACATTTGTGATTTTTGCTAAGCCGCGCGGCTGTCGCTCAGAAATGGTTAAAAATGCAAACATTTTCAAATACCCTTTTTACGTGCTAAACTCTTTTGTTTTTTGTATTGGAATCCAAATAAAGTGATACTTTTAGCCAAACTTTAGTGGAAATTGTGATGCTGACCCCAATATGCCACATTGATGGGTTTAATACAAGTGCCCGAGCTAGGGTTAGGGTTAGGGCTTGAATGAGAAGCAGACATTTTCTGATACCTTTGCTGTGCTTTTGGAGGCAGTTGAAATGCAGGAAAAGTGTTGTTTTGTTGTTTCCTTGTCTACAACTTTTGGCCCACATTTGCGATTTTTGCTAAGCCGCGCGGCTGTCGCTCAAAAATGGTTAAAAATGCAAAAATTTTCAAATGCCCTTTTTACGTGCTGAACTCTTTCGTTTTTTGTATTGGAATCCAAATAAAGTGATACTTTTAGCCAAACTTTAGTGGAAATTGTGATGCTGACCCCAATATGCCACAAATCATGCTTATTTCATGCAGAATTCCAGCTGCAGTTGACCCAACGAGAAATACTGGAAATGTCAAGCAGATTCAGTGCAGATGCACTGAAGATGCTTTAAAGCATTACATTAAATGTTTCTGATGAGTTTGGAGTCATTTGGGTAACTTTTGGAACACAGCACGTGAAGGCAAGTTTTTTGATGGGTTTAATACAAGTGCCCGAGCTAGGGTTAGGGCTTGAATGAGAAGCAGACATTTTCTGATGCCTTTGCTGTGCTTTTGGAGGCAGTTGAAATGCAGGAAAAGTGTTGTTTTGTTGTTTCCTTGACGACAACTTTTGGCCCACATTTTCGATTTTTGCTAAGCCGCGCGGCTGTCGCTCAAAAATGGTTAAAAATGCAAACATTTTCAAATACCCTTTTTACGTGCTAAACTCTTTTGTTTTTTGTATTGGAATCCAAATAAAGTGATACTTTTAGCCAAACTTTAGTGGAAATTGTGATGCTGACCCCAATATGCCACATTGATGGGTTTAATACAAGTGCCCGAGCTAGGGTTAGGGTTAGGGCTTGAATGCGAAGCAGACATTTTCTGATGCCTTTGCTGTGCTTTTGGAGGCAGTTGAAATGCAGGAAAAGTGTTGTTTTGTTGTTTCCTTGACGACAACTTTTGGCCCACATTTTCAATTATTGCTAAGCCGCGCGGCTGTCGCTCAAAAATGGTTAAAAATGCAAAAATTTTCAAATGCCCTTTTTACGTGCTGAACTCTTTTGTTTTTTGTATTGGAATCCAAATAAAGTGATACTTTTAGCCAAACTTTAGTGGAAATTGTGATGCTGACCCCAATATGCCACAAATCATGCTTATTTCATGCAGAATTCCAGCTGCAGTTTACCCAACGAAAAATACTGGAAATGTCAAGCAGATTCAGTGCAGATGCACTGAAGATGCTTTAAAGCATTACATTAAATGTTTCTGATGAGTTTGGAGTCATTTGGGTAACTTTTGGAACACAGCACGTGAAGGCAAGGTTTTTGATGGGTTTAATACAAGTGCCCGAGCTAGGGTTAGGGTTAGGGCTTGAATGAGAAGCAGACATTTTCTGATGCCTTTCCTGTGCTTTTGGAGGCAGTTGAAATGCTGGAAAAGTGTTGTTTTGTTGTTTCCTTGACGACAACTTTAGGCCCACATTTTCGATTTTTGCTAAGCCGCGCGGCTGTCGCTCAAAAATGGTTAAAAATGCAAAAATTTTCAAATGCCCTTTTTACGTGCTGAACTCTTTCGTTTTTTGTATTGGAATCCAAATAAAGTGATACTTTTAGCCAAACTTTAGTGGAAATTGTGATGCTGACCCCAATATGCCACATTGATGGGTTTAATACAAGTGCCCGAGCTAGGGTTAGGGTTAGGGCTTGAATGCGAAGCAGACATTTTCTGATGCCTTTGCTGTGCTTTTGGAGGCAGTTGAAATGCAGGAAAAGTGTTGTTTTGTTGTTTCCTTGACGACAACTTTTGGCCCACATTTTCGATTTTTGCTAAGCCGCGCGGCTGTCGCTCAAAAATGGTTAAAAATGCAAAAATTTTCAAATGCCCTTTTTACGTGCTGAACTCTTTCGTTTTTTGTATTGGAATCCAAATAAAGTGATACTTTTAGCCAAACTTTAGTGGAAATTGTGATGCTGACCCCAATATGCCACAAATCATGCTTATTTCATGCAGAATTCCAGCTGCAGTTTACCCAACGAAAAATACTGGAAATGTCAAGCAGATTCAGTGCAGATGCACTGAAGATGCTTTAAAGCATTACATTAAATGTTTCTGATGAGTTTGGAGTCATTTGGGTAACTTTTGGAACACAGCACGTGAAGGCAAGGTTTTTGATGGGTTTAATACAAGTGCCCGAGCTAGGGTTAGGGCTTGAATGAGAAGCAGACATTTTCTGATGCCTTTGCTGTGCTTTTGGAGGCAGTTGAAATGCAGGAAAAGTGTTGTTTTGTTGTTTCCTTGACGACAACTTTTGGCCCACATTTTCGATTTTTGCTAAGCCGCGCGGCTGTCGCTCAAAAATGGTTAAAAATGCAAACATTTTCAAATACCCTTTTTACGTGCTAAACTCTTTTGTTTTTTGTATTGGAATCCAAATAAAGTGATACTTTTAGCCAAACTTTAGTGGAAATTGTGATGCTGACCCCAATATGCCACATTGATGGGTTTAATACAAGTGCCCGAGCTAGGGTTAGGGTTAGGGCTTGAATGCGAAGCAGACATTTTCTGATGCCTTTGCTGTGCTTTTGGAGGCAGTTGAAATGCAGGAAAAGTGTTGTTTTGTTGTTTCCTTGACGACAACTTTTGGCCCACATTTTCAATTTTTGCTAAGCCGCGCGGCTGTCGCTCAAAAATGGTTAAAAATGCAAAAATTTTCAAATGCCCTTTTTACGTGCTGAACTCTTTTGTTTTTTGTATTGGAATCCAAATAAAGTGATACTTTTAGCCAAACTTTAGTGGAAATTGTGATGCTGACCCCAATATGCCACAAATCATGCTTATTTCATGCAGAATTCCAGCTGCAGTTTACCCAACGAAAAATACTGGAAATGTCAAGCAGATTCAGTGCAGATGCACTGAAGATGCTTTAAAGCATTACATTAAATGTTTCTGATGAGTTTGGAGTCATTTGGGTAACTTTTGGAACACAGCACGTGAAGGCAAGGTTTTTGATGGGTTTAATACAAGTGCCCGAGCTAGGGTTAGGGTTAGGGCTTGAATGAGAAGCAGACATTTTCTGATGCCTTTCCTGTGCTTTTGGAGGCAGTTGAAATGCTGGAAAAGTGTTGTTTTGTTGTTTCCTTGACGACAACTTTAGGCCCACATTTTCGATTTTTGCTAAGCCGCGCGGCTGTCGCTCAAAAATGGTTAAAAATGCAAAAATTTTCAAATGCCCTTTTTACGTGCTGAACTCTTTCGTTTTTTGTATTGGAATCCAAATAAAGTGATACTTTTAGCCAAACTTTAGTGGAAATTGTGATGCTGACCCCAATATGCCACATTGATGGGTTTAATACAAGTGCCCGAGCTAGGGTTAGGGTTAGGGCTTGAATGCGAAGCAGACATTTTCTGATGCCTTTGCTGTGCTTTTGGAGGCAGTTGAAATGCAGGAAAAGTGTTGTTTTGTTGTTTCCTTGACGACAACTTTTGGCCCACATTTTCGATTTTTGCTAAGCCGCGCGGCTGTCGCTCAAAAATGGTTAAAAATGCAAAAATTTTCAAATGCCCTTTTTACGTGCTGAACTCTTTCGTTTTTTGTATTGGAATCCAAATAAAGTGATACTTTTAGCCAAACTTTAGTGGAAATTGTGATGCTGACCCCAATATGCCACAAATCATGCTTATTTCATGCAGAATTCCAGCTGCAGTTTACCCAACGAAAAATACTGGAAATGTCAAGCAGATTCAGTGCAGATGCACTGAAGATGCTTTAAAGCATTACATTAAATGTTTCTGATGAGTTTGGAGTCATTTGGGTAACTTTTGGAACACAGCACGTGAAGGCAAGGTTTTTGATGGGTTTTGTGATGCTGACCCCAATATGCCACAAATCATGCTTATTTCAAGCAGAATTCCAGCTGCAGTTTACCCAACGAAAAATACTGCAAATGTCAAGCAGATTCAGTGCAGATGCACTGAAGATGCTTTAAAGCATTACATTAAATGTTTCTGATGAGTTTGGAGTCATTTGGGTAACTTTTTGAACACAGCACGTGAAGGCAAGGTTTTTGATGGGTTTAATACAAGTGCCCGAGCTAGGGTTAGGGTTAGGGCTTGAATGAGAAGCAGACATTTTCTGATGCCTTTGCTGTGCTTTTGGAGGCAGTTGAAATGCAGGAAAAGTGTTGTTTTGTTGTTTCCTTGACGACAACTTTTGGCCCACATTTTCGATTTTTGCTAAGCCGCGGGGCTGTCGCTCAAAAATGGTTAAAAATGCAAAAATTTTCAAATGCCCTTTTTACGTGCTGAACTCTTTCGTTTTTTGTATTGGAATCCAAATAAAGTGATACTTCTAGCCAAACTTTAGTGGAAATTGTGATGCTGACCCCAATATGCCACATTGATGGGTTTAATACAAGTGCCCGAGCTAGGGTTAGGGTTAGGGCTTGAATGAGAAGAAGACATTTTCTGATGCCTTTGCTGTGCTTTTGGAGGCAGTTGAAATGCAGGAAAAGTGTTGTTTTGTTGTTTACATGACGACAACTTTTGGCCCACATTTGTGATTTTTGCTAAGCTGCGCGGCTGTCGCTCAGAAATGGTTAAAAATGCAAACATTTTCAAATACCCTTTTTACGTGCTAAACTCTTTTGTTTTTTGTATTGGAATCCAAATAAAGTGATACTTTTAGCCAAACTTTAGTGGAAATTGTGATGCTGACCCCAATATGCCACAAATCATGCTTATTTCATGCAGAATTCCAGCTGCAGTTTACCCAATGAAAAAGTACTGGAAATTTCAATTAGATTCAGTGCAGATGCACTGAAGATGCTTTAAAGCATTACACTAAATGTTTCTGATGAGTTTGGAGTCATTTGGGTAACTTTTGGAACACAGCACGTGAAGGCAAGGTTTTTGATGGGTTTAATACAAGTGCCCGAGCTAGGGTTAGGGTTAGGGCTTGAATGAGAAGCAGACATTTTCTGATGCCTTTGCTGTGCTTTTGGAGGCAGTTGAAATGCAGGAAAAGTGTTGTTTTGTTGTTTCCTTGACGACAACTTTTTGCCCACATTTTCGATTTTTGCTAAGCCGCGCGGCTATCGCTCAAAAATGGTTAAAAATGCAAAAATTTTCAAATGCCCTTTTTACGTGCTGAACTCTTTCGTTTTTTGTATTGGAATCCAAATAAAGTGATACTTTTAGCCAAACTTTAGTGGAAATTGTGATGCTGACCCCAATATGCCACAAATCATGCTTATTTCATGCAGAATTCCAGCTGCAGTTTACCCAACGAGAAATACTGGAAATGTCAAGCAGATTCAGTGCAGATGCACTGAAGATGCTTTAAAGCATTACATTAAATGTTTCTGATGAGTTTGGAGTCATTTGGGTAACTTTTTGAACACAGCACGTGAAGGCAAGGTTTTTGATGGGTTTAATACAAGTGCCCGAGCTAGGGTTAGGGTTAGGGCTTGAATGAGAAGCAGACATTTTCTGATGCCTTTGCTGTGCTTTTGGAGGCAGTTGAAATGCAGGAAAAGTGTTGTTTTGTTGTTTCCTTGACGACAACTTTTGGCCCACATTTTCGATTTTTGCTAAGCCGCGCGGCTGTCGCTCAAAAATGGTTAAAAATGCAAAAATTTTCAAATGCCCTTTTTACGTGCTGAACTCTTTCGTTTTTTGTATTGGAATCCAAATAAAGTGATACTTCTAGCCAAACTTTAGTGGAAATTGTGATGCTGACCCCAATATGCCACATTGATGGGTTTAATACAAGTGCCCGAGCTAGGGTTAGGGTTAGGGCTTGAATGCGAAGCAAACATTTTCTGATGCCTTTGCTGTGCTTTTGGAGGCAGTTGAAATGCAGGAAAACTGTTGTTTTGTTGTTTCCTTGACGACAACTTTTGGCCCACATTTTCGATTTTTGCTAAGCCGCGCGGCTGTCGCTCAAAAATGGTTAAAAATGCAAAAATTTTCAAATGCCCTTTTTACGTGCTGAACTCTTTCGTTTTTTGTATTGGAATCCAAATAAAGTGATACTTTTAGCCAAACTTTAGTGGAAATTGTGATGCTGACCCCAATATGCCACATTGATGGGTTTAATACAAGTGCTCGAGCTAGGGTTAGGGTTAGGGCTTGAATGCGAAGCAGACATTTTCTGATGCCTTTGCTGTGCTTTTGGAGGCAGTTGAAATGCAGGAAAAGTGTTGTTTTGTTGTTTCCTTGACGACAACTTTTGGCCCACATTTTCGATTTTTGCTAAGCCGCGCGGCTGTCGCTCAACAATGGTTAAAAATGCAAAAATTTTCAAATGCCCTTTTTACGTGCTGAACTCTTTCGTTTTTTGTATTGGAATCTAAATAAAGTGATACTTTTAGCCAAACTTTAGTGGAAATTGTGATGCTGACCCCAATATGCCACATTGATGGGCTTAATACAAGTGCCCGAGCTAGGGTTAGGGTTAGAGCTTGAATGAGAAGCAGACATTTTCTGATGCCTTTGCTGTGCTTTTGGAGGCAGTTGAAATGCAGGAAAAGTGTTGTTTTGTTGTTTCCTTGACGACAACTTTTGGCCCACATTTGCGATTTTTGCTAAGCCGCGCGGCTGTCGCTCAAAAATGGTTTAAAATGCAAAAATTTTCAAATACCCTTTTTACATGCTAAACTCTTTCGTTTTTTGTATTGGAATCCAAATAAAGTGATACTTCTAGCCAAACTTTAGTGGAAATTGTGATGCTGACCCCAATATGCCACATTGATGGGTTTAATACAAGTGCCCGAGCTAGGGTTAGGGTTAGGGCTTGAATGAGAAGCAGACATTTTCTGACGCCTTTTCTGTGCTTTTGGAGGCAGTTGAAATGCAGGAAAAGTGTTGTTTTGTTGTTTACATGACGACAACTTTTGGCCCACATTTGTGATTTTTGCTAAGCCGCGCGGCTGTCGCTCAGAAATGGTTAAAAATGCAAACATTTTCAAATACCCTTTTTACGTGCTAAACTCTTTTGTTTTTTGTATTGGAATCCAAATAAAGTGATACTTTTAGCCAAACTTTAGTGGAAATTGTGATGCTGACCCCAATATGCCACAAATCATGCTTATTTCATGCAGAATTCCAGCTGCAGTTTACCCAACGAGAAATACTGGAAATGTCAAGCAGATTCAGTGCAGATGCACTGAAGATGCTTTAAAGCATTACATTAAATGTTTCTGATGAGTTTGGAGTCATTTGGGTAACTTTTGGAACACAGCACGTGAAGGCAAGGTTTTTGATGGGTTTAATACAAGTGCCCGAGCTAGGGTTAGGGTTAGGGCTTGAATGAGAAGCAGACATTTTCTGATGCCTTTCCTGTGCTTTTGGAGGCAGTTGAAATGCTGGAAAAGTGTTGTTTTGTTGTTTCCTTGACGACAACTTTAGGCCCACATTTTCGATTTTTGCTAAGCCGCGCGGCTGTCGCTCAAAAATGGTTAAAAATGCAAAAATTTTCAAATGCCCTTTTTACGTGCTGAACTCTTTCGTTTTTTGTATTGGAATCCAAATAAAGTGATACTTTTAGCCAAACTTTAGTGGAAATTGTGATGCTGACCCCAATATGCCACATTGATGGGTTTAATACAAGTGCCCGAGCTAGGGTTAGGGTTAGGGCTTGAATGCGAAGCAGACATTTTCTGATGCCTTTGCTGTGCTTTTGGAGGCAGTTGAAATGCAGGAAAACTGTTGTTTTGTTGTTTCCTTGACGACAACTTTTGGCCCACATTTTCGATTTTTGCTAAGCCGCGCGGCTGTCGCTCAAAAATGGTTAAAAATGCAAAAATTTTCAAATGCCCTTTTTACGTGCTGAACTCTTTCGTTTTTTGTATTGGAATCCAAATAAAGTGATACTTTTAGCCAAACTTTAGTGGAAATTGTGATGCTGACCCCAATATGCCACAAATCATGCTTATTTCAAGCAGAATTCCAGCTGCAGTTTACCCAACGAAAAATACTGCAAATGTCAAGCAGATTCAGTGCAGATGCACTGAAGATGCTTTAAAGCATTACATTAAATGTTTCTGATGAGTTTGGAGTCATTTGGGTAACTTTTGGAACACAGCACGTGAAGGCAAGGTTTTTGATGGGTTTAATACAAGTGCCCGAGCTAGGGTTAGGGTTAGGGCTTGAATGAGAAGCAGACATTTTCTGATGCCTTTGCTGTGCTTTTGGAGGCAGTTGAAATGCAGGAAAACTGTTGTTTTGTTGTTTCCTTGACGACAACTTTTGGCCCACATTTTCGATTTTTGCTAAGCCGCGCGGCTGTCGCTCAAAAATGGTTAAAAATGCAAAAATTTTCAAATGCCCTTTTTACGTGCTGAACTCTTTCGTTTTTTGTATTGGAATCCAAATAAAGTGATACTTTTAGCCAAACTTTAGTGGAAATTGTGATGCTGACCCCAATATGCCACATTGATGGGTTTAATACAAGTGCCCGAGCTAGGGTTAGGGTTAGGGCTTGAATGCGAAGCAGACATTTTCTGATGCCTTTGCTGTGCTTTTGGAGGCAGTTGAAATGCAGGAAAACTGTTGTTTTGTTGTTTCCTTGACGACAACTTTTGGCCCACATTTTCGATTTTTGCTAAGCCGCGCGGCTGTCGCTCAAAAATGGTTAAAAATGCAAAAATTTTCAAATGCCCTTTTTACGTGCTGAACTCTTTCGTTTTTTGTATTGGAATCCAAATAAAGTGATACTTTTAGCCAAACTTTAGTGGAAATTGTGATGCTGACCCCAATATGCCACAAATCATGCTTATTTCAAGCAGAATTCCAGCTGCAGTTTACCCAACGAAAAATACTGCAAATGTCAAGCAGATTCAGTGCAGATGCACTGAAGATGCTTTAAAGCATTACATTAAATGTTTCTGATGAGTTTGGAGTCATTTGGGTAACTTTTGGAACACAGCACGTGAAGGCAAGGTTTTTGATGGGTTTAATACAAGTGCCCGAGCTAGGGTTAGGGTTAGGGCTTGAATGAGAAGCAGACATTTTCTGATGCCTTTGCTGTGCTTTTGGAGGCAGTTGAAATGCAGGAAAACTGTTGTTTTGTTGTTTCCTTGACGACAACTTTTGGCCCACATTTTCGATTTTTGCTAAGCCGCGCGGCTGTCGCTCAAAAATGGTTAAAAATGCAAAAATTTTCAAATGCCCTTTTTACGTGCTGAACTCTTTCGTTTTTTGTATTGGAATCCAAATAAAGTGATACTTTTAGCCAAACTTTAGTGGAAATTGTGATGCTGACCCCAATATGCCACAAATCATGCTTATTTCAAGCAGAATTCCAGCTGCAGTTTACCCAACGAAAAATACTGCAAATGTCAAGCAGATTCAGTGCAGATGCACTGAAGATGCTTTAAAGCATTACATTAAATGTTTCTGATGAGTTTGGAGTCATTTGGGTAACTTTTGGAACACAGCACGTGAAGGCAAGGTTTTTGATGGGTTTAATACAAGTGCCCGAGCTAGGGTTAGGGTTAGGGCTTGAATGAGAAGCAGACATTTTCTGATGCCTTTGCTGTGCTTTTGGAGGCAGTTGAAATGCAGGAAAAGTGTTGTTTTGTTGTTTCCTTGACGACAACTTTTGGCCCACATTTTCGATTTTTGCTAAGCCGCGGGGCTGTCGCTCAAAAATGGTTAAAAATGCAAAAATTTTCAAATGCCCTTTTTACGTGCTGAACTCTTTCGTTTTTTGTATTGGAATCCAAATAAAGTGATACTTTTAGCCAAACTTTAGTGGAAATTGTGATGCTGACCCCAATATGCCACATTGATGGGTTTAATACAAGTGCCCGAGCTAGGGTTAGGGTTAGAGCTTGAATGAGAAGCAGACATTTTCTGATGCCTTTGCTGTGCTTTTGGAGGCAGTTGAAATGCAGGAAAAGTGTTGTTTTGTTGTTTCCTTGACGACAACTTTTGGCCCACATTTGCGATTTTTGCTAAGCCGCGCGGCTGTCGCTCAAAAATGGTTTAAAATGCAAAAATTTTCAAATACCCTTTTTACATGCTAAACTCTTTCGTTTTTTGTATTGGAATCCAAATAAAGTGATACTTCTAGCCAAACTTTAGTGGAAATTGTGATGCTGACCCCAATATGCCACATTGATGGGTTTAATACAAGTGCCCGAGCTAGGGTTAGGGTTAGGGCTTGAATGAGAAGAAGACATTTTCTGATGCCTTTGCTGTGCTTTTGGAGGCAGTTGAAATGCAGGAAAAGTGTTGTTTTGTTGTTTACATGACGACAACTTTTGGCCCACATTTGTGATTTTTGCTAAGCCGCGCGGCTGTCGCTCAGAAATGGTTAAAAATGCAAACATTTTCAAATACCCTTTTTACGTGCTAAACTCTTTTGTTTTTTGTATTGGAATCCAAATAAAGTGATACTTTTAGCCAAACTTTAGTGGAAATTGTGATGCTGACCCCAATATGCCACAAATCATGCTTATTTCATGCAGAATTCCAGCTGCAGTTTACCCAATGAAAAAGTACTGGAAATTTCAATTAGATTCAGTGCAGATGCACTGAAGATGCTTTAAAGCATTACACTAAATGTTTCTGATGAGTTTGGAGTCATTTGGGTAACTTTTGGAACACAGCACGTGAAGGCAAGGTTTTTGATGGGTTTAATACAAGTGCCCGAGCTAGGGTTAGGGTTAGGGCTTGAATGAGAAGCAGACATTTTCTGATGCCTTTGCTGTGCTTTTGGAGGCAGTTGAAATGCAGGAAAAGTGTTGTTTTGTTGTTTCCTTGACGACAACTTTTTGCCCACATTTTCGATTTTTGCTAAGCCGCGCGGCTATCGCTCAAAAATGGTTAAAAATGCAAAAATTTTCAAATGCCCTTTTTACGTGCTGAACTCTTTCGTTTTTTGTATTGGAATCCAAATAAAGTGATACTTTTAGCCAAACTTTAGTGGAAATTGTGATGCTGACCCCAATATGCCACAAATCATGCTTATTTCATGCAGAATTCCAGCTGCAGTTTACCCAACGAGAAATACTGGAAATGTCAAGCAGATTCAGTGCAGATGCACTGAAGATGCTTTAAAGCATTACATTAAATGTTTCTGATGAGTTTGGAGTCATTTGGGTAACTTTTTGAACACAGCACGTGAAGGCAAGGTTTTTGATGGGTTTAACACAAGTGCCCGAGCTAGGGTTAGGGTTAGGGCTTGAATGAGAAGCAGACATTTTCTGATGCCTTTGCTGTGCTTTTGGAGGCAGTTGAAATGCAGGAAAAGTGTTGTTTTGTTGTTTCCTTGACGACAACTTTTGGCCCACATTTTCGATTTTTGCTAAGCCGCGCGGCTGTCGCTCAAAAATGGTTAAAAATGCAAAAATTTTCAAATGCCCTTTTTACGTGCTGAACTCTTTCGTTTTTTGTATTGGAATCCAAATAAAGTGATACTTCTAGCCAAACTTTAGTGGAAATTGTGATGCTGACCCCAATATGCCACATTGATGGGTTTAATACAAGTGCCCGAGCTAGGGTTAGGGTTAGGGCTTGAATGCGAAGCAAACATTTTCTGATGCCTTTGCTGTGCTTTTGGAGGCAGTTGAAATGTAGGAAAACTGTTGTTTTGTTGTTTCCTTGACGACAACTTTTGGCCCACATTTTCGATTTTTGCTAAGCCGCGCGGCTGTCGCTCAAAAATGGTTAAAAATGCAAAAATTTTCAAATGCCCTTTTTACGTGCTGAACTCTTTCGTTTTTTGTATTGGAATCTAAATAAAGTGATACTTTTAGCCAAACTTTAGTGGAAATTGTGATGCTGACCCCAATATGCCACATTGATGGGCTTAATACAAGTGCCCGAGCTAGGGTTAGGGTTAGAGCTTGAATGAGAAGCAGACATTTTCTGATGCCTTTGCTGTGCTTTTGGAGGCAGTTGAAATGCAGGAAAAGTGTTGTTTTGTTGTTTCCTTGACGACAACTTTTGGCCCACATTTGCGATTTTTGCTAAGCCGCGCGGCTGTCGCTCAAAAATGGTTTAAAATGCAAAAATTTTCAAATACCCTTTTTACATGCTAAACTCTTTCGTTTTTTGTATTGGAATCCAAATAAAGTGATACTTCTAGCCAAACTTTAGTGGAAATTGTGATGCTGACCCCAATATGCCACATTGATGGGTTTAATACAAGTGCCCGAGCTAGGGTTAGGGTTAGGGCTTGAATGAGAAGCAGACATTTTCTGACGCCTTTTCTGTGCTTTTGGAGGCAGTTGAAATGCAGGAAAAGTGTTGTTTTGTTGTTTACATGACGACAACTTTTGGCCCACATTTGTGATTTTTGCTAAGCCGCGCGGCTGTCGCTCAGAAATGGTTAAAAATGCAAACATTTTCAAATACCCTTTTTACGTGCTAAACTCTTTTGTTTTTTGTATTGGAATCCAAATAAAGTGATACTTTTAGCCAAACTTTAGTGGAAATTGTGATGCTGACCCCAATATGCCACAAATCATGCTTATTTCATGCAGAATTCCAGCTGCAGTTTACCCAATGAAAAAGTACTGGAAATTTCAATTAGATTCAGTGCAGATGCACTGAAGATGCTTTAAAGCATTACACTAAATGTTTCTGATGAGTTTGGAGTCATTTGGGTAACTTTTGGAACACAGCACGTGAAGGCAAGGTTTTTGATGGGTTTAATACAAGTGCCCGAGCTAGGGTTAGGGTTAGGGCTTGAATGAGAAGCAGACATTTTCTGATGCCTTTGCTGTGCTTTTGGAGGCAGTTGAAATGCAGGAAAAGTGTTGTTTTGTTGTTTACATGACGACAACTTTTGGCCCACATTTGTGATTTTTGCTAAGCCGCGCGGCTGTCGCTCAGAAATGGTTAAAAATGCAAACATTTTCAAATACCCTTTTTACGTGCTAAACTCTTTTGTTTTTTGTATTGGAATCCAAATAAAGTGATACTTTTAGCCAAACTTTAGTCGAAATTGTGATGCTGACCCCAATATGCCACATTGATGGGTTTAATACAAGTGCCCGAGCTAGGGTTAGGGTTAGGGCTTGAATGAGAAGCAGACATTTTCTGATACCTTTGCTGTGCTTTTGGAGGCAGTTGAAATGCAGGAAAAGTGTTGTTTTGTTGTTTCCTTGTCTACAACTTTTGGCCCACATTTGCGATTTTTGCTAAGCCGCGCGGCTGTCGCTCAAAAATGGTTAAAAATGCAAAAATTTTCAAATGCCCTTTTTACGTGCTGAACTCTTTCGTTTTTTGTATTGGAATCCAAATAAAGTGATACTTTTAGCCAAACTTTAGTGGAAATTGTGATGCTGACCCCAATATGCCACAAATCATGCTTATTTCATGCAGAATTCCAGCTGCAGTTTACCCAACGAAAAATACTGGAAATGTCAAGCAGATTCAGTGCAGATGCACTGAAGATGCTTTAAAGCATTACATTAAATGTTTCTGATGAGTTTGGAGTCATTTGGGTAACTTTTGGAACACAGCACGTGAAGGCAAGGTTTTTGATGGGTTTAATACAAGTGCCCGAGCTAGGGTTAGGGTTAGGGCTTGAATGAGAAGCAGACATTTTCTGATGCCTTTCCTGTCCTTTTGGAGGCAGTTGAAATGCTGGAAAAGTGTTGTTTTGTTGTTTCCTTGACGACAACTTTAGGCCCACATTTTCGATTTTTGCTAAGCCGCGCGGCTGTCGCTCAAAAATGGTTAAAAATGCAAAAATTTTCAAATGCCCTTTTTACGTGCTGAACTCTTTCGTTTTTTGTATTGGAATCCAAATAAAGTGATACTTTTAGCCAAACTTTAGTGGAAATTGTGATGCTGACCCCAATATGCCACATTGATGGGTTTAATACAAGTGCCCGAGCTAGGGTTAGGGTTAGGGCTTGAATGCGAAGCAGACATTTTCTGATGCCTTTGCTGTGCTTTTGGAGGCAGTTGAAATGCAGGAAAACTGTTGTTTTGTTGTTTCCTTGACGACAACTTTTGGCCCACATTTTCGATTTTTGCTAAGCCGCGCGGCTGTCGCTCAAAAATGGTTAAAAATGCAAAAATTTTCAAATGCCCTTTTTACGTGCTGAACTCTTTCGTTTTTTGTATTGGAATCCAAATAAAGTGATACTTTTAGCCAAACTTTAGTGGAAATTGTGATGCTGACCCCAATATGCCACAAATCATGCTTATTTCAAGCAGAATTCCAGCTGCAGTTTACCCAAGGAAAAATACTGGAAATGTCAAGCAGATTCAGTGCAGATGCACTGAAGATGCTTTAAAGCATTACATTAAATGTTTCTGATGAGTTTGGAGTCATTTGGGTAACTTTTGGAACACAGCACGTGAAGGCAAGGTTTTTGATGGGTTTAATACAAGTGCCCGAGCTAGGGTTAGGGTTAGGGCTTGAATGAGAAGCAGACATTTTCTGATGCCTTTGCTGTGCTTTTGGAGGCAGTTGAAATGCAGGAAAAGTGTTGTTTTGTTGTTTCCTTGACGACAACTTTTGGCCCACATTTTCGATTTTTGCTAAGCCGCGGGGCTGTCGCTCAAAAATGGTTAAAAATGCAAAAATTTTCAAATGCCCTTTTTACGTGCTGAACTCTTTCGTTTTTTGTATTGGAATCCAAATAAAGTGATACTTTTAGCCAAACTTTAGTGGAAATTGTGATGCTGACCCCAATATGCCACATTGATGGGTTTAATACAAGTGCCCGAGCTAGGGTTAGGGTTAGGGCTTGAATGAGAAGCAGACATTTTCTGATGCCTTTGCTGTGCTTTTGGAGGCAGTTGAAATGCAGGAAAAGTGTTGTTTTGTTGTTTACATGACGACAACTTTTGGCCCACATTTGTGATTTTTGCTAAGCCGCGCGGCTGTCGCTCAGAAATGGTTAAAAATGCAAACATTTTCAAATACCCTTTTTACGTGCTAAACTCTTTTGTTTTTTGTATTGGAATCCAAATAAAGTGATACTTTTAGCCAAACTTTAGTCGAAATTGTGATGCTGACCCCAATATGCCACATTGATGGGTTTAATACAAGTGCCCGAGCTAGGGTTAGGGTTAGGGCTTGAATGAGAAGCAGACATTTTCTGATACCTTTGCTGTGCTTTTGGAGGCAGTTGAAATGCAGGAAAAGTGTTGTTTTGTTGTTTCCTTGTCTACAACTTTTGGCCCACATTTGCGATTTTTGCTAAGCCGCGCGGCTGTCGCTCAAAAATGGTTAAAAATGCAAAAATTTTCAAATGCCCTTTTTACGTGCTGAACTCTTTCGTTTTTTGTATTGGAATCCAAATAAAGTGATACTTTTAGCCAAACTTTAGTGGAAATTGTGATGCTGACCCCAATATGCCACAAATCATGCTTATTTCATGCAGAATTCCAGCTGCAGTTTACCCAACGAAAAATACTGGAAATGTCAAGCAGATTCAGTGCAGATGCACTGAAGATGCTTTAAAGCATTACATTAAATGTTTCTGATGAGTTTGGAGTCATTTGGGTAACTTTTGGAACACAGCACGTGAAGGCAAGGTTTTTGATGGGTTTAATACAAGTGCCCGAGCTAGGGTTAGGGTTAGGGCTTGAATGAGAAGCAGACATTTTCTGATGCCTTTCCTGTGCTTTTGGAGGCAGTTGAAATGCTGGAAAAGTGTTGTTTTGTTGTTTCCTTGACGACAACTTTAGGCCCACATTTTCGATTTTTGCTAAGCCGCGCGGCTGTCGCTCAAAAATGGTTAAAAATGCAAAAATTTTCAAATGCCCTTTTTACGTGCTGAACTCTTTCGTTTTTTGTATTGGAATCCAAATAAAGTGATACTTTTAGCCAAACTTTAGTGGAAATTGTGATGCTGACCCCAATATGCCACATTGATGGGTTTAATACAAGTGCCCGAGCTAGGGTTAGGGTTAGGGCTTGAATGCGAAGCAGACATTTTCTGATGCCTTTGCTGTGCTTTTGGAGGCAGTTGAAATGCAGGAAAACTGTTGTTTTGTTGTTTCCTTGACGACAACTTTTGGCCCACATTTTCGATTTTTGCTAAGCCGCGCGGCTGTCGCTCAAAAATGGTTAAAAATGCAAAAATTTTCAAATGCCCTTTTTACGTGCTGAACTCTTTCGTTTTTTGTATTGGAATCCAAATAAAGTGATACTTTTAGCCAAACTTTAGTGGAAATTGTGATGCTGACCCCAATATGCCACAAATCATGCTTATTTCATGCAGAATTCCAGCTGCAGTTGACCCAACGAGAAATACTGGAAATGTCAAGCAGATTCAGTGCAGATGCACTGAAGATGCTTTAAAGCATTACATTAAATGTTTCTGATGAGTTTGGAGTCATTTGGGTAACTTTTGGAACACAGCACGTGAAGGCAAGGTTTTTGATGGGTTTAATACAAGTGCCCGAGCTAGGGTTAGGGTTAGGGCTTGAATGAGAAGCAGACATTTTCTGATGCCTTTGCGATGCTTTTGGAGGCAGTTGAAATTCAGGAAAAGTGTTGTTTTGTTGTTTACATGACGACAACTTTTGGCCCACATTTTCGATTTTTGCTAAGCCGCGCGGCTGTCGCTCAAAAATGGTTAAAAATGCAAAAATTTTCAAATGCCCTTTTTACGTGCTGAACTCTTTCGTTTTTTGTATTGGAATCCAAATAAAGTGATACTTTTAGCCAAACTTTAGTGGAAATTGTGATGCTGACCCCAATATGCCACAAATCATGCTTATTTCATGCAGAATTCCAGCTGCAGTTTACCCAACGAAAAATACTGGAAATGTCAAGCAGATTCAGTGCAGATGCACTGAAGATGCTTTAAAGCATTACATTAAATGTTTCTGATGAGTTTGGAGTCATTTGGGTAACTTTTGGAACACAGCACGTGAAGGCAAGGTTTTTGATGGGTTTAATACAAGTGCCCGAGCTAGGGTTAGGGTTAGGGCTTGAATGAGAAGCAGACATTTTCTGATGCCTTTCCTGTGCTTTTGGAGGCAGTTGAAATGCTGGAAAAGTGTTGTTTTGTTGTTTCCTTGACGACAACTTTAGGCCCACATTTTCGATTTTTGCTAAGCCGCGCGGCTGTCGCTCAAAAATGGTTAAAAATGCAAAAATTTTCAAATGCCCTTTTTACGTGCTGAACTCTTTCGTTTTTTGTATTGGAATCCAAATAAAGTGATACTTTTAGCCAAACTTTAGTGGAAATTGTGATGCTGACCCCAATATGCCACATTGATGGGTTTAATACAAGTGCCCGAGCTAGGGTTAGGGTTAGGGCTTGAATGCGAAGCAGACATTTTCTGATGCCTTTGCTGTGCTTTTGGAGGCAGTTGAAATGCAGGAAAACTGTTGTTTTGTTGTTTCCTTGACGACAACTTTTGTCCCACATTTTCGATTTTTGCTAAGCCGCGCGGCTGTCGCTCAAAAATGGTTAAAAATGCAAAAATTTTCAAATGCCCTTTTTACGTGCTGAACTCTTTCGTTTTTTGTATTGGAATCCAAATAAAGTGATACTTTTAGCCAAACTTTAGTGGAAATTGTGATGCTGACCCCAATATGCCACAAATCATGCTTATTTCAAGCAGAATTCCAGCTGCAGTTTACCCAACGAAAAATACTGGAAATGTCAAGCAGATTCAGTGCAGATGCACTGAAGATGCTTTAAAGCATTACATTAAATGTTTCTGATGAGTTTGGAGTCATTTGGGTAACTTTTGGAACACAGCACGTGAAGGCAAGGTTTTTGATGGGTTTAATACAAGTGCCCGAGCTAGGGTTAGGGTTAGGGCTTGAATGAGAAGCAGACATTTTCTGATGCCTTTGCTGTGCTTTTGGAGGCAGTTGAAATGCAGGAAAAGTGTTGTTTTGTTGTTTCCTTGACGACAACTTTTGGCCCACATTTGCGATTTTTGCTAAGCCGCGCGGCTGTCGCTCAAAAATGGTTTAAAATGCAAAAATTTTCAAATACCCTTTTTACATGCTAAACTCTTTCGTTTTTTGTATTGGAATCCAAATAAAGTGATACTTCTAGCCAAACTTTAGTGGAAATTGTGATGCTGACCCCAATATGCCACATTGATGGGTTTAATACAAGTGCCCGAGCTAGGGTTAGGGTTAGAGCTTGAATGAGAAGCAGACATTTTCTGATGCCTTTGCTGTGCTTTTGGAGGCAGTTGAAATGCAGGAAAAGTGTTGTTTTGTTGTTTCCTTGACGACAACTTTTGGCCCACATTTGCGATTTTTGCTAAGCCGCGCGGCTGTCGCTCAAAAATGGTTTAAAATGCAAAAATTTTCAAATACCCTTTTTACATGCTAAACTCTTTCGTTTTTTGTATTGGAATCCAAATAAAGTGATACTTCTAGCCAAACTTTAGTGGAAATTGTGATGCTGACCCCAATATGCCACATTGATGGGTTTAATACAAGTGCCCGAGCTAGGGTTAGGGTTAGGGCTTGAATGAGAAGCAGACATTTTCTGATGCCTTTGCTGTGCTTTTGGAGGCAGTTGAAATGCAGGAAAAGTGTTGTTTTGTTGTTTACATGACGACAACTTTTGGCCCACATTTGTGATTTTTGCTAAGCCGCGCGGCTGTCGCTCAGAAATGGTTAAAAATGCAAACATTTTCAAATACCCTTTTTACGTGCTAAACTCTTTTGTTTTTTGTATTGGAATCCAAATAAAGTGATACTTTTAGCCAAACTTTAGTGGAAATTGTGATGCTGACCCCAATATGCCACAAATCATGCTTATTTCATGCAGAATTCCAGCTGCAGTTTACCCAATGAAAAAGTACTGGAAATTTCAATTAGATTCAGTGCAGATGCACTGAAGATGCTTTAAAGCATTACACTAAATGTTTCTGATGAGTTTGGAGTCATTTGGGTAACTTTTGGAACACAGCACGTGAAGGCAAGGTTTTTGATGGGTTTAATACAAGTGCCCGAGCTAGGGTTAGGGTTAGGGCTTGAATGAGAAGCAGACATTTTCTGATGCCTTTGCTGTGCTTTTGGAGGCAGTTGAAATGCAGGAAAAGTGTTGTTTTGTTGTTTCCTTGACGACAACTTTTTGCCCACATTTTCGATTTTTGCTAAGCCGCGCGGCTATCGCTCAAAAATGGTTAAAAATGCAAAAATTTTCAAATGCCCTTTTTACGTGCTGAACTCTTTCGTTTTTTGTATTGGAATCCAAATAAAGTGATACTTTTAGCCAAACTTTAGTGGAAATTGTGATGCTGACCCCAATATGCCACAAATCATGCTTATTTCATGCAGAATTCCAGCTGCAGTTTACCCAACGAGAAATACTGGAAATGTCAAGCAGATTCAGTGCAGATGCACTGAAGATGCTTTAAAGCATTACATTAAATGTTTCTGATGAGTTTGGAGTCATTTGGGTAACTTTTTGAACACAGCACGTGAAGGCAAGGTTTTTGATGGGTTTAATACAAGTGCCCGAGCTAGGGTTAGGGTTAGGGCTTGAATGAGAAGCAGACATTTTCTGATGCCTTTGCTGTGCTTTTGGAGGCAGTTGAAATGCAGGAAAAGTGTTGTTTTGTTGTTTCCTTGACGACAACTTTTGGCCCACATTTTCGATTTTTGCTAAGCCGCGCGGCTGTCGCTCAAAAATGGTGAAAAATGCAAAAATTTTCAAATGCCCTTTTTACGTGCTGAACTCTTTCGTTTTTTGTATTGGAATCCAAATAAAGTGATACTTTTAGCCAAACTTTAGTGGAAATTGTGATGCTGACCCCAATATGCCACATTGATGGGTTTAATACAAGTGCCCGAGCTAGGGTTAGGGTTAGGGCTTGAATGTGAAGCAGACATTTTCTGATGCCTTTGCTGTGCTTTTGGAGGCAGTTGAAATGCAGGAAAAGTGTTGTTTTGTTGTTTCCTTGACGACAACTTTTGGCCCACATTTTCGATTTTTGCTAAGCCGCGCGGCTGTCGCTCAAAAATGGTTAAAAATGCAAAAATTTTCAAATGCCCTTTTTACGTGCTGAACTCTTTCGTTTTTTGTATTGGAATCCAAATAAAGTGATACTTTTAGCCAAACTTTAGTGGAAATTGTGATGCTGACCCCAATATGCCACATTGATGGGTTTAATACAAGTGCTCGAGCTAGGGTTAGGGTTAGGGCTTGAATGCGAAGCAGACATTTTCTGATGCCTTTGCTGTGCTTTTGGAGGCAGTTGAAATGCAGGAAAAGTGTTGTTTTGTTGTTTCCTTGACGACAACTTTTGGCCCACATTTGCGATTTTTGCTAAGCCGCGCGGCTGTCGCTCAAAAATGGTTTAAAATGCAAAAATTTTCAAATACCCTTTTTACATGCTAAACTCTTTCGTTTTTTGTATTGGAATCCAAATAAAGTGATACTTCTAGCCAAACTTTAGTGGAAATTGTGATGCTGACCCCAATATGCCACATTGATGGGTTTAATACAAGTGCCCGAGCTAGGGTTAGGGTTAGGGCTTGAATGAGAAGCAGACATTTATTGACGCCTTTTCTGTGCTTTTGGAGGCAGTTGAAATGCAGGAAAAGTGTTGTTTTGTTGTTTACATGACGACAACTTTTGGCCCACATTTGTGATTTTTGCTAAGCCGCGCGGCTGTCGCTCAGAAATGGTTAAAAATGCAAACATTTTCAAATACCCTTTTTACGTGCTAAACTCTTTTGTTTTTTGTATTGGAATCCAAATAAAGTGATACTTTTAGCCAAACTTTAGTGGAAATTGTGATGCTGACCCCAATATGCCACAAATCATGCTTATTTCATGCAGAATTCCAGCTGCAGTTTACCCAATGAAAAAGTACTGGAAATTTCAATTAGATTCAGTGCAGATGCACTGAAGATGCTTTAAAGCATTACACTAAATGTTTCTGATGAGTTTGGAGTCATTTGGGTAACTTTTGGAACACAGCACGTGAAGGCAAGGTTTTTGATGGGTTTAATACAAGTGCCCGAGCTAGGGTTAGGGTTAGGGCTTGAATGAGAAGCAGACATTTTCTGATGCCTTTGCTGTGCTTTTGGAGGCAGTTGAAATGCAGGAAAAGTGTTGTTTTGTTGTTTCCTTGACGACAACTTTTGGCCCACATTTTCGATTTTTGCTAAGCCGCGCGGCTGTCGCTCAAAAATGGTTAAAAATGCAAAAATTTTCAAATGCCCTTTTTACGTGCTGAACTCTTTCGTTTTTTGTATTGGAATCCAAATAAAGTGATACTTTTAGCCAAACTTTAGTGGAAATTGTGATGCTGACCCCAATATGCCACATTGATGGGTTTAATACAAGTGCCCGAGCTAGGGTTAGGGTTAGGGCTTGAATGCGAAGCAGACATTTTCTGATGCCTTTGCTGTGCTTTTGGAGGCAGTTGAAATGCAGGAAAAGTGTTGTTTTGTTGTTTCCTTGACGACAACTTTTGGCCCACATTTTCGATTTTTGCTAAGCCGCGCGGCTGTCGCTCAAAAATGGTTAAAAATGCAAAAATTTTCAAATGCCCTTTTTACGTGCTGAACTCTTTCGTTTTTTGTATTGGAATCCAAATAAAGTGATACTTTTAGCCAAACTTTAGTGGAAATTGTGATGCTGACCCCAATATGCCACAAATCATGCTTATTTCATGCAGAATTCCAGCTGCAGTTTACCCAACGAAAAATACTGGAAATGTCAAGCGGATTCAGTGCAGATGCACTGAAGATGCTTTAAAGCATTACATTAAATGTTTCTGATGAGTTTGGAGTCATTTGGGTAACTTTTGGAACACAGCAGGTGAAGGCAAGGTTTTTGATGGGTTTAATACAAGTGCCCGAGCTAGGGTTAGGGTTAGGGCTTGAATGAGAAGCAGACATTTTCTGATGCCTTTGCTGTGCTTTTGGAGGCAGTTGAAATGCAGGAAAAGTGTTGTTTTGTTGTTTACATGACGACAACTTTTGGCCCACATTTGTGATTTTTGCTAAGCCGCGCGGCTGTCGCTCAGAAATGGTTAAAAATGCAAACATTTTCAAATACCCTTTTTACGTGCTAAACTCTTTTGTTTTTTGTATTGGAATCCAAATAAAGTGATACTTTTAGCCAAACTTTAGTGGAAATTGTGATGCTGACCCCAATATGCCACATTGATGGGTTTAATACAAGTGCCCGAGCTAGGGTTAGGGTTAGGGCTTGAATGAGAAGCAGACATTTTCTGATGCCTTTGCTGTGCTTTTGGAGGCAGTTGAAATGCAGGAAAAGTGTTGTTTTGTTGTTTCCTTGACGACAACTTTTGGCCCACATTTTCGATTTTTGCTAAGCCGCGCGGCTGTCGCTCAAAAATGGTTAAAAATGCAAAAATTTTCAAATGCCCTTTTTACGTGCTGAACTCTTTCGTTTTTTGTATTGGAATCCAAATAAAGTGATACTTTTAGCCAAACTTTAGTGGAAATTGTGATGCTGACCCCAATATGCCACATTGATAGGTTTAATACAAGTGCCCGAGCTAGGGTTAGGGTTAGGGCTTGAATGCGAAGCAGACATTTTCTGATGCCTTTGCTGTGCTTTTGGAGGCAGTTGAAATGCAGGAAAAGTGTTGTTTTGTTGTTTCCTTGACGACAACTTTTGGCCCACATTTTCGATTTTTGCTAAGCCGCGCGGCCGTCGCTCAAAAATGGTTAAAAATGCAAAAATTTACAAATGCCCTTTTTACATGCTAAACTTTTCGTTTTTTGTATTGGAATCCAAATAAAGTGATACTTTTAGCCAAACTTTAGTGGAAATTGTGATGCTGACCCCAATATGCCACATTGATGGGTTTAATACAAGTGCCCGAGCTAGGGTTAGGGTTAGGGCTTGAATGAGAAGCAGACATTTTCTGATGCCTTTGCTGTGCTTTTGGAGGCAGTTGAAATGCAGGAAAACTGTTGTTTTGTTGTTTCCTTGACGACAACTTTAGGCCCACATTTTCGATTTTTGCTAAGCCGCGCGGCTGTCGCTCAAAAATGGTTAAAAATGCAAAAATTTTCAAATGCCCTTTTTACGTGCTGAACTCTTTCGTTTTTTGTATTGGAATCCAAATAAAGTGATACTTTTAGCCAAACTTTAGTGGAAATTGTGATGCTGACCCCAATATGCCACAAATCATGCTTATTTCATGCAGAATTCCAGCTGCAGTTTACCCAACGAAAAATACTGGAAATGTCAATTAGATTCAGTGCAGATGCACTGAAGATGCTTTAAAGCATTACACTAAATGTTTCTGATGAGTTTGGAGTCATTTGGGTAACTTTTGGAACACAGCACGTGAAGGCAAGGTTTTTGATGGGTTTAATACAAGTGCCCGAGCTAGGGTTATGGTTAGGGCTTGAATGAGAAGCAGACATTTTCTGATGCCTTTGCGATGCTTTTGGAGGCAGTTGAAATGCAGGAAAAGTGTTGTTTTGTTGTTTACATGACGACAACTTTTGGCCCACATTTTCGATTTTTGCTAAGCCGCGCGGCTGTCGCTCAAAAATGGTTAAAAATGCAAAAATTTTCAAATGCCCTTTTTACGTGCTGAACTCTTTCGTTTTTTGTATTGGAATCCAAATAAAGTGATACTTTTAGCCAAACTTTAGTGGAAATTGTGATGCTGACCCCAATATGCCACATTGATGGGTTTAATACAAGTGCCCGAGCTAGGGTTAGGGTTAGGGCTTGAATGCGAAGCAGACATTTTCTGATGCCTTTGCTGTGCTTTTGGAGGCAGTTGAAATGCAGGAAAAGTGTTGTTTTGTTGTTTCCTTGACGACAACTTTTGGCCCACATTTTCGATTTTTGCTAAGCCGCGCGGCTGTCGCTCAAAAATGGTTAAAAATGCAAAAATTTTCAAATGCCCTTTTTACGTGCTGAACTCTTTCGTTTTTTGTATTGGAATCCAAATAAAGTGATACTTCTAGCCAAACTTTAGTGGAAATTGTGATGCTGACCCCAATATGTCACATTGATGGGTTTAATACAAGTGCCCGAGCTAGGGTTAGGGTTAGGGCTTGAATGAGAAGCAGACATTTTCTGATGCCTTTGCTGTGCTTTTGGAGGCAGTTGAAATGCAGGAAAAGTGTTGTTTTGTTGTTTCCTTGACGACAACTTTTGGCCCACATTTTCGATTTTTGCTAAGCCGCGCGGCTGTCGCTCAAAAATGGTTAAAAATGCAAAAATTTTCAAATGCCCTTTTTACGTGCTGAACTCTTTCGTTTTTTGTATTGGAATCCAAATAAAGTGATACTTTTAGCCAAACTTTAGTGGAAATTGTGATGCTGACCCCAATATGCCACAAATCATGCTTATTTCATGCAGAATTCCAGCTGCAGTTTACCCAACGAAAAATACTGGAAATGTCAAGCGGATTCAGTGCAGATGCACTGAAGATGCTTTAAAGCATTACATTAAATGTTTCTGATGAGTTTGGAGTCATTTGGGTAACTTTTGGAACACAGCAGGTGAAGGCAAGGTTTTTGATGGGTTTAATACAAGTGCCCGAGCTAGGGTTAGGGTTAGGGCTTGAATGAGAAGCAGACATTTTCTGATGCCTTTGCTGTGCTTTTGGAGGCAGTTGAAATGCAGGAAAAGTGTTGTTTTGTTGTTTACATGACGACAACTTTTGGCCCACATTTGTGATTTTTGCTAAGCCGCGCGGCTGTCGCTCAGAAATGGTTAAAAATGCAAACATTTTCAAATACCCTTTTTACGTGCTAAACTCTTTTGTTTTTTGTATTGGAATCCAAATAAAGTGATACTTTTAGCCAAACTTTAGTGGAAATTGTGATGCTGACCCCAATATGCCACATTGATGGGTTTAATACAAGTGCCCGAGCTAGGGTTAGGGTTAGGGCTTGAATGAGAAGCAGACATTTTCTGATGCCTTTGCTGTGCTTTTGGAGGCAGTTGAAATGCAGGAAAAGTGTTGTTTTGTTGTTTCCTTGACGACAACTTTTGGCCCACATTTTCGATTTTTGCTAAGCCGCGCGGCTGTCGCTCAAAAATGGTTAAAAATGCAAAAATTTTCAAATGCCCTTTTTACGTGCTGAACTCTTTCGTTTTTTGTATTGGAATCCAAATAAAGTGATACTTTTAGCCAAACTTTAGTGGAAATTGTGATGCTGACCCCAATATGCCACATTGATGGGTTTAATACAAGTGCCCGAGCTAGGGTTAGGGTTAGGGCTTGAATGCGAAGCAGACATTTTCTGATGCCTTTGCTGTGCTTTTGGAGGCAGTTGAAATGCAGGAAAAGTGTTGTTTTGTTGTTTCCTTGACGACAACTTTTGGCCCACATTTTCGATTTTTGCTAAGCCGCGCGGCTGTCGCTCAAAAATGGTTAAAAATGCAAAAATTTTCAAATGCCCTTTTTACATGCTAAACTCTTTCGTTTTTTGTATTGGAATCCAAATAAAGTGATACTTTTAGCCAAACTTTAGTGGAAATTGTGATGCTGACCCCAATATGCCACATTGATGGGTTTAATACAAGTGCCCGAGCTAGGGTTAGGGTTAGGGCTTGAATGAGAAGCAGACATTTTCTGATGCCTTTGCTGTGCTTTTGGAGGCAGTTGAAATGCAGGAAAAGTGTTGTTTTGTTGTTTACATGACGACAACTTTTGGCCCACATTTGTGATTTTTGCTAAGCCGCGCGGCTGTCGCTCAGAAATGGTTAAAAATGCAAACATTTTCAAATACCCTTTTTACGTGCTAAACTCTTTTGTTTTTTGTATTGGAATCCAAATAAAGTGATACTTTTAGCCAAACTTTAGTGGAAATTGTGATGCTGACCCCAATATGCCACAAATCATGCTTATTTCATGCAGAATTCCAGCTGCAGTTTACCCAACGAAAAATACTGGAAATGTCAATTAGATTCAGTGCAGATGCACTGAAGATGCTTTAAAGCATTACACTAAATGTTTCTGATGAGTTTGGAGTCATTTGGGTAACTTTTGGAACACAGCACGTGAAGGCAAGGTTTTTGATGGGTTTAATACAAGTGCCCGAGCTAGGGTTATGGTTAGGGCTTGAATGAGAAGCAGACATTTTCTGATGCCTTTGCTGTGCTTTTGGAGGCAGTTGAAATGCAGGAAAAGTGTTGTTTTGTTGTTTCCTTGTCTACAACTTTTGGCCCACATTTGCGATTTTTGCTAAGCCGCGCGGCTGTCGCTCAAAAATGGTTAAAAATGCAAAAATTTTCAAATGCCCTTTTTACGTGCTGAACTCTTTCGTTTTTTGTATTGGAATCCAAATAAAGTGATACTTTTAGCCAAACTTTAGTGGAAATTGTGATGCTGACCCCAATATGCCACAAATCATGCTTATTTCATGCAGAATTCCAGCTGCAGTTGACCCAACGAGAAATACTGGAAATGTCAAGCAGATTCAGTGCAGATGCACTGAAGATGCTTTAAAGCATTACATTAAATGTTTCTGATGAGTTTGGAGTCATTTGGGTAACTTTTGGAACACAGCACGTGAAGGCAAGGTTTTTGATGGGTTTAATACAAGTGCCCGAGCTAGGGTTAGGGTTAGGGCTTGAATGAGAAGCAGACATTTTCTGATGCCTTTGCGATGCTTTTGGAGGCAGTTGAAATGCAGGAAAAGTGTTGTTTTGTTGTTTCCTTGACGACAACTTTTGGCCCACATTTTCGATTTTTGCTAAGCCGCGCGGCTGTCGCTCAAAAATGGTTAAAAATGCAAACATTTTCAAATACCCTTTTTACGTGCTAAACTCTTTTGTTTTTTGTATTGGAATCCAAATAAAGTGATACTTTTAGCCAAACTTTAGTGGAAATTGTGATGCTGACCCCAATATGCCACATTGATGGGTTTAATACAAGTGCCCGAGCTAGGGTTAGGGTTAGGGCTTGAATGCGAAGCAGACATTTTCTGATGCCTTTCCTGTGCTTTTGGAGGCAGTTGAAATGCTGGAAAAGTGTTGTTTTGTTGTTTCCTTGACGACAACTTTAGGCCCACATTTTCGATTTTTGCTAAGCCGCGCGGCTGTCGCTCAAAAATGGTTAAAAATGCAAAAATTTTCAAATGCCCTTTTTACGTGCTGAACTCTTTCGTTTTTTGTATTGGAATCCAAATAAAGTGATACTTTTAGCCAAACTTTAGTGGAAATTGTGATGCTGACCCCAATATGCCACATTGATGGGTTTAATACAAGTGCCTGAGCTAGGGTTAGGGTTAGGGCTTAAATGCGAAGCAGACATTTTCTGATGCCTTTGCTGTGCTTTTGGAGGCAGTTGAAATGCAGGAAAACTGTTGTTTTGTTGTTTCCTTGACGACAACTTTAGGCCCACATTTTCGATTTTTGCTAAGCCGCGCGGCTGTCGCTCAAAAATGGTTAAAAATGCAAAAATTTTCAAATGCCCTTTTTACGTGCTGAACTCTTTCGTTTTTTGTATTGGAATCCAAATAAAGTGATACTTTTAGCCAAACTTTAGTGGAAATTGTGATGCTGACCCCAATATGCCACAAATCATGCTTATTTCATGCAGAATTCCAGCTGCAGTTTACCCAACGAAAAATACTGGAAATGTCAAGCAGATTCAGTGCAGATGCACTGAAGATGCTTTAAAGCATTACATTAAATGTTTCTGATGAGTTTGGAGTCATTTGGGTAACTTTTGGAACACAGCACGTGAAGGCAAGGTTTTTGATGGGTTTAATACAAGTGCCCGAGCTAGGGTTAGGGTTAGGGCTTGAATGAGAAGCAGACATTTTCTGATGCCTTTGCGATGCTTTTGGAGGCAGTTGAAATGCAGGAAAAGTGTTGTTTTGTTGTTTACATGACGACAACTTTTGGCCCACATTTTCGATTTTTGCTAAGCCGCGCGGCTGTCGCTCAAAAATGGTTAAAAATGCAAAAATTTTCAAATGCCCTTTTTACGTGCTGAACTCTTTCGTTTTTTGTATTGGAATCCAAATAAAGTGATACTTTTAGCCAAACTTTAGTGGAAATTGTGATGCTGACCCCAATATGCCACATTGATGGGTTTAATACAAGTGCCCGAGCTAGGGTTAGGGTTAGGGCTTGAATGCGAAGCAGACATTTTCTGATGCCTTTGCTGTGCTTTTGGAGGCATTTGAAATGCAGGAAAACTGTTGTTTTGTTGTTTCCTTGACGACAACTTTTGGCCCACATTTTCGATTTTTGCTAAGCCGCGCGGCTGTCGCTCAAAAATGGT
This sequence comes from Lepisosteus platostomus, assembly GCF_059453375.1. Lineage (NCBI taxonomy): Eukaryota > Metazoa > Chordata > Actinopteri > Semionotiformes > Lepisosteidae > Lepisosteus > Lepisosteus platostomus. The sequence continues at coordinate 12,306,659 of NC_142622.1, forward strand.
TAAAAATGCAAAAATTTTCAAATGCCCTTTTTACGTGCTGAACTCTTTCGTTTTTTGTATTGGAATCCAAATAAAGTGATACTTTTAGCCAAACTTTAGTGGAAATTGTGATGCTGACCCCAATATGCCACAAATCATGCTTATTTCATGCAGAATTCCAGCTGCAGTTTACCCAACGAAAAATACTGGAAATGTCAAGCAGATTCAGTGCAGATGCACTGAAGATGCTTTAAAGCATTACATTAAATGTTTCTGATGAGTTTGGAGTCATTTGGGTAACTTTTGGAACACAGCACGTGAAGGCAAGGTTTTTGATGGGTTTAATACAAGTGCCCGAGCTAGGGTTAGGGTTAGGGCTTGAATGAGAAGCAGACATTTTCTGATGCCTTTGCGATGCTTTTGGAGGCAGTTGAAATGCAGGAAAAGTGTTGTTTTGTTGTTTACATGACGACAACTTTTGGCCCACATTTTCGATTTTTGCTAAGCCGCGCGGCTGTCGCTCAAAAATGGTTAAAAATGCAAAAATTTTCAAATGCCCTTTTTACGTGCTGAACTCTTTCGTTTTTTGTATTGGAATCCAAATAAAGTGATACTTTTAGCCAAACTTTAGTGGAAATTGTGATGCTGACCCCAATATGCCACATTGATGGGTTTAATACAAGTGCCCGAGCTAGGGTTAGGGTTAGGGCTTGAATGCGAAGCAGACATTTTCTGATGCCTTTGCTGTGCTTTTGGAGGCAGTTGAAATGCAGGAAAACTGTTGTTTTGTTGTTTCCTTGACGACAACTTTTGGCCCACATTTTCGATTTTTGCTAAGCCGCGCGGCTGTCGCTCAAAAATGGTTAAAAATGCAAAAATTTTCAAATGCCCTTTTTACGTGCTGAACTCTTTCGTTTTTTGTATTGGAATCCAAATAAAGTGATACTTTTAGCCAAACTTTAGTGGAAATTGTGATGCTGACCCCAATATGCCACAAATCATGCTTATTTCATGCAGAATTCCAGCTGCAGTTTGCCCAACGAAAAATACTGGAAATGTCAAGCAGATTCAGTGCAGATGCACTGAAGATGCTTTAAAGCATTACATTAAATGTTTCTGATGAGTTTGGAGTCATTTGGGTAACTTTTGGAACACAGCACGTGAAGGCAAGGTTTTTGATGGGTTTAATACAAGTGCCCGAGCTAGGGTTAGGGTTAGGGCTTGAATGAGAAGCAGACATTTTCTGATGCCTTTGCTGTGCTTTTGGAGGCAGTTGAAATGCAGGAAAACTGTTGTTTTGTTGTTTCCTTGACGACAACTTTTGGCCCACATTTGTGATTTTTGCTAAGCCGCGCGGCTGTCGCTCAGAAATGGTTAAAAATGCAAACATTTTCAAATACCCTTTTTACGTGCTAAACTCTTTCGTTTTTTGTATTGGAATCCAAATAAAGTGATACTTTTAGCCAAACTTTAGTGGAAATTGTGATGCTGACCCCAATATGCCACATTGATGGGTTTAATACAAGTGCCCGAGCTAGGGTTAGGGTTAGGGCTTGAATGAGAAGCAGACATTTTCTGATGCCTTTGCTGTGCTTTTGGAGGCAGTTGAAATGCAGGAAAAGTGTTGTTTTGTTGTTTCCTTGACGACAACTTTTGGCCCACATTTTCGATTTTTGCTAAGCCGCGCGGCTGTCGCTCAAAAATGGTTAAAAATGCAAAAATTTTCAAATGCCCTTTTTACGTGCTGAACTCTTTCGTTTTTTGTATTGGAATCCAAATAAAGTGATACTTTTAGCCAAACTTTAGTGGAAATTGTGATGCTGACCCCAATATGCCACATTGATGGGTTTAATACAAGTGCCCGAGCTAGGGTTAGGGTTAGGGCTTGAATGCGAAGCAGACATTTTCTGATGCCTTTGCTGTGCTTTTGGAGGCAGTTGAAATGCAGGAAAAGTGTTGTTTTGTTGTTTCCTTGACGACAACTTTTGGCCCACATTTTCGATTTTTGCTAAGCCGCGCGGCTGTCGCTCAAAAATGGTTAAAAATGCAAAAATTTTCAAATGCCCTTTTTACATGCTAAACTCTTTCGTTTTTTGTATTGGAATCCAAATAAAGTGATACTTTTAGCCAAACTTTAGTGGAAATTGTGATGCTGATCCCAATATGCCACATTGATGGGTTTAATACAAGTGCCCGAGCTAGGGTTAGGGTTAGGGCTTGAATGAGAAGCAGACATTTTCTGATGCCTTTGCTGTGCTTTTGGAGGCAGTTGAAATGCAGGAAAAGTGTTGTTTTGTTGTTTACATGACGACAACTTTTGGCCCACATTTGTGATTTTTGCTAAGCCGCGCGGCTGTCGCTCAGAAATGGTTAAAAATGCAAACATTTTCAAATACCCTTTTTACGTGCTAAACTCTTTTGTTTTTTGTATTGGAATCCAAATAAAGTGATACTTTTAGCCAAACTTTAGTGGAAATTGTGATGCTGACCCCAATATGCCACAAATCATGCTTATTTCATGCAGAATTCCAGCTGCAGTTTACCCAACGAAAAATACTGGAAATGTCAATTAGATTCAGTGCAGATGCACTGAAGATGCTTTAAAGCATTACACTAAATGTTTCTGATGAGTTTGGAGTCATTTGGGTAACTTTTGGAACACAGCACGTGAATGCAAGGTTTTTGATGGGTTTAATACAAGTGCCCGAGCTAGGGTTATGGTTAGGGCTTGAATGAGAAGCAGACATTTTCTGATGCCTTTGCTGTGCTTTTGGAGGCAGTTGAAATGCAGGAAAAGTGTTGTTTTGTTGTTTACATGACGACAACTTTTGGCCCACATTTTCGATTTTTGCTAAGCCGCGCGGCTGTCGCTCAAAAATGGTTAAAAATGCAAAAATTTTCAAATGCCCTTTTTACGTGCTGAACTCTTTCGTTTTTTGTATTGGAATCCAAATAAAGTGATACTTTTAGCCAAACTTTAGTGGAAATTGTGATGCTGACCCCAATATGCCACATTGATGGGTTTAATACAAGTGCCCGAGCTAGGGTTAGGGTTAGGGCTTGAATGCGAAGCAGACATTTTCTGATGCCTTTGCTGTGCTTTTGGAGGCAGTTGAAATGCAGGAAAACTGTTGTTTTGTTGTTTCCTTGACGACAACTTTTGGCCCACATTTTCGATTTTTGCTAAGCCGCGCGGCTGTCGCTCAAAAATGGTTAAAAATGCAAAAATTTTCAAATGCCCTTTTTACGTGCTGAACTCTTTCGTTTTTTGTATTGGAATCCAAATAAAGTGATACTTTTAGCCAAACTTTAGTGGAAATTGTGATGCTGACCCCAATATGCCACAAATCATGCTTATTTCATGCAGAATTCCAGCTGCAGTTTACCCAACGAAAAATACTGGAAATGTCAAGCAGATTCAGTGCAGATGCACTGAAGATGCTTTAAAGCATTACATTAAATGTTTCTGATGAGTTTGGAGTCATTTGGGTAACTTTTGGAACACAGCACGTGAAGGCAAGGTTTTTGATGGGTTTAATACAAGTGCCCGAGCTAGGGTTAGGGTTAGGGCTTGAATGAGAAGCAGACATTTTCTGATGCCTTTGCTGTGCTTTTGGAGGCAGTTGAAATGCAGGAAAACTGTTGTTTTGTTGTTTCCTTGACGACAACTTTTGGCCCACATTTGTGATTTTTGCTAAGCCGCGCGGCTGTCGCTCAGAAATGGTTAAAAATGCAAACATTTTCAAATACCCTTTTTACGTGCTAAACTCTTTCGTTTTTTGTATTGGAATCCAAATAAAGTGATACTTTTAGCCAAACTTTAGTGGAAATTGTGATGCTGACCCCAATATGCCACATTGATGGGTTTAATACAAGTGCCCGAGCTAGGGTTAGGGTTAGGGCTTGAATGAGAAGCAGACATTTTCTGATGCCTTTGCTGTGCTTTTGGAGGCAGTTGAAATGCAGGAAAAGTGTTGTTTTGTTGTTTACATGACGACAACTTTTGGCCCACATTTGTGATTTTTGCTAAGCCGCGCGGCTGTCGCTCAGAAATGGTTAAAAATGCAAACATTTTCAAATACCCTTTTTACGTGCTAAACTCTTTTGTTTTTTGTATTGGAATCCAAATAAAGTGATACTTTTAGCCAAACTTTAGTGGAAATTGTGATGCTGACCCCAATATGCCACAAATCATGCTTATTTCATGCAGAATTCCAGCTGCAGTTTACCCAACGAAAAATACTGGAAATGTCAATTAGATTCAGTGCAGATGCACTGAAGATGCTTTAAAGCATTACACTAAATGTTTCTGATGAGTTTGGAGTCATTTGGGTAACTTTTGGAACACAGCACGTGAAGGCAAGGTTTTTGATGGGTTTAATACAAGTGCCCGAGCTAGGGTTAGGGTTAGGGCTTGAATGAGAAGCAGACATTTTCTGATGCCTTTGCTGTGCGTTTGGAGGCAGTTGAAATGCAGGAAAAGTGTTGTTTTGTTGTTTCCTTGACGACAACTTTTGGCCCACATTTTCGATTTTTGCTAAGCCGCGCGGCTGTCGCTCAAAAATGGTTAAAAATGCAAAAATTTTCAAATGCCCTTTTTACGTGCTGAACTCTTTCGTTTTTTGTATTGGAATCCAAATAAAGTGATACTTTTAGCCAAACTTTAGTGGAAATTGTGATGCTGACCCCAATATGCCACATTGATGGGTTTAATACAAGTGCCCGAGCTAGGGTTAGGGTTAGGGCTTGAATGCGAAGCAGACATTTTCTGATGCCTTTGCTGTGCTTTTGGAGGCAGTTGAAATGCAGGAAAAGTGTTGTTTTGTTGTTTCCTTGACGACAACTTTTGGCCCACATTTTCGATTTTTGCTAAGCCGCGCGGCTGTCGCTCAAAAATGGTTAAAAATGCAAAAATTTTCAAATGCCCTTTTTACGTGCTGAACTCTTTCGTTTTTTGTATTGGAATCCAAATAAAGTGATACTTTTAGCCAAACTTTAGTGGAAATTGTGATGCTGACCCCAATATGCCACATTGATGGGTTTAATACAAGTGCCCGAGCTAGGGTTAGGGTTAGGGCTTGAATGCGAAGCAGACATTTTCTGATGCCTTTGCTGTGCTTTTGGAGGCAGTTGAAATGCAGGAAAAGTGTTGTTTTGTTGTTTCCTTGACGACAACTTTTGGCCCACATTTTCGATTTTTGCTAAGCCGCGCGGCTGTCGCTCAGAAATGGTTAAAAATGCAAACATTTTCAAATACCCTTTTTACGTGCTAAACTCTTTTGTTTTTTGTATTGGAATCCAAATAAAGTGATACTTTTAGCCAAACTTTAGTGGAAATTGTGATGCTGACCCCAATATGCCACAAATCATGCTTATTTCATGCAGAATTCCAGCTGCAGTTTACCCAACGAAAAATACTGGAAATGTCAATTAGATTCAGTGCAGATGCACTGAAGATGCTTTAAAGCATTACACTAAATGTTTCTGATGAGTTTGGAGTCATTTGGGTAACTTTTGGAACACAGCACGTGAAGGCAAGGTTTTTGATGGGTTTAATACAAGTGCCCGATCTAGGGTTATGGTTAGGGCTTGAATGAGAAGCAGACATTTTCTGATGCCTTTGCTGTGCTTTTGGAGGCAGTTGAAATGCAGGAAAAGTGTTGTTTTGTTGTTTCCTTGACGACAACTTTTGGCCCACATTTTCGATTTTTGCTAAGCCGCGCGGCTGTCGCTCAAAAATGGTTAAAAATGCAAAAATTTTCAAATGCCCTTTTTACGTGCTGAACTCTTTCGTTTTTTGTATTGGAATCCAAATAAAGTGATACTTTTAGCCAAACTTTAGTGGAAATTGTGATGCTGACCCCAATATGCCACATTGATGGGTTTAATACAAGTGCCCGAGCTAGGGTTAGGGTTAGAGCTTGAATGAGAAGCAAACATTTTCTGATGCCTTTGCTGTGCTTTTGGAGGCAGTTGAAATGCAGGAAAAGTGTTGTTTTGTTGTTTCCTTGACGACAACTTTTGGCCCACATTTGCGATTTTTGCTAAGCCGCGCGGCTGTCTCTCAAAAATGGTTTAAAATGCAAAAATTTTCAAATACCCTTTTTACATGCTAAACTCTTTCGTTTTTTGTATTGGAATCCAAATAAAGTGATACTTCTAGCCAAACTTTAGTGGAAATTGTGATGCTGACCCCAATATGCCACATTGATGGGTTTAATACAAGTGCCCGAGCTAGGGTTAGGGTTAGGGCTTGAATGAGAAGCAGACATTTTCTGATGCCTTTGCTGTGCTTTTGGAGGCAGTTGAAATGCAGGAAAAGTGTTGTTTTGTTGTTTACATGACGACAACTTTTGGCCCACATTTGTGATTTTTGCTAAGCCGCGCGGCTGTCGCTCAGAAATGGTTAAAAATGCAAACATTTTCAAATACCCTTTTTACGTGCTAAACTCTTTTGTTTTTTGTATTGGAATCCAAATAAAGTGATACTTTTAGCCAAACTTTAGTGGAAATTGTGATGCTGACCCCAATATGCCACAAATCATGCTTATTTCATGCAGAATTCCAGCTGCAGTTTACCCAATGAAAAATACTGGAAATGTCAATTAGATTCAGTGCAGATGCACTGAAGATGCTTTAAAGCATTACACTAAATGTTTCTGATGAGTTTGGAGTCATTTGGGTAACTTTTGGAACACAGCACGTGAAGGCAAGGTTTTTGATGGGTTTAATACAAGTGCCCGAGCTAGGGTTAGGGTTAGGGCTTGAATGAGAAGCAGACATTTTCTGATGCCTTTGCGATGCTTTTGGAGGCAGTTGAAATGCAGGAAAAGTGTTGTTTTGTTGTTTACATGATGACAACTTTTGGCCCACATTTTCGATTTTTGCTAAGCCGCGCGGCTGTCGCTCAAAAATGGTTAAAAATGCAAAAATTTTCAAATGCCCTTTTTACGTGCTGAACTCTTTCGTTTTTTGTATTGGAATCCAAATAAAGTGATACTTTTAGCCAAACTTTAGTGGAAATTGTGATGCTGACCCCAATATGCCACATTGATGGGTTTAATACAAGTGCCCGAGCTAGGGTTAGGGTTAGGGCTTGAATGCGAAGCAGACATTTTCTGATGCCTTTGCTGTGCTTTTGGAGGCAGTTGAAATGCAGGAAAAGTGTTGTTTTGTTGTTTCCTTGACGACAACTTTTGGCCCACATTTTCGATTTTTGCTAAGCCGCGCGGCTGTCGCTCAAAAATGGTTAAAAATGCAAAAATTTTCAAATGCCCTTTTTACGTGCTGAACTCTTTCGTTTTTTGTATTGGAATCCAAATAAAGTGATACTTTTAGCCAAACTTTAGTGGAAATTGTGATGCTGACCCCAATATGCCACAAATCATGCTTATTTCATGCAGAATTCCAGCTGCAGTTTACCCAACGAAAAATACTGGAAATGTCAAGCAGATTCAGTGCAGATGCACTGAAGATGCTTTAAAGCATTACATTAAATGTTTCTGATGAGTTTGGAGTCATTTGGGTAACTTTTGGAACACAGCACGTGAAGGCAAGGTTTTTGATGGGTTTAATACAAGTGCCCGAGCTAGGGTTAGGGTTAGGGCTTGAATGAGAAGCAGACATTTTCTGATGCCTTTGCTGTGCTTTTGGAGGCAGTTGAAATGCAGGAAAAGTGTTGTTTTGTTGTTTCCTTGACGACAACTTTTGGCCCACATTTTCGATTTTTGCTAAGCCGCGCGGCTGTCGCTCAAAAATGGTTAAAAATGCAAAAATTTTCAAATGCCCTTTTTACGTGCTGAACTCTTTCGTTTTTTGTATTGGAATCCAAATAAAGTGATACTTTTAGCCAAACTTTAGTGGAAATTGTGATGCTGACCCCAATATGCCACATTGATGGGTTTAATACAAGTGCCCGAGCTAGGGTTAGGGTTAGGGCTTGAATGCGAAGCAGACATTTTCTGATGCCTTTGCTGTGCTTTTGGAGGCAGTTGAAATGCAGGAAAACTGTTGTTTTGTTGTTTCCTTGACGACAACTTTTGGCCCACATTTTCGATTTTTGCTAAGCCGCGCGGCTGTCGCTCAAAAATGGTTAAAAATGCAAAAATTTTCAAATGCCCTTTTTACGTGCTGAACTCTTTCGTTTTTTGTATTGGAATCCAAATAAAGTGATACTTTTAGCCAAACTTTAGTGGAAATTGTGATGCTGACCCCAATATGCCACAAATCATGCTTATTTCATGCAGAATTCCAGCTGCAGTTTACCCAACGAAAAATACTGGAAATGTCAAGCAGATTCAGTGCAGATGCACTGAAGATGCTTTAAAGCATTACATTAAATGTTTCTGATGAGTTTGGAGTCATTTGGGTAACTTTTGGAACACAGCACGTGAAGGCAAGGTTTTTGATGGGTTTAATACAAGTGCCCGAGCTAGGGTTAGGGTTAGGGCTTGAATGAGAAGCAGACATTTTCTGATGCCTTTGCTGTGCTTTTGGAGGCAGTTGAAATGCAGGAAAACTGTTGTTTTGTTGTTTCCTTGACGACAACTTTTGGCCCACATTTGTGATTTTTGCTAAGCCGCGCGGCTGTCGCTCAGAAATGGTTAAAAATGCAAACATTTTCAAATACCCTTTTTACGTGCTAAACTCTTTCGTTTTTTGTATTGGAATCCAAATAAAGTGATACTTTTAGCCAAACTTTAGTGGAAATTGTGATGCTGACCCCAATATGCCACATTGATGGGTTTAATACAAGTGCCCGAGCTAGGGTTAGGGTTAGGGCTTGAATGAGAAGCAGACATTTTCTGATGCCTTTGCTGTGCTTTTGGAGGCAGTTGAAATGCAGGAAAAGTGTTGTTTTGTTGTTTACATGACGACAACTTTTGGCCCACATTTGTGATTTTTGCTAAGCCGCGCGGCTGTCGCTCAGAAATGGTTAAAAATGCAAACATTTTCAAATACCCTTTTTACGTGCTAAACTCTTTTGTTTTTTGTATTGGAATCCAAATAAAGTGATACTTTTAGCCAAACTTTAGTGGAAATTGTGATGCTGACCCCAATATGCCACAAATCATGCTTATTTCATGCAGAATTCCAGCTGCAGTTTACCCAACGAAAAATACTGGAAATGTCAATTAGATTCAGTGCAGATGCACTGAAGATGCTTTAAAGCATTACACTAAATGTTTCTGATGAGTTTGGAGTCATTTGGGTAACTTTTGGAACACAGCACGTGAAGGCAAGGTTTTTGATGGGTTTAATACAAGTGCCCGAGCTAGGGTTAGGGTTAGGGCTTGAATGAGAAGCAGACATTTTCTGATGCCTTTGCTGTGCGTTTGGAGGCAGTTGAAATGCAGGAAAAGTGTTGTTTTGTTGTTTCCTTGACGACAACTTTTGGCCCACATTTTCGATTTTTGCTAAGCCGCGCGGCTGTCGCTCAAAAATGGTTAAAAATGCAAAAATTTTCAAATGCCCTTTTTACGTGCTGAACTCTTTCGTTTTTTGTATTGGAATCCAAATAAAGTGATACTTTTAGCCAAACTTTAGTGGAAATTGTGATGCTGACCCCAATATGCCACATTGATGGGTTTAATACAAGTGCCCGAGCTAGGGTTAGGGTTAGGGCTTGAATGCGAAGCAGACATTTTCTGATGCCTTTGCTGTGCTTTTGGAGGCAGTTGAAATGCAGGAAAAGTGTTGTTTTGTTGTTTCCTTGACGACAACTTTTGGCCCACATTTTCGATTTTTGCTAAGCCGCGCGGCTGTCGCTCAAAAATGGTTAAAAATGCAAAAATTTTCAAATGCCCTTTTTACGTGCTGAACTCTTTCGTTTTTTGTATTGGAATCCAAATAAAGTGATACTTTTAGCCAAACTTTAGTGGAAATTGTGATGCTGACCCCAATATGCCACATTGATGGGTTTAATACAAGTGCCCGAGCTAGGGTTAGGGTTAGGGCTTGAATGCGAAGCAGACATTTTCTGATGCCTTTGCTGTGCTTTTGGAGGCAGTTGAAATGCAGGAAAACTGTTGTTTTGTTGTTTCCTTGACGACAACTTTTGGCCCACATTTTCGATTTTTGCTAAGCCGCGCGGCTGTCGCTCAAAAATGGTTAAAAATGCAAAAATTTTCAAATGCCCTTTTTACATGCTAAACTCTTTCGTTTTTTGTATTGGAATCCAAATAAAGTGATACTTTTAGCCAAACTTTAGTGGAAATTGTGATGCTGACCCCAATATGCCACATTGATGGGTTTAATACAAGTGCCCGAGCTAGGGTTAGGGATAGGGCTTGAATGAGAAGCAGACATTTTCTGATGCCTTTGCTGTGCTTTTGGAGGCAGTTGAAATGCAGGAAAAGTGTTGTTTTGTTGTTTACATGACGACAACTTTTGGCCCACATTTGTGATTTTTGCTAAGCCGCGCGGCTGTCGCTCAGAAATGGTTAAAAATGCAAACATTTTCAAATACCCTTTTTACGTGCTAAACTCTTTTGTTTTTTGTATTGGAATCCAAATAAAGTGATACTTTTAGCCAAACTTTAGTGGAAATTGTGATGCTGACCCCAATATGCCACAAATCATGCTTATTTCATGCAGAATTCCAGCTGCAGTTTACCCAACGAAAAATACTGGAAATGTCAATTAGATTCAGTGCAGATGCACTGAAGATGCTTTAAAGCATTACACTAAATGTTTCTGATGAGTTTGGAGTCATTTGGGTAACTTTTGGAACACAGCACGTGAAGGCAAGGTTTTTGATGGGTTTAATACAAGTGCCCGATCTAGGGTTATGGTTAGGGCTTGAATGAGAAGCAGACATTTTCTGATGCCTTTGCTGTGCTTTTGGAGGCAGTTGAAATGCAGGAAAAGTGTTGTTTTGTTGTTTCCTTGACGACAACTTTTGGCCCACATTTTCGATTTTTGCTAAGCCGCGCGGCTGTCGCTCAAAAATGGTTAAAAATGCAAAAATTTTCAAATGCCCTTTTTACGTGCTGAACTCTTTCGTTTTTTGTATTGGAATCCAAATAAAGTGATACTTTTAGCCAAACTTTAGTGGAAATTGTGATGCTGACCCCAATATGCCACATTGATGGGTTTAATACAAGTGCCCGAGCTAGGGTTAGGGTTAGAGCTTGAATGAGAAGCAAACATTTTCTGATGCCTTTGCTGTGCTTTTGGAGGCAGTTGAAATGCAGGAAAAGTGTTGTTTTGTTGTTTCCTTGACGACAACTTTTGGCCCACATTTGCGATTTTTGCTAAGCCGCGCGGCTGTCTCTCAAAAATGGTTTAAAATGCAAAAATTTTCAAATACCCTTTTTACATGCTAAACTCTTTCGTTTTTTGTATTGGAATCCAAATAAAGTGATACTTCTAGCCAAACTTTAGTGGAAATTGTGATGCTGACCCCAATATGCCACATTGATGGGTTTAATACAAGTGCCCGAGCTAGGGTTAGGGTTAGGGCTTGAATGAGAAGCAGACATTTTCTGATGCCTTTGCTGTGCTTTTGGAGGCAGTTGAAATGCAGGAAAAGTGTTGTTTTGTTGTTTACATGACGACAACTTTTGGCCCACATTTGTGATTTTTGCTAAGCCGCGCGGCTGTCGCTCAGAAATGGTTAAAAATGCAAACATTTTCAAATACCCTTTTTACGTGCTAAACTCTTTTGTTTTTTGTATTGGAATCCAAATAAAGTGATACTTTTAGCCAAACTTTAGTGGAAATTGTGATGCTGACCCCAATATGCCACAAATCATGCTTATTTCATGCAGAATTCCAGCTGCAGTTTACCCAATGAAAAATACTGGAAATGTCAATTAGATTCAGTGCAGATGCACTGAAGATGCTTTAAAGCATTACACTAAATGTTTCTGATGAGTTTGGAGTCATTTGGGTAACTTTTGGAACACAGCACGTGAAGGCAAGGTTTTTGATGGGTTTAATACAAGTGCCCGAGCTAGGGTTAGGGTTAGGGCTTGAATGAGAAGCAGACATTTTCTGATGCCTTTGCGATGCTTTTGGAGGCAGTTGAAATGCAGGAAAAGTGTTGTTTTGTTGTTTACATGATGACAACTTTTGGCCCACATTTTCGATTTTTGCTAAGCCGCGCGGCTGTCGCTCAAAAATGGTTAAAAATGCAAAAATTTTCAAATGCCCTTTTTACGTGCTGAACTCTTTCGTTTTTTGTATTGGAATCCAAATAAAGTGATACTTTTAGCCAAACTTTAGTGGAAATTGTGATGCTGACCCCAATATGCCACATTGATGGGTTTAATACAAGTGCCCGAGCTAGGGTTAGGGTTAGGGCTTGAATGCGAAGCAGACATTTTCTGATGCCTTTGCTGTGCTTTTGGAGGCAGTTGAAATGCAGGAAAAGTGTTGTTTTGTTGTTTCCTTGACGACAACTTTTGGCCCACATTTTCGATTTTTGCTAAGCCGCGCGGCTGTCGCTCAAAAATGGTTAAAAATGCAAAAATTTTCAAATGCCCTTTTTACGTGCTGAACTCTTTCGTTTTTTGTATTGGAATCCAAATAAAGTGATACTTTTAGCCAAACTTTAGTGGAAATTGTGATGCTGACCCCAATATGCCACAAATCATGCTTATTTCATGCAGAATTCCAGCTGCAGTTTACCCAACGAAAAATACTGGAAATGTCAAGCAGATTCAGTGCAGATGCACTGAAGATGCTTTAAAGCATTACATTAAATGTTTCTGATGAGTTTGGAGTCATTTGGGTAACTTTTGGAACACAGCACGTGAAGGCAAGGTTTTTGATGGGTTTAATACAAGTGCCCGAGCTAGGGTTAGGGTTAGGGCTTGAATGAGAAGCAGACATTTTCTGATGCCTTTGCTGTGCTTTTGGAGGCAGTTGAAATGCAGGAAAAGTGTTGTTTTGTTGTTTCCTTGACGACAACTTTTGGCCCACATTTTCGATTTTTGCTAAGCCGCGCGGCTGTCGCTCAAAAATGGTTAAAAATGCAAAAATTTTCAAATGCCCTTTTTACGTGCTGAACTCTTTCGTTTTTTGTATTGGAATCCAAATAAAGTGATACTTTTAGCCAAACTTTAGTGGAAATTGTGATGCTGACCCCAATATGCCACATTGATGGGTTTAATACAAGTGCCCGAGCTAGGGTTAGGGTTAGGGCTTGAATGCGAAGCAGACATTTTCTGATGCCTTTGCTGTGCTTTTGGAGGCAGTTGAAATGCAGGAAAACTGTTGTTTTGTTGTTTCCTTGACGACAACTTTTGGCCCACATTTTCGATTTTTGCTAAGCCGCGCGGCTGTCGCTCAAAAATGGTTAAAAATGCAAAAATTTTCAAATGCCCTTTTTACATGCTAAACTCTTTCGTTTTTTGTATTGGAATCCAAATAAAGTGATACTTTTAGCCAAACTTTAGTGGAAATTGTGATGCTGACCCCAATATGCCACATTGATGGGTTTAATACAAGTGCCCGAGCTAGGGTTAGGGATAGGGCTTGAATGAGAAGCAGACATTTTCTGATGCCTTTGCTGTGCTTTTGGAGGCAGTTGAAATGCAGGAAAAGTGTTGTTTTGTTGTTTACATGACGACAACTTTTGGCCCACATTTGTGATTTTTGCTAAGCCGCGCGGCTGTCGCTCAGAAATGGTTAAAAATGCAAACATTTTCAAATACCCTTTTTACGTGCTAAACTCTTTTGTTTTTTGTATTGGAATCCAAATAAAGTGATACTTTTAGCCAAACTTTAGTGGAAATTGTGATGCTGACCCCAATATGCCACAAATCATGCTTATTTCATGCAGAATTCCAGCTGCAGTTTACCCAACGAAAAATACTGGAAATGTCAATTAGATTCAGTGCAGATGCACTGAAGATGCTTTAAAGCATTACACTAAATGTTTCTGATGAGTTTGGAGTCATTTGGGTAACTTTTGGAACACAGCACGTGAAGGCAAGGTTTTTGATGGGTTTAATACAAGTGCCCGATCTAGGGTTATGGTTAGGGCTTGAATGAGAAGCAGACATTTTCTGATGCCTTTGCTGTGCTTTTGGAGGCAGTTGAAATGCAGGAAAAGTGTTGTTTTGTTGTTTCCTTGACGACAACTTTTGGCCCACATTTTCGATTTTTGCTAAGCCGCGCGGCTGTCGCTCAAAAATGGTTAAAAATGCAAAAATTTTCAAATGCCCTTTTTACGTGCTGAACTCTTTCGTTTTTTGTATTGGAATCCAAATAAAGTGATACTTTTAGCCAAACTTTAGTGGAAATTGTGATGCTGACCCCAATATGCCACATTGATGGGTTTAATACAAGTGCCCGAGCTAGGGTTAGGGTTAGAGCTTGAATGAGAAGCAAACATTTTCTGATGCCTTTGCTGTGCTTTTGGAGGCAGTTGAAATGCAGGAAAAGTGTTGTTTTGTTGTTTCCTTGACGACAACTTTTGGCCCACATTTGCGATTTTTGCTAAGCCGCGCGGCTGTCTCTCAAAAATGGTTTAAAATGCAAAAATTTTCAAATACCCTTTTTACATGCTAAACTCTTTCGTTTTTTGTATTGGAATCCAAATAAAGTGATACTTCTAGCCAAACTTTAGTGGAAATTGTGATGCTGACCCCAATATGCCACATTGATGGGTTTAATACAAGTGCCCGAGCTAGGGTTAGGGTTAGGGCTTGAATGAGAAGCAGACATTTTCTGATGCCTTTGCTGTGCTTTTGGAGGCAGTTGAAATGCAGGAAAAGTGTTGTTTTGTTGTTTACATGACGACAACTTTTGGCCCACATTTGTGATTTTTGCTAAGCCGCGCGGCTGTCGCTCAGAAATGGTTAAAAATGCAAACATTTTCAAATACCCTTTTTACGTGCTAAACTCTTTTGTTTTTTGTATTGGAATCCAAATAAAGTGATACTTTTAGCCAAACTTTAGTGGAAATTGTGATGCTGACCCCAATATGCCACAAATCATGCTTATTTCATGCAGAATTCCAGCTGCAGTTTACCCAATGAAAAATACTGGAAATGTCAATTAGATTCAGTGCAGATGCACTGAAGATGCTTTAAAGCATTACACTAAATGTTTCTGATGAGTTTGGAGTCATTTGGGTAACTTTTGGAACACAGCACGTGAAGGCAAGGTTTTTGATGGGTTTAATACAAGTGCCCGAGCTAGGGTTAGGGTTAGGGCTTGAATGAGAAGCAGACATTTTCTGATGCCTTTGCGATGCTTTTGGAGGCAGTTGAAATGCAGGAAAAGTGTTGTTTTGTTGTTTACATGATGACAACTTTTGGCCCACATTTTCGATTTTTGCTAAGCCGCGCGGCTGTCGCTCAAAAGTGGTTAAAAATGCAAAAATTTTCAAATGCCCTTTTTACGTGCTGAACTCTTTCGTTTTTTGTATTGGAATCCAAATAAAGTGATACTTTTAGCCAAACTTTAGTGGAAATTGTGATGCTGACCCCAATATGCCACATTGATGGGTTTAATACAAGTGCCCGAGCTAGGGTTAGGGTTAGGGCTTGAATGCGAAGCAGACATTTTCTGATGCCTTTGCTGTGCTTTTGGAGGCAGTTGAAATGCAGGAAAAGTGTTGTTTTGTTGTTTCCTTGACGACAACTTTTGGCCCACATTTTCGATTTTTGCTAAGCCGCGCGGCTGTCGCTCAAAAATGGTTAAAAATGCAAAAATTTTCAAATGCCCTTTTTACGTGCTGAACTCTTTCGTTTTTTGTATTGGAATCCAAATAAAGTGATACTTTTAGCCAAACTTTAGTGGAAATTGTGATGCTGACCCCAATATGCCACAAATCATGCTTATTTCATGCAGAATTCCAGCTGCAGTTTACCCAACGAAAAATACTGGAAATGTCAAGCAGATTCAGTGCAGATGCACTGAAGATGCTTTAAAGCATTACATTAAATGTTTCTGATGAGTTTGGAGTCATTTGGGTAACTTTTGGAACACAGCACGTGAAGGCAAGGTTTTTGATGGGTTTAATACAAGTGCCCGAGCTAGGGTTAGGGTTAGGGCTTGAATGAGAAGCAGACATTTTCTGATGCCTTTGCTGTGCTTTTGGAGGCAGTTGAAATGCAGGAAAAGTGTTGTTTTGTTGTTTCCTTGACGACAACTTTTGGCCCACATTTTCGATTTTTGCTAAGCCGCGCGGCTGTCGCTCAAAAATGGTTAAAAATGCAAAAATTTTCAAATGCCCTTTTTACGTGCTGAACTCTTTCGTTTTTTGTATTGGAATCCAAATAAAGTGATACTTTTAGCCAAACTTTAGTGGAAATTGTGATGCTGACCCCAATATGCCACATTGATGGGTTTAATACAAGTGCCCGAGCTAGGGTTAGGGTTAGGGCTTGAATGCGAAGCAGACATTTTCTGATGCCTTTGCTGTGCTTTTGGAGGCAGTTGAAATGCAGGAAAACTGTTGTTTTGTTGTTTCCTTGACGACAACTTTTGGCCCACATTTTCGATTTTTGCTAAGCCGCGCGGCTGTCGCTCAAAAATGGTTAAAAATGCAAAAATTTTCAAATGCCCTTTTTACGTGCTGAACTCTTTCGTTTTTTGTATTGGAATCCAAATAAAGTGATACTTTTAGCCAAACTTTAGTGGAAATTGTGATGCTGACCCCAATATGCCACAAATCATGCTTATTTCATGCAGAATTCCAGCTGCAGTTTACCCAACGAAAAATACTGGAAATGTCAAGCAGATTCAGTGCAGATGCACTGAAGATGCTTTAAAGCATTACATTAAATGTTTCTGATGAGTTTGGAGTCATTTGGGTAACTTTTGGAACACAGCACGTGAAGGCAAGGTTTTTGATGGGTTTAATACAAGTGCCCGAGCTAGGGTTAGGGTTAGGGCTTGAATGAGAAGCAGACATTTTCTGATGCCTTTGCTGTGCTTTTGGAGGCAGTTGAAATGCAGGAAAAGTGTTGTTTTGTTGTTTACATGACGACAACTTTTGGCCCACATTTGTGATTTTTGCTAAGCCGCGCGGCTGTCGCTCAGAAATGGTTAAAAATGCAAACATTTTCAAATACCCTTTTTACGTGCTAAACTCTTTTGTTTTTTGTATTGGAATCCAAATAAAGTGATACTTTTAGCCAAACTTTAGTGGAAATTGTGATGCTGACCCCAATATGCCACAAATCATGCTTATTTCATGCAGAATTCCAGCTGCAGTTTACCCAACGAAAAATACTGGAAATGTCAATTAGATTCAGTGCAGATGCACTGAAGATGCTTTAAAGCATTACACTAAATGTTTCTGATGAGTTTGGAGTCATTTGGGTAACTTTTGGAACACAGCACGTGAAGGCAAGGTTTTTGATGGGTTTAATACAAGTGCCCGATCTAGGGTTATGGTTAGGGCTTGAATGAGAAGCAGACATTTTCTGATGCCTTTGCTGTGCTTTTGGAGGCAGTTGAAATGCAGGAAAAGTGTTGTTTTGTTGTTTCCTTGACGACAACTTTTGGCCCACATTTTCGATTTTTGCTAAGCCGCGCGGCTGTCGCTCAAAAATGGTTAAAAATGCAAAAATTTTCAAATGCCCTTTTTACGTGCTGAACTCTTTCGTTTTTTGTATTGGAATCCAAATAAAGTGATACTTTTAGCCAAACTTTAGTGGAAATTGTGATGCTGACCCCAATATGCCACATTGATGGGTTTAATACAAGTGCCCGAGCTAGGGTTAGGGTTAGAGCTTGAATGAGAAGCAAACATTTTCTGATGCCTTTGCTGTGCTTTTGGAGGCAGTTGAAATGCAGGAAAAGTGTTGTTTTGTTGTTTCCTTGACGACAACTTTTGGCCCACATTTGCGATTTTTGCTAAGCCGCGCGGCTGTCTCTCAAAAATGGTTTAAAATGCAAAAATTTTCAAATACCCTTTTTACATGCTAAACTCTTTCGTTTTTTGTATTGGAATCCAAATAAAGTGATACTTCTAGCCAAACTTTAGTGGAAATTGTGATGCTGACCCCAATATGCCACATTGATGGGTTTAATACAAGTGCCCGAGCTAGGGTTAGGGTTAGGGCTTGAATGAGAAGCAGACATTTTCTGATGCCTTTGCTGTGCTTTTGGAGGCAGTTGAAATGCAGGAAAAGTGTTGTTTTGTTGTTTACATGACGACAACTTTTGGCCCACATTTGTGATTTTTGCTAAGCCGCGCGGCTGTCGCTCAGAAATGGTTAAAAATGCAAACATTTTCAAATACCCTTTTTACGTGCTAAACTCTTTTGTTTTTTGTATTGGAATCCAAATAAAGTGATACTTTTAGCCAAACTTTAGTGGAAATTGTGATGCTGACCCCAATATGCCACAAATCATGCTTATTTCATGCAGAATTCCAGCTGCAGTTTACCCAATGAAAAATACTGGAAATGTCAATTAGATTCAGTGCAGATGCACTGAAGATGCTTTAAAGCATTACACTAAATGTTTCTGATGAGTTTGGAGTCATTTGGGTAACTTTTGGAACACAGCACGTGAAGGCAAGGTTTTTGATGGGTTTAATACAAGTGCCCGAGCTAGGGTTAGGGTTAGGGCTTGAATGAGAAGCAGACATTTTCTGATGCCTTTGCGATGCTTTTGGAGGCAGTTGAAATGCAGGAAAAGTGTTGTTTTGTTGTTTACATGATGACAACTTTTGGCCCACATTTTCGATTTTTGCTAAGCCGCGCGGCTGTCGCTCAAAAATGGTTAAAAATGCAAAAATTTTCAAATGCCCTTTTTACGTGCTGAACTCTTTCGTTTTTTGTATTGGAATCCAAATAAAGTGATACTTTTAGCCAAACTTTAGTGGAAATTGTGATGCTGACCCCAATATGCCACATTGATGGGTTTAATACAAGTGCCCGAGCTAGGGTTAGGGTTAGGGCTTGAATGCGAAGCAGACATTTTCTGATGCCTTTGCTGTGCTTTTGGAGGCAGTTGAAATGCAGGAAAACTGTTGTTTTGTTGTTTCCTTGACGACAACTTTTGGCCCACATTTTCGATTTTTGCTAAGCCGCGCGGCTGTCGCTCAAAAATGGTTAAAAATGCAAAAATTTTCAAATGCCCTTTTTACGTGCTGAACTCTTTCGTTTTTTGTATTGGAATCCAAATAAAGTGATACTTTTAGCCAAACTTTAGTGGAAATTGTGATGCTGACCCCAATATGCCACAAATCATGCTTATTTCATGCAGAATTCCAGCTGCAGTTTACCCAACGAAAAATACTGGAAATGTCAAGCAGATTCAGTGCAGATGCACTGAAGATGCTTTAAAGCATTACATTAAATGTTTCTGATGAGTTTGGAGTCATTTGGGTAACTTTTGGAACACAGCACGTGAAGGCAAGGTTTTTGATGGGTTTAATACAAGTGCCCGAGCTAGGGTTAGGGTTAGGGCTTGAATGAGAAGCAGACATTTTCTGATGCCTTTGCTGTGCTTTTGGAGGCAGTTGAAATGCAGGAAAAGTGTTGTTTTGTTGTTTCCTTGACGACAACTTTTGGCCCACATTTTCGATTTTTGCTAAGCCGCGCGGCTGTCGCTCAAAAATGGTTAAAAATGCAAAAATTTTCAAATGCCCTTTTTACGTGCTGAACTCTTTCGTTTTTTGTATTGGAATCCAAATAAAGTGATACTTTTAGCCAAACTTTAGTGGAAATTGTGATGCTGACCCCAATATGCCACATTGATGGGTTTAATACAAGTGCCCGAGCTAGGGTTAGGGTTAGGGCTTGAATGCGAAGCAGACATTTTCTGATGCCTTTGCTGTGCTTTTGGAGGCAGTTGAAATGCAGGAAAAGTGTTGTTTTGTTGTTTCCTTGACGACAACTTTTGGCCCACATTTTCGATTTTTGCTAAGCCGCGCGGCTGTCGCTCAAAAATGGTTAAAAATGCAAAAATTTTCAAATGCCCTTTTTACATGCTAAACTCTTTCGTTTTTTGTATTGGAATCCAAATAAAGTGATACTTTTAGCCAAACTTTAGTGGAAATTGTGATGCTGACCCCAATATGCCACATTGATGGGTTTAATACAAGTGCCCGAGCTAGGGTTAGGGTTAGGGCTTGAATGAGAAGCAGACATTTTCTGATGCCTTTGCTGTGCTTTTGGAGGCAGTTGAAATGCAGGAAAAGTGTTGTTTTGTTGTTTACATGACGACAACTTTTGGCCCACATTTGTGATTTTTGCTAAGCCGCGCGGCTGTCGCTCAGAAATGGTTAAAAATGCAAACATTTTCAAATACCCTTTTTACGTGCTAAACTCTTTTGTTTTTTGTATTGGAATCCAAATAAAGTGATACTTTTAGCCAAACTTTAGTGGAAATTGTGATGCTGACCCCAATATGCCACAAATCATGCTTATTTCATGCAGAATTCCAGCTGCAGTTTACCCAACGAAAAATACTGGAAATGTCAATTAGATTCAGTGCAGATGCACTGAAGATGCTTTAAAGCATTACACTAAATGTTTCTGATGAGTTTGGAGTCATTTGGGTAACTTTTGGAACACAGCACGTGAAGGCAAGGTTTTTAATGGGTTTAATACAAGTGCCCGAGCTAGGGTTATGGTTAGGGCTTGAATGAGAAGCAGACATTTTCTGATGCCTTTGCTGTGCTTTTGGAGGCAGTTGAAATGCAGGAAAAGTGTTGTTTTGTTGTTTCCTTGACGACAACTTTTGGCCCACATTTGCGATTTTTGCTAAGCCGCGCGGCTGTCGCTCAAAAATGGTTTAAAATGCAAAAATTTTCAAATACCCTTTTTACATGCTAAACTCTTTCGTTTTTTGTATTGGAATCCAAATAAAGTGATACTTCTAGCCAAACTTTAGTGGAAATTGTGATGCTGACCCCAATATGCCACATTGATGGGTTTAATACAAGTGCCCGAGCTAGGGTTAGGGTTAGGGCTTGAAGGAGAAGCAGACATTTTCTGATGCCTTTGCTGTGCTTTTGGAGGCAGTTGAAATGCAGGAAAAGTGTTGTTTTGTTGTTTACATGACGACAACTTTTGGCCCACATTTGTGATTTTTGCTAAGCCGCGCGGCTGTCGCTCAGAAATGGTTAAAAATGCAAACATTTTCAAATACCCTTTTTACGTGCTAAACTCTTTTGTTTTTTGTATTGGAATCCAAATAAAGTGATACTTTTAGCCAAACTTTAGTGGAAATTGTGATGCTGACCCCAATATGCCACAAATCATGCTTATTTCATGCAGAATTCCAGCTGCAGTTTACCCAATGAAAAATACTGGAAATGTCAAGCAGATTCAGTGCAGATGCACTGAAGATGCTTTAAAGCATTACACTAAATGTTTCTGATGAGTTTGGAGTCATTTGGGTAACTTTTAGAACACAGCACGTGAAGGCAAGGTTTTTGATGGGTTTAATACAAGTGCCCGAGCTAGGGTTAGGGTTAGGGCTTGAATGCGAAGCAGACATTTTCTGATGCCTTTGCTGTGCTTTTGGAGGCAGTTGAAATGCAGGAAAAGTGTTGTTTTGTTGTTTCCTTGACGACAACTTTTGGCCCACATTTTCGATTTTTGCTAAGCCGCGCGGCTGTCGCTCAAAAATGGTTAAAAATGCAAAAATTTTCAAATGCCCTTTTTACGTGCTGAACTCTTTCGTTTTTTGTATTGGAATCCAAATAAAGTGATACTTCTAGCCAAACTTTAGTGGAAATTGTGATGCTGACCCCAATATGCCACTTTGATGGGTTTAATACAAGTGCCCGAGCTAGGGTTAGGGTTAGGGCTTGAATGCGAAGCAGACATTTTCTGATGCCTTTGCTGTGCTTTTGGAGGCAGTTGAAATGCAGGAAAAGTGTTGTTTTGTTGTTTCCTTGACGACAACTTTTGGCCCACATTTTCGATTTTTGCTAAGCCACGCGGCTGTCGCTCAAAAATGGTTAAAAATGCAAAAATTTTCAAATGCCCTTTTTACCTGCTGAACTCTTTCGTTTTTTGTATTGGAATCCAAATAAAGTGATACTTTTAGCCAAACTTTAGTGGAAATTGTGATGCTGACCCAAATATGCCACATTGATGGGTTTAATACAAGTGCCCGAGCAAGGGTTAGGGTTAGAGCTTGAATGAGAAGCAGACATTTTCTGATGCCTTTGCTGTGCTTTTGGAGGCAGTTGAAATGCAGGAAAAGTGTTGTTTTGTTGTTTCCTTGACGACAACTTTTGGCCCACATTTGCGATTTTTGCTAAGCCGCGCGGCTGTCGCTCAAAAATGGTTTAAAATGCAAACAATTTCAAATACCCTTTTTACATGCTAAACTCTTTCGTTTTTTGTATTGGAATCCAAATAAAGTGATACTTTTAGCCAAACTTTAGTGGAAATTGTGATGCTGACCCCAATATGCCACAAATCATGCTTATTTCATGCAGAATTCCAGCTGCAGTTTACCCAACGAAAAATACTGGAAATGTCAAGCAGATTCAGTGCAGATGCACTGAAGATGCTTTAAAGCATTACATTAAATGTTTCTGATGAGTTTGGAGTCATTTGGGTAACTTTTGGAACACAGCACGTGAAGGCAAGGTTTTTGATGGGTTTAATACAAGTGCCCGAGCTAGGGTTAGGGTTAGGGCTTGAATGAGAAGCAGACATTTTCTGATGCCTTTGCTGTGCTTTTGGAGGCAGTTGAAATGCAGGAAAACTGTTGTTTTGTTGTTTCCTTGATGACAACTTTTGGCCCACATTTGTGATTTTTGCTAAGCCGCGCGGCTGTCGCTCAGAAATGGTTAAAAATGCAAACATTTTCAAATACCCTTTTTACGTGCTAAACTCTTTCGTTTTTTGTATTGGAATCCAAATAAAGTGATACTTTTAGCCAAACTTTAGTGGAAATTGTGATGCTGACCCCAATATGCCACATTGATGGGTTTAATACAAGTGCCCGAGCTAGGGTTAGGGTTAGGGCTTGAATGAGAAGCAGACATTTTCTGATGCCTTTGCTGTGCTTTTGGAGGCAGTTGAAATGCAGGAAAAGTGTTGTTTTGTTGTTTCCTTGACGACAACTTTTGGCCCACATTTTCGATTTTTGCTAAGCCGCGCGGCTGTCGCTCAAAAATGGTTAAAAATGCAAAAATTTTCAAATGCCCTTTTTACGTGCTGAACTCTTTCGTTTTTTGTATTGGAATCCAAATAAAGTGATACTTTTAGCCAAACTTTAGTGGAAATTGTGATGCTGACCCCAATATGCCACATTGATGGGTTTAATACAAGTGCCCGAGCTAGGGTTAGGGTTAGGGCTTGAATGCGAAGCAGACATTTTCTGATGCCTTTGCTGTGCTTTTGGAGGCAGTTGAAATGCAGGAAAAGTGTTGTTTTGTTGTTTCCTTGACGACAACTTTTGGCCCACATTTTCGATTTTTGCTAAGCCGCGCGGCTGTCGCTCAAAAATGGTTAAAAATGCAAAAATTTTCAAATGCCCTTTTTACATGCTAAACTCTTTCGTTTTTTGTATTGGAATCCAAATAAAGTGATACTTTTAGCCAAACTTTAGTGGAAATTGTGATGCTGACCCCAATATGCCACATTGATGGGTTTAATACAAGTGCCCGAGCTAGGGTTAGGGTTAGGGCTTGAATGAGAAGCAGACATTTTCTGATGCCTTTGCTGTGCTTTTGGAGGCAGTTGAAATGCAGGAAAAGTGTTGTTTTGTTGTTTACATGACGACAACTTTTGGCCCACATTTGTGATTTTTGCTAAGCCGCGCGGCTGTCGCTCAGAAATGGTTAAAAATGCAAACATTTTCAAATACCCTTTTTACGTGCTAAACTCTTTTGTTTTTTGTATTGGAATCCAAATAAAGTGATACTTTTAGCCAAACTTTAGTGGAAATTGTGATGCTGACCCCAATATGCCACAAATCATGCTTATTTCATGCAGAATTCCAGCTGCAGTTTACCCAACGAAAAATACTGGAAATGTCAATTAGATTCAGTGCAGATGCACTGAAGATGCTTTAAAGCATTACACTAAATGTTTCTGATGAGTTTGGAGTCATTTGGGTAACTTTTGGAACACAGCACGTGAAGGCAAGGTTTTTGATGGGTTTAATACAAGTGCCCGAGCTAGGGTTATGGTTAGGGCTTGAATGAGAAGCAGACATTTTCTGATGCCTTTGCTGTGCTTTTGGAGGCAGTTGAAATGCAGGAAAAGTGTTGTTTTGTTGTTTCCTTGACGACAACTTTTGGCCCACATTTTCGATTTTTGCTAAGCCGCGCGGCTGTCGCTCAAAAATGGTTAAAAATGCAAAAATTTTCAAATGCCCTTTTTACGTGCTGAACTCTTTCGTTTTTTGTATTGGAATCCAAATAAAGTGATACTTTTAGCCAAACTTTAGTGGAAATTGTGATGCTGACCCCAATATGCCACATTGATGGGTTTAATACAAGTGCCCGAGCTAGGGTTAGGGTTAGAGCTTGAATGAGAAGCAGACATTTTCTGATGCCTTTGCTGTGCTTTTGGAGGCAGTTGAAATGCAGGAAAAGTGTTGTTTTGTTGTTTCCTTGACGACAACTTTTGGCCCACATTTTCGATTTTTGCTAAGCCGCGCGGCTGTCGCTCAAAAATGGTTAAAAATGCAAAAATTTTCAAATGCCCTTTTTACGTGCTGAACTCTTTTGTTTTTTGTATTGGAATCCAAATAAAGTGATACTTTTAGCCAAACTTTAGTGGAAATTGTGATGCTGACCCCAATATGCCACATTGATGGGTTTAATACAAGTGCCCGAGCTAGGGTTAGGGTTAGGGCTTGAATGAGAAGCAGACATTTTCTGATACCTTTGCTGTGCTTTTGGAGGCAGTTGAAATGCAGGAAAAGTGTTGTTTTGTTGTTTCCTTGTCTACAACTTTTGGCCCACATTTGCGATTTTTGCTAAGCCGCGCGCGGCTGTCGCTCAAAAATGGTTAAAAATGCAAAAATTTTCAAATGCCCTTTTTACGTGCTGAACTCTTTCGTTTTTTGTATTGGAATCCAAATAAAGTGATACTTTTAGCCAAACTTTAGTGGAAATTGTGATGCTGACCCCAATATGCCACAAATCATGCTTATTTCATGCAGAATTCCAGCTGCAGTTGACCCAACGAGAAATACTGGAAATGTCAAGCAGATTCAGTGCAGATGCACTGAAGATGCTTTAAAGCATTACATTAAATGTTTCTGATGAGTTTGGAGTCATTTGGGTAACTTTTGGAACACAGCACGTGAAGGCAAGGTTTTTGATGGGTTTAATACAAGTGCCCGAGCTAGGGTTAGGGTTAGGGCTTGAATGAGAAGCAGACATTTTCTGATGCCTTTGCGATGCTTTTGGAGGCAGTTGAAATGCAGGAAAAGTGTTGTTTTGTTGTTTCCTTGACGACAACTTTTGGCCCACATTTTCGATTTTTGCTAAGCCGCGCGGCTGTCGCTCAAAAATGGTTAAAAATGCAAACATTTTCAAATACCCTTTTTACGTGCTAAACTCTTTTGTTTTTTGTATTGGAATCCAAATAAAGTGATACTTTTAGCCAAACTTTAGTGGAAATTGTGATGCTGACCCCAATATGCCACATTGATGGGTTTAATACAAGTGCCCGAGCTAGGGTTAGGGTTAGGGCTTGAATGCGAAGCAGACATTTTCTGATGCCTTTGCTGTGCTTTTGGAGGCAGTTGAAATGCAGGAAAAGTGTTGTTTTGTTGTTTCCTTGACGACAACTTTTGGCCCAACTTTTTCAATTTTTGCTAAGCCGCGCGGCTGTCGCTCAAAAATGGTTAAAAATGCAAAAATTTTCAAATGCCCTTTTTACGTGCTGAACTCTTTTGTTTTTTGTATTGGAATCCAAATAAAGTGATACTTTTAGCCAAACTTTAGTGGAAATTGTGATGCTGACCCCAATATGCCACAAATCATGCTTATTTCATGCAGAATTCCAGCTGCAGTTTACCCAACGAAAAATACTGGAAATGTCAAGCAGATTCAGTGCAGATGCACTGAAGATGCTTTAAAGCATTACATTAAATGTTTCTGATGAGTTTTGAGTCATTTGGGTAACTTTTGGAACACAGCACGTGAAGGCAAGGTTTTTGATGGGTTTAATACAAGTGCCCGAGCTAGGGTTAGGGTTAGGGCTTGAATGAGAAGCAGACATTTTCTGATGCCTTTCCTGTGCTTTTGGAGGCAGTTGAAATGCTGGAAAAGTGTTGTTTTGTTGTTTCCTTGACGACAACTTTTGGCCCACATTTTCGATTTTTGCTAAGCCACGCGGCTGTCGCTCAAAAATGGTTAAAAATGCAAAAATTTTCAAATGCCCTTTTTACCTGCTGAACTCTTTCGTTTTTTGTATTGGAATCCAAATAAAGTGATACTTTTAGCCAAACTTTAGTGGAAATTGTGATGCTGACCCCAATATGCCACAAATCATGCTTATTTCATGCAGAATTCCAGCTGCAGTTTACCCAACGAAAAATACTGGAAATGTCAAGCGGATTCAGTGCAGATGCACTGAAGATGCTTTAAAGCATTACATTAAATGTTTCTGATGAGTTTGGAGTCATTTGGGTAACTTTTGGAACACAGCAGGTGAAGGCAAGGTTTTTGATGGGTTTAATACAAGTGCCCGAGCTAGGGTTAGGGTTAGGGCTTGAATGAGAAGCAGACATTTTCTGATGCCTTTGCTGTGCTTTTGGAGGCATTTGAAATGCAGGAAAAGTGTTGTTTTGTTGTTTACATGACGACAACTTTTGGCCCACATTTGTGATTTTTGCTAAGCCGCGCGGCTGTCGCTCAGAAATGGTTAAAAATGCAAACATTTTCAAATACCCTTTTTACGTGCTAAACTCTTTTGTTTTTTGTATTGGAATCCAAATAAAGTGATACTTTTAGCCAAACTTTAGTGGAAATTGTGATGCTGACCCCAATATGCCACATTGATGGGTTTAATACAAGTGCCCGAGCTAGGGTTAGGGTTAGGGCTTGAATGAGAAGCAGACATTTTCTGATGCCTTTGCTGTGCTTTTGGAGGCAGTTGAAATGCAGGAAAAGTGTTGTTTTGTTGTTTCCTTGACGACAACTTTTGGCCCACATTTTCGATTTTTGCTAAGCCGCGCGGCTGTCGCTCAAAAATGGTTAAAAATGCAAAAATTTTCAAATGCCCTTTTTACGTGCTGAACTCTTTCGTTTTTTGTATTGGAATCCAAATAAAGTGATACTTTTAGCCAAACTTTAGTGGAAATTGTGATGCTGACCCCAATATGCCACATTGATGGGTTTAATACAAGTGCCCGAGCTAGGGTTAGGGTTAGGGCTTGAATGCGAAGCAGACATTTTCTGATGCCTTTGCTGTGCTTTTGGAGGCAGTTGAAATGCAGGAAAAGTGTTGTTTTGTTGTTTCCTTGACGACAACTTTTGGCCCACATTTTCGATTTTTGCTAAGCCGCGCGGCTGTCGCTCAAAAATGGTTAAAAATGCAAAAATTTTCAAATGCCCTTTTTACATGCTAATCTCTTTCGTTTTTTGTATTGGAATCCAAATAAAGTGATACTTTTAGCCAAACTTTAGTGGAAATTGTGATGCTGACCCCAATATGCCACATTGATGGGTTTAATACAAGTGCCCGAGCTAGGGTTAGGGTTAGGGCTTGAATGAGAAGCAGACATTTTCTGATGCCTTTGCTGTGCTTTTGGAGGCAGTTGAAATGCAGGAAAAGTGTTGTTTTGTTGTTTACATGACGACAACTTTTGGCCCACATTTGTGATTTTTGCTAAGCCGCGCGGCTGTCGCTCAGAAATGGTTAAAAATGCAAACATTTTCAAATACCCTTTTTACGTGCTAAACTCTTTTGTTTTTTGTATTGGAATCCAAATAAAGTGATACTTTTAGCCAAACTTTAGTGGAAATTGTGATGCTGACCCCAATATGCCACAAATCATGCTTATTTCATGCAGAATTCCAGCTGCAGTTTACCCAACGAAAAATACTGGAAATGTCAATTAGATTCAGTGCAGATGCACTGAAGATGCTTTAAAGCATTACAGTAAATGTTTCTGATGAGTTTGGAGTCATTTGGGTAACTTTTGGAACACAGCACGTGAAGGCAAGGTTTTTGATGGGTTTAATACAAGTGCCCGAGCTAGGGTTATGGTTAGGGCTTGAATGAGAAGCAGACATTTTCTGATGCCTTTGCTGTGCTTTTGGAGGCAGTTGAAATGCAGGAAAAGTGTTGTTTTGTTGTTTCCTTGACGACAACTTTTGGCCCACATTTTCGATTTTTGCTAAGCCGTGCGGCTGTCGCTCAAAAATGGTTAAAAATGCAAAAATTTTCAAATGCCCTTTTTACGTGCTGAACTCTTTCGTTTTTTGTATTGGAATCCAAATAAAGTGATACTTTTAGCCAAACTTTAGTGGAAATTGTGATGCTGACCCCAATATGCCACATTGATGGGTTTAATACAAGTGCCCGAGCTAGGGTTAGGGTTAGAGCTTGAATGAGAAGCAGACATTTTCTGATGCCTTTGCTGTGCTTTTGGAGGCAGTTGAAATGCAGGAAAAGTGTTGTTTTGTTGTTTCCTTGACGACAACTTTTGGCCCACATTTGCGATTTTTGCTAAGCCGCGCGGCTGTCGCTCAAAAATGGTTTAAAATGCAAAAATTTTCAAATACCCTTTTTACATGCTAAACTCTTTCGTTTTTTGTATTGGAATCCAAATAAAGTGATACTTCTAGCCAAACTTTAGTGGAAATTGTGATGCTGACCC
Source organism: Lepisosteus platostomus (assembly GCF_059453375.1). Lineage (NCBI taxonomy): Eukaryota > Metazoa > Chordata > Actinopteri > Semionotiformes > Lepisosteidae > Lepisosteus > Lepisosteus platostomus. The sequence continues at coordinate 12,335,366 of NC_142622.1, forward strand.
CAATATGCCACAAATCATGCTTATTTCATGCAGAATTCCAGCTGCAGTTTACCCAACGAAAAATACTGGAAATGTCAAGCGGATTCAGTGCAGATGCACTGAAGATGCTTTAAAGCATTACATTAAATGTTTCTGATGAGTTTGGAGTCATTTGGGTAACTTTTGGAACACAGCAGGTGAAGGCAAGGTTTTTGATGGGTTTAATACAAGTGCCCGAGCTAGGGTTAGGGTTAGGGCTTGAATGAGAAGCAGACATTTTCTGATGCCTTTGCTGTGCTTTTGGAGGCATTTGAAATGCAGGAAAAGTGTTGTTTTGTTGTTTACATGACGACAACTTTTGGCCCACATTTGTGATTTTTGCTAAGCCGCGCGGCTGTCGCTCAGAAATGGTTAAAAATGCAAACATTTTCAAATACCCTTTTTACGTGCTAAACTCTTTTGTTTTTTGTATTGGAATCCAAATAAAGTGATACTTTTAGCCAAACTTTAGTGGAAATTGTGATGCTGACCCCAATATGCCACAAATCATGCTTATTTCATGCAGAATTCCAGCTGCAGTTTACCCAATGAAAAATACTGGAAATGTCAATTAGATTCAGTGCAGATGCACTGAAGATGCTTTAAAGCATTACACTAAATGTTTCTGATGAGTTTGGAGTCATTTGGGTAACTTTTGGAACACAGCACGTGAAGGCAAGGTTTTTGATGGGTTTAATACAAGTGCCCGAGCTAGGGTTAGGGTTAGGGCTTGAATGAGAAGCAGACATTTTCTGATGCCTTTGCGATGCTTTTGGAGGCAGTTGAAATGCAGGAAAAGTGTTGTTTTGTTGTTTCCTTGACGACAACTTTTGGCCCACATTTTCGATTTTTGCTAAGCCGCGCGGCTGTCGCTGAAAAATGGTTAAAAATGCAAACATTTTCAAATACCCTTTTTACGTGCTAAACTCTTTTGTTTTTTGTATTGGAATCCAAATAAAGTGATACTTTTAGCCAAACTTTAGTGGAAATTGTGATGCTGACCCCAATATGCCACATTGATGGGTTTAATACAAGTGCCCGAGCTAGGGTTAGGGTTAGGGCTTGAATGCGAAGCAGACATTTTCTGATGCCTTTGCTGTGCTTTTGGAGGCAGTTGAAATGCAGGAAAAGTGTTGTTTTGTTGTTTCCTTGACGACAACTTTTGGCCCAACTTTTTCAATTTTTGCTAAGCCGCGCGGCTGTCGCTCAAAAATGGTTAAAAATGCAAAAATTTTCAAATGCCCTTTTTACGTGCTGAACTCTTTTGTTTTTTGTATTGGAATCCAAATAAAGTGATACTTTTAGCCAAACTTTAGTGGAAATTGTGATGCTGACCCCAATATGCCACAAATCATGCTTATTTCATGCAGAATTCCAGCTGCAGTTTACCCAACGAAAAATACTGGAAATGTCAAGCAGATTCAGTGCAGATGCACTGAAGATGCTTTAAAGCATTACATTAAATGTTTCTGATGAGTTTTGAGTCATTTGGGTAACTTTTGGAACACAGCACGTGAAGGCAAGGTTTTTGATGGGTTTAATACAAGTGCCCGAGCTAGGGTTAGGGTTAGGGCTTGAATGAGAAGCAGACATTTTCTGATGCCTTTCCTGTGCTTTTGGAGGCAGTTGAAATGCTGGAAAAGTGTTGTTTTGTTGTTTCCTTGACGACAACTTTAGGCCCACATTTTCGATTTTTGCTAAGCCGCGCGGCTGTCGCTCAAAAATGGTTAAAAATGCAAAAATTTTCAAATGCCCTTTTTACGTGCTGAACTCTTTCGTTTTTTGTATTGGAATCCAAATAAAGTGATACTTTTAGCCAAACTTTAGTGGAAATTGTGATGCTGACCCCAATATGCCACATTGATGGGTTTAATACAAGTGCCCGAGCTAGGGTTAGGGTTAGGGCTTAAATGCGAAGCAGACATTTTCTGATGCCTTTGCTGTGCTTTTGGAGGCAGTTGAAATGCAGGAAAACTGTTGTTTTGTTGTTTCCTTGACGACAACTTTTGGCCCACATTTTCGATTTTTGCTAAGCCGCGCGGCTGTCGCTCAAAAATGGTTAAAAATGCAAAAATTTTCAAATGCCCTTTTTACGTGCTGAACTCTTTCGTTTTTTGTATTGGAATCCAAATAAAGTGATACTTTTAGCCAAACTTTAGTGGAAATTGTGATGCTGACCCCAATATGCCACAAATCATGCTTATTTCATGCAGAATTCCAGCTGCAGTTTACCCAACGAAAAATACTGGAAATGTCAAGCAGATTCAGTGCAGATGCACTGAAGATGCTTTAAAGCATTACATTAAATGTTTCTGATGAGTTTGGAGTCATTTGGGTAACTTTTGGAACACAGCACGTGAAGGCAAGGTTTTTGATGGGTTTAATACAAGTGCCCGAGCTAGGGTTAGGGTTAGGGCTTGAATGAGAAGCAGACATTTTCTGATGCCTTTGCTGTGCGTTTGGAGGCAGTTGAAATGCAGGAAAAGTGTTGTTTTGTTGTTTCCTTGACGACAACTTTTGGCCCACATTTTCGATTTTTGCTAAGCCGCGCGGCTGTCGCTCAAAAATGGTTAAAAATGCAAAAATTTTCAAATGCCCTTTTTACGTGCTGAACTCTTTCGTTTTTTGTATTGGAATCCAAATAAAGTGATACTTTTAGCCAAACTTTAGTGGAAATTGTGATGCTGACCCCAATATGCCACATTGATGGGTTTAATACAAGTGCCCGAGCTAGGGTTAGGGTTAGGGCTTGAATGCGAAGCAGACATTTTCTGATGCCTTTGCTGTGCTTTTGGAGGCAGTTGAAATGCAGGAAAAGTGTTGTTTTGTTGTTTCCTTGACGACAACTTTTGGCCCACATTTTCGATTTTTGCTAAGCCGCGCGGCTGTCGCTCAAAAATGGTTAAAAATGCAAAAATTTTCAAATGCCCTTTTTACGTGCTGAACTCTTTCGTTTTTTGTATTGGAATCCAAATAAAGTGATACTTCTAGCCAAACTTTAGTGGAAATTGTGATGCTGACCCCAATATGCCACTTTGATGGGTTTAATACAAGTGCCCGAGCTAGGGTTAGGGTTAGGGCTTGAATGCGAAGCAGACATTTTCTGATGCCTTTGCTGTGCTTTTGGAGGCAGTTGAAATGCAGGAAAAGTGTTGTTTTGTTGTTTCCTTGACGACAACTTTTGGCCCACATTTTCGATTTTTGCTAAGCCACGCGGCTGTCGCTCAAAAATGGTTAAAAATGCAAAAATTTTCAAATGCCCTTTTTACCTGCTGAACTCTTTCGTTTTTTGTATTGGAATCCAAATAAAGTGATACTTTTAGCCAAACTTTAGTGGAAATTGTGATGCTGACCCAAATATGCCACATTGATGGGTTTAATACAAGTGCCCGAGCAAGGGTTAGGGTTAGAGCTTGAATGAGAAGCAGACATTTTCTGATGCCTTTGCTGTGCTTTTGGAGGCAGTTGAAATGCAGGAAAAGTGTTGTTTTGTTGTTTCCTTGACGACAACTTTTGGCCCACATTTGCGATTTTTGCTAAGCCGCGCGGCTGTCGCTCAAAAATGGTTTAAAATGCAAACAATTTCAAATACCCTTTTTACATGCTAAACTCTTTCGTTTTTTGTATTGGAATCCAAATAAAGTGATACTTTTAGCCAAACTTTAGTGGAAATTGTGATGCTGACCCCAATATGCCACATTGATGGGTTTAATACAAGTGCCCGAGCTAGGGTTAGGGTTAGGGCTTGAATGAGAAGCAGACATTTTCTGATACCTTTGCTGTGCTTTTGGAGGCAGTTGAAATGCAGGAAAAGTGTTGTTTTGTTGTTTCCTTGTCTACAACTTTTGGCCCACATTTGCGATTTTTGCTAAGCCGCGCGCGGCTGTCGCTCAAAAATGGTTAAAAATGCAAAAATTTTCAAATGCCCTTTTTACGTGCTGAACTCTTTCGTTTTTTGTATTGGAATCCAAATAAAGTGATACTTTTAGCCAAACTTTAGTGGAAATTGTGATGCTGACCCCAATATGCCACAAATCATGCTTATTTCATGCAGAATTCCAGCTGCAGTTGACCCAACGAGAAATACTGGAAATGTCAAGCAGATTCAGTGCAGATGCACTGAAGATGCTTTAAAGCATTACATTAAATGTTTCTGATGAGTTTGGAGTCATTTGGGTAACTTTTGGAACACAGCACGTGAAGGCAAGGTTTTTGATGGGTTTAATACAAGTGCCCGAGCTAGGGTTAGGGTTAGGGCTTGAATGAGAAGCAGACATTTTCTGATGCCTTTGCGATGCTTTTGGAGGCAGTTGAAATGCAGGAAAAGTGTTGTTTTGTTGTTTCCTTGACGACAACTTTTGGCCCACATTTTCGATTTTTGCTAAGCCGCGCGGCTGTCGCTCAAAAATGGTTAAAAATGCAAACATTTTCAAATACCCTTTTTACGTGCTAAACTCTTTTGTTTTTTGTATTGGAATCCAAATAAAGTGATACTTTTAGCCAAACTTTAGTGGAAATTGTGATGCTGACCCCAATATGCCACATTGATGGGTTTAATACAAGTGCCCGAGCTAGGGTTAGGGTTAGGGCTTGAATGCGAAGCAGACATTTTCTGATGCCTTTGCTGTGCTTTTGGAGGCAGTTGAAATGCAGGAAAAGTGTTGTTTTGTTGTTTCCTTGACGACAACTTTTGGCCCAACTTTTTCAATTTTTGCTAAGCCGCGCGGCTGTCGCTCAAAAATGGTTAAAAATGCAAAAATTTTCAAATGCCCTTTTTACGTGCTGAACTCTTTTGTTTTTTGTATTGGAATCCAAATAAAGTGATACTTTTAGCCAAACTTTAGTGGAAATTGTGATGCTGACCCCAATATGCCACAAATCATGCTTATTTCATGCAGAATTCCAGCTGCAGTTTACCCAACGAAAAATACTGGAAATGTCAAGCAGATTCAGTGCAGATGCACTGAAGATGCTTTAAAGCATTACATTAAATGTTTCTGATGAGTTTTGAGTCATTTGGGTAACTTTTGGAACACAGCACGTGAAGGCAAGGTTTTTGATGGGTTTAATACAAGTGCCCGAGCTAGGGTTAGGGTTAGGGCTTGAATGAGAAGCAGACATTTTCTGATGCCTTTCCTGTGCTTTTGGAGGCAGTTGAAATGCTGGAAAAGTGTTGTTTTGTTGTTTCCTTGACGACAACTTTAGGCCCACATTTTCGATTTTTGCTAAGCCGCGCGGCTGTCGCTCAAAAATGGTTAAAAATGCAAAAATTTTCAAATGCCCTTTTTACGTGCTGAACTCTTTCGTTTTTTGTATTGGAATCCAAATAAAGTGATACTTTTAGCCAAACTTTAGTGGAAATTGTGATGCTGACCCCAATATGCCACATTGATGGGTTTAATACAAGTGCCCGAGCTAGGGTTAGGGTTAGGGCTTAAATGCGAAGCAGACATTTTCTGATGCCTTTGCTGTGCTTTTGGAGGCAGTTGAAATGCAGGAAAACTGTTGTTTTGTTGTTTCCTTGACGACAACTTTTGGCCCACATTTTCGATTTTTGCTAAGCCGCGCGGCTGTCGCTCAAAAATGGTTAAAAATGCAAAAATTTTCAAATGCCCTTTTTACGTGCTGAACTCTTTCGTTTTTTGTATTGGAATCCAAATAAAGTGATACTTTTAGCCAAACTTTAGTGGAAATTGTGATGCTGACCCCAATATGCCACAAATCATGCTTATTTCATGCAGAATTCCAGCTGCAGTTTACCCAACGAAAAATACTGGAAATGTCAAGCAGATTCAGTGCAGATGCACTGAAGATGCTTTAAAGCATTACATTAAATGTTTCTGATGAGTTTGGAGTCATTTGGGTAACTTGTGGAACACAGCACGTGAAGGCAAGGTTTTTGATGGGTTTAATACAAGTGCCCGAGCTAGGGTTAGGGTTAGGGCTTGAATGAGAAGCAGACATTTTCTGATGCCTTTGCTGTGCGTTTGGAGGCAGTTGAAATGCAGGAAAAGTGTTGTTTTGTTGTTTCCTTGACGACAACTTTTGGCCCACATTTTCGATTTTTGCTAAGCCGCGCGGCTGTCGCTCAAAAATGGTTAAAAATGCAAAAATTTTCAAATGCCCTTTTTACGTGCTGAACTCTTTCGTTTTTTGTATTGGAATCCAAATAAAGTGATACTTTTAGCCAAACTTTAGTGGAAATTGTGATGCTGACCCCAATATGCCACATTGATGGGTTTAATACAAGTGCCCGAGCTAGGGTTAGGGTTAGGGCTTGAATGCGAAGCAGACATTTTCTGATGCCTTTGCTGTGCTTTTGGAGGCAGTTGAAATGCAGGAAAAGTGTTGTTTTGTTGTTTCCTTGACGACAACTTTTGGCCCACATTTTCGATTTTTGCTAAGCCGCGCGGCTGTCGCTCAAAAATGGTTAAAAATGCAAAAATTTTCAAATGCCCTTTTTACGTGCTGAACTCTTTCGTTTTTTGTATTGGAATCCAAATAAAGTGATACTTCTAGCCAAACTTTAGTGGAAATTGTGATGCTGACCCCAATATGCCACTTTGATGGGTTTAATACAAGTGCCCGAGCTAGGGTTAGGGTTAGGGCTTGAATGCGAAGCAGACATTTTCTGATGCCTTTGCTGTGCTTTTGGAGGCAGTTGAAATGCAGGAAAAGTGTTGTTTTGTTGTTTCCTTGACGACAACTTTTGGCCCACATTTTCGATTTTTGCTAAGCCACGCGGCTGTCGCTCAAAAATGGTTAAAAATGCAAAAATTTTCAAATGCCCTTTTTACCTGCTGAACTCTTTCGTTTTTTGTATTGGAATCCAAATAAAGTGATACTTTTAGCCAAACTTTAGTGGAAATTGTGATGCTGACCCCAATATGCCACAAATCATGCTTATTTCATGCAGAATTCCAGCTGCAGTTTACCCAACGAAAAATACTGGAAATGTCAAGCGGATTCAGTGCAGATGCACTGAAGATGCTTTAAAGCATTACATTAAATGTTTCTGATGAGTTTGGAGTCATTTGGGTAACTTTTGGAACACAGCAGGTGAAGGCAAGGTTTTTGATGGGTTTAATACAAGTGCCCGAGCTAGGGTTAGGGTTAGGGCTTGAATGAGAAGCAGACATTTTCTGATGCCTTTGCTGTGCTTTTGGAGGCATTTGAAATGCAGGAAAAGTGTTGTTTTGTTGTTTACATGACGACAACTTTTGGCCCACATTTGTGATTTTTGCTAAGCCGCGCGGCTGTCGCTCAGAAATGGTTAAAAATGCAAACATTTTCAAATACCCTTTTTACGTGCTAAACTCTTTTGTTTTTTGTATTGGAATCCAAATAAAGTGATACTTTTAGCCAAACTTTAGTGGAAATTGTGATGCTGACCCCAATATGCCACATTGATGGGTTTAATACAAGTGCCCGAGCTAGGGTTAGGGTTAGGGCTTGAATGAGAAGCAGACATTTTCTGATGCCTTTGCTGTGCTTTTGGAGGCAGTTGAAATGCAGGAAAAGTGTTGTTTTGTTGTTTCCTTGACGACAACTTTTGGCCCACATTTTCGATTTTTGCTAAGCCGCGCGGCTGTCGCTCAAAAATGGTTAAAAATGCAAAAATTTTCAAATGCCCTTTTTACGTGCTGAACTCTTTCGTTTTTTGTATTGGAATCCAAATAAAGTGATACTTTTAGCCAAACTTTAGTGGAAATTGTGATGTTGACCCCAATATGCCACATTGATGGGTTTAATACAAGTGCCCGAGCTAGGGTTAGGGTTAGGGCTTGAATGCGAAGCAGACATTTTCTGATGCCTTTGCTGTGCTTTTGGAGGCAGTTGAAATGCAGGAAAAGTGTTGTTTTGTTGTTTCCTTGACGACAACTTTTGGCCCACATTTTCGATTTTTGCTAAGCCGCGCGGCTGTCGCTCAAAAATGGTTAAAAATGCAAAAATTTTCAAATGCCCTTTTTACATGCTAATCTCTTTCGTTTTTTGTATTGGAATCCAAATAAAGTGATACTTTTAGCCAAACTTTAGTGGAAATTGTGATGCTGACCCCAATATGCCACATTGATGGGTTTAATACAAGTGCCCGAGCTAGGGTTAGGGTTAGGGCTTGAATGAGAAGCAGACATTTTCTGATGCCTTTGCTGTGCTTTTGGAGGCAGTTGAAATGCAGGAAAAGTGTTGTTTTGTTGTTTACATGACGACAACTTTTGGCCCACATTTGTGATTTTTGCTAAGCCGCGCGGCTGTCGCTCAGAAATGGTTAAAAATGCAAACATTTTCAAATACCCTTTTTACGTGCTAAACTCTTTTGTTTTTTGTATTGGAATCCAAATAAAGTGATACTTTTAGCCAAACTTTAGTGGAAATTGTGATGCTGACCCCAATATGCCACAAATCATGCTTATTTCATGCAGAATTCCAGCTGCAGTTTACCCAACGAAAAATACTGGAAATGTCAATTAGATTCAGTGCAGATGCACTGAAGATGCTTTAAAGCATTACAGTAAATGTTTCTGATGAGTTTGGAGTCATTTGGGTAACTTTTGGAACACAGCACGTGAAGGCAAGGTTTTTGATGGGTTTAATACAAGTGCCCGAGCTAGGGTTATGGTTAGGGCTTGAATGAGAAGCAGACATTTTCTGATGCCTTTGCTGTGCTTTTGGAGGCAGTTGAAATGCAGGAAAAGTGTTGTTTTGTTGTTTCCTTGACGACAACTTTTGGCCCACATTTTCGATTTTTGCTAAGCCGTGCGGCTGTCGCTCAAAAATGGTTAAAAATGCAAAAATTTTCAAATGCCCTTTTTACGTGCTGAACTCTTTCGTTTTTTGTATTGGAATCCAAATAAAGTGATACTTTTAGCCAAACTTTAGTGGAAATTGTGATGCTGACCCCAATATGCCACATTGATGGGTTTAATACAAGTGCCCGAGCTAGGGTTAGGGTTAGAGCTTGAATGAGAAGCAGACATTTTCTGATGCCTTTGCTGTGCTTTTGGAGGCAGTTGAAATGCAGGAAAAGTGTTGTTTTGTTGTTTCCTTGACGACAACTTTTGGCCCACATTTGCGATTTTTGCTAAGCCGCGCGGCTGTCGCTCAAAAATGGTTTAAAATGCAAAAATTTTCAAATACCCTTTTTACATGCTAAACTCTTTCGTTTTTTGTATTGGAATCCAAATAAAGTGATACTTCTAGCCAAACTTTAGTGGAAATTGTGATGCTGACCCCAATATGCCACAAATCATGCTTATTTCATGCAGAATTCCAGCTGCAGTTTACCCAACGAAAAATACTGGAAATGTCAAGCGGATTCAGTGCAGATGCACTGAAGATGCTTTAAAGCATTACATTAAATGTTTCTGATGAGTTTGGAGTCATTTGGGTAACTTTTGGAACACAGCAGGTGAAGGCAAGGTTTTTGATGGGTTTAATACAAGTGCCCGAGCTAGGGTTAGGGTTAGGGCTTGAATGAGAAGCAGACATTTTCTGATGCCTTTGCTGTGCTTTTGGAGGCATTTGAAATGCAGGAAAAGTGTTGTTTTGTTGTTTACATGACGACAACTTTTGGCCCACATTTGTGATTTTTGCTAAGCCGCGCGGCTGTCGCTCAGAAATGGTTAAAAATGCAAACATTTTCAAATACCCTTTTTACGTGCTAAACTCTTTTGTTTTTTGTATTGGAATCCAAATAAAGTGATACTTTTAGCCAAACTTTAGTGGAAATTGTGATGCTGACCCCAATATGCCACAAATCATGCTTATTTCATGCAGAATTCCAGCTGCAGTTTACCCAATGAAAAATACTGGAAATGTCAATTAGATTCAGTGCAGATGCACTGAAGATGCTTTAAAGCATTACACTAAATGTTTCTGATGAGTTTGGAGTCATTTGGGTAACTTTTGGAACACAGCACGTGAAGGCAAGGTTTTTGATGGGTTTAATACAAGTGCCCGAGCTAGGGTTAGGGTTAGGGCTTGAATGAGAAGCAGACATTTTCTGATGCCTTTGCGATGCTTTTGGAGGCAGTTGAAATGCAGGAAAAGTGTTGTTTTGTTGTTTCCTTGACGACAACTTTTGGCCCACATTTTCGATTTTTGCTAAGCCGCGCGGCTGTCGCTGAAAAATGGTTAAAAATGCAAACATTTTCAAATACCCTTTTTACGTGCTAAACTCTTTTGTTTTTTGTATTGGAATCCAAATAAAGTGATACTTTTAGCCAAACTTTAGTGGAAATTGTGATGCTGACCCCAATATGCCACATTGATGGGTTTAATACAAGTGCCCGAGCTAGGGTTAGGGTTAGGGCTTGAATGCGAAGCAGACATTTTCTGATGCCTTTGCTGTGCTTTTGGAGGCAGTTGAAATGCAGGAAAAGTGTTGTTTTGTTGTTTCCTTGACGACAACTTTTGGCCCAACTTTTTCAATTTTTGCTAAGCCGCGCGGCTGTCGCTCAAAAATGGTTAAAAATGCAAAAATTTTCAAATGCCCTTTTTACGTGCTGAACTCTTTTGTTTTTTGTATTGGAATCCAAATAAAGTGATACTTTTAGCCAAACTTTAGTGGAAATTGTGATGCTGACCCCAATATGCCACAAATCATGCTTATTTCATGCAGAATTCCAGCTGCAGTTTACCCAACGAAAAATACTGGAAATGTCAAGCAGATTCAGTGCAGATGCACTGAAGATGCTTTAAAGCATTACATTAAATGTTTCTGATGAGTTTTGAGTCATTTGGGTAACTTTTGGAACACAGCACGTGAAGGCAAGGTTTTTGATGGGTTTAATACAAGTGCCCGAGCTAGGGTTAGGGTTAGGGCTTGAATGAGAAGCAGACATTTTCTGATGCCTTTCCTGTGCTTTTGGAGGCAGTTGAAATGCTGGAAAAGTGTTGTTTTGTTGTTTCCTTGACGACAACTTTAGGCCCACATTTTCGATTTTTGCTAAGCCGCGCGGCTGTCGCTCAAAAATGGTTAAAAATGCAAAAATTTTCAAATGCCCTTTTTACGTGCTGAACTCTTTCGTTTTTTGTATTGGAATCCAAATAAAGTGATACTTTTAGCCAAACTTTAGTGGAAATTGTGATGCTGACCCCAATATGCCACAAATCATGCTTATTTCATGCAGAATTCCAGCTGCAGTTTACCCAACGAAAAATACTGGAAATGTCAAGCAGATTCAGTGCAGATGCACTGAAGATGCTTTAAAGCATTACATTAAATGTTTCTGATGAGTTTGGAGTCATTTGGGTAACTTTTGGAACACAGCACGTGAAGGCAAGGTTTTTGATGGGTTTAATACAAGTGCCCGAGCTAGGGTTAGGGTTAGGGCTTGAATGAGAAGCAGACATTTTCTGATGCCTTTGCTGTGCGTTTGGAGGCAGTTGAAATGCAGGAAAAGTGTTGTTTTGTTGTTTCCTTGACGACAACTTTTGGCCCACATTTTCGATTTTTGCTAAGCCGCGCGGCTGTCGCTCAAAAATGGTTAAAAATGCAAAAATTTTCAAATGCCCTTTTTACGTGCTGAACTCTTTCGTTTTTTGTATTGGAATCCAAATAAAGTGATACTTTTAGCCAAACTTTAGTGGAAATTGTGATGCTGACCCCAATATGCCACATTGATGGGTTTAATACAAGTGCCCGAGCTAGGGTTAGGGTTAGGGCTTGAATGCGAAGCAGACATTTTCTGATGCCTTTGCTGTGCTTTTGGAGGCAGTTGAAATGCAGGAAAAGTGTTGTTTTGTTGTTTCCTTGACGACAACTTTTGGCCCACATTTTCGATTTTTGCTAAGCCGCGCGGCTGTCGCTCAAAAATGGTTAAAAATGCAAAAATTTTCAAATGCCCTTTTTACGTGCTGAACTCTTTCGTTTTTTGTATTGGAATCCAAATAAAGTGATACTTCTAGCCAAACTTTAGTGGAAATTGTGATGCTGACCCCAATATGCCACTTTGATGGGTTTAATACAAGTGCCCGAGCTAGGGTTAGGGTTAGGGCTTGAATGCGAAGCAGACATTTTCTGATGCCTTTGCTGTGCTTTTGGAGGCAGTTGAAATGCAGGAAAAGTGTTGTTTTGTTGTTTCCTTGACGACAACTTTTGGCCCACATTTTCGATTTTTGCTAAGCCACGCGGCTGTCGCTCAAAAATGGTTAAAAATGCAAAAATTTTCAAATGCCCTTTTTACCTGCTGAACTCTTTCGTTTTTTGTATTGGAATCCAAATAAAGTGATACTTTTAGCCAAACTTTAGTGGAAATTGTGATGCTGACCCAAATATGCCACATTGATGGGTTTAATACAAGTGCCCGAGCAAGGGTTAGGGTTAGAGCTTGAATGAGAAGCAGACATTTTCTGATGCCTTTGCTGTGCTTTTGGAGGCAGTTGAAATGCAGGAAAAGTGTTGTTTTGTTGTTTCCTTGACGACAACTTTTGGCCCACATTTGCGATTTTTGCTAAGCCGCGCGGCTGTCGCTCAAAAATGGTTTAAAATGCAAACAATTTCAAATACCCTTTTTACATGCTAAACTCTTTCGTTTTTTGTATTGGAATCCAAATAAAGTGATACTTTTAGCCAAACTTTAGTGGAAATTGTGATGCTGACCCCAATATGCCACAAATCATGCTTATTTCATGCAGAATTCCAGCTGCAGTTTACCCAACGAAAAATACTGGAAATGTCAAGCGGATTCAGTGCAGATGCACTGAAGATGCTTTAAAGCATTACATTAAATGTTTCTGATGAGTTTGGAGTCATTTGGGTAACTTTTGGAACACAGCAGGTGAAGGCAAGGTTTTTGATGGGTTTAATACAAGTGCCCGAGCTAGGGTTAGGGTTAGGGCTTGAATGAGAAGCAGACATTTTCTGATGCCTTTGCTGTGCTTTTGGAGGCATTTGAAATGCAGGAAAAGTGTTGTTTTGTTGTTTACATGACGACAACTTTTGGCCCACATTTGTGATTTTTGCTAAGCCGCGCGGCTGTCGCTCAGAAATGGTTAAAAATGCAAACATTTTCAAATACCCTTTTTACGTGCTAAACTCTTTTGTTTTTTGTATTGGAATCCAAATAAAGTGATACTTTTAGCCAAACTTTAGTGGAAATTGTGATGCTGACCCCAATATGCCACATTGATGGGTTTAATACAAGTGCCCGAGCTAGGGTTAGGGTTAGGGCTTGAATGAGAAGCAGACATTTTCTGATGCCTTTGCTGTGCTTTTGGAGGCAGTTGAAATGCAGGAAAAGTGTTGTTTTGTTGTTTCCTTGACGACAACTTTTGGCCCACATTTTCGATTTTTGCTAAGCCGCGCGGCTGTCGCTCAAAAATGGTTAAAAATGCAAAAATTTTCAAATGCCCTTTTTACATGCTAATCTCTTTCGTTTTTTGTATTGGAATCCAAATAAAGTGATACTTTTAGCCAAACTTTAGTGGAAATTGTGATGCTGACCCCAATATGCCACATTGATGGGTTTAATACAAGTGCCCGAGCTAGGGTTAGGGTTAGGGCTTGAATGAGAAGCAGACATTTTCTGATGCCTTTGCTGTGCTTTTGGAGGCAGTTGAAATGCAGGAAAAGTGTTGTTTTGTTGTTTACATGACGACAACTTTTGGCCCACATTTGTGATTTTTGCTAAGCCGCGCGGCTGTCGCTCAGAAATGGTTAAAAATGCAAACATTTTCAAATACCCTTTTTACGTGCTAAACTCTTTTGTTTTTTGTATTGGAATCCAAATAAAGTGATACTTTTAGCCAAACTTTAGTGGAAATTGTGATGCTGACCCCAATATGCCACAAATCATGCTTATTTCATGCAGAATTCCAGCTGCAGTTTACCCAACGAAAAATACTGGAAATGTCAATTAGATTCAGTGCAGATGCACTGAAGATGCTTTAAAGCATTACAGTAAATGTTTCTGATGAGTTTGGAGTCATTTGGGTAACTTTTGGAACACAGCACGTGAAGGCAAGGTTTTTGATGGGTTTAATACAAGTGCCCGAGCTAGGGTTATGGTTAGGGCTTGAATGAGAAGCAGACATTTTCTGATGCCTTTGCTGTGCTTTTGGAGGCAGTTGAAATGCAGGAAAAGTGTTGTTTTGTTGTTTCCTTGACGACAACTTTTGGCCCACATTTTCGATTTTTGCTAAGCCGTGCGGCTGTCGCTCAAAAATGGTTAAAAATGCAAAAATTTTCAAATGCCCTTTTTACGTGCTGAACTCTTTCGTTTTTTGTATTGGAATCCAAATAAAGTGATACTTTTAGCCAAACTTTAGTGGAAATTGTGATGCTGACCCCAATATGCCACATTGATGGGTTTAATACAAGTGCCCGAGCTAGGGTTAGGGTTAGAGCTTGAATGAGAAGCAGACATTTTCTGATGCCTTTGCTGTGCTTTTGGAGGCAGTTGAAATGCAGGAAAAGTGTTGTTTTGTTGTTTCCTTGACGACAACTTTTGGCCCACATTTGCGATTTTTGCTAAGCCGCGCGGCTGTCGCTCAAAAATGGTTTAAAATGCAAAAATTTTCAAATACCCTTTTTACATGCTAAACTCTTTCGTTTTTTGTATTGGAATCCAAATAAAGTGATACTTCTAGCCAAACTTTAGTGGAAATTGTGATGCTGACCCCAATATGCCACATTGATGGGTTTAATACAAGTGCCCGAGCTAGGGTTAGGGTTAGGGCTTGAATGAGAAGCAGACATTTTCTGATGCCTTTGCTGTGCTTTTGGAGGCAGTTGAAATGCAGGAAAAGTGTTGTTTTGTTGTTTACATGACGACAACTTTTGGCCCACATTTGTGATTTTTGCTAAGCCGCGCGGCTGTCGCTCAGAAATGGTTAAAAATGCAAACATTTTCAAATACCCTTTTTACGTGCTAAACTCTTTTGTTTTTTGTATTGGAATCCAAATAAAGTGATACTTTTAGCCAAACTTTAGTGGAAATTGTGATGCTGACCCCAATATGCCACAAATCATGCTTATTTCATGCAGAATTCCAGCTGCAGTTTACCCAATGAAAAATACTGGAAATGTCAATTAGATTCAGAGCAGATGCACTGAAGATGCTTTAAAGCATTACACTAAATGTTTCTGATGAGTTTGGAGTCATTTGGGTAACTTTTGGAACACAGCACGTGAAGGCAAGGTTTTTGATGGGTTTAATACAAGTGCCCGAGCTAGGGTTAGGGTTAGGGCTTGAATGAGAAGCAGACATTTTCTGATGCCTTTGCTGTGCTTTTGGAGGCAGTTAAAATGCAGGAAAAGTGTTGTTTTGTTGTTTCCTTGACGACAACTTTTGGCCCACATTTTCGATTTTTGCTAAGCCGCGCGGCTGTCGCTCAAAAATGGTTAAAAATGCAAAAATTTTCAAATGCCCTTTTTACGTGCTGAACTCTTTCGTTTTTTGTATTGGAATCCAAATAAAGTGATACTTTTAGCCAAACTTTAGTGGAAATTGTGATGCTGACCCCAATATGCCACAAATCATGCTTATTTCATGCAGAATTCCAGCTGCAGTTGACCCAACGAGAAATACTGGAAATGTCAAGCAGATTCAGTGCAGATGCACTGAAGATGCTTTAAAGCATTACATTAAATGTTTCTGATGAGTTTGGAGTCATTTGGGTAACTTTTGGAACACAGCACGTGAAGGCAAGGTTTTTGATGGGTTTAATACAAGTGCCCGAGCTAGGGTTAGGGTTAGGGCTTGAATGAGAAGCAGACATTTTCTGATGCCTTTGCGATGCTTTTGGAGGCAGTTGAAATGCTGGAAAAGTGTTGTTTTGTTGTTTCCTTGACGACAACTTTTGGCCCACATTTTCGATTTTTGCTAAGCCGCGCGGCTGTCGCTCAAAAATGGTTAAAAATGCAAAAATTTTCAAATGCCCTTTTTACGTGCTGAACTCTTTCGTTTTTTGTATTGGAATCCAAATAAAGTGATACTTTTAGCCAAACTTTAGTGGAAATTGTGATGCTGACCCCAATATGCCACATTGATGGGTTTAATAGAAGTGCCCGAGCTAGGGTTAGCGTTAGGGCTTGAATGCGAAGCAGACATTTTCTGATGCCTTTGCTGTGCTTTTGGAGGCAGTTGAAATGCAGGAAAAGTGTTGTTTTGTTGTTTCCTTGACGACAACTTTTGGCCCACATTTTCGATTTTTGCTAAGCCGCGCGGCTGTCGCTCAAAAATGGTTAAAAATGCAAAAATTTTCAAATGCCCTTTTTACGTGCTGAACTCTTTCGTTTTTTGTATTGGAATCCAAATAAAGTGATACTTTTAGCCAAACTTTAGTGGAAATTGTGATGCTGACCCCAATATGCCACAAATCATGCTTATTTCATGCAGAATTCCAGCTGCAGTTTACCCAACGAAAAATACTGGAAATGTCAAGCAGATTCAGTGCAGATGCACTGAAGATGCTTTAAAGCATTACATTAAATGTTTCTGATGAGTTTGGAGTCATTTGGGTAACTTTTTGAACACAGCACGTGAAGGCAAGGTTTTTGATGGGTTTAATACAAGTGCCCGAGCTAGGGTTAGGGTTAGGGCTTGAATGAGAAGCAGACATTTTCTGATGCCTTTCCTGTGCTTTTGGAGGCAGTTGAAATGCTGGAAAAGTGTTGTTTTGTTGTTTCCTTGACGACAACTTTAGGCCCACATTTTCGATTTTTGCTAAGCCGCGCGGCTGTCGCTCAAAAATGGTTAAAAATGCAAAAATTTTCAAATGCCTTTTTTACGTGCTGAACTCTTTCGTTTTTTGTATTGGAATCCAAATAAATTGATACTTTTAGCCAAACTTTAGTGGAAATTGTGATGCTGACCCCAATATGCCACATTGATGGGTTTAATACAAGTGCCCGAGCTAGGGTTAGGGTTAGGGCTTGAATGCTAAGCAGACATTTTCTGATGCCTTTGCTGTGCTTTTGGAGGCAGTTGAAATGCAGGAAAACTGTTGTTTTGTTGTTTCCTTGACGACAACTTTTGGCCCACATTTTCGATTTTTGCTAAGCCGCGCGGCTGTCGCTCAAAAATGGTTAAAAATGCAAAAATTTTCAAATGCCCTTTTTACGTGCTGAACTCTTTCGTTTTTTGTATTGGAATCCAAATAAAGTGATACTTTTAGCCAAACTTTAGTGGAAATTGTGATGCTGACCCCAATATGCCACAAATCATGCTTATTTCATGCAGAATTCCAGCTGCAGTTTACCCAACGAAAAATACTGGAAATGTCAAGCAGATTCAGTGCAGATGCACTGAAGATGCTTTAAAGCATTACATTAAATGTTTCTGATGAGTTTGGAGTCATTTGGGTAACTTTTGGAACACAGCACGTGAAGGCAAGGTTTTTGATGGGTTTAATACAAGTGCCCGAGCTAGGGTTAGGGTTAGGGCTTGAATGAGAAGCAGACATTTTCTGATGCCTTTGCTGTGCGTTTGGAGGCAGTTGAAATGCAGGAAAAGTGTTGTTTTGTTGTTTACATGACGACAACTTTTGGCCCACATTTTCGATTTTTGCTAAGCCGCGCGGCTGTCGCTCAAAAATGGTTAAAAATGCAAAAATTTTCAAATGCCCTTTTTACGTGCTGAACTCTTTCGTTTTTTGTATTGGAATCCAAATAAAGTGATACTTTTAGCCAAACTTTAGTGGAAATTGTGATGCTGACCCCAATATGCCACAAATCATGCTTATTTCATGCAGAATTCCAGCTGCAGTTTACCCAACGAAAAATACTGGAAATGTCAAGCAGATTCAGTGCAGATGCACTGAAGATGCTTTAAAGCATTACATTAAATGTTTCTGATGAGTTTGGAGTCATTTGGGTAACTTTTGGAACACAGCACGTGAAGGCAAGGTTTTTGATGGGTTTAATACAAGTGCCCGAGCTAGGGTTAGGGTTAGGGCTTGAATGCGAAGCAGACATTTTCTGATGCCTTTGCTGTGCTTTTGGAGGCAGTTGAAATGCAGGAAAACTGTTGTTTTGTTGTTTCCTTGACGACAACTTTTGGCCCACATTTTCGATTTTTGCTAAGCCGCGCGGCTGTCGCTCAAAAATGGTTAAAAATGCAAAAATTTTCAAATGCCCTTTTTACGTGCTGAACTCTTTCGTTTTTTGTATTGGAATCCAAATAAAGTGATACTTTTAGCCAAACTTTAGTGGAAATTGTGATGCTGACCCCAATATGCCACATTGATGGGTTTAATACAAGTGCCCGAGCTAGGGTTAGGGTTAGGGCTTGAATGCGAAGCAGACATTTTCTGATGCCTTTGCTGTGCTTTTGGAGGCAGTTGAAATGCAGGAAAAGTGTTGTTTTGTTGTTTCCTTGACGACAACTTTTGGCCCACATTTTCGATTTTTGCTAAGCTGCGCGGCTGTCGCTCAAAAATGGTTAAAAATGCAAAAATTTTCAAATGCCCTTTTTACGTGCTGAACTCTTTCGTTTTTTGTATTGGAATCCAAATAAAGTGATACTTTTAGCCAAACTTTAGTGGAAATTGTGATGCTGACCCAAATATGCCACATTGATGGGTTTAATACAAGTGCCCGAGCTAGGGTTAGGGTTAGAGCTTGAATGAGAAGCAGACATTTTCTGATGCCTTTGCTGTGCTTTTGGAGGCAGTTGAAATGCAGGAAAAGTGTTGTTTTGTTGTTTCCTTGACGACAACTTTTGGCCCACATTTGCGATTCTTGCTAAGCCGCGCGGCTGTCGCTCAAAAATGGTTTAAAATGCAAACAATTTCAAATACCCTTTTTACATGCTAAACTCTTTCGTTTTTTGTATTGGAATCCAAATAAAGTGATACTTCTAGCCAAACTTTAGTGGAAATTGTGATGCTGACCCCAATATGCCACATTGATGGGTTTAATACAAGTGCCCGAGCTAGGGTTAGGGTTAGGGCTTGAATGAGAAGCAGACATTTTCTGATGCCTTTGCTGTGCTTTTGGAGGCAGTTGAAATGCAGGAAAACTGTTGTTTTGTTGTTTCCTTGACGACAACTTTTGGCCCACATTTTCGATTTTTGCTAAGCCGCGCGGCTGTCGCTCAAAAATGGTTAAAAATGCAAAAATTTTCAAATGCCCTTTTTACGTGCTGAACTCTTTCGTTTTTTGTATTGGAATCCAAATAAAGTGATACTTTTAGCCAAACTTTAGTGGAAATTGTGATGCTGACCCCAATATGCCACAAATCATGCTTATTTCATGCAGAATTCCAGCTGCAGTTTACCCAACGAAAAATACTGGAAATGTCAAGCAGATTCAGTGCAGATGCACTGAACATGCTTTAAAGCATTACATTAAATGTTTCTGATGAGTTTGGAGTCATTTGGGTAACTTTTGGAACACAGCACGTGAAGGCAAGGTTTTTGATGGGTTTAATACAAGTGCCCGAGCTAGGGTTAGGGTTAGGGCTTGAATGAGAAGCAGACATTTTCTGATGCCTTTGCTGTGCGTTTGGAGGCAGTTGAAATGCAGGAAAAGTGTTGTTTTGTTGTTTCCTTGACGACAACTTTTGGCCCACATTTTCGATTTTTGCTAAGCCGCGCGGCTGTCGCTCAAAAATGGTTAAAAATGCAAAAATTTTCAAATGCCCTTTTTACGTGCTGAACTCTTTCGTTTTTTGTATTGGAATCCAAATAAAGTGATACTTTTAGCCAAACTTTAGTGGAAATTGTGATGCTGACCCCAATATGCCACATTGATGGGTTTAATACAAGTGCCCGAGCTAGGGTTAGGGTTAGGGCTTGAATGCGAAGCAGACATTTTCTGATGCCTTTGCTGTGCTTTTGGAGGCAGTTGAAATGCAGGAAAAGTGTTGTTTTGTTGTTTCCTTGACGACAACTTTTGGCCCACATTTTCGATTTTTGCTAAGCCGCGCGGCTGTCGCTCAAAAATGGTTAAAAATGCAAAAATTTTCAAATGCCCTTTTTACGTGCTGAACTCTTTCGTTTTTTGTATTGGAATCCAAATAAAGTGATACTTTTAGCAAAACTTTAGTGGAAATTGTGATGCTGACCCAAATATGCCACATTGATGGGTTTAATACAAGTGCCCGAGCTAGGGTTAGGGTTAGAGCTTGAATGAGAAGCAGACATTTTCTGATGCCTTTGCTGTGCTTTTGGAGGCAGTTGAAATGCAGGAAAAGTGTTGTTTTGTTGTTTCCTTGACGACAACTTTTGGCCCACATTTGCGATTTTTGCTAAGCCGCGCGGCTGTCGCTCAAAAATGGTTTAAAATGCAAACAATTTTCAAATGCCCTTTTTACGTGCTGAACTCTTTCGTTTTTTGTATTGGAATCCAAATAAAATGATACTTTTAGCCAAACTTTAGTGGAAATTGTGATGCTGACCCCAATATGCCACAAATCATGCTTATTTCATGCAGAATTCCAGCTGCAGTTGACCCAACGAGAAATACTGGAAATGTCAAGCAGATTCAGTGCAGATGCACTGAAGATGCTTTAAAGCATTACATTAAATGTTTCTGATGAGTTTGGAGTCATTTGGGTAACTTTTGGAACACAGCACGTGAAGGCAAGGTTTTTGATGGGTTTAATACAAGTGCCCGAGCTAGGGTTAGGGTTAGGGCTTGAATGAGAAGCAGACATTTTCTGATGCCTTTGCGATGCTTTTGGAGGCAGTTGAAATGCAGGAAAAGTGTTGTTTTGTTGTTTACATGACGACAACTTTTGGCCCACATTTTCGATTTTTGCTAAGCCGCGCGGCTGTCGCTCAAAAATGGTTAAAAATGCAAAAATTTTCAAATGCCCTTTTTACGTGCTGAACTCTTTCGTTTTTTGTATTGGAATCCAAATAAAGTGATACTTTTAGCCAAACTTTAGTGGAAATTGTGATGCTGACCCCAATATGCCACAAATCATGCTTATTTCATGCAGAATTCCAGCTGCAGTTTACCCAACGAAAAATACTGGAAATGTCAAGCAGATTCAGTGCAGATGCACTGAAGATGCTTTAAAGCATTACATTAAATGTTTCTGATGAGTTTGGAGTCATTTGGGTAACTTTTGGAACACAGCACGTGAAGGCAAGGTTTTTGATGGGTTTAATACAAGTGCCCGAGCTAGGGTTAGGATTAGGGCTTGAATGCGAAGCAGACATTTTCTGATGCCTTTGCTGTGCTTTTGGAGGCAGTTGAAATGCAGGAAAACTGTTGTTTTGTTGTTTCCTTGACGACAACTTTTGGCCCACATTTTCGATTTTTGCTAAGCCGCGCGGCTGTCGCTCAAAAATGGTTAAAAATGCAAAAATTTTCAAATGCCCTTTTTACGTGCTGAACTCTTTCGTTTTTTGTATTGGAATCCAAATAAAGTGATACTTTTAGCCAAACTTTAGTGGAAATTGTGATGCTGACCCCAATATGCCACAAATCATGCTTATTTCATGCAGAATTCCAGCTGCAGTTTACCCAACGAAAAATACTGGAAATGTCAAGCAGATTCAGTGCAGATGCACTGAAGATGCTTTAAAGCATTACATTAAATGTTTCTGATGAGTTTGGAGTCATTTGGGTAACTTTTGGAACACAGCACGTGAAGGCAAGGTTTTTGATGGGTTTAATACAAGTGCCCGAGCTAGGGTTAGGGTTAGGGCTTGAATGAGAAGCAGACATTTTCTGATGCCTTTGCTGTGCTTTTGGAGGCAGTTGAAATGCAGGAAAAGTGTTGTTTTGTTGTTTCCTTGACGACAACTTTTGGCCCACATTTTCGATTTTTGCTAAGCCGCGCGGCTGTCGCTCAAAAATGGTTAAAAATGCAAAAATTTTCAAATGCCCTTTTTACGTGCTGAACTCTTTCGTTTTTTGTATTGGAATCCAAATAAAGTGATACTTCTAGCCAAACTTTAGTGGAAATTGTGATGCTGACCCCAATATGCCACATTGATGGGTTTAATACAAGTGCCCGAGCTAGGGTTAGGGTTAGGGCTTGAATGCGAAGCAGACATTTTCTGATGCCTTTGCTGTGCTTTTGGAGGCAGTTGAAATGCAGGAAAACTGTTGTTTTGTTGTTTCCTTGACGACAACTTTTGGCCCACATTTTCGATTTTTGCTAAGCCGCGCGGCTGTCGCTCAAAAATGGTTAAAAATGCAAAAATTTTCAAATGCCCTTTTTACGTGCTGAACTCTTTCGTTTTTTGTATTGGAATCCAAATAAAGTGATACTTTTAGCCAAACTTTAGTGGAAATTGTGATGCTGACCCCAATATGCCACATTGATGGGTTTAATACAAGTGCCCGAGCTAGGGTTAGGGTTAGGGCTTGAATGCGAAGCAGACATTTTCTGATGCCTTTGCTGTGCTTTTGGAGGCAGTTGAAATGCAGGAAAAGTGTTGTTTTGTTGTTTCCTTGACGACAACTTTTGGCCCACATTTGCGATTTTTGCTAAGCCGCGCGGCTGTCGCTCAAAAATGGTTTAAAATGCAAACAATTTCAAATACCCTTTTTACATGCTAAACTCTTTCGTTTTTTGTATTGGAATCCAAATAAAGTGATACTTCTAGCCAAACTTTAGTGGAAATTGTGATGCTGACCCCAATATGCCACATTGATGGGTTTAATACAAGTGCCCGAGCTAGGGTTAGGGTTAGGGCTTGAATGAGAAGCAGACATTTTCTGATGCCTTTGCTGTGCTTTTGGAGGCAGTTGAAATGCAGGAAAAGTGTTGTTTTGTTGTTTACATGACGACAACTTTTGGCCCACATTTGTGATTTTTGCTAAGCCGCGCGGCTGTCGCTCAGAAATGGTTAAAAATGCAAACATTTTCAAATACCCTTTTTACGTGCTAAACTCTTTTGTTTTTTGTATTGGAATCCAAATAAAGTGATACTTTTAGCCAAACTTTAGTGGAAATTGTGATGCTGACCCCAATATGCCACATTGATGGGTTTAATACAAGTGCCCGAGCTAGGGTTAGGGTTAGGGCTTGATTGAGAAGCAGACATTTTCTGATACCTTTGCTGTGCTTTTGGAGGCAGTTGAAATGCAGGAAAAGTGTTGTTTTGTTGTTTCCTTGTCTACAACTTTTGGCCCACATTTGCGATTTTTGCTAAGCCACGCGGCTGTCGCTCAAAAATGGTTAAAAATGCAAAAATTTTCAAATGCCCTTTTTACGTGCTGAACTCTTTCGTTTTTTGTATTGGAATCCAAATAAAGTGATACTTTTAGCCAAACTTTAGTGGAAATTGTGATGCTGACCCCAATATGCCACAAATCATGCTTATTTCATGCAGAATTCCAGCTGCAGTTGACCCAACGAGAAATACTGGAAATGTCAAGCAGATTCAGTGCAGATGCCCTGAAGATGCTTTAAAGCATTACATTAAATGTTTCTGATGAGTTTGGAGTCATTTGGGTAACTTTTGGAACACAGCACGTGAAGGCAAGGTTTTTGATGGGTTTAATACAAGTGCCCGAGCTAGGGTTAGGGTTAGGGCTTGAATGAGAAGCAGACATTTTCTGATGCCTTTGCGATGCTTTTGGAGGCAGTTGAAATGCAGGAAAAGTGTTGTTTTGTTGTTTACATGACGACAACTTTTGGCCCACATTTTCGATTTTTGCTAAGCCGCGCGGCTGTCGCTCAAAAATGGTTAAAAATGCAAAAATTTTCAAATGCCCTTTTTACGTGCTGAACTCTTTCGTTTTTTGTATTGGAATCCAAATAAAGTGATACTTTTAGCCAAACTTTAGTGGAAATTGTGATGCTGACCCCAATATGCCACAAATCATGCTTATTTCATGCAGAATTCCAGCTGCAGTTTACCCAACGAAAAATACTGGAAATGTCAAGCAGATTCAGTGCAGATGCACTGAAGATGCTTTAAAGCATTACATTAAATGTTTCTGATGAGTTTGGAGTCATTTGGGTAACTTTTGGAACACAGAACGTGAAGGCAAGGTTTTTGATGGGTTTAATACAAGTGCCCGAGCTAGGGTTAGGGTTAGGGCTTGAATGCGAAGCAGACATTTTCTGATGCCTTTGCTGTGCTTTTGGAGGCAGTTGAAATGCAGGAAAACTGTTGTTTTGTTGTTTCCTTGACGACAACTTTTGGCCCACATTTTCGATTTTTGCTAAGCCGCGCGGCTGTCGCTCAAAAATGGTTAAAAATGCAAAAATTTTCAAATGCCCTTTTTACGTGCTGAACTCTTTCGTTTTTTGTATTGGAATCCAAATAAAGTGATACTTTTAGCCAAACTTTAGTGGAAATTGTGATGCTGACCCCAATATGCCACAAATCATGCTTATTTCATGCAGAATTCCAGCTGCAGTTTACCCAACGAAAAATACTGGAAATGTCAAGCAGATTCAGTGCAGATGCACTGAAGATGCTTTAAAGCATTACATTAAATGTTTCTGATGAGTTTGGAGTCATTTGGGTAACTTTTGGAACACAGCACGTGAAGGCAAGGTTTTTGATGGGTTTAATACAAGTGCCCGAGCTAGGGTTAGGATTAGGGCTTGAATGAGAAGCAGACATTTTCTGATGCCTTTGCTGTGCTTTTGGAGGCAGTTGAAATGCAGGAAAAGTGTTGTTTTGTTGTTTCCTTGACGACAACTTTTGGCCCACATTTTCGATTTTTGCTAAGCCGCGCGGCTGTCGCTCAAAAATGGTTAAAAATGCAAAAATTTTCAAATGCCCTTTTTACGTGCTGAACTCTTTCGTTTTTTGTATTGGAATCCAAATAAAGTGATACTTCTAGCCAAACTTTAGTGGAAATTGTGATGCTGACCCCAATATGCCACATTGATGGGTTTAATACAAGTGCCCGAGCTAGGGTTAGGGTTAGGGCTTGAATGCGAAGCAGACATTTTCTGATGCCTTTGCTGTGCTTTTGGAGGCAGTTGAAATGCAGGAAAACTGTTGTTTTGTTGTTTCCTTGACGACAACTTTTGGCCCACATTTTCGATTTTTGCTAAGCCGCGCGGCTGTCGCTCAAAAATGGTTAAAAATGCAAAAATTTTCAAATGCCCTTTTTACGTGCTGAACTCTTTCGTTTTTTGTATTGGAATCCAAATAAAGTGATACTTTTAGCCAAACTTTAGTGGAAATTGTGATGCTGACCCCAATATGCCACATTGATGGGTTTAATACAAGTGCCCGAGCTAGGGTTAGGGTTAGGGCTTGAATGCGAAGCAGACATTTTCTGATGCCTTTGCTGTGCTTTTGGAGGCAGTTGAAATGCAGGAAAAGTGTTGTTTTGTTGTTTACATGACGACAACTTTTGGCCCACATTTGTGATTTTTGCTAAGCCGCGCGGCTGTCGCTCAGAAATGGTTAAAAATGCAAACATTTTCAAATACCCTTTTTACGTGCTAAACTCTTTTGTTTTTTGTATTGGAATCCAAATAAAGTGATACTTTTAGCCAAACTTTAGTGGAAATTGTGATGCTGACCCCAATATGCCACATTGATGGGTTTAATACAAGTGCCCGAGCTAGGGTTAGGGTTAGGGCTTGATTGAGAAGCAGACATTTTCTGATACCTTTGCTGTGCTTTTGGAGGCAGTTGAAATGCAGGAAAAGTGTTGTTTTGTTGTTTCCTTGTCTACAACTTTTGGCCCACATTTGCGATTTTTGCTAAGCCACGCGGCTGTCGCTCAAAAATGGTTAAAAATGCAAAAATTTTCAAATGCCCTTTTTACGTGCTGAACTCTTTCGTTTTTTGTATTGGAATCCAAATAAAGTGATACTTTTAGCCAAACTTTAGTGGAAATTGTGATGCTGACCCCAATATGCCACAAATCATGCTTATTTCATGCAGAATTCCAGCTGCAGTTGACCCAACGAGAAATACTGGAAATGTCAAGCAGATTCAGTGCAGATGCCCTGAAGATGCTTTAAAGCATTACATTAAATGTTTCTGATGAGTTTGGAGTCATTTGGGTAACTTTTGGAACACAGCACGTGAAGGCAAGGTTTTTGATGGGTTTAATACAAGTGCCCGAGCTAGGGTTAGGGTTAGGGCTTGAATGAGAAGCAGACATTTTCTGATGCCTTTGCGATGCTTTTGGAGGCAGTTGAAATGCAGGAAAAGTGTTGTTTTGTTGTTTACATGACGACAACTTTTGGCCCACATTTTCGATTTTTGCTAAGCCGCGCGGCTGTCGCTCAAAAATGGTTAAAAATGCAAAAATTTTCAAATGCCCTTTTTACGTGCTGAACTCTTTCGTTTTTTGTATTGGAATCCAAATAAAGTGATACTTTTAGCCAAACTTTAGTGGAAATTGTGATGCTGACCCCAATATGCCACAAATCATGCTTATTTCATGCAGAATTCCAGCTGCAGTTTACCCAACGAAAAATACTGGAAATGTCAAGCAGATTCAGTGCAGATGCACTGAAGATGCTTTAAAGCATTACATTAAATGTTTCTGATGAGTTTGGAGTCATTTGGGTAACTTTTGGAACACAGAACGTGAAGGCAAGGTTTTTGATGGGTTTAATACAAGTGCCCGAGCTAGGGTTAGGGTTAGGGCTTGAATGCGAAGCAGACATTTTCTGATGCCTTTGCTGTGCTTTTGGAGGCAGTTGAAATGCAGGAAAAGTGTTGTTTTGTTGTTTCCTTGACGACAACTTTTGGCCCACATTTTCGATTTTTGCTAAGCCGCGCGGCTGTCGCTCAAAAATGGTTAAAAATGCAAAAATTTTCAAATGCCCTTTTTACGTGCTGAACTCTTTCGTTTTTTGTATTGGAATCCAAATAAAGTGATACTTCTAGCCAAACTTTAGTGGAAATTGTGATGCTGACCCCAATATGCCACATTGATGGGTTTAATACAAGTGCCCGAGCTAGGGTTAGGGTTAGGGCTTGAATGCGAAGCAGACATTTTCTGATGCCTTTGCTGTGCTTTTGGAGGCAGTTGAAATGCAGGAAAACTGTTGTTTTGTTGTTTCCTTGACGACAACTTTTGGCCCACATTTTCGATTTTTGCTAAGCCGCGCGGCTGTCGCTCAAAAATGGTTAAAAATGCAAAAATTTTCAAATGCCCTTTTTACGTGCTGAACTCTTTCGTTTTTTGTATTGGAATCCAAATAAAGTGATACTTTTAGCCAAACTTTAGTGGAAATTGTGATGCTGACCCCAATATGCCACATTGATGGGTTTAATACAAGTGCCCGAGCTAGGGTTAGGGTTAGGGCTTGAATGCGAAGCAGACATTTTCTGATGCCTTTGCTGTGCTTTTGGAGGCAGTTGAAATGCAGGAAAAGTGTTGTTTTGTTGTTTCCTTGACGACAACTTTTGGCCCACATTTGCGATTTTTGCTAAGCCGCGCGGCTGTCGCTCAAAAATGGTTTAAAATGCAAACAATTTCAAATACCCTTTTTACATGCTAAACTCTTTCGTTTTTTGTATTGGAATCCAAATAAAGTGATACTTCTAGCCAAACTTTAGTGGAAATTGTGATGCTGACCCCAATATGCCACATTGATGGGTTTAATACAAGTGCCCGAGCTAGGGTTAGGGTTAGGGCTTGAATGAGAAGCAGACATTTTCTGATGCCTTTGCTGTGCTTTTGGAGGCAGTTGAAATGCAGGAAAAGTGTTGTTTTGTTGTTTACATGACGACAACTTTTGGCCCACATTTGTGATTTTTGCTAAGCCGCGCGGCTGTCGCTCAGAAATGGTTAAAAATGCAAACATTTTCAAATACCCTTTTTACGTGCTAAACTCTTTTGTTTTTTGTATTGGAATCCAAATAAAGTGATACTTTTAGCCAAACTTTAGTGGAAATTGTGATGCTGACCCCAATATGCCACATTGATGGGTTTAATACAAGTGCCCGAGCTAGGGTTAGGGTTAGGGCTTGATTGAGAAGCAGACATTTTCTGATACCTTTGCTGTGCTTTTGGAGGCAGTTGAAATGCAGGAAAAGTGTTGTTTTGTTGTTTCCTTGTCTACAACTTTTGGCCCACATTTGCGATTTTTGCTAAGCCACGCGGCTGTCGCTCAAAAATGGTTAAAAATGCAAAAATTTTCAAATGCCCTTTTTACGTGCTGAACTCTTTCGTTTTTTGTATTGGAATCCAAATAAAGTGATACTTTTAGCCAAACTTTAGTGGAAATTGTGATGCTGACCCCAATATGCCACAAATCATGCTTATTTCATGCAGAATTCCAGCTGCAGTTGACCCAACGAGAAATACTGGAAATGTCAAGCAGATTCAGTGCAGATGCCCTGAAGATGCTTTAAAGCATTACATTAAATGTTTCTGATGAGTTTGGAGTCATTTGGGTAACTTTTGGAACACAGCACGTGAAGGCAAGGTTTTTGATGGGTTTAATACAAGTGCCCGAGCTAGGGTTAGGGTTAGGGCTTGAATGAGAAGCAGACATTTTCTGATGCCTTTGCGATGCTTTTGGAGGCAGTTGAAATGCAGGAAAAGTGTTGTTTTGTTGTTTACATGACGACAACTTTTGGCCCACATTTTCGATTTTTGCTAAGCCGCGCGGCTGTCGCTCAAAAATGGTTAAAAATGCAAAAATTTTCAAATGCCCTTTTTACGTGCTGAACTCTTTCGTTTTTTGTATTGGAATCCAAATAAAGTGATACTTTTAGCCAAACTTTAGTGGAAATTGTGATGCTGACCCCAATATGCCACAAATCATGCTTATTTCATGCAGAATTCCAGCTGCAGTTTACCCAACGAAAAATACTGGAAATGTCAAGCAGATTCAGTGCAGATGCACTGAAGATGCTTTAAAGCATTACATTAAATGTTTCTGATGAGTTTGGAGTCATTTGGGTAACTTTTGGAACACAGAACGTGAAGGCAAGGTTTTTGATGGGTTTAATACAAGTGCCCGAGCTAGGGTTAGGGTTAGGGCTTGAATGCGAAGCAGACATTTTCTGATGCCTTTGCTGTGCTTTTGGAGGCAGTTGAAATGCAGGAAAACTGTTGTTTTGTTGTTTCCTTGACGACAACTTTTGGCCCACATTTTCGATTTTTTCAAAGCCGCGCGGCTGTCGCTCAAAAATGGTTAAAAATGCAAAAATTTTCAAATGCCCTTTTTACGTGCTGAACTCTTTCGTTTTTTGTATTGGAATCCAAATAAAGTGATACTTTTAGCCAAACTTTAGTGGAAATTGTGATGCTGACCCCAATATGCCACATTGATGGGTTTAATACAAGTGCTCGAGCTAGGGTTAGGGTTAGGGCTTGAATGCGAAGCAGACATTTTCTGATGCCTTTGCTGTGCTTTTGGAGGCAGTTGAAATTCAGGAAAACTGTTGTTTTGTTGTTTCCTTGACGACAACTTTTGGCCCACATTTTCGATTTTTGCTAAGCCGCGCGGCTGTCGCTCAAAAATGGTTAAAAAGGCAAAAATTTTCAAATGCCCTTTTTACGTGCTGAACTCTTTCGTTTTTTGTATTGGAATCCAAATAAAGTGATACTTTTAGCCAAACTTTAGTGGAAATTGTGATGCTGACCCCAATATGCCACAAATCATGCTTATTTCATGCAGAATTCCAGCTGCAGTTTACCCAACGAAAAATACTGGAAATGTCAAGCAGATTCAGTGCAGATGCACTGAAGATGCTTTAAAGCATTACATTAAATGTTTCTGATGAGTTTGGAGTCATTTGGGTAACTTTTGGAACACAGCACGTGAAGGCAAGGTTTTTGATGGGTTTAATACAAGTGCCCGAGCTAGGGTTAGGGTTAGGGCTTGAATGAGAAGCAGACATTTTCTGATGCCTTTGCTGTGCTTTTAGAGGCAGTTGAAATGCAGGAAAAGTGTTGTTTTGTTGTTTCCTTGACGACAACTTTTGGCCCACATTTTCGATTTTTGCTAAGCCGCGCGGCTGTCGCTCAAAAATGGTTAAAAATGCAAAAATTTTCAAATGCCCTTTTTACGTGCTGAACTCTTTCGTTTTTTGTATTGGAATCCAAATAAAGTGATACTTTTAGCCAAACTTTAGTGGAAATTGTGATGCTGACCCCAATATGCCACATTGATGGGTTTAATACAAGTGCCCGAGCTAGGGTTAGGGTTAGAGCTTGAATGAGAAGCAGACATTTTCTGATGCCTTTGCTGTGCTTTTGGAGGCAGTTGAAATGCAGGAAAAGTGTTGTTTTGTTGTTTCCTTGACGACAACTTTTGGCCCACATTTGCGATTTTTGCTAAGCCGCGCGGCTGTAGCTCAAAAATGGTTTAAAATGCAAAAATTTTCAAATACCCTTTTTACATGCTAAACTCTTTCGTTTTTTGTATTGGAATCCAAATAAAGTGATACTTCTAGCCAAACTTTAGTGGAAATTGTGATGCTGACCCCAATATGCCACATTGATGGGTTTAATACAAGTGCCCGAGCTAGGGTTAGGGTTAGGGCTTGAATGAGAAGCAGACATTTTCTGATGCCTTTGCTGTGCTTTTGGAGGCAGTTGAAATGCAGGAAAAGTGTTGTTTTGTTGTTTACATGACGACAACTTTTGGCCCACATTTGTGATTTTTGCTAAGCCACGCGGCTGTCGCTCAGAAATGGTTAAAAATGCAAACATTTTCAAATACCCTTTTTACGTGCTAAACTCTTTTGTTTTTTGTATTGGAATCCAAATAAAGTGATACTTTTAGCCAAACTTTAGTGGAAATTGTGATGCTGACCCCAATATGCCACAAATCATGCTTATTTCATGCAGAATTCCAGCTGCATTTTACCCAACGAAAAATACTGGAAATGTCAATTAGATTCAGTGCAGATGCACTGAAGATGCTTTAAAGCATTACACTAAATGTTTCTGATGAGTTTGGAGTCATTTGGGTAACTTTTGGAACACAGCACGTGAAGGCAAGGTTTTTGATGGGTTTAATACAAGTGCCCGAGCTAGGGTTAGGGTTAGGGCTTGAATGAGAAGCAGACATTTTCTGATGCCTTTGCTGTGCTTTTGGAGGCAGTTGAAATGCAGGAAAAGTGTTGTTTTGTTGTTTCCTTGACGACAACTTTTGGCCCACATTTTCGATTTTTGCTAAGCCGCGCGGCTGTCGCTCAAAAATGGTTAAAAATGCAAAAATTTTCAAATGCCCTTTTTACGTGCTGAACTCTTTCGTTTTTTGTATTGGAATCCAAATAAAGTGATACTTTTAGCCAAACTTTAGTGGAAATTGTGATGCTGACCCCAATATGCCACATTGATGGGTTTAATACAAGTGCCCGAGCTAGGGTTAGGGTTAGAGCTTGAATGAGAAGCAGACATTTTCTGATGCCTTTGCTGTGCTTTTGGAGGCAGTTGAAATGCAGGAAAAGTGTTGTTTTGTTGTTTCCTTGACGACAACTTTTGGCCCACATTTGCGATTTTTGCTAAGCCGCGCGGCTGTCGCTCAAAAATGATTTAAAATGCAAAAATTTTCAAATACCCTTTTTACATGCTAAACTCTTTCGTTTTTTGTATTGGAATCCAAATAAAGTGATACTTCTAGCCAAACTTTAGTGGAAATTGTGATGCTGACCCCAATATGCCACATTGATGGGTTTAATACAAGTGCCCGAGCTAGGGTTAGGGTTAGGGCTTGAATGAGAAGCAGACATTTTCTGATGCCTTTGCTGTGCTTTTGGAGGCAGTTGAAATGCAGGAAAAGTGTTGTTTTGTTGTTTACATGACGACAACTTTTGGCCCACATTTGTGATTTTTGCTAAGCCACGCGGCTGTCGCTCAGAAATGGTTAAAAATGCAAACATTTTCAAATACCCTTTTTACGTGCTAAACTCTTTTGTTTTTTGTATTGGAATCCAAATAAAGTGATACTTTTAGCCAAACTTTAGTGGAAATTGTGATGCTGACCCCAATATGCCACAAATCATGCTTATTTCATGCAGAATTCCAGCTGCATTTTACCCAACGAAAAATACTGGAAATGTCAATTAGATTCAGTGCAGATGCACTGAAGATGCTTTAAAGCATTACACTAAATGTTTCTGATGAGTTTGGAGTCATTTGGGTAACTTTTGGAACACAGCACGTGAAGGCAAGGTTTTTGATGGGTTTAATACAAGTGCCCGAGCTAGGGTTAGGGTTAGGGCTTGAATGAGAAGCAGACATTTTCTGATGCCTTTGCTGTGCTTTTGGAGGCAGTTGAAATGCAGGAAAAGTGTTGTTTTGTTGTTTCCTTGACGACAACTTTTGGCCCACATTTTCGATTTTTGCTAAGCCGCGCGGCTGTCGCTCAAAAATGGTTAAAAATGCAAAAATTTTCAAATGCCCTTTTTACGTGCTGAACTCTTTCGTTTTTTGTATTGGAATCCAAATAAAGTGATACTTTTAGCCAAACTTTAGTGGAAATTGTGATGCTGACCCCAATATGCCACATTGATGGGTTTAATACAAGTGCCCGAGCTAGGGTTAGGGTTAGGGCTTGAATGAGAAGCAGACATTTTCTGATGCCTTTGCTGTGCTTTTGGAGGCAGTTGAAATGCAGGAAAAGTGTTGTTTTGTTGTTTCCTTGACGACAACTTTTGGCCCACATTTGCGATTTTTGCTAAGCCGCGCGGCTGTCGCTCAAAAATGGTTTAAAATGCAAACAATTTCAAATACCCTTTTTACATGCTAAACTCTTTCGTTTTTTGTATTGGAATCCAAATAAAGTGATACTTCTAGCCAAACTTTAGTGGAAATTGTGATGCTGACCCCAATATGCCACATTGATGGGTTTAATACAAGTGCCCGAGCTAGGGTTAGGGTTAGGGCTTGAATGAGAAGCAGACATTTTCTGATGCCTTTGCTGTGCTTTTGGAGGCAGTTGAAATGCAGGAAAAGTGTTGTTTTGTTGTTTACATGACGACAACTTTTGGCCCACATTTGTGATTTTTGCTAAGCCGCGCGGCTGTCGCTCAGAAATGGTTAAAAATGCAAACATTTTCAAATACCCTTTTTACGTGCTAAACTCTTTTGTTTTTTGTATTGGAATCCAAATAAAGTGATACTTTTAGCCAAACTTTAGTGGAAATTGTGATGCTGACCCCAATATGCCACATTGATGGGTTTAATACAAGTGCCCGAGCTAGGGTTAGGGTTAGGGCTTGAATGAGAAGCAGACATTTTCTGATACCTTTGCTGTGCTTTTGGAGGCAGTTGAAATGCAGGAAAAGTGTTGTTTTGTTGTTTCCTTGTCTACAACTTTTGGCCCACATTTGCGATTTTTGCTAAGCCACGCGGCTGTCGCTCAAAAATGGTTAAAAATGCAAAAATTTTCAAATGCCCTTTTTACGTGCTGAACTCTTTCGTTTTTTGTATTGGAATCCAAATAAAATGATACTTTTAGCCAAACTTTAGTGGAAATTGTGATGCTGACCCCAATATGCCACAAATCATGCTTATTTCATGCAGAATTCCAGCTGCAGTTGACCCAACGAGAAATACTGGAAATGTCAAGCAGATTCAGTGCAGATGCACTGAAGATGCTTTAAAGCATTACATTAAATGTTTCTGATGAGTTTGGAGTCATTTGGGTAACTTTTGGAACACAGCACGTGAAGGCAAGGTTTTTGATGGGTTTAATACAAGTGCCCGAGCTAGGGTTAGGGTTAGGGCTTGAATGAGAAGCAGACATTTTCTGATGCCTTTGCGATGCTTTTGGAGGCAGTTGAAATGCAGGAAAAGTGTTGTTTTGTTGTTTACATGACGACAACTTTTGGCCCACATTTTCGATTTTTGCTAAGCCGCGCGGCTGTCGCTCAAAAATGGTTAAAAATGCAAAAATTTTCAAATGCCCTTTTTACGTGCTGAACTCTTTCGTTTTTTGTATTGGAATCCAAATAAAGTGATACTTTTAGCCAAACTTTAGTGGAAATTGTGATGCTGACCCCAATATGCCACAAATCATGCTTATTTCATGCAGAATTCCAGCTGCAGTTTACCCAACGAAAAATACTGGAAATGTCAAGCAGATTCAGTGCAGATGCACTGAAGATGCTTTAAAGCATTACATTAAATGTTTCTGATGAGTTTGGAGTCATTTGGGTAACTTTTGGAACACAGCACGTGAAGGCAAGGTTTTTGATGGGTTTAATACAAGTGCCCGAGCTAGGGTTAGGATTAGGGCTTGAATGCGAAGCAGACATTTTCTGATGCCTTTGCTGTGCTTTTGGAGGCAGTTGAAATGCAGGAAAACTGTTGTTTTGTTGTTTCCTTGACGACAACTTTTGGCCCACATTTTCGATTTTTGCTAAGCCGCGCGGCTGTCGCTCAAAAATGGTTAAAAATGCAAAAATTTTCAAATGCCCTTTTTACGTGCTGAACTCTTTCGTTTTTTGTATTGGAATCCAAATAAAGTGATACTTTTAGCCAAACTTTAGTGGAAATTGTGATGCTGACCCCAATATGCCACAAATCATGCTTATTTCATGCAGAATTCCAGCTGCAGTTTACCCAACGAAAAATACTGGAAATGTCAAGCAGATTCAGTGCAGATGCACTGAAGATGCTTTAAAGCATTACATTAAATGTTTCTGATGAGTTTGGAGTCATTTGGGTAACTTTTGGAACACAGCACGTGAAGGCAAGGTTTTTGATGGGTTTAATACAAGTGCCCGAGCTAGGGTTAGGGTTAGGGCTTGAATGAGAAGCAGACATTTTCTGATGCCTTTGCTGTGCTTTTGGAGGCAGTTGAAATGCAGGAAAAGTGTTGTTTTGTTGTTTCCTTGACGACAACTTTTGGCCCACATTTTTGATTTTTGCTAAGCCGCGCGGCTGTCGCTCAAAAATGGTTAAAAATGCAAAAATTTTCAAATGCCCTTTTTACGTGCTGAACTCTTTCGTTTTTTGTATTGGAATCCAAATAAAGTGATACTTCTAGCCAAACTTTAGTGGAAATTGTGATGCTGACCCCAATATGCCACATTGATGGGTTTAATACAAGTGCCCGAGCTAGGGTTAGGGTTAGGGCTTGAATGCGAAGCAGACATTTTCTGATGCCTTTGCTGTGCTTTTGGAGGCAGTTGAAATGCAGGAAAACTGTTGTTTTGTTGTTTCCTTGACGACAACTTTTGGCCCACATTTTCGATTTTTGCTAAGCCGCGCGGCTGTCGCTCAAAAATGGTTAAAAATGCAAAAATTTTCAAATGCCCTTTTTACGTGCTGAACTCTTTCGTTTTTTGTATTGGAATCCAAATAAAGTGATACTTTTAGCCAAACTTTAGTGGAAATTGTGATGCTGACCCCAATATGCCACATTGATGGGTTTAATACAAGTGCCCGAGCTAGGGTTAGGGTTAGGGCTTGAATGCGAAGCAGACATTTTCTGATGCCTTTGCTGTGCTTTTGGAGGCAGTTGAAATGCAGGAAAAGTGTTGTTTTGTTGTTTCCTTGACGACAACTTTTGGCCCACATTTGCGATTTTTGCTAAGCCGCGCGGCTGTCGCTCAAAAATGGTTTAAAATGCAAACAATTTCAAATACCCTTTTTACATGCTAAACTCTTTCGTTTTTTGTATTGGAATCCAAATAAAGTGATACTTCTAGCCAAACTTTAGTGGAAATTGTGATGCTGACCCCAATATGCCACATTGATGGGTTTAATACAAGTGCCCGAGCTAGGGTTAGGGTTAGGGCTTGAATGAGAAGCAGACATTTTCTGATGCCTTTGCTGTGCTTTTGGAGGCAGTTGAAATGCAGGAAAAGTGTTGTTTTGTTGTTTACATGACGACAACTTTTGGCCCACATTTGTGATTTTTGCTAAGCCGCGCGGCTGTCGCTCAGAAATGGTTAAAAAAGCAAACATTTTCAAATACCCTTTTTACGTGCTAAACTCTTTTGTTTTTTGTATTGGAATCCAAATAAAGTGATACTTTTAGCCAAACTTTAGTGGAAATTGTGATGCTGACCCCAATATGCCACATTGATGGGTTTAATACAAGTGCCCGAGCTAGGGTTAGGGTTAGGGCTTGATTGAGAAGCAGACATTTTCTGATACCTTTGCTGTGCTTTTGGAGGCAGTTGAAATGCAGGAAAAGTGTTGTTTTGTTGTTTCCTTGTCTACAACTTTTGGCCCACATTTGCGATTTTTGCTAAGCCACGCGGCTGTCGCTCAAAAATGGTTAAAAATGCAAAAATTTTCAAATGCCCTTTTTACGTGCTGAACTCTTTCGTTTTTTGTATTGGAATCCAAATAAAGTGATACTTTTAGCCAAACTTTAGTGGAAATTGTGATGCTGACCCCAATATGCCACAAATCATGCTTATTTCATGCAGAATTCCAGCTGCAGTTGACCCAACGAAAAATACTGGAAATGTCAAGCAGATTCAGTGCAGATGCCCTGAAGATGCTTTAAAGCATTACATTAAATGTTTCTGATGAGTTTGGAGTCATTTGGGTAACTTTTGGAACACAGCACGTGAAGGCAAGGTTTTTGATGGGTTTAATACAAGTGCCCGAGCTAGGGTTAGGGTTAGGGCTTGAATGAGAAGCAGACATTTTCTGATGCCTTTGCGATGCTTTTGGAGGCAGTTGAAATGCAGGAAAAGTGTTGTTTTGTTGTTTGCATGACGACAACTTTTGGCCCACATTTTCGATTTTTGCTAAGCCGCGCGGCTGTCGCTCAAAAATGGTTAAAAATGCAAAAATTTTCAAATGCCCTTTTTACGTGCTGAACTCTTTCGTTTTTTGTATTGGAATCCAAATAAAGTGATACTTTTAGCCAAACTTTAGTGGAAATTGTGATGCTGACCCCAATATGCCACAAATCATGCTTATTTCATGCAGAATTCCAGCTGCAGTTTACCCAACGAAAAATACTGGAAATGTCAAGCAGATTCAGTGCAGATGCACTGAAGATGCTTTAAAGCATTACATTAAATGTTTCTGATGAGTTTGGAGTCATTTGGGTAACTTTTGGAACACAGAACGTGAAGGCAAGGTTTTTGATGGGTTTAATACAAGTGCCCGAGCTAGGGTTAGGGTTAGGGCTTGAATGCGAAGCAGACATTTTCTGATGCCTTTGCTGTGCTTTTGGAGGCAGTTGAAATGCAGGAAAACTGTTGTTTTGTTGTTTCCTTGACGACAACTTTTGGCCCACATTTTCGATTTTTGCTAAGCCGCGCGGCTGTCGCTCAAAAATGGTTAAAAATGCAAAAATTTTCAAATGCCCTTTTTACGTGCTGAACTCTTTCGTTTTTTGTATTGGAATCCAAATAAAGTGATACTTTTAGCCAAACTTTAGTGGAAATTGTGATGCTGACCCCAATATGCCACATTGATGGGTTTAATACAAGTGCTCGAGCTAGGGTTAGGGTTAGGGCTTGAATGCGAAGCAGACATTTTCTGATGCCTTTGCTGTGCTTTTGGAGGCAGTTGAAATTCAGGAAAACTGTTGTTTTGTTGTTTCCTTGACGACAACTTTTGGCCCACATTTTCGATTTTTGCTAAGCCGCGCGGCTGTCGCTCAAAAATGGTTAAAAATGCAAAAATTTTCAAATGCCCTTTTTACGTGCTGAATTCTTTCGTTTTTTGTATTGGAATCCAAATAAAGTGATACTTTTAGCCAAACTTTAGTGGAAATTGTGATGCTGACCCCAATATGCCACAAATCATGCTTATTTCATGCAGAATTCCAGCTGCAGTTTACCCAACGAAAAATACTGGAAATGTCAAGCAGATTCAGTGCAGATGCACTGAAGATGCTTTAAAGCATTACATTAAATGTTTCTGATGAGTTTGGAGTCATTTGGGTAACTTTTGGAACACAGCACGTGAAGGCAAGGTTTTTGATGGGTTTAATACAAGTGCCCGAGCTAGGGTTAGGGTTAGGGCTTGAATGAGAAGCAGACATTTTCTGATGCCTTTGCTGTGCTTTTAGAGGCAGTTGAAATGCAGGAAAAGTGTTGTTTTGTTGTTTCCTTGACGACAACTTTTGGCCCACATTTGCGATTTTTGCTAAGCCGCGCGGCTGTCGCTCAAAAATGGTTTAAAATGCAAAAATTTTCAAATACCCTTTTTACATGCTAAACTCTTTCGTTTTTTGTATTGGAATCCAAATAAAGTGATACTTCTAGCCAAACTTTAGTGGAAATTGTGATGCTGACCCCAATATGCCACATTGATGGGTTTAATACAAGTGCCCGAGCTAGGGTTAGCGTTAGGGCTTGAATGAGAAGCAGACATTTTCTGATGCCTTTGCTGTGCTTTTGGAGGCAGTTGAAATGCAGGAAAAGTGTTGTTTTGTTGTTTACATGACGACAACTTTTGGCCCACATTTGTGATTTTTGCTAAGCCGCGCGGCTGTCGCTCAGAAATGGTTAAAAATGCAAAAATTTTCAAATGCCCTTTTTACGTGCTGAACTCTTTCGTTTTTTGTATTGGAATCCAAATAAAGTGATACTTTTAGCCAAACTTTAGTGGAAATTGTGATGCTGACCCCAATATGCCACATTGATGGGTTTAATACAAGTGCCCGAGCTAGGGTTAGCGTTAGGGCTTGAATGAGAAGCAGACATTTTCTGATGCCTTTGCTGTGCTTTTGGAGGCAGTTGAAATGCAGGAAAAGTGTTGTTTTGTTGTTTACATGACGACAACTTTTGGCCCACATTTGTGATTTTTGCTAAGCCGCGCGGCTGTCGCTCAGAAATGGTTAAAAATGCAAACATTTTCAAATACCCTTTTTACGTGCTAAACTCTTTCGTTTTTTGTATTGGAATCCAAATAAAGTGATACTTTTAGCCAAACTTTAGTGGAAATTGTGATGCTGACTCCAATATGCCACAAATCATGCTTATTTCATGCAGAATTCCAGCTGCAGTTTACCCAATGAAAAATACTGGAAATGTCAAGCAGATTCAGTGCAGATGCACTGAAGATGCTTTAAAGCATTACATTAAATGTTTCTGATGAGTTTGGAGTCATTTGGGTAACTTTTTGAACACAGCACGTGAAGGCAAGGTTTTTGATGGGTTTAATACAAGTGCCCGAGCTAGGGTTAGGGTTAGGGCTTGAATGAGAAGCAGACATTTTCTGATGCCTTTGCTGTGCTTTTGGAGGCAGTTGAAATGCAGGAAAAGTGTTGTTTTGTTGTTTCCTTGACGACAACTTTTGGCCCACATTTTCGATTTTTGCTAAGCCGCGCGGCTGTCGCTCAAAAATGGTTAAAAATGCAAAAATTTTCAAATGCCCTTTTTACGTGCTGAACTCTTTCGTTTTTTGTATTGGAATCCAAATAAAGTGATACTTTTAGCCAAACTTTAGTGGAAATTGTGATGCTGACCCCAATATGCCACATTGATGGGTTTAATACAAGTGCCCGAGCTAGGGTTAGGGTTAGGGCTTGAATGTGAAGCAGACATTTTCTGATGCCTTTGCTGTGCTTTTGGAGGCAGTTGAAATGCAGGAAAAGTGTTGTTTTGTTGTTTCCTTGACGACAACTTTTGGCCCACATTTTCGATTTTTGCTAAGCCGCGCGGCTGTCGCTCAAAAATGGTTAAAAATGCAAAAATTTTCAAATGCCCTTTTTACGTGCTGAACTCATTCGTTTTTTGTATTGGAATCCAAATAAAGTGATACTTTTAGCCAAACTTTAGTGGAAATTGTGATGCTGACCCCAATATGCCACAAATCACGCTTATTTCATGCAGAATTCCAGCTGCAGTTTACCCAACGAAAAATACTGGAAATGTCAAGCAGATTCAGTGCAGATGCACTGAAGATGCTTTAAAGCATTACATTAAATGTTTCTGATGAGTTTGGAGTCATTTGGGTAACTTTTGGAACACAGCACGTGAAGGCAAGGTTTTTGATGGGTTTAATACAAGTGCCCGAGCTAGGGTTAGGGTTAGGGCTTGAATGAGAAGCAGACATTTTCTGATGCCTTTGCTGTGCTTTTGGAGGCAGTTGAAATGCAGGAAAAGTGTTGTTTTGTTGTTTCCTTGACGACAACTTTTGGCCCACATTTTCGATTTTTGCTAAGCCGCGCGGCTGTCGCTCAAAAATGGTTAAAAATGCAAAAATTTTCAAATGCCCTTTTTACGTGCTGAACTCTTTCGTTTTTTGTATTGGAATCCAAATAAAGTGATACTTTTAGCCAAACTTTAGTGGAAATTGTGATGCTGACCCCAATATGCCACATTGATGGGTTTAATACAAGTGCCCGAGCTAGGGTTAGGGTTAGGGCTTGAATGCGAAGCAGACATTTTCTGATGCCTTTGCTGTGCTTTTGGAGGCAGTTGAAATGCAGGAAAACTGTTGTTTTGTTGTTCCCTTGACGACAACTTTTGGCTCACATTTTCGATTTTTGCTAAGCCGCGCGGCTGTCGCTCAAAAATGGTTAAAAATGCAAAAATTTTCAAATGCCCTTTTTACGTGCTGAACTCTTTCGTTTTTTGTATTGGAATCCAAATAAAGTGATACTTTTAGCCAAACTTTAGTGGAAATTGTGATGCTGACCCCAATATGCCACAAATCATGCTTATTTCATGCAGAATTCCAGCTGCAGTTTACCCAACGAAAAATACTGGAAATGTCAAGCGGATTCAGTGCAGATGCACTGAAGATGCTTTAAAGCATTACATTAAATGTTTCTGATGAGTTTGGAGTCATTTGGGTAACTTTTGGAACACAGCACGTGAAGGCAAGGTTTTTGATGGGTTTAATACAAGTGCCCGAGCTAGGGTTAGGGTTAGGGCTTGAATGAGAAGCAGACATTTTCTGATGCCTTTGCTGTGCTTTTGGAGGCAGTTGAAATGCAGGAAAAGTGTTCTTTTGTTGTTTCCTTGACGACAACTTTTGGCCCACATTTTCGATTTTTGCTAAGCCGCGCGGCTGTCGCTCAAAAATGGTTAAAAATGCAAAAATTTTCAAATGCCCTTTTTACGTGCTGAACTCTTTCGTTTTTTGTATTGGAATCCAAATAAAGTGATACTTTTAGCCAAACTTTAGTGGAAATTGTGATGCTGACCCCAATATGCCACATTGATGGGTTTAATACAAGTGCCCGAGCTAGGGTTAGGGTTAGGGCTTGAATGAGAAGCAGACATTTTCTGATGCCTTTGCTGTGCTTTTGGAGGCAGTTGAAATGCAGGAAAAGTGTTCTTTTGTTGTTTCCTTGACGACAACTTTTGGCCCACATTTTCGATTTTTGCTAAGCCGCGCGGCTGTCGCTCAAAAATGGTTAAAAATGCAAAAATTTTCAAATGCCCTTTTTACGTGCTGAACTCTTTCGTTTTTTGTATTGGAATCCAAATAAAGTGATACTTTTAGCCAAACTTTAGTGGAAATTGTGATGCTGACCCCAATATGCCACATTGATGGGTTTAATACAAGTGCCCGAGCTAGGGGTAGGGTTAGGGCTTGAATGCGAAGCAGACATTTTCTGATGCCTTTGCTGTGCTTTTGGAGGCAGTTGAAATGCAGGAAAAGTGTTGTTTTGTTGTTTCCTTGACGACAACTTTTGGCCCACATTTTCGATTTTTGCTAAGCCGCGCGGCTGTCGCTCAAAAATGGTTAAAAATGCAAAAATTTTCAAATGCCCTTTTTACGTGCTGAATTCTTTCGTTTTTTGTATTGGAATCCAAATAAAGTGATACTTTTAGCCAAACTTTAGTGGAAATTGTGATGCTGACCCCAATATGCCACAAATCATGCTTATTTCATGCAGAATTCCAGCTGCAGTTTACCCAACGAAAAATACTGGAAATGTCAAGCAGATTCAGTGCAGATGCACTGAAGATGCTTTAAAGCATTACATTAAATGTTTCTGATGAGTTTGGAGTCATTTGGGTAACTTTTGGAACACAGCACGTGAAGGCAAGGTTTTTGATGGGTTTAATACAAGTGCCCGAGCTAGGGTTAGGGTTAGGGCTTGAATG
Source organism: Lepisosteus platostomus (assembly GCF_059453375.1). Classification (NCBI taxonomy): domain Eukaryota; kingdom Metazoa; phylum Chordata; class Actinopteri; order Semionotiformes; family Lepisosteidae; genus Lepisosteus; species Lepisosteus platostomus. The sequence continues at coordinate 12,377,177 of NC_142622.1, forward strand.
AGAAGCAGACATTTTCTGATGCCTTTGCTGTGCTTTTAGAGGCAGTTGAAATGCAGGAAAAGTGTTGTTTTGTTGTTTCCTTGACGACAACTTTTGGCCCACATTTGCGATTTTTGCTAAGCCGCGCGGCTGTCGCTCAAAAATGGTTTAAAATGCAAAAATTTTCAAATACCCTTTTTACATGCTAAACTCTTTCGTTTTTTGTATTGGAATCCAAATAAAGTGATACTTCTAGCCAAACTTTAGTGGAAATTGTGATGCTGACCCCAATATGCCACATTGATGGGTTTAATACAAGTGCCCGAGCTAGGGTTAGCGTTAGGGCTTGAATGAGAAGCAGACATTTTCTGATGCCTTTGCTGTGCTTTTGGAGGCAGTTGAAATGCAGGAAAAGTGTTGTTTTGTTGTTTACATGACGACAACTTTTGGCCCACATTTGTGATTTTTGCTAAGCCGCGCGGCTGTCGCTCAGAAATGGTTAAAAATGCAAAAATTTTCAAATGCCCTTTTTACGTGCTGAACTCTTTCGTTTTTTGTATTGGAATCCAAATAAAGTGATACTTTTAGCCAAACTTTAGTGGAAATTGTGATGCTGACCCCAATATGCCACATTGATGGGTTTAATACAAGTGCCCGAGCTAGGGTTAGCGTTAGGGCTTGAATGAGAAGCAGACATTTTCTGATGCCTTTGCTGTGCTTTTGGAGGCAGTTGAAATGCAGGAAAAGTGTTGTTTTGTTGTTTACATGACGACAACTTTTGGCCCACATTTGTGATTTTTGCTAAGCCGCGCGGCTGTCGCTCAGAAATGGTTAAAAATGCAAACATTTTCAAATACCCTTTTTACGTGCTAAACTCTTTCGTTTTTTGTATTGGAATCCAAATAAAGTGATACTTTTAGCCAAACTTTAGTGGAAATTGTGATGCTGACTCCAATATGCCACAAATCATGCTTATTTCATGCAGAATTCCAGCTGCAGTTTACCCAATGAAAAATACTGGAAATGTCAAGCAGATTCAGTGCAGATGCACTGAAGATGCTTTAAAGCATTACATTAAATGTTTCTGATGAGTTTGGAGTCATTTGGGTAACTTTTTGAACACAGCACGTGAAGGCAAGGTTTTTGATGGGTTTAATACAAGTGCCCGAGCTAGGGTTAGGGTTAGGGCTTGAATGAGAAGCAGACATTTTCTGATGCCTTTGCTGTGCTTTTGGAGGCAGTTGAAATGCAGGAAAAGTGTTGTTTTGTTGTTTCCTTGACGACAACTTTTGGCCCACATTTTCGATTTTTGCTAAGCCGCGCGGCTGTCGCTCAAAAATGGTTAAAAATGCAAAAATTTTCAAATGCCCTTTTTACGTGCTGAACTCTTTCGTTTTTTGTATTGGAATCCAAATAAAGTGATACTTTTAGCCAAACTTTAGTGGAAATTGTGATGCTGACCCCAATATGCCACATTGATGGGTTTAATACAAGTGCCCGAGCTAGGGTTAGGGTTAGGGCTTGAATGTGAAGCAGACATTTTCTGATGCCTTTGCTGTGCTTTTGGAGGCAGTTGAAATGCAGGAAAAGTGTTGTTTTGTTGTTTCCTTGACGACAACTTTTGGCCCACATTTTCGATTTTTGCTAAGCCGCGCGGCTGTCGCTCAAAAATGGTTAAAAATGCAAAAATTTTCAAATGCCCTTTTTACGTGCTGAACTCATTCGTTTTTTGTATTGGAATCCAAATAAAGTGATACTTTTAGCCAAACTTTAGTGGAAATTGTGATGCTGACCCCAATATGCCACAAATCACGCTTATTTCATGCAGAATTCCAGCTGCAGTTTACCCAACGAAAAATACTGGAAATGTCAAGCAGATTCAGTGCAGATGCACTGAAGATGCTTTAAAGCATTACATTAAATGTTTCTGATGAGTTTGGAGTCATTTGGGTAACTTTTGGAACACAGCACGTGAAGGCAAGGTTTTTGATGGGTTTAATACAAGTGCCCGAGCTAGGGTTAGGGTTAGGGCTTGAATGAGAAGCAGACATTTTCTGATGCCTTTGCTGTGCTTTTGGAGGCAGTTGAAATGCAGGAAAAGTGTTGTTTTGTTGTTTCCTTGACGACAACTTTTGGCCCACATTTTCGATTTTTGCTAAGCCGCGCGGCTGTCGCTCAAAAATGGTTAAAAATGCAAAAATTTTCAAATGCCCTTTTTACGTGCTGAACTCTTTCGTTTTTTGTATTGGAATCCAAATAAAGTGATACTTTTAGCCAAACTTTAGTGGAAATTGTGATGCTGACCCCAATATGCCACATTGATGGGTTTAATACAAGTGCCCGAGCTAGGGTTAGGGTTAGGGCTTGAATGCGAAGCAGACATTTTCTGATGCCTTTGCTGTGCTTTTGGAGGCAGTTGAAATGCAGGAAAACTGTTGTTTTGTTGTTCCCTTGACGACAACTTTTGGCTCACATTTTCGATTTTTGCTAAGCCGCGCGGCTGTCGCTCAAAAATGGTTAAAAATGCAAAAATTTTCAAATGCCCTTTTTACGTGCTGAACTCTTTCGTTTTTTGTATTGGAATCCAAATAAAGTGATACTTTTAGCCAAACTTTAGTGGAAATTGTGATGCTGACCCCAATATGCCACAAATCATGCTTATTTCATGCAGAATTCCAGCTGCAGTTTACCCAACGAAAAATACTGGAAATGTCAAGCGGATTCAGTGCAGATGCACTGAAGATGCTTTAAAGCATTACATTAAATGTTTCTGATGAGTTTGGAGTCATTTGGGTAACTTTTGGAACACAGCACGTGAAGGCAAGGTTTTTGATGGGTTTAATACAAGTGCCCGAGCTAGGGTTAGGGTTAGGGCTTGAATGAGAAGCAGACATTTTCTGATGCCTTTGCTGTGCTTTTGGAGGCAGTTGAAATGCAGGAAAAGTGTTCTTTTGTTGTTTCCTTGACGACAACTTTTGGCCCACATTTTCGATTTTTGCTAAGCCGCGCGGCTGTCGCTCAAAAATGGTTAAAAATGCAAAAATTTTCAAATGCCCTTTTTACGTGCTGAACTCTTTCGTTTTTTGTATTGGAATCCAAATAAAGTGATACTTTTAGCCAAACTTTAGTGGAAATTGTGATGCTGACCCCAATATGCCACATTGATGGGTTTAATACAAGTGCCCGAGCTAGGGTTAGGGTTAGGGCTTGAATGAGAAGCAGACATTTTCTGATGCCTTTGCTGTGCTTTTGGAGGCAGTTGAAATGCAGGAAAAGTGTTCTTTTGTTGTTTCCTTGACGACAACTTTTGGCCCACATTTTCGATTTTTGCTAAGCCGCGCGGCTGTCGCTCAAAAATGGTTAAAAATGCAAAAATTTTCAAATGCCCTTTTTACGTGCTGAACTCTTTCGTTTTTTGTATTGGAATCCAAATAAAGTGATACTTTTAGCCAAACTTTAGTGGAAATTGTGATGCTGACCCCAATATGCCACATTGATGGGTTTAATACAAGTGCCCGAGCTAGGGGTAGGGTTAGGGCTTGAATGCGAAGCAGACATTTTCTGATGCCTTTGCTGTGCTTTTGGAGGCAGTTGAAATGCAGGAAAAGTGTTGTTTTGTTGTTTCCTTGACGACAACTTTTGGCCCACATTTTCGATTTTTGCTAAGCCGCGCGGCTGTCGCTCAAAAATGGTTAAAAATGCAAAAATTTTCAAATGCCCTTTTTACGTGCTGAACTCTTTCGTTTTTTGTATTGGAATCCAAATAAAGTGATACTTTTAGCCAAACTTTAGTGGAAATTGTGATGCTGACCCCAATATGCCACATTGATGGGTTTAATACAAGTGCCCGAGCTAGGGTTAGGGTTAGGGCTTGAATGTGAAGCAGACATTTTCTGATGCCTTTGCTGTGCTTTTGGAGGCAGTTGAAATGCAGGAAAAGTGTTGTTTTGTTGTTTCCTTGACGACAACTTTTGGCCCACATTTTCGATTTTTGCTAAGCCGCGCGGCTGTCGCTCAAAAATGGTTAAAAATGCAAAAATTTTCAAATGCCCTTTTTACGTGCTGAACTCTTTCGTTTTTTGTATTGGAATCCAAATAAAGTGATACTTTTAGCCAAACTTTAGTGGAAATTGTGATGCTGACCCCAATATGCCACAAATCACGCTTATTTCATGCAGAATTCCAGCTGCAGTTTACCCAACGAAAAATACTGGAAATGTCAAGCAGATTCAGTGCAGATGCACTGAAGATGCTTTAAAGCATTACATTAAATGTTTCTGATGAGTTTGGAGTCATTTGGGTAACTTTTGGAACACAGCACGTGAAGGCAAGGTTTTTGATGGGTTTAATACAAGTGCCCGAGCTAGGGTTAGGGTTAGGGCTTGAATGCGAAGCAGACATTTTCTGATGCCTTTGCTGTGCTTTTGGAGGCAGTTGAAATGCAGGAAAAGTGTTGTTTTGTTGTTTCCTTGACGACAACTTTTGGCCCACATTTTCGATTTTTGCTAAGCCGCGCGGCTGTCGCTCAAAAATGGTTAAAAATGCAAAAATTTTCAAATGCCCTTTTTACGTGCTGAACTCTTTCGTTTTTTGTATTGGAATCCAAATAAAGTGATACTTTTAGCCAAACTTTAGTGGAAATTGTGATGCTGACCCCAATATGCCACATTGATGGGTTTAATACAAGTGCCCGAGCTAGGGTTAGGGTTAGGGCTTGAATGCGAAGCAGACATTTTCTGATGCCTTTGCTGTGCTTTTGGAGGCAGTTGAAATGCAGGAAAACTGTTGTTTTGTTGTTTCCTTGACGACAACTTTTGGCCCACATTTTCGATTTTTGCTAAGCCGCGCGGCTGTCGCTCAAAAATGGTTAAAAATGCAAAAATTTTCAAATGCCCTTTTTACGTGCTGAACTCTTTCGTTTTTTGTATTGGAATCCAAATAAAGTGATACTTTTAGCCAAACTTTAGTGGAAATTGTGATGCTGACCCCAATATGCCACAAATCATGCTTATTTCATGCAGAATTCCAGCTGCAGTTTACCCAACGAAAAATACTGGAAATGTCAAGCGGATTCAGTGCAGATGCACTGAAGATGCTTTAAAGCATTACATTAAATGTTTCTGATGAGTTTGGAGTCATTTGGGTAACTTTTGGAACACAGCACGTGAAGGCAAGGTTTTTGATGGGTTTAATACAAGTGCCCGAGCTAGGGTTAGGGTTAGGGCTTGAATGAGAAGCAGACATTTTCTGATGCCTTTGCTGTGCTTTTGGAGGCAGTTGAAATGCAGGAAAAGTGTTGTTTTGTTGTTTACATGACGACAAACTTTTGGCCCACATTTGTGATTTTTGCTAAGCCGCGCGGCTGTCGCTCAGAAATGGTTAAAAATGCAAACATTTTCAAATACCCTTTTTACGTGCTAAACTCTTTTGTTTTTTGTATTGGAATCCAAATAAAGTGATACTTTTAGCCAAACTTTAGTGGAAATTGTGATGCTGACCCCAATATGCCACATTGATGGGTTTAATACAAGTGCCCGAGCTAGGGTTAGGGTTAGGGGTTGAATGAGAAGCAGACATTTTCTGATGCCTTTGCTGTGCTTTTGGAGGCAGTTGAAATGCAGGAAAAGTGTTGTTTTGTTGTTTCCTTGACGACAACTTTTGGCCCACATTTTCGTTTTTTGCTAAGCCGCGCGTCTGTCGCTCAAAAATGGTTAAAAATGCAAAAATTTTCAAATGCCCTTTTTACGTGCTGAACTCTTTTGTTTTTTGTATTGGAATCCAAATAAAGTGATACTTTTAGCCAAACTTTAGTGGAAATTGTGATGCTGACCCCAATATGCCACATTGATGGGTTTAATACAAGTGCCCGAGCTAGGGTTAGGGTTAGGGCTTGAATGCGAAGCAGACATTTTCTGATGCCTTTGCTGTGCTTTTGGAGGCAGTTGAAATGCAGGAAAAGTGTTGTTTTGTTGTTTCCTTGACGACAACTTTTGGCCCACATTTTCGATTTTTGCTAAGCCGCGCGGCTGTCGCTCAAAAATGGTTAAAAATGCAAAAATTTTCAAATGCCCTTTTTACGTGCTGAACTCTTTCGTTTTTTGTATTGGAATCCAAATAAAGTGATACTTTTAGCCAAACTTTAGTGGAAATTGTGATGCTGACCCCAATATGCCACATTGATGGGTTTAATACAAGTGCCCGAGCTAGGGTTAGGGTTAGAGCTTGAATGAGAAGCAGACATTTTCTGATGCCTTTGCTGTGCTTTTGGAGGCAGTTGAAATGCAGGAAAAGTGTTGTTTTGTTGTTTCCTTGACGACAACTTTTGGCCCACATTTGCGATTTTTGCTAAGCCGCGCGGCTGTCGCTCAAAAATGGTTAAAAATGCAAAAATTTTCAAATGCCCTTTTTACGTGCTGAACTCTTTCGTTTTTTGTATTGGAATCCAAATAAATTGATACTTTTAGCCAAACTTTAGTGGAAATTGTGATGCTGACCCCAATATGCCACATTGATGGGTTTAATACAAGTGCCCGAGCTAGGGTTAGGGTTAGGGCTTGAATGCGAAGCAGACATTTTCTGATGCCTTTGCTGTGCTTTTGGAGGCAGTTGAAATGCAGGAAAAGTGTTGTTTTGTTGTTTCCTTGACGACAACTTTTGGCCCACATTTTCGATTTTTGCTAAGCCGCGCGGCTGTCGCTCAAAAATGGTTAAAAATGCAAAAATTGTCAAATGCCCTTTTTACGTGCTGAACTCTTTCGTTTTTTGTATTGGAATCCAAATAAAGTGATACTTTTAGCCAAACTTTAGTGGAAATTGTGATGCTGACCCCAATATGCCACATTGATGGGTTTAATACAAGTGCTCGAGCTAGGGTTAGGGTTAGGGCTTGAATGCGAAGCAGACATTTTCTGATGCCTTTGCTGTGCTTTTGGAGGCAGTTGAAATGCAGGAAAAGTGTTGTTTTGTTGTTTCCTTGACGACAACTTTTGGCCCACATTTTCGATTTTTGCTAAGCCGCGCGGCTGTCGCTCAAAAATGGTTAAAAATGCAAAAATTTTCAAATGCCCTTTTTACGTGCTGAACTCTTTCGTTTTTTGTATTGGAATCCAAATAAAGTGATACTTTTAGCCAAACTTTAGTGGAAATTGTGATGCTGACCCCAATATGCCACATTGATGGGTTTAATACAAGTGCCCGAGCTAGGGTTAGGGTTAGGGCTTGAATGAGAAGCAGACATTTTCTGATGCCTTTGCTGTGCTTTTGGAGGCAGTTGAAATGCAGGAAAAGTGTTCTTTTGTTGTTTCCTTGACGACAACTTTTGGCCCACATTTTCGATTTTTGCTAAGCCGCGCGGCTGTCGCTCAAAAATGGTTAAAAATGCAAAAATTTTCAAATGCCCTTTTTACGTGCTGAACTCTTTCGTTTTTTGTATTGGAATCCAAATAAAGTGATACTTTTAGCCAAACTTTAGTGGAAATTGTGATGCTGACCCTAATATGCCACATTGATGGGTTTAATACAAGTGACCGAGCTAGGGTTAGGGTAAGGGCTTGAATGTGAAGCAGACATTTTCTGATGCCTTTGCTGTGCTTTTGGAGGCAGTTGAAATGCAGGAAAAGTGTTGTTTTGTTGTTTCCTTGACGACAACTTTTGGCCCACATTTTCGATTTTTGCTAAGCCGCGCGGCTGTCGCTCAAAAATGGTTAAAAATGCAAAAATTTTCAAATGCCCTTTTTACGTGCTGAACTCTTTCGTTTTTTGTATTGGAATCCAAATAAAGTGATACTTTTAGCCAAACTTTAGTGGAAATTGTGATGCTGACCCCAATATGCCACAAATCACGCTTATTTCATGCAGAATTCCAGCTGCAGTTTACCCAACGAAAAATACTGGAAATGTCAAGCAGATTCAGTGCAGATGCACTGAAGATGCTTTAAAGCATTACATTAAATGTTTCTGATGAGTTTGGAGTCATTTGGGTAACTTTTGGAACACAGCACGTGAAGGCAAGGTTTTTGATGGGTTTAATACAAGTGCCCGAGCTAGGGTTAGGGTTAGGGCTTGAATGAGAAGCAGACATTTTCTGATGCCTTTGCTGTGCTTTTGGAGGCAGTTGAAATGCAGGAAAAGTGTTGTTTTGTTGTTTCCTTGACGACAACTTTTGGCCCACATTTTCGATTTTTGCTAAGCCGCGCGGCTGTCGCTCAAAAATGGTTAAAAATGCAAAAATTTTCAAATGCCCTTTTTACGTGCTGAACTCTTTCGTTTTTTGTATTGGAATCCAAATAAAGTGATACATTTAGCCAAACTTTAGTGGAAATTGTGATGCTGACCCCAATATGCCACATTGATGGGTTTAATACAAGTGCCCGAGCTAGGGTTAGGGTTAGAGCTTGAATGAGAAGCAGACATTTTCTGATGCCTTTGCTGTGCTTTTGGAGGCAGTTGAAATGCAGGAAAACTGTTGTTTTGTTGTTTCCTTGACGACAACTTTTGGCCCACATTTTCGATTTTTGCTAAGCCGCGCGGCTGTCGCTCAAAAATGGTTAAAAATGCAAAAATTTTCAATTGCCCTTTTTACGTGCTGAACTCTTTCGTTTTTTGTATTGGAATCCAAATAAAGTGATACTTTTAGCCAAACTTTAGTGGAAATTGTGATGCTGACCCCAATATGCCACAAATCATGCTTATTTCATGCAGAATTCCAGCTGCAGTTTACCCAACGAAAAATACTGGAAATGTCAAGCGGATTCAGTGCAGATGCACTGAAGATGCTTTAAAACATTACATTAAATGTTTCTGATGAGTTTGGAGTCATTTGGGTAACTTTTGGAACACAGCACGTGAAGGCAAGGTTTTTGATGGGTTTAATACAAGTGCCCGAGCTAGGGTTAGGGTTAGGGCTTGAATGAGAAGCAGACATTTTCTGATGCCTTTGCTGTGCTTTTGGAGGCAGTTGAAATGCAGGAAAAGTGTTGTTTTGTTGTTTACATGACGACAAACTTTTGGCCCACATTTGTGATTTTTGCTAAGCCGCGCGGCTGTCGCTCAGAAATGGTTAAAAATGCAAACATTTTCAAATACCCTTTTTACGTGCTAAACTCTTTTGTTTTTTGTATTGGAATCCAAATAAAGTGATACTTTTAGCCAAACTTTAGTGGAAATTGTGATGCTGACCCCAATATGCCACATTGATGGGTTTAATACAAGTGCCCGAGCTAGGGTTAGGGTTAGGGGTTGAATGAGAAGCAGACATTTTCTGATGCCTTTGCTGTGCTTTTGGAGGCAGTTGAAATGCAGGAAAAGTGTTGTTTTGTTGTTTCCTTGACGACAACTTTTGGCCCACATTTTCGATTTTTGCTAAGCCGCGCGGCTGTCGCTCAAAAATGGTTAAAAATGCAAAAATTTTCAAATGCCCTTTTTACGTGCTGAACTCTTTCGTTTTTTGTATTGGAATCCAAATAAAGTGATACTTTTAGCCAAACTTTAGTGGAAATTGTGATGCTGACCCTAATATGCCACATTGATGGGTTTAATACAAGTGCCCGAGCTAGGGTTAGGGTTAGAGCTTGAATGAGAAGCAGACATTTTCTGATGCCTTTGCTGTGCTTTTGGAGGCAGTTGAAATGCAGGAAAAGTGTTGTTTTGTTGTTTCCTTGACGACAACTTTTGGCCCACATTTGCGATTTTTGCTAAGCCGCGCGGCTGTCGCTCAAAAATGGTTTAAAATGCAAAAATTTTCAAATACCCTTTTTACATGCTAAACTCTTTCGTATTTTGTATTGGAATCCAAATAAAGTGATACTTCTAGCCAAACTTTAGTGGAAATTGTGATGCTGACCCCAATATGTCACATTGATGGGTTTAATACAAGTGCCCGAGCTAGGGTTAGGGTTAGGGCTTGAATGAGAAGCAGACATTTTCTGATGCCTTTGCTGTGCTTTTGGAGGCAGTTGAAATGCAGGAAAAGTGTTGTTTTGTTGTTTACATGACGACAACTTTTGGCCCACATTTGTGATTTTTGCTAAGCCGCGCGGCTGTCGCTCAAAAATGGTTAAAAATGCAAAAATTTTCAAATGCCCTTTTTATGTGCTGAACTCTTTCGTTTTTTGTATTGGAATCCAAATAAAGTGATACTTTTAGCCAAACTTTAGTGGAAATTGTGATGCTGACCCCAATATGCCACATTGATGGGTTTAATACAAGTGCTCGAGCTAGGGTTAGGGTTAGGGCTTGAATGCGAAGCAGACATTTTCTGATGCCTTTGCTGTGCTTTTGGAGGCAGTTGAAATGCAGGAAAAGTGTTGTTTTGTTGTTTCCTTGACGACAACTTTTGGCCCACATTTTCGATTTTTGCTAAGCCGCGCGGCTGTCGCTCAAAAATGGTTAAAAATGCAAAAATTTTCAAATGCCCTTTTTACGTGCTGAACTCTTTCGTTTTTTGTATTGGAATCCAAATAAAGTGATACTTTTAGCCAAACTTTAGTGGAAATTGTGATGCTGACCCCAATATGCCACATTGATGGGTTTAATACAAGTGCCCGAGCTAGGGTTAGGGTTAGAGCTTGAATGAGAAGCAGACATTTTCTGATGCCTTTGCTGTGCTTTTGGAGGCAGTTGAAATGCAGGAAAAGTGTTCTTTTGTTGTTTCCTTGACGACAACTTTTGGCCCACATTTTCGATTTTTGCTAAGCCGCGCGGCTGTCGCTCAAAAATGGTTAAAAATGCAAAAATTTTCAAATGCCCTTTTTACGTGCTGAACTCTTTCGTTTTTTGTATTGGAATCCAAATAAAGTGATACTTTTAGCCAAACTTTAGTGGAAATTGTGATGCTGACCCCAATATGCCACATTGATGGGTTTAATACAAGTGCCCGAGCTAGGGTTAGGGTTAGGGCTTGAATGAGAAGCAGACATTTTCTGATGCCTTTGCTGTGCTTTTGGAGGCAGTTGAAATGCAGGAAAAGTGTTCTTTTGTTGTTTCCTTGACGACAACTTTTGGCCCACATTTTCGATTTTTGCTAAGCCGCGCGGCTGTCGCTCAAAAATGGTTAAAAATGCAAAAATTTTCAAATGCCCTTTTTACGTGCTGAACTCTTTCGTTTTTTGTATTGGAATCCAAATAAAGTGATACTTTTAGCCAAACTTTAGTGGAAATTGTGATGCTGACCCCAATATGCCACATTGATGGGTTTAATACAAGTGCCCGAGCTAGGGGTAGGGTTAGGGCTTGAATGCGAAGCAGACATTTTCTGATGCCTTTTCTGTGCTTTTGGAGGCAGTTGAAATGCAGGAAAAGTGTTGTTTTGTTGTTTCCTTGACGACAACTTTTGGCCCACATTTTCGATTTTTGCTAAGCCGCGCGGCTGTCGCTCAAAAATGGTTAAAAATGCAAAAATTTTCAAATGCCCTTTTTACGTGCTGAACTCTTTCGTTTTTTGTATTGGAATCCAAATAAAGTGATACTTTTAGCCAAACTTTAGTGGAAATTGTGATGCTGACCCCAATATGCCACATTGATGGGTTTAATACAAGTGACCGAGCTAGGGTTAGGGTAAGGGCTTGAATGTGAAGCAGACATTTTCTGATGCCTTTGCTGTGCTTTTGGAGGCAGTTGAAATGCAGGAAAAGTGTTGTTTTGTTGTTTCCTTGACGACAACTTTTGGCCCACATTTTCGATTTTTGCTAAGCCGCGCGGCTGTCGCTCAAAAATGGTTAAAAATGCAAAAATTTTCAAATGCCCTTTTTACGTGCTGAACTCTTTCGTTTTTTGTATTGGAATCCAAATAAAGTGATACTTTTAGCCAAACTTTAGTGGAAATTGTGATGCTGACCCCAATATGCCACAAATCACGCTTATTTCATGCAGAATTCCAGCTGCAGTTTACCCAACGAAAAATACTGGAAATGTCAAGCAGATTCAGTGCAGATGCACTGAAGATGCTTTAAAGCATTACATTAAATGTTTCTGATGAGTTTGGAGTCATTTGGGTAACTTTTGGAACACAGCACGTGAAGGCAAGGTTTTTGATGGGTTTAATACAAGTGCCCGAGCTAGGGTTAGGGTTAGGGCTTGAATGAGAAGCAGACATTTTCTGATGCCTTTGCTGTGCTTTTGGAGGCAGTTGAAATGCAGGAAAAGTGTTGTTTTGTTGTTTCCTTGACGACAACTTTTGGCCCACATTTTCGATTTTTGCTAAGCCGCGCGGCTGTCGCTCAAAAATGGTTAAAAATGCAAAAATTTTCAAATGCCCTTTTTACGTGCTGAACTCTTTCGTTTTTTGTATTGGAATCCAAATAAAGTGATACATTTAGCCAAACTTTAGTGGAAATTGTGATGCTGACCCCAATATGCCACATTGATGGGTTTAATACAAGTGCCCGAGCTAGGGTTAGGGTTAGAGCTTGAATGAGAAGCAGACATTTTCTGATGCCTTTGCTGTGCTTTTGGAGGCAGTTGAAATGCAGGAAAACTGTTGTTTTGTTGTTTCCTTGACGACAACTTTTGGCCCACATTTTCGATTTTTGCTAAGCCGCGCGGCTGTCGCTCAAAAATGGTTAAAAATGCAAAAATTTTCAAATGCCCTTTTTACGTGCTGAACTCTTTCGTTTTTTGTATTGGAATCCAAATAAAGTGATACTTTTAGCCAAACTTTAGTGGAAATTGTGATGCTGACCCCAATATGCCACAAATCATGCTTATTTCATGCAGAATTCCAGCTGCAGTTTACCCAACGAAAAATACTGGAAATGTCAAGCGGATTCAGTGCAGATGCACTGAAGATGCTTTAAAGCATTACATTAAATGTTTCTGATGAGTTTGGAGTCATTTGGGTAACTTTTGGAACACAGCACGTGAAGGCAAGGTTTTTGATGGGTTTAATACAAGTGCCCGAGCTAGGGTTAGGGTTAGGGCTTGAATGAGAAGCAGACATTTTCTGATGCCTTTGCTGTGCTTTTGGAGGCAGTTGAAATGCAGGAAAAGTGTTGTTTTGTTGTTTACATGACGACAAACTTTTGGCCACATTTGTGATTTTTGCTAAGCCGCGCGGCTGTCGCTCAGAAATGGTTAAAAATGCAAACATTTTCAAATACCCTTTTTACGTGCTAAACTCTTTTGTTTTTTGTATTGGAATCCAAATAAAGTGATACTTTTAGCCAAACTTTAGTGGAAATTGTGATGCTGACCCCAATATGCCACATTGATGGGTTTAATACAAGTGCCCGAGCTAGGGTTAGGGTTAGGGGTTGAATGAGAAGCAGACATTTTCTGATGCCTTTGCTGTGCTTTTGGAGGCAGTTGAAATGCAGGAAAAGTGTTGTTTTGTTGTTTCCTTGACGACAACTTTTGGCCCACATTTTCGATTTTTGCTAAGCCGCGCGGCTGTCGCTCAAAAATGGTTAAAAATGCAAAAATTTTCAAATGCCCTTTTTACGTGCTGAACTCTTTCGTTTTTTGTATTGGAATCCAAATAAAGTGATACTTTTAGCCAAACTTTAGTGGAAATTGTGATGCTGACCCCAATATGCCACATTGATGGGTTTAATACAAGTGCCCGAGCTAGGGTTAGGGTTAGGGCTTGAATGCGAAGCAGACATTTTCTGATGCCTTTGCTGTGCTTTTGGAGGCAGTTGAAATGCAGGAAAAGTGTTGTTTTGTTGTTTCCTTGACGACAACTTTTGGCCCACATTTTCGATTTTTGCTAAGCCGCGCGGCTGTCGCTCAAAAATGGTTAAAAATGCAAAAATTTTCAAATGCCCTTTTTACGTGCTGAACTCTTTCGTTTTTTGTATTGGAATCCAAATAAAGTGATACTTTTAGCCAAACTTTAGTGGAAATTGTGATGCTGACCCCAATATGCCACATTGATGGGTTTAATACAAGTGCCCGAGCTAGGGTTAGGGTTAGGGCTTGAATGAGAAGCAGACATTTTCTGATGCCTTTGCTGTGCTTTTGGAGGCAGTTGAAATGCAGGAAAAGTGTTGTTTTGTTGTTTACATGACGACAACTTTTGGCCCACATTTGTGATTTTTGCTAAGCCGCGCGGCTGTCGCTCAAAAATGGTTAAAAATGCAAAAATTTTCAAATGCCCTTTTTATGTGCTGAACTCTTTCGTTTTTTGTATTGGAATCCAAATAAAGTGATACTTTTAGCCAAACTTTAGTGGAAATTGTGATGCTGACCCCAATATGCCACATTGATGGGTTTAATACAAGTGCTCGAGCTAGGGTTAGGGTTAGGGCTTGAATGCGAAGCAGACATTTTCTGATGCCTTTGCTGTGCTTTTGGAGGCAGTTGAAATGCAGGAAAACTGTTGTTTTGTTGTTTCCTTGACGACAACTTTTGGCCCACATTTTCGATTTTTGCTAAGCCGCGCGGCTGTCGCTCAAAAATGGTTAAAAATGCAAAAATTTTCAAATGCCCTTTTTACGTGCTGAACTCTTTCGTTTTTTGTATTGGAATCCAAATAAATTGATACTTTTAGCCAAACTTTAGTGGAAATTGTAATGCTGACCCCAATATGCCACATTGATGGGTTTAATACAAGTGCCCGAGCTAGGGTTAGGGTTAGAGCTTGAATGAGAAGCAGACATTTTCTGATGCCTTTGCTGTGCTTTTGGAGGCAGTTGAAATGCAGGAAAAGTGTTGTTTTGTTGTTTCCTTGACGACAACTTTTGGCCCACATTTGCGATTTTTGCTAAGCCGCGCGGCTGTCGCTCAAAAATGGTTAAAAATGCAAAAATTTTCAAATGCCCTTTTTACGTGCTAAACTCTTTCGTTTTTTGTATTGGAATCCAAATAAAGTGATACTTCTAGCCAAACTTTAGTGGAAATTGTGATGCTGACCCCAATATGTCACATTGATGGGTTTAATACAAGTGCCCGAGCTAGGGTTAGGGTTAGGGCTTGAATGAGAAGCAGACATTTTCTGATGCCTTTGCTGTGCTTTTGGAGGCAGTTGAAATGCAGGAAAAGTGTTGTTTTGTTGTTTACATGACGACAACTTTTGGCCCACATTTGTGATTTTTGCTAAGCCGCGCGGCTGTCGCTCAAAAATGGTTAAAAATGCAAAAATTTTCAAATGCCCTTTTTATGTGCTGAACTCTTTCGTTTTTTGTATTGGAATCCAAATAAAGTGATACTTTTAGCCAAACTTTAGTGGAAATTGTGATGCTGACCCCAATATGCCACATTGATGGGTTTAATACAAGTGCTCGAGCTAGGGTTAGGGTTAGGGCTTGAATGCGAAGCAGACATTTTCTGATGCCTTTGCTGTGCTTTTGGAGGCAGTTGAAATGCAGGAAAAGTGTTGTTTTGTTGTTTCCTTGACGACAACTTTTGGCCCACATTTTCGATTTTTGCTAAGCCGCGCGGCTGTCGCTCAAAATGGTTAAAAATGCAAAAATTTTCAAATGCCCTTTTTACGTGCTGAACTCTTTCGTTTTTTGTATTGGAATCCAAATAAAGTGATACTTTTAGCCAAACTTTAGTGGAAATTGTGATGCTGACCCCAATATGCCACATTGATGGGTTTAATACAAGTGCCCGAGCTAGGGTTAGGGTTAGAGCTTGAATGAGAAGCAGACATTTTCTGATGCCTTTGCTGTGCTTTTGGAGGCAGTTGAAATGCAGGAAAAGTGTTGTTTTGTTGTTTCCTTGACGACAACTTTTGGCCCACATTTTCGATTTTTGCTAAGCCGCGCGGCTGTCGCTCAAAAATGGTTAAAAATGCAAAAATTTTCATATGCCCTTTTTACGTGCTGAACTCTTTCGTTTTTTGTATTGGAATCCAAATAAAGTGATACTTTTAGCCAAACTTTAGTGGAAATTGTGATGCTGACCCCAATATGCCACATTGATGGGTTTAATACAAGTGCTCGAGCTAGGGTTAGGGTTAGGGCTTGAATGCGAAGCAGACATTTTCTGATGCCTTTGCTGTGCTTTTGGAGGCAGTTGAAATGCAGGAAAACTGTTGTTTTGTTGTTTCCTTGACGACAACTTTTGGCCCACATTTGCGATTTTTGCTAAGCCGCGCGGCTGTCGCTCAAAAATGGTTAAAAATGCAAAAATTTTCAAATGCCCTTTTTACGTGCTGAACTCTTTCGTTTTTTGTATTGGAATCCAAATAAAGTGATACTTTTAGCCAAACTTTAGTGGAAATTGTGATGCTGACCCCAATATGCCACATTGATGGGTTTAATACAAGTGCCCGAGCTAGGGTTAGGGTTAGGGCTTGAATGCGAAGCAGACATTTTCTGATGCCTTTGCTGTGCTTTTGGAGGCAGTTGAAATGCAGGAAAAGTGTTGTTTTGTTGTTTCCTTGACGACAACTTTTGGCCCACATTTTCGATTTTTGCTAAGCCGCGCGGCTGTCGCTCAAAAATGGTTAAAAATGCAAAAATTTTCAAATGCCCTTTTTACGTGCTGAACTCTTTCGTTTTTTGTATTGGAATCCAAATAAAGTGATACTTTTAGCCAAACTTTAGTGGAAATTGTGATGCTGACCCCAATATGCCACATTGATGGGTTTAATACAAGTGCCCGAGCTAGGGTTAGGGTTAGGGCTTGAATGAGAAGCAGACATTTTCTGATGCCTTTGCTGTGCTTTTGGAGGCAGTTGAAATGCAGGAAAAGTGTTGTTTTGTTGTTTCCTTGACGACAACTTTTGGCCCACATTTTCGATTTTTGCTAAGCCGCGCGGCTGTCGCTCAAAAATGGTTAAAAATGCAAAAATTTTCAAATGCCCTTTTTACGTGCTGAACTCTTTCGTTTTTTGTATTGGAATCCAAATAAAGTGATACTTTTAGCCAAACTTTAGTGGAAATTGTGATGCTGACCCCAATATGCCACATTGATGGGTTTAATACAAGTGCTCGAGCTAGGGTTAGGGTTAGGGCTTGAATGCGAAGCAGACATTTTCTGATGCCTTTGCTGTGCTTTTGGAGGCAGTTGAAATGCAGGAAAACTGTTGTTTTGTTGTTTCCTGGACGACAACTTTTGGCCCACATTTTCGATTTTTGCTAAGCCGCGCGGCTGTCACTCAAAAATGGTTAAAAATGCAAAAATTTTCAAATGCCCTTTTTACGTGCTGAACTCTTTCGTTTTTTGTATTGGAATCCAAATAAAGTGATACTTTTAGCCAAACTTTAGTGGAAATTGTGATGCTGACCCCAATATGCCACAAATCATGCTTATTTCATGCAGAATTCCAGCTGCAGTTTACCCAACGAAAAATACTGGAAATGTCAAGCAGATTCAGTGCAGATGCACTGAAGATGCTTTAAAGCATTACATTAAATGTTTCTGATGAGTTTGGAGTCATTTGGGTAACTTTTGGAACACAGCACGTGAAGGCAAGGTTTTTGATGGGTTTAATACAAGTGCCCGAGCTAGGGTAGGGTTAGGGCTTGAATGCGAAGCAGACATTTTCTGATGCCTTTGCTGTGCTTTTGGAGGCAGTTGAAATGCAGGAAAACTGTTGTTTTGTTGTTTCCTTGACGACAACTTTTGGCCCACATTTTCGATTTTTGCTAAGCCGCGCGGCTGTCGCTCAAAAATGGTTAAAAATGCAAAAATTTTCAAATGCCCTTTTTACGTGCTGAACTCTTTCGTTTTTTGTATTGGAATCCAAATAAAGTGATACTTTTAGCCAAACTTTAGTGGAAATTGTGATGCTGACCCCAATATGCCACATTGATGGGTTTAATACAAGTGCCCGAGCTAGGGTTAGGGTTAGGGCTTGAATGCGAAGCAGACATTTTCTGATGCCTTTGCTGTGCTTTTGGAGGCAGTTGAAATGCAGGAAAAGTGTTGTTTTGTTGTTTCCTTGACGACAACTTTTGGCCCACAATTTCGATTTTTGCTAAGCCGCGCGGCTGTCGCTCAAAAATGGTTAAAAATGCAAAAATTTTCAAATGCCCTTTTTACGTGCTGAACTCTTTCGTTTTTTGTATTGGAATCCAAATAAAGTGATACTTTTAGCCAAACTTTATTGGAAATTGTGATGCTGACCCCAATATGCCACATTGATGGGTTTAATACAAGTGCCCGAGCTAGGGTTAGGGTTAGGGCTTGAATGAGAAGCAGACATTTTCTGATGCCTTTGCTGTGCTTTTGGAGGCAGTTGAAATGCAGGAAAAGTGTTGTTTTGTTGTTTCCTTGACGACAACTTTTGGCCCACATTTTCGATTTTTGCTAAGCCGCGCGGCTGTCGCTCAAAAATGGTTAAAAATGCAAAAATTTTCAAATGCCCTTTTTACGTGCTGAACTCTTTCGTTTTTTGTATTGGAATCCAAATAAAGTGATACTTTTAGCCAAACTTTAGTGGAAATTGTGATGCTGACCCCAATATGCCACATTGATGGGTTTAATACAAGTGCTCGAGCTAGGGTTAGGGTTAGGGCTTGAATGCGAAGCAGACATTTTCTGATGCCTTTGCTGTGCTTTTGGAGGCAGTTGAAATGCAGGAAAACTGTTGTTTTGTTGTTTCCTTGACGACAACTTTTGGCCCACATTTTCGATTTTTGCTAAGCCGCGCGGCTGTCACTCAAAAATGGTTAAAAATGCAAAAATTTTCAAATGCCCTTTTTACGTGCTGAACTCTTTCGTTTTTTGTATTGGAATCCAAATAAAGTGATACTTTTAGCCAAACTTT
The DNA here is from genome assembly GCF_059453375.1 of Lepisosteus platostomus. Classification (NCBI taxonomy): domain Eukaryota; kingdom Metazoa; phylum Chordata; class Actinopteri; order Semionotiformes; family Lepisosteidae; genus Lepisosteus; species Lepisosteus platostomus. The sequence goes on from NC_142622.1 coordinate 12,395,811, forward strand.
AGTGGAAATTGTGATGCTGACCCCAATATGCCACAAATCATGCTTATTTCATGCAGAATTCCAGCTGCAGTTTACCCAACGAAAAATACTGGAAATGTCAAGCAGATTCAGTGCAGATGCACTGAAGATGCTTTAAAGCATTACATTAAATGTTTCTGATGAGTTTGGAGTCATTTGGGTAACTTTTGGAACACAGCACGTGAAGGCAAGGTTTTTGATGGGTTTAATACAAGTGCCCGAGCTAGGGTAGGGTTAGGGCTTGAATGAGAAGCAGACATTTTCTGATGCCTTTGCTGTGCTTTTGGAGGCAGTTGAAATGCAGGAAAAGTGTTGTTTTGTTGTTTCCTTGACGACAACTTTAGGCCCACATTTTCGATTTTTGCTAAGCCGCGCGGCTGTCGCTCAAAAATGGTTAAAAATGCAAAAATTTTCAAATGCCCTTTTTACGTGCTGAACTCTTTCGTTTTTTGTATTGGAATCCAAATAAAGTGATACTTTTAGCCAAACTTTAGTGGAAATTGTGATGCTTACCCCAATATGCCACAAATCATGCTTATTTCATGCAGAATTCCAGCTGCAGTTTACCCAACGAAAAATACTGGAAATGTCAAGCAGATTCAGTGCAGATGCACTGAAGATGCTTTAAAGCATTACATTAAATGTTTCTGATGAGTTTGGAGTCATTTGGGTAACTTTTGGAACACAGCACGTGAAGGCAAGGTTTTTGATGGGTTTAATACAAGTGCCCGAGCTAGGGTTAGGGTTAGGGCTTGAATGAGAAGCAGACATTTTCTGATGCCTTTGCTGTGCTTTTGGAGGCAGTTGAAATGCAGGAAAAGTGTTGTTTTGTTGTTTACATGACGACAAACTTTTGGCCCACATTTGTGATTTTTGCTAAGCCGCGCGGCTGTCGCTCAGAAATGGTTAAAAATGCAAACATTTTCAAATACCCTTTTTACGTGCTAAACTCTTTTGTTTTTTGTATTGGAATCCAAATAAAGTGATACTTTTAGCCAAACTTTAGTGGAAATTGTGATGCTGACCCCAATATGCCACATTGATGGGTTTAATACAAGTGCCCGAGCTAGGGTTAGGGTTAGAGCTTGAATGAGAAGCAGACATTTTCTGATGCCTTTGCTGTGCTTTTGGAGGCAGTTGAAATGCAGGAAAAGTGTTCTTTTGTTGTTTCCTTGACGACAACTTTTGGCCCACATTTTCGATTTTTGCTAAGCCGCGCGGCTGTCGCTCAAAAATGGTTAAAAATGCAAAAATTTTCAAATGCCCTTTTTACGTGCTGAACTCTTTCGTTTTTTGTATTGGAATCCAAATAAAGTGATACTTTTAGCCAAACTTTAGTGGAAATTGTGATGCTGACCCCAATATGCCACATTGATGGGTTTTATACAAGTGCCCGAGCTAGGGTTAGGGTTACGGCTTGAATGAGAAGCAGACATTTTCTGATGCCTTTGCTGTGCTTTTGGAGGCAAATGAAATGCAGGAAAAGTGTTGTTTTGTTGATTACATGACGACAACTTTTGGCCCACATTTGTGATTTTTGCTAAGCCGCGCGGCTGTCGCTCAAAAATGGTTAAAAATGCAAAAATTTTCAAATGCCCTTTTTATGTGCTGAACTCTTTCGTTTTTTGTATTGGAATCCAAATAAAGTGATACTTTTAGCCAAACTTTAGTGGAAATTGTGATGCTGACCCCAATATGCCACATTGATGGGTTTAATACAAGTGCTCGAGCTAGGGTTAGGGTTAGGGCTTGAATGCGAAGCAGACATTTTCTGATGCCTTTGCTGTGCTTTTGGAGGCAGTTGAAATGCAGGAAAAGTGTTGTTTTGTTGTTTCCTTGACGACAACTTTTGGCCCACATTTTCGATTTTTGCTAAGCCGCGCGGCTGTCGCTCAAAAATGGTTAAAAATGCAAAAATTTTCAAATGCCCTTTTTACGTGCTGAACTCTTTCGTTTTTTGTATTGGAATCCAAATAAAGTGATACTTTTAGCCAAACTTTAGTGGAAATTGTGATGCTGACCCCAATATGCCACATTGATGGGTTTAATACAAGTGCCCGAGCTAGGGTTAGGGTTAGAGCTTGAATGAGAAGCAGACATTTTCTGATGCCTTTGCTGTGCTTTTGGAGGCAGTTGAAATGCAGGAAAAGTGTTCTTTTGTTGTTTCCTTGACGACAACTTTTGGCCCACATTTTCGATTTTTGCTAAGCCGCGCGGCTGTCGCTCAAAAATGGTTAAAAATGCAAAAATTTTCAAATGCCCTTTTTACGTGCTGAACTCTTTCGTTTTTTGTATTGGAATCCAAATAAAGTGATACTTTTAGCCAAACTTTAGTGGAAATTGTGATGCTGACCCCAATATGCCACATTGATGGGTTTAATACAAGTGCCCGAGCTATGGTTAGGGTTAGGGCTTGAATGAGAAGCAGACATTTTCTGATGCCTTTGCTGTGCTTTTGGAGGCAGTTGAAATGCAGGAAAAGTGTTCTTTTGTTGTTTCCTTGACGACAACTTTTGGCCCACATTTTCGATTTTTGCTAAGCCGCGCGGCTGTCGCTCAAAAATGGTTAAAAATGCAAAAATTTTCAAATGCCCTTTTTACGTGCTGAACTCTTTCGTTTTTTGTATTGGAATCCAAATAAAGTGATACTTTTAGCCAAACTTTAGTGGAAATTGTGATGCTGACCCCAATATGCCACATTGATGGGTTTAATACAAGTGCCCGAGCTAGGGGTAGGGTTAGGGCTTGAATGCGAAGCAGACATTTTCTGATGCCTTTGCTGTGCTTTTGGAGGCAGTTGAAATGCAGGAAAAGTGTTGTTTTGTTGTTTCCTTGACGACAACTTTTGGCCCACATTTTCGATTTTTGCTAAGCCGCGCGGCTGTCGCTCAAAAATGGTTAAAAATGCAAAAATTTTCAAATGCCCTTTTTACGTGCTGAACTCTTTCGTTTTTTGTATTGGAATCCAAATAAAGTGATACTTTTAGCCAAACTTTAGTGGAAATTGTGATGCTGACCCCAATATGCCACAAATCATGCTTATTTCATGCAGAATTCCAGCTGCAGTTTACCCAACGAAAAATACTGGAAATGTCAAGCGGATTCAGTGCAGATGCACTGAAGATGCTTTAAAGCATTACATTAAATGTTTCTGATGAGTTTGGAGTCATTTGGGTAACTTTTGGAACACAGCACGTGAAGGCAAGGTTTTTGATGGGTTTAATACAAGTGCCCGAGCTAGGGTTAGGGTTAGGGCTTGAATGAGAAGCAGACATTTTCTGATGCCTTTGCTGTGCTTTTGGAGGCAGTTGAAATGCAGGAAAAGTGTTGTTTTGTTGTTTACATGACGACAAACTTTTGGCCCACATTTGTGATTTTTGCTAAGCCGCGCGGCTGTCGCTCAGAAATGGTTAAAAATGCAAAAATTTTCAAATGCCCTTTTTACGTGCTGAACTCTTTCGTTTTTTGTATTGGAATCCAAATAAAGTGATACTTTTAGCCAAACTTTAGTGGAAATTGTGATGCTGACCCCAATATGCCACATTGATGGGTTTAATACAAGTGCCCGAGCTAGGGTTAGGGTTAGGGCTTGAATGCGAAGCAGACATTTTCTGATGCCTTTGCTGTGCTTTTGGAGGCAGTTGAAATGCAGGAAAAGTGTTGTTTTGTTGTTTCCTTGACGACAACTTTTGGCCCACATTTTCGATTTTTGCTAAGCCGCGCGGCTGTCGCTCAAAAATGGTTAAAAATGCAAAAATTTTCAAATGCCCTTTTTACGTGCTGAACTCTTTCGTTTTTTGTATTGGAATCCAAATAAAGTGATACTTTTAGCCAAACTTTAGTGGAAATTGTGATGCTGACCCCAATATGCCACATTGATGGGTTTAATACAAGTGCCCGAGCTAGGGTTAGGGTTAGAGCTTGAATGAGAAGCAGACATTTTCTGATGCCTTTGCTGTGCTTTTGGAGGCAGTTGAAATGCAGGAAAAGTGTTGTTTTGTTGTTTCCTTGACGACAACTTTTGGCCCACATTTGCGATTTTTGCTAAGCCGCGCGGCTGTCGCTCAAAAATGGTTTAAAATGCAAAAATTTTCAAATACCCTTTTTACATGCTAAACTCTTTCGTTTTTTGTATTGGAATCCAAATAAAGTGATACTTCTAGCCAAACTTTAGTGGAAATTGTGATGCTGACCCCAATATGCCACATTGATGGGTTTAATACAAGTGCCCGAGCTAGGGTTAGGGTTAGGGCTTGAATGAGAAGCAGACATTTTCTGATGCCTTTGCTGTGCTTTTGGAGGCAGTTGAAATGCAGGAAAAGTGTTGTTTTGTTGTTTACATGACGACAACTTTTGGCCCACATTTGTGATTTTTGCTAAGCCGCGCGGCTGTCGCTCAAAAATGGTTAAAAATGCAAAAATTTTCAAATGCCCTTTTTATGTGCTGAACTCTTTCGTTTTTTGTATTGGAATCCAAATAAAGTGATACTTTTAGCCAAACTTTAGTGGAAATTGTGATGCTGACCCCAATATGCCACATTGATGGGTTTAATACAAGTGCTCGAGCTAGGGTTAGGGTTAGGGCTTGAATGCGAAGCAGACATTTTCTGATGCCTTTGCTGTGCTTTTGGAGGCAGTTGAAATGCAGGAAAACTGTTGTTTTGTTGTTTCCTTGACGACAACTTTTGGCCCACATTTTCGATTTTTGCTAAGCCGCGCGGCTGTCGCTCAAAAATGGTTAAAAATGCAAAAATTTTCAAATGCCCTTTTTACGTGCTGAACTCTTTCGTTTTTTGTATTGGAATCCAAATAAATTGATACTTTTAGCCAAACTTTAGTGGAAATTGTGATGCTGACCCCAATATGCCACATTGATGGGTTTAATACAAGTGCCCGAGCTAGGGTTAGGGTTAGGGCTTGAATGCGAAGCAGACATTTTCTGATGCCTTTGCTGTGCTTTTGGAGGCAGTTGAAATGCAGGAAAAGTGTTGTTTTGTTGTTTCCTTGACGACAACTTTTGGCCCACATTTTCGATTTTTGCTAAGCCGCGCGGCTGTCGCTCAAAAATGGTTAAAAATGCAAAAATTGTCAAATGCCCTTTTTACGTGCTGAACTCTTTCGTTTTTTGTATTGGAATCCAAATAAAGTGATACTTTTAGCCAAACTTTAGTGGAAATTGTGATGCTGACCCCAATATGCCACATTGATGGGTTTAATACAAGTGCCCGAGCTAGGGTTAGGGTTAGAGCTTGAATGAGAAGCAGACATTTTCTGATGCCTTTGCTGTGCTTTTGGAGGCAGTTGAAATGCAGGAAAAGTGTTGTTTTGTTGTTTCCTTGACGACAACTTTTGGCCCACATTTGCGATTTTTGCTAAGCCGCGCGGCTGTCGCTCAAAAATGGTTTAAAATGCAAAAATTTTCAAATACCCTTTTTACATGCTAAACTCTTTCGTTTTTTGTATTGGAATCCAAATAAAGTGATACTTCTAGCCAAACTTTAGTGGAAATTGTGATGCTGACCCCAATATGTCACATTGATGGGTTTAATACAAGTGCCCGAGCTAGGGTTAGGGTTAGGGCTTGAATGAGAAGCAGACATTTTCTGATGCCTTTGCTGTGCTTTTGGAGGCAGTTGAAATGCAGGAAAAGTGTTGTTTTGTTGTTTACATGACGACAACTTTTGGCCCACATTTGTGATTTTTGCTAAGCCGCGCGGCTGTCGCTCAAAAATGGTTAAAAATGCAAAAATTTTCAAATGCCCTTTTTATGTGCTGAACTCTTTCGTTTTTTGTATTGGAATCCAAATAAAGTGATACTTTTAGCCAAACTTTAGTGGAAATTGTGATGCTGACCCCAATATGCCACATTGATGGGTTTAATACAAGTGCTCGAGCTAGGGTTAGGGTTAGGGCTTGAATGCGAAGCAGACATTTTCTGATGCCTTTGCTGTGCTTTTGGAGGCAGTTGAAATGCAGGAAAAGTGTTGTTTTGTTGTTTCCTTGACGACAACTTTTGGCCCACATTTTCGATTTTTGCTAAGCCGCGCGGCTGTCGCTCAAAAATGGTTAAAAATGCAAAAATTTTCATATGCCCTTTTTACGTGCTGAACTCTTTCGTTTTTTGTATTGGAATCCAAATAAAGTGATACTTTTAGCCAAACTTTAGTGGAAATTGTGATGCTGACCCCAATATGCCACAAATCATGCTTATTTCATGCAGAATTCCAGCTGCAGTTTACCCAACGAAAAATACTGGAAATGTCAAGCAGATTCAGTGCAGATGCACTGAAGATGCTTTAAAGCATTACATTAAATGTTTCTGATGAGTTTGGAGTCATTTGGGTAACTTTTGGAACACAGCACGTGAAGGCAAGGTTTTTGATGGGTTTAATACAAGTGCCCGAGCTAGGGTTAGGGTTAGGGCTTGAATGAGAAGCAGACATTTTCTGATGCCTTTGCTGTGCGTTTGGAGGCAGTTGAAATGCAGGAAAAGTGTTGTTTTGTTGTTTCCTTGACGACAACTTTTGGCCCACATTTTCGATTTTTGCTAAGCCGCGCGGCTGTCGCTCAAAAATGGTTAAAAATGCAAAAATTTTCAAATGCCCTTTTTACGTGCTGAACTCTTTCGTTTTTTGTATTGGAATCCAAATAAAGTGATACTTTTAGCCAAACTTTAGTGGAAATTGTGATGCTGACCCCAATATGCCACATTGATGGGTTTAATACAAGTGCCCGAGCTAGGGTTAGGGTTAGGGCTTGAATGCGAAGCAGACATTTTCTGATGCCTTTGCTGTGCTTTTGGAGGCAGTTGAAATGCAGGAAAAGTGTTGTTTTGTTGTTTCCTTGACGACAACTTTTGGCCCACATTTTCGATTTTTGCTAAGCCGCGCGGCTGTCGCTCAAAAATGGTTAAAAATGCAAAAATTTTCAAATGCCCTTTTTACGTGCTGAACTCTTTCGTTTTTTGTATTGGAATCCAAATAAAGTGATACTTCTAGCCAAACTTTAGTGGAAATTGTGATGCTGACCCCAATATGCCACATTGATGGGTTTAATACAAGTGCCCGAGCTAGGGTTAGGGTTAGGGCTTGAATGAGAAGCAGACATTTTCTGATGCCTTTGCTGTGCTTTTGGAGGCAGTTGAAATGCAGGAAAAGTGTTGTTTTGTTGTTTACATGACGACAACTTTTGGCCCACATTTGTGATTTTTGCTAAGCCGCGCGGCTGTCGCTCAAAAATGGTTAAAAATGCAAAAATTTTCAAATGCCCTTTTTATGTGCTGAACTCTTTTGTTTTTTGTATTGGAATCCAAATAAAGTGATACTTTTAGCCAAACTTTAGTGGAAATTGTGATGCTGACCCCAATATGCCACATTGATGGGTTTAATACAAGTGCTCGAGCTAGGGTTAGGGTTAGGGCTTGAATGCGAAGCAGACATTTTCTGATGCCTTTGCTGTGCTTTTGGAGGCAGTTGAAATGCAGGAAAACTGTTGTTTTGTTGTTTCCTTGACGACAACTTTTGGCCCACATTTTCGATTTTTGCTAAGCCGCGCGGCTGTCGCTCAAAAATGGTTAAAAATGCAAAAATTTTCAAATGCCCTTTTTACGTGCTGAACTCTTTCGTTTTTTGTATTGGAATCCAAATAAATTGATACTTTTAGCCAAACTTTAGTGGAAATTGTGATGCTGACCCCAATATGCCACATTGATGGGTTTAATACAAGTGCCCGAGCTAGGGTTAGGGTTAGGGCTTGAATGCGAAGCAGACATTTTCTGATGCCTTTGCTGTGCTTTTGGAGGCAGTTGAAATGCAGGAAAAGTGTTGTTTTGTTGTTTCCTTGACGACAACTTTTGGCCCACATTTTCGATTTTTGCTAAGCCGCGCGGCTGTCGCTCAAAAATGGTTAAAAATGCAAAAATTGTCAAATGCCCTTTTTACGTGCTGAACTCTTTCGTTTTTTGTATTGGAATCCAAATAAAGTGATACTTTTAGCCAAACTTTAGTGGAAATTGTGATGCTGACCCCAATATGCCACATTGATGGGTTTAATACAAGTGCCCGAGCTAGGGTTAGGGTTAGAGCTTGAATGAGAAGCAGACATTTTCTGATGCCTTTGCTGTGCTTTTGGAGGCAGTTGAAATGCAGGAAAAGTGTTGTTTTGTTGTTTCCTTGACGACAACTTTTGGCCCACATTTGCGATTTTTGCTAAGCCGCGCGGCTGTCGCTCAAAAATGGTTTAAAATGCAAAAATTTTCAAATACCCTTTTTACATGCTAAACTCTTTCGTTTTTTGTATTGGAATCCAAATAAAGTGATACTTCTAGCCAAACTTTAGTGGAAATTGTGATGCTGACCCCAATATGTCACATTGATGGGTTTAATACAAGTGCCCGAGCTAGGGTTAGGGTTAGGGCTTGAATGAGAAGCAGACATTTTCTGATGCCTTTGCTGTGCTTTTGGAGGCAGTTGAAATGCAGGAAAAGTGTTGTTTTGTTGTTTACATGACGACAACTTTTGGCCCACATTTGTGATTTTTGCTAAGCCGCGCGGCTGTCGCTCAAAAATGGTTAAAAATGCAAAAATTTTCAAATGCCCTTTTTATGTGCTGAACTCTTTCGTTTTTTGTATTGGAATCCAAATAAAGTGATACTTTTAGCCAAACTTTAGTGGAAATTGTGATGCTGACCCCAATATGCCACATTGATGGGTTTAATACAAGTGCTCGAGCTAGGGTTAGGGTTAGGGCTTGAATGCGAAGCAGACATTTTCTGATGCCTTTGCTGTGCTTTTGGAGGCAGTTGAAATGCAGGAAAAGTGTTGTTTTGTTGTTTCCTTGACGACAACTTTTGGCCCACATTTTCGATTTTTGCTAAGCCGCGCGGCTGTCGCTCAAAAATGGTTAAAAATGCAAAAATTTTCAAATGCCCTTTTTACGTGCTGAACTCTTTCGTTTTTTGTATTGGAATCCAAATAAAGTGATACTTTTAGCCAAACTTTAGTGGAAATTGTGATGCTGACCCCAATATGCCACATTGATGGGTTTAATACAAGTGCCCGAGCTAGGGTTAGGGTTAGAGCTTGAATGAGAAGCAGACATTTTCTGATGCCTTTGCTGTGCTTTTGGAGGCAGTTGAAATGCAGGAAAAGTGTTGTTTTGTTGTTTCCTTGACGACAACTTTTGGCCCACATTTGCGATTTTTGCTAAGCCGCGCGGCTGTCGCTCAAAAATGGTTTAAAATGCAAAAATTTTCAAATACCCTTTTTACATGCTAAACTCTTTCGTTTTTTGTATTGGAATCCAAATAAAGTGATACTTCTAGCCAAACTTTAGTGGAAATTGTGATGCTGACCCCAATATGCCACATTGATGGGTTTAATACAAGTGCCCGAGCTAGGGTTAGGGTTAGGGCTTGAATGAGAAGCAGACATTTTCTGATGCCTTTGCTGTGCTTTTGGAGGCAGTTGAAATGCAGGAAAAGTGTTGTTTTGTTGTTTACATGACGACAACTTTTGGCCCACATTTGTGATTTTTGCTAAGCCGCGCGGCTGTCGCTCAAAAATGGTTAAAAATGCAAAAATTTTCAAATGCCCTTTTTATGTGCTGAACTCTTTCGTTTTTTGTATTGGAATCCAAATAAAGTGATACTTTTAGCCAAACTTTAGTGGAAATTGTGATGCTGACCCCAATATGCCACATTGATGGGTTTAATACAAGTGCTCGAGCTAGGGTTAGGGTTAGGGCTTGAATGCGAAGCAGACATTTTCTGATGCCTTTGCTGTGCTTTTGGAGGCAGTTGAAATGCAGGAAAAGTGTTGTTTTGTTGTTTCCTTGACGACAACTTTTGGCCCACATTTTCGATTTTTGCTAAGCCGCGCGGCTGTCGCTCAAAAATGGTTAAAAATGCAAAAATTTTCAAATGCCCTTTTTACGTGCTGAACTCTTTCGTTTTTTGTATTGGAATCCAAATAAAGTGATACTTTTAGCCAAACTTTAGTGGAAATTGTGATGCTGACCCCAATATGCCACATTGATGGGTTTAATACAAGTGCCCGAGCTAGGGTTAGGGTTAGAGCTTGAATGAGAAGCAGACATTTTCTGATGCCTTTGCTGTGCTTTTGGAGGCAGTTGAAATGCAGGAAAAGTGTTGTTTTGTTGTTTCCTTGACGACAACTTTTGGCCCACATTTGCGATTTTTGCTAAGCCGCGCGGCTGTCGCTCAAAAATGGTTTAAAATGCAAAAATTTTCAAATACCCTTTTTACATGCTAAACTCTTTCGTTTTTTGTATTGGAATCCAAATAAAGTGATACTTCTAGCCAAACTTTAGTGGAAATTGTGATGCTGACCCCAATATGCCACATTGATGGGTTTAATACAAGTGCCCGAGCTAGGGTTAGGGTTAGGGCTTGAATGAGAAGCAGACATTTTCTGATGCCTTTGCTGTGCTTTTGGAGGCAGTTGAAATGCAGGAAAAGTGTTGTTTTGTTGTTTCCTTGACGACAACTTTTGGCCCACATTTTTGATTTTTGCTAAGCCGCGCGGCTGTCGCTCAAAAATGGTTAAAAATGCAAAAATTTTCATATGCCCTTTTTACGTGCTGAACTCTTTCGTTTTTTGTATTGGAATCCAAATAAAGTGATACTTTTAGCCAAACTTTAGTGGAAATTGTGATGCTGACCCCAATATGCCACAAATCATGCTTATTTCATGCAGAATTCCAGCTGCAGTTTACCCAACGAAAAATACTGGAAATGTCAAGCAGATTCAGTGCAGATGCACTGAAGATGCTTTAAAGCATTACATTAAATGTTTCTGATGAGTTTGGAGTCATTTGGGTAACTTTTGGAACACAGCACGTGAAGGCAAGGTTTTTGATGGGTTTAATACAAGTGCCCGAGCTAGGGTTAGGGTTAGGGCTTGAATGAGAAGCAGACATTTTCTGATGCCTTTGCTGTGCTTTTGGAGGCAGTTGAAATGCAGGAAAAGTGTTGTTTTGTTGTTTCCTTGACGACAACTTTTGGCCCACATTTTCGATTTTTGCTAAGCCGCGCGGATGTCGCTCAAAAATGGTTAAAAATGCAAAAATTTTCAAATGCCCTTTTTACGTGCTGAACTCTTTCGTTTTTTGTATTGGAATCCAAATAAAGTGATACTTTTAGCCAAACTTTAGTGGAAATTGTGATGCTGACCCCAATATGCCACATTGATGGGTTTAATACAAGTGCCCGAGCTAGGGTTAGGGTTAGGGCTTGAATGCGAAGCAGACATTTTCTGATGCCTTTGCTGTGCTTTTGGAGGCAGTTGAAATGCAGGAAAAGTGTTGTTTTGTTGTTTCCTTGACGACAACTTTTGGCCCACATTTTCGATTTTTGCTAAGCCGCGCGGCTGTCGCTCAAAAATGGTTAAAAATGCAAAAATTTTCAAATGCCCTTTTTACGTGCTGAACACTTTCGTTTTTTGTATTGGAATCCAAATAAAGTGATACTTTTAGCCAAACTTTAGTGGAAATTGTGATGCTGACCCCAATATGCCACATTGATGGGTTTAATACAAGTGCCCGAGCTAGGGTTAGGGTTAGGGCTTGAATGAGAAGCAGACATTTTCTGATGCCTTTGCTGTGCTTTTGGAGGCAGTTGAAATGCAGGAAAAGTGTTGTTTTGTTGTTTCCATGACGACAACTCTTGGCCAACATTTTCGATTTTTGCTAAGCCGCGCTGCTGTCACTCAAAAATGGTTAGAAATGCAAAAATTTTCAAATGCCCTTTTTACGTGCTGAACTCTTTCGTTTTTTGTATTGGAATCCAAATTTAGTGATACTTTTAGCCAAACTTTAGTGGAAATTGTGATGCTGACCCCAATATGCCACATTGATGGGTTTAATACAAGTGCCGGAGCTAGGGTTAGGGTTAGGGCTTGAATGAGATGCAGACATTTTCTGATGCCTTTGCTGTGCTTTTGGAGGCAGTTGAAATGCAGGAAAAGTGTTGTTTTGTTGTTTCCTTGACGACAACTTTTGGCCCACATTTTCGATTTTTGCTAAGCCGCGCGGCTGTCGCTCAAAAATGGTTAGAAATGCAAAAATTTTCAAATGCCCTTTTTACGTGCTGAACTCTTTCGTTTTTTGTATTGGAATCCAAATAAAGTGATACTTTTAGCCAAACTTTAGTGGAAATTGTGATGCTGACCCCAATATGCCACATTGATGGGTTTAATACAAGTGCCCGAGCTAGGGTTAGGGTTAGGGCTTGAATGAGAAGCAGACATTTTCTGATGCCTTTGCTGTGCTTTTGGAGGCAGTTGAAATGCAGGAAAAGTGTTCTTTTGTTGTTTCCTTGACGACAACTTTTGGCCCACATTTTCGATTTTTGCTAAGCCGCGCGGCTGTCGCTCAAAAATGGTTAAAAATGCAAAAATTTTCAAATGCCCTTTTTACGTGCTGAACTCTTTCGTTTTTTGTATTGGAATCCAAATAAAGTGATACTTTTAGCCAAACTTTAGTGGAAATTGTGATGCTGACCCCAATATGCCACATTGATGGGTTTAATACAAGTGCCCGAGCTAGGGGTAGGGTTAGGGCTTGAATGAGAAGCAGACATTTTCTGATGCCTTTGCTGTGCTTTTGGAGGCAGTTGAAATGCAGGAAAAGTGTTGTTTTGTTGTTTCCTTGACGACAACTTTTGGCCCACATTTTCGATTTTTGCTAAGCCGCGCGGCTGTCGCTCAAAAATGGTTAAAAATGCAAAAATTTTCAAATGCCCTTTTTACATGCTGAACTCTTTCGTTTTTTGTATTGGAATCCAAATAAAGTGATACTTTTAGCCAAACTTTAGTGGAAATTGTGATGCTGACCCCAATATGCCACATTGATGGGTTTAATACAAGTGACCGAGCTAGGGTTAGGGTTAGGGCTTGAATGTGAAGCAGACATTTTCTGATGCCTTTGCTGTGCTTTTGGAGGCAGTTGAAATGCAGGAAAAGTGTTGTTTTGTTGTTTCCTTGACGACAACTTTTGGCCCACATTTTCGATTTTTGCTAAGCCGCGCGGCTGTCGCTCAAAAATGGTTAAAAATGCAAAAATTTTCAAATGCCCTTTTTACGTGCTGAACTGTTTCGTTTTTTGTATTGGAATCCAAATAAAGTGATACTTTTAGCCAAACTTTAGTGGAAATTGTGATGCTGACCCCAATATGCCACAAATCACGCTTATTTCATGCAGAATTCCAGCTGCAGTTTACCCAACGAAAAATACTGGAAATGTCAAGCAGATTCAGTGCAGATGCACTGAAGATGCTTTAAAGCATTACATTAAATGTTTCTGATGAGTTTGGAGTCATTTGGGTAACTTTTGGAACACAGCACGTGAAGGCAAGGTTTTTGATGGGTTTAATACAAGTGCCCGAGCTAGGGTTAGGGTTAGGGCTTGAATGAGAAGCAGACATTTTCTGATGCCTTTGCTGTGCTTTTGGAGGCAGTTGAAATGCAGGAAAAGTGTTGTTTTGTTGTTTCCTTGACGACAACTTTTGGCCCACATTTTCGATTTTTGCTAAGCCGCGCGGCTGTCGCTCAAAAATGGTTAAAAATGCAAAAATTTTCAAATGCCCTTTTTACGTGCTGAACTCTTTCGTTTTTTGTATTGGAATCCAAATAAAGTGATACTTTTAGCCAAACTTTAGTGGAAATTGTGATGCTGACCCCAATATGCCACATTGATGGGTTTAATACAAGTGCCCGAGCTAGGGTTAGGGTTAGGGCTTGAATGCGAAGCAGACATTTTCTGATGCCTTTGCTGTGCTTTTGGAGGCAGTTGAAATGCAGGAAAAGTGTTGTTTTGTTGTTTCCTTGACGACAACTTTTGGCCCACATTTTCGATTTTTGCTAAGCCGCGCGGCTGTCGCTCAAAAATGGTTAAAAATGCAAAAATTTTCAAATGCCCTTTTTACGTGCTGAACACTTTCGTTTTTTGTATTGGAATCCAAATAAAGTGATACTTTTAGCCAAACTTTAGTGGAAATTGTGATGCTGACCCAAATATGCCACATTGATGGGTTTAATACAAGTGCCCGAGCTAGGGTTAGGGTTAGAGCTTGAATGAGAAGCAGTCATTTTCTGATGCCTTTGCTGTGCTTTTGGAGGCAGTTGAAATGCAGGAAAAGTGTTGTTTTGTTGTTTCCTTGACGACAACTTTTGGCCCACATTTGCGATTTTTGCTAAGCCGCGCGGCTGTCGCTCAAAAATGGTTTAAAATGCAAAAATTTTCAAATACCCTTTTTACATGCTAAACTCTTTCGTTTTTTGTATTGGAATCCAAATAAAGTGATACTTCTAGCCAAACTTTAGTGGAAATTGTGATGCTGACCCCAATATGCCACAAATCACGCTTATTTCATGCAGAATTCCAGCTGCAGTTTACCCAACGAAAAATACTGGAAATGTCAAGCAGATTCAGTGCAGATGCACTGAAGATGCTTTAAAGCATTACATTAAATGTTTCTGATGAGTTTGGAGTCATTTGGGTAACTTTTGGAACACAGCACGTGAAGGCAAGGTTTTTGTTGGGTTTAATACAAGTGCCCGAGCTAGGGTTAGGGTTAGGGCTTGAATGAGAAGCAGACATTTTCTGATGCCTTTGCTGTGCTTTTGGAGGCAGTTGAAATGCAGGAAAAGTGTTGTTTTGTTGTTTCCTTGACGACAACTTTTGGCCCACATTTTCGATTTTTGCTAAGCCGCGCGGCTGTCGCTCAAAAATGGTTAAAAATGCAAAAATTTTCACATGCCCTTTTTACGTGCTGAACTCTTTCGTTTTTTGTATTGGAATCCAAATAAAGTGATACTTTTAGCCAAACTTTAGTGGAAATTGTGATGCTGACCCCAATATGCCACATTGATGGGTTTAATACAAGTGCCCGAGCTAGGGTTAGGGTTAGGGCTTGAATGCGAAGCAGACATTTTCTGATGCCTTTGCTGTGCTTTTGGAGGCAGTTGAAATGCAGGAAAAGTGTTGTTTTGTTGTTTCCTTGACGACAACTTTTGGCCCACATTTTCGATTTTTGCTAAGCCGCGCGGCTGTCGCTCAAAAATGGTTAAAAATGCAAAAATTTTCAAATGCCCTTTTTACGTGCTGAACTCTTTCGTTTTTTGTATTGGAATCCAAATAAAGTGATACTTTTAGCCAAACTTTAGTGGAAATTGTGATGCTGACCCCAATATGCCACATTGATGGGTTTAATACAAGTGCCCGAGCTAGGGTTAGGGTTAGGGCTTGAATGTGAAGCAGACATTTTCTGATGCCTTTGCTGTGCTTTTGGAGGCAGTTGAAATGCAGGAAAAGTGTTGTTTTGTTGTTTCCTTGACGACAACTTTTGGCCCACATTTTCGATTTTTGCTAAGCCGCGCGGCTGTCGCTCAAAAATGGTTAAAAATGCAAAAATTTTCAAATGCCCTTTTTACGTGCTGAACTCTTTCGTTTTTTGTATTGGAATCCAAATAAAGTGATACTTTTAGCCAAACTTTAGTGGAAATTGTGATGCTGACCCCAATATGCCACAAATCACGCTTATTTCATGCAGAATTCCAGCTGCAGTTTACCCAACGAAAAATACTGGAAATGTCAAGCAGATTCAGTGCAGATGCACTGAAGATGCTTTAAAGCATTACATTAAATGTTTCTGATGAGTTTGGAGTCATTTGGGTAACTTTTGGAACACAGCACGTGAAGGCAAGGTTTTTGATGGGTTTAATACAAGTGCCCGAGCTAGGGTTAGGGTTAGGGCTTGAATGAGAAGCAGACATTTTCTGATGCCTTTGCTGTGCTTTTGGAGGCAGTTGAAATGCAGGAAAAGTGTTGTTTTGTTGTTTCCTTGACGACAACTTTTGGCCCACATTTTCGATTTTTGCTAAGCCGCGCGGCTGTCGCTCAAAAATGGTTAAAAATGCAAAAATTGTCAAATGCCCTTTTTACGTGCTGAACTCTTTCGTTTTTTGTATTGGAATCCAAATAAAGTGATACTTTTAGCCAAACTTTAGTGGAAATTGTGATGCTGACCCCAATATGCCACATTGATGGGTTTAATACAAGTGCCCGAGCTAGGGTTAGGGTTAGAGCTTGAATGAGAAGCAGACATTTTCTGATGCCTTTGCTGTGCTTTTGGAGGCAGTTGAAATGCAGGAAAAGTGTTGTTTTGTTGTTTCCTTGACGACAACTTTTGGCCCACATTTGCGATTTTTGCTAAGCCGCGCGGCTGTCGCTCAAAAATGGTTTAAAATGCAAAAATTTTCAAATACCCTTTTTACATGCTAAACTCTTTCGTTTTTTGTATTGGAATCCAAATAAAGTGATACTTCTAGCCAAACTTTAGTGGAAATTGTGATGCTGACCCCAATATGTCACATTGATGGGTTTAATACAAGTGCCCGAGCTAGGGTTAGGGTTAGGGCTTGAATGAGAAGCAGACATTTTCTGATGCCTTTGCTGTGCTTTTGGAGGCAGTTGAAATGCAGGAAAAGTGTTGTTTTGTTGTTTACATGACGACAACTTTTGGCCCACATTTGTGATTTTTGCTAAGCCGCGCGGCTGTCGCTCAAAAATGGTTAAAAATGCAAAAATTTTCAAATGCCCTTTTTATGTGCTGAACTCTTTCGTTTTTTGTATTGGAATCCAAATAAAGTGATACTTTTAGCCAAACTTTAGTGGAAATTGTGATGCTGACCCCAATATGCCACATTGATGGGTTTAATACAAGTGCTCGAGCTAGGGTTAGGGTTAGGGCTTGAATGCGAAGCAGACATTTTCTGATGCCTTTGCTGTGCTTTTGGAGGCAGTTGAAATGCAGGAAAAGTGTTGTTTTGTTGTTTCCTTGACGACAACTTTTGGCCCACATTTTCGATTTTTGCTAAGCCGCGCGGCTGTCGCTCAAAAATGGTTAAAAATGCAAAAATTTTCATATGCCCTTTTTACGTGCTGAACTCTTTCGTTTTTTGTATTGGAATCCAAATAAAGTGATACTTTTAGCCAAACTTTAGTGGAAATTGTGATGCTGACCCCAATATGCCACAAATCATGCTTATTTCATGCAGAATTCCAGCTGCAGTTTACCCAACGAAAAATACTGGAAATGTCAAGCAGATTCAGTGCAGATGCACTGAAGATGCTTTAAAGCATTACATTAAATGTTTCTGATGAGTTTGGAGTCATTTGGGTAACTTTTGGAACACAGCACGTGAAGGCAAGGTTTTTGATGGGTTTAATACAAGTGCCCGAGCTAGGGTTAGGGTTAGGGCTTGAATGAGAAGCAGACATTTTCTGATGCCTTTGCTGTGCGTTTGGAGGCAGTTGAAATGCAGGAAAAGTGTTGTTTTGTTGTTTCCTTGACGACAACTTTTGGCCCACATTTTCGATTTTTGCTAAGCCGCGCGGCTGTCGCTCAAAAATGGTTAAAAATGCAAAAATTTTCAAATGCCCTTTTTACGTGCTGAACTCTTTCGTTTTTTGTATTGGAATCCAAATAAAGTGATACTTTTAGCCAAACTTTAGTGGAAATTGTGATGCTGACCCCAATATGCCACATTGATGGGTTTAATACAAGTGCCCGAGCTAGGGTTAGGGTTAGGGCTTGAATGCGAAGCAGACATTTTCTGATGCCTTTGCTGTGCTTTTGGAGGCAGTTGAAATGCAGGAAAAGTGTTGTTTTGTTGTTTCCTTGACGACAACTTTTGGCCCACATTTTCGATTTTTGCTAAGCCGCGCGGCTGTCGCTCAAAAATGGTTAAAAATGCAAAAATTTTCAAATGCCCTTTTTACGTGCTGAACTCTTTCGTTTTTTGTATTGGAATCCAAATAAAGTGATACTTTTAGCCAAACTTTAGTGGAAATTGTGATGCTGACCCCAATATGCCACAAATCATGCTTATTTCATGCAGAATTCCAGCTGCAGTTTACCCAACGAAAAATACTGGAAATGTCAAGCGGATTCAGTGCAGATGCACTGAAGATGCTTTAAAGCATTACATTAAATGTTTCTGATGAGTTTGGAGTCATTTGGGTAACTTTTGGAACACAGCACGTGAAGGCAAGGTTTTTGATGGGTTTAATACAAGTGCCCGAGCTAGGGTTAGGGTTAGGGCTTGAATGAGAAGCAGACATTTTCTGATGCCTTTGCTGTGCTTTTGGAGGCAGTTGAAATGCAGGAAAAGTGTTGTTTTGTTGTTTACATGACGACAAACTTTTGGCCCACATTTGTGATTTTTGCTAAGCCGCGCGGCTGTCGCTCAGAAATGGTTAAAAATGCAAAAATTTTCAAATGCCCTTTTTACGTGCTGAACTCTTTCGTTTTTTGTATTGGAATCCAAATAAAGTGATACTTTTAGCCAAACTTTAGTGGAAATTGTGATGCTGACCCCAATATGCCACATTGATGGGTTTAATACAAGTGCCCGAGCTAGGGTTAGGGTTAGGGCTTGAATGCGAAGCAGACATTTTCTGATGCCTTTGCTGTGCTTTTGGAGGCAGTTGAAATGCAGGAAAAGTGTTGTTTTGTTGTTTCCTTGACGACAACTTTTGGCCCACATTTTCGATTTTTGCTAAGCCGCGCGGCTGTCGCTCAAAAATGGTTAAAAATGCAAAAATTTTCAAATGCCCTTTTTACGTGCTGAACTCTTTCGTTTTTTGTATTGGAATCCAAATAAAGTGATACTTTTAGCCAAACTTTAGTGGAAATTGTGATGCTGACCCCAATATGCCACATTGATGGGTTTAATACAAGTGCCCGAGCTAGGGTTAGGGTTAGAGCTTGAATGAGAAGCAGACATTTTCTGATGCCTTTGCTGTGCTTTTGGAGGCAGTTGAAATGCAGGAAAAGTGTTGTTTTGTTGTTTCCTTGACGACAACTTTTGGCCCACATTTGCGATTTTTGCTAAGCCGCGCGGCTGTCGCTCAAAAATGGTTTAAAATGCAAAAATTTTCAAATACCCTTTTTACATGCTAAACTCTTTCGTTTTTTGTATTGGAATCCAAATAAAGTGATACTTCTAGCCAAACTTTAGTGGAAATTGTGATGCTGACCCCAATATGCCACATTGATGGGTTTAATACAAGTGCCCGAGCTAGGGTTAGGGTTAGGGCTTGAATGAGAAGCAGACATTTTCTGATGCCTTTGCTGTGCTTTTGGAGGCAGTTGAAATGCAGGAAAAGTGTTGTTTTGTTGTTTACATGACGACAACTTTTGGCCCACATTTGTGATTTTTGCTAAGCCGCGCGGCTGTCGCTCAAAAATGGTTAAAAATGCAAAAATTTTCAAATGCCCTTTTAATGTGCTGAACTCTTTCGTTTTTTGTATTGGAATCCAAATAAAGTGATACTTTTAGCCAAACTTTAGTGGAAATTGTGATGCTGACCCCAATATGCCACATTGATGGGTTTAATACAAGTGCTCGAGCTAGGGTTAGGGTTAGGGCTTGAATGCGAAGCAGACATTTTCTGATGCCTTTGCTGTGCTTTTGGAGGCAGTTGAAATGCAGGAAAACTGTTGTTTTGTTGTTTCCTTGACGACAACTTTTGGCCCACATTTTCGATTTTTGCTAAGCCGCGCGGCTGTCGCTCAAAAATGGTTAAAAATGCAAAAATTTTCAAATGCCCTTTTTACGTGCTGAACTCTTTCGTTTTTTGTATTGGAATCCAAATAAATTGATACTTTTAGCCAAACTTTAGTGGAAATTGTGATGCTGACCCCAATATGCCACATTGATGGGTTTAATACAAGTGCCCGAGCTAGGGTTAGGGTTAGGGCTTGAATGCGAAGCAGACATTTTCTGATGCCTTTGCTGTGCTTTTGGAGGCAGTTGAAATGCAGGAAAAGTGTTGTTTTGTTGTTTCCTTGACGACAACTTTTGGCCCACATTTTCGATTTTTGCTAAGCCGCGCGGCTGTCGCTCAAAAATGGTTAAAAATGCAAAAATTGTCAAATGCCCTTTTTACGTGCTGAACTCTTTCGTTTTTTGTATTGGAATCCAAATAAAGTGATACTTTTAGCCAAACTTTAGTGGAAATTGTGATGCTGACCCCAATATGCCACATTGATGGGTTTAATACAAGTGCCCGAGCTAGGGTTAGGGTTAGAGCTTGAATGAGAAGCAGACATTTTCTGATGCCTTTGCTGTGCTTTTGGAGGCAGTTGAAATGCAGGAAAAGTGTTGTTTTGTTGTTTCCTTGACGACAACTTTTGGCCCACATTTGCGATTTTTGCTAAGCCGCGCGGCTGTCGCTCAAAAATGGTTTAAAATGCAAAAATTTTCAAATACCCTTTTTACATGCTAAACTCTTTCGTTTTTTGTATTGGAATCCAAATAAAGTGATACTTCTAGCCAAACTTTAGTGGAAATTGTGATGCTGACCCCAATATGTCACATTGATGGGTTTAATACAAGTGCCCGAGCTAGGGTTAGGGTTAGGGCTTGAATGAGAAGCAGACATTTTCTGATGCCTTTGCTGTGCTTTTGGAGGCAGTTGAAATGCAGGAAAACTGTTGTTTTGTTGTTTACATGACGACAACTTTTGGCCCACATTTGTGATTTTTGCTAAGCCGCGCGACTGTCGCTCAAAAATGGTTAAAAATGCAAAAATTTTCAAATGCCCTTTTTATGTGCTGAACTCTTTCGTTTTTTGTATTGGAATCCAAATAAAGTGATACTTTTAGCCAAACTTTAGTGGAAATTGTGATGCTGACCCCAATATGCCACATTGATGGGTTTAATACAAGTGCTCGAGCTAGGGTTAGGGTTAGGGCTTGAATGCGAAGCAGACATTTTCTGATGCCTTTGCTGTGCTTTTGGAGGCAGTTGAAATGCAGGAAAAGTGTTGTTTTGTTGTTTCCTTGACGACAACTTTTGGCCCACATTTTCGATTTTTGCTAAGCCGCGCGGCTGTCGCTCAAAAATGGTTAAAAATGCAAAAATTTTCAAATGCCCTTTTTACGTGCTGAACTCTTTCGTTTTTTGTATTGGAATCCAAATAAAGTGATACTTTTAGCCAAACTTTAGTGGAAATTGTGATGCTGACCCCAATATGCCACATTGATGGGTTTAATACAAGTGCCCGAGCTAGGGTTAGGGTTAGAGCTTGAATGAGAAGCAGACATTTTCTGATGCCTTTGCTGTGCTTTTGGAGGCAGTTGAAATGCAGGAAAAGTGTTGTTTTGTTGTTTCCTTGACGACAACTTTTGGCCCACATTTGCGATTTTTGCTAAGCCGCGCGGCTGTCGCTCAAAAATGGTTTAAAATGCAAAAATTTTCAAATACCCTTTTTACATGCTAAACTCTTTCGTTTTTTGTATTGGAATCCAAATAAAGTGATACTTCTAGCCAAACTTTAGTGGAAATTGTGATGCTGACCCCAATATGCCACATTGATGGGTTTAATACAAGTGCCCGAGCTAGGGTTAGGGTTAGGGCTTGAATGAGAAGCAGACATTTTCTGATGCCTTTGCTGTGCTTTTGGAGGCAGTTGAAATGCAGGAAAAGTGTTGTTTTGTTGTTTCCTTGACGACAACTTTTGGCCCACATTTTCGATTTTTGCTAAGCCGCGCGGCTGTCGCTCAAAAATGGTTAAAAATGCAAAAATTTTCATATGCCCTTTTTACGTGCTGAACTCTTTCGTTTTTTGTATTGGAATCCAAATAAAGTGATACTTTTAGCCAAACTTTAGTGGAAATTGTGATGCTGACCCCAATATGCCACAAATCATGCTTATTTCATGCAGAATTCCAGCTGCAGTTTACCCAACGAAAAATACTGGAAATGTCAAGCAGATTCAGTGCAGATGCACTGAAGATGCTTTAAAGCATTACATTAAATGTTTCTGATGAGTTTGGAGTCATTTGGGTAACTTTTGGAACACAGCACGTGAAGGCAAGGTTTTTGATGGGTTTAATACAAGTGCCCGAGCTAGGGTTAGGGTTAGGGCTTGAATGAGAAGCAGACATTTTCTGATGCCTTTGCTGTGCTTTTGGAGGCAGTTGAAATGCAGGAAAAGTGTTGTTTTGTTGTTTCCTTGACGACAACTTTTGGCCCACATTTTCGATTTTTGCTAAGCCGCGCGGCTGTCGCTCAAAAATGGTTAAAAATGCAAAAATTTTCAAATGCCCTTTTTACGTGCTGAACTCTTTCGTTTTTTGTATTGGAATCCAAATAAAGTGATACTTTTAGCCAAACTTTAGTGGAAATTGTGATGCTGACCCCAATATGCCACATTGATGGGTTTAATACAAGTGCCCGAGCTAGGGTTAGGGTTAGGGCTTGAATGAGAAGCAGACATTTTCTGATGCCTTTGCTGTGCTTTTGGAGGCAGTTGAAATGCAGGAAAAGTGTTGTTTTGTTGTTTCCTTGACGACAACTTTTGGCCCACATTTTCGATTTTTGCTAAGCCGCGCGGCTGTCGCTCAAAAATGGTTAAAAATGCAAAAATTTTCATATGCCCTTTTTACGTGCTGAACTCTTTCGTTTTTTGTATTGGAATCCAAATAAAGTGATACTTTTAGCCAAACTTTAGTGGAAATTGTGATGCTGACCCCAATATGCCACAAATCATGCTTATTTCATGCAGAATTCCAGCTGCAGTTTACCCAACGAAAAATACTGGAAATGTCAAGCAGATTCAGTGCAGATGCACTGAAGATGCTTTAAAGCATTACATTAAATGTTTCTGATGAGTTTGGAGTCATTTGGGTAACTTTTGGAACACAGCACGTGAAGGCAAGGTTTTTGATGGGTTTAATACAAGTGCCCGAGCTAGGGTTAGGGTTAGGGCTTGAATGAGAAGCAGACATTTTCTGATGCCTTTGCTGTGCTTTTGGAGGCAGTTGAAATGCAGGAAAAGTGTTGTTTTGTTGTTTCCTTGACGACAACTTTTGGCCCACATTTTCGATTTTTGCTAAGCCGCGCGGCTGTCGCTCAAAAATGGTTAAAAATGCAAAAATTTTCAAATGCCCTTTTTACGTGCTGAACTCTTTCGTTTTTTGTATTGGAATCCAAATAAAGTGATACTTTTAGCCAAACTTTAGTGGAAATTGTGA
Organism: Lepisosteus platostomus; assembly: GCF_059453375.1. NCBI lineage: Eukaryota > Metazoa > Chordata > Actinopteri > Semionotiformes > Lepisosteidae > Lepisosteus > Lepisosteus platostomus. The sequence continues at coordinate 12,418,891 of NC_142622.1, forward strand.
TGCTGACCCCAATATGCCACATTGATGGGTTTAATACAAGTGCCCGAGCTAGGGTTAGGGTTAGGGCTTGAATGCGAAGCAGACATTTTCTGATGCCTTTGCTGTGCTTTTGGAGGCAGTTGAAATGCAGGAAAAGTGTTGTTTTGTTGTTTCCTTGACGACAACTTTTGGCCCACATTTTCGATTTTTGCTAAGCCGCGCGGCTGTCGCTCAAAAATGGTTAAAAATGCAAAAATTTTCAAATGCCCTTTTTACGTGCTGAACACTTTCGTTTTTTGTATTGGAATCCAAATAAAGTGATACTTTTAGCCAAACTTTAGTGGAAATTGTGATGCTGACCCAAATATGCCACATTGATGGGTTTAATACAAGTGCCCGAGCTAGGGTTAGGGTTAGAGCTTGAATGAGAAGCAGTCATTTTCTGATGCCTTTGCTGTGCTTTTGGAGGCAGTTGAAATGCAGGAAAAGTGTTGTTTTGTTGTTTCCTTGACGACAACTTTTGGCCCACATTTGCGATTTTTGCTAAGCCGCGCGGCTGTCGCTCAAAAATGGTTTAAAATGCAAAAATTTTCAAATACCCTTTTTACATGCTAAACTCTTTCGTTTTTTGTATTGGAATCCAAATAAAGTGATACTTCTAGCCAAACTTTAGTGGAAATTGTGATGCTGACCCCAATATGCCACATTGATGGGTTTAATACAAGTGCCCGAGCTAGGGTTAGGGTAAGGGCTTGAATGAGAAGCAGACATTTTCTGATGCCTTTGCTGTGCTTTTGGAGGCAGTTGAAATGCAGGAAAAGTGTTGTTTTGTTGTTTACATGACGACAACTTTTGGCCCACATTTGTGATTTTTGCTAAGCCGCGCGGCTGTCGCTCAAAAATGGTTAAAAATGCAAAAATTTTCAAATGCCCTTTTTATGTGCTGAACTCTTTCGTTTTTTGTATTGGAATCCAAATAAAGTGATACTTTTAGCCAAACTTTAGTGGAAATTGTGATGCTGACCCCAATATGCCACATTGATGGGTTTAATACAAGTGCTTGAGCTAGGGTTAGGGTTAGGGCTTGAATGCGAAGCAGATATTTTCTGATGCCTTTGCTGTGCTTTTGGAGGCAGTTGAAATGCAGGAAAATTGTTGTTTTGTTGTTTCCTTGACGACAACTTTTGGCCCACATTTTCGATTTTTGCTAAGCCGCGCGGCTGTCGCTCAAAAATGGTTAAAAATGCAAAAATTTTCAAATGCCCTTTTTACGTGCTGAACTCTTTCGTTTTTTGTATTGGAATCCAAATAAATTGATACTTTTAGCCAAACTTTAGTGGAAATTGTGATGCTGACCCCAATATGCCACATTGATGGGTTTAATACAAGTGCCCGAGCTAGGGTTAGGGTTAGGGGTTGAATGAGAAGCAGACATTTTCTGATGCCTTTGCTGTGCTTTTGGAGGCAGTTGAAATGCAGGAAAAGTGTTGTTTTGTTGTTTCCTTGACGTCAACTTTTGGCCCACATTTGCGATTTTTGCTAAGCCGCGCGGCTGTCGCTCAAAAATGGTTAAAAATGCAAAAATTTTCAAATGCCCTTTTTACGTGCTGAACTCTTTCGTTTTTTGTATTGGAATCCAAATAAAGTGATACTTTTAGTCAAACTTTAGTGGAAATTGTGATGCTGACCCCAATATGCCACATTGATGGGTTTAATACAAGTGCCCGAGCTAGGGTTAGGGTTAAGGCTTGAATGAGAAGCAGACATTTTCTGATGCCTTTGCTGTGCTTTTGGAGGCAGTTGAAATGCAGGAAAAGTGTTGTTTTGTTGTTTCCATGACGACAACTCTTGGCCAACATTTTCGATTTTTGCTAAGCCGCGCTGCTGTCACTCAAAAATGGTTAGAAATGCAAAAATTTTCAAATGCCCTTTTTACGTGCTGAACTCTTTCGTTTTTTGTATTGGAATCCAAATTTAGTGATACTTTTAGCCAAACTTTAGTGGAAATTGTGATGCTGACCCCAATATGCCACATTGATGGGTTTAATACAAGTGCCGGAGCTAGGGTTAGGGTTAGGGCTTGAATGAGATGCAGACATTTTCTGATGCCTTTGCTGTGCTTTTGGAGGCAGTTGAAATGCAGGAAAAGTGTTGTTTTGTTGTTTCCTTGACGACAACTTTTGGCCCACATTTTCGATTTTTGCTAAGCCGCGCGGCTGTCGCTCAAAAATGGTTAGAAATGCAAAAATTTTCAAATGCCCTTTTTACGTGCTGAACTCTTTCGTTTTTTGTATTGGAATCCAAATAAAGTGATACTTTTAGCCAAACTTTAGTGGAAATTGTGATGCTGACCCCAATATGCCACATTGATGGGTTTAATACAAGTGCCCGAGCTAGGGTTAGGGTTAGGGCTTGAATGAGAAGCAGACATTTTCTGATGCCTTTGCTGTGCTTTTGGAGGCAGTTGAAATGCAGGAAAAGTGTTCTTTTGTTGTTTCCTTGACGACAACTTTTGGCCCACATTTTCGATTTTTGCTAAGCCGCGCGGCTGTCGCTCAAAAATGGTTAAAAATGCAAAAATTTTCAAATGCCCTTTTTACGTGCTGAACTCTTTCGTTTTTTGTATTGGAATCCAAATAAAGTGATACTTTTAGCCAAACTTTAGTGGAAATTGTGATGCTGACCCCAATATGCCACATTGATGGGTTTAATACAAGTGCCCGAGCTAGGGGTAGGGTTAGGGCTTGAATGAGAAGCAGACATTTTCTGATGCCTTTGCTGTGCTTTTGGAGGCAGTTGAAATGCAGGAAAAGTGTTGTTTTGTTGTTTCCTTGACGACAACTTTTGGCCCACATTTTCGATTTTTGCTAAGCCGCGCGGCTGTCGCTCAAAAATGGTTAAAAATGCAAAAATTTTCAAATGCCCTTTTTACATGCTGAACTCTTTCGTTTTTTGTATTGGAATCCAAATAAAGTGATACTTTTAGCCAAACTTTAGTGGAAATTGTGATGCTGACCCCAATATGCCACATTGATGGGTTTAATACAAGTGACCGAGCTAGGGTTAGGGTTAGGGCTTGAATGTGAAGCAGACATTTTCTGATGCCTTTGCTGTGCTTTTGGAGGCAGTTGAAATGCAGGAAAAGTGTTGTTTTGTTGTTTCCTTGACGACAACTTTTGGCCCACATTTTCGATTTTTGCTAAGCCGCGCGGCTGTCGCTCAAAAATGGTTAAAAATGCAAAAATTTTCAAATGCCCTTTTTACGTGCTGAACTGTTTCGTTTTTTGTATTGGAATCCAAATAAAGTGATACTTTTAGCCAAACTTTAGTGGAAATTGTGATGCTGACCCCAATATGCCACAAATCACGCTTATTTCATGCAGAATTCCAGCTGCAGTTTACCCAACGAAAAATACTGGAAATGTCAAGCAGATTCAGTGCAGATGCACTGAAGATGCTTTAAAGCATTACATTAAATGTTTCTGATGAGTTTGGAGTCATTTGGGTAACTTTTGGAACACAGCACGTGAAGGCAAGGTTTTTGATGGGTTTAATACAAGTGCCCGAGCTAGGGTTAGGGTTAGGGCTTGAATGAGAAGCAGACATTTTCTGATGCCTTTGCTGTGCTTTTGGAGGCAGTTGAAATGCAGGAAAAGTGTTGTTTTGTTGTTTCCTTGACGACAACTTTTGGCCCACATTTTCGATTTTTGCTAAGCCGCGCGGCTGTCGCTCAAAAATGGTTAAAAATGCAAAAATTTTCAAATGCCCTTTTTACGTGCTGAACTCTTTCGTTTTTTGTATTGGAATCCAAATAAAGTGATACTTTTAGCCAAACTTTAGTGGAAATTGTGATGCTGACCCCAATATGCCACATTGATGGGTTTAATACAAGTGCCCGAGCTAGGGTTAGGGTTAGGGCTTGAATGCGAAGCAGACATTTTCTGATGCCTTTGCTGTGCTTTTGGAGGCAGTTGAAATGCAGGAAAAGTGTTGTTTTGTTGTTTCCTTGACGACAACTTTTGGCCCACATTTTCGATTTTTGCTAAGCCGCGCGGCTGTCGCTCAAAAATGGTTAAAAATGCAAAAATTTTCAAATGCCCTTTTTACGTGCTGAACACTTTCGTTTTTTGTATTGGAATCCAAATAAAGTGATACTTTTAGCCAAACTTTAGTGGAAATTGTGATGCTGACCCAAATATGCCACATTGATGGGTTTAATACAAGTGCCCGAGCTAGGGTTAGGGTTAGAGCTTGAATGAGAAGCAGTCATTTTCTGATGCCTTTGCTGTGCTTTTGGAGGCAGTTGAAATGCAGGAAAAGTGTTGTTTTGTTGTTTCCTTGACGACAACTTTTGGCCCACATTTGCGATTTTTGCTAAGCCGCGCGGCTGTCGCTCAAAAATGGTTTAAAATGCAAAAATTTTCAAATACCCTTTTTACATGCTAAACTCTTTCGTTTTTTGTATTGGAATCCAAATAAAGTGATACTTCTAGCCAAACTTTAGTGGAAATTGTGATGCTGACCCCAATATGCCACAAATCACGCTTATTTCATGCAGAATTCCAGCTGCAGTTTACCCAACGAAAAATACTGGAAATGTCAAGCAGATTCAGTGCAGATGCACTGAAGATGCTTTAAAGCATTACATTAAATGTTTCTGATGAGTTTGGAGTCATTTGGGTAACTTTTGGAACACAGCACGTGAAGGCAAGGTTTTTGATGGGTTTAATACAAGTGCCCGAGCTAGGGTTAGGGTTAGGGCTTGAATGAGAAGCAGACATTTTCTGATGCCTTTGCTGTGCTTTTGGAGGCAGTTGAAATGCAGGAAAAGTGTTGTTTTGTTGTTTCCTTGACGACAACTTTTGGCCCACATTTTCGATTTTTGCTAAGCCGCGCGGCTGTCGCTCAAAAATGGTTAAAAATGCAAAAATTTTCACATGCCCTTTTTACGTGCTGAACTCTTTCGTTTTTTGTATTGGAATCCAAATAAAGTGATACTTTTAGCCAAACTTTAGTGGAAATTGTGATGCTGACCCCAATATGCCACATTGATGGGTTTAATACAAGTGCCCGAGCTAGGGTTAGGGTTAGGGCTTGAATGCGAAGCAGACATTTTCTGATGCCTTTGCTGTGCTTTTGGAGGCAGTTGAAATGCAGGAAAAGTGTTGTTTTGTTGTTTCCTTGACGACAACTTTTGGCCCACATTTTCGATTTTTGCTAAGCCGCGCGGCTGTCGCTCAAAAATGGTTAAAAATGCAAAAATTTTCAAATGCCCTTTTTACGTGCTGAACTCTTTCGTTTTTTGTATTGGAATCCAAATAAAGTGATACTTTTAGCCAAACTTTAGTGGAAATTGTGATGCTGACCCCAATATGCCACATTGATGGGTTTAATACAAGTGCCCGAGCTAGGGTTAGGGTTAGGGCTTGAATGTGAAGCAGACATTTTCTGATGCCTTTGCTGTGCTTTTGGAGGCAGTTGAAATGCAGGAAAAGTGTTGTTTTGTTGTTTCCTTGACGACAACTTTTGGCCCACATTTTCGATTTTTGCTAAGCCGCGCGGCTGTCGCTCAAAAATGGTTAAAAATGCAAAAATTTTCAAATGCCCTTTTTACGTGCTGAACTCTTTCGTTTTTTGTATTGGAATCCAAATAAAGTGATACTTTTAGCCAAACTTTAGTGGAAATTGTGATGCTGACCCCAATATGCCACAAATCACGCTTATTTCATGCAGAATTCCAGCTGCAGTTTACCCAACGAAAAATACTGGAAATGTCAAGCAGATTCAGTGCAGATGCACTGAAGATGCTTTAAAGCATTACATTAAATGTTTCTGATGAGTTTGGAGTCATTTGGGTAACTTTTGGAACACAGCACGTGAAGGCAAGGTTTTTGATGGGTTTAATACAAGTGCCCGAGCTAGGGTTAGGGTTAGGGCTTGAATGAGAAGCAGACATTTTCTGATGCCTTTGCTGTGCTTTTGGAGGCAGTTGAAATGCAGGAAAAGTGTTGTTTTGTTGTTTCCTTGACGACAACTTTTGGCCCACATTTTCGATTTTTGCTAAGCCGCGCGGCTGTCGCTCAAAAATGGTTAAAAATGCAAAAATTTTCAAATGCCCTTTTTACGTGCTGAACTCTTTCGTTTTTTGTATTGGAATCCAAATAAAGTGATACATTTAGCCAAACTTTAGTGGAAATTGTGATGCTGACCCCAATATGCCACATTGATGGGTTTAATACAAGTACCCGAGCTAGGGTTAGGGTTAGAGCTTGAATGAGAAGCAGACATTTTCTGATGCCTTTGCTGTGCTTTTGGAGGCAGTTGAAATGCAGGAAAACTGTTGTTTTGTTGTTTCCTTGACGACAACTTTTGGCCCACATTTTCGATTTTTGCTAAGCCGCGCGGCTGTCGCTCAAAAATGGTTAAAAATGCAAAAATTTTCAAATGCCCTTTTTACGTGCTGAACTCTTTCGTTTTTTGTATTGGAATCCAAATAAAGTGATACTTTTAGCCAAACTTTAGTGGAAATTGTGATGCTGACCCCAATATGCCACAAATCATGCTTATTTCATGCAGAATTCCAGCTGCAGTTTACCCAACGAAAAATACTGGAAATGTCAAGCGGATTCAGTGCAGATGCACTGAAGATGCTTTAAAGCATTACATTAAATGTTTCTGATGAGTTTGGAGTCATTTGGGTAACTTTTGGAACACAGCACGTGAAGGCAAGGTTTTTGATGGGTTTAATACAAGTGCCCGAGCTAGGGTTAGGGTTAGGGCTTGAATGAGAAGCAGACATTTTCTGATGCCTTTGCTGTGCTTTTGGAGGCAGTTGAAATGCAGGAAAAGTGTTGTTTTGTTGTTTACATGACGACAAACTTTTGGCCCACATTTGTGATTTTTGCTAAGCCGCGCGGCTGTCGCTCAGAAATGGTTAAAAATGCAAACATTTTCAAATACCCTTTTTACGTGCTAAACTCTTTTGTTTTTTGTATTGGAATCCAAATAAAGTGATACTTTTAGCCAAACTTTAGTGGAAATTGTGATGCTGACCCCAATATGCCACATTGATGGGTTTAATACAAGTGCCCGAGCTAGGGTTAGGGTTAGGGGTTGAATGAGAAGCAGACATTTTCTGATGCCTTTGCTGTGCTTTTGGAGGCAGTTGAAATGCAGGAAAAGTGTTGTTTTGTTGTTTCCTTGACGACAACTTTTGGCCCACATTTTCGATTTTTGCTAAGCCGCGCGGCTGTCGCTCAAAAATGGTTAAAAATGCAAAAATTTTCAAATGCCCTTTTTACGTGCTGAACTCTTTCGTTTTTTGTATTGGAATCCAAATAAAGTGATACTTTTAGCCAAACTTTAGTGGAAATTGTGATGCTGACCCCAATATGCCACATTGATGGGTTTAATACAAGTGCCCGAGCTAGGGTTAGGGTTAGGGCTTGAATGCGAAGCAGACATTTTCTGATGCCTTTGCTGTGCTTTTGGAGGCAGTTGAAATGCAGGAAAAGTTTTGTTTTGTTGTTTCCTTGACGACAACTTTTGGCCCACATTTTCGATTTTTGCTAAGCCGCGCGGCTGTCGCTCAAAAATGGTTAAAAATGCAAAAATTTTCAAATGCCCTTTTTACGTGCTGAACTCTTTCGTTTTTTGTATTGGAATCCAAATAAAGTGATACTTTTAGCCAAACTTTAGTGGAAATTGTGATGCTGACCCCAATATGCCACATTGATGGGTTTAATACAAGTGCCCGAGCTAGGGTTAGGGTTAGAGCTTGAATGAGAAGCAGACATTTTCTGATGCCTTTGCTGTGCTTTTGGAGGCAGTTGAAATGCAGGAAAAGTGTTGTTTTGTTGTTTCCTTGACGACAACTTTTGGCCCACATTTGCGATTTTTGCTAAGCCGCGCGGCTGTCGCTCAAAAATGGTTTAAAATGCAAAAATTTTCAAATACCCTTTTTACATGCTAAACTCTTTCGTTTTTTGTATTGGAATCCAAATAAAGTGATACTTCTAGCCAAACTTTAGTGGAAATTGTGATGCTGACCCCAATATGCCACATTGATGGGTTTAATACAAGTGCCCGAGCTAGGGTTAGGGTTAGGGCTTGAATGAGAAGCAGACATTTTCTGATGCCTTTGCTGTGCTTTTGGAGGCAGTTGAAATGCAGGAAAAGTGTTGTTTTGTTGTTTACATGACGACAACTTTTGGCCCACATTTGTGATTTTTGCTAAGCCGCGCGGCTGTCGCTCAGAAATGGTTAAAAATGCAAACATTTTCAAATACCCTTTTTACGTGCTAAACTCTTTTGTTTTTTGTATTGGAATCCAAATAAAGTGATACTTTTAGCCAAACTTTAGTGGAAATTGTGATGCTGACCCCAATATGCCACAAATCATGCTTATTTCATGCAGAATTCCAGCTGCAGTTTACCCAACGAAAAATACTGGAAATGTCAAGCAGATTCAGTGCAGATGCACTGAAGATGCTTTAAAGCATTACATTAAATGTTTCTGATGAGTTTGGAGTCATTTGGGTAACTTTTGGAACACAGCACGTGAAGGCAAGGTTTTTGATGGGTTTAATACAAGTGCCCGAGCTAGGGTTAGGGTTAGGGCTTGAATGAGAAGCAGACATTTTCTGATGCCTTTGCTGTGCTTTTGGAGGCAGTTGAAATGCAGGAAAAGTGTTGTTTTGTTGTTTCCTTGACGACAACTTTTGGCCCACATTTTCGATTTTTGCTAAGCCGCGCGGCTGTCGCTCAAAAATGGTTAAAAATGCAAAAATTTTCAAATGCCCTTTTTACGTGCTGAACTCTTTCGTTTTTTGTATTGGAATCCAAATAAAGTGATACTTTTAGCCAAACTTTAGTGGAAATTGTGATGCTGACCCCAATATGCCACATTGATGGGTTTAATACAAGTGCCCGAGCTAGGGTTAGGGTTAGGGCTTGAATGCGAAGCAGACATTTTCTGATGCCTTTGCTGTGCTTTTGGAGGCAGTTGAAATGCAGGAAAAGTGTTGTTTTGTTGTTTCCTTGACGACAACTTTTGGCCCACATTTTCGATTTTTGCTAAGCCGCGCGGCTGTCGCTCAAAAATGGTTAAAAATGCAAAAATTTTCAAATGCCCTTTTTACGTGCTGAACACTTTCGTTTTTTGTATTGGAATCCAAATAAAGTGATACTTTTAGCCAAACTTTAGTGGAAATTGTGATGCTGACCCAAATATGCCACATTGATGGGTTTAATACAAGTGCCCGAGCTAGGGTTAGGGTTAGAGCTTGAATGAGAAGCAGTCATTTTCTGATGCCTTTGCTGTGCTTTTGGAGGCAGTTGAAATGCAGGAAAAGTGTTGTTTTGTTGTTTCCTTGACGACAACTTTTGGCCCACATTTGCGATTTTTGCTAAGCCGCGCGGCTGTCGCTCAAAAATGGTTTAAAATGCAAAAATTTTCAAATACCCTTTTTACATGCTAAACTCTTTCGTTTTTTGTATTGGAATCCAAATAAAGTGATACTTCTAGCCAAACTTTAGTGGAAATTGTGATGCTGACCCCAATATGCCACATTGATGGGTTTAATACAAGTGCCCGAGCTAGGGTTAGGGTTAGGGCTTGAATGAGAAGCAGACATTTTCTGATGCCTTTGCTGTGCTTTTGGAGGCAGTTGAAATGCAGGAAAAGTGTTGTTTTGTTGTTTACATGACGACAACTTTTGGCCCACATTTGTGATTTTTGCTAAGCCGCGCGGCTGTCGCTCAGAAATGGTTAAAAATGCAAACATTTTCAAATACCCTTTTTACGTGCTAAACTCTTTTGTTTTTTGTATTGGAATCCAAATAAAGTGATACTTTTAGCCAAACTTTAGTGGAAATTGTGATGCTGACCCCAATATGCCACAAATCATGCTTATTTCATGCAGAATTCCAGCTGCAGTTTACCCAACGAAAAATACTGGAAATGTCAAGCAGATTCAGTGCAGATGCACTGAAGATGCTTTAAAGCATTACATTAAATGTTTCTGATGAGTTTGGAGTCATTTGGGTAACTTTTGGAACACAGCACGTGAAGGCAAGGTTTTTGATGGGTTTAATACAAGTGCCCGAGCTAGGGTTAGGGTTAGGGCTTGAATGAGAAGCAGACATTTTCTGATGCCTTTGCTGTGCTTTTGGAGGCAGTTGAAATGCAGGAAAAGTGTTGTTTTGTTGTTTCCTTGACGACAACTTTTGGCCCACATTTTCGATTTTTGCTAAGCCGCGCGGCTGTCGCTCAAAAATGGTTAAAAATGCAAAAATTTTCAAATGCCCTTTTTACGTGCTGAACTCTTTCGTTTTTTGTATTGGAATCCAAATAAAGTGATACTTTTAGCCAAACTTTAGTGGAAATTGTGATGCTGACCCCAATATGCCACATTGATGGGTTTAATACAAGTGCCCGAGCTAGGGTTAGGGTTAGGGCTTGAATGCGAAGCAGACATTTTCTGATGCCTTTGCTGTGCTTTTGGAGGCAGTTGAAATGCAGGAAAAGTGTTGTTTTGTTGTTTCCTTGACGACAACTTTTGGCCCACATTTTCGATTTTTGCTAAGCCGCGCGGCTGTCGCTCAAAAATGGTTAAAAATGCAAAAATTTTCAAATGCCCTTTTTACGTGCTGAACACTTTCGTTTTTTGTATTGGAATCCAAATAAAGTGATACTTTTAGCCAAACTTTAGTGGAAATTGTGATGCTGACCCAAATATGCCACATTGATGGGTTTAATACAAGTGCCCGAGCTAGGGTTAGGGTTAGAGCTTGAATGAGAAGCAGTCATTTTCTGATGCCTTTGCTGTGCTTTTGGAGGCAGTTGAAATGCAGGAAAAGTGTTGTTTTGTTGTTTCCTTGACGACAACTTTTGGCCCACATTTGCGATTTTTGCTAAGCCGCGCGGCTGTCGCTCAAAAATGGTTTAAAATGCAAAAATTTTCAAATACCCTTTTTACATGCTAAACTCTTTCTTTTTTTGTATTGGAATCCAAATAAAGTGATACTTCTAGCCAAACTTTAGTGGAAATTGTGATGCTGATCCCAATATGCCACATTGATGGGTTTAATACAAGTGCCCGAGCTAGGGTTAGGGTAAGGGCTTGAATGAGAAGCAGACATTTTCTGATGCCTTTGCTGTGCTTTTGGAGGCAGTTGAAATGCAGGAAAAGTGTTGTTTTGTTGTTTACATGACGACAACTTTTGGCCCACATTTGTGATTTTTGCTAAGCCGCGCGGCTGTCGCTCAAAAATGGTTAAAAATGCAAAAATTTTCAAATGCCCTTTTTATGTGCTGAACTCTTTCGTTTTTTGTATTGGAATCCAAATAAAGTGATACTTTTAGCCAAACTTTAGTGGAAATTGTGATGCTGACCCCAATATGCCACATTGATGGGTTTAATACAAGTGCTTGAGCTAGGGTTAGGGTTAGGGCTTGAATGCGAAGCAGACATTTTCTGATGCCTTTGCTGTGCTTTTGGAGGCAGTTGAAATGCAGGAAAATTGTTGTTTTGTTGTTTCCTTGACGACAACTTTTGGCCCACATTTTCGATTTTTGCTAAGCCGCGCGGCTGTCGCTCAAAAATGGTTAAAAATGCAAAAATTTTCAAATGCCCTTTTTACGTGCTGAACTCTTTCGTTTTTTGTATTGGAATCCAAATAAATTGATACTTTTAGCCAAACTTTAGTGGAAATTGTGATGCTGACCCCAATATGCCACATTGATGGGTTTAATACAAGTGCCCGAGCTAGGGTTAGGGTTAGGGGTTGAATGAGAAGCAGACATTTTCTGATGCCTTTGCTGTGCTTTTGGAGGCAGTTGAAATGCAGGAAAAGTGTTGTTTTGTTGTTTCCTTGACGTCAACTTTTGGCCCACATTTGCGATTTTTGCTAAGCCGCGCGGCTGTCGCTCAAAAATGGTTAAAAATGCAAAAATTTTCAAATGCCCTTTTTACGTGCTGAACTCTTTCGTTTTTTGTATTGGAATCCAAATAAAGTGATACTTTTAGTCAAACTTTAGTGGAAATTGTGATACTGACCCCAATATGCCACATTGATGGGTTTAATACAAGTGCCCGAGCTAGGGTTAGGGTTAGGGCTTGAATGAGAAGCAGACATTTTCTGATGCCTTTGCTGTGCTTTTGGAGGCAGTTGAAATGCAGGAAAAGTGTTGTTTTGTTGTTTCCATGACGACAACTCTTGGCCAACATTTTCGATTTTTGCTAAGCCGCGCTGCTGTCACTCAAAAATGGTTAGAAATGCAAAAATTTTCAAATGCCCTTTTTACGTGCTGAACTCTTTCGTTTTTTGTATTGGAATCCAAATTTAGTGATACTTTTAGCCAAACTTTAGTGGAAATTGTGATGCTGACCCCAATATGCCACATTGATGGGTTTAATACAAGTGCCGGAGCTAGGGTTAGGGTTAGGGCTTGAATGAGATGCAGACATTTTCTGATGCCTTTGCTGTGCTTTTGGAGGCAGTTGAAATGCAGGAAAAGTGTTGTTTTGTTGTTTCCTTGACGACAACTTTTGGCCCACATTTTCGATTTTTGCTAAGCCGCGCGGCTGTCGCTCAAAAATGGTTAGAAATGCAAAAATTTTCAAATGCCCTTTTTACGTGCTGAACTCTTTCGTTTTTTGTATTGGAATCCAAATAAAGTGATACTTTTAGCCAAACTTTAGTGGAAATTGTGATGCTGACCCCAATATGCCACATTGATGGGTTTAATACAAGTGCCCGAGCTAGGGTTAGGGTTAGGGCTTGAATGAGAAGCAGACATTTTCTGATGCCTTTGCTGTGCTTTTGGAGGCAGTTGAAATGCAGGAAAAGTGTTGTTTTGTTGTTTCCTTGACGACAACTTTTGGCCCACATTTTCGATTTTTGCTAAGCCGCGCGGCTGTCGCTCAAAAATGGTTAAAAATGCAAAAATTTTCAAATGCCCTTTTTACGTGCTGAACTCTTTCGTTTTTTGTATTGGAATTCAAATAAAGTGATACTTTTAGCCAAACTTTAGTGGAAATTGTGATGCTGACCCCAATATGCCACATTGATGGGTTTAATACAAGTGCCCGAGCTAGGGGTAGGGTTAGGGCTTGAATGAGAAGCAGACATTTTCTGATGCCTTTGCTGTGCTTTTGGAGGCAGTTGAAATGCAGGAAAAGTGTTGTTTTGTTGTTTCCTTGACGACAACTTTTGGCCCACATTTTCGATTTTTGCTAAGCCGCGCGGCTGTCGCTCAAAAATGGTTAAAAATGCAAAAATTTTCAAATGCCCTTTTTACGTGCTGAACACTTTCGTTTTTTGTATTGGAATCCAAATAAAGTGATACTTTTAGCCAAACTTTAGTGGAAATTGTGATGCTGACCCAAATATGCCACATTGATGGGTTTAATACAAGTGCCCGAGCTAGGGTTAGGGTTAGAGCTTGAATGAGAAGCAGTCATTTTCTGATGCCTTTGCTGTGCTTTTGGAGGCAGTTGAAATGCAGGAAAAGTGTTGTTTTGTTGTTTCCTTGACGACAACTTTTGGCCCACATTTGCGATTTTTGCTAAGCCGCGCGGCTGTCGCTCAAAAATGGTTTAAAATGCAAAAATTTTCAAATACCCTTTTTACATGCTAAACTCTTTCGTTTTTTGTATTGGAATCCAAATAAAGTGATACTTCTAGCCAAACTTTAGTGGAAATTGTGATGCTGACCCCAATATGCCACATTGATGGGTTTAATACAAGTGCCCGAGCTAGGGTTAGGGTTAGGGCTTGAATGAGAAGCAGACATTTTCTGATGCCTTTGCTGTGCTTTTGGAGGCAGTTGAAATGCAGGAAAAGTGTTGTTTTGTTGTTTACATGACGACAACTTTTGGCCCACATTTGTGATTTTTGCTAAGCCGCGCGGCTGTCGCTCAGAAATGGTTAAAAATGCAAACATTTTCAAATACCCTTTTTACGTGCTAAACTCTTTTGTTTTTTGTATTGGAATCCAAATAAAGTGATACTTTTAGCCAAACTTTAGTGGAAATTGTGATGCTGACCCCAATATGCCACAAATCATGCTTATTTCATGCAGAATTCCAGCTGCAGTTTACCCAACGAAAAATACTGGAAATGTCAAGCAGATTCAGTGCAGATGCACTGAAGATGCTTTAAAGCATTACATTAAATGTTTCTGATGAGTTTGGAGTCATTTGGGTAACTTTTGGAACACAGCACGTGAAGGCAAGGTTTTTGATGGGTTTAATACAAGTGCCCGAGCTAGGGTTAGGGTTAGGGCTTGAATGAGAAGCAGACATTTTCTGATGCCTTTGCTGTGCTTTTGGAGGCAGTTGAAATGCAGGAAAAGTGTTGTTTTGTTGTTTCCTTGACGACAACTTTTGGCCCACATTTTCGATTTTTGCTAAGCCGCGCGGCTGTCGCTCAAAAATGGTTAAAAATGCAAAAATTTTCAAATGCCCTTTTTACGTGCTGAACTCTTTCGTTTTTTGTATTGGAATCCAAATAAAGTGATACTTTTAGCCAAACTTTAGTGGAAATTGTGATGCTGACCCCAATATGCCACATTGATGGGTTTAATACAAGTGCCCGAGCTAGGGTTAGGGTTAGGGCTTGAATGCGAAGCAGACATTTTCTGATGCCTTTGCTGTGCTTTTGGAGGCAGTTGAAATGCAGGAAAAGTGTTGTTTTGTTGTTTCCTTGACGACAACTTTTGGCCCACATTTTCGATTTTTGCTAAGCCGCGCGGCTGTCGCTCAAAAATGGTTAAAAATGCAAAAATTTTCAAATGCCCTTTTTACGTGCTGAACACTTTCGTTTTTTGTATTGGAATCCAAATAAAGTGATACTTTTAGCCAAACTTTAGTGGAAATTGTGATGCTGACCCAAATATGCCACATTGATGGGTTTAATACAAGTGCCCGAGCTAGGGTTAGGGTTAGAGCTTGAATGAGAAGCAGTCATTTTCTGATGCCTTTGCTGTGCTTTTGGAGGCAGTTGAAATGCAGGAAAAGTGTTGTTTTGTTGTTTCCTTGACGACAACTTTTGGCCCACATTTGCGATTTTTGCTAAGCCGCGCGGCTGTCGCTCAAAAATGGTTTAAAATGCAAAAATTTTCAAATACCCTTTTTACATGCTAAACTCTTTCTTTTTTTGTATTGGAATCCAAATAAAGTGATACTTCTAGCCAAACTTTAGTGGAAATTGTGATGCTGACCCCAATATGCCACATTGATGGGTTTAATACAAGTGCCCGAGCTAGGGTTAGGGTAAGGGCTTGAATGAGAAGCAGACATTTTCTGATGCCTTTGCTGTGCTTTTGGAGGCAGTTGAAATGCAGGAAAAGTGTTGTTTTGTTGTTTACATGACGACAACTTTTGGCCCACATTTGTGATTTTTGCTAAGCCGCGCGGCTGTCGCTCAAAAATGGTTAAAAATGCAAAAATTTTCAAATGCCCTTTTTATGTGCTGAACTCTTTCGTTTTTTGTATTGGAATCCAAATAAAGTGATACTTTTAGCCAAACTTTAGTGGAAATTGTGATGCTGACCCCAATATGCCACATTGATGGGTTTAATACAAGTGCTTGAGCTAGGGTTAGGGTTAGGGCTTGAATGCGAAGCAGACATTTTCTGATGCCTTTGCTGTGCTTTTGGAGGCAGTTGAAATGCAGGAAAATTGTTGTTTTGTTGTTTCCTTGACGACAACTTTTGGCCCACATTTTCGATTTTTGCTAAGCCGCGCGGCTGTCGCTCAAAAATGGTTAAAAATGCAAAAATTTTCAAATGCCCTTTTTACGTGCTGAACTCTTTCGTTTTTTGTATTGGAATCCAAATAAATTGATACTTTTAGCCAAACTTTAGTGGAAATTGTGATGCTGACCCCAATATGCCACATTGATGGGTTTAATACAAGTGCCCGAGCTAGGGTTAGGGTTAGGGGTTGAATGAGAAGCAGACATTTTCTGATGCCTTTGCTGTGCTTTTGGAGGCAGTTGAAATGCAGGAAAAGTGTTGTTTTGTTGTTTCCTTGACGTCAACTTTTGGCCCACATTTTCGATTTTTGCTAAGCCGCGCTGCTGTCACTCAAAAATGGTTAGAAATGCAAAAATTTTCAAATGCCCTTTTTACGTGCTGAACTCTTTCGTTTTTTGTATTGGAATCCAAATTTAGTGATACTTTTAGCCAAACTTTAGTGGAAATTGTGATGCTGACCCCAATATGCCACATTGATGGGTTTAATACAAGTGCCGGAGCTAGGGTTAGGGTTAGGGCTTGAATGAGATGCAGACATTTTCTGATGCCTTTGCTGTGCTTTTGGAGGCAGTTGAAATGCAGGAAAAGTGTTGTTTTGTTGTTTCCTTGACGACAACTTTTGGCCCACATTTTCGATTTTTGCTAAGCCGCGCGGCTGTCGCTCAAAAATGGTTAGAAATGCAAAAATTTTCAAATGCCCTTTTTACGTGCTGAACTCTTTCGTTTTTTGTATTGGAATCCAAATAAAGTGATACTTTTAGCCAAACTTTAGTGGAAATTGTGATGCTGACCCCAATATGCCACATTGATGGGTTTAATACAAGTGCCCGAGCTAGGGTTAGGGTTAGGGCTTGAATGAGAAGCAGACATTTTCTGATGCCTTTGCTGTGCTTTTGGAGGCAGTTGAAATGCAGGAAAAGTGTTGTTTTGTTGTTTCCTTGACGACAACTTTTGGCCCACATTTTCGATTTTTGCTAAGCCGCGCGGCTGTCGCTCAAAAATGGTTAAAAATGCAAAAATTTTCAAATGCCCTTTTTACGTGCTGAACTCTTTCGTTTTTTGTATTGGAATTCAAATAAAGTGATACTTTTAGCCAAACTTTAGTGGAAATTGTGATGCTGACCCCAATATGCCACATTGATGGGTTTAATACAAGTGCCCGAGCTAGGGGTAGGGTTAGGGCTTGAATGAGAAGCAGACATTTTCTGATGCCTTTGCTGTGCTTTTGGAGGCAGTTGAAATGCAGGAAAAGTGTTGTTTTGTTGTTTCCTTGACGACAACTTTTGGCCCACATTTTCGATTTTTGCTAAGCCGCGCGGCTGTCGCTCAAAAATGGTTAAAAATGCAAAAATTTTCAAATGCCCTTTTTACGTGCTGAACTCTTTCGTTTTTTGTATTGGAATCCAAATAAAGTGATACTTTTAGCCAAACTTTAGTGGAAATTGTGATGCTGACCCCAATATGCCACATTGATGGGTTTAATACAAGTGCCCGAGCTAGGGTTAGGGTTAGGGCTTGAATGTGAAGCAGACAATTTCTGATGCCTTTGCTGTGCTTTTGGAGGCAGTTGAAATGCAGGAAAAGTGTTGTTTTGTTGTTTCCTTGACGACAACTTTTGGCCCACATTTTCGATTTTTGCTAAGCCGCGCGGCTGTCGCTCAAAAATGGTTAAAAATGCAAAAATTTTCAAATGCCCTTTTTACGTGCTGAACTCTTTCGTTTTTTGTATTGGAATCCAAATAAAGTGATACTTTTATCCAAACTTTAGTGGAAATTGTGATGCTGACCCCAATATGCCACAAATCACGCTTATTTCATGCAGAATTCCAGCTGCAGTTTACCCAACGAAAAATACTGGAAATGTCAAGCAGATTCAGTGCAGATGCACTGAAGATGCTTTAAAGCATTACATTAAATGTTTCTGATGAGTTTGGAGTCATTTGGGTAACTTTTGGAACACAGCACGTGAAGGCAAGGTTTTTGATGGGTTTAATACAAGTGCCCGAGCTAGGGTTAGGGTTAGGGCTTGAATGAGAAGCAGACATTTTCTGATGCCTTTGCTGTGCTTTTGGAGGCAGTTGAAATGCAGGAAAAGTGTTGTTTTGTTGTTTCCTTGACGACAACTTTTGGCCCACATTTTCGATTTTTGCTAAGCCGCGCGGCTGTCGCTCAAAAATGGTTAAAAATGCAAAAATTTTCAAATGCCCTTTTTACGTGCTGAACTCTTTCGTTTTTTGTATTGGAATCCAAATAAAGTGATACATTTAGCCAAACTTTAGTGGAAATTGTGATGCTGACCCCAATATGCCACATTGATGGGTTTAATACAAGTGCCCGAGCTAGGGTTAGGGTTAGGGCTTGAATGCGAAGCAGACATTTTCTGATGCCTTTGCTGTGCTTTTGGAGGCAGTTGAAATGCAGGAAAAGTGTTGTTTTGTTGTTTCCTTGACGACAACTTTTGGCCCACATTTTCGATTTTTGCTAAGCCGCGCGGCTGTCGCTCAAAAATGGTTAAAAATGCAAAAATTTTCAAATGCCCTTTTTACGTGCTGAACACTTTCGTTTTTTGTATTGGAATCCAAATAAAGTGATACTTTTAGCCAAACTTTAGTGGAAATTGTGATGCTGACCCAAATATGCCACATTGATGGGTTTAATACAAGTGCCCGAGCTAGGGTTAGGGTTAGAGCTTGAATGAGAAGCAGTCATTTTCTGATGCCTTTGCTGTGCTTTTGGAGGCAGTTGAAATGCAGGAAAAGTGTTGTTTTGTTGTTTCCTTGACGACAACTTTTGGCCCACATTTGCGATTTTTGCTAAGCCGCGCGGCTGTCGCTCAAAAATGGTTTAAAATGCAAAAATTTTCAAATACCCTTTTTACATGCTAAACTCTTTCTTTTTTTGTATTGGAATCCAAATAAAGTGATACTTCTAGCCAAACTTTAGTGGAAATTGTGATGCTGACCCCAATATGCCACATTGATGGGTTTAATACAAGTGCCCGAGCTAGGGTTAGGGTAAGGGCTTGAATGAGAAGCAGACATTTTCTGATGCCTTTGCTGTGCTTTTGGAGGCAGTTGAAATGCAGGAAAAGTGTTGTTTTGTTGTTTACATGACGACAACTTTTGGCCCACATTTGTGATTTTTGCTAAGCCGCGCGGCTGTCGCTCAAAAATGGTTAAAAATGCAAAAATTTTCAAATGCCCTTTTTACGTGCTGAACTCTTTCGTTTTTTGTATTGGAATCCAAATTTAGTGATACTTTTAGCCAAACTTTAGTGGAAATTGTGATGCTGACCCCAATATGCCACATTGATGGGTTTAATACAAGTGCCGGAGCTAGGGTTAGGGTTAGGGCTTGAATGAGATGCAGACATTTTCTGATGCCTTTGCTGTGCTTTTGGAGGCAGTTGAAATGCAGGAAAAGTGTTGTTTTGTTGTTTCCTTGACGACAACTTTTGGCCCACATTTTCGATTTTTGCTAAGCCGCGCGGCTGTCGCTCAAAAATGGTTAGAAATGCAAAAATTTTCAAATGCCCTTTTTACGTGCTGAACTCTTTCGTTTTTTGTATTGGAATCCAAATAAAGTGATACTTTTAGCCAAACTTTAGTGGAAATTGTGATGCTGACCCCAATATGCCACATTGATGGGTTTAATACAAGTGCCCGAGCTAGGGTTAGGGTTAGGGCTTGAATGAGAAGCAGACATTTTCTGATGCCTTTGCTGTGCTTTTGGAGGCAGTTGAAATGCAGGAAAAGTGTTGTTTTGTTGTTTCCTTGACGACAACTTTTGGCCCACATTTTCGATTTTTGCTAAGCCGCGCGGCTGTCGCTCAAAAATGGTTAAAAATGCAAAAATTTTCAAATGCCCTTTTTACGTGCTGAACTCTTTCGTTTTTTGTATTGGAATTCAAATAAAGTGATACTTTTAGCCAAACTTTAGTGGAAATTGTGATGCTGACCCCAATATGCCACATTGATGGGTTTAATACAAGTGCCCGAGCTAGGGGTAGGGTTAGGGCTTGAATGAGAAGCAGACATTTTCTGATGCCTTTGCTGTGCTTTTGGAGGCAGTTGAAATGCAGGAAAAGTGTTGTTTTGTTGTTTCCTTGACGACAACTTTTGGCCCACATTTTCGATTTTTGCTAAGCCGCGCGGCTGTCGCTCAAAAATGGTTAAAAATGCAAAAATTTTCAAATGCCCTTTTTACGTGCTGAACTCTTTCGTTTTTTGTATTGGAATCCAAATAAAGTGATACTTTTAGCCAAACTTTAGTGGAAATTGTGATGCTGACCCCAATATGCCACATTGATGGGTTTAATACAAGTGCCCGAGCTAGGGTTAGGGTTAGGGCTTGAATGTGAAGCAGACAATTTCTGATGCCTTTGCTGTGCTTTTGGAGGCAGTTGAAATGCAGGAAAAGTGTTGTTTTGTTGTTTCCTTGACGACAACTTTTGGCCCACATTTTCGATTTTTGCTAAGCCGCGCGGCTGTCGCTCAAAAATGGTTAAAAATGCAAAAATTTTCAAATGCCCTTTTTACGTGCTGAACTCTTTCGTTTTTTGTATTGGAATCCAAATAAAGTGATACTTTTATCCAAACTTTAGTGGAAATTGTGATGCTGACCCCAATATGCCACAAATCACGCTTATTTCATGCAGAATTCCAGCTGCAGTTTACCCAACGAAAAATACTGGAAATGTCAAGCAGATTCAGTGCAGATGCACTGAAGATGCTTTAAAGCATTACATTAAATGTTTCTGATGAGTTTGGAGTCATTTGGGTAACTTTTGGAACACAGCACGTGAAGGCAAGGTTTTTGATGGGTTTAATACAAGTGCCCGAGCTAGGGTTAGGGTTAGGGCTTGAATGAGAAGCAGACATTTTCTGATGCCTTTGCTGTGCTTTTGGAGGCAGTTGAAATGCAGGAAAAGTGTTGTTTTGTTGTTTCCTTGACGACAACTTTTGGCCCACATTTTCGATTTTTGCTAAGCCGCGCGGCTGTCGCTCAAAAATGGTTAAAAATGCAAAAATTTTCAAATGCCCTTTTTACGTGCTGAACTCTTTCGTTTTTTGTATTGGAATCCAAATAAAGTGATACATTTAGCCAAACTTTAGTGGAAATTGTGATGCTGACCCCAATATGCCACATTGATGGGTTTAATACAAGTACCCGAGCTAGGGTTAGGGTTAGAGCTTGAATGAGAAGCAGACATTTTCTGATGCCTTTGCTGTGCTTTTGGAGGCAGTTGAAATGCAGGAAAACTGTTGTTTTGTTGTTTCCTTGACGACAACTTTTGGCCCACATTTTCGATTTTTGCTAAGCCGCGCGGCTGTCGCTCAAAAATGGTTAAAAATGCAAAAATTTTCAAATGCCCTTTTTACGTGCTGAACTCTTTCGTTTTTTGTATTGGAATCCAAATAAAGTGATACTTTTAGCCAAACTTTAGTGGAAATTGTGATGCTGACCCCAATATGCCACAAATCATGCTTATTTCATGCAGAATTCCAGCTGCAGTTTACCCAACGAAAAATACTGGAAATGTCAAGCGGATTCAGTGCAGATGCACTGAAGATGCTTTAAAGCATTACATTAAATGTTTCTGATGAGTTTGGAGTCATTTGGGTAACTTTTGGAACACAGCACGTGAAGGCAAGGTTTTTGATGGGTTTAATACAAGTGCCCGAGCTAGGGTTAGGGTTAGGGCTTGAATGAGAAGCAGACATTTTCTGATGCCTTTGCTGTGCTTTTGGAGGCAGTTGAAATGCAGGAAAAGTGTTGTTTTGTTGTTTACATGACGACAACTTTTGGCCCACATTTGTGATTTTTGCTAAGCCGCGCGGCTGTCGCTCAAAAATGGTTAAAAATGCAAAAATTTTCAAATGCCCTTTTTATGTGCTGAACTCTTTCGTTTTTTGTATTGGAATCCAAATAAAGTGATACTTTTAGCCAAACTTTAGTGGAAATTGTGATGCTGACCCCAATATGCCACATTGATGGGTTTAATACAAGTGCCCGAGCTAGGGTTAGGGTTAGGGCTTGAATGCGAAGCAGACATTTTCTGATGCCTTTGCTGTGCTTTTGGAGGCAGTTGAAATGCAGGAAAAGTGTTGTTTTGTTGTTTCCTTGACGACAACTTTTGGCCCACATTTTCGATTTTTGCTAAGCCGCGCGGCTGTCGCTCAAAAATGGTTAAAAATGCAAAAATTTTCAAATGCCCTTTTTACGTGCTGAACTCTTTCGTTTTTTGTATTGGAATCCAAATAAAGTGATACTTTTAGCCAAACTTTAGTGGAAATTGTGATGCTGACCCCAATATGCCACATTGATGGGTTTAATACAAGTGCCCGAGCTAGGGTTAGTGTTAGGGCTTGAATGAGAAGCAGACATTTTCTGATGACTTTGCTGTGCTTTTGGAGGCAGTTGAAATGCAGGAAAAGTGTTGTTTTGTTGTTTCCTTGACGACAACTTTTGGCCCACATTTGCGATTTTTGCTAAGCCGCGCGGCTGTCGCTCAAAAATGGTTTAAAATGCAAAAATTTTCAAATACCCTTTTTACATGCTAAACTCTTTCGTTTTTTGTATTGGAATCCAAATAAAGTGATACTTCTAGCCAAACTTTAGTGGAAATTGTGATGCTGACCCCAATATGCCACATTGATGGGTTTAATACAAGTGCCCGAGCTAGGGTTAGGGTTAGGGCTTGAATGAGAAGCAGACATTTTCTGATGCCTTTGCTGTGCTTTTGGAGGCAGTTGAAATGCAGGAAAAGTGTTGTTTTGTTGTTTACATGACGACAACTTTTGGCCCACATTTGTGATTTTTGCTAAGCCGCGCGGCTGTCGCTCAGAAATGGTTAAAAATGCAAACATTTTCAAATACCCTTTTTACGTGCTAAACTCTTTTGTTTTTTGTATTGGAATCCAAATAAAGTGATACTTTTAGCCAAACTTTAGTGGAAATTGTGATGCTGACCCCAATATGCCACAAATCATGCTTATTTCATGCAGAATTCCAGCTGCAGTTTACCCAACGAAAAATACTGGAAATGTCAAGCAGATTCAGTGCAGATGCACTGAAGATGCTTTAAAGCATTACATTAAATGTTTCTGATGAGTTTGGAGTCATTTGGGTAACTTTTGGAACACAGCACGTGAAGGCAAGGTTTTTGATGGGTTTAATACAAGTGCCCGAGCTAGGGTTAGGGTTAGGGCTTGAATGAGAAGCAGACATTTTCTGATGCCTTTGCTGTGCTTTTGGAGGCAGTTGAAATGCAGGAAAAGTGTTGTTTTGTTGTTTCCTTGACGACAACTTTTGGCCCACATTTTCGATTTTTGCTAAGCCGCGCGGCTGTCGCTCAAAAATGGTTAAAAATGCAAAAATTTTCAAATGCCCTTTTTACGTGCTGAACTCTTTCGTTTTTTGTATTGGAATCCAAATAAAGTGATACTTTTAGCCAAACTTTAGTGGAAATTGTGATGCTGACCCCAATATGCCACATTGATGGGTTTAATACAAGTGCCCGAGCTAGGGTTAGGGTTAGGGCTTGAATGCGAAGCAGACATTTTCTGATGCCTTTGCTGTGCTTTTGGAGGCAGTTGAAATGCAGGAAAAGTGTTGTTTTGTTGTTTCCTTGACGACAACTTTTGGCCCACATTTTCGATTTTTGCTAAGCCGCGCGGCTGTCGCTCAAAAATGGTTAAAAATGCAAAAATTTTCAAATGCCCTTTTTACGTGCTGAACACTTTCGTTTTTTGTATTGGAATCCAAATAAAGTGATACTTTTAGCCAAACTTTAGTGGAAATTGTGATGCTGACCCAAATATGCCACATTGATGGGTTTAATACAAGTGCCCGAGCTAGGGTTAGGGTTATAGCTTGAATGAGAAGCAGTCATTTTCTGATGCCTTTGCTGTGCTTTTGGAGGCAGTTGAAATGCAGGAAAAGTGTTGTTTTGTTGTTTCCTTGACGACAACTTTTGGCCCACATTTGCGATTTTTGCTAAGCCGCGCGGCTGTCGCTCAAAAATGGTTTAAAATGCAAAAATTTTCAAATACCCTTTTTACATGCTAAACTCTTTCGTTTTTTGTATTGGAATCCAAATAAAGTGATACTTCTAGCCAAACTTTAGTGGAAATTGTGATGCTGACCCCAATATGCCACATTGATGGGTTTAATACAAGTGCCCGAGCTAGGGTTAGGGTAAGGGCTTGAATGAGAAGCAGACATTTTCTGATGCCTTTGCTGTGCTTTTGGAGGCAGTTGAAATGCAGGAAAAGTGTTGTTTTGTTGTTTACATGACGACAACTTTTGGCCCACATTTGTGATTTTTGCTAAGCCGCGCGGCTGTCGCTCAAAAATGGTTAAAAATGCAAAAATTTTCAAATGCCCTTTTTATGTGCTGAACTCTTTCGTTTTTTGTATTGGAATCCAAATAAAGTGATACTTTTAGCCAAACTTTAGTGGAAATTGTGATGCTGACCCCAATATGCCACATTGATGGGTTTAATACAAGTGCTTGAGCTAGGGTTAGGGTTAGGGCTTGAATGCGAAGCAGACATTTTCTGATGCCTTTGCTGTGCTTTTGGAGGCAGTTGAAATGCAGGAAAATTGTTGTTTTGTTGTTTCCTTGACGACAACTTTTGGCCCACATTTTCGATTTTTGCTAAGCCGCGCGGCTGTCGCTCAAAAATGGTTAAAAATGCAAAAATTTTCAAATGCCCTTTTTACGTGCTGAACTCTTTCGTTTTTTGTATTGGAATCCAAATAAATTGATACTTTTAGCCAAACTTTAGTGGAAATTGTGATGCTGACCCCAATATGCCACATTGATGGGTTTAATACAAGTGCCCGAGCTAGGGTTAGGGTTAGGGGTTGAATGAGAAGCAGACATTTTCTGATGCCTTTGCTGTGCTTTTGGAGGCAGTTGAAATGCAGGAAAAGTGTTGTTTTGTTGTTTCCTTGACGTCAACTTTTGGCCCACATTTGCGATTTTTGCTAAGCCGCGCGGCTGTCGCTCAAAAATGGTTAAAAATGCAAAAATTTTCAAATGCCCTTTTTACGTGCTGAACTCTTTCGTTTTTTGTATTGGAATCCAAATAAAGTGATACTTTTAGTCAAACTTTAGTGGAAATTGTGATGCTGACCCCAATATGCCACATTGATGGGTTTAATACAAGTGCCCGAGCTAGGGTTAGGGTTAGGGCTTGAATGAGAAGCAGACATTTTCTGATGCCTTTGCTGTGCTTTTGGAGGCAGTTGAAATGCAGGAAAAGTGTTGTTTTGTTGTTTCCATGACGACAACTCTTGGCCAACATTTTCGATTTTTGCTAAGCCGCGCTGCTGTCACTCAAAAATGGTTAGAAATGCAAAAATTTTCAAATGCCCTTTTTACGTGCTGAACTCTTTCGTTTTTTGTATTGGAATCCAAATTTAGTGATACTTTTAGCCAAACTTTAGTGGAAATTGTGATGCTGACCCCAATATGCCACATTGATGGGTTTAATACAAGTGCCGGAGCTAGGGTTAGGGTTAGGGCTTGAATGAGATGCAGACATTTTCTGATGCCTTTGCTGTGCTTTTGGAGGCAGTTGAAATGCAGGAAAAGTGTTGTTTTGTTGTTTCCTTGACGACAACTTTTGGCCCACATTTTCGATTTTTGCTAAGCCGCGCGGCTGTCGCTCAAAAATGGTTAGAAATGCAAAAATTTTCAAATGCCCTTTTTACGTGCTGAACTCTTTCGTTTTTTGTATTGGAATCCAAATAAAGTGATACTTTTAGCCAAACTTTAGTGGAAATTGTGATGCTGACCCCAATATGCCACATTGATGGGTTTAATACAAGTGCCCGAGCTAGGGTTAGGGTTAGGGCTTGAATGAGAAGCAGACATTTTCTGATGCCTTTGCTGTGCTTTTGGAGGCAGTTGAAATGCAGGAAAAGTGTTCTTTTGTTGTTTCCTTGACGACAACTTTTGGCCCACATTTTCGATTTTTGCTAAGCCGCGCGGCTGTCGCTCAAAAATGGTTAAAAATGCAAAAATTTTCAAATGCCCTTTTTACGTGCTGAACTCTTTCGTTTTTTGTATTGGAATCCAAATAAAGTGATACTTTTAGCCAAACTTTAGTGGAAATTGTGATGCTGACCCCAATATGCCACATTGATGGGTTTAATACAAGTGCCTGAGCTAGGGGTAGGGTTAGGGCTTGAATGAGAAGCAGACATTTTCTGATGCCTTTGCTGTGCTTTTGGAGGCAGTTGAAATGCAGGAAAAGTGTTGTTTTGTTGTTTCCTTGACGACAACTTTTGGCCCACATTTTCGATTTTTGCTAAGCCGCGCGGCTGTCGCTCAAAAATGGTTAAAAATGCAAAAATTTTCAAATGCCCTTTTTACGTGCTGAACTCTTTCGTTTTTTGTATTGGAATCCAAATAAAGTGATACTTTTAGCCAAACTTTAGTGGAAATTGTGATGCTGACCCCAATATGCCACA
Source organism: Lepisosteus platostomus (assembly GCF_059453375.1). NCBI lineage: Eukaryota > Metazoa > Chordata > Actinopteri > Semionotiformes > Lepisosteidae > Lepisosteus > Lepisosteus platostomus. The sequence goes on from NC_142622.1 coordinate 12,445,118, forward strand.
TTGATGGGTTTAATACAAGTGACCGAGCTAGGGTTAGGGTTAGGGCTTGAATGTGAAGCAGACATTTTCTGATGCCTTTGCTGTGCTTTTGGAGGCAGTTGAAATGCAGGAAAAGTGTTGTTTTGTTGTTTCCTTGACGACAACTTTTGGCCCACATTTTCGATTTTTGCTAAGCCGCGCGGCTGTCGCTCAAAAATGGTTAAAAATGCAAAAATTTTCAAATGCCCTTTTTACGTGCTGAACTCTTTCGTTTTTTGTATTGGAATCCAAATAAAGTGATACTTTTAGCCAAACTTTAGTGGAAATTGTGATGCTGACCCCAATATGCCACAAATCACGCTTATTTCATGCAGAATTCCAGCTGCAGTTTACCCAACGAAAAATACTGGAAATGTCAAGCAGATTCAGTGCAGATGCACTGAAGATGCTTTAAAGCATTACATTAAATGTTTCTGATGAGTTTGGAGTCATTTGGGTAACTTTTGGAACACAGCACGTGAAGGCAAGGTTTTTGATGGGTTTAATACAAGTGCCCGAGCTAGGGTTAGGGTTAGGGCTTGAATGAGAAGCAGACATTTTCTGATGCCTTTGCTGTGCTTTTGGAGGCAGTTGAAATGCAGGAAAAGTGTTGTTTTGTTGTTTCCTTGACGACAACTTTTGGCCCACATTTTCGATTTTTGCTAAGCCGCGCGGCTGTCGCTCAAAAATGGTTAAAAATGCAAAAATTTTCAAATGCCCTTTTTACGTGCTGAACTCTTTCGTTTTTTGTATTGGAATCCAAATAAAGTGATACTTTTAGCCAAACTTTAGTGGAAATTGTGATGCTGACCCCAATATGCCACATTGATGGGTTTAATACAAGTGCCCGAGCTAGGGTTAGGGTTAGGGCTTGAATGCGAAGCAGACATTTTCTGATGCCTTTGCTGTGCTTTTGGAGGCAGTTGAAATGCAGGAAAAGTGTTGTTTTGTTGTTTCCTTGACGACAACTTTTGGCCCACATTTTCGATTTTTGCTAAGCCGCGCGGCTGTCGCTCAAAAATGGTTAAAAATGCAAAAATTTTCAAATGCCCTTTTTACGTGCTGAACTCTTTCGTTTTTTGTATTGGAATCCAAATAAAGTGATACTTTTAGCCAAACTTTAGTGGAAATTGTGATGCTGACCCCAATATGCCACATTGATGGGTTTAATACAAGTGCCCGAGCTAGGGTTAGGGTTAGGGCTTGAATGTGAAGCAGACATTTTCTGATGCCTTTGCTGTGCTTTTGGAGGCAGTTGAAATGCAGGAAAAGTGTTGTTTTGTTGTTTCCTTGACGACAACTTTTGGCCCACATTTTCGATTTTTGCTAAGCCGCGCGGCTGTCGCTCAAAAATGGTTAAAAATGCAAAAATTTTCAAATGCCCTTTTTACGTGCTGAACTCTTTCGTTTTTTGTATTGGAATCCAAATAAAGTGATACTTTTAGCCAAACTTTAGTGGAAATTGTGATGCTGACCCCAATATGCCACAAATCACGCTTATTTCATGCAGAATTCCAGCTGCAGTTTACCCAACGAAAAATACTGGAAATGTCAAGCAGATTCAGTGCAGATGCACTGAAGATGCTTTAAAGCATTACATTAAATGTTTCTGATGAGTTTGGAGTCATTTGGGTAACTTTTGGAACACAGCACGTGAAGGCAAGGTTTTTGATGGGTTTAATACAAGTGCCCGAGCTAGGGTTAGGGTTAGGGCTTGAATGAGAAGCAGACATTTTCTGATGCCTTTGCTGTGCTTTTGGAGGCAGTTGAAATGCAGGAAAAGTGTTGTTTTGTTGTTTCCTTGACGACAACTTTTGGCCCACATTTTCGATTTTTGCTAAGCCGCGCGGCTGTCGCTCAAAAATGGTTAAAAATGCAAAAATTTTCAAATGCCCTTTTTACGTGCTGAACTCTTTCGTTTTTTGTATTGGAATCCAAATAAAGTGATACATTTAGCCAAACTTTAGTGGAAATTGTGATGCTGACCCCAATATGCCACATTGATGGGTTTAATACAAGTACCCGAGCTAGGGTTAGGGTTAGAGCTTGAATGAGAAGCAGACATTTTCTGATGCCTTTGCTGTGCTTTTGGAGGCAGTTGAAATGCAGGAAAACTGTTGTTTTGTTGTTTCCTTGACGACAACTTTTGGCCCACATTTTCGATTTTTGCTAAGCCGCGCGGCTGTCGCTCAAAAATGGTTAAAAATGCAAAAATTTTCAAATGCCCTTTTTACGTGCTGAACTCTTTCGTTTTTTGTATTGGAATCCAAATAAAGTGATACTTTTAGCCAAACTTTAGTGGAAATTGTGATGCTGACCCCAATATGCCACAAATCATGCTTATTTCATGCAGAATTCCAGCTGCAGTTTACCCAACGAAAAATACTGGAAATGTCAAGCGGATTCAGTGCAGATGCACTGAAGATGCTTTAAAGCATTACATTAAATGTTTCTGATGAGTTTGGAGTCATTTGGGTAACTTTTGGAACACAGCACGTGAAGGCAAGGTTTTTGATGGGTTTAATACAAGTGCCCGAGCTAGGGTTAGGGTTAGGGCTTGAATGAGAAGCAGACATTTTCTGATGCCTTTGCTGTGCTTTTGGAGGCAGTTGAAATGCAGGAAAAGTGTTGTTTTGTTGTTTCCTTGACGACAACTTTTGGCCCACATTTTCGATTTTTGCTAAGCCGCGCGGCTGTCGCTCAAAAATGGTTAAAAATGCAAAAATTTTCAAATGCCCTTTTTACGTGCTGAACTCTTTCGTTTTTTGTATTGGAATCCAAATAAAGTGATACTTTTAGCCAAACTTTAGTGGAAATTGTGATGCTGACCCCAATATGCCACATTGATGGGTTTAATACAAGTGCCCGAGCTAGGGTTAGGGTTAGAGCTTGAATGAGAAGCAGACATTTTCTGATGCCTTTGCTGTGCTTTTGGAGGCAGTTGAAATGCAGGAAAAGTGTTGTTTTGTTGTTTCCTTGACGACAACTTTTGGCCCACATTTGCGATTTTTGCTAAGCCGCGCGGCTGTCGCTCAAAAATGGTTTAAAATGCAAAAATTTTCAATTACCCTTTTTACATGCTAAACTCTTTCGTTTTTTGTATTGGAATCCAAATAAAGTGATACTTCTAGCCAAACTTTAGTGGAAATTGTGATGCTGACCCCAATATGCCACATTGATGGGTTTAATACAAGTGCCCGAGCTAGGGTTAGGGTTAGGGCTTGAATGAGAAGCAGACATTTTCTGATGCCTTTGCTGTGCTTTTGGAGGCAGTTGAAATGCAGGAAAAGTGTTGTTTTGTTGTTTACATGACGACAACTTTTGGCCCACATTTTCGATTTTTGCTAAGCCGCGCGGCTGTCGCTCAAAAATGGTTAAAAATGCAAAAATTTTCAAATGCCCTTTTTACGTGCTGAACTCTTTCGTTTTTTGTATTGGAATCCAAATAAAGTGATACTTTTAGCCAAACTTTAGTGGAAATTGTGATGCTGACCCCAATATGCCACATTGATGGGTTTAATACAAGTGCCCGAGCTAGGGTTAGGGTTAGGGCTTGAATGTGAAGCAGACATTTTCTGATGCCTTTGCTGTGCTTTTGGAGGCAGTTGAAATGCAGGAAAAGTGTTGTTTTGTTGTTTCCTTGACGACAACTTTTGGCCCACATTTTCGATTTTTGCTAAGCCGCGCGGCTGTCGCTCAAAAATGGTTAAAAATGCAAAAATTTTCAAATGCCCTTTTTACGTGCTGAACTCTTTCGTTTTTTGTATTGGAATCCAAATAAAGTGATACTTTTAGCCAAACTTTAGTGGAAATTGTGATGCTGACCCCAATATGCCACATTGATGGGTTTAATACAAGTGCCCGAGCTAGGGTTAGGGTTAGAGCTTGAATGAGAAGCAGACATTTTCTGATGCCTTTGCTGTGCTTTTGGAGGCAGTTGAAATGCAGGAAAAGTGTTGTTTTGTTGTTTCCTTGACGACAACTTTTGGCCCACATTTGCGATTTTTGCTAAGCCGCGCGGCTGTCGCTCAAAAATGGTTTAAAATGCAAAAATTTTCAATTACCCTTTTTACATGCTAAACTCTTTCGTTTTTTGTATTGGAATCCAAATAAAGTGATACTTCTAGCCAAACTTTAGTGGAAATTGTGATGCTGACCCCAATATGCCACATTGATGGGTTTAATACAAGTGCCCGAGCTAGGGTTAGGGTTAGGGCTTGAATGAGAAGCAGACATTTTCTGATGCCTTTGCTGTGCTTTTGGAGGCAGTTGAAATGCAGGAAAAGTGTTGTTTTGTTGTTTACATGACGACAACTTTTGGCCCACATTTTCGATTTTTGCTAAGCCGCGCGGCTGTCGCTCAAAAATGGTTAAAAATGCAAAAATTTTCAAATGCCCTTTTTACGTGCTGAACTCTTTCGTTTTTTGTATTGGAATCCAAATAAAGTGATACTTTTAGCCAAACTTTAGTGGAAATTGTGATGCTGACCCCAATATGCCACATTGATGGGTTTAATACAAGTGCCCGAGCTAGGGTTAGGGTTAGGGCTTGAATGTGAAGCAGACATTTTCTGATGCCTTTGCTGTGCTTTTGGAGGCAGTTGAAATGCAGGAAAAGTGTTGTTTTGTTGTTTCCTTGACGACAACTTTTGGCCCACATTTTCGATTTTTGCTAAGCCGCGCGGCTGTCGCTCAAAAATGGTTAAAAATGCAAAAATTTTCAAATGCCCTTTTTACGTGCTGAACTCTTTCGTTTTTTGTATTGGAATCCAAATAAAGTGATACTTTTAGCCAAACTTTAGTGGAAATTGTGATGCTGACCCCAATATGCCACAAATCACGCTTATTTCATGCAGAATTCCAGCTGCAGTTTACCCAACGAAAAATACTGGAAATGTCAAGCAGATTCAGTGCAGATGCACTGAAGATGCTTTAAAGCATTACATTAAATGTTTCTGATGAGTTTGGAGTCATTTGGGTAACTTTTGGAACACAGCACGTGAAGGCAAGGTTTTTGATGGGTTTAATACAAGTGCCCGAGCTAGGGTTAGGGTTAGGGCTTGAATGAGAAGCAGACATTTTCTGATGCCTTTGCTGTGCTTTTGGAGGCAGTTGAAATGCAGGAAAAGTGTTGTTTTGTTGTTTCCTTGACGACAACTTTTGGCCCACATTTTCGATTTTTGCTAAGCCGCGCGGCTGTCGCTCAAAAATGGTTAAAAATGCAAAAATTTTCAAATGCCCTTTTTACGTGCTGAACTCTTTCGTTTTTTGTATTGGAATCCAAATAAAGTGATACATTTAGCCAAACTTTAGTGGAAATTGTGATGCTGACCCCAATATGCCACATTGATGGGTTTAATACAAGTACCCGAGCTAGGGTTAGGGTTAGAGCTTGAATGAGAAGCAGACATTTTCTGATGCCTTTGCTGTGCTTTTGGAGGCAGTTGAAATGCAGGAAAACTGTTGTTTTGTTGTTTCCTTGACGACAACTTTTGGCCCACATTTTCGATTTTTGCTAAGCCGCGCGGCTGTCGCTCAAAAATGGTTAAAAATGCAAAAATTTTCAAATGCCCTTTTTACGTGCTGAACTCTTTCGTTTTTTGTATTGGAATCCAAATAAAGTGATACTTTTAGCCAAACTTTAGTGGAAATTGTGATGCTGACCCCAATATGCCACAAATCATGCTTATTTCATGCAGAATTCCAGCTGCAGTTTACCCAACGAAAAATACTGGAAATGTCAAGCGGATTCAGTGCAGATGCACTGAAGATGCTTTAAAGCATTACATTAAATGTTTCTGATGAGTTTGGAGTCATTTGGGTAACTTTTGGAACACAGCACGTGAAGGCAAGGTTTTTGATGGGTTTAATACAAGTGCCCGAGCTAGGGTTAGGGTTAGGGCTTGAATGAGAAGCAGACATTTTCTGATGCCTTTGCTGTGCTTTTGGAGGCAGTTGAAATGCAGGAAAAGTGTTGTTTTGTTGTTTACATGACGACAAACTTTTGGCCCACATTTGTGATTTTTGCTAAGCCACGCGGCTGTCGCTCAGAAATGGTTAAAAATGCAAACATTTTCAAATACCCTTTTTACGTGCTAAACTCTTTTGTTTTTTGTATTGGAATCCAAATAAAGTGATACTTTTAGCCAAACTTTAGTGGAAATTGTGATGCTGACCCCAATATGCCACATTGATGGGTTTAATACAAGTGCCCGAGCTAGGGTTAGGGTTAGGGGTTGAATGAGAAGCAGACATTTTCTGATGCCTTTGCTGTGCTTTTGGAGGCAGTTGAAATGCAGGAAAAGTGTTGTTTTGTTGTTTCCTTGACGACAACTTTTGGCCCACATTTTCGATTTTTGCTAAGCCGCGCGGCTGTCGCTCAAAAATGGTTAAAAATGCAAAAATTTTCAAATGCCCTTTTTACGTGCTGAACTCTTTCGTTTTTTGTATTGGAATCCAAATAAAGTGATACTTTTAGCCAAACTTTAGTGGAAATTGTGATGCTGACCCCAATATGCCACATTGATGGGTTTAATACAAGTGCCCGAGCTAGGGTTAGGGTTAGGGCTTGAATGAGAAGCAGACATTTTCTGATGCCTTTGCTGTGCTTTTGGAGGCAGTTGAAATGCAGGAAAAGTGTTGTTTTGTTGTTTACATGACGACAACTTTTGGCCCACATTTGTGATTTTTGCTAAGCCGCGCGGCTGTCGCTCAAAAATGGTTAAAAATGCAAAAATTTTCAAATGCCCTTTTTATGTGCTGAACTCTTTCGTTTTTTGTATTGGAATCCAAATAAAGTGATACTTTTAGCCAAACTTTAGTGGAAATTGTGATGCTGACCCCAATATGCCACATTGATGGGTTTAATACAAGTGCTCGAGCTAGGGTTAGGGTTAGGGCTTGAGTGCGAAGCAGACATTTTCTGATGCCTTTGCTGTGCTTTTGGAGGCAGTTGAAATGCAGGAAAAGTGTTGTTTTGTTGTTTCCTTGACGACAACTTTTGGCCCACATTTTCGATTTTTGCTAAGCCGCGCGGCTGTCGCTCAAAAATGGTTAAAAATGCAAAAATTTTCAAATGCCCTTTTTACGTGCTGAACTCTTTCGTTTTTTGTATTGGAATCCAAATAAATTGATACTTTTAGCCAAACTTTAGTGGAAATTGTGATGCTGACCCCAATATGCCACATTGATGGGTTTAATACAAGTGCCCGAGCTAGGGTTAGGGTTAGGGCTTGAATGCGAAGCAGACATTTTCTGATGCCTTTGCTGTGCTTTTGGAGGCAGTTGAAATGCAGGAAAAGTGTTGTTTTGTTGTTTCCTTGACGACAACTTTTGGCCCACATTTTCGATTTTTGCTAAGCCGCGCGGCTGTCGCTCAAAAATGGTTAAAAATGCAAAAATTGTCAAATGCCCTTTTTACGTGCTGAACTCTTTCGTTTTTTGTATTGGAATCCAAATAAAGTGATACTTTTAGCCAAACTTTAGTGGAAATTGTGATGCTGACCCCAATATGCCACATTGATGGGTTTAATACAAGTGCCCGAGCTAGGGTTAGGGTTAGAGCTTGAATGAGAAGCAGACATTTTCTGATGCCTTTGCTGTGCTTTTGGAGGCAGTTGAAATGCAGGAAAAGTGTTGTTTTGTTGTTTACATGACGACAACTTTTGGCCCACATTTGTGATTTTTGCTAAGCCGCGCGGCTGTCGCTCAAAAATGGTTAAAAATGCAAAAATTTTCAAATGCCCTTTTTATGTGCTGAACTCTTTCGTTTTTTGTATTGGAATCCAAATAAAGTGATACTTTTAGCCAAACTTTAGTGGAAATTGTGATGCTGACCCCAATATGCCACATTGATGGGTTTAATACAAGTGCTCGAGCTAGGGTTAGGGTTAGGGCTTGAATGCGAAGCAGACATTTTCTGATGCCTTTGCTGTGCTTTTGGAGGCAGTTGAAATGCAGGAAAAGTGTTGTTTTGTTGTTTCCTTGACGACAACTTTTGGCCCACATTTTCGATTTTTGCTAAGCCGCGCGGCTGTCGCTCAAAAATGGTTAAAAATGCAAAAATTTTCAAATGCCCTTTTTACGTGCTGAACTCTTTCGTTTTTTGTATTGGAATCCAAATAAAGTGATACTTTTAGCCAAACTTTAGTGGAAATTGTGATGCTGACCCCAATATGCCACATTGATGGGTTTAATACAAGTGCCCGAGCTAGGGTTAGGGTTAGAGCTTGAATGAGAAGCAGACATTTTCTGATGCCTTTGCTGTGCTTTTGGAGGCAGTTGAAATGCAGGAAAAGTGTTGTTTTGTTGTTTCCTTGACGACAACTTTTGGCCCACATTTGCGATTTTTGCTAAGCCGCGCGGCTGTCGCTCAAAAATGGTTTAAAATGCAAACATTTTCAAATACCCTTTTTACATGCTAAACTCTTTCGTTTTTTGTATTGGAATCCAAATAAAGTGATACTTCTAGCCAAACTTTAGTGGAAATTGTGATGCTGACCCCAATATGCCACATTGATGGGTTTAATACAAGTGCCCGAGCTAGGGTTAGGGTTAGGGCTTGAATGAGAAGCAGACATTTTCTGATGCCTTTGCTGTGCTTTTGGAGGCAGTTGAAATGCAGGAAAAGTGTTGTTTTGTTGTTTCCTTGACGACAACTTTTGGCCCACATTTTCGATTTTTGCTAAGCCGCGCGGCTGTCGCTCAAAAATGGTTAAAAATGCAAAAATTTTCAAATGCCCTTTTTACGTGCTGAACTCTTTCGTTTTTTGTATTGGAATCCAAATAAAGTGATACTTTTAGCCAAACTTTAGTGGAAATTGTGATGCTGACCCCAATATGCCACATTGATGGGTTTAATACAAGTGCCCGAGCTAGGGTTAGGGTTAGGGCTTGAATGAGAAGCAGACATTTTCTGATGCCTTTGCTGTGCTTTTGGAGGCAGTTGAAATGCAGGAAAAGTGTTGTTTTGTTGTTTACATGACGACAACTTTTGGCCCACATTTGTGATTTTTGCTAAGCCGCGCGGCTGTCGCTCAGAAATGGTTAAAAATGCAAACATTTTCAAATACCCTTTTTACGTGCTAAACTCTTTCGTTTTTTGTATTGGAATCCAAATAAAGTGATACTTTTAGCCAAACTTTAGTGGAAATTGTGATGCTGACCCCAATATGCCACAAATCATGCTTATTTCATGCAGAATTCCAGCTGCAGTTTACCCAACGAAAAATACTGGAAATGTCAAGCAGATTCAGTGCAGATGCACTGAAGATGCTTTAAAGCATTACATTAAATGTTTCTGATGAGTTTGGAGTCATTTGGGTAACTTTTGGAACACAGCACGTGAAGGCAAGGTTTTTGATGGGTTTAATACAAGTGCCCGAGCTAGGGTTAGGGTTAGGGCTTGAATGAGAAGCAGACATTTTCTGATGCCTTTGCTGTGCTTTTGGAGGCAGTTGAAATGCAGGAAAAGTGTTGTTTTGTTGTTTCCTTGACGACAACTTTTGGCCCACATTTTCGATTTTTGCTAAGCCGCGCGGCTGTCGCTCAAAAATGGTTAAAAATGCAAAAATTTTCAAATGCCCTTTTTACGTGCTGAACTCTTTCGTTTTTTGTATTGGAATCCAAATAAAGTGATACTTTTAGCCAAACTTTAGTGGAAATTGTGATGCTGACCCCAATATGCCACATTGATGGGTTTAATACAAGTGCCCTAGCTAGGGTTAGGGTTAGGGCTTGAATGAGAAGCAGACATTTTCTGATGCCTTTGCTGTGCTTTTGGAGGCAGTTGAAATGCAGGAAAAGTGTTGTTTTGTTGTTTCCTTGACGACAACTTTTGGCCCACATTTTCGATTTTTGCTAAGCCGCGCGGCTGTCGCTCAAAAATGGTTAAAAATGCAAAAATTTTCAAATGCCCTTTTTACGTGCTGAACTCTTTCGTTTTTTGTATTGGAATCCAAATAAAGTGATACTTTTAGCCAAACTTTAGTGGAAATTGTGATGCTGACCCCAATATGCCACATTGATGGGTTTAATACAAGTGCTCGAGCTAGGGTTAGGGTTAGGGCTTGAATGCGAAGCAGACATTTTCTGATGCCTTTGCTGTGCTTTTGGAGGCAGTTGAAATGCAGGAAAACTGTTGTTTTGTTGTTTCCTTGACGACAACTTTTGGCCCACATTTTCGATTTTTGCTAAGCCGCGCGGCTGTCACTCAAAAATGGTTAAAAATGCAAAAATTTTCAAATGCCCTTTTTACGTGCTGAACTCTTTCGTTTTTTGTATTGGAATCCAAATAAAGTGATACTTTTAGCCAAACTTTAGTGGAAATTGTGATGCTGACCCCAATATGCCACAAATCATGCTTATTTCATGCAGAATTCCAGCTGCAGTTTACCCAACGAAAAATACTGGAAATGTCAAGCAGATTCAGTGCAGATGCACTGAAGATGCTTTAAAGCATTACATTAAATGTTTCTGATGAGTTTGGAGTCATTTGGGTAACTTTTGGAACACAGCACGTGAAGGCAAGGTTTTTGATGGGTTTAATACAAGTGCCCGAGCTAGGGTAGGGTTAGGGCTTGAATGAGAAGCAGACATTTTCTGATGCCTTTGCTGTGCTTTTGGAGGCAGTTGAAATGCAGGAAAAGTGTTGTTTTGTTGTTTCCTTGACGACAACTTTAGGCCCACATTTTCGATTTTTGCTAAGCCGCGCGGCTGTCGCTCAAAAATGGTTAAAAATGCAAAAATTTTCAAATGCTCTTTTTACGTGCTGAACTCTTTCGTTTTTTGTATTGGAATCCAAATAAAGTGATACTTTTAGCCAAACTTTAGTGGAAATTGTGATGCTGACCCCAATATGCCACATTGATGGGTTTAATACAAGTGCCCGAGCTAGGGTTAGGGTTAGGGCTTGAATGAGAAGCAGACATTTTCTGATGCCTTTGCTGTGCTTTTGGAGGCAGTTGAAATGCAGGAAAAGTGTTGTTTTGTTGTTTACATGACGACAACTTTTGGCCCACATTTGTGATTTTTGCTAAGCCGCGCGGCTGTCGCTCAGAAATGGTTAAAAATGCAAACATTTTCAAATACCCTTTTTACGTGCTAAACTCTTTTGTTTTTTGTATTGGAATCCAAATAAAGTGATACTTTTAGCCAAACTTTAGTGGAAATTGTGATGCTGACCCCAATATGCCACAAATCATGCTTATTTCATGCAGAATTCCAGCTGCAGTTTACCCAACGAAAAATACTGGAAATGTCAAGCAGATTCAGTGCAGATGCACTGAAGATGCTTTAAAGCATTACATTAAATGTTTCTGATGAGTTTGGAGTCATTTGGGTAACTTTTGGAACACAGCACGTGAAGGCAAGGTTTTTGATGGGTTTAATACAAGTGCCCGAGCTAGGGTTAGGGTTAGGGCTTGAATGAGAAGCAGACATTTTCTGATGCCTTTGCTGTGCTTTTGGAGGCAGTTGAAATGCAGGAAAAGTGTTGTTTTGTTGTTTCCTTGACGACAACTTTTGGCCCACATTTTCGATTTTTGCTAAGCCGCGCGGCTGTCGCTCAAAAATGGTTAAAAATGCAAAAATTTTCAAATGCCCTTTTTACGTGCTGAACTCTTTCGTTTTTTGTATTGGAATCCAAATAAAGTGATACTTTTAGCCAAACTTTAGTGGAAATTGTGATGCTGACCCCAATATGCCACATTGATGGGTTTAATACAAGTGCCCTAGCTAGGGTTAGGGTTAGGGCTTGAATGAGAAGCAGACATTTTCTGATGCCTTTGCTGTGCTTTTGGAGGCAGTTGAAATGCAGGAAAAGTGTTGTTTTGTTGTTTCCTTGACGACAACTTTTGGCCCACATTTTCGATTTTTGCTAAGCCGCGCGGCTGTCGCTCAAAAATGGTTAAAAATGCAAAAATTTTCAAATGCCCTTTTTACGTGCTGAACTCTTTCGTTTTTTGTATTGGAATCCAAATAAAGTGATACTTTTAGCCAAACTTTAGTGGAAATTGTGATGCTGACCCCAATATGCCACATTGATGGGTTTAATACAAGTGCTCGAGCTAGGGTTAGGGTTAGGGCTTGAATGCGAAGCAGACATTTTCTGATGCCTTTGCTGTGCTTTTGGAGGCAGTTGAAATGCAGGAAAACTGTTGTTTTGTTGTTTCCTTGACGACAACTTTTGGCCCACATTTTCGATTTTTGCTAAGCCGCGCGGCTGTCACTCAAAAATGGTTAAAAATGCAAAAATTTTCAAATGCCCTTTTTACGTGCTGAACTCTTTCGTTTTTTGTATTGGAATCCAAATAAAGTGATACTTTTAGCCAAACTTTAGTGGAAATTGTGATGCTGACCCCAATATGCCACATTGATGGGTTTAATACAAGTGCTCGAGCTAGGGTTAGGGTTAGGGCTTGAATGCGAAGCAGACATTTTCTGATGCCTTTGCTGTGCTTTTGGAGGCAGTTGAAATGCAGGAAAACTGTTGTTTTGTTGTTTCCTTGACGACAACTTTTGGCCCACATTTTCGATTTTTGCTAAGCCGCGCGGCTGTCACTCAAAAATGGTTAAAAATGCAAAAATTTTCAAATGCCCTTTTTACGTGCTGAACTCTTTCGTTTTTTGTATTGGAATCCAAATAAAGTGATACTTTTAGCCAAACTTTAGTGGAAATTGTGATGCTGACCCCAATATGCCACAAATCATGCTTATTTCATGCAGAATTCCAGCTGCAGTTTACCCAACGAAAAATACTGGAAATGTCAAGCAGATTCAGTGCAGATGCACTGAAGATGCTTTAAAGCATTACATTAAATGTTTCTGATGAGTTTGGAGTCATTTGGGTAACTTTTGGAACACAGCACGTGAAGGCAAGGTTTTTGATGGGTTTAATACAAGGGCCCGAGCTAGGGTAGGGTTAGGGCTTGAATGAGAAGCAGACATTTTCTGATGCCTTTGCTGTGCTTTTGGAGGCAGTTGAAATGCAGGAAAAGTGTTGTTTTGTTGTTTCCTTGACGACAACTTTAGGCCCACATTTTCGATTTTTGCTAAGCCGCGCGGCTGTCGCTCAAAAATGGTTAAAAATGCAAAAATTTTCAAATGCTCTTTTTACGTGCTGAACTCTTTCGTTTTTTGTATTGGAATCCAAATAAAGTGATACTTTTAGCCAAACTTTAGTGGAAATTGTGATGCTGACCCCAATATGCCACAAATCATGCTTATTTCATGCAGAATTCCAGCTGCAGTTTACCCAACGAAAAATACTGGAAATGTCAAGCAGATTCAGTGCAGATGCACTGAAGATGCTTTAAAGCATTACATTAAATGTTTCTGATGAGTTTGGAGTCATTTGGGTAACTTTTGGAACACAGCACGTGAAGGCAAGGTTTTTGATGGGTTTAATACAAGTGCCCGAGCTAGGGTTAGGGTTAGGGCTTGAATGAGAAGCAGACATTTTCTGATGACTTTGCTGTGCTTTTGGAGGCAGTTGAAATGCAGGAAAAGTGTTGTTTTGTTGTTTCCTTGACGACAACTTTTGGCCCACATTTGCGATTTTTGCTAAGCCGCGCGGCTGTCGCTCAAAAATGGTTTAAAATGCAAAAATTTTCAAATACCCTTTTTACATGCTAAACTCTTTCGTTTTTTGTATTGGAATCCAAATAAAGTGATACTTCTAGCCAAACTTTAGTGGAAATTGTGATGCTGACCCCAATATGCCACATTGATGGGTTTAATACAAGTGCCCGAGCTAGGGTTAGGGTTAGGGCTTGAATGAGAAGCAGACATTTTCTGATGCCTTTGCTGTGCTTTTGGAGGCAGTTGAAATGCAGGAAAAGTGTTGTTTTGTTGTTTCCTTGACGACAACTTTTGGCCCACATTTTCGATTTTTGCTAAGCCGCGCGGCTGTCGCTCAAAAATGGTTAAAAATGCAAAAATTTTCAAATGCCCTTTTTACGTGCTGAACTCTTTCGTTTTTTGTATTGGAATCCAAATAAAGTGATACTTTTAGCCAAACTTTAGTGGAAATTGTGATGCTGACCCCAATATGCCACATTGATGGGTTTAATACAAGTGCCCGAGCTAGGGTTAGGGTTAGGGCTTGAATGAGAAGCAGACATTTTCTGATGCCTTTGCTGTGCTTTTGGAGGCAGTTGAAATGCAGGAAAAGTGTTGTTTTGTTGTTTCCTTGACGACAACTTTTGGCCCACATTTTCGATTTTTGCTAAGCCGCGCGGCTGTCGCTCAAAAATGGTTAAAAATGCAAAAATTTTCAAATGCCCTTTTTACGTGCTGAACTCTTTCGTTTTTTGTATTGGAATCCAAATAAAGTGATACTTTTAGCCAAATTTTAGTGGAAATTGTGATGCTGACCCCAATATGCCACATTGATGGGTTTAATACAAGTGCCCGAGCTAGGGTTAGGGTTAGGGCTTGAATGCGAAGCAGACATTTTCTGATGCCTTTGCTGTGCTTTTGGAGGCAGTTGAAATGCAGGAAAAGTGTTGTTTTGTTGTTTCCTTGACGACAACTTTTGGCCCACATTTTCGATTTTTGCTAAGCCGCGCGGCTGTCGCTCAAAAATGGTTAAAAATGCAAAAATTTTCAAATGCCCTTTTTACGTGCTGAACACTTTCGTTTTTTGTATTGGAATCCAAATAAAGTGATACTTTTAGCCAAACTTTAGTGGAAATTGTGATGCTGACCCAAATATGCCACATTGATGGGTTTAATACAAGTGCCCGAGCTAGGGTTAGGGTTAGAGCTTGAATGAGAAGCAGACATTTTCTGATGCCTTTGCTGTGCTTTTGGAGGCAGTTGAAATGCAGGAAAAGTGTTGTTTTGTTGTTTCCTTGACGACAACTTTTGGCCCACATTTGCGATTTTTGCTAAGCCGCGCGGCTGTCGCTCAAAAATGGTTTAAAATGCAAAAATTTTCAAATACCCTTTTTACATGCTAAACTCTTTCGTTTTTTGTATTGGAATCCAAATAAAGTGATACTTCTAGCCAAACTTTAGTGGAAATTGTGATGCTGACCCCAATATGCCACATTGATGGGTTTAATACAAGTGCCCGAGCTAGGGTTAGGGTTAGGGCTTGAATGAGAAGCAGACATTTTCTGATGCCTTTGCTGTGCTTTTGGAGGCAGTTGAAATGCAGGAAAAGTGTTGTTTTGTTGTTTACATGACGACAACTTTTAGCCCACATTTGTGATTTTTGCTAAGCCGCGCGGCTGTCGCTCAAAAATGGTTAAAAATGCAAAAATTTTCAAATGCCCTTTTTATGTGCTGAACTCTTTCGTTTTTTGTATTGGAATCCAAATAAAGTGATACTTTTAGCCAAACTTTAGTGGAAATTGTGATGCTGACCCCAATATGCCACATTGATGGGTTTAATACAAGTGCTTGAGCTAGGGTTAGGGTTAGGGCTTGAATGCGAAGCAGACATTTTCTGATGCCTTTGCTGTGCTTTTGGAGGCAGTTGAAATGCAGGAAAATTGTTGTTTTGTTGTTTCCTTGACGACAACTTTTGGCCCACATTTTCGATTTTTGCTGAGCCGCGCGGCTGTCGCTCAAAAATGGTTAAAAATGCAAAAATTTTCAAATGCCCTTTTTACGTGCTGAACTCTTTCGTTTTTTGTATTGGAATCCAAATAAATTGATACTTTTAGCCAAACTTTAGTGGAAATTGTGATGCTGACCCCAATATGCCACATTGATGGGTTTAATACAAGTGCCCGAGCTAGGGTTAGGGTTAGGGGTTGAATGAGAAGCAGACATTTTCTGATGCCTTTGCTGTGCTTTTGGAGGCAGTTGAAATGCAGGAAAAGTGTTGTTTTGTTGTTTCCTTGACGTCAACTTTTGGCCCACATTTGCGATTTTTGCTAAGCCGCGCGGCTGTCGCTCAAAAATGGTTAAAAATGCAAAAATTTTCAAATGCCCTTTTTACGTGCTGAACTCTTTCGTTTTTTGTATTGGAATCCAAATAAAGTGATACTTTTAGTCAAACTTTAGTGGAAATTGTGATGCTGACCCCAATATGCCACATTGATGGGTTTAATACAAGTGCCCGAGCTAGGGTTAGGGTTAGGGCTTGAATGAGAAGCAGACATTTTCTGATGCCTTTGCTGTGCTTTTGGAGGCAGTTGAAATGCAGGAAAAGTGTTGTTTTGTTGTTTCCATGACGACAACTCTTGGCCAACATTTTCGATTTTTGCTAAGCCGCGCTGCTGTCACTCAAAAATGGTTAGAAATGCAAAAATTTTCAAATGCCCTTTTTACGTGCTGAACTCTTTCGTTTTTTGTATTGGAATCCAAATTTAGTGATACTTTTAGCCAAACTTTAGTGGAAATTGTGATGCTGACCCCAATATGCCACATTGATGGGTTTAATACAAGTGCCGGAGCTAGGGTTAGGGTTAGGGCTTGAATGAGATGCAGACATTTTCTGATGCCTTTGCTGTGCTTTTGGAGGCAGTTGAAATGCAGGAAAAGTGTTGTTTTGTTGTTTCCTTGACGACAACTTTTGGCCCACATTTTCGATTTTTGCTAAGCCGCGCGGCTGTCGCTCAAAAATGGTTAGAAATGCAAAAATTTTCAAATGCCCTTTTTACGTGCTGAACTCTTTCGTTTTTTGTATTGGAATCCAAATAAAGTGATACTTTTAGCCAAACTTTAGTGGAAATTGTGATGCTGACCCCAATATGCCACATTGATGGGTTTAATACAAGTGCCCGAGCTAGGGTTAGGGTTAGGGCTTGAATGCGAAGCAGACATTTTCTGATGCCTTTGCTGTGCTTTTGGAGGCAGTTGAAATGCAGGAAAAGTGTTGTTTTTTTGTTTCCATGACGACAACTCTTGGCCCACATTTTCGATTTTTGCTAAGCCGCGCGGCTGTCGCTCAAAAATGGTTAAAAATGCAAAAATTTTCAAATGCCCTTTTTACGTGCTGAACTCTTTCGTTTCTTGTATTGGAATCCAAATAAAGTGATACTTTTAGCCAAACTTTAGTGGAAATTGTGATGCTGACCCCAATATGCCACAAATCATGCTTATTTCATGCAGAATTCCAGCTGCAGTTGACCTTACGAAAAATACTGGAAATGTCAAGCAGATTCAGTGCAGATGCACTGAAGATGCTTTAAAGCATTACATTAAATGTTTCTGATGAGTTTGGAGTCATTTGGGTAACTTTTGGACCACAGCACATGAAGGCAAGTTTTTTGATGGGTTTAATACAAGTGCCCGAGCTAGGGTTAGGGTTAGGGCTTGAATGAGAAGCAGACATTTTCTGATGCCTTTGCTGTGCTTTTGGAGGCAGTTGAAATGCAGGAAAAGTGTTGTTTTGTTGTTTCCATGACGTCAACTTTTGGCCCACATTTGCGATTTTTGCTAAGCCGCGCGGCTGTCGCTCAAAAATGGTTAAAAATGTACAAATTTTCAAATGCCCTTTTTACGTGCTGAACTCTATCGTTTTTTGTATTGGAATCCAAATAATGTGATACTTTTAGCCAAACTTTAGTGGAAATTGTGATGCTGACCCCAATATGCCACATTGATGGGTTTAATACAAGTGCCCGAGCTAGGGTTGGGGTTAGGGCTTGAATGAGAAGCAGACATATTCTGATGCCTTTGCTGTGCTTTTGGAGGCAGTTGAAATGCAGGAAAAGTGTTGTTTTGTTGTTTCCATGACGACAACTTTTGGCCCACATTTGCGATTTTTGCTAAGCCGTGCGGCTGTCGCTCAAAAATGGTTAAAAATGCAAAAATTTTCAAATACCCTTTTTACGTGCTAAACTCTTTCGTTTTTTGTATTGGAATCCAAATAAAGTGATACTTTTAGCCAAACTTTAGTGGAAATTGTGATGCTGACCCCAATATGCCACATTGATGGGTTTAATACAAGTGCCCGAGCTAGGGTTAGGGTTAGGGCTTGAATGAGAAGCAGACATTTTCTGATGCCTTTGCTGTGCTTTTGGAGGCAGTTGAAATGCAGGAAAAGTGTTGTTTTGTTGTTTCCTTGACGACAACTTTTGGCCCACATTTTCGATTTTTGCTAAGCCGCGCGGCTGTCGCTCAAAAATGGTTAGAAATGCAAAAATTTTCAAATGCCCTTTTTACGTGCTGAACTCTTTCGTTTTTTGTATTGGAATCCAAATAAAGTGATACTTTTAGTCAAACTTTAGTGGAAATTGTGATGCTGACCCCAATATGCCACATTGATGGGTTTAATACAAGTGCCCGAGCTAGGATTAGGGTTAGGGCTTGAATGAGAAGCAGACATTTTCTAATGCCTTTGCTGTGCTTTTGGAGGCAGTTGAAATGCAGGAAAAGTGTTGTTTTGTTGTTTCCTTGACGTCAACTTTTGGCCCACATTTTCGATTTTTGCTAAGCCGTGCGGCTGTCGCTCAAAAATGGTTAAAAATGCAACAATTTTCAAATGCCCTTTTTACGTGCTGAACTCTTTCGTTTTTTGTATTGGAATCCAAATAAAGTGATACTTTTAGCCAAACTTTAGTGGAAATTGTGATGCTGACCCCAATATGCCACATTGATGGGTTTAATACAAGTGCCCGAGCTAGGGTTAGGGTTAGGGCTTGAATGCGAAGCAGACATTTTCTGATGCCTTTGCTGTGCTTTTGGAGGCAGTTGAAATGCAGGAAAAGTGTTGTTTTGTTGTTTCCTTGACGACAACTTTTGGCCCACATTTTCGATTTTTGCTAAGCCGCGCGGCTGTCGCTTAAAATGGTTAAAAATGCAAAAATTTTCAAATGCCCTTTTTACGTGCTGAACTCTTTCGTTTTTTGTATTGGAATCCAAATAAAGTGATACTTTTAGCCAAACTTTAGTGGAAATTGTGATGCTGACCCCAATATGCCACAAATCATGCTTATTTCATGCAGAATTCCAGCTGCAGTTTACCCAACGAAAAATACTGGAAATGTCAAGCAGATTCAGTGCAGATGCACTGAAGATGCTTTAAAGCATTACATTAAATGTTTCTGATGAGTTTGGAGTCATTTGGGTAACTTTTGGAACACAGCACGTGAAGGCAAGGTTTTTGATGGGTTTAATACAAGTGCCCGAGCTAGGGTTAGGGTTAGGGCTTGAATGAGAAGCAGACATTTTCTGATGCCTTTGCTGTGCTTTTGGAGGCAGTTGAAATGCAGGAAAAGTGTTGTTTTGTTGTTTCCTTGACGACAACTTTTGGCCCACATTTTCGATTTTTGCTAAGCCGCGCGGCTGTCGCTCAAAAATGGTTAAAAATGCAAAAATTTTCAAATGCCCTTTTTACGTGCTGAACTCTTTCGTTTTTTGTATTGGAATCCAAATAAAGTGATACTTTTAGCCAAACTTTAGTGGAAATTGTGATGCTGACCCCAATATGCCACATTGATGGGTTTAATACAAGTGCCCGAGCTAGGGTTAGGGTTAGGGCTTGAATGAGAAGCAGACATATTCTGATGCATTTGCTGTGCTTTTGGAGGCAGTTGAAATGCAGGAAAAGTGTTGTTTTGTTGTCTCCATGACGACAACTTTTGGCCCACATTTTCGATTTTTGCTAAGCCGCGCGGCTGTCGCTCAAAATGGTTAAAAATGCAAAAATTTTCAAATGCCCTTTTTACGTGCTGAACTCTTTCGTTTTTTGTATTGGAATCCAAATAAAGTGATACTTTTAGCCAAACTTTAGTGGAAATTGTGATGCTGACCCAAATATGCCACAAATCATGCTTATTTCATGCAGAATTCCAGCTGCAGTTTACCCAACGAAAAATACTGGAAATGTCAAGCAGATTCAGTGCAGATGCACTGAAGATGCTTTAAAGCATTACATTAAATGTTTCTGATGAGTTTGGAGTCATTTGGGTAACTTTTGGAACACAGCACGTGAAGGCAAGGTTTTTGATGGGTTTAATACAAGTGCCCGAGCTAGGGTTAGGGTTAGGGCTTGAATGAGAAGCAGACATTTTCTGATGCCTTTGCTGTGCTTTTGGAGGCAGTTGAAATGCAGGAAAAGTGTTGTTTTGTTGTTTCCTTGACGACAACTTTTGGCCCACATTTTCGATTTTTGCTAAGCCGCGCGGCTGTCGCTCAAAAATGGTTAAAAATGCAAAAATTTTCAAATGCCCTTTTTACGTGCTGAACTCTTTCGTTTTTTGTATTGGAATCCAAATAAAGTGATACTTTTAGCCAAACTTTAGTGGAAATTGTGATGCTGACCCCAATATGCCACATTGATGGGTTTAATACAAGTGCCCGAGCTAGGGTTAGGGTTAGGGCTTGAATGAGAAGCAGACATATTCTGATGCATTTGCTGTGCTTTTGGAGGCAGTTGAAATGCAGGAAAAGTGTTGTTTTGTTGTTTCCATGACGACAACTCTTGCCCCACATTTGCGATTTTTGCTAAGCCGCGCGGCTGTCGCTCAAAAATGGTTAAAAATGCAAAAATTTTCAAATGCCCTTTTTACGTGCTGAACTCTTTCGTTTCTTGTATTGGAATCCAAATAAAGTGATACTTTTAGCCAAACTTTAGTGGAAATTGTGATGCTGACCCCAATATGCCACAAATCATGCTTATTTCATGCAGAATTCCAGCTGCAGTTGACCCAACAAGAAATACTGGAAATGTCAAGCAGATTCAGTGCAGATGCACTGAAGATGCTTTAAAGCATTACATTAAATGTTTCTGATGAGTTTGGAGTCATTTGGGTAACTTTTGGACCACAGCACATGAAGGCAAGTTTTTTGATGGGTTTAATACAAGTGCCCGAGCTAGGGTTAGGGTTAGGGCTTGAATGAGAAGCAGACATTTTCTGATGCCTTTGCTGTGCTTTTGGAGGCAGTTGAAATGCAGGAAAAGTGTTGTTTTGTTGTTTCCATGACGTCAACTTTTGGCCCACATTTGCGATTTTTGCTAAGCTGCGCGGCTGTCGCTCAAAAATGGTTAAAAATGCACAAATTTTCAAATGCCCTTTTTAAGTGCTGAACTCTTTCGTTTTTTGTATTGGAATCCAAATAATGTGATACTTTTAGCCAAACTTTAGTGGAAATTGTGATGCTGACCCCAATATGCCACATTGATGGGTTTAATACAAGTGCCCGAGCTAGGGTTGGGGTTAGGGCTTGAATGAGAAGCAGACATATTCTGATGCCTTTGCTGTGCTTTTGGAGGCAGTTGAAATGCAGGAAAAGTATTGTTTTGTTGTTTCCATGACGACAACTTTTGGCCCACATTTGCGATTTTTGCTAAGCCGCGCGGCTGTCGCTCAAAATTGGTTAAAAATGGAAAAATTTTCAAATACCCTTTTTACGTGCTAAACTCTTTCGTTTTTTGTATTGGAATCCAAATAAAGTGATACTTTTAGCCAAACTTTAGTGAAAATTGTGATGCTGACCCCAATATGCCACAAATCATGCTTATTTCATGCAGAATTCCAGCTGAAGTTGACCCAACGAGAAATACTGGAAATGTCAAGCAGATTCAGTGCAGATGCACTGAAGATGCTTTAAAGCATTACATTAAATGTTTCTGATGAGTTTGGAGTCATTTGGGTAACGTTTGGTCCACAGCACATGAAGGCAAGTTTTTTGATGGGTTTAATACAAGTGACCGAGCTAGGGTTAGGGTTAGGGCTTGAAAGAGAAGCAGACATTTTCTGATGCCTTTGCTGTGCTTTTGGAGGCAGTTGAAATGCAGGAAAAGTGTTCTTTTGTTGTTTCCTTGACGTCAACTTTTGGCCCACATTTGCGATTTTTGCTAAGCCGCGCGGCTGTCGCTCAAAAATGGTTAAAAATGCAAAAATTTTCAAATGCCCTTTTTACGTGCTGAACTCTTTCGTTTTTTGTATTGGAATCCAAATAAAGTGATACTTTTAGCCAAACTTTAGTGGAAATTGTGATGCTGACCCCAATATGCCACATTGATGGGTTTAATACAAGTGCCCGAGCTAGGGTTAGGGTTAGGGCTTGAATGAGATGCAGACATTTTCTGATGCCTTTGCTGTGCTTTTGGAGGCAGTTGAAATGCAGGAAAAGTGTTGTTTTGTTGTTTCCTTGACGACAACTTTTGGCCCACATTTTCGATTTTTGCTAAGCCGCGCGGCTGTCGCTCAAAAATGGTTAGAAATGCAAAAATTTTCTAATGCCCTTTTTACGTGCTGAACTCTTTCGTTTTTTGTATTGGAATCCAAATAAAGTGATACTTTTAGCCAAACTTTAGTGGAAATTGTGATTCTGACCCCAATATGCCACATTGATGGGTTTAATACAAGTGCCCGAGCTAGGGGCTTGAATGAGAAGCAGACATTTTCTGATGCCTTTGCTGTGCTTTTGGAGGCAGTTGAAATGCAGGAAAAGTGTTGTTTTGTTGTTTCCATGACGACAACTTTTGGCCCACATTTGCGATTTTTGCTAAGCCGCGCGGCTGTCGCTCAAAAATGGTTAAAAATGCAAAAATTTTAAAATACCCTTTTTACGTGCTAAACTCTTTCGTTTTTTGTATTGGAATCCAAATAAAGTGATACTTTTAGTCAAACTTTAGTGGAAATTGTGATGCTGACCCCAATATGCCACATTGATGGGTTTAATACAAGTGCCCGAGCTAGGGTTAGGGTTAGGGCTTGAATGAGAAGAAGACATTTTCTGATGCCTTTGCTGTGCTTTTGGAGGCAGTTGAAATGCAGGAAAAGTGTTGTTTTGTTGTTTCCATGACGTCAACTTTTGGCCCACATTTGCGATTTTTGCTAAGCCGCGCGGCTGTCGCTCAAAAATGGTTAAAAATGCACAAATTTTCAAATGCCCTTTTTACGTGCTGAACTCTTTCGTTTTTTGTATTGGAATCCAAATAAAGTGATACTTTTAGCCAAACTTTAGTGGAAATTGTGATGCTGACCCCAATATGCCACAAATCATGCTTATTTCATGCAGAATTCCAGCTGCAGTTTACCCAATGAGAAATACTGGAAATGTCAAGCTGATTCAGTGCAGATGCACTGAAGATGCTTTTAAGCATTACATTAAATGTTTCTGATGAGTTTGGAGTCATTTGGGTAACTTTTGGAACACAGCACGTGAAGGCAAGGTTTTTGATGGGTTTAATACAAGTGCCCGAGCTAGGGTTAGGGTTAGGGCTTGAATGAGAAGCAGACATTTTCTGATGCCTTTGCTGTGCTTTTGGAGGCAGTTGAAATGCAGGAAAAGTGTTGTTTTGTTGTTTCCTTGACGACAACTTTTGGCCCACATTTTCGATTTTTGCTAAGCCGCGCGGCTGTCGCTCAAAAATGGTTAAAAATGCAAAAATTTTCAAATGCCCTTTTTACGTGCTGAACTCTTTCGTTTTTTGTATTGGAATCCAAATAAAGTGATACTTTTAGTCAAACTTTAGTGGAAATTGTGATGCTGACCCCAATATGCCACATTGATGGGTTTAATACAAGTGCCCGAGCTAGGGTTAGGGTTAGGGCTTGAATGAGAAGCAGACATTTTCTGATGCCTTTGCTGTGCTTTTGGAGGCAGTTGAAATGCAGGAAAAGTGTTGTTTTGTTGTTTCCTTGACGTCAACTTTTGGCCCACATTTTCGATTTTTGCTAAGCCGCACGGCTGTCGCTCAAAAATGGTTAAAAATGCAAAAATTTTCAAATGCCCTTTTTACGTGCTGAACTCTTTCGTTTTTTGTATTGGAATCCAAATAATGTGATACTTTTAGCCAAACTTTAGTGGAAATTGTGATGCTGACCCCAATATGCCACATTGATGGGTTTAATACAAGTGCCCGAGCTAGGGTTGGGGTTAGGGCTTGAATGAGAAGCAGACATATTCTGATGCCTTTGCTGTGCTTTTGGAGGCAGTTGAAATGCAGGAAAAGTGTTGTTTTGTTGTTTCCATGACGACAACTTTTGGCCCACATTTGCGATTTTTGCTAAGCCGCGCGGCTGTCGCTCAAAAATGGTTAAAAATGCAAAAATTTTCAAATACCCTTTTTACGTGCTAAACTCTTTCGTTTTTTGTATTGGAATCCAAATAAAGTGATACTTTTAGCCAAACTTTAGTGAAAATTGTGATGCTGACCCCAATATGCCACAAATCATGCTTATTTCATGCAGAATTCCAGCTGCAGTTGACCCAACGAGAAATACTGGAAATGTCAAGCAGATTCAGTGCAGATGCACTGAAGATGCTTTAAAGCATTACATTAAATGTTTCTGATGAGTTTGGAGTCATTTGGGTAACGTTTGGACCACAGCACATGAAGGCAAGTTTTTTGATGGGTTTAATACAAGTGCCCGAGCTAGGGTTAGGGTTAGGGCTTGAATGAGAAGCAGACATTTTCTGATGCCTTTGCTGTGCTTTTGGAGGCAGTTGAAATGCAGGAAAAGTGTTGTTTTGTTGTTTCCTTGACGTCAACTTTTGGCCCACATGTGCGATTTTTGCTAAGCCGCGCGGCTGTCGCTCAAAAATGGTTAAAAATGCAAAAATTTTCAAATGTCCTTTTTACGTGCTGAACTCTTTCGTTTTTTGTATTGGAATCCAAATAAAGTGATACTTTTAGCCAAACTTTAGTGGAAATTGTGATGCTGACCCCAATATGCCACATTGATGGGTTTAATACAAGTGCCCGAGCTAGGGTTAGGGTTAGGGCTTGAATGAGATGCAGACATTTTCTGATGCCTTTGCTGTGCTTTTGGAGGCAGTTGAAATGCAGGAAAAGTGTTGTTTTGTTGTTTCCTTGACGACAACTTTTGGCCCACATTTTCGATTTTTGCTAAGCCGCGCGGCTGTCGCTCAAAAATGGTTAGAAATGCAAAAATTTTCAAATGCCCTTTTTACGTGCTGAACTCTTTCGTTTTTTGTATTGAATCCAAATAAAGTGATACTTTTAGCCAAACTTTAGTGGAAATTGTGATTCTGACCCAAATATGCCACATTGATGGGTTTAATACAAGTGCCCGAGCTAGGGTTAGGGTTAGGGCTTGAATGAGAAGCAGACATTTTCTGATGCCTTTGCTGTGCTTTTGGAGGCAGTTGAAATGCAGGAAAAGTGTTGTTTTGTTGTTTCCTTGACGACAACTTTTGGCCCACATTTGCGATTTTTGCTAAGCCGCGCGGCTGTCGCTCAAAAATGGTTAAAAATGCACAAATTTTCAAATGCCCTATTTACGTGCTGAACTCTTTCGTTTTTTGTATTGGAATCCAAATAAAGTGATACTTTTAGCCAAACTTTAGTGGAAATTGTGATGCTGACCCCAATATGCCACATTGATGGGTTTAATACAAGTGCCCGAGCTAGGGTTAGGGTTAGGGCTTGAATGAGAAGCAGACATTTTCTGATGCCTTTGCTGTGCTTTTGGAGGCAGTTGAAATGCAGGAAAAGTGTTGTTTTGTTGTTTCCATGACGACAACTTTTGGCCCACATTTGCGATTTTTGCTAAGCCGCGCGGCTGTCGCTCAAAAATGGTTAAAAATGCAAAAATTTTAAAATACCCTTTTTACGTGCTAAACTCTTTCGTTTTTTGTATTGGAATCCAAATAAAGTGATACTTTTAGTCAAACTTTAGTGGAAATTGTGATGCTGACCCCAATATGCCACATTGATGGGTTTAATACAAGTGCCCGAGCTAGGGTTAGGGTTAGGGCTTGAATGAGAAGCAGACATTTTCTGATGCCTTTGCTGTGCTTTTGGAGGCAGTTGAAATGCAGGAAAAGTGTTGTTTTGTTGTTTCCATGACGTCAACTTTTGGCCCACATTTGCGATTTTTGCTAAGCCGCGCGGCTGTCGCTCAAAAATGGTTAAAAATGCACACATTTTCAAATGCCCTTTTTACGTGCTGAACTCTTTCGTTTTTTGTATTGGAATCCAAATAAAGTGATACTTTTAGCCAAACTTTAGTGGAAATTGTGATGCTGACCCCAATATGCCACAAATCATGCTTATTTCATGCAGAATTCCAGCTGCAGTTTACCCAATGAGAAATACTGGAAATTTCAAGCTGATTCAGTGCAGATGCACTGAAGATGCTTTTAAGCATTACATTAAATGTTTCTGATGAGTTTGGAGTCATTTGGGTAACTTTTGGAACACAGCACGTGAAGGCAAGGTTTTTGATGGGTTTAATACAAGTGCCCGAGCTAGGGTTAGGGTTAGGGCTTGAATGAGAAGCAGACATTTTCTGATGCCTTTGCTGTGCTTTTGGAGGCAGTTGAAATGCAGGAAAAGTGTTGTTTTGTTGTTTCCTTGACGACAACTTTTGGCCCACATTTTCGATTTTTGCTAAGCCGCGCGGCTGTCGCTCAAAAATGGTTAGAAATGCAAAAATTTTCAAATGCCCTTTTTACGTGCTGAACTCTTTCGTTTTTTGTATTGGAATCCAAATAAAGTGATACTTTTAGTCAAACTTTAGTGGAAATTGTGATGCTGACCCCAATATGCCACATTGATGGGTTTAATACAAGTGCCCGAGCTAGGGTTAGGGTTAGGGCTTGAATGAGAAGCAGACATTTTCTGATGCCTTTGCTGTGCTTTTGGAGGCAGTTGAAATGCAGGAAAAGTGTTGTTTTGTTGTTTCCTTGACGTCAACTTTTGGCCCACATTTTCGATTTTTGCTAAGCCGCGCGGCTGTCGCTCAAAAATGGTTAAAAATGCAAAAATTTTCAAATGCCCTTTTTACGTGCTGAACTCTTTCGTTTTTTGTATTGGAATCCAAATAAAGTGATACTTTTAGCCAAACTTTAGTGGAAATTGTGATGCTGACCCCAATATGCCACATTGATGGGTTTAATACAAGTGCCCGAGCTAGGGTTAGGGTTAGGGCTTGAATGAGAAGCAGACATTTTCTGATGCCTTTGCTGTGCTTTTGGAGGCAGTTGAAATGCAGGAAAAGTGTTGTTTTGTTGTTTCCATGACGTCAACTTTTGGCCCACATTTGCGATTTTTGCTAAGCCGCGCGGCTGTCGCTCAAAAATGGTTAAAAATGCACAAATTTTCAAATGCCCTTTTTACGTGCTGAACTCTTTCGTTTTTTGTATTGGAATCCAAATAATGTGATACTTTTAGCCAAACTTTAGTGGAAATTGTGATGCTGACCCCAATATGCCACATTGATGGGTTTAAAACAAGTGCCCCAGCTAGGGTTGGGGTTAGGGCTTGAATGAGAAGCAGACATATTCTGATGCCTTTGCTGTGCTTTTGGAGGCAGTTGAAATGCAGGAAAAGTGTTGTTTTGTTGTTTCCATGACGACAACTTTTGGCCCACATTTGCGATTTTTGCTAAGCCGCGCGGCTGTCGCTCAAAAATGGTTAAAAATGCAAAAATTTTCAAATACCCTTTTTACGTGCTAAACTCTTTCGTTTTTTGTATTGGAATCCAAATAAAGTGATACTTTTAGCCAAACTTTAGTGAAAATTGTGATGCTGACCCCAATATGCCACAAATCATGCTTATTTCATGCAGAATTCCAGCTGCAGTTGACCCAACGAGAAATACTGGAAATGTCAAGCAGATTCAGTGCAGATGCACTGAAGATGCTTTAAAGCATTACATTAAATGTTTCTGATGAGTTTGGAGTCATTTGGGTAACGTTTGGACCACAGCACATGAAGGCAAGTTTTTTGATGGGTTTAATACAAGTGCCCGAGCTAGGGTTAGGGTTAGGGCTTGAATGAGAAGCAGACATTTTCTGATGCCTTTGCTGTGCTTTTGGAGGCAGTTGAAATGCAGGAAAAGTGTTGTTTTGTTGTTTCCTTGACGTCAACTTTTGGCCCACATGTGCGATTTTTGCTAAGCCGCGCGGCTGTCGCTCAAAAATGGTTAAAAATGCAAAAATTTTCAAATGTCCTTTTTACGTGCTGAACTCTTTCGTTTTTTGTATTGGAATCCAAATAAAGTGATACTTTTAGCCAAACTTTAGTGGAAATTGTGATGCTGACCCCAATATGCCACATTGATGGGTTTAATACAAGTGCCCGAGCTAGGGTTAGGGTTAGGGCTTGAATGAGATGCAGACATTTTCTGATGCCTTTGCTGTGCTTTTGGAGGCAGTTGAAATGCAGGAAAAGTGTTGTTTTGTTGTTTCCTTGACGACAACTTTTGGCCCACATTTTCGATTTTTGCTAAGCCGCGCGGCTGTCGCTCAAAAATGGTTAGAAATGCAAAAATTTTCAAATGCCCTTTTTACGTGCTGAACTCTTTCGTTTTTTGTATTGAATCCAAATAAAGTGATACTTTTAGCCAAACTTTAGTGGAAATTGTGATTCTGACCCCAATATGCCACATTGATGGGTTTAATACAAGTGCCCGAGCTAGGGTTAGGGTTAGGGCTTGAATGAGAAGCAGACATTTTCTGATGCCTTTGCTGTGCTTTTGGAGGCAGTTGAAATGCAGGAAAAGTGTTGTTTTGTTGTTTCCATGACGACAACTTTTGGCCCACATTTGCGATTTTTGCTAAGCCGCGCGGCTGTCGCTCAAAAATGGTTAAAAATGCAAAAATTTTCAAATACCCTTTTTACGTGCTAAACTCTTTCGTTTTTTGTATTGGAATCCAAATAAAGTGATACTTTTAGCCAAACTTTAGTGAAAATTGTGATGCTGACCCCAATATGCCACAAATCATGCTTATTTCATGCAGAATTCCAGCTGCAGTTGACCCAACGAGAAATACTGGAAATGTCAAGCAGATTCAGTGCAGATGCACTGAAGATGCTTTAAAGCATTACATTAAATGTTTCTGATGAGTTTGGAGTCATTTGGGTAACGATTGGACCACAGCACATGAAGGCAAGTTTTTTGATGGGTTTAATACAAGTGCCCGAGCTAGGGTTAGGGTTAGGGCTTGAATGAGAAGCAGACATTTTCTGATGCCTTTGCTGTGCTTTTGGAGGCAGTTGAAATGCAGGAAAAGTGTTGTTTTGTTGTTTCCTTGACGACAACTTTTGGCCCACATTTGCGATTTTTGCTAAGCCGCGCGGCTGTCGCTCAAAAATGGTTAAAAATGCACAAATTTTCAAATGCCCTATTTACGTGCTGAACTCTTTCGTTTTTTGTATTGGAATCCAAATAAAGTGATACTTTTAGCCAAACTTTAGTGGAAATTGTGATGCTGACCCCAATATGCCACATTGATGGGTTTAATACAAGTGCCCGAGCTAGGGTTAGGGTTAGGGCTTGAATGAGAAGCAGACATTTTCTGATGCCTTTGCTGTGCTTTTGGAGGCAGTTGAAATGCAGGAAAAGTGTTGTTTTGTTGTTTCCATGACGACAACTTTTGGCCCACATTTGCGATTTTTGCTAAGCCGCGCGGCTGTCGCTCAAAAATGGTTAAAAATGCAAAAATTTTCAAATACCCTTTTTACGTGCTAAACTCTTTCGTTTTTTGTATTGGAATCCAAATAAAGTGATACTTTTAGCCAAACTTTAGTGAAAATTGTGATGCTGACCCCAATATGCCACAAATCATGCTTATTTCATGCAGAATTCCAGCTGCAGTTGACCCAACGAGAAATACTGGAAATGTCAAGCAGATTCAGTGCAGATGCACTGAAGATGCTTTAAAGCATTACATTAAATGTTTCTGATGAGTTTGGAGTCATTTGGGTAACGTTTGGACCACAGCACATGAAGGCAAGTTTTTTGATGGGTTTAATACAAGTGCCCGAGCTAGGGTTAGGGTTAGGGCTTGAATGAGAAGCAGACATTTTCTGATGCCTTTGCTGTGCTTTTGGAGGCAGTTGAAATGCAGGAAAAGTGTTGTTTTGTTGTTTCCATGACGACAACTTTTGGCCCACATTTGCGATTTTTGCTAAGCCGCGCGGCTGTCGCTCAAAAATGGTTAAAAATGCAAAAATTTTCAAATACCCTTTTTACGTGCTAAACTCTTTCGTTTTTTGTATTGGAATCCAAATAAAGTGATACTTTTAGCCAAACTTTAGTGAAAATTGTGATGCTGACCCCAATATGCCACAAATCATGCTTATTTCATGCAGAATTCCAGCTGCAGTTGACCCAACGAGAAATACTGGAAATGTCAAGCAGATTCAGTGCAGATGCACTGAAGATGCTTTAAAGCATTACATTAAATGTTTCTGATGAGTTTGGAGTCATTTGGGTAACGTTTGGACCACAGCACATGAAGGCAAGTTTTTTGATGGGTTTAATACAAGTGCCCGAGCTAGGGTTAGGGTTAGGGCTTGAATGAGAAGCAGACATTTTCTGATGCCTTTGCTGTGCTTTTGGAGGCAGTTGAAATGCAGGAAAAGTGTTGTTTTGTTGTTTCCTTGACGTCAACTTTTGGCCCACATGTGCGATTTTTGCTAAGCCGCGCGGCTGTCGCTCAAAAATGGTTAAAAATGCAAAAATTTTCAAATGTCCTTTTTACGTGCTGAACTCTTTCGTTTTTTGTATTGGAATCCAAATAAAGTGATACTTTTAGCCAAACTTTAGTGGAAATTGTGATGCTGACCCCAATATGCCACATTGATGGGTTTAATACAAGTGCCCGAGCTAGGGTTAGGGTTAGGGCTTGAATGAGATGCAGACATTTTCTGATGCCTTTGCTGTGCTTTTGGAGGCAGTTGAAATGCAGGAAAAGTGTTGTTTTGTTGTTTCCTTGACGACAACTTTTGGCCCACATTTTCGATTTTTGCTAAGCCGCGCAGCTGTCGCTCAAAAATGGTTAGAAATGCAAAAATTTTCAAATGCCCTTTTTACGTGCTGAACTCTTTCGTTTTTTGTATTGAATCCAAATAAAGTGATACTTTTAGCCAAACTTTAGTGGAAATTGTGATTCTGACCCCAATATGCCACATTGATGGGTTTAATACAAGTGCCCGAGCTAGGGTTAGGGTTAGGGCTTGAATGAGAAGCAGACATTTTCTGATGCCTTTGCTGTGCTTTTGGAGGCAGTTGAAATGCAGGAAAAGTGTTGTTTTGTTGTTTCCTTGACGACAACTTTTGGCCCACATTTGCGATTTTTGCTAAGCCGCGCGGCTGTCGCTCAAAAATGGTTAAAAATGCACAAATTTTCAAATGCCCTATTTACGTGCTGAACTCTTTCGTTTTTTGTATTGGAATCCAAATAAAGTGATACTTTTAGCCAAACTTTAGTGGAAATTGTGATGCTGACCCCAATATGCCACATTGATGGGTTTAATACAAGTGCCCGAGCTAGGGTTAGGGTTAGGGCTTGAATGAGAAGCAGACATTTTCTGATGCCTTTGCTGTGCTTTTGGAGGCAGTTGAAATGCAGGAAAAGTGTTGTTTTGTTGTTTCCATGACGACAACTTTTGGCCCACATTTGCGATTTTTGCTAAGCCGCGCGGCTGTCGCTCAAAAATGGTTAAAAATGCAAAAATTTTAAAATACCCTTTTTACGTGCTAAACTCTTTCGTTTTTTGTATTGGAATCCAAATAAAGTGATACTTTTAGTCAAACTTTAGTGGAAATTGTGATGCTGACCCCAATATGCCACATTGATGGGTTTAATACAAGTGCCCGAGCTAGGGTTAGGGTTAGGGCTTGAATGAGAAGCAGACATTTTCTGATGCCTTTGCTGTGCTTTTGGAGGCAGTTGAAATGCAGGAAAAGTGTTGTTTTGTTGTTTCCATGACGTCAACTTTTGGCCCACATTTGCGATTTTTGCTAAGCCGCGCGGCTGTCGCTCAAAAATGGTTAAAAATGCACAAATTTTCAAATGCCCTTTTTACGTGCTGAACTCTTTCGTTTTTTGTATTGGAATCCAAATAAAGTGATACTTTTAGCCAAACTTTAGTGGAAATTGTGATGCTGACCCCAATATGCCACAAATCATGCTTATTTCATGCAGAATTCCAGCTGCAGTTTACCCAATGAGAAATACTGGAAATGTCAAGCTGATTCAGTGCAGATGCACTGAAGATGCTTTTAAGCATTACATTAAATGTTTCTGATGAGTTTGGAGTCATTTGGGTAACTTTTGGAACACAGCACGTGAAGGCAAGGTTTTTGATGGGTTTAATACAAGTGCCCGAGCTAGGGTTAGGGTTAGGGCTTGAATGAGAAGCAGACATTTTCTGATGCCTTTGCTGTGCTTTTGGAGGCAGTTGAAATGCAGGAAAAGTGTTGTTTTGTTGTTTCCTTGACGACAACTTTTGGCCCACATTTTCGATTTTTGCTAAGCCGCGCGGCTGTCGCTCAAAAATGGTTAGAAATGCAAAAATTTTCAAATGCCCTTTTTACGTGCTGAACTCTTTCGTTTTTTGTATTGGAATCCAAATAAAGTGATACTTTTAGTCAAACTTTAGTGGAAATTGTGATGCTGACCCCAATATGCCACATTGATGGGTTTAATACAAGTGCCCGAGCTAGGGTTAGGGTTAGGGCTTGAATGAGAAGCAGACATTTTCTGATGCCTTTGCTGTGCTTTTGGAGGCAGTTGAAATGCAGGAAAAGTGTTGTTTTGTTGTTTCCATGACGTCAACTTTTGGCCCACATTTGCGATTTTTGCTAAGCCGCGCGGCTGTCGCTCAAAAATGGTTAAAAATGCACAAATTTTCAAATGCCCTTTTTACGTGCTGAACTCTTTCGTTTTTTGTATTGGAATCCAAATAATGTGATACTTTTAGCCAAACTTTAGTGGAAATTGTGATGCTGACCCCAATATGCCACATTGATGGGTTTAATACAAGTGCCCGAGCTAGGGGTAGGGTTAGGGCTTGAATGAGATGCAGACATTTTCTGATGCCTTTGCTGTGCTTTTGGAGGCAGTTGAAATACAGGAAAAGTGTTGTTTTGTTGTTTCCTTGACGACAACTTTTGGCCCACATTTTCGATTTTTGCTAAGCCGCACGGCTGTCGCTCAAAAATAGTTAAAAATGCAAAAATTTTCAAATACCCTTTTTACGTGCTAAACTCTTTCGTTTTTTGTATTGGAATCCAAATAAAGTGATACTTTTAGCCAAACTTTAGTGAAAATTGTGATGCTGACCCCAATATGCCACAAATCATGCTTATTTCATGCAGAATTCCAGCTGCAGTTGACCCAACGAGAAATACTGGAAATGTCAAGCAGATTCAGTGCAGATGCACTGAAGATGCTTTAAAGCATTACATTAAATGTTTCTGATGAGTTTGGAGTCATTTGGGTAACGTTTGGACCACAGCACATGAAGGCAAGTTTTTTGATGGGTTTAATACAAGTGCCCGAGCTAGGGTTAGGGTTAGGGCTTGAATGAGAAGCAGACATTTTCTGATGCCTTTGCTGTGCTTTTGGAGGCAGTTGAAATGCAGGAAAAGTGTTGTTTTGTTGTTTCCTTGACGTCAACTTTTGGCCCACATGTGCGATTTTTGCTAAGCCGCGCGGCTGTCGCTCAAAAATGGTTAAAAATGCAAAAATTTTCAAATGTCCTTTTTACGTGCTGAACTCTTTCGTTTTTTGTATTGGAATCCAAATAAAGTGATACTTTTAGCCAAACTTTAGTGGAAATTGTGATGCTGACCCCAATATGCCACATTGATGGGTTTAATACAAGTGCCCGAGCTAGGGTTAGGGTTAGGGCTTGAATGAGATGCAGACATTTTCTGATGCCTTTGCTGTGCTTTTGGAGGCAGTTGAAATGCAGGAAAAGTGTTGTTTTGTTGTTTCCTTGACGACAACTTTTGGCCCACATTTTCGATTTTTGCTAAGCCGCGCGGCTGTCGCTCAAAAATGGTTAGAAATGCAAAAATTTTCAAATGCCCTTTTTACGTGCTGAACTCTTTCGTTTTTTGTATTGAATCCAAATAAAGTGATACTTTTAGCCAAACTTTAGTGGAAATTGTGATTCTGACCCCAATATGCCACATTGATGGGTTTAATACAAGTGCCCGAGCTAGGGTTAGGGTTAGGGCTTGAATGAGAAGCAGACATTTTCTGATGCCTTTGCTGTGCTTTTGGAGGCAGTTGAAATGCAGGAAAAGTGTTGTTTTGTTGTTTCCTTGACGACAACTTTTGGCCCACATTTGCGATTTTTGCTAAGCCGCGCGGCTGTCGCTCAAAAATGGTTAAAAATGCACAAATTTTCAAATGCCCTTTTTAAGTGCTGAACTCTTTCGTTTTTTGTATTGGAATCCAAATAAAGTGATACTTTTAGCCAAACTTTAGTGGAAAATGTGATGCTGACCCCAATATGCCACAAATCATGCTTATTTCATGCAGAATTCCAGCTGCAGTTTACCCAATGAGAAATACTGGAAATGTCAAGCTGATTCAGTGCAGATGCACTGAAGATGCTTTTAAGCATTACATTAAATGTTTCTGATGAGTTTGGAGTCATTTGGGTAACTTTTGGAACACAGCACGTGAAGGCAAGGTTTTTGATGGGTTTAATACAAGTGCCCGAGCTAGGGTTAGGGTTAGGGCTTGAATGAGAAGCAGACATTTTCTGATGCCTTTCCTGTGCTTTTGGAGGCAGTTGAAATGCTGGAAAAGTGTTGTTTTGTTGTTTCCTTGACGACAACTTTAGGCCCACATTTTCGATTTTTGCTAAGCCGCGCGGCTGTCGCTCAAAAATGGTTAAAAATGCAAAAATTTTCAAATGCCCTTTTTACGTGCTGAACTCTTTCGTTTTTTGTATTGGAATCCAAATAAAGTGATACTTTTAGCCAAACTTTAGTGGAAATTGTGATGCTGACCCCAATATGCCACATTGATGGGTTTAATACAAGTGCCTGAGCTAGGGTTAGGGTTAGGGCTTAAATGCGAAGCAGACATTTTCTGATGCCTTTGCTGTGCTTTTGGAGGCAGTTGAAATGCAGGAAAAGTGTTGTTTTGTTGTTTCCTTGACGTCAACTTTTGACCCACATTTGCGATTTTTGCTAAGCCGCGCGGCTGTCGCTCAAAAATGGTTAAAAATGCAAAAATTTTCAAATGCCCTTTTTACGTGCTGAACTCTTTCGTTTTTTGTATTGGAATCCAAATAAAGTGATACTTTTAGTCAAACTTTAGTGGAAATTGTGATGCTGACCCCAATATGCCACATTGATGGGTTTAATACATGTGCCCGAGCTAGGGTTAGGGTTAGGGCTTGAATGAGAAGCAGACATTTTCTGATGCCTTTGCTGTGCTTTTGGAGGCAGTTGAAATGCAGGAAAAGTGTTGTTTTGTTGTTTCCATGACGACAACTCTTGGCCAACATTTTCGATTTTTGCTAAGCCGCGCTGCTGTCACTCAAAAATGGTTAGAAATGCAAAAATTTTCAAATGCCCTTTTTACGTGCTGAACTCTTTCGTTTTTTGTATTGGAATCCAAATAAAGTGATACTTTTAGCCAAACTTTAGTGGAAATTGTGATGCTGACCCCAATATGCCACATTGATGGGTTTAATACAAGTGCCCGAGCTAGGGTTAGGGTTAGGGCTTGAATGAGAAGCAGACATTTTCTGATGCCTTTGCTGTGCTTTTGGAGGCAGTTGAAATGCAGGAAAAGTGTTGTTTTGTTGTTTCCTTGACGTCAACTTTTGGCCCACATTTGCGATTTTTGCTAAGCCGCGCGGCTGTCGCTCAAAAATGGTTAAAAATGCAAAAATTTTCAAATGCCCTTTTTACGTGCTGAACTCTTTCGTTTTTTGTATTGGAATCCAAATAAAATGATACTTTTAGCCAAACTTTAGTGGAAATTGTGATGCTGACCCCAATATTCCACATTGATGGGATTAATACAAGTGCCTGAGCTAGGGTTAGGGTTAGGGCTTGAATGAGAAGCAGACATTTTCTGATGCCTTTGCTGTGCTTTTGGAGGCAGTTGAAATGCAGGAAAAGTGTTGTTTTGTTGTTTCCTTGACGACAACTTTTGGCCCACATTTTCGATTTTTGCTAAGCCGCGCGGCTGTCGCTCAAAAATGGTTAAAAATGCAAACATTTTCAAATGCCCTTTTTACGTGCTGAACTCTTTCGTTTTTTGTATTGGAATCCAAATAAAGTGATACTTTTAGTCAAACTTTATTGGAAATTGTGATGCTGACCCCAATATGCCACATTGATGGGTTTAATACAAGTGCCCGAGCTAGGGTTAGGGTTAGGGCTTGAATGAGAAGCAGACATTTTCTGATGCCTTTGCTGTGCTTTTGGAGGCAGTTGAAATGCAGGAAAAGTGTTGTTTTGTTGTTTCCTTGACGACAACTTTTGGCCCACATTTTCGATTTTTGCTAAGCCGCGCGGCTGTCCCTCAAAAATAGTTAAAAATGCACAAATTTTCAAATGCCCTTTTTACGTGCTGAACTCTTTCGTTTTTTGTATTGGAATCCAAATAAAGTGATACTTTTAGCCAAACTTTAGTGGAAATTGTGGTGCTGACCCCAATATGCCACATTGATGGGTTTAATACAAGTGCCCGAGCTAGGGTTAGGGTTAGGGGTTGAATGAGAAGCAGACATTTTCTGATGCCTTTGCTGTGCTTTTGGAGGCAGTTGAAATGCAGGAAAAGTGTTGTTTTGTTGTTTCCTTGACGTCAACTTTTGGCCCACATTTGCGATTTTTGCTAAGCCGCGCGGCTGTCGCTCAAAAATGGTTAAAAATGCAAAAATTTTCAAATGCCCTTTTTACGTGCTGAACTCTTTCGTTTTTTGTATTGGAATCCAAATAAAGTGATACTTTTAGTCAAACTTTAGTGGAAATTGTGATGCTGACCCCAATATGCCACATTGATGGGTTTAATACAAGTGCCCGAGCTAGGGTTAGGGTTAGGGCTTGAATGAGAAGCAGACATTTTCTGATGCCTTTGCTGTGCTTTTGGAGGCAGTTGAAATGCAGGAAAAGTGTTGTTTTGTTGTTTCCATGACGACAACTCTTGGCCAACATTTTCGATTTTTGCTAAGCCGCGCTGCTGTCACTCAAAAATGGTTAGAAATGCAAAAATTTTCAAATGCCCTTTTTACGTGCTGAACTCTTTCGTTTTTTGTATTGGAATCCAAATTTAGTGATACTTTTAGCCAAACTTTAGTGGAAATTGTGATGCTGACCCCAATATGCCACATTGATGGGTTTAATACAAGTGCCGGAGCTAGGGTTAGGGTTAGGGCTTGAATGAGATGCAGACATTTTCTGATGCCTTTGCTGTGCTTTTGGAGGCAGTTGAAATGCAGGAAAAGTGTTGTTTTGTTGTTTCCTTGACGACAACTTTTGGCCCACATTTTCGATTTTTGCTAAGCCGCGCGGCTGTCGCTCAAAAATGGTTAGAAATGCAAAAATTTTCAAATGCCCTTTTTACGTGCTGAACTCTTTCGTTTTTTGTATTGGAATCCAAATAAAGTGATACTTTTAGCCAAACTTTAGTGGAAATTGTGATGCTGACCCCAATATTCCACATTGATGGGATTAATACAAGTGCCGGAGCTAGGGTTAGGGTTAGGGCTTGAATGAGAAGCAGACATTTTCTGATGCCTTTGCTGTGCTTTTGGAGGCAGTTGAAATGCAGGAAAAGTGTTGTTTTGTTGTTTCCTTGACGACAACTTTTGGCCCACATTTTCGATTTTTGCTAAGCCGCGCGGCTGTCGCTCAAAAATGGTTAAAAATGCAAAAATTTTCAAATGCCCTTTTTACGTGCTGAACTCTTTCGTTTTTTGTATTGGAATCCAAATAAAGTGATACTTTTAGTCAAACTTTAGTGGAAATTGTGATGCTGACCCCAATATGCCACATTGATGGGTTTAATACAAGTGCCCGAGCTAGGGTTAGGGTTAGGGCTTGAATGAGAAGCAGACATTTTCTGATGCCTTTGCTGTGCTTTTGGAGGCAGTTGAAATGCAGGAAAAGTGTTGTTTTGTTGTTTCCTTGACGACAACTTTTGGCCCACATTTTCGATTTTTGCTAAGCCGCGCGGCTGTCGCTCAAAAATGGTTAAAAATGCAAACATTTTCAAATGCCCTTTTTACGTGCTGAACTCTTTCGTTTTTTGTATTGGAATCCAAATAAAGTGATACTTTTAGTCAAACTTTATTGGAAATTGTGATGCTGACTCCAATATGCCACATTGATGGGTTTAATACAAGTGCCGGAGCTAGGGTTAGGGTTAGGGCTTGAATGAGATGCAGACATTTTCTGATGCCTTTGCTGTGCTTTTGGAGGCAGTTGAAATGCAGGAAAAGTGTTGTTTTGTTGTTTCCTTGACGACAACTTTTGGCCCACATTTTCGATTTTTGCTAAGCCGCGCGGCTGTCGCTCAAAAATGGTTAGAAATGCAAAAATTTTCAAATGCCCTTTTTACGTGCTGAACTCTTTCGTTTTTTGTATTGGAATCCAAATAAAGTGATACTTTTAGCCAAACTTTAGTGGAAATTGTGATGCTGACCCCAATATGCCACATTGATGGGTTTAATACAAGAGCCCGAGCTAGGGTTAGGGTTAGGGCTTGAATGAGAAGCAGACATTTTCTGATGCCTTTGCTGTGCTTTTGGAGGCAGTTGAAATGCAGGAAAAGTGTTGTTTTGTTGTTTCCTTGACGTCAACTTTTGGCCCACATTTGCGATTTTTGCTAAGCCGCGCGGCTGTCGCTCAAAAATGGTTAAAAATGCAGAAATTTTCAAATGCCCTTTTTACGTGCTGAACTCTTTCGTTTTTTGTATTGGAATCCAAATAAAATGATACTTTTAGCCAAACTTTAGTGGAAATTGTGATGCTGACCCCAATATTCCACATTGATGGGATTAATACAAGTGCCGGAGCTAGGGTTAGGGTTAGGGCTTGAATGAGAAGCAGACATTTTCTGATGCCTTTGCTGTGCTTTTGGAGGCAGTTGAAATGCAGGAAAAGTGTTGTTTTGTTGTTTCCTTGACGACAACTTTTGGCCCACATTTTCGATTTTTGCTAAGCCGCGCGGCTGTCGCTCAAAAATGGTTAAAAATGCAAAAATTTTCAAATGCCCTTTTTACGTGCTGAACTCTTTCGTTTTTTGTATTGGAATCCAAATAAAGTGATACTTTTAGTCAAACTTTAGTGGAAATTGTGATGCTGACCCCAATATGCCACATTGATGGGTTTAATACAAGTGCCCGAGCTAGGGTTAGGGTTAGGGCTTGAATGAGAAGCAGACATTTTCTGATGCCTTTGCTGTGCTTTTGGAGGCAGTTGAAATGCAGGAAAAGTGTTGTTTTGTTGTTTCCTTGACGACAACTTTTGGCCCACATTTTCGATTTTTGCTAAGCCGCGCGGCTGTCGCTCAAAAATGGTTAAAAATGCAAACATTTTCAAATGCCCTTTTTACGTGCTGAACTCTTTCGTTTTTTGTATTGGAATCCAAATAAAGTGATACTTTTAGTCAAACTTTATTGGAAATTGTGATGCTGACCCCAATATGCCACATTGATGGGTTTAATACAAGTGCCGGAGCTAGGGTTAGGGTTAGGGCTTGAATGAGATGCAGACATTTTCTGATGCCTTTGCTGTGCTTTTGGAGGCAGTTGAAATGCAGGAAAAGTGTTGTTTTGTTGTTTCCTTGACGACAACTTTTGGCCCACATTTTCGATTTTTGCTAAGCCGCGCGGCTGTCGCTCAAAAATGGTTAGAAATGCAAAAATTTTCAAATGCCCTTTTTACGTGCTGAACTCTTTCGTTTTTTGTATTGGAATCCAAATAAAGTGATACTTTTAGCCAAACTTTAGTGGAAATTGTGATGCTGACCCCAATATGCCACATTGATGGGTTTAATACAAGAGCCCGAGCTAGGGTTAGGGTTAGGGCTTGAATGAGAAGCAGACATTTTCTGATGCCTTTGCTGTGCTTTTGGAGGCAGTTGAAATGCAGGAAAAGTGTTGTTTTGTTGTTTCCTTGACGTCAACTTTTGGCCCACATTTGCGATTTTTGCTAAGCCGCGCGGCTGTCGCTCAAAAATGGTTAAAAATGCAGAAATTTTCAAATGCCCTTTTTACGTGCTGAACTCTTTCGTTTTTTGTATTGGAATCCAAATAAAATGATACTTTTAGCCAAACTTTAGTGGAAATTGTGATGCTGACCCCAATATTCCACATTGATGGGATTAATACAAGTGCCGGAGCTAGGGTTAGGGTTAGGGCTTGAATGAGAAGCAGACATTTTCTGATGCCTTTGCTGTGCTTTTGGAGGCAGTTGAAATGCAGGAAAAGTGTTGTTTTGTTGTTTCCTTGACGACAACTTTTGGCCCACATTTTCGATTTTTGCTAAGCCGCGCGGCTGTCGCTCAAAAATGGTTAAAAATGCAAAAATTTTCAAATGCCCTTTTTACGTGCTGAACTCTTTCGTTTTTTGTATTGGAATCCAAATAAAGTGATACTTTTAGTCAAACTTTAGTGGAAATTGTGATGCTGACCCCAATATGCCACATTGATGGGTTTAATACAAGTGCCCGAGCTAGGGTTAGGGTTAGGGCTTGAATGAGAAGCAGAGATTTTCTGATGCCTTTGCTGTGCTTTTGGAGGCAGTTGAAATGCAGGAAAAGTGTTGTTTTGTTGTTTCCTTGACGACAACTTTTGGCCCACATTTTCGATTTTTGCTAAGCCGCGCGGCTGTCGCTCAAAAATGGTTAAAAATGCAAACATTTTCAAATGCCCTTTTTACGTGCTGAACTCTTTCGTTTTTTGTATTGGAATCCAAATAAAGTGATACTTTTAGTCAAACTTTATTGGAAATTGTGATGCTGACCCCAATATGCCACATTGATGGGTTTAATACAAGTGCCCGAGCTAGGGTTAGGGTTAGGGCTTGAATGAGAAGCAGACATTTTCTGATGCCTTTGCTGTGCTTTTGGAGGCAGTTGAAATGCAGGAAAAGTGTTGTTTTGTTGTTTCCTTGACGACAACTTTTGGCCCACATTTTCGATTTTTGCTAAGCCGCGGGCGGCTGTCGCTCAAAAATGGTTAAAAATGCACAAATTTTCAAATGCCCTTTTTACGTGCTGAACTCTTTCGTTTTTTGTATTGGAATCCAAATAAAGTGATACTTTTAGCCAAACTTTAGTGGAAATTGTGATGCTGACCCCAATATGCCACATTGATGGGTTTAATACAAGTGCCTGAGCTAGGGTTAGGGTTAGGGCTTAAATGCGAAGCAGACATTTTCTGATGCCTTTGCTGTGCTTTTGGAGGCAGTTGAAATGCAGGAAAAGTGTTGTTTTGTTGTTTCCTTGACGTCAACTTTTGACCCACATTTGCGATTTTTGCTAAGCCGCGCGGCTGTCGCTCAAAAATGGTTAAAAATGCAAAAATTTTCAAATGCCCTTTTTACGTGCTGAACTCTTTCGTTTTTTGTATTGGAATCCAAATAAAGTGATACTTTTAGTCAAACTTTAGTGGAAATTGTGATGCTGACCCCAATATGCCACATTGATGGGTTTAATACAAGTGCCCGAGCTAGGGTTAGGGTTAGGGCTTGAATGAGAAGCAGACATTTTCTGATGCCTTTGCTGTGCTTTTGGAGGCAGTTGAAATGCAGGAAAAGTGTTGTTTTGTTGTTTCCATGACGACAACTCTTGGCCAACATTTTCGATTTTTGCTAAGCCGCGCTGCTGTCACTCAAAAATGGTTAGAAATGCAAAAATTTTCAAATGCCCTTTTTACGTGCTGAACTCTTTCGTTTTTTGTATTGGAATCCAAATAAAGTGATACTTTTAGCCAAACTTTAGTGGAAATTGTGATGCTGACCCCAATATGCCACATTGATGGGTTTAATACAAGTGCCTGAGCTAGGGTTAGGGTTAGGGCTTAAATGCGAAGCAGACATTTTCTGATGCCTTTGCTGTGCTTTTGGAGGCAGTTGAAATGCAGGAAAAGTGTTGTTTTGTTGTTTCCTTGACGTCAACTTTTGACCCACATTTGCGATTTTTGCTAAGCCGCGCGGCTGTCGCTCAAAAATGGTTAAAAATGCAAAAATTTTCAAATGCCCTTTTTACGTGCTGAACTCTTTCGTTTTTTGTATTGGAATCCAAATAAAGTGATACTTTTAGTCAAACTTTAGTGGAAATTGTGATGCTGACCCCAATATGCCACATTGATGGGTTTAATACAAGTGCCCGAGCTAGGGTTAGGGTTAGGGCTTGAATGAGAAGCAGACATTTTCTGATGCCTTTGCTGTGCTTTTGGAGGCAGTTGAAATGCAGGAAAAGTGTTGTTTTGTTGTTTCCATGACGACAACTCTTGGCCAACATTTTCGATTTTTGCTAAGCCGCGCTGCTGTCACTCAAAAATGGTTAGAAATGCAAAAATTTTCAAATGCCCTTTTTACGTGCTGAACTCTTTCGTTTTTTGTATTGGAATCCAAATAAAGTGATACTTTTAGCCAAACTTTAGTGGAAATTGTGATGCTGACCCCAATATGCCACATTGATGGGTTTAATACAAGTGCCCGAGCTAGGGTTAGGGTTAGGGCTTGAATGAGAAGCAGACATTTTCTGATGCCTTTGCTGTGCTTTTGGAGGCAGTTGAAATGCAGGAAAAGTGTTGTTTTGTTGTTTCCTTGACGTCAACTTTTGGCCCACATTTGCGATTTTTGCTAAGCCGCGCGGCTGTCGCTCAAAAATGGTTAAAAATGCAAAAATTTTCAAATGCCCTTTTTACGTGCTGAACTCTTTCGTTTTTTGTATTGGAATCCAAATAAAATGATACTTTTAGCCAAACTTTAGTGGAAATTGTGATGCTGACCCCAATATTCCACATTGATGGGATTAATACAAGTGCCGGAGCTAGGGTTAGGGTTAGGGCTTGAATGAGAAGCAGACATTTTCTGATGCCTTTGCTGTGCTTTTGGAGGCAGTTGAAATGCAGGAAAAGTGTTGTTTTGTTGTTTCCTTGACGA
This sequence comes from Lepisosteus platostomus, assembly GCF_059453375.1. Classification (NCBI taxonomy): domain Eukaryota; kingdom Metazoa; phylum Chordata; class Actinopteri; order Semionotiformes; family Lepisosteidae; genus Lepisosteus; species Lepisosteus platostomus. The sequence continues at coordinate 12,487,897 of NC_142622.1, forward strand.
CAACTTTTGGCCCACATTTTCGATTTTTGCTAAGCCGCGCGGCTGTCGCTCAAAAATGGTTAAAAATGCAAACATTTTCAAATGCCCTTTTTACGTGCTGAACTCTTTCGTTTTTTGTATTGGAATCCAAATAAAGTGATACTTTTAGTCAAACTTTATTGGAAATTGTGATGCTGACCCCAATATGCCACATTGATGGGTTTAATACAAGTGCCCGAGCTAGGGTTAGGGTTAGGGCTTGAATGAGAAGCAGACATTTTCTGACGCCTTTGCTGTGCTTTTGGAGGCAGTTGAAATGCAGGAAAAGTGTTGTTTTGTTGTTTCCTTGACGACAACTTTTGGCCCACATTTTCGATTTTTGCTAAGCCGCGCGGCTGTCCCTCAAAAATAGTTAAAAATGCACAAATTTTCAAATGCCCTTTTTACGTGCTGAACTCTTTCGTTTTTTGTATTGGAATCCAAATAAAGTGATACTTTTAGCCAAACTTTAGTGGAAATTGTGGTGCTGACCCCAATATGCCACATTGATGGGTTTAATACAAGTGCCCGAGCTAGGGTTAGGGTTAGGGGTTGAATGAGAAGCAGACATTTTCTGATGCCTTTGCTGTGCTTTTGGAGGCAGTTGAAATGCAGGAAAAGTGTTGTTTTGTTGTTTCCTTGACGTCAACTTTTGGCCCACATTTGCGATTTTTGCTAAGCCGCGCGGCTGTCGCTCAAAAATGGTTAAAAATGCAAAAATTTTCAAATGCCCTTTTTACGTGCTGAACTCTTTCGTTTTTTGTATTGGAATCCAAATTTAGTGATACTTTTAGCCAAACTTTAGTGGAAATTGTGATGCTGACCCCAATATGCCACATTGATGGGTTTAATACAAGTGCCGGAGCTAGGGTTAGGGTTAGGGCTTGAATGAGATGCAGACATTTTCTGATGCCTTTGCTGTGCTTTTGGAGGCAGTTGAAATGCAGGAAAAGTGTTGTTTTGTTGTTTCCTTGACGACAACTTTTGGCCCACATTTTCGATTTTTGCTAAGCCGCGCGGCTGTCGCTCAAAAATGGTTAGAAATGCAAAAATTTTCAAATGCCCTTTTTACGTGCTGAACTCTTTCGTTTTTTGTATTGGAATCCAAATAAACTGATACTTTTAGCCAAACTTTAGTGGAAATTGTGATGCTGACCCCAATATGCCACATTGATGGGTTTAATACAAGAGCCCGAGCTAGGGTTAGGGTTAGGGCTTGAATGAGAAGCAGACATTTTCTGATGCCTTTGCTGTGCTTTTGGAGGCAGTTGAAATGCAGGAAAAGTGTTGTTTTGTTGTTTCCTTGACGTCAACTTTTGGCCCACATTTGCGATTTTTGCTAAGCCGCGCGGCTGTCGCTCAAAAATGGTTAAAAATGCAGAAATTTTCAAATGCCCTTTTTACGTGCTGAACTCTTTCGTTTTTTGTATTGGAATCCAAATAAAATGATACTTTTAGCCAAACTTTAGTGGAAATTGTGATGCTGACCCCAATATTCCACATTGATGGGATTAATACAAGTGCCGGAGCTAGGGTTAGGGTTAGGGCTTGAATGAGAAGCAGACATTTTCTGATGCCTTTGCTGTGCTTTTGGAGGCAGTTGAAATGCAGGAAAAGTGTTGTTTTGTTGTTTCCTTGACGACAACTTTTGGCCCACATTTTCGATTTTTGCTAAGCCGCGCGGCTGTCGCTCAAAAATGGTTAAAAATGCAAAAATTTTCAAATGCCCTTTTTACGTGCTGAACTCTTTCGTTTTTTGTATTGGAATCCAAATAAAGTGATACTTTTAGTCAAACTTTAGTGGAAATTGTGATGCTGACCCCAATATGCCACATTGATGGGTTTAATACAAGTGCCCGAGCTAGGGTTAGGGTTAGGGCTTGAATGAGAAGCAGACATTTTCTGATGCCTTTGCTGTGCTTTTGGAGGCAGTTGAAATGCAGGAAAAGTGTTGTTTTGTTGTTTCCTTGACGACAACTTTTGGCCCACATTTTCGATTTTTGCTAAGCCGCGCGGCTGTCGCTCAAAAATGGTTAAAAATGCAAACATTTTCAAATGCCCTTTTTACGTGCTGAACTCTTTCGTTTTTTGTATTGGAATCCAAATAAAGTGATACTTTTAGTCAAACTTTATTGGAAATTGTGATGCTGACCCCAATATGCCACATTGATGGGTTTAATACAAGTGCCGGAGCTAGGGTTAGGGTTAGGGCTTGAATGAGATGCAGACATTTTCTGATGCCTTTGCTGTGCTTTTGGAGGCAGTTGAAATGCAGGAAAAGTGTTGTTTTGTTGTTTCCTTGACGACAACTTTTGGCCCACATTTTCGATTTTTGCTAAGCCGCGCGGCTGTCGCTCAAAAATGGTTAGAAATGCAAAAATTTTCAAATGCCCTTTTTACGTGCTGAACTCTTTCGTTTTTTGTATTGGAATCCAAATAAAGTGATACTTTTAGCCAAACTTTAGTGGAAATTGTGATGCTGACCCCAATATGCCACATTGATGGGTTTAATACAAGAGCCCGAGCTAGGGTTAGGGTTAGGGCTTGAATGAGAAGCAGACATTTTCTGATGCCTTTGCTGTGCTTTTGGAGGCAGTTGAAATGCAGGAAAAGTGTTGTTTTGTTGTTTCCTTGACGTCAACTTTTGGCCCACATTTGCGATTTTTGCTAAGCCGCGCGGCTGTCGCTCAAAAATGGTTAAAAATGCAAACATTTTCAAATGCCCTTTTTACGTGCTGAACTCTTTCGTTTTTTGTATTGGAATCCAAATAAAGTGATACTTTTAGTCAAACTTTATTGGAAATTGTGATGCTGACCCCAATATGCCACATTGATGGGTTTAATACAAGTGCCCGAGCTAGGGTTAGGGTTAGGGCTTGAATGAGAAGCAGACATTTTCTGATGCCTTTGCTGTGCTTTTGGAGGCAGTTGAAATGCAGGAAAAGTGTTGTTTTGTTGTTTCCTTGACGACAACTTTTGGCCCACATTTTCGATTTTTGCTAAGCCGCGGGCGGCTGTCGCTCAAAAATGGTTAAAAATGCACAAATTTTCAAATGCCCTTTTTACGTGCTGAACTCTTTCGTTTTTTGTATTGGAATCCAAATAAAGTGATACTTTTAGCCAAACTTTAGTGGAAATTGTGGTGCTGACCCCAATATGCCACATTGATGGTTTTAATACAAGTGCCCGAGCTAGGGTTAGGGTTAGGGGTTGAATGAGAAGCAGACATTTTCTGATGCCTTTGCTGTGCTTTTGGAGGCAGTTGAAATGCAGGAAAAGTGTTGTTTTGTTGTTTCCTTGACGTCAACTTTTGGCCCACATTTGCGATTTTTGCTAAGCCGCGCGGCTGTCGCTCAAAAATGGTTAAAAATGCAAAAAATTTCAAATGCCCTTTTTACGTGTTGAACTCTTTCGTTTTTTGTATTGGAATCCAAATAAAGTGATACTTTTAGTCAAACTTTAGTGGAAATTGTGATGCTGACCCCAATATGCCACATTGATGGGTTTAATACAAGTGCCCGAGCTAGGGTTAGGGTTAGGGCTTGAATGAGAAGCAGACATTTTCTGATGCCTTTGCTGTGCTTTTGGAGGCAGTTGAAATGCAGGAAAAGTGTTGTTTTGTTGTTTCCATGACGACAACTCTTGGCCAACATTTTCGATTTTTGCTAAGCCGCGCTGCTGTCACTCAAAAATGGTTAGAAATGCAAAAATTTTCAAATGCCCTTTTTACGTGCTGAACTCTTTCGTTTTTTGTATTGGAATCCAAATAAAGTGATACTTTTAGCCAAACTTTAGTGGAAATTGTGATGCTGACCCCAATATGCCACATTGATGGGTTTAATACAAGTGCCCGAGCTAGGGTTAGGGTTAGGGCTTGAATGAGATGCAGACATTTTCTGATGCCTTTGCTGTGCTTTTGGAGGCAGTTGAAATGCAGGAAAAGTGTTGTTTTGTTGTTTCCATGACGACAACTCTTGGCCAACATTTTCGATTTTTGCTAAGCCGCGCTGCTGTCACTCAAAAATGGTTAGAAATGCAAAAATTTTCAAATGCCCTTTTTACGTGCTGAACTCTTTCGTTTTTTGTATTGGAATCCAAATTTAGTGATACTTTTAGCCAAACTTTAGTGGAAATTGTGATGCTGACCCCAATATGCCACATTGATGGGTTTAATACAAGTGCCGGAGCTAGGGTTAGGGTTAGGGCTTGAATGAGATGCAGACATTTTCTGATGCCTTTGCTGTGCTTTTGGAGGCAGTTGAAATGCAGGAAAAGTGTTGTTTTGTTGTTTCCTTGACGACAACTTTTGGCCCACATTTGCGATTTTTGCTAAGCCGCGCGGCTGTCGCTCAAAAATGGTTAAAAATGCAAAAATTTTCAAATGCCCTTTTTACGTGCTGAACTCTTTCGTTTTTTGTATTGGAATCCAAATAAAATGATACTTTTAGCCAAACTTTAGTGGAAATTGTGATGCTGACCCCAATATTCCACATTGATGGGATTAATACAAGTGCCGGAGCTAGGGTTAGGGTTAGGGCTTGAATGAGAAGCAGACATTTTCTGATGCCTTTGCTGTGCTTTTGGAGGCAGTTGAAATGCAGGAAAAGTGTTGTTTTGTTGTTTCCTTGACGACAACTTTTGGCCCACATTTTCGATTTTTGCTAAGCCGCGCGGCTGTCGCTCAAAAATGGTTAAAAATGCAAAAATTTTCAAATGCCCTTTTTACGTGCTGAACTCTTTCGTTTTTTGTATTGGAATCCAAATAAAGTGATACTTTTAGTCAAACTTTAGTGGAAATTGTGATGCTGACCCCAATATGCCACATTGATGGGTTTAATACAAGTGCCCGAGCTAGAGTTAGGGTTAGGGCTTCAATGAGAAGCAGACATTTTCTGATGCCTTTGCTGTGCTTTTGGAGGCAGTTGAAATGCAGGAAAAGTGTTGTTTTGTTGTTTCCTTGACGACAACTTTTGGCCCACATTTTCGATTTTTGCTAAGCCGCGGGCGGCTGTCGCTCAAAAATGGTTAAAAATGCACAAATTTTCAAATGCCCTTTTTACGTGCTGAACTCTTTCGTTTTTTGTATTGGAATCCAAATAAAGTGATACTTTTAGCCAAACTTTAGTGGAAATTGTGGTGCTGACCCCAATATGCCACATTGATGGGTTTAATACAAGTGCCCGAGCTAGGGTTAGGGTTAGGGCTTGAATGAGAAGCAGACATTTTCTGATGCCTTTGCTGTGCTTTTGGAGGCAGTTGAAATGCAGGAAAAGTGTTGTTTTGTTGTTTCCATGACGTCAACTTTTGGCCCACATTTGCGATTTTTGCTAAGCCGCGCGGCTGTCGCTCAAAAATGGTTAAAAATGCACAAATTTTCAAATGCCCTTTTTACGTGCTGAACTCTTTCGTTTTTTGTATTGGAATCCAAATAATGTGATACTTTTAGACAAACTTTAGTGGAAATTGTGATGCTGATCCCAATATGCCACATTGATGGGTTTAATACAAGTGCCCGAGCTAGGGTTGGGGTTAGGGCTTGAATGAGAAGCAGACATATTCTGATGCCTTTGCTGTGCTTTTGGAGGCAGTTGAAATGCAGGAAAAGTGTTGTTTTGTTGTTTCCATGACGACTACTTTTGGCCCACATTTGCGATTTTTGCTAAGCCGCGCGGCTGTCGCTCAAAAATGGTTAAAAATGCAAAAATTTTCAAATACCCTTTTTACGTGCTAAAATCTTTCGTTTTTTGTATTGGAATCCAAATAAAGTGATACTTTTAGCCAAACTTTAGTGAAAATTGTGATGCTGACCCCAATATGCCACAAATCATGCTTATTTCATGCAGAATTCCAGCTGCAGTTGACCCAACGAGAAATACTGGAAATGTCAAGCAGATTCAGTGCAGATGCACTGAAGATGCTTTAAAGCATTACATTAAATGTTTCTGATGAGTTTGGAGTCATTTGGGTAACGTTTGGACCACAGCACATGAAGGCAAGGTTTTTGATGGGTTTAATACAAGTGCCAGAGCTAGGGTTAGGGTTAGGGCTTGAATGAGAAGCAGACATTTTCTGATGCCTTTGCTGTGCTTTTGGAGGCAGTTGAAATGCAGGAAAAGTGTTGTTTTGTTGTTTCCTTGACGTCAACTTTTGGCCCACATTTGCGATTTTTGCTAAGCCGCGCGGCTGTCGCTCAAAAATGGTTAAAAATGCAAAAATTTTCAAATGTCCTTTTTACGTGCTGAACTCTTTCGTTTTTTGTATTGGAATCCAAATAAAGTGATACTTTTAGCCAAACTTTAGTGTAAATTGTGATGCTGACCCCAATATGCCACATTGATGGGTTTAATACAAGTGCCCGAGCTAGGGTTAGGGTTAGGGCTTGAATGAGATGCAGACATTTTCTGATGCCTTTGCTGTGCTTTTGGAGGCAGTTGAAATGCAGGAAAAGTGTTGTTTTGTTGTTTCCTTGACGACAACTTTTGGCCCACATTTTCGATTTTTGCTAAGCCGCGCGGCTGTCGCTCAAAAATGGTTAGAAATGCAAAAATTTTCAAATGCCCTTTTTACGTGCTGAACTCTTTCGTTTTTTGTATTGGAATCCAAATAATGTGATACTTTTAGACAAACTTTAGTGGAAATTGTGATGCTGATCCCAATATGCCACATTGATGGGTTTAATACAAGTGCCCGAGCTAGGGTTGGGGTTAGGGCTTGAATGAGAAGCAGACATATTCTGATGCCTTTGCTGTGCTTTTGGAGGCAGTTGAAATGCAGGAAAAGTGTTGTTTTGTTGTTTCCATGACGACTACTTTTGGCCCACATTTGCGATTTTTGCTAAGCCGCGCGGCTGTCGCTCAAAAATGGTTAAAAATGCAAAAATTTTCAAATACCCTTTTTACGTGCTAAAATCTTTCGTTTTTTGTATTGGAATCCAAATAAAGTGATACTTTTAGCCAAACTTTAGTGAAAATTGTGATGCTGACCCCAATATGCCACAAATCATGCTTATTTCATGCAGAATTCCAGCTGCAGTTGACCCAACGAGAAATACTGGAAATGTCAAGCAGATTCAGTGCAGATGCACTGAAGATGCTTTAAAGCATTACATTAAATGTTTCTGATGAGTTTGGAGTCATTTGGGTAACGTTTGGACCACAGCACATGAAGGCAAGGTTTTTGATGGGTTTAATACAAGTGCCAGAGCTAGGGTTAGGGTTAGGGCTTGAATGAGAAGCAGACATTTTCTGATGCCTTTGCTGTGCTTTTGGAGGCAGTTGAAATGCAGGAAAAGTGTTGTTTTGTTGTTTCCTTGACGTCAACTTTTGGCCCACATTTGCGATTTTTGCTAAGCCGCGCGGCTGTCGCTCAAAAATGGTTAAAAATGCAAAAATTTTCAAATGTCCTTTTTACGTGCTGAACTCTTTCGTTTTTTGTATTGGAATCCAAATAAAGTGATACTTTTAGCCAAACTTTAGTGGAAATTGTGATGCTGACCCCAATATGCCACATTGATGGGTTTAATACAAGTGCCCGAGCTAGGGTTAGGGTTAGGGCTTGAATGAGATGCAGACATTTTCTGATGCCTTTGCTGTGCTTTTGGAGGCAGTTGAAATGCAGGAAAAGTGTTGTTTTGTTGTTTCCTTGACGACAACTTTTGGCCCACATTTTCGATTTTTGCTAAGCCGCGCGGCTGTCGCTCAAAAATGGTTAGAAATGCAAAAATTTTCAAATGCCCTTTTTACGTGCTGAACTCTTTCGTTTTTTGTATTGGAATCCAAATAAAGTGATACTTTTAGCCAAACTTTAGTGGAAATTGTGATTCTGACCCCAATATGCCACATTGATGGGTTTAATACAAGTGCCCGAGCTAGGGTTAGGGTTAGGGCTTGAATGAGAAGCAGACATTTTCTGATGCCTTTGCTGTGCTTTTGGAGGCAGTTGAAATGCAGGAAAAGTGTTGTTTTGTTGTTTCCTTGACGACAACTTTTGGCCCACATTTTCGATTTTTGCTAAGCCGCGCGGCTGTCGCTCAAAAATGGTTAAAAATGCAAAAATTTTCAAATGCCCTTTTTACGTGCTGAACTCTTTCGTTTTTTGTATTGGAATCCAAATAAAGTGATACATTTAGCCAAACTTTAGTGGAAATTGTGATGCTGACCCCAATATGCCACATTGATGGGATTAATACAAGTGCCGGAGCTAGGGTTAGGGTTAGGGCTTGAATGAGAAGCAGACATTTTCTGATGCCTTTGCTGTGCTTTTGGAGGCAGTTGAAATGCAGGAAAAGTGTTGTTTTGTTGTTTCCTTGACGACAACTTTTGGCCCACATTTTCGATTTTTGCTAAGCCGCGCGGCTGTCGCTCAAAAATGGTTAAAAATGCAAAAATTTTCAAATGCCCTTTTTACGTGCTGAACTCTTTCGTTTTTTGTATTGGAATCCAAATAAAGTGATACTTTTAGTCAAACTTTAGTGGAAATTGTGATGCTGACCCCAATATGCCACATTGATGGGTTTAATACAAGTGCCCGAGCTAGGGTTAGGGTTAGGGCTTGAATGAGAAGCAGTCATTTTCTGATGCCTTTGCTGTGCTTTTGGAGGCAGTTGAAATGCAGGAAAAGTGTTGTTTTGTTGTTTCCTTGACGACAACTTTTGGCCCACATTTTCGATTTTTGCTAAGCCGCGCGGCTGTCGCTCAAAAATGGTTAAAAATGCAAACATTTTCAAATGCCCTTTTTACGTGCTGAACTCTTTCGTTTTTTGTATTGGAATCCAAATAAAGTGATACTTTTAGTCAAACTTTATTGGAAATTGTGATGCTGACCCCAATATGCCACATTGATGGGTTTAATACAAGTGCCCGAGCTAGGGTTAGGGTTAGGGCTTGAATGAGAAGCAGACATTTTCTGATGCCTTTGCTGTGCTTTTGGAGGCAGTTGAAATGCAGGAAAAGTGTTGTTTTGTTGTTTCCTTGACGACAACTTTTGGCCCACATTTTCGATTTTTGCTAAGCCGCGGGCGGCTGTCGCTCAAAAATGGTTAAAAATGCACAAATTTTCAAATGCCCTTTTTACGTGCTGAACTCTTTCGTTTTTTGTATTGGAATCCAAATAAAGTGATACTTTTAGCCAAACTTTAGTGGAAATTGTGATGCTGACCCCAATATGCCACATTGATGGGTTTAATACAAGTGCCTGAGCTAGGGTTAGGGTTAGGGCTTAAATGCGAAGCAGACATTTTCTGATGCCTTTGCTGTGCTTTTGGAGGCAGTTGAAATGCAGGAAAAGTGTTGTTTTGTTGTTTCCTTGATGACAACTTTTGGCCCACATTTGCGATTTTTGCTAAGCCGCGCGGCTGTCGCTCAAAAATGGTTAAAAATGCAAAAATTTTCAAATGCCCTTTTTACGTGCTGAACTCTTTCGTTTTTTGTATTGGAATCCAAATAAAGTGATACTTTTAGTCAAACTTTAGTGGAAATTGTGATGCTGACCCCAATATGCCACATTGATGGGTTTAATACAAGTGCCCGAGCTAGGGTTAGGGTTAGGGCTTGAATGAGAAGCAGACATTTTCTGATGCCTTTGCTGTGCTTTTGGAGGCAGTTGAAATGCAGGAAAAGTGTTGTTTTGTTGTTTCCATGACGACAACTCTTGGCCAACATTTTCGATTTTTGCTAAGCCGCGCTGCTGTCACTCAAAAATGGTTAGAAATGCAAAAATTTTCAAATGCCCTTTTTACGTGCTGAACTCTTTCGTTTTTTGTATTGGAATCCAAATAAAGTGATACTTTTAGCCAAACTTTAGTGGAAATTGTGATGCTGACCCCAATATGCCACATTGATGGGTTTAATACAAGTGCCTGAGCTAGGGTTAGGGTTAGGGCTTAAATGCGAAGCAGACATTTTCTGATGCCTTTGCTGTGCTTTTGGAGGCAGTTGAAATGCAGGAAAAGTGTTGTTTTGTTGTTTCCTTGACGTCAACTTTTGACCCACATTTGCGATTTTTGCTAAGCCGCGCGGCTGTCGCTCAAAAATGGTTAAAAATGCAAAAATTTTCAAATGCCCTTTTTACGTGCTGAACTCTTTCGTTTTTTGTATTGGAATCCAAATAAAGTGATACTTTTAGTCAAACTTTAGTGGAAATTGTGATGCTGACCCCAATATGCCACATTGATGGGTTTAATACAAGTGCCCGAGCTAGGGTTAGGGTTAGGGCTTGAATGAGAAGCAGACATTTTCTGATGCCTTTGCTGTGCTTTTGGAGGCAGTTGAAATGCAGGAAAAGTGTTGTTTTGTTGTTTCCATGACGACAACTCTTGGCCAACATTTTCGATTTTTGCTAAGCCGCGCTGCTGTCACTCAAAAATGGTTAGAAATGCAAAAATTTTCAAATGCCCTTTTTACGTGCTGAACTCTTTCGTTTTTTGTATTGGAATCCAAATAAAGTGATACTTTTAGCCAAACTTTAGTGGAAATTGTGATGCTGACCCCAATATGCCACATTGATGGGTTTAATACAAGTGCCCGAGCTAGGGTTAGGGTTAGGGCTTGAATGAGAAGCAGACATTTTCTGATGCCTTTGCTGTGCTTTTGGAGGCAGTTGAAATGCAGGAAAAGTGTTGTTTTGTTGTTTCCTTGACGTCAACTTTTGGCCCACATTTGCGATTTTTGCTAAGCCGCGCGGCTGTCGCTCAAAAATGGTTAAAAATGCAAAAATTTTCAAATGCCCTTTTTACGTGCTGAACTCTTTCGTTTTTTGTATTGGAATCCAAATAAAATGATACTTTTAGCCAAACTTTAGTGGAAATTGTGATGCTGACCCCAATATTCCACATTGATGGGATTAATACAAGTGCCGGAGCTAGGGTTAGGGTTAGGGCTTGAATGAGAAGCAGACATTTTCTGATGCCTTTGCTGTGCTTTTGGAGGCAGTTGAAATGCAGGAAAAGTGTTGTTTTGTTGTTTCCTTGACGACAACTTTTGGCCCACATTTTCGATTTTTGCTAAGCCGCGCGGCTGTCGCTCAAAAATGGTTAAAAATGCAAACATTTTCAAATGCCCTTTTTACGTGCTGAACTCTTTCGTTTTTTGTATTGGAATCCAAATAAAGTGATACTTTTAGTCAAACTTTATTGGAAATTGTGATGCTGACCCCAATATGCCACATTGATGGGTTTAATACAAGTGCCCGAGCTAGGGTTAGGGTTAGGGCTTGAATGAGAAGCAGACATTTTCTGACGCCTTTGCTGTGCTTTTGGAGGCAGTTGAAATGCAGGAAAAGTGTTGTTTTGTTGTTTCCTTGACGACAACTTTTGGCCCACATTTTCGATTTTTGCTAAGCCGCGCGGCTGTCCCTCAAAAATAGTTAAAAATGCACAAATTTTCAAATGCCCTTTTTACGTGCTGAACTCTTTCGTTTTTTGTATTGGAATCCAAATAAAGTGATACTTTTAGCCAAACTTTAGTGGAAATTGTGGTGCTGACCCCAATATGCCACATTGATGGGTTTAATACAAGTGCCCGAGCTAGGGTTAGGGTTAGGGGTTGAATGAGAAGCAGACATTTTCTGATGCCTTTGCTGTGCTTTTGGAGGCAGTTGAAATGCAGGAAAAGTGTTGTTTTGTTGTTTCCTTGACGTCAACTTTTGGCCCACATTTGCGATTTTTGCTAAGCCGCGCGGCTGTCGCTCAAAAATGGTTAAAAATGCAAAAATTTTCAAATGCCCTTTTTACGTGCTGAACTCTTTCGTTTTTTGTATTGGAATCCAAATTTAGTGATACTTTTAGCCAAACTTTAGTGGAAATTGTGATGCTGACCCCAATATGCCACATTGATGGGTTTAATACAAGTGCCGGAGCTAGGGTTAGGGTTAGGGCTTGAATGAGATGCAGACATTTTCTGATGCCTTTGCTGTGCTTTTGGAGGCAGTTGAAATGCAGGAAAAGTGTTGTTTTGTTGTTTCCTTGACGACAACTTTTGGCCCACATTTTCGATTTTTGCTAAGCCGCGCGGCTGTCGCTCAAAAATGGTTAGAAATGCAAAAATTTTCAAATGCCCTTTTTACGTGCTGAACTCTTTCGTTTTTTGTATTGGAATCCAAATAAACTGATACTTTTAGCCAAACTTTAGTGGAAATTGTGATGCTGACCCCAATATGCCACATTGATGGGTTTAATACAAGAGCCCGAGCTAGGGTTAGGGTTAGGGCTTGAATGAGAAGCAGACATTTTCTGATGCCTTTGCTGTGCTTTTGGAGGCAGTTGAAATGCAGGAAAAGTGTTGTTTTGTTGTTTCCTTGACGTCAACTTTTGGCCCACATTTGCGATTTTTGCTAAGCCGCGCGGCTGTCGCTCAAAAATGGTTAAAAATGCAGAAATTTTCAAATGCCCTTTTTACGTGCTGAACTCTTTCGTTTTTTGTATTGGAATCCAAATAAAATGATACTTTTAGCCAAACTTTAGTGGAAATTGTGATGCTGACCCCAATATTCCACATCGATGGGATTAATACAAGTGCCGGAGCTAGGGTTAGGGTTAGGGCTTGAATGAGAAGCAGACATTTTCTGATGCCTTTGCTGTGCTTTTGGAGGCAGTTGAAATGCAGGAAAAGTGTTGTTTTGTTGTTTCCTTGACGACAACTTTTGGCCCACATTTTCGATTTTTGCTAAGCCGCGCGGCTGTCGCTCAAAAATGGTTAAAAATGCAAAAATTTTCAAATGCCCTTTTTACGTGCTGAACTCTTTCGTTTTTTGTATTGGAATCCAAATAAAGTGATACTTTTAGTCAAACTTTAGTGGAAATTGTGATGCTGACCCCAATATGCCACATTGATGGGTTTAATACAAGTGCCCGAGCTAGGGTTAGGGTTAGGGCTTGAATGAGAAGCAGACATTTTCTGATGCCTTTGCTGTGCTTTTGGAGGCAGTTGAAATGCAGGAAAAGTGTTGTTTTGTTGTTTCCTTGACGACAACTTTTGGCCCACATTTTCGATTTTTGCTAAGCCGCGCGGCTGTCGCTCAAAAATGGTTAAAAATGCAAACATTTTCAAATGCCCTTTTTACGTGCTGAACTCTTTCGTTTTTTGTATTGGAATCCAAATAAAGTGATACTTTTAGTCAAACTTTATTGGAAATTGTGATGCTGACCCCAATATGCCACATTGATGGGTTTAATACAAGTGCCGGAGCTAGGGTTAGGGTTAGGGCTTGAATGAGATGCAGACATTTTCTGATGCCTTTGCTGTGCTTTTGGAGGCAGTTGAAATGCAGGAAAAGTGTTGTTTTGTTGTTTCCTTGACGACAACTTTTGGCCCACATTTTCGATTTTTGCTAAGCCGCGCGGCTGTCGCTCAAAAATGGTTAGAAATGCAAAAATTTTCAAATGCCCTTTTTACGTGCTGAACTCTTTCGTTTTTTGTATTGGAATCCAAATAAAGTGATACTTTTAGCCAAACTTTAGTGGAAATTGTGATGCTGACCCCAATATGCCACATTGATGGGTTTAATACAAGAGCCCGAGCTAGGGTTAGGGTTAGGGCTTGAATGAGAAGCAGACATTTTCTGATGCCTTTGCTGTGCTTTTGGAGGCAGTTGAAATGCAGGAAAAGTGTTGTTTTGTTGTTTCCTTGACGTCAACTTTTGGCCCACATTTGCGATTTTTGCTAAGCCGCGCGGCTGTCGCTCAAAAATGGTTAAAAATGCAAACATTTTCAAATGCCCTTTTTACGTGCTGAACTCTTTCGTTTTTTGTATTGGAATCCAAATAAAGTGATACTTTTAGTCAAACTTTATTGGAAATTGTGATGCTGACCCCAATATGCCACATTGATGGGTTTAATACAAGTGCCCGAGCTAGGGTTAGGGTTAGGGCTTGAATGAGAAGCAGACATTTTCTGATGCCTTTGCTGTGCTTTTGGAGGCAGTTGAAATGCAGGAAAAGTGTTGTTTTGTTGTTTCCTTGACGACAACTTTTGGCCCACATTTTCGATTTTTGCTAAGCCGCGGGCGGCTGTCGCTCAAAAATGGTTAAAAATGCACAAATTTTCAAATGCCCTTTTTACGTGCTGAACTCTTTCGTTTTTTGTATTGGAATCCAAATAAAGTGATACTTTTAGCCAAACTTTAGTGGAAATTGTGGTGCTGACCCCAATATGCCACATTGATGGTTTTAATACAAGTGCCCGAGCTAGGGTTAGGGTTAGGGGTTGAATGAGAAGCAGACATTTTCTGATGCCTTTGCTGTGCTTTTGGAGGCAGTTGAAATGCAGGAAAAGTGTTGTTTTGTTGTTTCCTTGACGTCAACTTTTGGCCCACATTTGCGATTTTTGCTAAGCCGCGCGGCTGTCGCTCAAAAATGGTTAAAAATGCAAAAAATTTCAAATGCCCTTTTTACGTGTTGAACTCTTTCGTTTTTTGTATTGGAATCCAAATAAAGTGATACTTTTAGTCAAACTTTAGTGGAAATTGTGATGCTGACCCCAATATGCCACATTGATGGGTTTAATACAAGTGCCCGAGCTAGGGTTAGGGTTAGGGCTTGAATGAGAAGCAGACATTTTCTGATGCCTTTGCTGTGCTTTTGGAGGCAGTTGAAATGCAGGAAAAGTGTTGTTTTGTTGTTTCCATGACGACAACTCTTGGCCAACATTTTCGATTTTTGCTAAGCCGCGCTGCTGTCACTCAAAAATGGTTAGAAATGCAAAAATTTTCAAATGCCCTTTTTACGTGCTGAACTCTTTCGTTTTTTGTATTGGAATCCAAATAAAGTGATACTTTTAGCCAAACTTTAGTGGAAATTGTGATGCTGACCCCAATATGCCACATTGATGGGTTTAATACAAGTGCCCGAGCTAGGGTTAGGGTTAGGGCTTGAATGAGATGCAGACATTTTCTGATGCCTTTGCTGTGCTTTTGGAGGCAGTTGAAATGCAGGAAAAGTGTTGTTTTGTTGTTTCCATGACGACAACTCTTGGCCAACATTTTCGATTTTTGCTAAGCCGCGCTGCTGTCACTCAAAAATGGTTAGAAATGCAAAAATTTTCAAATGCCCTTTTTACGTGCTGAACTCTTTCGTTTTTTGTATTGGAATCCAAATTTAGTGATACTTTTAGCCAAACTTTAGTGGAAATTGTGATGCTGACCCCAATATGCCACATTGATGGGTTTAATACAAGTGCCGGAGCTAGGGTTAGGGTTAGGGCTTGAATGAGATGCAGACATTTTCTGATGCCTTTGCTGTGCTTTTGGAGGCAGTTGAAATGCAGGAAAAGTGTTGTTTTGTTGTTTCCTTGACGACAACTTTTGGCCCACATTTTCGATTTTTGCTAAGCCGCGCGGCTGTCGCTCAAAAATGGTTAGAAATGCAAAAATTTTCAAATGCCCTTTTTACGTGCTGAACTCTTTCGTTTTTTGTATTGGAATCCAAATAAAGTGATACTTTTAGCCAAACTTTAGTGGAAATTGTGATGCTGACCCCAATATGCCACATTGATGGGTTTAATACAAGTGCCCGAGCTAGGGTTAGGGTTAGGGCTTGAATGAGAAGCAGACATTTTCTGATGCCTTTGCTGTGCTTTTGGAGGCAGTTGAAATGCAGGAAAAGTGTTGTTTTGTTGTTTCCTTGACGTCAACTTTTGGCCCACATTTGCGATTTTTGCTAAGCCGCGCGGCTGTCGCTCAAAAATGGTTAAAAATGCAAAAATTTTCAAATGCCCTTTTTACGTGCTGAACTCTTTCGTTTTTTGTATTGGAATCCAAATAAAATGATACTTTTAGCCAAACTTTAGTGGAAATTGTGATGCTGACCCCAATATTCCACATTGATGGGATTAATACAAGTGCCGGAGCTAGGGTTAGGGTTAGGGCTTGAATGAGAAGCAGACATTTTCTGATGCCTTTGCTGTGCTTTTGGAGGCAGTTGAAATGCAGGAAAAGTGTTGTTTTGTTGTTTCCTTGACGACAACTTTTGGCCCACATTTTCGATTTTTGCTAAGCCGCGCGGCTGTCGCTCAAAAATGGTTAAAAATGCAAAAATTTTCAAATGCCCTTTTTACGTGCTGAACTCTTTCGTTTTTTGTATTGGAATCCAAATAAAGTGATACTTTTAGTCAAACTTTAGTGGAAATTGTGATGCTGACCCCAATATGCCACATTGATGGGTTTAATACAAGTGCCCGAGCTAGAGTTAGGGTTAGGGCTTCAATGAGAAGCAGACATTTTCTGATGCCTTTGCTGTGCTTTTGGAGGCAGTTGAAATGCAGGAAAAGTGTTGTTTTGTTGTTTCCTTGACGACAACTTTTGGCCCACATTTTCGATTTTTGCTAAGCCGCGGGCGGCTGTCGCTCAAAAATGGTTAAAAATGCACAAATTTTCAAATGCCCTTTTTACGTGCTGAACTCTTTCGTTTTTTGTATTGGAATCCAAATAAAGTGATACTTTTAGCCAAACTTTAGTGGAAATTGTGGTGCTGACCCCAATATGCCACATTGATGGGTTTAATACAAGTGCCCGAGCTAGGGTTAGGGTTAGGGCTTGAATGAGAAGCAGACATTTTCTGATGCCTTTGCTGTGCTTTTGGAGGCAGTTGAAATGCAGGAAAAGTGTTGTTTTGTTGTTTCCATGACGTCAACTTTTGGCCCACATTTGCGATTTTTGCTAAGCCGCGCGGCTGTCGCTCAAAAATGGTTAAAAATGCACAAATTTTCAAATGCCCTTTTTACGTGCTGAACTCTTTCGTTTTTTGTATTGGAATCCAAATAATGTGATACTTTTAGACAAACTTTAGTGGAAATTGTGATGCTGATCCCAATATGCCACATTGATGGGTTTAATACAAGTGCCCGAGCTAGGGTTGGGGTTAGGGCTTGAATGAGAAGCAGACATATTCTGATGCCTTTGCTGTGCTTTTGGAGGCAGTTGAAATGCAGGAAAAGTGTTGTTTTGTTGTTTCCATGACGACTACTTTTGGCCCACATTTGCGATTTTTGCTAAGCCGCGCGGCTGTCGCTCAAAAATGGTTAAAAATGCAAAAATTTTCAAATACCCTTTTTACGTGCTAAAATCTTTCGTTTTTTGTATTGGAATCCAAATACAGTGATACTTTTAGCCAAACTTTAGTGAAAATTGTGATGCTGACCCCAATATGCCACAAATCATGCTTATTTCATGCAGAATTCCAGCTGCAGTTGACCCAACGAGAAATACTGGAAATGTCAAGCAGATTCAGTGCAGATGCACTGAAGATGCTTTAAAGCATTACATTAAATGTTTCTGATGAGTTTGGAGTCATTTGGGTAACGTTTGGACCACAGCACATGAAGGCAAGGTTTTTGATGGGTTTAATACAAGTGCCAGAGCTAGGGTTAGGGTTAGGGCTTGAATGAGAAGCAGACATTTTCTGATGCCTTTGCTGTGCTTTTGGAGGCAGTTGAAATGCAGGAAAAGTGTTGTTTTGTTGTTTCCTTGACGTCAACTTTTGGCCCACATTTGCGATTTTTGCTAAGCCGCGCGGCTGTCGCTCAAAAATGGTTAAAAATGCAAAAATTTTCAAATGTCCTTTTTACGTGCTGAACTCTTTCGTTTTTTGTATTGGAATCCAAATAAAGTGATACTTTTAGCCAAACTTTAGTGGAAATTGTGATGCTGACCCCAATATGCCACATTGATGGGTTTAATACAAGTGCCCGAGCTAGGGTTAGGGTTAGGGCTTGAATGAGATGCAGACATTTTCTGATGCCTTTGCTGTGCTTTTGGAGGCAGTTGAAATGCAGGAAAAGTGTTGTTTTGTTGTTTCCTTGACGACAACTTTTGGCCCACATTTTCGATTTTTGCTAAGCCGCGCGGCTGTCGCTCAAAAATGGTTAGAAATGCAAAAATTTTCAAATGCCCTTTTTACGTGCTGAACTCTTTCGTTTTTTGTATTGGAATCCAAATAATGTGATACTTTTAGACAAACTTTAGTGGAAATTGTGATGCTGATCCCAATATGCCACATTGATGGGTTTAATACAAGTGCCCGAGCTAGGGTTGGGGTTAGGGCTTGAATGAGAAGCAGACATATTCTGATGCCTTTGCTGTGCTTTTGGAGGCAGTTGAAATGCAGGAAAAGTGTTGTTTTGTTGTTTCCATGACGACTACTTTTGGCCCACATTTGCGATTTTTGCTAAGCCGCGCGGCTGTCGCTCAAAAATGGTTAAAAATGCAAAAATTTTCAAATACCCTTTTTACGTGCTAAAATCTTTCGTTTTTTGTATTGGAATCCAAATAAAGTGATACTTTTAGCCAAACTTTAGTGAAAATTGTGATGCTGACCCCAATATGCCACAAATCATGCTTATTTCATGCAGAATTCCAGCTGCAGTTGACCCAACGAGAAATACTGGAAATGTCAAGCAGATTCAGTGCAGATGCACTGAAGATGCTTTAAAGCATTACATTAAATGTTTCTGATGAGTTTGGAGTCATTTGGGTAACGTTTGGACCACAGCACATGAAGGCAAGGTTTTTGATGGGTTTAATACAAGTGCCAGAGCTAGGGTTAGGGTTAGGGCTTGAATGAGAAGCAGACATTTTCTGATGCCTTTGCTGTGCTTTTGGAGGCAGTTGAAATGCAGGAAAAGTGTTGTTTTGTTGTTTCCTTGACGTCAACTTTTGGCCCACATTTGCGATTTTTGCTAAGCCGCGCGGCTGTCGCTCAAAAATGGTTAAAAATGCAAAAATTTTCAAATGTCCTTTTTACGTGCTGAACTCTTTCGTTTTTTGTATTGGAATCCAAATAAAGTGATACTTTTAGCCAAACTTTAGTGGAAATTGTGATGCTGACCCCAATATGCCACATTGATGGGTTTAATACAAGTGCCCGAGCTAGGGTTAGGGTTAGGGCTTGAATGAGATGCAGACATTTTCTGATGCCTTTGCTGTGCTTTTGGAGGCAGTTGAAATGCAGGAAAAGTGTTGTTTTGTTGTTTCCTTGACGACAACTTTTGGCCCACATTTTCGATTTTTGCTAAGCCGCGCGGCTGTCGCTCAAAAATGGTTAGAAATGCAAAAATTTTCAAATGCCCTTTTTACGTGCTGAACTCTTTCGTTTTTTGTATTGGAATCCAAATAAAGTGATACTTTTAGCCAAACTTTAGTGGAAATTGTGATTCTGACCCCAATATGCCACATTGATGGGTTTAATACAAGTGCCCGAGCTAGGGTTAGGGTTAGGGCTTGAATGAGAAGCAGACATTTTCTGATGCCTTTGCTGTGCTTTTGGAGGCAGTTGAAATGCAGGAAAAGTGTTGTTTTGTTGTTTCCTTGACGACAACTTTTGGCCCACATTTTCGATTTTTGCTAAGCCGCGCGGCTGTCGCTCAAAAATGGTTAAAAATGCAAAAATTTTCAAATGCCCTTTTTACGTGCTGAACTCTTTCGTTTTTTGTATTGGAATCCAAATAAAATGATACTTTTAGCCAAACTTTAGTGGAAATTGTGATGCTGACCCCAATATTCCACATTGATGGGATTAATACAAGTGCCGGAGCTAGGGTTAGGGTTAGGGCTTGAATGAGAAGCAGACATTTTCTGATGCCTTTGCTGTGCTTTTGGAGGCAGTTGAAATGCAGGAAAAGTGTTGTTTTGTTGTTTCCTTGACGACAACTTTTGGCCCACATTTTCGATTTTTGCTAAGCCGCGCGGCTGTCGCTCAAAAATGGTTAAAAATGCAAACATTTTCAAATGCCCTTTTTACGTGCTGAACTCTTTCGTTTTTTGTATTGGAATCCAAATAAAGTGATACTTTTAGTCAAACTTTATTGGAAATTGTGATGCTGACCCCAATATGCCACATTGATGGGTTTAATACAAGTGCCCGAGCTAGGGTTAGGGTTAGGGCTTGAATGAGAAGCAGACATTTTCTGATGCCTTTGCTGTGCTTTTGGAGGCAGTTGAAATGCAGGAAAAGTGTTGTTTTGTTGTTTCCTTGACGACAACTTTTGGCCCACATTTTCGATTTTTGCTAAGCCGCGCGGCTGTCGCTCAAAAATGGTTAAAAATGCACAAATTTTCAAATGCCCTTTTTACGTGCTGAACTCTTTCGTTTTTTGTATTGGAATCCAAATAAAGTGATACTTTTAGCCAAACTTTAGTGGAAATTGTGGTGCTGACCCCAATATGCCACATTGATGGGTTTAATACAAGTGCCCGAGCTAGGGTTAGGGTTAGGGCTTGAATGAGAAGCAGACATTTTCTGATGCCTTTGCTGTGCTTTTGGAGGCAGTTGAAATGCAGGAAAAGTGTTGTTTTGTTGTTTCCTTGACGTCAACTTTTGGCCCACATTTGCGATTTTTGCTAAGCCGCGCGGCTGTCGCTCAAAAATGGTTAAAAATGCAAAAATTTTCAAATGCCCTTTTTACGTGCTGAACTCTTTCGTTTTTTGTATTGGAATCCAAATAAAGTGATACTTTTAGTCAAACTTTAGTGGAAATTGTGATGCTGACCCCAATATGCCACATTGATGGGTTTAATACAAGTGCCCGAGCTAGGGTTAGGGTTAGGGCTTGAATGAGAAGCAGACATTTTCTGATGCCTTTGCTGTGCTTTTGGAGGCAGTTGAAATGCAGGAAAAGTGTTGTTTTGTTGTTTCCATGACGACAACTCTTGGCCAACATTTTCGATTTTTGCTAAGCCGCGCTGCTGTCACTCAAAAATGGTTAGAAATGCAAAAATTTTCAAATGCCCTTTTTACGTGCTGAACTCTTTCGTTTTTTGTATTGGAATCCAAATTTAGTGATACTTTTAGCCAAACTTTAGTGGAAATTGTGATGCTGACCCCAATATGCCACATTGATGGGTTTAATACAAGTGCCGGAGCTAGGGTTAGGGTTAGGGCTTGAATGAGATGCAGACATTTTCTGATGCCTTTGCTGTGCTTTTGGAGGCAGTTGAAATGCAGGAAAAGTGTTGTTTTGTTGTTTCCTTGACGACAACTTTTGGCCCACATTTTCGATTTTTGCTAAGCCGCGCGGCTGTCGCTCAAAAATGGTTAGAAATGCAAAAATTTTCAAATGCCCTTTTTACGTGCTGAACTCTTTCGTTTTTTGTATTGGAATCCAAATAAAGTGATACTTTTAGCCAAACTTTAGTGGAAATTGTGATGCTGACCCCAATATGCCACATTGATGGGTTTAATACAAGTGCCCGAGCTAGGGTTAGGGTTAGGGCTTGAATGAGAAGCAGACATTTTCTGATGCCTTTGCTGTGCTTTTGGAGGCAGTTGAAATGCAGGAAAAGTGTTGTTTTGTTGTTTCCTTGACGTCAACTTTTGGCCCACATTTGCGATTTTTGCTAAGCCGCGCGGCTGTCGCTCAAAAATGGTTAAAAATGCAAAAATTTTCAAATGCCCTTTTTACGTGCTGAACTCTTTCGTTTTTTGTATTGGAATCCAAATAAAATGATACTTTTAGCCAAACTTTAGTGGAAATTGTGATGCTGACCCCAATATTCCACATTGATGGGATTAATACAAGTGCCGGAGCTAGGGTTAGGGTTAGGGCTTGAATGAGAAGCAGACATTTTCTGATGCCTTTGCTGTGCTTTTGGAGGCAGTTGAAATGCAGGAAAAGTGTTGTTTTGTTGTTTCCTTGACGACAACTTTTGGCCCACATTTTCGATTTTTGCTAAGCCGCGCGGCTGTCGCTCAAAAATGGTTAAAAATGCAAACATTTTCAAATGCCCTTTTTACGTGCTGAACTCTTTCGTTTTTTGTATTGGAATCCAAATAAAGTGATACTTTTAGTCAAACTTTATTGGAAATTGTGATGCTGACCCCAATATGCCACATTGATGGGTTTAATACAAGTGCCCGAGCTAGGGTTAGGGTTAGGGCTTGAATGAGAAGCAGACATTTTCTGATGCCTTTGCTGTGCTTTTGGAGGCAGTTGAAATGCAGGAAAAGTGTTGTTTTGTTGTTTCCATGACGACAACTCTTGGCCAACATTTTCGATTTTTGCTAAGCCGCGCTGCTGTCACTCAAAAATGGTTAGAAATGCAAAAATTTTCAAATGCCCTTTTTACGTGCTGAACTCTTTCGTTTTTTGTATTGGAATCCAAATTTAGTGATACTTTTAGCCAAACTTTAGTGGAAATTGTGATGCTGACCCCAATATGCCACATTGATGGGTTTAATACAAGTGCCGGAGCTAGGGTTAGGGTTAGGGCTTGAATGAGATGCAGACATTTTCTGATGCCTTTGCTGTGCTTTTGGAGGCAGTTGAAATGCAGGAAAAGTGTTGTTTTGTTGTTTCCTTGACGACAACTTTTGGCCCACATTTTCGATTTTTGCTAAGCCGCGCGGCTGTCGCTCAAAAATGGTTAAAAATGCAAAAATTTTCAAATGCCCTTTTTACGTGCTGAACTCTTTCGTTTTTTGTATTGGAATCCAAATAAAGTGATACTTTTAGTCAAACTTTAGTGGAAATTGTGATGCTGACCCCAATATGCCACATTGATGGGTTTAATACAAGTGCCCGAGCTAGGGTTAGGGTTAGGGCTTGAATGAGAAGCAGACATTTTCTGATGCCTTTGCTGTGCTTTTGGAGGCAGTTGAAATGCAGGAAAAGTGTTGTTTTGTTGTTTCCTTGACGACAACTTTTGGCCCACATTTTCGATTTTTGCTAAGCCGCGCGGCTGTCGCTCAAAAATGGTTAAAAATGCAAAAATTTTCAAATGCCCTTTTTACGTGCTGAACTCTTTCGTTTTTTGTATTGGAATCCAAATAAAGTGATACTTTTAGTCAAACTTTAGTGGAAATTGTGATGCTGACCCCAATATGCCACATTGATGGGTTTAATACAAGTGCCCGAGCTAGGGTTAGGGTTAGGACTTGAATGAGAAGCAGACATTTTCTGATGCCTTTGCTGTGCTTTTGGAGGCAGTTGAAATGCAGGAAAAGTGTTGTTTTGTTGTTTCCTTGACGACAACTTTTGGCCCACATTTTCGATTTTTGCTAAGCCGCGGGCGGCTGTCGCTCAAAAATGGTTAAAAATGCACAAATTTTCAAATGCCCTTTTTACGTGCTGAACTCTTTCGTTTTTTGTATTGGAATCCAAATAAAGTGATACTTTTAGCCAAACTTTAGTGGAAATTGTGGTGCTGACCCCAATATGCCACATTGATGGGTTTAATACAAGTGCCCGAGCTAGGGTTAGGGTTAGGGCTTGAATGAGAAGCAGACATTTTCTGATGCCTTTGCTGTGCTTTTGGAGGCAGTTGAAATGCAGGAAAAGTGTTGTTTTTTTGTTTCCTGGACGACAACTTTTGGCCCACATTTTCGATTTTTGCTAAGCCGCGCGGCTGTCGCTCAAAAATGGTTAAAAATACAAAAATTTTCAAATGCCCTTTTTACGTGCTGAACTCTTTCGTTTTTTGTATTGGAATCCAAATAAAGTGATACTTTAAGCCAAACTTTAGTGGAAATTGTGATGCTGACCCCAATATGCCACAAATCATGCTTATTTCATGCAGAATTCCAGCTGCAGTTTACCCAACGAGAAATACTGGAAATGTCAAGCAGATTCAGTGCAGATGCACTGAAGATGCTTTAAAGCATTACATTAAATGTTTCTGATGAGTTTGGAGTCATTTGGGTAACTTTTGGAACACAGCACATGAAGGCAAGGTTTTTGATGGGTTAAATACAAGTGCCCGAGCTAGGGTTAGGGTTAGGGCTTGAATGAGAAGCAGACATTTTCTGATGCCTTTGCTGTGCTTTTGGAGGCAGTTGAAATGCAGGAAAAGTGTTGTTTTGTTGTTTCCATGACGTCAACTTTTGGCCCACATTTGCGATTTTTGCTAAGCCGCGCGGCTGTCGCTCAAAAATGGTTAAAAATGCACAAATTTTCAAATGCCCTTTTTACGTGCTGAACTCTTTCGTTTTTTGTATTGGAATCCAAATAATGTGATACTTTTAGACAAACTTTAGTGGAAATTGTGATGCTGATCCCAATATGCCACATTGATGGGTTTAATACAAGTGCCCGAGCTAGGGTTGGGGTTAGGGCTTGAATGAGAAGCAGACATATTCTGATGCCTTTGCTGTGCTTTTGGAGGCAGTTGAAATGCAGGAAAAGTGTTGTTTTGTTGTTTCCATGACGACAACTTTTGGCCCACATTTGCGATTTTTGCTAAGCCGCGCGGCTGTCGCTCAAAAATGGTTAGAAATGCAAAAATTTTCAAATACCCTTTTTACGTGCTAAACTCTTTCGTTTTTTGTATTGGAATCCAAATAAAGTGATACTTTTAGCCAAACTTTAGTGAAAATTGTGATGCTGACCCCAATATGCCACAAATCATGCTTATTTCATGCAGAATTCCAGCTGCAGTTGACCCAACGAGAAATACTGGAAATGTCAAGCAGATTCAGTGCAGATGCACTGAAGATGCTTTAAAGCATTACATTAAATGTTTCTGATGAGTTTGGAGTCATTTCGGTAACGTTTGGACCACAGCACATGAAGGCAAGGTTTTTGATGGGTTTAATACAAGTGCCAGAGCTAGGGTTAGGGTTAGGGCTTGAATGAGAAGCAGACATTTTCTGATGCCTTTGCTGTGCTTTTGGAGGCAGTTGAAATGCAGGAAAAGTGTTGTTTTGTTGTTTCCTTGACGTCAACTTTTGGCCCACATTTGCGATTTTTGCTAAGCCGCGCGGCTGTCGCTCAAAAATGGTTAAAAATGCAAAAATTTTCAAATGTCCTTTTTACGTGCTGAACTCTTTCGTTTTTTGTATTGGAATCCAAATAAAGTGATACTTTTAGCCAAACTTTAGTGGAAATTGTGATGCTGACCCCAATATGCCACATTGATGGGTTTAATACAAGTGCCCGAGCTAGGGTTAGGGTTAGGGCTTGAATGAGATGCAGACATTTTCTGATGCCTTTGCTGTGCTTTTGGAGGCAGTTGAAATGCAGGAAAAGTGTTGTTTTGTTGTTTCCTTGACGACAACTTTTGGCCCACATTTTCGATTTTTGCTAAGCCGCGCGGCTGTCGCTCAAAAATGGTTAGAAATGCAAAAATTTTCAAATGCCCTTTTTACGTGCTGAACTCTTTCGTTTTTTGTATTGGAATCCAAATAAAGTGATACTTTTAGCCAAACTTTAGTGGAAATTGTGATTCTGACCCCAATATGCCACATTGATGGGTTTAATACAAGTGCCCGAGCTAGGGTTAGGGTTAGGGCTTGAATGAGAAGCAGACATTTTCTGATGCCTTTGCTGTGCTTTTGGAGGCAGTTGAAATGCAGGAAAAGTGTTGTTTTGTTGTTTCCTTGACGACAACTTTTGGCCCACATTTTCGATTTTTGATAAGCCGCTCGGCTGTCGCTCAAAAATGGTTAAAAATGCAAAAATTTTCAAATGCCCTTTTTACGTGCTGAACTCTTTCGTTTTTTGTATTGGAATCCAAATAAAATGATACTTTTAGCCAAACTTTATTGGAAATTGTGATGCTGACCCCAATATGCCACATTGATGGGTTTAATACAAGTGCCCGAGCTAGGGTTAGGGTTAGGGCTTGAATGAGAAGCAGACATTTTCTGATGCCTTTGCTGTGCTTTTGGAGGCAGTTGAAATGCAGGAAAAGTGTTGTTTTGTTGTTTCCTTGACGACAACTTTTGGCCCACATTTTCGATTTTTGCTAAGCCGCGCGGCTGTCGCTCAAAAATGGTTAAAAATGCAAACATTTTCAAATGCCCTTTTTACGTGCTGAACTCTTTCGTTTTTTGTATTGGAATCCAAATAAAGTGATACTTTTAGTCAAACTTTATTGGAAATTGTGATGCTGACCCCAATATGCCACATTGATGGGTTTAATACAAGTGCCCGAGCTAGGGTTAGGGTTAGGGCTTGAATGAGAAGCAGACATTTTCTGA
Organism: Lepisosteus platostomus; assembly: GCF_059453375.1. Taxonomy (NCBI): domain Eukaryota; kingdom Metazoa; phylum Chordata; class Actinopteri; order Semionotiformes; family Lepisosteidae; genus Lepisosteus; species Lepisosteus platostomus. Next base: position 12,513,815 of record NC_142622.1, read on the forward strand.
TGCCTTTGCTGTGCTTTTGGAGGCAGTTGAAATGCAGGAAAAGTGTTGTTTTGTTGTTTCCTTGACGACAACTTTTGGCCCACATTTTCGATTTTTGCTAAGCCGCGCGGCTGTCGCTCAAAAATGGTTAAAAATGCACAAATTTTCAAATGCCCTTTTTACGTGCTGAACTCTTTCGTTTTTTGTATTGGAATCCAAATAAAGTGATACTTTTAGCCAAACTTTAGTGGAAATTGTGGTGCTGACCCCAATATGCCACATTGATGGGTTTAATACAAGTGCCCGAGCTAGGGTTAGGGTTAGGGCTTGAATGAGAAGCAGACATTTTCTGATGCCTTTGCTGTGCTTTTGGAGGCAGTTGAAATGCAGGAAAAGTGTTGTTTTGTTGTTTCCTTGACGTCAACTTTTGGCCCACATTTGCGATTTTTGCTAAGCCGCGCGGCTGTCGCTCAAAAATGGTTAAAAATGCAAAAATTTTCAAATGCCCTTTTTACGTGCTGAACTCTTTCGTTTTTTGTATTGGAATCCAAATAAAGTGATACTTTTAGTCAAACTTTAGTGGAAATTGTGATGCTGACCCCAATATGCCACATTGATGGGTTTAATACAAGTGCCCGAGCTAGGGTTAGGGTTAGGGCTTGAATGAGAAGCAGACATTTTCTGATGCCTTTGCTGTGCTTTTGGAGGCAGTTGAAATGCAGGAAAAGTGTTGTTTTGTTGTTTCCATGACGACAACTCTTGGCCAACATTTTCGATTTTTGCTAAGCCGCGCTGCTGTCACTCAAAAATGGTTAGAAATGCAAAAATTTTCAAATGCCCTTTTTACGTGCTGAACTCTTTCGTTTTTTGTATTGGAATCCAAATTTAGTGATACTTTTAGCCAAACTTTAGTGGAAAATGTGATGCTGACCCCAATATGCCACATTGATGGGTTTAATACAAGTGCCGGAGCTAGGGTTAGGGTTAGGGCTTGAATGAGATGCAGACATTTTCTGATGCCTTTGCTGTGCTTTTGGAGGCAGTTGAAATGCAGGAAAAGTGTTGTTTTGTTGTTTCCTTGACGACAACTTTTGGCCCACATTTTCGATTTTTGCTAAGCCGCGCGGCTGTCGCTCAAAAATGGTTAGAAATGCAAAAATTTTCAAATGCCCTTTTTACGTGCTGAACTCTTTCGTTTTTTGTATTGGAATCCAAATAAAGTGATACTTTTAGCCAAACTTTAGTGGAAATTGTGATGCTGACCCCAATATGCCACATTGATGGGTTTAATACAAGTGCCCGAGCTAGGGTTAGGGTTAGGGCTTGAATGAGAAGCAGACATTTTCTGATGCCTTTGCTGTGCTTTTGGAGGCAGTTGAAATGCAGGAAAAGTGTTGTTTTGTTGTTTCCTTGACGTCAACTTTTGGCCCACATTTGCGATTTTTGCTAAGCCGCGCGGCTGTCGCTCAAAAATGGTTAAAAATGCAAAAATTTTCAAATGCCCTTTTTACGTGCTGAACTCTTTCGTTTTTTGTATTGGAATCCAAATAAAATGATACTTTTAGCCAAACTTTAGTGGAAATTGTGATGCTGACCCCAATATTCCACATTGATGGGATTAATACAAGTGCCGGAGCTAGGGTTAGGGTTAGGGCTTGAATGAGAAGCAGACATTTTCTGATGCCTTTGCTGTGCTTTTGGAGGCAGTTGAAATGCAGGAAAAGTGTTGTTTTGTTGTTTCCTTGACGACAACTTTTGGCCCACATTTTCGATTTTTGCTAAGCCGCGCGGCTGTCGCTCAAAAATGGTTAAAAATGCAAACATTTTCAAATGCCCTTTTTACGTGCTGAACTCTTTCGTTTTTTGTATTGGAATCCAAATAAAGTGATACTTTTAGTCAAACTTTATTGGAAATTGTGATGCTGACCCCAATATGCCACATTGATGGGTTTAATACAAGTGCCCGAGCTAGGGTTAGGGTTAGGGCTTGAATGAGAAGCAGACATTTTCTGATGCCTTTGCTGTGCTTTTGGAGGCAGTTGAAATGCAGGAAAAGTGTTGTTTTGTTGTTTCCATGACGACAACTCTTGGCCAACATTTTCGATTTTTGCTAAGCCGCGCTGCTGTCACTCAAAAATGGTTAGAAATGCAAAAATTTTCAAATGCCCTTTTTACGTGCTGAACTCTTTCGTTTTTTGTATTGGAATCCAAATTTAGTGATACTTTTAGCCAAACTTTAGTGGAAATTGTGATGCTGACCCCAATATGCCACATTGATGGGTTTAATACAAGTGCCGGAGCTAGGGTTAGGGTTAGGGCTTGAATGAGATGCAGACATTTTCTGATGCCTTTGCTGTGCTTTTGGAGGCAGTTGAAATGCAGGAAAAGTGTTGTTTTGTTGTTTCCTTGACGACAACTTTTGGCCCACATTTTCGATTTTTGCTAAGCCGCGCGGCTGTCGCTCAAAAATGGTTAAAAATGCAAAAATTTTCAAATGCCCTTTTTACGTGCTGAACTCTTTCGTTTTTTGTATTGGAATCCAAATAAAGTGATACTTTTAGTCAAACTTTAGTGGAAATTGTGATGCTGACCCCAATATGCCACATTGATGGGTTTAATACAAGTGCCCGAGCTAGGGTTAGGGTTAGGGCTTGAATGAGAAGCAGACATTTTCTGATGCCTTTGCTGTGCTTTTGGAGGCAGTTGAAATGCAGGAAAAGTGTTGTTTTGTTGTTTCCTTGACGACAACTTTTGGCCCACATTTTCGATTTTTGCTAAGCCGCGCGGCTGTCGCTCAAAAATGGTTAAAAATGCAAAAATTTTCAAATGCCCTTTTTACGTGCTGAACTCTTTCGTTTTTTGTATTGGAATCCAAATAAAGTGATACTTTTAGTCAAACTTTAGTGGAAATTGTGATGCTGACCCCAATATGCCACATTGATGGGTTTAATACAAGTGCCCGAGCTAGGGTTAGGGTTAGGACTTGAATGAGAAGCAGACATTTTCTGATGCCTTTGCTGTGCTTTTGGAGGCAGTTGAAATGCAGGAAAAGTGTTGTTTTGTTGTTTCCTTGACGACAACTTTTGGCCCACATTTTCGATTTTTGCTAAGCCGCGGGCGGCTGTCGCTCAAAAATGGTTAAAAATGCACAAATTTTCAAATGCCCTTTTTACGTGCTGAACTCTTTCGTTTTTTGTATTGGAATCCAAATAAAGTGATACTTTTAGCCAAACTTTAGTGGAAATTGTGGTGCTGACCCCAATATGCCACATTGATGGGTTTAATACAAGTGCCCGAGCTAGGGTTAGGGTTAGGGCTTGAATGAGAAGCAGACATTTTCTGATGCCTTTGCTGTGCTTTTGGAGGCAGTTGAAATGCAGGAAAAGTGTTGTTTTTTTGTTTCCTGGACGACAACTTTTGGCCCACATTTTCGATTTTTGCTAAGCCGCGCGGCTGTCGCTCAAAAATGGTTAAAAATACAAAAATTTTCAAATGCCCTTTTTACGTGCTGAACTCTTTCGTTTTTTGTATTGGAATCCAAATAAAGTGATACTTTAAGCCAAACTTTAGTGGAAATTGTGATGCTGACCCCAATATGCCACAAATCATGCTTATTTCATGCAGAATTCCAGCTGCAGTTTACCCAACGAGAAATACTGGAAATGTCAAGCAGATTCAGTGCAGATGCACTGAAGATGCTTTAAAGCATTACATTAAATGTTTCTGATGAGTTTGGAGTCATTTGGGTAACTTTTGGAACACAGCACATGAAGGCAAGGTTTTTGATGGGTTAAATACAAGTGCCCGAGCTAGGGTTAGGGTTAGGGCTTGAATGAGAAGCAGACATTTTCTGATGCCTTTGCTGTGCTTTTGGAGGCAGTTGAAATGCAGGAAAAGTGTTGTTTTGTTGTTTCCATGACGTCAACTTTTGGCCCACATTTGCGATTTTTGCTAAGCCGCGCGGCTGTCGCTCAAAAATGGTTAAAAATGCACAAATTTTCAAATGCCCTTTTTACGTGCTGAACTCTTTCGTTTTTTGTATTGGAATCCAAATAATGTGATACTTTTAGACAAACTTTAGTGGAAATTGTGATGCTGATCCCAATATGCCACATTGATGGGTTTAATACAAGTGCCCGAGCTAGGGTTGGGGTTAGGGCTTGAATGAGAAGCAGACATATTCTGATGCCTTTGCTGTGCTTTTGGAGGCAGTTGAAATGCAGGAAAAGTGTTGTTTTGTTGTTTCCATGACGACAACTTTTGGCCCACATTTGCGATTTTTGCTAAGCCGCGCGGCTGTCGCTCAAAAATGGTTAAAAATGCAAAAATTTTCAAATACCCTTTTTACGTGCTAAACTCTTTCGTTTTTTGTATTGGAATCCAAATAAAGTGATACTTTTAGCCAAACTTTAGTGAAAATTGTGATGCTGACCCCAATATGCCACAAATCATGCTTATTTCATGCAGAATTCCAGCTGCAGTTGACCCAACGAGAAATACTGGAAATGTCAAGCAGATTCAGTGCAGATGCACTGAAGATGCTTTAAAGCATTACATTAAATGTTTCTGATGAGTTTGGAGTCATTTCGGTAACGTTTGGACCACAGCACATGAAGGCAAGGTTTTTGATGGGTTTAATACAAGTGCCAGAGCTAGGGTTAGGGTTAGGGCTTGAATGAGAAGCAGACATTTTCTGATGCCTTTGCTGTGCTTTTGGAGGCAGTTGAAATGCAGGAAAAGTGTTGTTTTGTTGTTTCCTTGACGTCAACTTTTGGCCCACATTTGCGATTTTTGCTAAGCCGCGCGGCTGTCGCTCAAAAATGGTTAAAAATGCAAAAATTTTCAAATGTCCTTTTTACGTGCTGAACTCTTTCGTTTTTTGTATTGGAATCCAAATAAAGTGATACTTTTAGCCAAACTTTAGTGGAAATTGTGATGCTGACCCCAATATGCCACATTGATGGGTTTAATACAAGTGCCCGAGCTAGGGTTAGGGTTAGGGCTTGAATGAGATGCAGACATTTTCTGATGCCTTTGCTGTGCTTTTGGAGGCAGTTGAAATGCAGGAAAAGTGTTGTTTTGTTGTTTCCTTGACGACAACTTTTGGCCCACATTTTCGATTTTTGCTAAGCCGCGCGGCTGTCGCTCAAAAATGGTTAGAAATGCAAAAATTTTCAAATGCCCTTTTTACGTGCTGAACTCTTTCGTTTTTTGTATTGGAATCCAAATAAAGTGATACTTTTAGCCAAACTTTAGTGGAAATTGTGATTCTGACCCCAATATGCCACATTGATGGGTTTAATACAAGTGCCCGAGCTAGGGTTAGGGTTAGGGCTTGAATGAGAAGCAGACATTTTCTGATGCCTTTGCTGTGCTTTTGGAGGCAGTTGAAATGCAGGAAAAGTGTTGTTTTGTTGTTTCCTTGACGACAACTTTTGGCCCACATTTTCGATTTTTGATAAGCCGCTCGGCTGTCGCTCAAAAATGGTTAAAAATGCAAAAATTTTCAAATGCCCTTTTTACGTGCTGAACTCTTTCGTTTTTTGTATTGGAATCCAAATAAAATGATACTTTTAGCCAAACTTTATTGGAAATTGTGATGCTGACCCCAATATGCCACATTGATGGGTTTAATACAAGTGCCCGAGCTAGGGTTAGGGTTAGGGCTTGAATGAGAAGCAGACATTTTCTGATGCCTTTGCTGTGCTTTTGGAGGCAGTTGAAATGCAGGAAAAGTGTTGTTTTGTTGTTTCCATGACGACAACTCTTGGCCAACATTTTCGATTTTTGCTAAGCCGCGCTGCTGTCACTCAAAAATGGTTAGAAATGCAAAAATTTTCAAATGCCCTTTTTACGTGCTGAACTCTTTCGTTTTTTGTATTGGAATCCAAATTTAGTGATACTTTTAGCCAAACTTTAGTGGAAATTGTGATGCTGACCCCAATATGCCACATTGATGGGTTTAATACAAGTGCCGGAGCTAGGGTTAGGGTTAGGGCTTGAATGAGATGCAGACATTTTCTGATGCCTTTGCTGTGCTTTTGGAGGCAGTTGAAATGCAGGAAAAGTGTTGTTTTGTTGTTTCCTTGATGACAACTTTTGGCCCACATTTTCGATTTTTGCTAAGCCGCGCGGCTGTCGCTCAAAAATGGTTAGAAATGCAAAAATTTTCAAATGCCCTTTTTACGTGCTGAACTCTTTCGTTTTTTGTATTGGAATCCAAATAAAGTGATACTTTTAGCCAAACTTTAGTGGAAATTGTGATGCTGACCCCAATATGCCACATTGATGGGTTTAATACAAGTGCCCGAGCTAGGGTTAGGGTTAGGGCTTGAATGAGAAGCAGACATTTTCTGATGCCTTTGCTGTGCTTTTGGAGGCAGTTGAAATGCAGGAAAAGTGTTGTTTTGTTGTTTCCTTGACGACAACTTTTGGCCCACATTTTCGATTTTTGCTAAGCCGCGCGGCTGTCGCTCAAAAATGGTTAAAAATGCAAAAATTTTCAAATGCCCTTTTTACGTGCTGAACTCTTTCGTTTTTTGTATTGGAATCCAAATAAAGTGATACTTTTAGTCAAACTTTAGTGGAAATTGTGATGCTGACCCCAATATGCCACATTGATGGGTTTAATACAAGTGCCCGAGCTAGGGTTAGGGTTAGGGCTTGAATGAGAAGCAGACATTTTCTGATGCCTTTGCTGTGCTTTTGGAGGCAGTTGAAATGCAGGAAAAGTGTTGTTTTGTTGTTTCCTTGACGACAACTTTTGGCCCACATTTTCGATTTTTGCTAAGCCGCGCGGCTGTCGCTCAAAAATGGTTAAAAATGCAAAAATTTTCAAATGCCCTTTTTACGTGCTGAACTCTTTCGTTTTTTGTATTGGAATCCAAATAAAGTGATACTTTTAGTCAAACTTTAGTGGAAATTGTGATGCTGACCCCAATATGCCACAAATCATGCTTATTTCATGCAGAATTCCAGCTGCAGTTGACCCAACGAGAAATACTGGAAATGTCAAGCAGATTCAGTGCAGATGCACTGAAGATGCTTTAAAGCATTACATTAAATGTTTCTGATGAGTTTGGAGTCATTTGGGTAACTTTTGGACCACAGCACATGAAGGCAAGTTTTTTGATGGGTTTAATACAAGTGCCCGAGCTAGGGTTAGGGTTAGGGCTTGAATGAGAAGCAGACATTTTCTGATGCCTTTGCTGTGCTTTTGGAGGCAGTTGAAATGCAGGAAAAGTGTTGTTTTGTTGTTTCCATGACGTCAACTTTTGGCCCACATTTGCGATTTTTGCTAAGCCGCGCGGCTGTCGCTCAAAAATGGTTAAAAATGCACAAATTTTCAAATGCCCTTTTTACGTGCTGAACTCTTTCGTTTTTTGTATTGGAATCCAAATAATGTGATACTTTTAGACAAACTTTAGTGGAAATTGTGATGCTGATCCCAATATGCCACATTGATGGGTTTAATACAAGTGCCCGAGCTAGGGTTGGGGTTAGGGCTTGAATGAGAAGCAGACATATTCTGATGCCTTTGCTGTGCTTTTGGAGGCAGTTGAAATGCAGGAAAAGTGTTGTTTTGTTGTTTCCATGACGACAACTTTTGGCCCACATTTGCGATTTTTGCTAAGCCGCGCGGCTGTCGCTCAAAAATGGTTAAAAATACAAAAACTTTCAAATGCCCTTTTTACGTGCTGAACTCTTTCGTTTTTTGTATTGGAATCCAAATAAAGTGATACTTTAAGCCAAACTTTAGTGGAAATTGTGATGCTGACCCCAATATGCCACAAATCATGCTTATTTCATGCAGAATTCCAGCTGCAGTTTACCCAACGAGAAATACTGGAAATGTCAAGCAGATTCAGTGCAGATGCACTGAAGATGCTTTAAAGCATTACATTAAATGTTTCTGATGAGTTTGGAGTCATTTGGGTAACTTTTGGAACACAGCACATGAAGGCAAGGTTTTTGATGGGTTAAATACAAGTGCCCGAGCTAGGGTTAGGGTTAGGGCTTGAATGAGAAGCAGACATTTTCTGATGCCTTTGCTGTGCTTTTGGAGGCAGTTGAAATGCAGGAAAAGTGTTGTTTTGTTGTTTCCATGACGTCAACTTTTGGCCCACATTTGCGATTTTTGCTAAGCCGCGCGGCTGTCGCTCAAAAATGGTTAAAAATGCACAAATTTTCAAATGCCCTTTTTACGTGCTGAACTCTTTCGTTTTTTGTATTGGAATCCAAATAATGTGATACTTTTAGACAAACTTTAGTGGAAATTGTGATGCTGATCCCAATATGCCACATTGATGGGTTTAATACAAGTGCCCGAGCTAGGGTTGGGGTTAGGGCTTGAATGAGAAGCAGACATATTCTGATGCCTTTGCTGTGCTTTTGGAGGCAGTTGAAATGCAGGAAAAGTGTTGTTTTGTTGTTTCCATGACGACAACTTTTGGCCCACATTTGCGATTTTTGCTAAGCCGCGGGGCTGTCGCTCAAAAATGGTTAAAAATGCAAAAATTTTCAAATACCCTTTTTACGTGCTAAACTCTTTCGTTTTTTGTATTGGAATCCAAATAAAGTGATACTTTTAGCCAAACTTTAGTGAAAATTGTGATGCTGACCCCAATATGCCACAAATCATGCTTATTTCATGCAGAATTCCAGCTGCAGTTGACCCAACGAGAAATACTGGAAATGTCAAGCAGATTCAGTGCAGATGCACTGAAGATGCTTTAAAGCATTACATTAAATGTTTCTGATGAGTTTGGAGTCATTTGGGTAACGTTTGGACCACAGCACATGAAGGCAAGGTTTTTGATGGGTTTAATACAAGTGCCAGAGCTAGGGTTAGGGTTAGGGCTTGAATGAGAAGCAGACATTTTCTGATGCCTTTGCTGTGCTTTTGGAGGCAGTTGAAATGCAGGAAAAGTGTTGTTTTGTTGTTTCCTTGACGTCAACTTTTGGCCCACATTTGCGATTTTTGCTAAGCCGCGCGGCTGTCGCTCAAAAATGGTTAAAAATGCAAAAATTTTCAAATGTCCTTTTTACGTGCTGAACTCTTTCGTTTTTTGTATTGGAATCCAAATAAAGTGATACTTTTAGCCAAACTTTAGTGGAAATTGTGATGCTGACCCCAATATGCCACATTGATGGGTTTAATACAAGTGCCCGAGCTAGGGTTAGGGTTAGGGCTTGAATGAGATGCAGACATTTTCTGATGCCTTTGCTGTGCTTTTGGAGGCAGTTGAAATGCAGGAAAAGTGTTGTTTTGTTGTTTCCTTGACGACAACTTTTGGCCCACATTTTCGATTTTTGCTAAGCCGCGCGGCTGTCGCTCAAAAATGGTTAAAAATGCACAAATTTTCAAATGCCCTTTTTACGTGCTGAACTCTTTCGTTTTTTGTATTGGAATCCAAATAAAGTGATACTTTTAGTCAAACTTTAGTGGAAATTGTGATGCTGACCCCAATATGCCACATTGATGGGTTTAATACAAGTGCCCGAGCTAGGGTTAGGGTTAGGGCTTGAATGAGAAGCAGACATTTTCTGATGCCTTTGCTGTGCTTTTGGAGGCAGTTGAAATGCAGGAAAAGTGTTGTTTTGTTGTTTCCTTGACGACAACTTTTGGCCCACATTTTCGATTTTTGCTAAGCCGCGCGGCTGTCGCTCAAAAATGGTTAAAAATGCAAAAATTTTCAAATGCCCTTTTTACGTGCTGAACTCTTTCGTTTTTTGTATTGGAATCCAAATAAAGTGATACTTTTAGTCAAACTTTAGTGGAAATTGTGATGCTGACCCCAATATGCCACAAATCATGCTTATTTCATGCAGAATTCCAGCTGCAGTTGACCCAACGAGAAATACTGGAAATGTCAAGCAGATTCAGTGCAGATGCACTGAAGATGCTTTAAAGCATTACATTAAATGTTTCTGATGAGTTTGGAGTCATTTGGGTAACGTTTGGACCACAGCACATGAAGGCAAGGTTTTTGATGGGTTTAATACAAGTGCCAGAGCTAGGGTTAGGGTTAGGGCTTGAATGAGAAGCAGACATTTTCTGATGCCTTTGCTGTGCTTTTGGAGGCAGTTGAAATGCAGGAAAAGTGTTGTTTTGTTGTTTCCTTGACGTCAACTTTTGGCCCACATTTGCGATTTTTGCTAAGCCGCGCGGCTGTCGCTCAAAAATGGTTAAAAATGCAAAAATTTTCAAATGTCCTTTTTACGTGCTGAACTCTTTCGTTTTTTGTATTGGAATCCAAATAAAGTGATACTTTTAGTCAAACTTTAGTGGAAATTGTGATGCTGACCCCAATATGCCACATTGATGGGTTTAATACAAGTGCCCGAGCTAGGGTTAGGGTTAGGGCTTGAATGAGAAGCAGACATTTTCTGATGCCTTTGCTGTGCTTTTGGAGGCAGTTGAAATGCAGGAAAAGTGTTGTTTTGTTGTTTCCTTGACGACAACTTTTGGCCCACATTTTCGATTTTTGCTAAGCCGCGCGGCTGTCGCTCAAAAATGGTTAAAAATGCAAAAATTTTCAAATGCCCTTTTTACGTGCTGAACTCTTTCGTTTTTTGTATTGGAATCCAAATAAAGTGATACTTTTAGTCAAACTTTAGTGGAAATTGTGATGCTGACCCCAATATGCCACATTGATGGGTTTAATACAAGTGCCCGAGCTAGGGTTAGGGTTAGGACTTGAATGAGAAGCAGACATTTTCTGATGCCTTTGCTGTGCTTTTGGAGGCAGTTGAAATGCAGGAAAAGTGTTGTTTTGTTGTTTCCTTGACGACAACTTTTGGCCCACATTTTCGATTTTTGCTAAGCCGCGGGCGGCTGTCGCTCAAAAATGGTTAAAAATGCACAAATTTTCAAATGCCCTTTTTACGTGCTGAACTCTTTCGTTTTTTGTATTGGAATCCAAATAAAGTGATACTTTTAGCCAAACTTTAGTGGAAATTGTGGTGCTGACCCCAATATGCCACATTGATGGGTTTAATACAAGTGCCCGAGCTAGGGTTAGGGTTAGGGCTTGAATGAGAAGCAGACATTTTCTGATGCCTTTGCTGTGCTTTTGGAGGCAGTTGAAATGCAGGAAAAGTGTTGTTTTTTTGTTTCCTGGACGACAACTTTTGGCCCACATTTTCGATTTTTGCTAAGCCGCGCGGCTGTCGCTCAAAAATGGTTAAAAATACAAAAATTTTCAAATGCCCTTTTTACGTGCTGAACTCTTTCGTTTTTTGTATTGGAATCCAAATAAAGTGATACTTTAAGCCAAACTTTAGTGGAAATTGTGATGCTGACCCCAATATGCCACAAATCATGCTTATTTCATGCAGAATTCCAGCTGCAGTTTACCCAACGAGAAATACTGGAAATGTCAAGCAGATTCAGTGCAGATGCACTGAAGATGCTTTAAAGCATTACATTAAATGTTTCTGATGAGTTTGGAGTCATTTGGGTAACTTTTGGAACACAGCACATGAAGGCAAGGTTTTTGATGGGTTAAATACAAGTGCCCGAGCTAGGGTTAGGGTTAGGGCTTGAATGAGAAGCAGACATTTTCTGATGCCTTTGCTGTGCTTTTGGAGGCAGTTGAAATGCAGGAAAAGTGTTGTTTTGTTGTTTCCATGACGTCAACTTTTGGCCCACATTTGCGATTTTTGCTAAGCCGCGCGGCTGTCGCTCAAAAATGGTTAAAAATGCACAAATTTTCAAATGCCCTTTTTACGTGCTGAACTCTTTCGTTTTTTGTATTGGAATCCAAATAATGTGATACTTTTAGACAAACTTTAGTGGAAATTGTGATGCTGATCCCAATATGCCACATTGATGGGTTTAATACAAGTGCCCGAGCTAGGGTTGGGGTTAGGGCTTGAATGAGAAGCAGACATATTCTGATGCCTTTGCTGTGCTTTTGGAGGCAGTTGAAATGCAGGAAAAGTGTTGTTTTGTTGTTTCCATGACGACAACTTTTGGCCCACATTTGCGATTTTTGCGCGCGGCTGTCGCTCAAAAATGGTTAAAAATGCAAAAATTTTCAAATACCCTTTTTACGTGCTAAACTCTTTCGTTTTTTGTATTGGAATCCAAATAAAGTGATACTTTTAGCCAAACTTTAGTGAAAATTGTGATGCTGACCCCAATATGCCACAAATCATGCTTATTTCATGCAGAATTCCAGCTGCAGTTGACCCAACGAGAAATACTGGAAATGTCAAGCAGATTCAGTGCAGATGCACTGAAGATGCTTTAAAGCATTACATTAAATGTTTCTGATGAGTTTGGAGTCATTTGGGTAACGTTTGGACCACAGCACATGAAGGCAAGGTTTTTGATGGGTTTAATACAAGTGCCAGAGCTAGGGTTAGGGTTAGGGCTTGAATGAGAAGCAGACATTTTCTGATGCCTTTGCTGTGCTTTTGGAGGCAGTTGAAATGCAGGAAAAGTGTTGTTTTGTTGTTTCCTTGACGTCAACTTTTGGCCCACATTTGCGATTTTTGCTAAGCCGCGCGGCTGTCGCTCAAAAATGGTTAAAAATGCAAAAATTTTCAAATGTCCTTTTTACGTGCTGAACTCTTTCGTTTTTTGTATTGGAATACAAATAAAGTGATACTTTTAGCCAAACTTTAGTGGAAATTGTGATGCTGACCCCAATATGCCACATTGATGGGTTTAATACAAGTGCCCGAGCTAGGGTTAGGGTTAGGGCTTGAATGAGATGCAGACATTTTCTGATGCCTTTGCTGTGCTTTTGGAGGCAGTTGAAATGCAGGAAAAGTGTTGTTTTGTTGTTTCCTTGACGACAACTTTTGGCCCACATTTTCGATTTTTGCTAAGCCGCGTGGCTGTCGCTCAAAAATGGTTAGAAATGCAAAAATTTTCAAATGCCCTTTTTACGTGCTGAACTCTTTCGTTTTTTGTATTGGAATCCAAATAAAGTGATACTTTTAGCCAAACTTTAGTGGAAATTGTGATGCTGACCCCAATATTCCACATTGATGGGTTTAATACAAGTGCCGGAGCTAGGGTTAGGGTTAGGGCTTGAATGAGAAGCAGACATTTTCTGATGCCTTTGCTGTGCTTTTGGAGGCAGTTGAAATGCAGGAAAAGTGTTGTTTTGTTGTTTCCTTGACGACAACTTTTGGCCCACATTTTCGATTTTTGCTAAGCCGCGCGGCTGTCGCTCAAAAATGGTTAGAAATGCAAAAATTTTCAAATGCCCTTTTTACGTGCTGAACTCTTTCGTTTTTTGTATTTGAATCCAAATAAAGTGATACTTTTAGCCAAACTTTAGTGGAAATCGTGATGCTGACCCCAATATGCCACATTGATGGGTTTAATACAAGTGCCCGAGCTAGGGTTAGGGTTAGGGCTTGAATGAGAAGCAGACATTTTCTGATGCCTTTGCTGTGCTTTTGGAGGCAGTTGAAATGCAGGAAAAGTGTTGTTTTGTTGTTTCCTTGACGACAACTTTTGGCCCACATTTTCGATTTTTGCTAAGCCGCGCGGCTGTCGCTCAAAAATGGTTAAAAATGCAAAAATTTTCAAATGCCCTTTTTACGTGCTGAACTCTTTCGTTTTTTGTATTGGAATCAAATAAAGTGATACTTTTAGTCAAACTTTAGTGGAAATTGTGATGCTGACCCCAATATGCCACATTTATGGGTTTAATACAAGTGCCCGAGCTAGGGTTAGGGTTAGGGCTTGAATGAGAAGCAGACATTTTCTGATGCCTTTGCTGTGCTTTTGGAGGCAGTTGAAATGCAGGAAAAGTGTTGTTTTGTTGTTTCCTTGACGACAACTTTTGGCCCACATTTTCGATTTTTGCTAAGCCGCGCGGCTGTCGCTCAAAAATGGTTAAAAATGCAAAAATTTTCAAATGCCCTTTTTACGTGCTGAACTCTTTCGTTTTTTGTATTGGAATCCAAATAAAGTGATACTTTTAGTCAAACTTTAGTGGAAATTGTGATGCTGACCCCAATATGCCACAAATCATGCTTATTTCATGCAGAATTCCAGCTGCAGTTGACCCAACGAGAAATACTGGAAATGTCAAGCAGATTCAGTGCAGATGCACTGAAGATGCTTTAAAGCATTACATTAAATGTTTCTGATGAGTTTGGAGTCATTTGGGTAACTTTTGGACCACAGCACATGAAGGCAAGTTTTTTGATGGGTTTAATACAAGTGCCCGAGCTAGGGTTAGGGTTAGGGCTTGAATGAGAAGCAGACATTTTCTGATGCCTTTGCTGTGCTTTTGGAGGCAGTTGAAATGCAGGAAAAGTGTTGTTTTGTTGTTTCCATGACGTCAACTTTTGGCCCACATTTGCGATTTTTGCTAAGCCGCGCGGCTGTCGCTCAAAAATGGTTAAAAATGCACAAATTTTCAAATGCCCTTTTTACGTGCTGAACTCTTTTGTTTTTTGTATTGGAATCCAAATAATGTGATACTTTTAGACAAACTTTAGTGGAAATTGTGATGCTGATCCCAATATGCCACATTGATGGGTTTAATACAAGTGCCCGAGCTAGGGTTGGGGTTAGGGCTTGAATGAGAAGCAGACATATTCTGATGCCTTTGCTGTGCTTTTGGAGGCAGTTGAAATGCAGGAAAAGTGTTGTTTTGTTGTTTCCATGACGACAACTTTTGGCCCACATTTGCGATTTTTGCTAAGCCGCGCGGCTGTCGCTCAAAAATGGTTAAAAATGCACAAATTTTCAAATACCCTTTTTACGTGCTAAACTCTTTCGTTTTTTGTATTGGAATCCAAATAAAGTGATACTTTTAGCCAAACTTTAGTGAAAATTGTGATGCTGACCCCAATATGCCACAAATCATGCTTATTTCATGCAGAATTCCAGCTGCAGTTGACCCAACGAGAAATACTGGAAATGTCAAGCAGATTCAGTGCAGATGCACTGAAGATGCTTTAAAGCATTACATTAAATGTTTCTGATGAGTTTGGAGTCATTTGGGTAACGTTTGGACCACAGCACATGAAGGCAAGGTTTTTGATGGGTTTAATACAAGTGCCAGAGCAAGGGTTAGGGTTAGGGCTTGAATGAGAAGCAGACATTTTCTGATGCCTTTGCTGTGCTTTTGGAGGCAGTTGAAATGCAGGAAAAGTGTTGTTTTGTTGTTTCCTTGACGACAACTTTTGGCCCACATTTTCGATTTTTGCTAAGCCGCGCGGCTGTCGCTCAAAAATGGTTAGAAATGCAAAAATTTTCAAATGCCCTTTTTACGTGCTGAACTCTTTCGTTTTTTGTATTGGAATCCTAATAAAGTGATACTTTTAGCCAAACTTTAGTGGAAATTGTGATTCTGACCCCAATATGCCACATTGATGGGTTTAATACAAGTGCCCGAGCTAGGGTTAGGGTTAGGGCTTGAATGAGAAGCAGACATTTTCTGATGCCTTTGCTGTGCTTTTGGAGGCAGTTGAAATGCAGGAAAAGTGTTGTTTTGTTGTTTCCTTGACGACAACTTTTGGCCCACATTTTCGATTTTTGCTAAGCCGCGCGGCTGTCGCTCAAAAATGGTTAAAAATGCAAAAATTTTCAAATGCCCTTTTTACGTGCTGAACTCTTTCGTTTTTTGTATTGGAATCCAAATAAAATGATACTTTTAGCCAAACTTTAGTGGAAATTGTGATGCTGACCCCAATATTCCACATTGATGGGATTAATACAAGTGCCGGAGCTAGGGTTAGGGTTAGGGCTTGAATGAGAAGCAGACATTTTCTGATGCCTTTGCTGTGCTTTTGGAGGCAGTTGAAATGCAGGAAAAGTGTTGTTTTGTTGTTTCCTTGACGACAACTTTTGGCCCACATTTTCGATTTTTGCTAAGCCGCGCGGCTGTCGCTCAAAAATGGTTAAAAATGCAAACATTTTCAAATGCCCTTTTTACGTGCTGAACTCTTTCGTTTTTTGTATTGGAATCCAAATAAAGTGATACTTTTAGTCAAACTTTATTGGAAATTGTGATGCTGACCCCAATATGCCACATTGATGGGTTTAATACAAGTGCCCGAGCTAGGGTTAGGGTTAGGGCTTGAATGAGAAGCAGACATTTTCTGATGCCTTTGCTGTGCTTTTGGAGGCAGTTGAAATGCAGGAAAATTGTTGTTTTGTTGTTTCCTTGACGACAACTTTTGGCCCACATTTTCGATTTTTGCTAAGCCGCGCGGCTGTCGCTCAAAAATGGTTAAAAATGCAAAAATTTTCAAATGCCCTTTTTACGTGCTGAACTCTTTCGTTTTTTGTATTGGAATCCAAATATAGTGATACTTTTAGTCAAACTTTAGTGGAAATTGTGATGCTGACCCCAATATGCCACATTGATGGGTTTAATACAAGTGCCCGAGCTAGGGTTAGGGTTAGGGCTTGAATGAGAAGCAGACATTTTCTAATGCCTTTGCTGTGCTTTTGGAGGCAGTTGAAATGCAGGAAAAGTGTTGTTTTGTTGTTTCCATGACGACAACTCTTGGCCAACATTTTCGATTTTTGCTAAGCAGCGCTGCTGTCACTCAAAAATGGTTAGAAATGCAAAAATTTTCAAATGCCCTTTTTACGTGCTGAACTCTTTCGTTTTTTGTATTGGAATCCAAATTTAGTGATACTTTTAGCCAAACTTTAGTGGAAATTGTGATGCTGACCCCAATATGCCACATTGATGGGTTTAATACAAGTGCCGGAGCTAGGGTTAGGGTTAGGGCTTGAATGAGATCCAGACATTTTCTGATGCCTTTGCTGTGCTTTTGGAGGCAGTTGAAATGCAGGAAAAGTGTTGTTTTGTTGTTTCCTTGACGACAACTTTTGGCCCACATTTTCGATTTTTGCTAAGCCGCGCGGCTGTCGCTCAAAAATGGTTAGAAATGCAAAAATTTTCAAATGCCCTTTTTACGTGCTGAACTCTTTCGTTTTTTGTATTGGAATCCAAATAAAGTGATACTTTTAGCCAAACTTTAGTGGAAATTGTGATGCTGACCCCAATATGCCACATTGATGGGTTTAATACAAGTGCCCGAGCTAGGGTTAGGGTTAGGGCTTGAATGAGAAGCAGACATTTTCTGATGCCTTTGCTGTGCTTTTGGAGGCAGTTGAAATGCAGGAAAAGTTTTGTTTTGTTGTTTCCTTGACGTCAACTTTTGGCCCACATTTGCGATTTTTGCTAAGCCGCGCGGCTGTCGCTCAAAAATGGTTAAAAATGCAAAAATTTTCAAATGCCCTTTTTACGTGCTGAACTCTTTCGTTTTTTGTATTGGAATCCAAATAAAATGATACTTTTAGCCAAACTTTAGTGGAAATTGTGATGCTGACCCCAATATTCCACATTGATGGGATTAATACAAGTGCCGGAGCTAGGGTTAGGGTTAGGGCTTGAATGAGAAGCAGACATTTTCTGATGCCTTTGCTGTGCTTTTGGAGGCAGTTGAAATGCAGGAAAAGTGTTGTTTTGTTGTTTCCTTGACGACAACTTTTGGCCCACATTTTCGATTTTTGCTAAGCCGCGCGGCTGTCGCTCAAAAATGGTTAAAAATGCAAACATTTTCAAATGCCCTTTTTACGTGCTGAACTCTTTCGTTTTTTGTATTGGAATCCAAATAAAGTGATACTTTTAGTCAAACTTTAGTGGAAATTGTGATGCTGACCCCAATATGCCACATTGATGGGTTTAATACAAGTGCCCGAGCTAGGGTTAGGGTTAGGGCTTGAATGAGAAGCAGACATTTTCTGATGCCTTTGCTGTGCTTTTGGAGGCAGTTGAAATGCAGGAAAAGTGTTGTTTTGTTGTTTCCTTGACGACAACTTTTGGCCCACATTTTCGATTTTTGCTAAGCCGCGGGCGGCTGTCGCTCAAAAATGGTTAAAAATGCACAAATTTTCAAATGCCCTTTTTACGTGCTGAACTCTTTCGTTTTTTGTATTGGAATCCAAATAAAGTGATACTTTTAGCCAAACTTTAGTGGAAATTGTGGTGCTGACCCCAATATGCCACATTGATGGGTTTAATACAAGTGCCCGAGCTAGGGTTAGGGTTAGGGCTTGAATGAGAAGCAGACATTTTCTGATGCCTTTGCTGTGCTTTTGGAGGCAGTTGAAATGCAGGAAAAGTGTTGTTTTGTTGTTTCCATGACGACAACTCTTGGCCAACATTTTCGATTTTTGCTAAGCCGCGCTGCTGTCACTCAAAAATGGTTAGAAATGCAAAAATTTTCAAATGCCCTTTTTACGTGCTGAACTCTTTCGTTTTTTGTATTGGAATCCAAATTTAGTGATACTTTTAGCCAAACTTTAGTGGAAATTGTGATGCTGACCCCAATATGCCACATTGATGGGTTTAATACAAGTGCCCGAGCTAGGGTTAGGGTTAGGGCTTGAATGAGAAGCAGTCATTTTCTGATGCCTTTGCTGTGCTTTTGGAGGCAGTTGAAATGCAGGAAAAGTGTTGTTTTGTTGTTTCCTTGACGACAACTTTTGGCCCACATTTTCGATTTTTGCTAAGCCGCGCGGCTGTCGCTCAAAAATGGTTAAAAATGCAAAAATTTTCAAATGCCCTTTTTAAGTGCTGAACTCTTTCGTTTTTTGTATTGGAATCCAAATAAAGTGATACTTTTAGTCAAACTTTAGTGGAAATTGTGATGCTGACCCCAATATGCCACATTGATGGGTTTAATACAAGTGCCCGAGCTAGGGTTAGGGTTAGGACTTGAATGAGAAGCAGACATTTTCTGATGCCTTTGCTGTGCTTTTGGATGCAGTTGAAATGCAGGAAAAGTGTTGTTTTGTTGTTTCCTTGACGACAACTTTTGGCCCACATTTTCGATTTTTGCTAAGCCGCGGGCGGCTGTCGCTCAAAAATGGTTAAAAATGCACAAATTTTCAAATGCCCTTTTTACGTGCTGAACTCTTTCGTTTTTTGTATTGGAATCCAAATAAAGTGATACTTTTAGCCAAACTTTAGTGGAAATTGTGGTGCTGACCCCAATATGCCACATTGATGGGTTTAATACAAGTGCCCGAGCTAGGGTTAGGGTTAGGGCTTGAATGAGAAGCAGACATATTCTGATGCCTTTGCTGTGCTTTTGGAGGCAGTTGAAATGCAGGAAAAGTGTTGTTTTGTTGTTTCCTTGACGACAACTTTTGGCCCACATTTTCGATTTTTGCTAAGCCGCGCGGCTGTCGCTCAAAAATGGTTAAAAATACAAAAATTTTCAAATGCCCTTTTTACGTGCTGAACTCTTTCGTTTTTTGTATTGGAATCCAAATAAAGTGATACTTTAAGCCAAACTTTAGTGGAAATTGTGATGCTGACCCCAATATGCCACAAATCATGCTTATTTCATGCAGAAATCCAGCTGCAGTTTACCCAACGAGAAATACTGGAAATGTCAAGCAGATTCAGTGCAGATGCACTGAAGATGCTTTAAAGCATTACATTAAATGTTTCTGATGAGTTTGGAGTCATTTGGGTAACTTTTGGAACACAGCACATGAAGGCAAGGTTTTTGATGGGTTAAATACAAGTGCCCGAGCTAGGGTTAGGGTTAGGGCTTGAATGAGAAGCAGACATTTTCTGATGCCTTTGCTGTGCTTTTGGAGGCAGTTGAAATGCAGGAAAAGTGTTGTTTTGTTGTTTCCATGACGTCAACTTTTGGCCCACATTTGCGATTTTTGCTAAGCCGCGCGGCTGTCGCTCAAAAATGGTTAAAAATGCAAAAATTTTCAAATGCCCTTTTTACGTGCTGAACTCTTTCGTTTTTTGTATTGGAATCCAAATAAAGTGATACTTTTAGTCAAACTTTAGTGGAAATTGTGATGCTGACCCCAATATGCCA
This sequence comes from Lepisosteus platostomus, assembly GCF_059453375.1. Classification (NCBI taxonomy): domain Eukaryota; kingdom Metazoa; phylum Chordata; class Actinopteri; order Semionotiformes; family Lepisosteidae; genus Lepisosteus; species Lepisosteus platostomus. The sequence goes on from NC_142622.1 coordinate 12,533,639, forward strand.
CATTGATGGGTTTAATACAAGTGCCCGAGCTAGGCTTAGGGTTAGGGCTTGAATGAGAAGCAGACATTTTCTGATGCCTTTGCTGTGCTTTTGGAGGCAGTTGAAATGCAGGAAAAGTGTTGTTTTGTTGTTTCCTAGACGACAACTTTTGGCCCACATTTTCGATTTTTGCTAAGCCGCGCGGCTGTCGCTCAAAAATGGTTAAAAATGCAAAAATTTTCAAATGCCCTTTTTACGTGCTGAACTCTTTCGTTTTTTGTATTGGAATCCAAATAAAGTGATACTTTTAGTCAAACTTTAGTGGAAATTGTGATGCTGACCCCAATATGCCACATTGATGGGTTTAATACAAGTGCCCGAGCTAGGGTTAGGGTTAGGGCTTGAATGAGATGCAGACATTTTCTGATGCCTTTGCTGTGCTTTTGGAGGCAGTTGAAATGCAGGAAAAGTGTTGTTTTGTTGTTTCCATGACGTCAACTTTTGGCCCACATTTGCGATTTTTGCTAAGCCGCGCGGCTGTCGCTCAAAAATGGTTAAAAATGCAAAAATTTTCAAATGCCCTTTTTACGTGCTGAACTCTTTCGTTTTTTGTATTGGAATCCAAATAAAATGATACTTTTAGCCAAACTTTAGTGGAAATTGTGATGCTGACCCCAATATTCCACATTGATGGGATTAATACAAGTGCCGGAGTTAGGGTTAGGGTTAGGGCTTGAATGAGAAGCAGACATTTTCTGATGCCTTTGCTGTGCTTTTGGAGGCAGTTGAAATGCAGGAAAAGTGTTGTTTTGTTGTTTCCTTGACGACAACTTTTGGCCCACATTTTCGATTTTTGCTAAGCCGCGCGGCTGTCGCTCAAAAATGGTTAAAAATGCAAAAATTTTCAAATGCCCTTTTTACGTGCTGAACTCTTTCGTTTTTTGTATTGGAATCCAAATAAAGTGATTCTTTTAGTCAAACTTTAGTGGAAATTGTGATGCTGACCCCAATATGCCACATTGATGGGTTTAATACAAGTGCCCGAGCTAGGGTTAGGGTTAGGGCTTGAATGAGAAGCAGACATTTTCTGATGCCTTTGCTGTGCTTTTGGAGGCAGTTGAAATGCAGGAAAAGTGTTGTTTTGTTGTTTCCATGACGACAACTTTTGGCCCACATATGCGATTTTTGCTAAGCCGCGCGGCTGTCGCTCAAAAATGGTTAAAAATGCAAAAATTTTCAAATACCCTTTTTACATGCTAAACTCTTTCGTTTTTTGTATTGGAATCCAAATAAAGTTATACTTTTAGCCAAACTTTAGTGGAAATTGTGATGCTGACCCCAATATGCCACATTGATGGGTTTAATACAAGTACCCGAGCTAGGGTTAGGGTTAGGGCTTGAATGAGAAGCAGACATATTCTGATGCCTTTGCTGTGCTTTTGGAGGCAGTTGAAATGCAGGAAAAGTGTTGTTTTGTTGTTTCCATGACGACAACTTTTGGCCCACATTTGCGATTTTTGCTAAGCCGCGCGGCTGTCGCTCAAAAATGGTTAAAAATGCAAAAATTTTAAAATACCCTTTTTACGTGCTAAACTCTTTCGTTTTTTGTATTGGAATCCAAATAAAGTGATACTTTTAGCCAAACTTTAGTGGAAATTGTGATGCTGACCCCAATATGCCAAATTGATGGGTTTAATACAAGTGCCCGAGCTAGGGTTAGGGTTAGGGCTTGAATGAGAAGCAGACATTTTCTGATGCCTTTGCTGTGCTTTTGGTGGCAGTTGAAATGCAGGAAAAGTGTTGTTTTGTTGTTTCCTTGACGTCAACTTTTGGCCCACCTTTGCGATTTTTGCTAAGCCGCGCGGCTGTCGCTCAAAAATGGTTAAAAATGCAAAAATTTTCAAATGCCCTTTTTACGTGCTGAACTCTTTCGTTTTTTGTATTGGAATCCAAATAAAGTGATACTTTTAGTCAAACTTTAGTGGAAATTGTGATGCTGACCCCAATATGCCACATTGATGGGTTTAATACAAGTGCAAGAGCTAGGGTTAGGATTAGGGCTTGAATGAGAAGCAGACATTTTCTGATGCCTTTGCTGTGCTTTTGGAGGCAGTTGAAATGCAGGAAAAGTGTTGTTTTGTTGTTTCCTTGACGACAACTTTTGGCCCACATTTTCGATTTTTGCTAAGCCGCGCGGCTGTCGCTCAAAAATGGTTAAAAATGCAAAAATTTTCAAATGCCCTTTTTACGTGCTGAACTCTTTCGTTTTTTGTATTGGAATCCAAATAAAGTGATTCTTTTAGTCAAACTTTAGTGGAAATTGTGATGCTGACCCCAATATGCCACATTGATGGGTTTAATACAAGTGCCCGAGCTAGGGTTAGGGTTAGGGCTTGAATGAGAAGCAGACATTTTCTGATGCCTTTGCTGTGCTTTTGGAGGCAGTTGAAATGCAGGAAAAGTGTTGTTTTGTTGTTTCCATGACGACAACTTTTGGCCCACATATGCGATTTTTGCTAAGCCGCGCGGCTGTCGCTCAAAAATGGTTAAAAATGCAAAAATTTTCAAATACCCTTTTTACGTGCTAAACTCTTTCGTTTTTTGTATTGGAATCCAAATAAAGTGATACTTTTAGCCAAACTTTAGTGGAAATTGTGATGCTGACCCCAATATGCCACATTGATGGGTTTAATACAAGTGCCCGAGCTAGGGTTAGGGTTAGGGCTTGAATGAGAAGCAGACATTTTCTGATGCCTTTGCTGTGCTTTTGGAGGCAGTTGAAATGCAGGAAAAGTGTTGTTTTGTTGTTTCCATGACGTCAACTTTTGGCCCACATTTGCGATTTTTGCTAAGCCGCGCGGCTGTCGCTCAAAATGGTTAAAAATGCACAAATTTTCAAATGCCCTTTTTACGTGCTGAACTCTTTCGTTTTTTGTATTGTAATCCAAATAATGTGATACTTTTAGCCAAACTTTAGTGGAAATTGTGATGCTGACCCCAATATGCCACATTGATGGGTTTAATACAAGTGCCCGAGCTAGGGTTGGGGTTAGGGCTTGAATGAGAAGCAGACATATTCTGATGCCTTTGCTGTGCTTTTGGAGGCAGTTGAAATGCAGGAAAAGTGTTGTTTTGTTGTTTCCATGACGACAACTTTTGGCCCACATTTGCGATTTTTGCTAAGCCGCGCGGCTGTCGCTCAAAAATGGTTAAAAATGCAAAAATTTTCAAATGCCCTTTTTACGTGCTAAACTCTTTCGTTTTTTGTATTGGAATCCAAATAAAGTGATACTTTTAGCCAAACTTTAGTGAAAATTGTGATGCTGACCCCAATATGCCACAAATCATGCTTATTTCATGCAGAATTCCAGCTGCAGTTGACCCAACGAGAAATACTGGAAATGTCAAGCAGATTCAGTGCAGATGCACTGAAGATGCTTTAAAGCATTACATTAAATGTTTCTGATGAGTTTGGAGTCATTTGGGTAACGTTTGGACCACAGCACATGAAGGCAAGTTTTTTGATGGGTTTAATACAAGTGCCCGAGCTAGGGTTAGGGTTAGGGCTTGAATGAGAAGCAGACATTTTCTGATGCCTTTGCTGTGCTTTTGGAGGCAGTTGAAATGCAGGAAAAGTGTTGTTTTGTTGTTTCCTTGACGTCAACTTTTGGCCCACATTTTCGATTTTTGCTAAGCCGCGCGGCTGTCGCTCAAAAATGGTTAAAAATGCAAAAATTTTCAAATGTTCTTTTTACGTGCTGAACTCTTTCGTTTTTTGTATTGGAATCCAAATAAAGTGATACTTTTAGCCAAACTTTAGTGGAAATTGTGATGCTGACCCCAATATGCCACATTGATGGGTTTAATACAAGTGCCCGAGCTAGGGTTAGGGTTAGGGCTTGAATGAGATGCAGACATTTTCTGATGCCTTTGCTGTGCTTTTGGAGGCAGTTGAAATGCAGGAAAAGTGTTGTTTTGTTGTTTCCTTGACGACAACTTTTGGCCCACATTTTCGATTTTTGCTAAGCCGCGCGGCTGTCGCTCAAAAATGGTTAGAAATGCAAAAATTTTCAAATGCCCTTTTTACGTGCTGAACTCTTTCGTTTTTTGTATTGGAATCCAAATAAAGTGATACTTTTAGCCAAACTTTAGTGGAAATTGTGATTCTGACCCCAATATGCCACATTGATGGGTTTAATACAAGTGCCCGAGCTAGGGTTAGGGTTAGGGCTTGAATGAGAAGCAGACATTTTCTGATGCCTTTGCTGTGCTTTTGGAGGCAGTTGAAATGCAGGAAAAGTGTTGTTTTGTTGTTTCCTTGACGACAACTTTTGGCCCACATTTTCGATTTTTGCTAAGCCGCGCGGCTGTCGCTCAAAAATGGTTAGAAATGCAAAAATTTTCAAATGCCCTTTTTACGTGCTGAACTCTTTCGTTTTTTGTATTGGAATCCAAATAAAGTGATACTTTTAGTCAAACTTTAGTGGAAATTGTGATGCTGACCCCAATATGCCACATTGATGGGTTTAATACAAGTGCCCGAGCTAGGGTTAGGGTTAGGGCTTGAATGAGAAGCAGACATTTTCTGATGCCTTTTCTGTGCTTTTGGAGGCAGTTGAAATGCAGGAAAAGTGTTGTTTTATTGTTTCCATGACGTCAACTTTTGGCCCACATTTGCGATTTTTGCTAAGCCGCGCGGCTGTCGCTCAAAAATGGTTAAAAATGCAAAAATTTTCAAATGCCCTTTTTACGTGCTGAACTCTTTCGTTTTTTGTATTGGAATCCAAATAAAATGATACTTTTAGCCAAACTTTAGTGGAAATTGTGATGCTGACCCCAATATTCCACATTGATGGGATTAATACAAGTGCCGGAGTTAGGGTTAGGATTAGGGCTTGAATGAGAAGCAGACATTTTCTGATGCCTTTGCTGTGCTTTTGGAGGCAGTTGAAATGCAGGAAAAGTGTTGTTTTGTTGTTTCCATGACGACAACTTTTGGCCCACATATGCGATTTTTGCTAAGCCGCGCGGCTGTCGCTCAAAAATGGTTAAAAATGCAAAAATTTTCAAATACCCTTTTTACATGCTAAACTCTTTCGTTTTTTGTATTGGAATCCAAATAAAGTTATACTTTTAGCCAAACTTTAGTGGAAATTGTGATGCTGACCCCAATATGCCACATTGATGGGTTTAATACAAGTGCCCGAGCTAGGGTTAGGGTTAGGGCTTGAATGAGAAGCAGACATATTCTGATGCCTTTGCTGTGCTTTTGGAGGCAGTTGAAATGCAGGAAAAGTGTTGTTTTGTTGTTTCCTTGACGACAACTTTTGGCCCACATTTGCGATTTTTGCTAAGCCGCGCGGCTGTCGCTCAAAAATGGTTAAAAATGCAAAAATTTTCAAATACCCTTTTTACGTGCTAAACTATTTCGTTTTTTGTATTGGAATCCAAATAAAGTGATACTTTTAGCCAAACTTTAGTGGAAATTGTGATGCTGACCCCAATATGCCACATTGATGGGTTTAATACAAGTGCCCGAGCTAGGGTTAGGGTTAGGGCTTGAATGAGAAGCAGACATTTTCTGATGCCTTTGCTGTGCTTTTGGTGGCAGTTGAAATGCAGGAAAAGTGTTGTTTTGTTGTTTCCTTGACGTCAACTTTTGGCCCACATTTGCGATTTTTGCTAAGCCGCGCGGCTGTCGCTCAAAAATGGTTAAAAATGCAAAAATTTTCAAATGCCCTTTTTACGTGCTGAACTCTTTCGTTTTTTGTATTGGAATCCAAATAAAGTGATACTTTTAGTCAAACTTTAGTGGAAATTGTGATGCTGACCCCAATATGCCACATTGATGGGTTTAATACAAGTGCCCGAGCTAGGGTTAGGATTAGGGCTTGAATGAGAAGCAGACATTTTCTGATGCCTTTGCTGTGCTTTTGGAGGCAGTTGAAATGCAGGAAAAGTGTTGTTTTGTTGTTTCCTTGACGACAACTTTTGGCCCACATTTTCGATTTTTGCTAAGCCGCGCGGCTGTCGCTCAAAAATGGTTAAAAATGCAAAAATTTTCAAATGCCCTTTTTACGTGCTGAACTCTTTCGTTTTTTGTATTGGAATCCAAATAAAGTGATTCTTTTAGTCAAACTTTAGTGGAAATTGTGATGCTGACCCCAATATGCCACATTGATGGGTTTAATACAAGTGCCCGAGCTAGGGTTAGGGTTAGGGCTTGAATGAGAAGCAGACATTTTCTGATGCCTTTGCTGTGCTTTTGGAGGCAGTTGAAATGCAGGAAAAGTGTTGTTTTGTTGTTTCCATGACGACAACTTTTGGCCCACATATGCGATTTTTGCTAAGCCGCGCGGCTGTCGCTCAAAAATGGTTAAAAATGCAAAAATTTTCAAATACCCTTTTTACGTGCTAAACTCTTTCGTTTTTTGTATTGGAATCCAAATAAAGTGATACTTTTAGCCAAACTTTAGTGGAAATTGTGATGCTGACCCCAATATGCCACATTGATGGGTTTAATACAAGTGCCCGAGCTAGGGTTAGGGTTAGGGCTTGAATGAGAAGCAGACATTTTCTGATGCCTTTGCTGTGCTTTTGGAGGCAGTTGAAATGCAGGAAAAGTGTTGTTTTGTTGTTTCCATGACGTCAACTTTTGGCCCACATTTGCGATTTTTGCTAAGCCGCGCGGCTGTCGCTCAAAAATGGTTAAAAATGCACAAATTTTCAAATGCCCTTTTTACGTGCTGAACTCTTTCGTTTTTTGTATTGTAATCCAAATAATGTGATACTTTTAGCCAAACTTTAGTGGAAATTGTGATGCTGACCCCAATATGCCACAAATCATGCTTATTTCATGCAGAATTCCAGCTGCAGTTGACCCAACGAGAAATACTGGAAATGTCAAGCAGATTCAGTGCAGATGCACTGAAGATGCTTTAAAGCATTACATTAAATGTTTCTGATGAGTTTGGAGTCATTTGGGTAACGTTTGGACCACAGCACATGAAGGCAAGTTTTTTGATGGGTTTAATACAAGTGCCCGAGCTAGGGTTAGGGTTAGGGCTTGAATGAGAAGCAGACATTTTCTGATGCCTTTGCTGTGCTTTTGGAGGCAGTTGAAATGCAGGAAAAGTGTTGTTTTGTTGTTTCCTTGACGTCAACTTTTGGTCCACATTTTCGATTTTTGCTAAGCCGCGCGGCTGTCGCTCAAAAATGGTTAAAAATGCAAAAATTTTCAAATACCCTTTTTACATGCTAAACTCTTTCGTTTTTTGTATTGGAATCCAAATAAAGTTATACTTTTAGCCAAACTTTAGTGGAAATTGTGATGCTGACCCCAATATGCCACATTGATGGGTTTAATACAAGTACCCGAGCTAGGGTTAGGGTTAGGGCTTGAATGAGAAGCAGACATATTCTGATGCCTTTGCTGTGCTTTTGAAGGCAGTTGAAATGCAGGAAAAGTGTTGTTTTGTTGTTTCCATGACGACAACTTTTGGCCCACATTTGCGATTTTTGCTAAGCCGCGCGGCTGTCGCTCAAAAATGGTTAAAAATGCAAAAATTTTAAAATACCCTTTTTACGTGCTAAACTCTTTCGTTTTTTGTATTGGAATCCAAATAAAGTGATACTTTTAGCCAAACTTTAGTGGAAATTGTGATGCTGACCCCAATATGCCAAATTGATGGGTTTAATACAAGTGCCCGAGCTAGGGTTAGGGTTAGGGCTTGAATGAGAAGCAGACATTTTCTGATGCCTTTGCTGTGCTTTTGGTGGCAGTTGAAATGCAGGAAAAGTGTTGTTTTGTTGTTTCCTTGACGTCAACTTTTGGCCCACCTTTGCGATTTTTGCTAAGCCGCGCGGCTGTCGCTCAAAAATGGTTAAAAATGCAAAAATTTTCAAATGCCCTTTTTACGTGCTGAACTCTTTCGTTTTTTGTATTGGAATCCAAATAAAGTGATACTTTTAGTCAAACTTTAGTGGAAATTGTGATGCTGACCCCAATATGCCACATTGATGGGTTTAATACAAGTGCCCGAGCTAGGGTTAGGATTAGGGCTTGAATGAGAAGCAGACATTTTCTGATGCCTTTGCTGTGCTTTTGGAGGCAGTTGAAATGCAGGAAAAGTGTTGTTTTGTTGTTTCCTTGACGACAACTTTTGGCCCACATTTTCGATTTTTGCTAAGCCGCGCGGCTGTCGCTCAAAAATGGTTAAAAATGCAAAAATTTTCAAATGCCCTTTTTACGTGCTGAACTCTTTCGTTTTTTGTATTGGAATCCAAATAAAGTGATTCTTTTAGTCAAACTTTAGTGGAAATTGTGATGCTGACCCCAATATGCCACATTGATGGGTTTAATACAAGTGCCCGAGCTAGGGTTAGGGTTAGGGCTTGAATGAGAAGCAGACATTTTCTGATGCCTTTGCTGTGCTTTTGGAGGCAGTTGAAATGCAGGAAAAGTGTTGTTTTGTTGTTTCCATGACGACAACTTTTGGCCCACATATGCGATTTTTGCTAAGCCGCGCGGCTGTCGCTCAAAAATGGTTAAAAATGCAAAAATTTTCAAATACCCTTTTTACGTGCTAAACTCTTTCGTTTTTTGTATTGGAATCCAAATAAAGTGATACTTTTAGCCAAACTTTAGTGGAAATTGTGATGCTGACCCCAATATGCCACATTGATGGGTTTAATACAAGTGCCCGAGCTAGGGTTAGGGTTAGGGCTTGAATGAGAAGCAGACATTTTCTGATGCCTTTGCTGTGCTTTTGGAGGCAGTTGAAATGCAGGAAAAGTGTTGTTTTGTTGTTTCCATGACGTCAACTTTTGGCCCACATTTGCGATTTTTGCTAAGCCGCGCGGCTGTCGCTCAAAATGGTTAAAAATGCACAAATTTTCAAATGCCCTTTTTACGTGCTGAACTCTTTCGTTTTTTGTATTGTAATCCAAATAATGTGATACTTTTAGCCAAACTTTAGTGGAAATTGTGATGCTGACCCCAATATGCCACATTGATGGGTTTAATACAAGTGCCCGAGCTAGGGTTGGGGTTAGGGCTTGAATGAGAAGCAGACATATTCTGATGCCTTTGCTGTGCTTTTGGAGGCAGTTGAAATGCAGGAAAAGTGTTGTTTTGTTGTTTCCATGACGACAACTTTTGGCCCACATTTGCGATTTTTGCTAAGCCGCGCGGCTGTCGCTCAAAAATGGTTAAAAATGCAAAAATTTTCAAATGCCCTTTTTACGTGCTAAACTCTTTCGTTTTTTGTATTGGAATCAAAATAAAGTGATACTTTTAGCCAAACTTTAGTGAAAATTGTGATGCTGACCCCAATATGCCACAAATCATGCTTATTTCATGCAGAATTCCAGCTGCAGTTGACCCAACGAGAAATACTGGAAATGTCAAGCAGATTCAGTGCAGATGCACTGAAGATGCTTTAAAGCATTACATTAAATGTTTCTGATGAGTTTGGAGTCATTTGGGTAACGTTTGGACCACAGCACATGAAGGCAAGTTTTTTGATGGGTTTAATACAAGTGCCCGAGCTAGGGTTAGGGTTAGGGCTTGAATGAGAAGCAGACATTTTCTGATGCCTTTGCTGTGCTTTTGGAGGCAGTTGAAATGCAGGAAAAGTGTTGTTTTGTTGTTTCCTTGACGTCAACTTTTGGCCCACATTTTCGATTTTTGCTAAGCCGCGCGGCTGTCGCTCAAAAATGGTTAAAAATGCAAAAATTTTCAAATGTTCTTTTTACGTGCTGAACTCTTTCGTTTTTTGTATTGGAATCCAAATAAAGTGATACTTTTAGCCAAACTTTAGTGGAAATTGTGATGCTGACCCCAATATGCCACATTGATGGGTTTAATACAAGTGCCCGAGCTAGGGTTGGGGTTAGGGCTTGAATGAGAAGCAGACATATTCTGATGCCTTTGCTGTGCTTTTGGAGGCAGTTGAAATGCAGGAAAAGTGTTGTTTTGTTGTTTCCATGACGACAACTTTTGGCCCACATTTGCGATTTTTGCTAAGCCGCGCGGCTGTCGCTCAAAAATGGTTAAAAATGCAAAAATTTTCAAATGCCCTTTTTACGTGCTAAACTCTTTCGTTTTTTGTATTGGAATCAAAATAAAGTGATACTTTTAGCCAAACTTTAGTGAAAATTGTGATGCTGACCCCAATATGCCACAAATCATGCTTATTTCATGCAGAATTCCAGCTGCAGTTGACCCAACGAGAAATACTGGAAATGTCAAGCAGATTCAGTGCAGATGCACTGAAGATGCTTTAAAGCATTACATTAAATGTTTCTGATGAGTTTGGAGTCATTTGGGTAACGTTTGGACCACAGCACATGAAGGCAAGTTTTTTGATGGGTTTAATACAAGTGCCCGAGCTAGGGTTAGGGTTAGGGCTTGAATGAGAAGCAGACATTTTCTGATGCCTTTGCTGTGCTTTTGGAGGCAGTTGAAATGCAGGAAAAGTGTTGTTTTGTTGTTTCCTTGACGTCAACTTTTGGCCCACATTTTCGATTTTTGCTAAGCCGCGCGGCTGTCGCTCAAAAATGGTTAAAAATGCAAAAATTTTCAAATGTTCTTTTTACGTGCTGAACTCTTTCGTTTTTTGTATTGGAATCCAAATAAAGTGATACTTTTAGCCAAACTTTAGTGGAAATTGTGATGCTGACCCCAATATGCCACATTGATGGGTTTAATACAAGTGCCCGAGCTAGGGTTAGGGTTAGGGCTTGAATGAGATGCAGACATTTTCTGATGCCTTTGCTGTGCTTTTGGAGGCAGTTGAAATGCAGGAAAAGTGTTGTTTTGTTGTTTCCTTGACGACAACTTTTGGCCCACATTTTCGATTTTTGCTAAGCCGCGCGGCTGTCGCTCAAAAATGGTTAGAAATGCAAAAATTTTCAAATGCCCTTTTTACGTGCTGAACTCTTTCGTTTTTTGTATTGGAATCCAAATAAAGTGATACTTTTAGCCAAACTTTAGTGGAAATTGTGATTCAGACCCCAATATGCCACATTTATGGGTTTAATACAAGTGCCCGAGCTAGGGTTAGGGTTAGGGCTTGAATGAGAAGCAGACATTTTCTGATGCCTTTGCTGTGCTTTTGGAGGCAGTTGAAATGCAGGAAAAGTGTTGTTTTGTTGTTTCCTTGACGACAACTTTTGGCCCACATTTTCGATTTTTGCTAAGCCGCGCGGCTGTCGCTCAAAAATGGTTAGAAATGCAAAAATTTTCAAATGCCCTTTTTACGTGCTGAACTCTTTCGTTTTTTGTATTGGAATCCAAATAAAGTGATACTTTTAGTCAAACTTTAGTGGAAATTGTGATGCTGACCCCAATATGCCACATTGATGGGTTTAATACAAGTGCCCGAGCTAGGGTTAGGGTTAGGGCTTGAATGAGAAGCAGACATTTTCTGATGCCTTTTCTGTGCTTTTGGAGGCAGTTGAAATGCAGGAAAAGTGTTGTTTTATTGTTTCCATGACGTCAACTTTTGGCCCACATTTGCGATTTTTGCTAAGCCGCGCGGCTGTCGCTCAAAAATGGTTAAAAATGCAAAAATTTTCAAATGCCCTTTTTACGTGCTGAACTCTTTCGTTTTTTGTATTGGAATCCAAATAAAATGATACTTTTAGCCAAACTTTAGTGGAAATTGTGATGCTGACCCCAATATTCCACATTGATGGGATTAATACAAGTGCCGGAGTTAGGGTTAGGATTAGGGCTTGAATGAGAAGCAGACATTTTCTGATGCCTTTGCTGTGCTTTTGGAGGCAGTTGAAATGCAGGAAAAGTGTTGTTTTGTTGTTTCCATGACGACAACTTTTGGCCCACATATGCGATTTTTGCTAAGCCGCGCGGCTGTCGCTCAAAAATGGTTAAAAATGCAAAAATTTTCAAATACCCTTTTTACATGCTAAACTCTTTCGTTTTTTGTATTGGAATCCAAATAAAGTTATACTTTTAGCCAAACTTTAGTGGAAATTGTGATGCTGACCCCAATATGCCACATTGATGGGTTTAATACAAGTGCCCGAGCTAGGGTTAGGGTTAGGGCTTGAATGAGAAGCAGACATATTCTGATGCCTTTGCTGTGCTTTTGGAGGCAGTTGAAATGCAGGAAAAGTGTTGTTTTGTTGTTTCCATGACGACAACTTTTGGCCCACATTTGCGATTTTTGCTAAGCCGCGCGGCTGTCGCTCAAAAATGGTTAAAAATGCAAAAATTTTCAAATACCCTTTTTACGTGCTAAACTCTTTCGTTTTTTGTATTGGAATCCAAATAAAGTGATACTTTTAGCCAAACTTTAGTGGAAATTGTGATGCTGACCCCAATATGCCACATTGATGGGTTTAATACAAGTGCCCGAGCTAGGGTTAGGGTTAGGGCTTGAATGAGAAGCAGACATTTTCTGATGCCTTTGCTGTGCTTTTGGTGGCAGTTGAAATGCAGGAAAAGTGTTGTTTTGTTGTTTCCTTGACGTCAACTTTTGGCCCACATTTGCGATTTTTGCTAAGCCGCGCGGCTGTCGCTCAAAAATGGTTAAAAATGCAAAAATTTTCAAATGCCCTTTTTACGTGCTGAACTCTTTCGTTTTTTGTATTGGAATCCAAATAAAGTGATACTTTTAGTCAAACTTTAGTGGAAATTGTGATGCTGACCCCAATATGCCACATTGATGGGTTTAATACAAGTGCCCGAGCTAGGGTTAGGATTAGGGCTTGAATGAGAAGCAGACATTTTCTGATGCCTTTGCTGTGCTTTTGGAGGCAGTTGAAATGCAGGAAAAGTGTTGTTTTGTTGTTTCCTTGACGACAACTTTTGGCCCACATTTTCGATTTTTGCTAAGCCGCGCGGCTGTCGCTCAAAAATGGTTAAAAATGCAAAAATTTTCAAATGCCCTTTTTACGTGCTGAACTCTTTCGTTTTTTGTATTGGAATCCAAATAAAGTGATTCTTTTAGTCAAACTTTAGTGGAAATTGTGATGCTGACCCCAATATGCCACATTGATGGGTTTAATACAAGTGCCCGAGCTAGGGTTAGGGTTAGGGCTTGAATGAGAAGCAGACATTTTCTGATGCCTTTGCTGTGCTTTTGGAGGCAGTTGAAATGCAGGAAAAGTGTTGTTTTGTTGTTTCCATGACGACAACTTTTGGCCCACATATGCGATTTTTGCTAAGCCGCGCGGCTGTCGCTCAAAAATGGTTAAAAATGCAAAAATTTTCAAATACCCTTTTTACGTGCTAAACTCTTTCGTTTTTTGTATTGTAATCCAAATAATGTGATACTTTTAGCCAAACTTTAGTGGAAATTGTGATGCTGACCCCAATATGCCACATTGATGGGTTTAATACAAGTGCCCGAGCTAGGGTTGGGGTTAGGGCTTGAATGAGAAGCAGACATATTCTGATGCCTTTGCTGTGCTTTTGGAGGCAGTTGAAATGCAGGAAAAGTGTTGTTTTGTTGTTTCCATGACGACAACTTTTGGCCCACATTTGCGATTTTTGCTAAGCCGCGCGGCTGTCGCTCAAAAATGGTTAAAAATGCAAAAATTTTCAAATGCCCTTTTTACGTGCTAAACTCTTTCGTTTTTTGTATTGGAATCCAAATAAAGTGATACTTTTAGCCAAACTTTAGTGAAAATTGTGATGCTGACCCCAATATGCCACAAATCATGCTTATTTCATGCAGAATTCCAGCTGCAGTTGACCCAACGAGAAATACTGGAAATGTCAAGCAGATTCAGTGCAGATGCACTGAAGATGCTTTAAAGCATTACATTAAATGTTTCTGATGAGTTTGGAGTCATTTGGGTAACGTTTGGACCACAGCACATGAAGGCAAGTTTTTTGATGGGTTTAATACAAGTGCCCGAGCTAGGGTTAGGGTTAGGGCTTGAATGAGAAGCAGACATTTTCTGATGCCTTTGCTGTGCTTTTGGAGGCAGTTGAAATGCAGGAAAAGTGTTGTTTTGTTGTTTCCTTGACGTCAACTTTTGGCCCACATTTTCGATTTTTGCTAAGCCGCGCGGCTGTCGCTCAAAAATGGTTAAAAATGCAAAAATTTTCAAATGTTCTTTTTACGTGCTGAACTCTTTCGTTTTTTGTATTGGAATCCAAATAAAGTGATACTTTTAGCCAAACTTTAGTGGAAATTGTGATGCTGACCCCAATATGCCACATTGATGGGTTTAATACAAGTGCCCGAGCTAGGGTTGGGGTTAGGGCTTGAATGAGAAGCAGACATATTCTGATGCCTTTGCTGTGCTTTTGGAGGCAGTTGAAATGCAGGAAAAGTGTTGTTTTGTTGTTTCCATGACGACAACTTTTGGCCCACATTTGCGATTTTTGCTAAGCCGCGCGGCTGTCGCTCAAAAATGGTTAAAAATGCAAAAATTTTCAAATGCCCTTTTTACGTGCTAAACTCTTTCGTTTTTTGTATTGGAATCCAAATAAAGTGATACTTTTAGCCAAACTTTAGTGAAAATTGTGATGCTGACCCCAATATGCCACAAATCATGCTTATTTCATGCAGAATTCCAGCTGCAGTTGACCCAACGAGAAATACTGGAAATGTCAAGCAGATTCAGTGCAGATGCACTGAAGATGCTTTAAAGCATTACATTAAATGTTTCTGATGAGTTTGGAGTCATTTGGGTAACGTTTGGACCACAGCACATGAAGGCAAGTTTTTTGATGGGTTTAATACAAGTGCCCGAGCTAGGGTTAGGGTTAGGGCTTGAATGAGAAGCAGACATTTTCTGATGCCTTTGCTGTGCTTTTGGAGGCAGTTGAAATGCAGGAAAAGTGTTGTTTTGTTGTTTCCTTGACGTCAACTTTTGGCCCACATTTTCGATTTTTGCTAAGCCGCGCGGCTGTCGCTCAAAAATGGTTAAAAATGCAAAAATTTTCAAATGTTCTTTTTACGTGCTGAACTCTTTCGTTTTTTGTATTGGAATCCAAATAAAGTGATACTTTTAGCCAAACTTTACTGGAAATTGTGATGCTGACCCCAATATGCCACATTGATGGGTTTAATACAAGTGCCCGAGCTAGGGTTAGGGTTAGGGCTTGAATGAGATGCAGACATTTTCTGATGCCTTTGCTGTGCTTTTGGAGGCAGTTGAAATGCAGGAAAAGTGTTGTTTTGTTGTTTCCTTGACGACAACTTTTGGCCCACATTTTCGATTTTTGCTAAGCCGCGCGGCTGTCGCTCAAAAATGGTTAGAAATGCAAAAATTTTCAAATGCCCTTTTTACGTGCTGAACTCTTTCGTTTTTTGTATTGGAATCCAAATAAAGTGATACTTTTAGCCAAACTTTAGTGGAAATTGTGATTCTGACCCCAATATGCCACATTGATGGGTTTAATACAAGTGCCCGAGCTAGGGTTAGGGTTAGGGCTTGAATGAGAAGCAGACATTTTCTGATGCCTTTGCTGTGCTTTTGGAGGCAGTTGAAATGCAGGAAAAGTGTTGTTTTGTTGTTTCCTTGACGACAACTTTTGGCCCACATTTTCGATTTTTGCTAAGCCGCGCGGCTGTCGCTCAAAAATGGTTAGAAATGCAAAAATTTTCAAATGCCCTTTTTACGTGCTGAACTCTTTCGTTTTTTGTATTGGAATCCAAATAAAGTGATACTTTTAGTCAAACTTTAGTGGAAATTGTGATGCTGACCCCAATATGCCACATTGATGGGTTTAATACAAGTGCCCGAGCTAGGGTTAGGGTTAGGGCTTGAATGAGAAGCAGACATTTTCTGATGCCTTTTCTGTGCTTTTGGAGGCAGTTGAAATGCAGGAAAAGTGTTGTTTTATTGTTTCCATGACGTCAACTTTTGGCCCACATTTGCGATTTTTGCTAAGCCGCGCGGCTGTCGCTCAAAAATGGTTAAAAATGCAAAAATTTTCAAATGCCCTTTTTACGTGCTGAACTCTTTCGTTTTTTGTATTGGAATCCAAATAAAATGATACTTTTAGCCAAACTTTAGTGGAAATTGTGATGCTGACCCCAATATTCCACATTGATGGGATTAATACAAGTGCCGGAGTTAGGGTTAGGATTAGGGCTTGAATGAGAAGCAGACATTTTCTGATGCCTTTGCTGTGCTTTTGGAGGCAGTTGAAATGCAGGAAAAGTGTTGTTTTGTTGTTTCCATGACGACAACTTTTGGCCCACATATGCGATTTTTGCTAAGCCGCGCGGCTGTCGCTCAAAAATGGTTAAAAATGCAAAAATTTTCAAATACCCTTTTTACATGCTAAACTCTTTCGTTTTTTGTATTGGAATCCAAATAAAGTTATACTTTTAGCCAAACTTTAGTGGAAATTGTGATGCTGACCCCAATATGCCACATTGATGGGTTTAATACAAGTGCCCGAGCTAGGGTTAGGGTTAGGGCTTGAATGAGAAGCAGACATATTCTGATGCCTTTGCTGTGCTTTTGGAGGCAGTTGAAATGCAGGAAAAGTGTTGTTTTGTTGTTTCCATGACGACAACTTTTGGCCCACATTTGCGATTTTTGCTAAGCCGCGCGGCTGTCGCTCAAAAATGGTTAAAAATGCAAAAATTTTCAAATACCCTTTTTACGTGCTAAACTCTTTCGTTTTTTGTATTGGAATCCAAATAAAGTGATACTTTTAGCCAAACTTTAGTGGAAATTGTGATGCTGACCCCAATATGCCACATTGATGGGTTTAATACAAGTGCCCGAGCTAGGGTTAGGGTTAGGGCTTGAATGAGAAGCAGACATTTTCTGATGCCTTTGCTGTGCTTTTGGTGGCAGTTGAAATGCAGGAAAAGTGTTGTTTTGTTGTTTCCTTGACGTCAACTTTTGGCCCACATTTGCGATTTTTGCTAAGCCGCGCGGCTGTCGCTCAAAAATGGTTAAAAATGCAAAAATTTTCAAATGCCCTTTTTACGTGCTGAACTCTTTCGTTTTTTGTATTGGAATCCAAATAAAGTGATACTTTTAGTCAAACTTTAGTGGAAATTGTGATGCTGACCCCAATATGCCACATTGATGGGTTTAATACAAGTGCCCGAGCTAGGGTTAGGATTAGGGCTTGAATGAGAAGCAGACATTTTCTGATGCCTTTGCTGTGCTTTTGGAGGCAGTTGAAATGCAGGAAAAGTGTTGTTTTGTTGTTTCCTTGACGACAACTTTTGGCCCACATTTTCGATTTTTGCTAAGCCGCGCGGCTGTCGCTCAAAAATGGTTAAAAATGCAAAAATTTTCAAATGCCCTTTTTACGTGCTGAACTCTTTCGTTTTTTGTATTGGAATCCAAATAAAGTGATTCTTTTAGTCAAACTTTAGTGGAAATTGTGATGCTGACCCCAATATGCCACATTGATGGGTTTAATACAAGTGCCCGAGCTAGGGTTAGGGTTAGGGCTTGAATGAGAAGCAGACATTTTCTGATGCCTTTGCTGTGCTTTTGGAGGCAGTTGAAATGCAGGAAAAGTGTTGTTTTGTTGTTTCCATGACGACAACTTTTGGCCCACATATGCGATTTTTGCTAAGCCGCGCGGCTGTCGCTCAAAAATGGTTAAAAATGCAAAAATTTTCAAATACCCTTTTTACGTGCTAAACTCTTTCGTTTTTTGTATTGGAATCCAAATAAAGTGATACTTTTAGCCAAACTTTAGTGGAAATTGTGATGCTGACCCCAATATGCCACATTGATGGGTTTAATACAAGTGCCCGAGCTAGGGTTAGGGTTAGGGCTTGAATGAGAAGCAGACATTTTCTGATGCCTTTGCTGTGCTTTTGGAGGCAGTTGAAATGCAGGAAAAGTGTTGTTTTGTTGTTTCCATGACGTCAACTTTTGGCCCACATTTGCGATTTTTGCTAAGCCGCGCGGCTGTCGCTCAAAATGGTTAAAAATGCACAAATTTTCAAATGCCCTTTTTACGTGCTGAACTCTTTCGTTTTTTGTATTGTAATCCAAATAATGTGATACTTTTAGCCAAACTTTAGTGGAAATTGTGATGCTGACCCCAATATGCCACATTGATGGGTTTAATACAAGTGCCCGAGCTAGGGTTAGGATTAGGGCTTGAATGAGAAGCAGACATTTTCTGATGCCTTTGCTGTGCTTTTGGAGGCAGTTGAAATGCAGGAAAAGTGTTGTTTTGTTGTTTCCTTGACGACAACTTTTGGCCCACATTTTCGATTTTTGCTAAGCCGCGCGGCTGTCGCTCAAAAATGGTTAAAAATGCAAAAATTTTCAAATGCCCTTTTTACGTGCTGAACTCTTTCGTTTTTTGTATTGGAATCCAAATAAAGTGATTCTTTTAGTCAAACTTTAGTGGAAATTGTGATGCTGACCCCAATATGCCACATTGATGGGTTTAATACAAGTGCCCGAGCTAGGGTTAGGGTTAGGGCTTGAATGAGAAGCAGACATTTTCTGATGCCTTTGCTGTGCTTTTGGAGGCAGTTGAAATGCAGGAAAAGTGTTGTTTTGTTGTTTCCATGACGACAACTTTTGGCCCACATATGCGATTTTTGCTAAGCCGCGCGGCTGTCGCTCAAAAATGGTTAAAAATGCAAAAATTTTCAAATACCCTTTTTACGTGCTAAACTCTTTCGTTTTTTGTATTGGAATCCAAATAAAGTGATACTTTTAGCCAAACTTTAGTGGAAATTGTGATGCTGACCCCAATATGCCACATTGATGGGTTTAATACAAGTGCCCGAGCTAGGGTTAGGGTTAGGGCTTGAATGAGAAGCAGACATTTTCTGATGCCTTTGCTGTGCTTTTGGAGGCAGTTGAAATGCAGGAAAAGTGTTGTTTTGTTGTTTCCATGACGTCAACTTTTGGCCCACATTTGCGATTTTTGCTAAGCCGCGCGGCTGTCGCTCAAAATGGTTAAAAATGCACAAATTTTCAAATGCCCTTTTTACGTGCTGAACTCTTTCGTTTTTTGTATTGTAATCCAAATAATGTGATACTTTTAGCCAAACTTTAGTGGAAATTGTGATGCTGACCCCAATATGCCACATTGATGGGTTTAATACAAGTGCCCGAGCTAGGGTTGGGGTTAGGGCTTGAATGAGAAGCAGACATATTCTGATGCCTTTGCTGTGCTTTTGGAGGCAGTTGAAATGCAGGAAAAGTGTTGTTTTGTTGTTTCCATGACGACAACTTTTGGCCCACATTTGCGATTTTTGCTAAGCCGCGCGGCTGTCGCTCAAAAATGGTTAAAAATGCAAAAATTTTCAAATGCCCTTTTTACGTGCTAAACTCTTTCGTTTTTTGTATTGGAATCCAAATAAAGTGATACTTTTAGCCAAACTTTAGTGAAAATTGTGATGCTGACCCCAATATGCCACAAATCATGCTTATTTCATGCAGAATTCCAGCTGCAGTTGACCCAACGAGAAATACTGGAAATGTCAAGCAGATTCAGTGCAGATGCACTGAAGATGCTTTAAAGCATTACATTAAATGTTTCTGATGAGTTTGGAGTCATTTGGGTAACGTTTGGACCACAGCACATGAAGGCAAGTTTTTTGATGGGTTTAATACAAGTGCCCGAGCTAGGGTTAGGGTTAGGGCTTGAATGAGAAGCAGACATTTTCTGATGCCTTTGCTGTGCTTTTGGAGGCAGTTGAAATGCAGGAAAAGTGTTGTTTTGTTGTTTCCTTGACGTCAACTTTTGGCCCACATTTTCGATTTTTGCTAAGCCGCGCGGCTGTCGCTCAAAAATGGTTAAAAATGCAAAAATTTTCAAATGTTCTTTTTACGTGCTGAACTCTTTCGTTTTTTGTATTGGAATCCAAATAAAGTGATTCTTTTAGCCAAACTTTACTGGAAATTGTGATGCTGACCCCAATATGCCACATTGATGGGTTTAATACAAGTGCCCGAGCTAGGGTTAGGGTTAGGGCTTGAATGAGATGCAGACATTTTCTGATGCCTTTGCTGTGCTTTTGGAGGCAGTTGAAATGCAGGAAAAGTGTTGTTTTGTTGTTTCCTTGACGACAACTTTTGGCCCACATTTTCGATTTTTGCTAAGCCGCGCGGCTGTCGCTCAAAAATGGTTAGAAATGCAAAAATTTTCAAATGCCCTTTTTACGTGCTGAACTCTTTCGTTTTTTGTATTGGAATCCAAATAAAGTGATACTTTTAGCCAAACTTTAGTGGAAATTGTGATTCTGACCCCAATATGCCACATTGATGGGTTTAATACAAGTGCCCGAGCTAGGGTTAGGGTTAGGGCTTGAATGAGAAGCAGACATTTTCTGATGCCTTTGCTGTGCTTTTGGAGGCAGTTGAAATGCAGGAAAAGTGTTGTTTTGTTGTTTCCTTGACGACAACTTTTGGCCCACATTTTCGATTTTTGCTAAGCCGCGCGGCTGTCGCTCAAAAATGGTTAGAAATGCAAAAATTTTCAAATGCCCTTTTTACGTGCTGAACTCTTTCGTTTTTTGTATTGGAATCCAAATAAAGTGATACTTTTAGTCAAACTTTAGTGGAAATTGTGATGCTGACCCCAATATGCCACATTGATGGGTTTAATACAAGTGCCCGAGCTAGGGTTAGGGTTAGGGCTTGAATGAGAAGCAGACATTTTCTGATGCCTTTTCTGTGCTTTTGGAGGCAGTTGAAATGCAGGAAAAGTGTTGTTTTATTGTTTCCATGACGTCAACTTTTGGCCCACATTTGCGATTTTTGCTAAGCCGCGCGGCTGTCGCTCAAAAATGGTTAAAAATGCAAAAATTTTCAAATGCCCTTTTTACGTGCTGAACTCTTTCGTTTTTTGTATTGGAATCCAAATAAAATGATACTTTTAGCCAAACTTTAGTGGAAATTGTGATGCTGACCCCAATATTCCACATTGATGGGATTAATACAAGTGCCGGAGTTAGGGTTAGGATTAGGGCTTGAATGAGAAGCAGACATTTTCTGATGCCTTTGCTGTGCTTTTGGAGGCAGTTGAAATGCAGGAAAAGTGTTGTTTTGTTGTTTCCATGACGACAACTTTTGGCCCACATATGCGATTTTTGCTAAGCCGCGCGGCTGTCGCTCAAAAATGGTTAAAAATGCAAAAATTTTCAAATACCCTTTTTACATGCTAAACTCTTTCGTTTTTTGTATTGGAATCCAAATAAAGTTATACTTTTAGCCAAACTTTAGTGGAAATTGTGATGCTGACCCCAATATGCCACATTGATGGGTTTAATACAAGTGCCCGAGCTAGGGTTAGGGTTAGGGCTTGAATGAGAAGCAGACATATTCTGATGCCTTTGCTGTGCTTTTGGAGGCAGTTGAAATGCAGGAAAAGTGTTGTTTTGTTGTTTCCATGACGACAACTTTTGGCCCACATTTGCGATTTTTGCTAAGCCGCGCGGCTGTCGCTCAAAAATGGTTAAAAATGCAAAAATTTTCAAATACCCTTTTTACGTGCTAAACTCTTTCGTTTTTTGTATTGGAATCCAAATAAAGTGATACTTTTAGCCAAACTTTAGTGGAAATTGTGATGCTGACCCCAATATGCCACATTGATGGGTTTAATACAAGTGCCCGAGCTAGGGTTAGGGTTAGGGCTTGAATGAGAAGCAGACATTTTCTGATGCCTTTGCTGTGCTTTTGGTGGCAGTTGAAATGCAGGAAAAGTGTTGTTTTGTTGTTTCCTTGACGTCAACTTTTGGCCCACATTTGCGATTTTTGCTAAGCCGCGCGGCTGTCGCTCAAAAATGGTTAAAAATGCAAAAATTTTCAAATGCCCTTTTTACGTGCTGAACTCTTTCGTTTTTTGTATTGGAATCCAAATAAAGTGATTCTTTTAGTCAAACTTTAGTGGAAATTGTGATGCTGACCCCAATATGCCACATTGATGGGTTTAATACAAGTGCCCGAGCTAGGGTTAGGGTTAGGGCTTGAATGAGAAGCAGACATTTTCTGATGCCTTTGCTGTGCTTTTGGAGGCAGTTGAAATGCAGGAAAAGTGTTGTTTTGTTGTTTCCATGACGACAACTTTTGGCCCACATATGCGATTTTTGCTAAGCCGCGCGGCTGTCGCTCAAAAATGGTTAAAAATGCAAAAATTTTCAAATACCCTTTTTACGTGCTAAACTCTTTCGTTTTTTGTATTGGAATCCAAATAAAGTGATACTTTTAGCCAAACTTTAGTGGAAATTGTGATGCTGACCCCAATATGCCACATTGATGGGTTTAATACAAGTGCCCGAGCTAGGGTTAGGGTTAGGGCTTGAATGAGAAGCAGACATTTTCTGATGCCTTTGCTGTGCTTTTGGAGGCAGTTGAAATGCAGGAAAAGTGTTGTTTTGTTGTTTCCATGACGTCAACTTTTGGCCCACATTTGCGATTTTTGCTAAGCCGCGCGGCTGTCGCTCAAAATGGTTAAAAATGCACAAATTTTCAAATGCCCTTTTTACGTGCTGAACTCTTTCGTTTTTTGTATTGTAATCCAAATAATGTGATACTTTTAGCCAAACTTTAGTGGAAATTGTGATGCTGACCCCAATATGCCACATTGATGGGTTTAATACAAGTGCCCGAGCTAGGGTTGGGGTTAGGGCTTGAATGAGAAGCAGACATATTCTGATGCCTTTGCTGTGCTTTTGGAGGCAGTTGAAATGCAGGAAAAGTGTTGTTTTGTTGTTTCCATGACGACAACTTTTGGCCCACATTTGCGATTTTTGCTAAGCCGCGCGGCTGTCGCTCAAAAATGGTTAAAAATGCAAAAATTTTCAAATGCCCTTTTTACGTGCTAAACTCTTTCGTTTTTTGTATTGGAATCCAAATAAAGTGATACTTTTAGCCAAACTTTAGTGAAAATTGTGATGCTGACCCCAATATGCCACAAATCATGCTTATTTCATGCAGAATTCCAGCTGCAGTTGACCCAACGAGAAATACTGGAAATGTCAAGCAGATTCAGTGCAGATGCACTGAAGATGCTTTAAAGCATTACATTAAATGTTTCTGATGAGTTTGGAGTCATTTGGGTAACGTTTGGACCACAGCACATGAAGGCAAGTTTTTTGATGGGTTTAATACAAGTGCCCGAGCTAGGGTTAGGGTTAGGGCTTGAATGAGAAGCAGACATTTTCTGATGCCTTTGCTGTGCTTTTGGAGGCAGTTGAAATGCAGGAAAAGTGTTGTTTTGTTGTTTCCTTGACGTCAACTTTTGGCCCACATTTTCGATTTTTGCTAAGCCGCGCGGCTGTCGCTCAAAAATGGTTAAAAATGCAAAAATTTTCAAATGTTCTTTTTACGTGCTGAACTCTTTCGTTTTTTGTATTGGAATCCAAATAAAGTGATACTTTTAGCCAAACTTTAGTGGAAATTGTGATGCTGACCCCAATATGCCACATTGATGGGTTTAATACAAGTGCCCGAGCTAGGGTTGGGGTTAGGGCTTGAATGAGAAGCAGACATATTCTGATGCCTTTGCTGTGCTTTTGGAGGCAGTTGAAATGCAGGAAAAGTGTTGTTTTGTTGTTTCCATGACGACAAATTTTGGCCCACATTTGCGATTTTTGCTAAGCCGCGCGGCTGTCGCTCAAAAATGGTTAAAAATGCAAAAATTTTCAAATGCCCTTTTTACGTGCTAAACTCTTTCGTTTTTTGTATTGGAATCCAAATAAAGTGATACTTTTAGCCAAACTTTAGTGAAAATTGTGATGCTGACCCCAATATGCCACAAATCATGCTTATTTCATGCAGAATTCCAGCTGCAGTTGACCCAACGAGAAATACTGGAAATGTCAAGCAGATTCAGTGCAGATGCACTGAAGATGCTTTAAAGCATTACATTAAATGTTTCTGATGAGTTTGGAGTCATTTGGGTAACGTTTGGACCACAGCACATGAAGGCAAGTTTTTTGATGGGTTTAATACAAGTGCCCGAGCTAGGGTTAGGGTTAGGGCTTGAATGAGAAGCAGACATTTTCTGATGCCTTTGCTGTGCTTTTGGAGGCAGTTGAAATGCAGGAAAAGTGTTGTTTTGTTGTTTCCTTGACGTCAACTTTTGGCCCACATTTTCGATTTTTGCTAAGCCGCGCGGCTGTCGCTCAAAAATGGTTAAAAATGCAAAAATTTTCAAATGTTCTTTTTACGTGCTGAACTCTTTCGTTTTTTGTATTGGAATCCAAATAAAGTGATACTTTTAGCCAAACTTTACTGGAAATTGTGATGCTGACCCCAATATGCCACATTGATGGGTTTAATACAAGTGCCCGAGCTAGGGTTAGGGTTAGGGCTTGAATGAGATGCAGACATTTTCTGATGCCTTTGCTGTGCTTTTGGAGGCAGTTGAAATGCAGGAAAAGTGTTGTTTTGTTGTTTCCTTGACGACAACTTTTGGCCCACATTTTCGATTTTTGCTAAGCCGCGCGGCTGTCGCTCAAAAATGGTTAGAAATGCAAAAATTTTCAAATGCCCTTTTTACGTGCTGAACTCTTTCGTTTTTTGTATTGGAATCCAAATAAAGTGATACTTTTAGCCAAACTTTAGTGGAAATTGTGATTCTGACCCCAATATGCCACATTGATGGGTTTAATACAAGTGCCCGAGCTAGGGTTAGGGTTAGGGCTTGAATGAGAAGCAGACATTTTCTGATGCCTTTGCTGTGCTTTTGGAGGCAGTTGAAATGCAGGAAAAGTGTTGTTTTGTTGTTTCCTTGACGACAACTTTTGGCCCACATTTTCGATTTTTGCTAAGCCGCGCGGCTGTCGCTCAAAAATGGTTAGAAATGCAAAAATTTTCAAATGCCCTTTTTACGTGCTGAACTCTTTCGTTTTTTGTATTGGAATCCAAATAAAGTGATACTTTTAGTCAAACTTTAGTGGAAATTGTGATGCTGACCCCAATATGCCACATTGATGGGTTTAATACAAGTGCCCGAGCTAGGGTTAGGGTTAGGGCTTGAATGAGAAGCAGACATTTTCTGATGCCTTTTCTGTGCTTTTGGAGGCAGTTGAAATGCAGGAAAAGTGTTGTTTTATTGTTTCCATGACGTCAACTTTTGGCCCACATTTGCGATTTTTGCTAAGCCGCGCGGCTGTCGCTCAAAAATGGTTAAAAATGCAAAAATTTTCAAATGCCCTTTTTACGTGCTGAACTCTTTCGTTTTTTGTATTGGAATCCAAATAAAATGATACTTTTAGCCAAACTTTAGTGGAAATTGTGATGCTGACCCCAATATTCCACATTGATGGGATTAATACAAGTGCCGGAGTTAGGGTTAGGATTAGGGCTTGAATGAGAAGCAGACATTTTCTGATGCCTTTGCTGTGCTTTTGGAGGCAGTTGAAATGCAGGAAAAGTGTTGTTTTGTTGTTTCCATGACGACAACTTTTGGCCCACATATGCGATTTTTGCTAAGCCGCGCGGCTGTCGCTCAAAAATGGTTAAAAATGCAAAAATTTTCAAATACCCTTTTTACATGCTAAACTCTTTCGTTTTTTGTATTGGAATCCAAATAAAGTTATACTTTTAGCCAAACTTTAGTGGAAATTGTGATGCTGACCCCAATATGCCACATTGATGGGTTTAATACAAGTGCCCGAGCTAGGGTTAGGGTTAGGGCTTGAATGAGAAGCAGACATATTCTGATGCCTTTGCTGTGCTTTTGGAGGCAGTTGAAATGCAGGAAAAGTGTTGTTTTGTTGTTTCCATGACGACAACTTTTGGCCCACATTTGCGATTTTTGCTAAGCCGCGCGGCTGTCGCTCAAAAATGGTTAAAAATGCAAAAATTTTCAAATACCCTTTTTACGTGCTAAACTCTTTCGTTTTTTGTATTGGAATCCAAATAAAGTGATACTTTTAGCCAAACTTTAGTGGAAATTGTGATGCTGACCCCAATATGCCACATTGATGGGTTTAATACAAGTGCCCGAGCTAGGGTTAGGGTTAGGGCTTGAATGAGAAGCAGACATTTTCTGATGCCTTTGCTGTGCTTTTGGTGGCAGTTGAAATGCAGGAAAAGTGTTGTTTTGTTGTTTCCTTGACGTCAACTTTTGGCCCACATTTGCGATTTTTGCTAAGCCGCGCGGCTGTCGCTCAAAAATGGTTAAAAATGCAAAAATTTTCAAATGCCCTTTTTACGTGCTGAACTCTTTCGTTTTTTGTATTGGAATCCAAATAAAGTGATACTTTTAGTCAAACTTTAGTGGAAATTGTGATGCTGACCCCAATATGCCACATTGATGGGTTTAATACAAGTGCCCGAGCTAGGGTTAGGATTAGGGCTTGAATGAGAAGCAGACATTTTCTGATGCCTTTGCTGTGCTTTTGGAGGCAGTTGAAATGCAGGAAAAGTGTTGTTTTGTTGTTTCCTTGACGACAACTTTTGGCCCACATTTGCGATTTTTGCTAAGCCGCGCGGCTGTCGCTCAAAAATGGTTAAAAATGCAAAAATTTTCAAATGCCCTTTTTACGTGCTGAACTCTTTCGTTTTTTGTATTGGAATCCAAATAAAGTGATTCTTTTAGTCAAACTTTAGTGGAAATTGTGATGCTGACCCCAATATGCCACATTGATGGGTTTAATACAAGTGCCCGAGCTAGGGTTAGGGTTAGGGCTTGAATGAGAAGCAGACATTTTCTGATGCCTTTGCTGTGCTTTTGGAGGCAGTTGAAATGCAGGAAAAGTGTTGTTTTGTTGTTTCCATGACGACAACTTTTGGCCCACATATGCGATTTTTGCTAAGCCGCGCGGCTGTCGCTCAAAAATGGTTAAAAATGCAAAAATTTTCAAATACCCTTTTTACGTGCTAAACTCTTTCGTTTTTTGTATTGGAATCCAAATAAAGTGATACTTTTAGCCAAACTTTAGTGGAAATTGTGATGCTGACCCCAATATGCCACATTGATGGGTTTAATACAAGTGCCCGAGCTAGGGTTAGGGTTAGGGCTTGAATGAGAAGCAGACATTTTCTGATGCCTTTGCTGTGCTTTTGGAGGCAGTTGAAATGCAGGAAAAGTGTTGTTTTGTTGTTTCCATGACGTCAACTTTTGGCCCACATTTGCGATTTTTGCTAAGCCGCGCGGCTGTCGCTCAAAAATGGTTAAAAATGCACAAATTTTCAAATGCCCTTTTTACGTGCTGAACTCTTTCGTTTTTTGTATTGTAATCCAAATAATGTGATACTTTTAGCCAAACTTTAGTGGAAATTGTGATGCTGACCCCAATATGCCACATTGATGGGTTTAATACAAGTGCCCGAGCTAGGGTTGGGGTTAGGGCTTGAATGAGAAGCAGACATATTCTGATGCCTTTGCTGTGCTTTTGGAGGCAGTTGAAATGCAGGAAAAGTGTTGTTTTGTTGTTTCCATGACGACAACTTTTGGCCCACATTTGCGATTTTTGCTAAGCCGCGCGGCTGTCGCTCAAAAATGGTTAAAAATGCAAAAATTTTCAAATGCCCTTTTTACGTGCTAAACTCTTTCGTTTTTTGTATTGGAATCCAAATAAAATGATACTTTTAGCCAAACTTTAGTGGAAATTGTGATGCTGACCCCAATATTCCACATTGATGGGATTAATACAAGTGCCGGAGTTAGGGTTAGGATTAGGGTTTGAATGAGAAGCAGACATTTTCTGATGCCTTTGCTGTGCTTTTGGAGGCAGTTGAAATGCAGGAAAAGTGTTGTTTTGTTGTTTCCATGACGACAACTTTTGGCCCACATATGCGATTTTTGCTAAGCCGCGCGGCTGTCGCTCAAAAATGGTTAAAAATGCAAAAATTTTCAAATACCCTTTTTACATGCTAAACTCTTTCGTTTTTTGTATTGGAATCCAAATAAAGTTATACTTTTAGCCAAACTTTAGTGGAAATTGTGATGCTGACCCCAATATGCCACATTGATGGGTTTAATACAAGTGCCCGAGCTAGGGTTAGGGTTAGGGCTTGAATGAGAAGCAGACATATTCTGATGCCTTTGCTGTGCTTTTGGAGGCAGTTGAAATGCAGGAAAAGTGTTGTTTTGTTGTTTCCATGACGACAACTTTTGGCCCACATTTGCGATTTTTGCTAAGCCGCGCGGCTGTCGCTCAAAAATGGTTAAAAATGCAAAAATTTTCAAATACCCTTTTTACGTGCTAAACTCTTTCGTTTTTTGTATTGGAATCCAAATAAAGTGATACTTTTAGCCAAACTTTAGTGGAAATTGTGATGCTGACCCCAATATGCCACATTGATGGGTTTAATACAAGTGCCCGAGCTAGGGTTAGGGTTAGGGCTTGAATGAGAAGCAGACATTTTCTGATGCCTTTGCTGTGCTTTTGGTGGCAGTTGAAATGCAGGAAAAGTGTTGTTTTGTTGTTTCCTTGACGTCAACTTTTGGCCCACATTTGCGATTTTTGCTAAGCCGCGCGGCTGTCGCTCAAAAATGGTTAAAAATGCAAAAATTTTCAAATGCCCTTTTTACGTGCTGAACTCTTTCGTTTTTTGTATTGGAATCCAAATAAAGTGATACTTTTAGTCAAACTTTAGTGGAAATTGTGATGCTGACCCCAATATGCCACATTGATGGGTTTAATACAAGTGCCCGAGCTAGGGTTAGGATTAGGGCTTGAATGAGAAGCAGACATTTTCTGATGCCTTTGCTGTGCTTTTGGAGGCAGTTGAAATGCAGGAAAAGTGTTGTTTTGTTGTTTCCTTGACGACAACTTTTGGCCCACATTTGCGATTTTTGCTAAGCCGCGCGGCTGTCGCTCAAAAATGGTTAAAAATGCAAAAATTTTCAAATGCCCTTTTTACGTGCTGAACTCTTTCGTTTTTTGTATTGGAATCCAAATAAAGTGATTCTTTTAGTCAAACTTTAGTGGAAATTGTGATGCTGACCCCAATATGCCACATTGATGGGTTTAATACAAGTGCCCGAGCTAGGGTTAGGGTTAGGGCTTGAATGAGAAGCAGACATTTTCTGATGCCTTTGCTGTGCTTTTGGAGGCAGTTGAAATGCAGGAAAAGTGTTGTTTTGTTGTTTCCATGACGACAACTTTTGGCCCACATATGCGATTTTTGCTAAGCCGCGCGGCTGTCGCTCAAAAATGGTTAAAAATGCAAAAATTTTCAAATACCCTTTTTACGTGCTAAACTCTTTCGTTTTTTGTATTGGAATCCAAATAAAGTGATACTTTTAGCCAAACTTTAGTGGAAATTGTGATGCTGACCCCAATATGCCACATTGATGGGTTTAATACAAGTGCCCGAGCTAGGGTTAGGGTTAGGGCTTGAATGAGAAGCAGACATTTTCTGATGCCTTTGCTGTGCTTTTGGAGGCAGTTGAAATGCAGGAAAAGTGTTGTTTTGTTGTTTCCATGACGTCAACTTTTGGCCCACATTTGCGATTTTTGCTAAGCCGCGCGGCTGTCGCTCAAAAATGGTTAAAAATGCACAAATTTTCAAATGCCCTTTTTACGTGCTGAACTCTTTCGTTTTTTGTATTGTAATCCAAATAATGTGATACTTTTAGCCAAACTTTAGTGGAAATTGTGATGCTGACCCCAATATGCCACATTGATGGGTTTAATACAAGTGCCCGAGCTAGGGTTGGGGTTAGGGCTTGAATGAGAAGCAGACATATTCTGATGCCTTTGCTGTGCTTTTGGAGGCAGTTGAAATGCAGGAAAAGTGTTGTTTTGTTGTTTCCATGACGACAACTTTTGGCCCACATTTGCGATTTTTGCTAAGCCGCGCGGCTGTCGCTCAAAAATGGTTAAAAATGCAAAAATTTTCAAATGCCCTTTTTACGTGCTAAACTCTTTCGTTTTTTGTATTGGAATCCAAATAAAGTGATACTTTTAGCCAAACTTTAGTGGAAATTGTGATTCTGACCCCAATATGCCACATTGATGGGTTTAATACAAGTGCCCGAGCTAGGGTTAGGGTTAGGGCTTGAATGAGAAGCAGACATTTTCTGATGCCTTTGCTGTGCTTTTGGAGGCAGTTGAAATGCAGGAAAAGTGTTGTTTTGTTGTTTCCATGACGACAACTTTTGGCCCACATTTGCGATTTTTGCTAAGCCGCGCGGCTGTCGCTCAAAAATGGTTAAAAATGCAAAAATTTTCAAATGCCCTTTTTACGTGCTGAACTCTTTCGTTTTTTGTATTGGAATCCAAATAAAGTGATACTTTTAGCCAAACTTTAGTGGAAATTGTGATGCTGACCCCAATATGCCACATTGATGGGTTTAATACAAGTGCCCGAGCTAGGGTTAGGGTTAGGGCTTGAATGAGAAGCAGACATTTTCTGATGCCTTTGCTGTGCTTTTGGAGGCAGTTGAAATGCAGGAAAAGTGTTGTTTTGTTGTTTCCATGACGTCAACTTTTGGCCCACATTTGCGATTTTTGCTAAGCCGCGCGGCTGTCGCTCAAAAATGGTTAAAAATGCACAAATTTTCAAATGCCCTTTTTACGTGCTGAACTCTTTCGTTTTTTGTATTGTAATCCAAATAATGTGATACTTTTAGCCAAACTTTAGTGGAAATTGTGATGCTGACCCCAATATGCCACATTGATGGGTTTAATACAAGTGCCCGAGCTAGGGTTGGGGTTAGGGCTTGAATGAGAAGCAGACATATTCTGATGCCTTTGCTGTGCTTTTGGAGGCAGTTGAAATGCAGGAAAAGTGTTGTTTTGTTGTTTCCAAGACGACAACTTTTGGCCCACATTTGCGATTTTTGCTAAGCCGCGCGGCTGTCGCTCAAAAATGGTTAAAAATGCAAAAATTTTCAAATGCCCTTTTTACGTGCTAAACTCTTTCGTTTTTTGTATTGGAATCCAAATAAAGTGATACTTTTAGCCAAACTTTAGTGAAAATTGTGATGCTGACCCCAATATGCCACAAATCATGCTTATTTCATGCAGAATTCCAGCTGCAGTTGACCCAACGAGAAATACTGGAAATGTCAAGCAGATTCAGTGCAGATGCACTGAAGATGCTTTAAAGCATTACATTAAATGTTTCTGATGAGTTTGGAGTCATTTGGGTAACGTTTGGACCACAGCACATGAAGGCAAGTTTTTTGATGGGTTTAATACAAGTGCCCGAGCTAGGGTTAGGGTTAGGGCTTGAATGAGAAGCAGACATTTTCTGATGCCTTTGCTGTGCTTTTGGAGGCAGTTGAAATGCAGGAAAAGTGTTGTTTTGTTGTTTCCTTGACGTCAACTTTTGGCCCACATTTTCGATTTTTGCTAAGCCGCGCGGCTGTCGCTCAAAAATGGTTAAAAATGCAAAAATTTTCAAGTGTCCTTTTTACGTGCTGAACTCTTTCGTTTTTTGTATTGGAATCCAAATAAAGTGATACTTTTAGCCAAACTTTAGTGGAAATTGTGATTCTGACCCCAATATGCCACATTGATGGGTTTAATACAAGTGCCCGAGCTAGGGTTAGGGTTAGGGCTTGAATGAGAAGCAGACATTTTCTGATGCCTTTGCTGTGCTTTTGGAGGCAGTTGAAATGCAGGAAAAGTGTTGTTTTGTTGTTTCCTTGACGACAACTTTTGGCCCACATTTGCGATTTTTGCTAAGCCGCGCGGCTGTCGCTCAAAAATGGTTAGAAATGCAAAAATTTTCAAATGCCCTTTTTACGTGCTGAACTCTTTCGTTTTTTGTATTGGAATCCAAATAAAGTGATACTTTTAGCCAAACTTTAGTGGAAATTGTGATGCTGACCCCAATATGCCACATTGATGGGTTTAATACAAGTGCCCGAGCTAGGGTTAGGGTTAGGGCTTGAATGAGAAGCAGACATTTTCTGATGCCTTTGCTGTGCTTTTGGAGGCAGTTGAAATGCAGGAAAAGTGTTGTTTTGTTGTTTCCATGACGTCAACTTTTGGACCACATTTGCGATTTTTGCTAAGCCGCGCGGCTGTCGCTCAAAAATGGTTAAAAATGCACAAATTTTCAAATGCCCTTTTTACATGCTAAACTCTTTCGTTTTTTGTATTGGAATCCAAATAAAGTGATACTTTTAGTCAAACTTTAGTGGAAATTGTGGTGCTGACCCCAATATGCCACATTGATGGGTTTAATACAAGTGCCCGAGCTAGGGTTAGGGTTAGGGCTTGAATGAGAAGCAGACATTTTCTGATGCCTTTGCTGTGCTTTTGGAGGCAGTTGAAATGCAGGAAAAGTGTTGTTTTATTGTTTCCATGACGTCAACTTTTGGCCCACATTTGCGATTTTTGCTAAGCCGCGCGGCTGTCGCTCAAAAATGGTTAAAAATGCAAAAATTTTCAAATGCCCTTTTTACGTGCTGAACTCTTTCGTTTTTTGTATTGGAATCCAAATAAAATGATACTTTTAGCCAAACTTTAGTGGAAATTGTGATGCTGACCCCAATATTCCACATTGATGGGATTAATACAAGTGCCGGAGTTAGGGTTAGGATTAGGGCTTGAATGAGAAGCAGACATTTTCTGATGCCTTTGCTGTGCTTTTGGAGGCAGTTGAAATGCAGGAAAAGTGTTGTTTTGTTGTTTCCATGACGACAACTTTTGGCCCACATATGCGATTTTTGCTAAGCCGCGCGGCTGTCGCTCAAAAATGGTTAAAAATGCAAAAATTTTCAAATACCCTTTTTACATGCTAAACTCTTTCGTTTTTTGTATTGGAATCCAAATAAAGTTATACTTTTAGCCAAACTTTAGTGGAAATTGTGATGCTGACCCCAATATGCCACATTGATGGGTTTAATACAAGTGCCCGAGCTAGGGTTAGGGTTAGGGCTTGAATGAGAAGCAGACATATTCTGATGCCTTTGCTGTGCTTTTGGAGGCAGTTGAAATGCAGGAAAAGTGTTGTTTTGTTGTTTCCATGACGACAACTTTTGGCCCACATTTGCGATTTTTGCTAAGCCGCGCGGCTGTCGCTCAAAAATGGTTAAAAATGCAAAAATTTTCAAATACCCTTTTTACGTGCTAAACTCTTTCGTTTTTTGTATTGGAATCCAAATAAAGTGATACTTTTAGCCAAACTTTAGTGGAAATTGTGATGCTGACCCCAATATGCCACATTGATGGGTTTAATACAAGTGCCCGAGCTAGGGTTAGGGTTAGGGCTTGAATGAGAAGCAGACATTTTCTGATGCCTTTGCTGTGCTTTTGGAGGCAGTTGAAATGCAGGAAAAGTGTTGTTTTGTTGTTTCCATGACGACAACTTTTGGCCCACATATGCGATTTTTGCTAAGCCGCGCGGCTGTCGCTCAAAAATGGTTAAAAATGCAAAAATTTTCAAATACCCTTTTTACGTGCTAAACTCTTTCGTTTTTTGTATTGGAATCCAAATAAAGTGATACTTTTAGCCAAACTTTAGTGGAAATTGTGATGCTGACCCCAATATGCCACATTGATGGGTTTAATACAAGTGCCCGAGCTAGGGTTAGGGTTAGGGCTTGAATGAGAAGCAGACATTTTCTGATGCCTTTGCTGTGCTTTTGGAGGCAGTTGAAATGCAGGAAAAGTGTTGTTTTGTTGTTTCCATGACGTCAACTTTTGGCCCACATTTGCGATTTTTGCTAAGCCGCGCGGCTGTCGCTCAAAAATGGTTAAAAATGCACAAATTTTCAAATGCCCTTTTTACGTGCTGAACTCTTTCGTTTTTTGTATTGTAATCCAAATAATGTGATACTTTTAGCCAAACTTTAGTGGAAATTGTGATGCTGACCCCAATATGCCACATTGATGGGTTTAATACAAGTGCCCGAGCTAGGGTTGGGGTTAGGGCTTGAATGAGAAGCAGACATATTCTGATGCCTTTGCTGTGCTTTTGGAGGCAGTTGAAATGCAGGAAAAGTGTTGTTTTGTTGTTTCCATGACGACAACTTTTGGCCCACATTTGCGATTTTTGCTAAGCCGCGCGGCTGTCGCTCAAAAATGGTTAAAAATGCAAAAATTTTCAAATGCCCTTTTTACGTGCTAAACTCTTTCGTTTTTTGCATTGGAATCCAAATAAAGTGATACTTTTAGCCAAACTTTAGTGAAAATTGTGATGCTGACCCCAATATGCCACAAATCATGCTTATTTCATGCAGAATTCCAGCTGCAGTTGACCCAACGAGAAATACTGGAAATGTCAAGCAGATTCAGTGCAGATGCACTGAAGATGCTTTAAAGCATTACATTAAATGTTTCTGATGAGTTTGGAGTCATTTGGGTAACGTTTGGACCACAGCACATGAAGGCAAGTTTTTTGATGGGTTTAATACAAGTGCCCGAGCTAGGGTTAGGGTTAGGGCTTGAATGAGAAGCAGACATTTTCTGATGCCTTTGCTGTGCTTTTGGAGGCAGTTGAAATGCAGGAAAAGTGTTGTTTTGTTGTTTCCTTGACGTCAACTTTTGGCCCACATTTTCGATTTTTGCTAAGCCGCGCGGCTGTCGCTCAAAAATGGTTAAAAATGCAAAAATTTTCAAATGTCCTTTTTACGTGCTGAACTCTTTCGTTTTTTGTATTGGAATCCAAATAAAGTGATACTTTTAGCCAAACTTTAGTGGAAATTGTGATGCTGACCCCAATATGCCACATTGATGGGTTTAATACAAGTGCCCGAGCTAGGGTTAGGGTTAGGGCTTGAATGAGATGCAGACATTTTCTGATGCCTTTGCTGTGCTTTTGGAGGCAGTTGAAATGCAGGAAAAGTGTTGTTTTGTTGTTTCCATGACGTCAACTTTTGGCCCACATTTGCGATTTTTGCTAAGCCGCGCGGCTGTCGCTCAAAAATGGTTAAAAATGCACAAATTTTCAAATGCCCTTTTTACGTGCTGAACTCTTTCGTTTTTTGTATTGTAATCCAAATAATGTGATACTTTTAGCCAAACTTTAGTGGAAATTGTGATGCTGACCCCAATATGCCACATTGATGGGTTTAATACAAGTGCCCGAGCTAGGGTTGGGGTTAGGGCTTGAATGAGAAGCAGACATATTCTGATGCCTTTGCTGTGCTTTTGGAGGCAGTTGAAATGCAGGAAAAGTGTTGTTTTGTTGTTTCCATGACGACAACTTTTGGCCCACATTTGCGATTTTTGCTAAGCCGCGCGGCTGTCGCTCAAAAATGGTTAAAAATGCAAAAATTTTCAAATGCCCTTTTTACGTGCTAAACTCTTTCGTTTTTTGCATTGGAATCCAAATAAAGTGATACTTTTAGCCAAACTTTAGTGAAAATTGTGATGCTGACCCCAATATGCCACAAATCATGCTTATTTCATGCAGAATTCCAGCTGCAGTTGACCCAACGAGAAATACTGGAAATGTCAAGCAGATTCAGTGCAGATGCACTGAAGATGCTTTAAAGCATTACATTAAATGTTTCTGATGAGTTTGGAGTCATTTGGGTAACGTTTGGACCACAGCACATGAAGGCAAGTTTTTTGATGGGTTTAATACAAGTGCCCGAGCTAGGGTTAGGGTTAGGGCTTGAATGAGAAGCAGACATTTTCTGATGCCTTTGCTGTGCTTTTGGAGGCAGTTGAAATGCAGGAAAAGTGTTGTTTTGTTGTTTCCTTGACGTCAACTTTTGGCCCACATTTTCGATTTTTGCTAAGCCGCGCGGCTGTCGCTCAAAAATGGTTAAAAATGCAAAAATTTTCAAATGTCCTTTTTACGTGCTGAACTCTTTCGTTTTTTGTATTGGAATCCAAATAAAGTGATACTTTTAGCCAAACTTTAGTGGAAATTGTGATGCTGACCCCAATATGCCACATTGATGGGTTTAATACAAGTGCCCGAGCTAGGGTTAGGGTTAGGGCTTGAATGAGATGCAGACATTTTCTGATGCCTTTGCTGTGCTTTTGGAGGCAGTTGAAATGCAGGAAAAGTGTTGTTTTGTTGTTTCCTTGACGACAACTTTTGGCCCACATTTTCGATTTTTGCTAAGCCGCGCGGCTGTCGCTCAAAAATGGTTAGAAATGCAAAAATTTTCAAATGCCCTTTTTACGTGCTGAACTCTTTCGTTTTTTGTATTGGAATCCAAATAAAGTGATACTTTTAGCCAAACTTTAGTGGAAATTGTGATTCTGACCCCAATATGCCACATTGATGGGTTTAATACAAGTGCCCGAGCTAGGGTTAGGGTTAGGGCTTGAATGAGAAGCAGACATTTTCTGATGCCTTTGCTGTGCTTTTGGAGGCAGTTGAAATGCAGGAAAAGTGTTGTTTTGTTGTTTCCTTGACGACAACTTTTGGCCCACATTTTCGATTTTTGCTAAGCCGCGCGGCTGTCGCTCAAAAATGGTTAGAAATGCAAAAATTTTCAAATGCCCTTTTTACGTGCTGAACTCTTTCGTTTTTTGTATTGGAATCCAAATAAAGTGATACTTTTAGTCAAACTTTAGTGGAAATTGTGATGCTGACCCCAATATGCCACATTGATGGGTTTAATACAAGTGCCCGAGCTAGGGTTAGGGTTAGGGCTTGAATGAGAAGCAGACATTTTCTGATGCCTTTTCTGTGCTTTTGGAGGCAGTTGAAATGCAGGAAAAGTGTTGTTTTGTTGTTTCCATGACGTCAACTTTTGGCCCACATTTGCGATTTTTGCTAAGCCGCGCGGCTGTCGCTCAAAAATGGTTAAAAATACAAAAATTTTCAAATGCCCTTTTTACGTGCTGAACTCTTTCGTTTTTTGTATTGGAATCCAAATAAAATGATACTTTTAGCCAAACTTTAGTGGAAATTGTGATGCTGACCCCAATATTCCACATTGATGGGATTAATACAAGTGCCGGAGTTAGGGTTAGGATTAGGGCTTGAATGAGAAGCAGACATTTTCTGATGCCTTTGCTGTGCTTTTGGAGGCAGTTGAAATGCAGGAAAAGTGTTGTTTTGTTGTTTCCATGACGACAACTTTTGGCCCACATATGCGATTTTTGCTAAGCCGCGCGGCTGTCGCTCAAAAATGGTTAAAAATGCAAAAATTTTCAAATACCCTTTTTACATGCTAAACTCTTTCGTTTTTTGTATTGGAATCCAAATAAAGTTATACTTTTAGCCAAACTTTAGTGGAAATTGTGATGCTGACCCCAATATGCCACATTGATGGGTTTAATACAAGTGCCCGAGCTAGGGTTAGGGTTAGGGCTTGAATGAGAAGCAGACATATTCTGATGCCTTTGCTGTGCTTTTGGAGGCAGTTGAAATGCAGGAAAAGTGTTGTTTTGTTGTTTCCATGACGACAACTTTTGGCCCACATTTGCGATTTTTGCTAAGCCGCGCGGCTGTCGCTCAAAAATGGTTAAAAATGCAAAAATTTTCAAATACCCTTTTTACGTGCTAAACTCTTTCGTTTTTTGTATTGGAATCCAAATAAAGTGATACTTTTAGCCAAACTTTAGTGGAAATTGTGATGCTGACCCCAATATGCCACATTGATGGGTTTAATACAAGTGCCCGAGCTAGGGTTAGGGTTAGGGCTTGAATGAGAAGCAGACATTTTCTGATGCCTTTGCTGTGCTTTTGGAGGCAGTTGAAATGCAGGAAAAGTGTTGTTTTGTTGTTTCCATGACGTCAACTTTTGGCCCACATTTGCGATTTTTGCTAAGCCGCGCGGCTGTCGCTCAAAAATGGTTAAAAATGCACAAATTTTCAAATGCCCTTTTTACGTGCTGAACTCTTTCGTTTTTTTGTATTGTAATCCAAATAATGTGATACTTTTAGCCAAACTTTAGTGGAAATTGTGATGCTGACCCCAATATGCCACATTGATGGGTTTAATACAAGTGCCCGAGCTAGGGTTGGGGTTAGGGCTTGAATGAGAAGCAGACATATTCTGATGCCTTTGCTGTGCTTTTGGAGGCAGTTGAAATGCAGGAAAAGTGTTGTTTTGTTGTTTCCAAGACGACAACTTTTGGCCCACATTTGCGATTTTTGCTAAGCCGCGCGGCTGTCGCTCAAAAATGGTTAAAAATGCAAAAATTTTCAAATGCCCTTTTTACGTGCTAAACTCTTTCGTTTTTTGTATTGGAATCCAAATAAAGTGATACTTTTAGCCAAACTTTAGTGAAAATTGTGATGCTGACCCCAATATGCCACAAATCATGCTTATTTCATGCAGAATTCCAGCTGCAGTTGACCCAACGAGAAATACTGGAAATGTCAAGCAGATTCAGTGCAGATGCACTGAAGATGCTTTAAAGCATTACATTAAATGTTTCTGATGAGTTTGGAGTCATTTGGGTAACGTTTGGACCACAGCACATGAAGGCAAGTTTTTTGATGGGTTTAATACAAGTGCCCGAGCTAGGGTTAGGGTTAGGGCTTGAATGAGAAGCAGACATTTTCTGATGCCTTTGCTGTGCTTTTGGAGGCAGTTGAAATGCAGGAAAAGTGTTGTTTTGTTGTTTCCTTGACGTCAACTTTTGGCCCACATTTTCGATTTTTGCTAAGCCGCGCGGCTGTCGCTCAAAAATGGTTAAAAATGCAAAAATTTTCAAATGTCCTTTTTACGTGCTGAACTCTTTCGTTTTTTGTATTGGAATCCAAATAAAGTGATACTTTTAGCCAAACTTTAGTGGAAATTGTGATGCTGACCCCAATATGCCACATTGATGGGTTTAATACAAGTGCCCGAGCTAGGGTTAGGGTTAGGGCTTGAATGAGATGCAGACATTTTCTGATGCCTTTGCTGTGCTTTTGGAGGCAGTTGAAATGCAGGAAAAGTGTTGTTTTGTTGTTTCCTTGACGACAACTTTTGGCCCACATTTTCGATTTTTGCTAAGCCGCGCGGCTGTCGCTCAAAAATGGTTAGAAATGCAAAAATTTTCAAATGCCCTTTTTACGTGCTGAACTCTTTCGTTTTTTGTATTGGAATCCAAATAAAGTGATACTTTTAGCCAAACTTTAGTGGAAATTGTGATTCTGACCCCAATATGCCACATTGATGGGTTTAATACAAGTGCCCGAGCTAGGGTTAGGGTTAGGGCTTGAATGAGAAGCAGACATTTTCTGATGCCTTTGCTGTGCTTTTGGAGGCAGTTGAAATGCAGGAAAAGTGTTGTTTTGTTGTTTCCTTGACGACAACTTTTGGCCCACATTTGCGATTTTTGCTAAGCCGCGCGGCTGTCGCTCAAAAATGGTTAGAAATGCAAAAATTTTCAAATGCCCTTTTTACGTGCTGAACTCTTTCGTTTTTTGTATTGGAATCCAAATAAAGTGATACTTTTAGTCAAACTTTAGTGGAAATTGTGATGCTGACCCCAATATGCCACATTGATGGGTTTAATACAAGTGCCCGAGCTAGGGTTAGGGTTAGGGCTTGAATGAGAAGCAGACATTTTCTGATGCCTTTGCTGTGCTTTTGGAGGCAGTTGAAATGCAGGAAAAGTGTTGTTTTGTTGTTTCCATGACGTCAACTTTTGGCCCACATTTGCGATTTTTGCTAAGCCGCGCGGCTGTCACTCAAAAATGGTTAGAAATGCAAAAATTTTCCAATGCCCTTTTTACGTGCTGAACTCTTTCGTTTTTTGTATTGGAATCCAAATAAAGTGATACTTTTAGCCAAACTTTAGTGGAAATTGTGATGCTGACCCCAATATGCCACATTGATGGGTTTAATACAAGTGCCCGAGCTAGGGTTAGGGTTAGGGCTTGAATGAGATGCAGACATTTTCTGATGCCTTTGCTGTGCTTTTGGAGGCAGTTGAAATGCAGGAAAAGTGTTGTTTTGTTGTTTCCTTGACGACAACTTTTGGCCCACATTTTCGATTTTTGCTAAGCCGCGCGGCTGTCGCTCAAAAATGGTTAGAAATGCAAAAATTTTCAAATGCCCTTTTTACGTGCTGAACTCTTTCGTTTTTTGTATTGGAATCCAAATAAAGTGATACTTTTAGCCAAACTTTAGTGGAAATTGTGATGCTGACCCCAATATGCCACATTGATGGGTTTAATACAAGTGCCCGAGCTAGGGTTAGGGTTAGGGCTTGAATGAGAAGCAGACATTTTCTGATGCCTTTGCTGTGCTTTTGGAGGCAGTTGAAATGCAGGAAAAGTGTTGTTTTGTTGTTTCCATGACGTCAACTTTTGGACCACATTTGCGATTTTTGCTAAGCCGCGCGGCTGTCGCTCAAAAATGGTTAAAAATGCACAAATTTTCAAATGCCCTTTTTACATGCTAAACTCTTTCGTTTTTTGTATTGGAATCCAAATAAAGTGATACTTTTAGTCAAACTTTAGTGGAAATTGTGGTGCTGACCCCAATATGCCACATTGATGGGTTTAATACAAGTGCCCGAGCTAGGGTTAGGGTTAGGGCTTGAATGAGAAGCAGACATTTTCTGATGCCTTTGCTGTGCTTTTGGAGGCAGTTGAAATGCAGGAAAAGTGTTGTTTTTTTCTTTCCTGGACGACAACTTTTGGCCCACATTTTCGATTTTTGCTAAGCCGCGCGGCTGTCGCTCAAAAATGGTTAAAAATACAAAAATTTTCAAATGCCCTTTTTACGTGCTGAACTCTTTCGTTTTTTGTATTGGAATCCAAATAAAGTGATACTTTTAGCCAAACTTTAGTGGAAATTGTGATGCTGACCCCAATATGCCACAAATCATGCTTATTTCATGCAGAATTCCAGCTGCAGTTTACCCAACGAGAAATACTGGAAATGTCAAGCAGATTCAGTGCAGATGCACTGAAGATGCTTTAAAGCATTACATTAAATGTTTCTGATGAGTTTGGAGTCATTTGGGTAACTTTTGGAACACAGCACATGAAGGCAAGGTTTTTGATGGGTTAAATAC
This sequence comes from Lepisosteus platostomus, assembly GCF_059453375.1. Taxonomy (NCBI): domain Eukaryota; kingdom Metazoa; phylum Chordata; class Actinopteri; order Semionotiformes; family Lepisosteidae; genus Lepisosteus; species Lepisosteus platostomus. The sequence continues at coordinate 12,574,339 of NC_142622.1, forward strand.
AAGTGCCCGAGCTAGGGTTAGGGTTAGGGCTTGAATGAGAAGCAGACATTTTCTGATGCCTTTGCTGTGCTTTTGGAGGCAGTTGAAATGCAGGAAAAGTGTTGTTTTGTTGTTTCCATGACGACAACTTTTGGCCCACATATGCGATTTTTGCTAAGCCGCGCGGCTGTCGCTCAAAAATGGTTAAAAATGCAAAAATTTTCAAATACCCTTTTTACATGCTAAACTCTTTCGTTTTTTGTATTGGAATCCAAATAAAGTTATACTTTTAGCCAAACTTTAGTGGAAATTGTGATGCTGACCCCAATATGCCACATTGATGGGTTTAATACAAGTGCCCGAGCTAGGGTTAGGGTTAGGGCTTGAATGAGAAGCAGACATATTCTGATGCCTTTGCTGTGCTTTTGGAGGCAGTTGAAATGCAGGAAAAGTGTTGTTTTGTTGTTTCCATGACGACAACTTTTGGCCCACATTTGCGATTTTTGCTAAGCCGCGCGGCTGTCGCTCAAAAATGGTTAAAAATGCAAAAATTTTCAAATACCCTTTTTACATGCTAAACTCTTTCGTTTTTTGTATTGGAATCCAAATAAAGTGATACTTTTAGCCAAACTTTAGTGGAAATTGTGATGCTGACCCCAATATGCCACATATATGGGTTTAATACAAGTGCCCGAGCTAGGGTTAGGGTTAGGGCTTGAATGAGAAGCAAACATATTCTGATGCCTTTGCTGTGCTTTTGGAGGCAGTTGAAATGCAGGAAAAGTGTTGTTTTGTTGTTTCCATGACGACAACTTTTGGCCCACATTTGCGATTTTTGCTAAGCCGCGCAGCTGTCGCTCAAAAATGGTTAAAAATGCAAAAATTTTCAAATACCCTTTTCACGTGCTAAACTCTTTCGTTTTTTGTATTGGAATCCAAATAAAGTGATACTTTTAGCCAAACTTTAGTGGAAATTGTGATGCTGACCCCAATATGCCACATTGATGGGTTTAATACAAGTGCCCGAGCTAGGGTTAGGGTTAGGGCTTGAATGAGAAGCAGACATTTTCTGATGCCTTTGCTGTGCTTTTGGAGGCAGTTGAAATGCAGGAAAAGTGTTGTTTTGTTGTTTCCTTGACGACAACTTTTGGCCCACATTTTCGATTTTTGCTAAGCCGCGCGGCTGTCGCTCAAAAATGGTTAAAAATGCAAAAATTTTCAAATGCCCTTTTTACGTGCTGAACTCTTTCGTTTTTTGTATTGGAATCCAAATAAAGTGATACTTTTAGTCAAACTTTAGTGGAAATTGTGATGCTGACCCCAATATGCCACATTGATGGGTTTAATACAAGTGCCCGAGCTAGGGTTAGGGTTAGGGCTTGAATGAGAAGCAGACATTTTCTGATGCCTTTGCTGTGCTTTTGGAGGCAGTTGAAATGCAGGAAAAGTGTTGTTTTGTTGTTTCCTTGACGACAACTTTTGGCCCACATTTTTGATTTTTGCTAAGCCGCGCGGCTGTCGCTCAAAAATGGTTAAAAATGCAAAAATTTTCAAATGCCCTTTTTACTTACTGAAATCTTTCGTTTTTTGTATTGGAATCCAAATAAAGTGATACTTTTAGCCAAACTTTAGTGGAAATTGTGATGCTGACCCCAATATGCCACAAATCATGCTTATTTCATGCAGAATTCCAGCTGCAGTTTACCCAATGAGAAATACTGGAAATGTCAAGCTAATTCAGTGCAGATGCACTGAAGATGCTTTTAAGCATTACATTAAATGTTTCTGATGAGTTTGGAGTCATTTGGGTAACTTTTGGAACACAGCACGTGAAGGCAAGGTTTTTGATGGGTTTAATACAAGTGCCCGAGCTAGGGTTAGGGTTAGGGCTTGAATGAGAAGCAGACATTTTCTGATGCCTTTGCTGTGCTTTTGGAGGCAGTTGAAATGCAGGAAAAGTGTTGTTTTGTTGTTTCCATGACGACAACTTTTGGCCCACATTTGCGATTTTTGCTAAGCCGCGCGGCTGTCGCTCAAAAATGGTTAAAAATGCAAAAATTTTCAAATACCCTTTTTACGTGCTAAACTCTTTCGTTTTTTGTATTGGAATCCAAATAAAGTGATACTTTTAGCCAAACTTTAGTGGAAATTGTGATGCTGACCCCAATATGCCACATATATGGGTTTAATACAAGTGCCCGAGCTAGGGTTAGGGTTAGGGCTTGAATGAGAAGCAGACATATTCTGATGCCTTTGCTGTGCTTTTGGAGGCAGTTGAAATGCAGGAAAAGTGTTGTTTTGTTGTTTCCATGACGTCAACTTTTGGCCCACATTTGCGATTTTTGCTAAGCCGCGCGGCTGTCGCTCAAAAATGGTTAAAAATGCACAAATTTTCAAATGCCCTTTTTACGTGCTGAACTCTTTCGTTTTTTGTATTGGAATCCAAATAAAGTGATACTTTTAGCCAAACTTTAGTGGAAATTGTGATGCTGACCCCAATATGCCACAAATCATGCTTATTTCATGCAGAATTCCAGCTGCAGTTTACCCAATGAGAAATACTGGAAATGTCAAGCTGATTCAGTGCAGATGCACTGAAGATGCTTTTAAGCATTACATTAAATGTTTCTGATGAGTTTGGAGTCATTTGGGTAACTTTTGGAACACAGCACGTGAAGGCAAGGTTTTTGATGGGTTTAATACAAGTGCCCGAGCTAGGGTTAGGGTTAGGGCTTGAATGAGAAGCAGACATTTTCTGATGCCTTTGCTGTGCTTTTGGAGGCAGTTGAAATGCAGGAAAAGTGTTGTTTTGTTGTTTCCTTGACGTCAACTTTTGGCCCACATTTGCGATTTTTGCTAAGCCGCGCGGCTGTCGCTCAAAAAGGGTTAAAAATGCAAAAATTTTCAAATGCCCTTTTTACGTGCTGAACTCTTTCGTTTTTTGTATTGGAATCCAAATAAAGTGATACTTTTAGTCAAACTTTAGTGGAAATTGTGATGCTGACCCCAATATGCCACATTGATGGGTTTAATACAAGTGCCCGAGCTAGGGTTAGGGTTAGGGCTTGAATGAGAAGCAGACATTTTCTGATGCCTTTGCTGTGCTTTTGGAGGCAGTTGAAATGCAGGAAAAGTGTTGTTTTGTTGTTTCCATGACGACAACTCTTGGCCAACATTTTCGATTTTTGCTAAGCCGCGCTGCTGTCACTCAAAAATGGTTAAAAATGCAAAAATTTTCAAATGCCCTTTTTACGTGCTGAACTCTTTCGTTTTTTGTATTGGAATCCAAATAAAATGATACTTTTAGCCAAACTTTAGTGGAAATTGTGATGCTGACCCCAATATTCCACATTGATGGGATTAATACAAGTGCCGGAGCTAGGGTTAGGGTTAGGGCTTGAATGAGAAGCAGACATTTTCTGATGCCTTTGCTGTGCTTTTGGAGGCAGTTGAAATGCAGGAAAAGTGTTGTTTTGTTGTTTCCTTGACGACAACTTTTGGCCCACATTTTCGATTTTTGCTAAGCCGCGCGGCTGTCGCTCAAAAATGGTTAAAAATGCAAAAATTTTCAAATGCCCTTTTTACGTGCTGAACTCTTTCGTTTTTTGTATTGGAATCCAAATAAAGTGATACTTTTAGTCAAACTTTAGTGGAAATTGTGATGCTGACCCCAATATGCCACATTGATGGGTTTAATACAAGTGCCCGAGCTAGGGTTAGGGTTAGGGCTTGAATGAGAAGCAGACATTTTCTGATGCCTTTGCTGTGCTTTTGGAGGCAGTTGAAATGCAGGAAAAGTGTTGTTTTGTTGTTTCCTTGACGACAACTTTTGGCCCACATTTTCGATTTTTGCTAAGCCGCGCGGCTGTCGCTCAAAAATGGTTAAAAATGCAAAAATTTTCAAATGCCCTTTTTACGTGCTGAACTCTTTCGTTTTTTGTATTGGAATCCAAATAAAGTAATACTTTTAGCCAAACTTTAGTGGAAATTGTGATGCTGACCTCAATATGCCACAAATCATGCTTATTTCATGCAGAATTCCAGCTGCAGTTTACCCAACGCGAAATACTGGAAATGTCAAGCAGATTCAGTGCAGATGCACTGAAGATGCTTTAAAGCATTACATTAAATGTTTCTGATGAGTTTGGAGTCATTTGGGTAACTTTTGGACCACAGCACATGAAGGCAAGTTTTTTGATGTGTTTAATACAAGTGCCCGAGCTAGGGTTAGGGTAGGGCTTGAATGAGAAGCAGACATTTTCTGATGCCTTTGCTGTGCTTTGGGAGGCAGTTGAAATGCAGGAAAAGTGTTGTTTTGTTGTTTCCATGACGTCAACTTTTGGCCCACATTTGCGATTTTTGCTAATCCGCGCGGCTGTCGCTCAAAAATGGTTAAAATTGCACAAATTTTCAAATTCCCTTTTTACGTGCTGAACTCTTTCGTTTTTTGTATTGGAATCCAAATAAAGTGATACTTTTAGCCAAACTTTAGTGGAAATTGTGGTGCTGACCCCAATATGCCACATTGATGGGTTTAATACAAGTGCCCGAGCTAGGGTTAGGGTTAGGGCTTGAATGAGAAGCAGACATTTTCTGATGCCTTTGCTGTGCTTTTGGAGGCAGTTGAAATGCAGGAAAAGTGTTGTTTTTTTGTTTCCTGGACGACAACTTTTGGCCCACATTTTCGATTTTTGCTAATTTTTTGCTATTTTTGCTATTTTGCTATTTTTGCGGCTGTCGCTCAAAAATGGTTAAAAATACAAAAATTTTCAAATGCCCTTTTTACGTGCTGAACTCTTTCGTTTTTTGTATTGGAATCCAAATAAAGTGATACTTTTAGCCAAACTTTAGTGGAAATTGTGATGCTGACCCCAATATGCCACAAATCATGCTTATTTCATGCAGAATTCCAGCTGCAGTTTACCCAACGAGAAATACTGGAAATGTCAAGCAGATTCAGTGCAGATGCACTGAAGATGCTTTAAAGCATTACATTAAATGTTTCTGATGAGTTTGGAGTCATTTGGGTAACTTTTGGAACACAGCACGTGAAGGCAAGGTTTTTGATGGGTTTAATACAAGTGCCCGAGCTAGGGTTAGGGTTAGGGCTTGAATGAGAAGCAGACATATTCTGATGCCTTTGCTGTGCTTTTGGAGGCAGTTGAAATGCAGGAAAGTGTTGTTTTGTTGTTTCCATGACGACAACTTTTGGCCCACATTTGCGATTTTTGCTAAGCCGCGCGGCTGTCGATCAAAAATGGTTAAAAATGCACAAATTTTCAAATGCCCTTTTTACGTGCTGAACTCTTTCGTTTTTTGTATTGGAATCCAAAGAAAGTTATACTTTTAGCCAAACTTTAGTGGAAATTGTGGTGCTGACCCCAATATGCCACATTGATGGGTTTAATACAAGTGCCCGAGCTAGGGTTTGGGTTAGGGCTTGAATGAGAAGCAGACATATTCTGATGCATTTGCTGTGCTTTTGGAGGCAGTTGAAATGCAGGAAAAGTGTTGTTTTGTTGTTTCAATGACGACAACTTTTGGCCCACATTTGCGATTTTTGCTAAGCCGCGCGGCTGTCGCTCAAAAATGGTTAAAAATGCACAAATTTTCAAATGCCCTTTTTACGTGCTGAACTCTTTCGTTTTTTGTATTGGAATCCAAATAAAGTGATACTTTTAGCCAAACTTTAGTGGAAATTGTGATGCTGACCCCAAAATGCCACAAATCATGCTAATTTCATGCAGAATTCCAGCTGTAGTTTACCCAATGAGAAATACTGGAAATGTCAAGCTGATTCAGTGCAGATGCACTGAAGATGCTTTTAAGCATTACATTAAATGTTTCTGATGAGTTTGGAGTCATTTGGGTAACTTTTGGAACACAGCACGTGAAGGCAAGGTTTTTGATGGGTTTAATACAAGTGCCCGAGCTAGGGTTAGGGTTAGGGCTTGAATGAGAAGCAGACATTTTCTGATGCCTTTGCTGTGCTTTTGGAGGCAGTTGAAATGCAGGAAAAGTGTTGTTTTGTTGTTTCCTTGACGTCAACTTTTGGCCCACATTTGCGATTTTTGCTAAGCCGCGCGGCTGTCGCTCAAAAATGGTTAAAAATGCAAAAATTTTCAAATGCCCTTTTTACGTGCTGAACTCTTTCGTTTTTTGTATTGGAATCCAAATAAAATGATACTTTTAGCCAAACTTTAGTGGAAATTGTGATGCTGACCCCAATATTCCACATTGATGGGATTAATACAAGTGCCGGAGCTTGGTTTAGGGTTAGGGCTTGAATGAGAAGCAGACATTTTCTGATGCCTTTGCTGTGCTTTTGGAGGCAGTTGAAATGCAGGAAAAGTGTTGTTTTGTTGTTTCCTTGACGACAACTTTTGGCCCACATTTTCGATTTTTGCTAAGCCGCGCGGCTGTCGCTCAAAAATGGTTAAAAATGCAAAAATTTTCAAATGCCCTTTTTACGTGCTGAACTCTTTCGTTTTTTGTATTGGAATCCAAATAAAGTGATACTTTTAGTCAAACTTTAGTGGAAATTGTGATGCTGACCCCTATATGCCACATTGATGGGTTTAATACAAGTGCCCGAGCTAGGGTTAGGGTTAGGGCTTGAATGAGAAGCAGACATTTTCTGATGCCTTTGCTGTGCTTTTGGAGGCAGTTGAAATGCAGGAAAAGTGTTGTTTTGTTGTTTCCTTGACGACAACTTTTGGCCCACATTTTCGATTTTTGCTAAGCCGCGCGGCTGTCGCTCAAAAATGGTTAAAAATGCAAAAATTTTCAAATGCCCTTTTTACGTGCTGAACTCTTTCGTTTTTTGTATTGGAATCCAAATAAAGTGATACTTTTAGCCAAACTTTAGTGGAAATTGTGATGCTGACCCCAATATGCCACATTGATGGGTTTAATACAAGTGCCCGAGCTAGGGTTAGGGTTAGGGCTTGAATGAGAAGCAGACATTTTCTGATGCCTTTGCTGTGCTTTTGGAGGCAGTTGAAATGCAGGAAAAGTGCTGTTTTGTTGTTTCCATGACGACAACTTTTGGCCAACATTTGCGATTTTTGCTAACCCGCGCGGCTGTCGCTCAAAAATGGTTAAAAATACAAAAATTTTCAAATGCCCTTTTTACGTGCTGAACTCTTTCGTTTTTTGTATTGGAATCCAAATAAAGTGATACTTTTAGCCAAACTTTAGTGGAAATTGTGATGCTGACCCCAATATGCCACAAATCATGCTTATTTCATGCAGAATTCCAGCTGCAGTTTACCCAACGAGAAATACTGGAAATGTCAAGCAGATTCAGTGCAGATGCACTGAAGATGCTTTAAAGCATTACATTAAATGTTTCTGATGAGTTTGGAGTCATTTGGGTAACTTTTGGAACACAGCACGTGAAGGCAAGGTTTTTGATGGGTTAAATACAAGTGCCCGAGCTAGGGTTAGGTTAGGGCTTGAATGAGAAGCAGACATTTTCTGATGCCTTTGCTGTGCTTTTGGAGGCAGTTGAAATGCAGGAAAAGTGTTGTTTTATTGTTTCCTTGACGTCAACTTTTGGCCCACATTTGCGATTTTTGCTAAGCCGCGCGGCTGTAGCTCAAAAATGGTTAAAAATGCAATAATTTTCAAATGCCCTTTTTACGTGCTGAACTCTTTCGTTTTTTGTATTGGAATCCAAATAAAATGATACTTTTAGCCAAACTTTAGTGGAAATTGTGATGCTGACCCCAATATTCCACATTGATGGGATTAATACAAGTGCCGGAGCTAGGGTTAGGGTTAGGGCTTGAATGAGAAGCAGACATTTTCTGATGCCTTTGCTGTGCTTTTGGAGGCAGTTGAAATGCAGGAAAAGTGTTGTTTTGTTGTTTCCTTGACGACAACTTTTGGCCCACATTTTCGATTTTTGCTAAGCCGCGCGGCTGTCGCTCAAAAATGGTTAAAAATGCAAAAATTTTCAAATGCCCTTTTTACGTGCTGAACTCTTTCGTTTTTTGTATTGGAATCCAAATAAAGTGATACTTTTAGCCAAACTTTAGTGGAAATTGTGATGCTGACCCCAATATGCCACAAATCATGCTTATTTCATGCAGAATTCCAGCTGCAGTTTACCCAATGAGAAATACTGGAAATGTCAAGCTGATTCAGTGCAGATGCACTGAAGATGCTTTTAAGCATTACATTAAATGTTTCTGATGAGTTTGGAGTCATTTGGGTAACTTTTGGAACACAGCACGTGAAGGCAAGGTTTTTGATGGGTTTAATACAAGTGCCCGAGCTAGGGTTTGGGTTAGGGCTTGAATGAGAAGCAGACATTTTCTGATGCCTTTGCTGTGCTTTTGGAGGCAGTTGAAATGCAGGAAAAGTGTTGTTTTGTTGTTTCCATGACGTCAACTTTTGGCCCACATTTGCGATTTTTGCTAAGCCGCGCGGCTGTCGCTCAAAAATGGTTAAAAATGCAAAAATTTTCAAATGCCCTTTTTACGTGCTGAACTCTCGTTTTTTGTATTGGAATCCAAATAAAGTGATACTTTTAGCCAAACTTTAGTGGAAATTGTGGTGCTGACCCCAATATGCCACATTGATGGGTTTAATACAAGTGCCCGAGCTAGGGTTAGGGTTAGGGCTTGAATGAGAAGCAGACATTTTCTGATGCCTTTGCTGTGCTTTTGGTGGCAGTTGAAATGCAGGAAAAGTGTTGTTTTGTTGTTTCCTTGACGACAACTTTTGGCCCACATTTTCGATTTTTGCTAAGCCGCGCGGCTGTCGCTCAAAAATGGTTAAAAATGCAAAAATTTTCAAATGCCCTTTTTACGTGCTGAACTCTTTCGTTTTTTGTATTGGAATCCAAATAAAGTGATACTTTTAGCCAAACTTTAGTGGAAATTGTGATGCTGACCCCAATATGCCACAAATCATGCTTATTTCACGCAGAATTCCAGCCGCAGTTGACCCAACGAGAAATACTGGAAATGTCAAGCAGATTCAGTGCAGATGCACTGAAGGTGCTTTAAAGCATTACATTAAATGTTTCTGATGAGTTTGGAGTCATTTGGGTAACTTTTGGAAAACAGCACGTGAAGGCAAGGTTTTTGATGGGTTTAATACAAGTGCCCGAGCTAGGGTTAGGGTTAGGGCTTGAATGAGAAGCAGACATTTTCTGATGCCTTTGCTGTGCTTTTGGAGGCAGTTGAAATGCAGGAAAAGTGTGGTTTTGTTGTTTCCTTGACGACAACTTTTGGCCCACATTTGCGATTTTTGCTAAGCCGCGCGGCTGTCGCTCAAAAAGGGTTAAAAATGCAAAAATTTTCAAATGCACTTTTTACGTGCTAAACTCTTTCGTTTTTTGTATTGGAATCCAAATAAAGTGATACTTTTAGCCAAACTTTAGTGGAAATTGTGATGCTGACCCCAATATGCGACAAATTATGCTTATTTCACGCAGAATTCCAGCTGCAGTTGACCCAACGAGAAATACTGGAAATGTCAAGCAGATTCAGTGCACATGCACTGAAGGTGCTTTAAAGCATTACATTAAATGTTTCTGATGAGTTTGGAGTCATTTGGGTAACTTTTGGAACACAGCACGTGAAGGCAAGGTTTTTGATGGGTTTCATACAAGTGCCCGAGCTAGGGTTAGGGTTAGGGCTTGAATGAGAAGCAGACATTTTCTGATGCCTTTGCTGTGCTTTTGGAGGCTGTTGAAATGCAGGAAAAGTGTTGTTTTGTTGTTTCCTTGACGACAACTTTTGGCCCACATTTGCGATTTTTGCTAAGCCGCGCGGCTGTCGCTCAAAAATGGTTAAAAATGCAAAAATTTTCAAATGCCCTTTTTACGTGCTAAACTCTTTCGTTTTTTGTATTGGAATCCAAATAAAGTGATACTTTTAGCCAAACTTTAGTGGAAATTGTGATGCTGACCCCAATATGCGACAAATTATGCTTATTTCACGCAGAATTCCAGCTGCAGTTGACCCAACGAGAAATACTGGAAATGTCAAGCAGATTCAGTGCACATGCACTGAAGGTGCTTTAAAGCATTACATTAAATGTTTCTGATGAGTTTGGAGTCATTTGGGTAACTTTTGGAACACAGCACGTGAAGGCAAGGTTTTTGATGGGTTTAATACAAGTGCCCGAGCTAGGGTTATGGTTAGGGCTTGAATGAGAAGCAGACATTTTCTGATGCCTTTGTTGTGCTTTTGGAGGCAGTTGAAATGCAGGAAAAGTGTTGTTTTGTTGTTTCCTTGACGACAACTTTTGGCCCACATTTGCGATTTTTGCTAAGCCGCGCGGCTGTCGCTCAAAAAGGGTTAAAAATGCAAAAATTTTCAAATGCCCTTTTTACGTGGTAAACTCTTTCGTTTTTTGTATTGAAATCCAAATAAAGTGATACTTTTATCCAAACTTTAGTGGAAATTGTGATGCTGACCCCAATATGCCACATTGATGGGTTTAATACAAGTGCCCGAGCTAGGGTTAGGGTTAGGGCTTGAATGAGAAGCAGACATTTTCTGATGCCTTTGCTGTGCTTTTGGAGGCAGTTGAAATGCAGGAAAAGTGTGGTTTTGTTGTTTCCTTGACGACAACTTTTGGCCCACATTTGAGATTCTTGCTAAGCCGCGCGGCTGTCGCTCAAAAATGGTTAAAAATGCAAAAATTTTCAAATGCCCTTTTTTAGTGCTAAACTCTTTCGTTTTTTGTATTGGAATCCAAATAAAGTGATACTTTTAGCCAAACTTTAGTGGACATTGTGAAGCTGACCCCAATATGCCACAAATCATGCTTATTTTACGCAGAATTCCAGCCGCAGTTGACCCTACGAGAAATACTGGAAATGTCAAGCAGATTCAGTGCAGATGCACTGAAGGTGCTTTAAAGCATTACATTAAATGTTTCTGATGAGTTTGGAGTCATTTGGGTAACTTTTGGAAAACAGCACGTGAAGGCAAGGTTTTTGATGGGTTTAATACAACTGCCCGAGCTAGGGTTAGGGTTAGGGCTTGAATGAGAAGCAGACATTTTCTGATGCCTTTGCTGTGCTTTTGGAGGCAGTTGAAATGCAGGAAAAGTGTGGTTTTGTTGTTTCCTTGACGACACCTTTTGGCCCACATTTGCGATTTTTGCTAAGCCGCGCGGCTGTCGCTCAAAAAGGGTTAAAAATGCAAAAATTTTCAAATGCACTTTTACGTGCTAAACTCTTTCGTTTTTTGTATTGGAATCCAAATAAAGTGATACTTTTAGCCAAACTTTAGTGGAAATTGTGATGCTGACCCCAATATGCGACAAATTATGCTTATTTCACGCAGAATTCCAGCTGCAGTTGACCCAACGAGAAATACTGGAAATGTCAAGCAGATTCAGTGCAGATGCACTGAAGGTGCTTTAAAGCATTACATTGAATGTTTCTGATGATTTTGGAGTCATTTGGGTAACTTTTGGAACACAGTACGTGAAGGCAAGGTTTTTGATGGGTTTAATACAAGTGCCCGAGCTAGGGTTAGGGTTAGGGCTTGAATGAGAAGCAGACATTTTCTGATGCCTTTGCTGAGCTTTTGGAGGCAGTTGAAATGCAGGAAAAGTGTTGTTTTGTTGGTTCCTTGACGACAACTTTTGGCCCACATTTGCGATTTTTGCTAAGCCGCGCGGCTGTCGCTCAAAAAGGGTTAAAAATGCAAAAATTTTCAAATGCCCTTTTTACGTGCTAAACTCTTTCGTTTTTTGTATTGGAATCCAAATAAAGTGATACTTTTAGCCAAACTTTAGTGGAAATTGTGATGCTGACCCCAAAATGCGACAAATTATGCTTATTTCACGCAGAATTCCAGCTGCAGTTGACCCAACGAGAAATACTGGAAATGTCAAGCAGATTCAGTGCACATGCACTGAAGGTGCTTTAAAGCATTACATTAAATGTTTCTGATGAGTTTGGAGTCATTTGGGTAACTTTTGGAACACAGCACGTGAAGGCAAGGTTTTTGATGGGTTTCATACAAGTGCCCGAGCTAGGGTTAGGGTTAGGGCTTGAATGAGAAGCAGACATTTTCTGATGCCTTTGCTGTGCTTTTGGAGGCTGTTGAAATGCAGGAAAAGTGTTGTTTTGTTGTTTCCTTGACGACAACTTTTGGCCCACATTTGCGATTTTTGCTAAGCCGCGCGGCTGTCGCTCAAAAATGGTTAAAAATGCAAAAATTTTCAAATGCCCTTTTTACGTGCTAAACTCTTTCGTTTTTTGTATTGGAATCCAAATAAAGTGATACTTTTAGCCAAACTTTAGTGGAAATTGTGATGCTGACCCCAATATGCGACAAATTATGCTTATTTCACGCAGAATTCCAGCTGCAGTTGACCCAACGAGAAATACTGGAAATGTCAAGCAGATTCAGTGCACATGCACTGAAGGTGCTTTAAAGCATTACATTAAATGTTTCTGATGAGTTTGGAGTCATTTGGGTAACTTTTGGAACACAGCACGTGAAGGCAAGGTTTTTGATGGGTTTAATACAAGTGCCCGAGCTAGGGTTATGGTTAGGGCTTGAATGAGAAGCAGACATTTTCTGATGCCTTTGTTGTGCTTTTGGAGGCAGTTGAAATGCAGGAAAAGTGTTGTTTTGTTGTTTCCTTGACGACAACTTTTGGCCCACATTTGCGATTTTTGCTAAGCCGCGCGGCTGTCGCTCAAAAATGGTTAAAAATGCAAACATTTTCAAATGCCCTTTTTACGTGCTAAACTCTTTCATTTTTTGTATTGGAATCCAAATAAAGTGATACTTTTAGCCAAACTTTAGTGGAAATTGTGATGCTGACCCCAAAATGCCACAAATCATGCTTATTTCACGCAGAATTCCAGCTGCAGTTGACCCAACGAGAAATACTGGAAATGTCAAGCAGATTCAGTGCACATGCACTGAAGGTGCTTTAAAGCATTACATTAAATGTTTCTGATGAGTTTGGAGTCATTTGGGTAACTTTTGGAACACAGTACGTGAAGGCAAGGTTTTTGATGGGTTTAATACAAGTGCCCGAGCTAGGGTTAGGGTTAGGGCTTGAATGAGAAGCAGACATTTTCTGATGCCTTTGCTGTGCTTTTGGAGGCAGTTGAAATGCAGGAAAAGTGTTGTTTTGTTGTTTCCTTGACGACAACTTTTGGCCCACATTTGAGATTCTTGCTAAGCCGCGCGGCTGTCGCTCAAAAATGGTTAAAAATGCAAAAATTTTCAAATGCCCTTTTTACGAGCTAAACTCTTTCGTTTTTTGTATTGGAATCCAAATAAAGTGATACTTTTAGCCAAACTTTAGTGGAAATTGTGATGCTGACCCCAAAATGCCACAAATCATGCTTATTTCACGCAGAATTCCAGCTGCAGTTGACCCAACGAGAAATACTGGAAATATCAAGCAGATTCAGTGCACATGCACTGAAGGTGCTTTAAAGCATTACATTAAATGTTTCTGATGAGTTTGGAGTCATTTGGGTAACTTTGGAACACAGCACGTGAAGGCAAGGTTTTTGATGGGTTTCATACAAGTGCCCGAGCTAGGGTTAGGGTTAGGGCTTGAATGAGAAGCAGACATTTTCTGATGCCTTTGCTGTGCTTTTGGAGGCTGTTGAAATGCAGGAAAAGTGTTGTTTTGTTGTTTCCTTGACGACAACTTTTGGCCCACATTTGCGATTTTTGCTAAGCCGCGCGGCTGTCGCTCAAAAATGGTTAAAAATGCAAAAATTTTCAAATGCCCTTTTTACGTGCTAAACTCTTTCGTTTTTTGTATTGGAATCCAAATAAAGTGATACTTTTAGCCAAACTTTAGTGGAAATTGTGATGCTGACCCCAATATGCGACAAATTATGCTTATTTCACGCAGAATTCCAGCTGCAGTTGACCCAACGAGAAATACTGGAAATGTCAAGCAGATTCAGTGCACATGCACTGAAGGTGCTTTAAAGCATTACATTAAATGTTTCTGATGAGTTTGGAGTCATTTGGGTAACTTTTGGAACACAGCACGTGAAGGCAAGGTTTTTGATGGGTTTAATACAAGTGCCCGAGCTAGGGTTATGGTTAGGGCTTGAATGAGAAGCAGACATTTTCTGATGCCTTTGTTGTGCTTTTGGAGGCAGTTGAAATGCAGGAAAAGTGTTGTTTTGTTGTTTCCTTGACGACAACTTTTGGCCCACATTTGCGATTTTTGCTAAGCCGCGCGGCTGTCGCTCAAAAATGGTTAAAAATGCAAACATTTTCAAATGCCCTTTTTACGTGCTAAACTCTTTCATTTTTTGTATTGGAATCCAAATAAAGTGATACTTTTAGCCAAACTTTAGTGGAAATTGTGATGCTGACCCCAAAATGCCACAAATCATGCTTATTTCACGCAGAATTCCAGCTGCAGTTGACCCAACGAGAAATACTGGAAATGTCAAGCAGATTCAGTGCACATGCACTGAAGGTGCTTTAAAGCATTACATTAAATGTTTCTGATGAGTTTGGAGTCATTTGGGTAACTTTGGAACACAGCACGTGAAGGCAAGGTTTTTGATGGGTTTCATACAAGTGCCCGAGCTAGGGTTAGGGTTAGGGCTTGAATGAGAAGCAGACATTTTCTGATGCCTTTGCTGTGCTTTTGGAGGCTGTTGAAATGCAGGAAAAGTGTTGTTTTGTTGTTTCCTTGACGACAACTTTTGGCCCACATTTGCGATTTTTGCTAAGCCGCGCGGCTGTCGCTCAAAAAGGGTTAAAAATGCAAAAATTTTCAAATGCCCTTTTTACGTGGTAAACTCTTTCGTTTTTTGTATTGAAATCCAAATAAAGTGATACTTTTATCCAAACTTTAGTGGAAATTGTGATGCTGACCCCAATATGCCACATTGATGGGTTTAATACAAGTGCCCGAGCTAGGGTTAGGGTTAGGGCTTGAATGAGAAGCAGACATTTTCTGATGCCTTTGCTGTGCTTTTGGAGGCAGTTGAAATGCAGGAAAAGTGTTGTTTTGTTGTTTCCTTGACGACAACTTTTGGCCCACATTTGAGATTCTTGCTAAGCCGCGCGGCTGTCGCTCAAAAATGGTTAAAAATGCAAAAATTTTCAAATGCCCTTTTTACGTGCTAAACTCTTTCGTTTTTTGTATTGGAATCCAAATAAAGTGATACTTTTAGCCAAACTTTAGTGGAAATTGTGATGCTGACCCCAAAATGCCACAAATCATGCTTATTTCACGCAGAATTCCAGCTGCAGTTGACCCAACGAGAAATACTGGAAATGTCAAGCAGATTCAGTGCAGATGCACTGAAGGTGCTTTAAAACATTACATTAAATGTTTCTGATGAGTTTGGAGTCATTTGGGTAACTTTTGGAACACAGCACGTGAAGGCAAGGTTTTTCATGGGTTTAATACAAATGCCCGAGCTAGGGTTAGGGTTAGGGCTTGAATGAGAAGCAGACATTTTCTGATGCCTTTGCTGTGCTTTTGGAGGCAGTTGAAATGCAGGAAAAGTGTGGTTTTGTTGTTTCCTTGACGACAACTTTTGGCCCACATTTGAGATTCTTGCTAAGCCGCGCGGCTGTCGCTCAAAAATGGTTAAAAATGCAAAAATTTTCAAATGCCCTTTTTACGTGCTAAACTCTTTCGTTTTTTGTATTGGAATCCAAATAAAGTGATACTTTTAGCCAAACTTTAGTGGACATTGTGAAGCTGACCCCAATATGCCACAAATCATGCTTATTTCACGCAGAATTCCAGCCGCAGTTGACCCAACGAGAAATACTGGAAATGTCAAGCAGATTCAGTGCAGATGCACTGAAGGTGCTTTAAAGCATTACATTAAATGTTTCTGATGAGTTTGGAGTCATTTGGGTAACTTTTGGAAAACAGCACGTGAAGGCAAGGTTTTTGATGGGTTTAATACAAGTGCCCGAGCTAGGGTTAGGGTTAGGGCTTGAATGAGAAGCAGACATTTTCTGATGCCTTTGCTGTGCTTTTGGAGGCAGTTGAAATGCAGGAAAAGTGTGGTTTTGTTGTTTCCTTGACGACAACTTTTGGCCCACATTTGCGATTTTTGCTAAGCCGCGCGGCTGTCGCTCATAAAGGGTTAAAAATGCAAAAATTTTCAAATGCACTTTTTACGTACTAAACTCTTTCGTTTTTTGTATTGGAATCCAAATAAAGATATACTTTTAGCTAAACTTTAGTGGAAATTGTGATGCTGACCCCAATATGCGACAAATTATGCTTATTTCACGCAGAATTCCAGCTGCAGTTGACCCAACGAGAAATACTGGAAATGTCAAGCAGATTCAGTGCAGATGCACTGAAGGTGCTTTAAAGCATTACATTGAATGTTTCTGATGATTTTGGAGTCATTTGGGTAACTTTTGGAACACAGTACGTGAAGGCAAGGTTTTTGATGGGTTTAATACAAGTGCCCGAGCTAGGGTTAGGGTTAGGGCTTGAATGAGAAGCAGACATTTTCTGATGCCTTTGCTGTGCTTTTGGAGGCAGTTGAAATGCAGGAAAAGTGTTGTTTTGTTGGTTCCTTGACGACAACTTTTGGCCCACATTTGCGATTTTTGCTAAGCCGCGCGGCTGTCGCTCAAAAAGGGTTAAAAATGCAAAAATTTTCAAATGCCCTTTTTACGTGCTAAACTCTTTCGTTTTTTGTATTGGAATCCAAATAAAGTGATACTTTTAGCCAAACTTTAGTGGAAATTGTGATGCTGACCCCAATATGCGACAAATTATGCTTATTTCACGCAGAATTCCAGCTGCAGTTGACCCAACGAGAAATACTGGAAATGTCAAGCAGATTCAGTGCACATGCACTGAAGGTGCTTTAAAGCATTACATTAAATGTTTCTGATGAGTTTGGAGTCATTTGGTTAACTTTTGGAACACAGCACGTGAAGGCAAGGTTTTTGATGGGTTTCATACAAGTGCCCGAGCTAGGGTTATGGTTAGGGCTTGAATGAGAAGCAGACATTTTCTGATGCCTTTGTTGTGCTTTTGGAGGCAGTTGAAATGCAGGAAAAGTGTTGTTTTGTTGTTTCCTTGACGACAACTTTTGGCCCACATTTGCGATTTTTGCTAAGCCGCGCGGCTGTCGCTCAAAAAGGGTTAAAAATGCAAAAATTTTCAAATGCCCTTTTTACGTGCTAAACTCTTTCGTTTTTTGTATTGGAATCCAAATAAAGTGATACTTTTAGCCAAACTTTAGTGGAAATTGTGATGCTGACCCCAAAATGCCACAAATCATGCTTATTTCACGCAGAATTCCAGCTGCAGTTGACCCAACGAGAAATACTGGAAATGTCAAGCAGATTCAGTGCACATGCACTGAAGGTGCTTTAAAGCATTACATTAAATGTTTCTGATGAGTTTGGAGTCATTTGGGTAACTTTGGAACACAGCACGTGAAGGCAAGGTTTTTGATGGGTTTCATACAAGTGCCCGAGCTAGGGTTAGGGTTAGGGCTTGAATGAGAAGCAGACATTTTCTGATGCCTTTGCTGTGCTTTTGGAGGCAGTTGAAATGCAGGAAAAGTGTTGTTTTGTTGTTTCCTTGACGACAACTTTTGGCCCACATTTGAGATTCTTGCTAAGCCTATCTTGCTAAGGCTATCGCTCAAAAATGGTTAAAAATGCAAAAATTTTCAAATGCCCTTTTTACGTGCTAAACTCTTTCATTTTTTGTATTGGAATCCAAATAAAGTGATACTTTTAGCCAAACTTTAGTGGAAATTGTGATGCTGACCCCAATATGCCACAAATTATGCTTATTTCACGCAGAATTCCAGCTGCAGTTGACCCAACGAGAAATACTGGAAATGTCAAGCAGATTCAGTGCAGATGCACTGAAGGTGCTTTAAAACATTACATTAAATGTTTCTGATGAGTTTGGAGTCATTTGGGTAACTTTTGGAACACAGCACGTGAAGGCAAGGTTTTTCATGGGTTTAATACAAGTGCCCGAGCTAGGGTTAGGGTTAGGGCTTGAATGAGAAGCAGACATTTTCTGATGCCTTTGCTGTGCTTTTGGAGGCAGTTGAAATGCAGGAAAAGTGTGGTTTTGTTGTTTCCTTGACGACAACTTTTGGCCCACATTTGAGATTCTTGCTAAGCCGCGCGGCTGTCGCTCAAAAATGGTTAAAAATGCAAAAATTTTCAAATGCCCTTTTTACGTGCTAAACTCTTTCGTTTTTTGTATTGGAATCCAAATAAAGTGATACTTTTAGCCAAACTTTAGTGGACATTGTGAAGCTGACCCCAATATGCCACAAATCATGCTTATTTCACGCAGAATTCCAGCCACAGTTGACCCAACGAGAAATACTGGAAATGTCAAGCAGATTCAGTGCAGATGCACTGAAGGTGCTTTAAAGCATTACATTAAATGTTTCTGATGAGTTTGGAGTCATTTGGGTAACTTTTGGAAAACAGCACGTGAAGGCAAGGTTTTTGATGGGTTTAATACAAGTGCCCGAGCTAGGGTTAGGGTTAGGGCTTGAATGAGAAGCAGACATTTTCTGATGCCTTTGCTGTGCTTTTGGAGGCAGTTGAAATGCAGGAAAAGTGTGGTTTTGTTGGTTCCTTGACGACAACTTTTGGCCCACATTTGCGATTTTTGCTAAGCCGCGCGGCTGTCGCTCAAAAAGGGTTAAAAATGCAAAAATTTTCAAATGCACTTTTTACGTGCTAAACTCTTTCGTTTTTTGTATTGGAATCCAAATAAAGTGATACTTTTAGCCAAACTTTAGTGGAAATTGTGATGCTGACCCCAATATGCGACAAATTATGCTTATTTCACGCAGAATTCCAGCTGCAGTTGACCCAACGAGAAATACTGGAAATGTCAAGCAGATTCAGTGCAGATGCACTGAAGGTGCTTTAAAGCATTACATTGAATGTTTCTGATGATTTTGGAGTCATTTGGGTAACTTTTGGAACACAGCACGTGAAGCCAAGGTTTTTGATGGGTTTAATACAAGTGCCCGAGCTAGGGTTATGGTTAGGGCTTGAATGAGAAGCAGACATTTTCTGATGCCTTTGTTGTGCTTTTGGAGGCAGTTGAAATGCAGGAAAAGTGTTGTTTTGTTGTTTCCTTGACGACAACTTTTGGCCCACATTTGCGATTTTTGCTAAGCCGCGCGGCTGTCGCTCAAAAATGGTTAAAAATGCAAAAATTTTCAAATGCCCTTTTTACATGCTAAACTCTTTCGTTTTTTGTATTGGAATCCAAATAAAGTGATACTTTTAGCCAAACTTTAGTGGAAATTGTGATGCTGACCCCAAAATGCCACAAATCATGCTTATTTCACGCAGAATTCCAGCTGCAGTTGACCCAACGAGAAATACTGGAAATGTCAAGCAGATTCAGTGCACATGCACTGAAGGTGCTTTAAAGCATTACATTAAATGTTTCTGATGAGTTTGGAGTCATTTGGGTAACTTTGGAACACAGCACGTGAAGGCAAGGTTTTTGATGGGTTTCATACAAGTGCCCGAGCTAGGGTTAGGGTTAGGGCTTGAATGAGAAGAAGACATTTTCTGATGCCTTTGCTGTGCTTTTGGAGGCTGTTGAAATGCAGGAAAAGTGTTGTTTTGTTGTTTCCTTGACGACAACTTTTGGCCCACATTTGCGATTTTTGCTAAGCCGCGCGGCTGTCGCTCAAAAAGGGTTAAAAATGCAAAAATTTTCAAATGCCGTTTTTATGTGCTAAACTCTTTCGTTTTTTGTATTGGAATCCAAATAAAGTGATACTTTTATCCAAACTTTAGTGGAAATTGTGATGCTGACCCCAATATGCCACATTGATGGGTTTAATACAAGTGCCCGAGCTAGGGTTAGGGTTAGGGCTTGAATGAGAAGCAGACATTTTCTGATGCCTTTGCTGTGCTTTTGGAGGCAGTTGAAATGCAGGAAAAGTGTTGTTTTGTTGTTTCCTTGACGACAACTTTTGGCCCACATTTGAGATTCTTGCTAAGCCGCGCGGCTGTCGCTCAAAAATGGTTAAAAATGCAAAAAATTTTCAAATGCCCTTTTTACGTGCTAAACTCTTTCGTTTTTTGTATTGGAATCCAAATAAAGTGATACTTTTAGCCAAACTTTAGTGGACAATGTGAAGCTGACCCCAATATGCCACAAATCATGCTTATTTCACGTAGAATTCCAGCCGCAGTTGACCCAACGAGAAATACTGGAAATGTCAAGCAGATTCAGTGCAGATGCACTGAAGGTGCTTTAAAGCATTACATTAAATGTTTCTGATGAGTTTGGAGTCATTTGGGTAACTTTTGGAAAACAGCACGTGAAGGCAAGGTTTTTGATGGGTTTAATACAAGTGCCCGAGCTAGGGTTAGGGTTAGGGCTTGAATGAGAAGCAGACATTTTCTGATGCCTTTGCTGTGCTTTTGGAGGCAGTTGAAATGCAGGAAAAGTGTTGTTTTGTTGGTTCCTTGACGACAACTTTTGGCCCACATTTGCGATTTTTGCTAAGCCGCGCGGCTGTCGCTCAAAAAGGGTTAAAAATGCAAAAATTTTCAAATGCCCTTTTTACGTGCTAAACTCTTTCGTTTTTTGTATTGGAATCCAAATAAAGTGATACTTTTAGCCAAACTTTAGTGGAAATTGTGATGCTGACCCCAATATGCGACAAATTATGCTTATTTCACGCAGAATTCCAGCTGCAGTTGACCCAACGAGAAATACTGGAAATGTCAAGCAGATTCAGTGCACATGCACTGAAGGTGCTTTAAAGCATTACATTAAATGTTTCTGATGAGTTTGGAGTCATTTGGTTAACTTTTGGAACACAGCACGTGAAGGCAAGGTTTTTGATGGGTTTCATACAAGTGCCCGAGCTAGGGTTATGGTTAGGGCTTGAATGAGAAGCAGACATTTTCTGATGCCTTTGTTGTGCTTTTGGAGGCAGTTGAAATGCAGGAAAAGTGTTGTTTTGTTGTTTCCTTGACGACAACTTTTGGCCCACATTTGCGATTTTTGCTAAGCCGCGCGGCTGTCGCTCAAAAAGGGTTAAAAATGCAAAAATTTTCAAATGCCCTTTTTACGTGCTAAACTCTTTCGTTTTTTGTATTGGAATCCAAATAAAGTGATACTTTTAGCCAAACTTTAGTGGAAATTGTGATGCTGACCCCAAAATGCCACAAATCATGCTTATTTCACGCAGAATTCCAGCTGCAGTTGACCCAACGAGAAATACTGGAAATGTCAAGCAGATTCAGTGCACATGCACTGAAGGTGCTTTAAAGCATTACATTAAATGTTTCTGATGAGTTTGGAGTCATTTGGGTAACTTTGGAACACAGCACGTGAAGGCAAGGTTTTTGATGGGTTTCATACAAGTGCCCGAGCTAGGGTTAGGGTTAGGGCTTGAATGAGAAGCAGACATTTTCTGATGCCTTTGCTGTGCTTTTGGAGGCAGTTGAAATGCAGGAAAAGTGTTGTTTTGTTGTTTCCTTGACGACAACTTTTGGCCCACATTTGAGATTCTTGCTAAGCCTATCTTGCTAAGGCTATCGCTCAAAAATGGTTAAAAATGCAAAAATTTTCAAATGCCCTTTTTACGTGCTAAACTCTTTCATTTTTTGTATTGGAATCCAAATAAAGTGATACTTTTAGCCAAACTTTAGTGGAAATTGTGATGCTGACCCCAATATGCCACAAATTATGCTTATTTCACGCAGAATTCCAGCTGCAGTTGACCCAACGAGAAATACTGGAAATGTCAAGCAGATTCAGTGCAGATGCACTGAAGGTGCTTTAAAACATTACATTAAATGTTTCTGATGAGTTTGGAGTCATTTGGGTAACTTTTGGAACACAGCACGTGAAGGCAAGGTTTTTCATGGGTTTAATACAAGTGCCCGAGCTAGGGTTAGGGTTAGGGCTTGAATGAGAAGCAGACATTTTCTGATGCCTTTGCTGTGCTTTTGGAGGCAGTTGAAATGCAGGAAAAGTGTGGTTTTGTTGTTTCCTTGACGACAACTTTTGGCCCACATTTGAGATTCTTGCTAAGCCGCGCGGCTGTCGCTCAAAAATGGTTAAAAATGCAAAAATTTTCAAATGCCCTTTTTACGTGCTAAACTCTTTCGTTTTTTGTATTGGAATCCAAATAAAGTGATACTTTTAGCCAAACTTTAGTGGACATTGTGAAGCTGACCCCAATATGCCACAAATCATGCTTATTTCACGCAGAATTCCAGCCACAGTTGACCCAACGAGAAATACTGGAAATGTCAAGCAGATTCAGTGCAGATGCACTGAAGGTGCTTTAAAGCATTACATTAAATGTTTCTGATGAGTTTGGAGTCATTTGGGTAACTTTTGGAAAACAGCACGTGAAGGCAAGGTTTTTGATGGGTTTAATACAAGTGCCCGAGCTAGGGTTAGGGTTAGGGCTTGAATGAGAAGCAGACATTTTCTGATGCCTTTGCTGTGCTTTTGGAGGCAGTTGAAATGCAGGAAAAGTGTGGTTTTGTTGGTTCCTTGACGACAACTTTTGGCCCACATTTGCGATTTTTGCTAAGCCGCGCGGCTGTCGCTCAAAAAGGGTTAAAAATGCAAAAATTTTCAAATGCACTTTTTACGTGCTAAACTCTTTCGTTTTTTGTATTGGAATCCAAATAAAGTGATACTTTTAGCCAAACTTTAGTGGAAATTGTGATGCTGACCCCAATATGCGACAAATTATGCTTATTTCACGCAGAATTCCAGCTGCAGTTGACCCAACGAGAAATACTGGAAATGTCAAGCAGATTCAGTGCAGATGCACTGAAGGTGCTTTAAAGCATTACATTGAATGTTTCTGATGATTTTGGAGTCATTTGGGTAACTTTTGGAACACAGCACGTGAAGCCAAGGTTTTTGATGGGTTTAATACAAGTGCCCGAGCTAGGGTTATGGTTAGGGCTTGAATGAGAAGCAGACATTTTCTGATGCCTTTGTTGTGCTTTTGGAGGCAGTTGAAATGCAGGAAAAGTGTTGTTTTGTTGTTTCCTTGACGACAACTTTTGGCCCACATTTGCGATTTTTGCTAAGCCGCGCGGCTGTCGCTCAAAAATGGTTAAAAATGCAAAAATTTTCAAATGCCCTTTTTACATGCTAAACTCTTTCGTTTTTTGTATTGGAATCCAAATAAAGTGATACTTTTAGCCAAACTTTAGTGGAAATTGTGATGCTGACCCCAAAATGCCACAAATCATGCTTATTTCACGCAGAATTCCAGCTGCAGTTGACCCAACGAGAAATACTGGAAATGTCAAGCAGATTCAGTGCACATGCACTGAAGGTGCTTTAAAGCATTACATTAAATGTTTCTGATGAGTTTGGAGTCATTTGGGTAACTTTGGAACACAGCACGTGAAGGCAAGGTTTTTGATGGGTTTCATACAAGTGCCCGAGCTAGGGTTAGGGTTAGGGCTTGAATGAGAAGAAGACATTTTCTGATGCCTTTGCTGTGCTTTTGGAGGCTGTTGAAATGCAGGAAAAGTGTTGTTTTGTTGTTTCCTTGACGACAACTTTTGGCCCACATTTGCGATTTTTGCTAAGCCGCGCGGCTGTCGCTCAAAAAGGGTTAAAAATGCAAAAATTTTCAAATGCCGTTTTTATGTGCTAAACTCTTTCGTTTTTTGTATTGGAATCCAAATAAAGTGATACTTTTATCCAAACTTTAGTGGAAATTGTGATGCTGACCCCAATATGCCACATTGATGGGTTTAATACAAGTGCCCGAGCTAGGGTTAGGGTTAGTGCTTGAATGAGAAGCAGACATTTTCTGATGCCTTTGCTGTGCTTTTGGAGGCAGTTGAAATGCAGGAAAAGTGTTGTTTTGTTGTTTCCTTGACGACAACTTTTGGCCCACATTTGAGATTCTTGCTAAGCCGCGCGGCTGTCGCTCAAAAATGGTTAAAAATGCAAAAAATTTTCAAATGCCCTTTTTACGTGCTAAACTCTTTCGTTTTTTGTATTGGAATCCAAATAAAGTGATACTTTTAGCCAAACTTTAGTGGACAATGTGAAGCTGACCCCAATATGCCACAAATCATGCTTATTTCACGTAGAATTCCAGCCGCAGTTGACCCAACGAGAAATACTGGAAATGTCAAGCAGATTCAGTGCAGATGCACTGAAGGTGCTTTAAAGCATTACATTAAATGTTTCTGATGAGTTTGGAGTCATTTGGGTAACTTTTGGAAAACAGCACGTGAAGGCAAGGTTTTTGATGGGTTTAATACAAGTGCCCGAGCTAGGGTTAGGGTTAGGGCTTGAATGAGAAGCAGACATTTTCTGATGCCTTTGCTGTGCTTTTGGAGGCAGTTGAAATGCAGGAAAAGTTTTGTTTTGTTGTTTCCTTGACGACAACTTTTGGCCCACATTTGAGATTCTTGCTAAGACGCGCGGCTGTCGCTCAAAAATGGTTAAAAATGCAAAAATTTTCAAATGCCCTTTTTACGTGCTAAACTCTTTCATTTTTTGTATTGGAATCCAAATAAAATGATACTTTTAGCCAAACTTTAGTGGAAATTGTGATGCTGACCCCAAAATGCCACAAATCATGCTTATTTCACGCAGAATTCCAGCTGCAGTTGACCCAACGAGAAATACTGGAAATGTCAAGCAGTTTCATTGCAGATGCACTGAAGGTGCTTTAAAACATTACATTAAATGTTTCTTATGAGATTGGAGTCATTTGGGTAACTTTTGGAACACAGCACGTGAAGGCAAGGTTTTTCATGGGTTTAATACAAGTGCCCGAGCTAGGGTTAGGGTTAGGGCTTGAATGAGAAGCAGACATTTTCTGATGCCTTTGCTGTGCTTTTGGAGGCAGTTGAAATGCAGGAAAAGTGTGGTTTTGTTGTTTCCTTGACGACAACTTTTGGCCCACATTTGCGATTTTTGCTAAGCCGCGCGGCTGTCGCTCAAAAATGGTTAAAAATGCAAAAAATTTCAAATGCCCTTTTTACGTGCTAAACTCTTTCGTTTTTTGTATTGGAATCCAAATAAAGTGATACTTTTAGCCAAACTTTAGTGGAAATTGTGATGCTGACCCCAATATGCCACATTGATGGGTTTAATACAAGTGCCCGAGCTAGGGTTAGGGTTAGGGCTTGAATGAGAAGCAGACATTTTCTGATGCCTTTGCTGTGCTTTTGGAGGCAGTTGAAATGCAGGAAAAGTGTTGTTTTGTTCTTTCCTTGACGACAACTTTTGGCCCACATTTGCGATTTTTGCTAAGCCGCGCGGCTGTCGCTCAAAAAGGGTTAAAAATGCAAAAATTTTCAAATGCCCTTTCTACGTGCTAAACTCTTTCGTTTTTTGTATTGGAATCCAAATAAAGTGATACTTTTATCCAAAATTTAGTGGAAATTGTGATGCTGACCCCAATATGCCACATTGATGGGTTTAATACAAGTGCCCGAGCTAGGGTTAGGGTTAGGGCTTGAATGAGAAGCAGACATTTTCTGATGCCTTTGCTGTGCTTTTGGAGGCAGTTGAAATGCAGGAAAAGTTTTGTTTTGTTGTTTCCTTGACGACAACTTTTGGCCCACATTTGAGATTCTTGCTAAGCCGCGCGGCTGTCGCTCAAAAATGGTTAAAAATGCAAAAATTTTCAAATGCCCTTTTTACGTGCTAAACTCTTTCATTTTTTGTATTGGAATCCAAATAAAATGATACTTTTAGCCAAACTTTAGTGGAAATTGTGATGCTGACCCCAAAATGCCACAAATCATGCTTATTTCACGCAGAATTCCAGCTGCAGTTGACCCAACGAGAAATACTGGAAATGTCAAGCAGTTTCATTGCAAATGCACTGAAGGTGCTTTAAAACATTACATTAAATGTTTCTGATGAGATTGGAGTCATTTGGGTAACTTTTGGAACACAGCACGTGAAGGCAAGGTTTTTCATGGGTTTAATACAAGTGCCCGAGCTAGGGTTAGGGTTAGGGCTTGAATGAGAAGCAGACATTTTCTGATGCCTTTGCTGTGCTTTTGGAGGCAGTTGAAATTTCAGGAAAAGTGTTGTTTTCTTCTTTCCTTGACGACAACTTTTGGCCCACATTTGCGATTTTTCCTAAGCCGCGCGGCTGTCGCTCAAAAATGGTTAAAAATGCAAAAAAGATCAAATGCCCTTTTTACGTGCTAAACTCTTTCATTTTTTGTATTGGAATACAAATAAAGTGATACTTTTAGCCAAACTTTAGTGGAAATTGTGATGCTGACCCCAATATGCCACATTGATGGGTTTAATACAAGTGCCCGAGCTAGGGTTAGGGTTAGGGCTTGAATGAGAAGCAGACATTTTCTGATGCCTTTGCTGTGCTTTTGGAGGCAGTTGAAATGCAGGAAAAGTGTTGTTTTGTTGTTTCCTTGACGACAACTTTTGGCCCACATTTGAGATTCTTGCTAAGCCTATCTTGCTAAGGCTATCGCTCAAAAATGGTTAAAAATGCAAAAATTTTCAAATGCCCTTTTTACGTGCTAAACTCTTTCATTTTTTGTATTGGAATCCAAATAAAGTGATACTTTTAGCCAAACTTTAGTGGAAATTGTGATGCTGACCCCAAAATGCCACAAATCATGCTTATTTCACGCAGAATTCCAGCTGCAGTTGACCCAACGAGAAATACTGGAAATGTCAAGCAGATTCAGTGCACATGCACTGAAGGTGCTTTAAAGCATTACATTAAATGTTTCTGATGAGTTTGGAGTCATTT
Organism: Lepisosteus platostomus; assembly: GCF_059453375.1. Lineage (NCBI taxonomy): Eukaryota > Metazoa > Chordata > Actinopteri > Semionotiformes > Lepisosteidae > Lepisosteus > Lepisosteus platostomus. Next base: position 12,601,046 of record NC_142622.1, read on the forward strand.
GGGTAACTTTGGAACACAGCACGTGAAGGCAAGGTTTTTGATGGGTTTCATACAAGTGCCCGAGCTAGGGTTAGGGTTAGGGCTTGAATGAGAAGCAGACATTTTCTGATGCCTTTGCTGTGCTTTTGGAGGCTGTTGTAATGCAGGAAAAGTGTTGTTTTGTTGTTTCCTTGACGACAACTTTTGGCCCACATTTGCGATTTTTGCTAAGCCGCGCGGCGGTCGCTCAAAAAGGGTTAAAAATGCAAAAATTTTCAAATGCCCTTTTTACGTGCTAAACTCTTTCGTTTTTTGTATTGGAATCCAAATAAAGTGATACTTTTAGCCAAACTTTAGTGGAAATTGTGATGCTGACCCCAAAATGCCACAAATCATGCTTATTTCACGCAGAATTCCAGCTGCAGTTGACCCAACGAGAAATACTGGAAATGTCAAGCAGATTCAGTGCAGATGCACTGAAGGTGCTTTAAAGCATTACATTAAATGTTTCTGATGAGTTTGGAGTCATTTGGGTAACTTTTGGAACACAGCACGTGAAGGCAAGGTTTTTCATGGGTTTAATACAAGTGCACGAGCTAGGGTTAGGGTTAGGGCTTGAATGAGAAGCAGACATTTTCTGATGCCTTTGCTGTGCTTTTGGAGGCAGTTGAAATGCAGGAAAAGTGTGGTTTTGTTGTTTCCTTGACGACAACTTTTGGCCCACATTTGAGATTCTTGCTAAGCCGCGCGGCTGTCGCTCAAAAATGGTTAAAAATGCAAAAATTTTCAAATGCCCTTTTTACGTGCTAAACTCTTTCGTTTTTTGTATTGGAATCCAAATAAAGTGATACTTTTAGCCAAACTTTAGTGGACATTGTGAAGCTGACCCCAATATGCCACAAATCATGCTTATTTCACGCAGAATTCCAGCCGCAGTTGACCCAACGAGAAATACTGGAAATGTCTAGCAGATTCAGTGCAGATGCACTGAAGGTGCTTTAAAGCATTACATTAAATGTTTCTGATGAGTTTGGAGTCATTTGGGTAACTTTTGGAAAACAGCACGTGAAGGCAAGGTTTTTGATGGGTTTAATACAACTGCCCGAGCTAGGGTTAGGGTTAGGGCTTGAATGAGAAGCAGACATTTTCTGATGCCTTTGCTGTGCTTTTGGAGGCAGTTGAAATGCAGGAAAAGTGTGGTTTTGTTGTTTCCTTGACGACAACTTTTGGCCCACATTTGCGATTTTTGCTAAGCCGCGCGGCTGTCGCTCAAAAAGGGTTAAAAATGCAAAAATTTTCAAATGCACTTTTTACGTGCTAAACTCTTTCGTTTTTTGTATTGGAATCCAAATAAAGTGATACTTTTAGCCAAACTTTAGTGGAAATTGTGATGCTGACCCCAATATGCGACAAATTATGCTTATTTCACGCAGAATTCCAGCTGCAGTTGACCCAACGAGAAATACTGGAAATGTCAAGCAGATTCAGTGCAGATGCACTGAAGGTGCTTTAAAGCATTACATTGAATGTTTCTGATGATTTTGGAGTCATTTGGGTAACTTTTGGAACACAGTACGTGAAGGCAAGGTTTTTGATGGGTTTAATACAAGTGCCCGAGCTAGGGTTAGGGTTAGGGCTTGAATGAGAAGCAGACATTTTCTGATGCCTTTGCTGTGCTTTTGGAGGCAGTTGAAATGCAGGAAAAGTGTTGTTTTGTTGGTTCCTTGACGACAACTTTTGGCCCACATTTGCGATTTTTGCTAAGCCCCGCGGCTGTCGCTCAAAAAGGGTTAAAAATGCAAAAATTTTCAAATGCCCTTTTTACGTGCTAAACTCTTTCGTTTTTTGTATTGGAATCCAAATAAAGTGATACTTTTAGCCAAACTTTAGTGGAAATTGTGATGCTGACCCCAATATGCGACAAATTATGCTTATTTCATGCAGAATTCCAGCTGCAGTTGACCCAACGAGAAATACTGGAAATGTCAAGCAGATTCAGTGCACATGCACTGAAGGTGCTTTAAAGCATTACATTAAATGTTTCTGATGAGTTTGGAGTCATTTGGGTAACTTTTGGAACACAGCACGTGAAGGCAAGGTTTTTGATGGGTTTCATACAAGTGCCCGAGCTAGGGTTATGGTTAGGGCTTGAATGAGAAGCAGACATTTTCTGATGCCTTTGTTGTGCTTTTGGAGGCAGTTGAAATGCAGGAAAAGTGTTGTTTTGTTGTTTCCTTGACGACAACTTTTGGCCCACATTTGCGATTTTTGCTAAGCCGCGCGGCTGTCGCTCAAAAATGGTTAAAAATGCAAAAATTTTCAAATGCCCTTTTTACGTGCTAAACTCTTTCGTTTTTTGTATTGGAATCCAAATAAAGTGATACTTTTAGCCAAACTTTAGTGGAAATTGTGATGCTGACCCCAAAATGCCACAAATCATGCTTATTTCACGCAGAATTCCAGCTGCAGTTGACCCAACGAGAAATACTGGAAATGTCAAGCAGATTCAGTGCACATGCACTGAAGGTGCTTTAAAGCATTACATTAAATGTTTCTGATGAGTTTGGAGTCATTTGGGTAACTTTGGAACACAGCACGTGAAGGCAAGGTTTTTGATGGGTTTCATACAAGTGCCCGAGCTAGGGTTAGGGTTAGGGCTTGAATGAGAAGCAGACATTTTCTGATGCCTTTGCTGTGCTTTTGGAAGCTGTTGAAATGCAGGAAAAGTGTTGTTTTGTTGTTTCCTTGACGACAACTTTTGGCCCACATTTGCGATTTTTGCTAAGCCGCGCGCGCGGCTGTCGCTCAAAAAGGGTTAAAAATGCAAAAATTTTCAAATGCCCTTTCTACGTGCTAAACTCTTTCGTTTTTTGTATTGGAATCCAAATAAAGTGATACTTTTATCCAAAATTTAGTGGAAATTGTGATGCTGACCCCAATATGCCACATTGATGGGTTTAATACAAGTGCCCGAGCTAGGGTTAGGGTTAGGGCTTGAATGAGAAGCAGACATTTTCTGATGCCTTTGCTGTGCTTTTGGAGGCAGTTGAAATGCAGGAAAAGTTTTGTTTTGTTGTTTCCTTGACGACAACTTTTGGCCCACATTTGAGATTCTTGCTAAGCCGCGCGGCTGTCGCTCAAAAATGGTTAAAAATGCAAAAATTTTCAAATGCCCTTTTTACGTGCTAAACTCTTTCATTTTTTGTATTGGAATCCAAATAAAATGATACTTTTAGCCAAACTTTAGTGGAAATTGTGATGCTGACCCCAAAATGCCACAAATCATGCTTATTTCACGCAGAATTCCAGCTGCAGTTGACCCAACGAGAAATACTGGAAATGTCAAGCAGTTTCATTGCAAATGCACTGAAGGTGCTTTAAAACATTACATTAAATGTTTCTGATGAGATTGGAGTCATTTGGGTAACTTTTGGAACACAGCACGTGAAGGCAAGGTTTTTCATGGGTTTAATACAAGTGCCCGAGCTAGGGTTAGGGTTAGGGCTTGAATGAGAAGCAGACATTTTCTGATGCCTTTGCTGTGCTTTTGGAGGCAGTTGAAATGCAGGAAAAGTGTTGTTTTCTTCTTTCCTTGACGACAACTTTTGGCCCACATTTGCGATTTTTCCTAAGCCGCGCGGCTGTCGCTCAAAAATGGTTAAAAATGCAAAAAAGATCAAATGCCCTTTTTACGTGCTAAACTCTTTCATTTTTTGTATTGGAATACAAATAAAGTGATACTTTTAGCCAAACTTTAGTGGAAATTGTGATGCTGACCCCAATATGCCACATTGATGGGTTTAATACAAGTGCCCGAGCTAGGGTTAGGGCTAGGGCTTGAATGAGAAGCAGACATTTTCTGATGCCTTTGCTGTGCTTTTGGAGGCAGTTGAAATGCAGGAAAAGTGTTGTTTTGTTGTTTCCTTGACGACAACTTTTGGCCCACATTTGAGATTCTTGCTAAGCCTATCTTGCTAAGGCTATCGCTCAAAAATGGTTAAAAATGCAAAAATTTTCAAATGCCCTTTTTACGTGCTAAACTCTTTCATTTTTTGTATTGGAATCCAAATAAAGTGATACTTTTAGCCAAACTTTAGTGGAAATTGTGATGCTGACCCCAAAATGCCACAAATCATGCTTATTTCACGCAGAATTCCAGCTGCAGTTGACCCAACGAGAAATACTGGAAATGTCAAGCAGATTCAGTGCACATGCACTGAAGGTGCTTTAAAGCATTACATTAAATGTTTCTGATGAGTTTGGAGTCATTTGGGTAACTTTGGAACACAGCACGTGAAGGCAAGGTTTTTGATGGGTTTCATACAAGTGCCCGAGCTAGGGTTAGGGTTAGGGCTTGAATGAGAAGCAGACATTTTCTGATGCCTTTGCTGTGCTTTTGGAGGCTGTTGTAATGCAGGAAAAGTGTTGTTTTGTTGTTTCCTTGACGACAACTTTTGGCCCACATTTGCGATTTTTGCTAAGCCGCGCGGCGGTCGCTCAAAAAGGGTTAAAAATGCAAAAATTTTCAAATGCCCTTTTTACGTGCTAAACTCTTTCGTTTTTTGTATTGGAATCCAAATAAAGTGATACTTTTAGCCAAACTTTAGTGGAAATTGTGATGCTGACCCCAAAATGCCACAAATCATGCTTATTTCACGCAGAATTCCAGCTGCAGTTGACCCAACGAGAAATACTGGAAATGTCAAGCAGATTCAGTGCAGATGCACTGAAGGTGCTTTAAAGCATTACATTAAATGTTTCTGATGAGTTTGGAGTCATTTGGGTAACTTTTGGAACACAGCACGTGAAGGCAAGGTTTTTCATGGGTTTAATACAAGTGCACGAGCTAGGGTTAGGGTTAGGGCTTGAATGAGAAGCAGACATTTTCTGATGCCTTTGCTGTGCTTTTGGAGGCAGTTGAAATGCAGGAAAAGTGTGGTTTTGTTGTTTCCTTGACGACAACTTTTGGCCCACATTTGAGATTCTTGCTAAGCCGCGCGGCTGTCGCTCAAAAATGGTTAAAAATGCAAAAATTTTCAAATGCCCTTTTTACGTGCTAAACTCTTTCGTTTTTTGTATTGGAATCCAAATAAAGTGATACTTTTAGCCAAACTTTAGTGGACATTGTGAAGCTGACCCCAATATGCCACAAATCATGCTTATTTCACGCAGAATTCCAGCCGCAGTTGACCCAACGAGAAATACTGGAAATGTCTAGCAGATTCAGTGCAGATGCACTGAAGGTGCTTTAAAGCATTACATTAAATGTTTCTGATGAGTTTGGAGTCATTTGGGTAACTTTTGGAAAACAGCACGTGAAGGCAAGGTTTTTGATGGGTTTAATACAACTGCCCGAGCTAGGGTTAGGGTTAGGGCTTGAATGAGAAGCAGACATTTTCTGATGCCTTTGCTGTGCTTTTGGAGGCAGTTGAAATGCAGGAAAAGTGTGGTTTTGTTGTTTCCTTGACGACAACTTTTGGCCCACATTTGCGATTTTTGCTAAGCCGCGCGGCTGTCGCTCAAAAAGGGTTAAAAATGCAAAAATTTTCAAATGCACTTTTTACGTGCTAAACTCTTTCGTTTTTTGTATTGGAATCCAAATAAAGTGATACTTTTAGCCAAACTTTAGTGGAAATTGTGATGCTGACCCCAATATGCGACAAATTATGCTTATTTCACGCAGAATTCCAGCTGCAGTTGACCCAACGAGAAATACTGGAAATGTCAAGCAGATTCAGTGCAGATGCACTGAAGGTGCTTTAAAGCATTACATTGAATGTTTCTGATGATTTTGGAGTCATTTGGGTAACTTTTGGAACACAGTACGTGAAGGCAAGGTTTTTGATGGGTTTAATACAAGTGCCCGAGCTAGGGTTAGGGTTAGGGCTTGAATGAGAAGCAGACATTTTCTGATGCCTTTGCTGTGCTTTTGGAGGCAGTTGAAATGCAGGAAAAGTGTTGTTTTGTTGGTTCCTTGACGACAACTTTTGGCCCACATTTGCGATTTTTGCTAAGCCCCGCGGCTGTCGCTCAAAAAGGGTTAAAAATGCAAAAATTTTCAAATGCCCTTTTTACGTGCTAAACTCTTTCGTTTTTTGTATTGGAATCCAAATAAAGTGATACTTTTAGCCAAACTTTAGTGGAAATTGTGATGCTGACCCCAATATGCGACAAATTATGCTTATTTCATGCAGAATTCCAGCTGCAGTTGACCCAACGAGAAATACTGGAAATGTCAAGCAGATTCAGTGCACATGCACTGAAGGTGCTTTAAAGCATTACATTAAATGTTTCTGATGAGTTTGGAGTCATTTGGGTAACTTTTGGAACACAGCACGTGAAGGCAAGGTTTTTGATGGGTTTCATACAAGTGCCCGAGCTAGGGTTATGGTTAGGGCTTGAATGAGAAGCAGACATTTTCTGATGCCTTTGTTGTGCTTTTGGAGGCAGTTGAAATGCAGGAAAAGTGTTGTTTTGTTGTTTCCTTGACGACAACTTTTGGCCCACATTTGCGATTTTTGCTAAGCCGCGCGGCTGTCGCTCAAAAATGGTTAAAAATGCAAAAATTTTCAAATGCCCTTTTTACGTGCTAAACTCTTTCGTTTTTTGTATTGGAATCCAAATAAAGTGATACTTTTAGCCAAACTTTAGTGGAAATTGTGATGCTGACCCCAAAATGCCACAAATCATGCTTATTTCACGCAGAATTCCAGCTGCAGTTGACCCAACGAGAAATACTGGAAATGTCAAGCAGATTCAGTGCACATGCACTGAAGGTGCTTTAAAGCATTACATTAAATGTTTCTGATGAGTTTGGAGTCATTTGGGTAACTTTGGAACACAGCACGTGAAGGCAAGGTTTTTGATGGGTTTCATACAAGTGCCCGAGCTAGGGTTAGGGTTAGGGCTTGAATGAGAAGCAGACATTTTCTGATGCCTTTGCTGTGCTTTTGGAGGCTGTTGAAATGCAGGAAAAGTGTTGTTTTGTTGTTTCCTTGACGACAACTTTTGGCCCACATTTGCGATTTTTGCTAAGCCGCGCGCGCGGCTGTCGCTCAAAAAGGGTTAAAAATGCAAAAATTTTCAAATGCCCTTTTTACGTGGTAAACTCTTTCGTTTTTTGTATTGAAATCCAAATAAAGTGATACTTTTATCCAAACTTTAGTGGAAATTGTGATGCTGACCCCAATATGCCACATTGATGGGTTTAATACAAGTGCCCGAGCTAGGGTTACGGTTAGGGCTTGAATGAGAAGCAGACATTTTCTGATGCCTTTGCTGTGCTTTTGGAGGCAGTTGAAATGCAGGAAAAGTGTTGTTTTGTTGTTTCCTTGACGACAACTTTTGGCCCACATTTGAGATTCTTGCTAAGCCGCGCGGCTGTCGCTCAAAAATGGTTAAAAATGCAAAAATTTTCAAATGCCCTTTTTACGTGCTAAACTCTTTCGTTTTTTGTATTGGAATCCAAATAAAGTGATACTTTTAGCCAAACTTTAGTGGAAATTGTGATGCTGACCCCAAAATGCCACAAATCATGCTTATTTCACGCAGAATTCCAGCTGCAGTTGACCCAACGAGAAATACTGGAAATGTCAAGCAGATTCAGTGCAGATGCACTGAAGGTGCTTTAAAACATTACATTAAATGTTTCTGATGAGTTTGGAGTCATTTGGGTAACTTTTGGAACACAGCACGTGAAGGCAAGGTTTTTCATGGGTTTAATACAAGTGCCCGAGCTAGGGTTAGGGTTAGGGCTTGAATGAGAAGCAGACATTTTCTGATGCCTTTGCTGTGCTTTTGGAGGCAGTTGAAATGCAGGAAAAGTGTGGTTTTGTTGTTTCCTTGACGACAACTTTTGGCCCACATTTGAGATTCTTGCTAAGCCGCGCGGCTGTCGCTCAAAAATGGTTAAAAATGCAAAAATTTTCAAATGCCCTTTTTACGTGCTAAACTCTTTCGTTTTTTGTATTGGAATCCAAATAAAGTGATACTTTTAGCCAAACTTTAGTGGACATTGTGAAGCTGACCCCAATATGCCACAAATCATGCTTATTTCACGCAGAATTCCAGCCGCCGTTGACCCAACGAGAAATACTGGAAATGTCAAGCAGATTCAGTGCAGATGCACTGAAGGTGCTTTAAAGCATTACATTAAATGTTTCTGATGAGTTTGGAGTCATTTGGGTAACTTTTGGAAAACAGCACGTGAAGGCAAGGTTTTTGATGGGTTTAATACAAGTGCCCGAGCTAGGGTTAGGGTTAGGGCTTGAATGAGAAGCAGACATTTTCTGATGCCTTTGCTGTGCTTTTGGAGGCAGTTGAAATGCAGGAAAAGTGTGGTTTTGTTGTTTCCTTGACGACAACTTTTGGCCCACATTTGCGATTTTTGCTAAGCCGCGCGGCTGTCGCTCAAAAAGGGTTAAAAATGCAAAAATTTTCAAATGCCCTTTATACGTGCTAAACTCTTTCGTTTTTTGTATTGGAATCCAAATAAAGTGATACTTTTAGCCAAACTTTAGTGGAAATTGTGATGCTGACCCCAATATGCGACAAATTATGCTTATTTCACGCAGAATTCCAGCTGCAGTTGACCCAACGAGAAATACTGGAAATGTCAAGCAGATTCAGTGCACATGCACTGAAGGTGCTTTAAAGCATTACATTAAATGTTTCTGATGAGTTTGGAGTCATTTGGGTAACTTTTGGAACACAGCACGTGAAGGCAAGGTTTTTGATGGGTTTAATACAAGTGCCCGAGCTAGGGTTATGGTTAGGGCTTGAATGAGAAGCAGACATTTTCTGATGCCTTTGTTGTGCTTTTGGAGGCAGTTGAAATGCAGGAAAAGTGTTGTTTTGTTGTTTCCTTGACGACAACTTTTGGCACACATTTGCGATTTTTGCTAAGCCGCGCGGTTGTCGCTCAAAAATGGTTAAAAATGCAAAAATTTTCAAATGCCCTTTTTACGTGCTAAACTCTTTCGTTTTTTGTATTGGAATCCAAATAAAGTGATACTTTTAGCCAAACTTTAGTGGAAATTGTGATGCTGACCCCAAAATGCCACAAATCATGCTTATTTCACGCAGAATTCCAGCTGCAGTTGACCCAACGAGAAATACTGGAAATGTCAAGCAGATTCAGTGCACATGCACTGAAGGTGCTTTAAAGCATTACATTAAATGTTTCTGATGAGTTTGGAGTCATTTGGGTAACTTTGGAACACAGCACGTGAAGGCAAGGTTTTTGATGGGTTTCATACAAGTGCCCGAGCTAGGGTTAGGGTTAGGGCTTGAATGAGAAGCAGACATTTTCTGATGCCTTTGCTGTGCTTTTGGAGGCTGTTGAAATGCAGGAAAAGTGTTGTTTTGTTGTTTCCTTGACGACAACTTTTGGCCCACATTTGCGATTTTTGCTAAGCCGCGCGGCTGTCGCTCAAAAAGGGTTAAAAATGCAAAAATTTTCAAATGCCCTTTTTACGTGCTAAACTCTTTCGTTTTTTGTATTGGAATCCAAATAAAGTGATACTTTTATCCAAACTTTAGTGGAAATTGTGATGCTGACCCCAATATGCCACATTGATGGGTTTAATACAAGTGCCCGAGCTAGGGTTAGGGTTAGGGCTTGAATGAGAAGCAGACATTTTCTGATGCCTTTGCTGTGCTTTTGGAGGCAGTTGAAATGCAGGAAAAGTGTTGTTTTGTTGTTTCCTTGACGACAACTTTTGGCCCACATTTGAGATTCTTGCTAAGCCGCGCGGCTGTCGCTCAAAAATGGTTAAAAATGCAAAAAATTTTCAAATGCCCTTTTTACGTGCTAAACTCTTTCGTTTTTTGTATTGGAATCCAAATAAAGTGATACTTTTAGCCAAACTTTAGTGGAAATTGTGATGCTGACCCCAATATGCGACAAATTATGCTTATTTCATGCAGAATTCCAGCTGCAGTTGACCCAACGAGAAATACTGGAAATGTCAAGCAGATTCAGTGCAAATGCACTGAAGGTGCTTTAAAGCATTACATTAAATGTTTCTGATGAGTTTGGAGTCATTTGGGTAACTTTTGGAACACAGCACGTGAAGGCAAGGTTTTTCATGGGTTTAATACAAGTGCCCGAGCTAGGGTTAGGGTTAGGGCTTGAATGAGAAGCAGACATTTTCTGATGCCTTTGCTGTGCTTTTGGAGGCAGTTGAAATGCAGGAAAAGTTTTGTTTTGTTGTTTCCTTGACGACAACTTTTGGCCCACATTTGAGATTCTTGCTAAGACGCGCGGCTGTCGCTCAAAAATGGTTAAAAATGCAAAAATTTTCAAATGCCCTTTTTACGTGCTAAACTCTTTCATTTTTTGTATTGGAATCCAAATAAAATGATACTTTTAGCCAAACTTTAGTGGAAATTGTGATGCTGACCCCAAAATGCCACAAATCATGCTTATTTCACGCAGAATTCCAGCTGCAGTTGACCCAACGAGAAATACTGGAAATGTCAAGCAGTTTCATTGCAGATGCACTGAAGGTGCTTTAAAACATTACATTAAATGTTTCTGATGAGATTGGAGTCATTTGGGTAACTTTTGGAACACAGCACGTGAAGGCAAGGTTTTTCATGGGTTTAATACAAGTGCCCGAGCTAGGGTTAGGGTTAGGGCTTGAATGAGAAGCAGACATTTTCTGATGCCTTTGCTGTGCTTTTGGAGGCAGTTGAAATGCAGGAAAAGTGTGGTTTTGTTGTTTCCTTGACGACAACTTTTGGCCCACATTTGCGATTTTTGCTAAGCCGCGCGGCTGTCGCTCAAAAATGGTTAAAAATGCAAAAAATTTCAAATGCCCTTTTTACGTGCTAAACTCTTTCGTTTTTTGTATTGGAATCCAAATAAAGTGATACTTTTAGCCAAACTTTAGTGGAAATTGTGATGCTGACCCCAATATGCGACAAATTATGCTTATTTCATGCAGAATTCCAGCTGCAGTTGACCCAACGAGAAATACTGGAAATGTCAAGCAGATTCAGTGCAGATGCACTGAAGGTGCTTTAAAGCATTACATTAAATGTTTCTGATGAGTTTGGAGTCATTTGGGTAACTTTTGGAACACAGCACGTGAAGGCAAGGTTTTTGATGGGTTTAATACAAGTGCCCGAGCTAGGGTTAGGGTTAGGGCTTGAATGAGAAGCAGACATTTTCTGATGCCTTTGCTGTGCTTTTGGAGGCAGTTGAAATGCAGGAAAAGTGTTGTTTTCTTCTTTCCTTGACGACAACTTTTGGCCCACATTTGCGATTTTTGCTAAGCCGCGCGGCTGTCGCTCAAAAATGGTTAAAAATGCAAAAAATTTCAAATGCCCTTTTTACGTGCTAAACTCTTTCATTTTTTGTATTGGAATCCAAATAAAATGATACTTTTAGCCAAACTTTAGTGGAAATTGTGATGCTGACCCCAAAATGCCACAAATCATGCTTATTTCACGCAGAATTCCAGCTGCAGTTGACCCAACGAGAAATACTGGAAATGTCAAGCAGTTTCATTGCAGATGCACTGAAGGTGCTTTAAAACATTACATTAAATGTTTCTGATGAGATTGGAGTCATTTGGGTAACTTTTGGAACACAGCACGTGAAGGCAAGGTTTTTCATGGGTTTAATACAAGTGCCCGAGCTAGGGTTAGGGTTAGGGCTTGAATGAGAAGCAGACATTTTCTGATGCCTTTGCTGTGCTTTTGGAGGCAGTTGAAATGCAGGAAAAGTGTGGTTTTGTTGTTTCCTTGACGACAACTTTTGGCCCACATTTGCGATTTTTGCTAAGCCGCGCGGCTGTCGCTCAAAAAGGGTTAAAAATGCAAAAATTTTCAAATGCACTTTTTACGTGCTAAACTCTTTCGTTTTTTGTATTGGAATCCAAATAAAGTGAAACTTTTAGCCAAACTTTAGTGGAAATTGTGATGCTTACCCCAAAATGCCACAAATCATGCTTATTTCACGCAGAATTCCAGCTGCAGTTGACCCAACGAGAAATACTGGAAATGTCAAGCAGATTCAGTGCAGATGCACTGAAGGTGCTTTAAAACATTACATTAAATGTTTCTGATGAGTTTGGAGTCATTTGGGTAACTTTTGGAACACAGCACGTGAAGGCAAGGTTTTTCATGGGTTTAATACAAGTGCCCGAGCTAGGGTTAGGGTTAGGGCTTGAATGAGAAGCAGACATTTTCTGATGCCTTTGCTGTGCTTTTGGAGGCAGTTGAAATGCAGGAAAAGTTTTGTTTTGTTGTTTCCTTGACGACAACTTTTGGCCCACATTTGAGATTCTTGCTAAGACGCGCGGCTGTCGCTCAAAAATGGTTAAAAATGCAAAAATTTTCAAATGCCCTTTTTACGTGCTAAACTCTTTCATTTTTTGTATTGGAATCCAAATAAAATGATACTTTTAGCCAAACTTTAGTGGAAATTGTGATGCTGACCCCAAAATGCCACAAATCATGCTTATTTCACGCAGAATTCCAGCTGCAGTTGACCCAACGAGAAATACTGGAAATGTCAAGCAGTTTCATTGCAGATGCACTGAAGGTGCTTTAAAACATTACATTAAATGTTTCTGATGAGATTGGAGTCATTTGGGTAACTTTTGGAACACAGCACGTGAAGGCAAGGTTTTTCATGGGTTTAGTACAAGTGCCCGAGCTAGGGTTAGGGTTAGGGCTTGAATGAGAAGCAGACATTTTCTGATGCCTTTGCTGTGCTTTTGGAGGCAGTTGAAATGCAGGAAAAGTGTGGTTTTGTTGTTTCCTTGACGACAACTTTTGGCCCACATTTGCGATTTTTGCTAAGCCGCGCGGCTGTCGCTCAAAAATGGTTAAAAATGCAAAAAATTTCAAATGCCCTTTTTACGTGCTAAACTCTTTCGTTTTTTGTATTGGAATCCAAATAAAGTGATACTTTTAGCCAAACTTTAGTGGAAATTGTGATGCTGACCCCAATATGCGACAAATTATGCTTATTTCATGCAGAATTCCAGCTGCAGTTGACCCAACGAGAAATACTGGAAATGTCAAGCAGATTCAGTGCAGATGCACTGAAGGTGCTTTAAAGCATTACATTAAATGTTTCTGATGAGTTTGGAGTCATTTGGGTAACTTTTGGAACACAGCACGTGAAGGCAAGGTTTTTGATGGGTTTAATACAAGTGCCCGAGCTAGGGTTAGGGTTAGGGCTTGAATGAGAAGCAGACATTTTCTGATGCCTTTGCTGTGCTTTTGGAGGCAGTTGAAATGCAGGAAAAGTGTTGTTTTCTTCTTTCCTTGACGACAACTTTTGGCCCACATTTGCGATTTTTGCTAAGCCGCGCGGCTGTCGCTCAAAAATGGTTAAAAATGCAAAAAATTTCAAATGCCCTTTTTACGTGCTAAACTCTTTCATTTTTTGTATTGGAATCCAAATAAAGTGATACTTTTAGCCAAACTTTAGTGGAAATTGTGATGCTGACCCCAATATGCCACATTGATGGGTTTAATACAAGTGCCCGAGCTAGGGTTAGGGTTAGGGCTTGAATGAGAAGCAGACATTTTCTGATGCCTTTGCTGTGCTTTTGGAGGCAGTTGAAATGCAGGAAAAGTTTTGTTTTGTTGTTTCCTTGACGACAACTTTTGGCCCACATTTGAGATTCTTGCTAAGACGCGCGGCTGTCGCTCAAAAATGGTTAAAAATGCAAAAATTTTCAAATGCCCTTTTTACGTGCTAAACTCTTTCGTTTTTTGTATTGGAATCCAAATAAAGTGATACTTTTAGCCAAACTTTAGTGGAAATTGTGATGCTGACCCCAAAATGCCACAAATCATGCTTATTTCACGCAGAATTCCAGCTGCAGTTGACCCAACGAGAAATACTGGAAATGTCAAGCAGATTCAGTGCAGATGCACTGAAGGTGCTTTAAAACATTACATTAAATGTTTCTGATGAGTTTGGAGTCATTTGGGTAACTTTTGGAACACAGCACGTGAAGGCAAGGTTTTTCATGGGTTTAATACAAGTGCCCGAGCTAGGGTTAGGGTTAGGGCTTGAATGAGAAGCAGACATTTTCTGATGCCTTTGCTGTGCTTTTGGAGGCAGTTGAAATGCAGGAAAAGTGTGGTTTTGTTGTTTCCTTGACGACAACTTTTGGCCCACATTTGAGATTCTTGCTAAGCCGCGCGGCTGTCGCTCAAAAATGGTTAAAAATGCAAAAATTTTCAAATGCCCTTTTTACGTGCTAAACTCTTTCGTTTTTTGTATTGGAATCCAAATAAAGTGATACTTTTAGCCAAACTTCAGTGGACATTGTGAAGCTGACCCCAATATGCCACAAATCATGCTTATTTCACGCAGAATTCCAGCCGCAGTTGACCCAACGAGAAATACTGGAAATGTCAAGCAGATTCAGTGCAGATGCACTGAAGGTGCTTTAAAGCATTACATTAAATGTTTCTGATGAGTTTGGAGTCATTTGGGTAACTTTTGGAACACAGCACGTGAAGGCAAGGTTTTTGATGGGTTTAATACAAGTGCCCGAGCTAGGGTTAGGGTTAGGGCTTGAATGAGAAGCAGACATTTTCTGATGCCTTTGCTGTGCTTTTGGAGGCAGTTGAAATGCAGGAAAAGTGTGGTTTTGTTGTTTCCTTGACGACAACTTTTGGCCCACATTTGCGATTTTTGCTAAGCCGCGCGGCTGTCGCTCAAAAATGGTTAAAAATGCAAAAAATTTCAAATGCCCTTTTTACGTGCTAAACTCTTTCGTTTTTTGTATTGGAATCCAAATAAAGTGATACTTTTAGCCAAACTTTAGTGGAAATTGTGATGCTGACCCCAATATGCGACAAATTATGCTTATTTCATGCAGAATTCCAGCTGCAGTTGACCCAACGAGAAATACTGGAAATGTCAAGCAGATTCAGTGCAGATGCACTGAAGGTGCTTTAAAGCATTACATTAAATGTTTCTGATGAGTTTGGAGTCATTTGGGTAACTTTTGGAACACAGCACGTGAAGGCAAGGTTTTTGATGGGTTTAATACAAGTGCCCGAGCTAGGGTTAGGGTTAGGGCTTGAATGAGAAGCAGACATTTTCTGATGCCTTTGCTGTGCTTTTGGAGGCAGTTGAAATGCAGGAAAAGTGTTGTTTTCTTCTTTCCTTGACGACAACTTTTGGCCCACATTTGCGATTTTTGCTAAGCCGCGCGGCTGTCGCTCAAAAATGGTTAAAAATGCAAAAAATTTCAAATGCCCTTTTTACGTGCTAAACTCTTTCATTTTTTGTATTGGAATCCAAATAAAGTGATACTTTTAGCCAAACTTTAGTGGAAATTGTGATGCTGACCCCAATATGCCACATTGATGGGTTTAATACAAGTGCCCGAGCTAGGGTTAGGGTTAGGGCTTGAATGAGAAGCAGACATTTTCTGATGCCTTTGCTGTGCTTTTGGAGGCAGTTGAAATGCAGGAAAAGTTTTGTTTTGTTGTTTCCTTGACGACAACTTTTGGCCCACATTTGAGATTCTTGCTAAGACGCGCGGCTGTCGCTCAAAAATGGTTAAAAATGCAAAAATTTTCAAATGCCCTTTTTACGTGCTAAACTCTTTCGTTTTTTGTATTGGAATCCAAATAAAGTGATACTTTTAGCCAAACTTTAGTGGAAATTGTGATGCTGACCCCAAAATGCCACAAATCATGCTTATTTCACGCAGAATTCCAGCTGCAGTTGACCCAACGAGAAATACTGGAAATGTCAAGCAGATTCAGTGCAGATGCACTGAAGGTGCTTTAAAACATTACATTAAATGTTTCTGATGAGTTTGGAGTCATTTGGGTAACTTTTGGAACACAGCACGTGAAGGCAAGGTTTTTCATGGGTTTAATACAAGTGCCCGAGCTAGGGTTAGGGTTAGGGCTTGAATGAGAAGCAGACATTTTCTGATGCCTTTGCTGTGCTTTTGGAGGCAGTTGAAATGCAGGAAAAGTGTGGTTTTGTTGTTTCCTTGACGACAACTTTTGGCCCACATTTGAGATTCTTGCTAAGCCGCGCGGCTGTCGCTCAAAAATGGTTAAAAATGCAAAAATTTTCAAATGCCCTTTTTACGTGCTAAACTCTTTCGTTTTTTGTATTGGAATCCAAATAAAGTGATACTTTTAGCCAAACTTTAGTGGACATTGTGAAGCTGACCCCAATATGCCACAAATCATGCTTATTTCACGCAGAATTCCAGCCGCAGTTGACCCAACGAGAAATACTGGAAATGTCAAGCAGATTCAGTGCAGATGCACTGAAGGTGCTTTAAAGCATTACATTAAATGTTTCTGATGAGTTTGGAGTCATTTGGGTAACTTTTGGAACACAGCACGTGAAGGCAAGGTTTTTGATGGGTTTAATACAAGTGCCCGAGCTAGGGTTAGGGTTAGGGCTTGAATGAGAAGCAGACATTTTCTGATGCCTTTGCTGTGCTTTTGGAGGCAGTTGAAATGCAGGAAAAGTGTTGTTTTGTTGTTTCCTTGACGACAACTTTTGGCCCACATTTGAGATTCTTGCTAAGCCGCGCGGCTGTCGCTCAAAAATGGTTAAAAATGCAAAAAATTTTCAAATGCCCTTTTTACGTGCTAAACTCTTTCGTTTTTTGTATTGGAATCCAAATAAAGTGATACTTTTAGCCAAACTTTAGTGGACAATGTGAAGCTGACCCCAATATGCCACAAATCATGCTTATTTCACGTAGAATTCCAGCCGCAGTTGACCCAACGAGAAATACTGGAAATGTCAAGCAGATTCAGTGCAGATGCACTGAAGGTGCTTTAAAGCATTACATTAAATGTTTCTGATGAGTTTGGAGTCATTTGGGTAACTTTTGGAAAACAGCACGTGAAGGCAAGGTTTTTGATGGGTTTAATACAAGTACCCGAGCTAGGGTTAGGGTTAGGGCTTGAATGAGAAGCAGACATTTTCTGATGCCTTTGCTGTGCTTTTGGAGGCAGTTGAAATGCAGGAAAAGTGTTGTTTTGTTCTTTCCTTGACGACAACTTTTGGCCCACATTTGCGATTTTTGCTAAGCCGCGCGGCTGTCGCTCAAAAAGGGTTAAAAATGCAAAAATTTTCAAATGCCCTTTTTACGTGCTAAACTCTTTCGTTTTTTGTATTGGAATCCAAATAAAGTGATACTTTTATCCAAACTTTAGTGGAAATTGTGATGCTGACCCCAATATGCCACATTGATGGGTTTAATACAAGTGCCCGAGCTAGGGTTAGGGTTAGGGCTTGAATGAGAAGCAGACATTTTCTGATGCCTTTGCTGTGGTTTTGGAGGCAGTTGAAATGCAGGAAAAGTGTGGTTTTGTTGTTTCCTTGACGACAACTTTTGGCCCACATTTGCGATTTTTGCTAAGCCGCGCGGCTGTCGCTCAAAAAGGGTTAAAAATGCAAAAATTTTCAAATGCACTTTTTACGTGCTAAACTCTTTCGTTTTTTGTATTGGAATCCAAATAAAGTGATACTTTTAGCCAAACTTTAGTGGAAATTGTGATGCTGACCCCAATATGCGACAAATTATGCTTATTTCATGCAGAATTCCAGCTGCAGTTGACCCAACGAGAAATACTGGAAATGTCAAGCAGATTCAGTGCAAATGCACTGAAGGTGCTTTAAAGCATTACATTAAATGTTTCTGATGAGTTTGGAGTCATTTGGGTAACTTTTGGAACACAGCACGTGAAGGCAAGGTTTTTCATGGGTTTAATACAAGTGCCCGAGCTAGGGTTAGGGTTAGGGCTTGAATGAGAAGCAGACATTTTCTGATCCCTTTGCTGTGCTTTTGGAGGCAGTTGAAATGCAGGAAAAGTGTTGTTTTGTTCTTTCCTTGACGACAACTTTTGGCCCACATTTGCGATTTTTGCTAAGCCGCGCGGCTGTCGCTCAAAAAGGGTTAAAAATGCAAAAATTTTCAAATGCCCTTTTTACGTGCTAAACTCTTTCGTTTTTTGTATTGGAATCCAAATAAAGTGATACTTTTATCCAAACTTTAGTGGAAATTGTGATGCTGACCCCAATATGCCACATTGATGGGTTTAATACAAGTGCCCGAGCTAGGGTTAGGGTTAGGGCTTGAATGAGAAGCAGACATTTTCTGATGCCTTTGCTGTGCTTTTGGAGGCAGTTGAAATGCAGGAAAAGTGTGGTTTTGTTGTTTCCTTGACGACAACTTTTGGCCCACATTTGCGATTTTTGCTAAGCCGCGCGGCTGTCGCTCAAAAAGGGTTAAAAATGCAAAAATTTTCAAATGCACTTTTTACGTGCTAAACTCTTTCGTTTTTTGTATTGGAATCCAAATAAAGTGATACTTTTAGCCAAACTTTAGTGGAAATTGTGATGCTGACCCCAATATGCGACAAATTATGCTTATTTCATGCAGAATTCCAGCTGCAGTTGACCCAACGAGAAATACTGGAAATGTCAAGCAGATTCAGTGCAAATGCACTGAAGGTGCTTTAAAGCATTACATTAAATGTTTCTGATGAGTTTGGAGTCATTTGGGTAACTTTTGGAACACAGCACGTGAAGGCAAGGTTTTTCATGGGTTTAATACAGGTGCCCGAGCTAGGGTTAGGGTTAGGGCTTGAATGAGAAGCAGACATTTTCTGATGCCTTTGCTGTGCTTTTGGAGGCAGTTGAAATGCAGGAAAAGTTTTGTTTTGTTGTTTCCTTGACGACAACTTTTGGCCCACATTTGAGATTCTTGCTAAGACGCGCGGCTGTCGCTCAAAAATGGTTAAAAATGCAAAAATTTTCAAATGCCCTTTTTACGTGCTAAACTCTTTCATTTTTTGTATTGGAATCCAAATAAAATGATACTTTTAGCCAAACTTTAGTGGAAATTGTGATGCTGACCCCAAAATGCCACAAATCATGCTTATTTCACGCAGAATTCCAGCTGCAGTTGACCCAACGAGAAATACTGGAAATGTCAAGCAGTTTCATTGCAGATGCACTGAAGGTGCTTTAAAACATTACATTAAATGTTTCTGATGAGATTGGAGTCATTTGGGTAACTTTTGGAACACAGCACGTGAAGGCAAGGTTTTTCATGGGTTTAGTACAAGTGCCCGAGCTAGGGTTAGGGTTAGGGCTTGAATGAGAAGCAGACATTTTCTGATGCCTTTGCTGTGCTTTTGGAGGCAGTTGAAATGCAGGAAAAGTGTTGTTTTGTTGGTTCCTTGACGACAACTTTTGGCCCACATTTGCGATTTTTGCTAAGCCGCGCGGCTGTCGCTCAAAAAGGGTTAAAAATGCAAAAATTTTCAAATGCCCTTTATACGTGCTAAACTCTTTCGTTTTTTGTATTGGAATCCAAATAAAGTGATACTTTTAGCCAAACTTTAGTGGAAATTGTGATGCTGACCCCAATATGCGACAAATTATGCTTATTTCACGCAGAATTCCAGCTGCAGTTGACCCAACGAGAAATACTGGAAATGTCAAGCAGATTCAGTGCACATGCACTGAAGGTGCTTTAAAGCATTACATTAAATGTTTCTGATGAGTTTGGAGTCATTTGGGTAACTTTTGGAACACAGCACGTGAAGGCAAGGTTTTTGATGGGTTTAATACAAGTGCCCGAGCTAGGGTTATGGTTAGGGCTTGAATGAGAAGCAGACATTTTCTGATGCCTTTGTTGTGCTTTTGGAGGCAGTTGAAATGCAGGAAAAGTGTTGTTTTGTTGTTTCCTTGACGACAACTTTTGGCCCACATTTGCGATTTTTGCTAAGCCGCGCGGCTGTCGCTCAAAAATGGTTAAAAATGCAAAAATTTTCAAATGCCCTTTTTACGTGCTAAACTCTTTCGTTTTTTGTATTGGAATACAAATAAAGTGATACTTTTAGCCAAACTTTAGTGGAAATTGTGATGCTGACCCCAAAATGCCACAAATCATGCTTATTTCACGCAGAATTCCAGCTGCAGTTGACCCAACGAGAAATACTGGAAATGTCAAGCAGATTCAGTGCACATGCACTGAAGGTGCTTTAAAGCATTACATTAAATGTTTCTGATGAGTTTGGAGTCATTTGGGTAACTTTGGAACACAGCACGTGAAGGCAAGGTTTTTGATGGGTTTCATACAAGTGCCCGAGCTAGGGTTAGGGTTAGGGCTTGAATGAGAAGCAGACATTTTCTGATGCCTTTGCTGTGCTTTTGGAGGCTGTTGAAATGCAGGAAAAGTGTTGTTTTGTTGTTTCCTTGACGACAACTTTTGGCCCACATTTGCGATTTTTGCTAAGCCGCGCGGCTGTCGCTCAAAAAGGGTTAAAAATGCAAAAATTTTCAAATGCCCTTTTTACGTGCTAAACTCTTTCGTTTTTTGTATTGGAATCCAAATAAAGTGATACTTTTAGCCAAACTTTAGTGGAAATTGTGATGCTGACCCCAATATGCCACATTGATGGGTTTAATACAAGTGCCCGAGCTAGGGTTAGGGTTAGGGCTTGAATGAGAAGCAGACATTTTCTGATGCCTTTGCTGTGCTTTTAGAGGCAGTTGAAATGCAGGAAAAGTGTTGTTTTGTTGTTTCCTTGACGACAACTTTTGGCCCACATTTGAGATTCTTGCTAAGCCGCGCGGCTGTCGCTCAAAAATGGTTAAAAATGCAAAAAATTTTCAAATGCCCTTTTTACGTGCTAAACTCTTTCGTTTTTTGTATTGGAATCCAAATAAAGTGATACTTTTAGCCAAACTTTAGTGGACAATGTGAAGCTGACCCCAATATGCCACAAATCATGCTTATTTCACGTAGAATTCCAGCCGCAGTTGACCCAACGAGAAATACTGGAAATGTCAAGCAGATTCAGTGCAGATGCACTGAAGGTGCTTTAAAGCATTACATTAAATGTTTCTGATGAGTTTGGAGTCATTTGGGTAACTTTTGGAAAACAGCACGTGAAGGCAAGGTTTTTGATGGGTTTAATACAAGTGCCCGAGCTAGGGTTAGGGTTAGGGCTTGAATGAGAAGCAGACATTTTCTGATGCCTTTGCTGTGCTTTTGGAGGCAGTTGAAATGCAGGAAAAGTGTGGTTTTGTTGTTTCCTTGACGACAACTTTTGGCCCACATTTGCGATTTTTGCTAAGCCGCGCGGCTGTCGCTCAAAAAGGGTTAAAAATGCAAAAATTTTCAAATGCACTTTTTACGTGCTAAACTCTTTCGTTTTTTGTATTGGAATCCAAATAAAGTGATACTTTTAGCCAAACTTTAGTGGACATTGTGAAGCTGACCCCAATATGCCACAAATCATGCTTATTTCACGCAGAATTCCAGCCGCAGTTGACCCAACGAGAAATACTGGAAATGTCAAGCAGATTCAGTGCAGATGCACTGAAGGTGCTTTAAAGCATTACATTAAATGTTTCTGATGAGTTTGGAGTCATTTGGGTAACTTTTGGAACACAGCACGTGAAGGCAAGGTTTTTGATGGGTTTAATACAAGTGCCCGAGCTAGGGTTAGGGTTAGGGCTTGAATGAGAAGCAGACATTTTCTGATGCCTTTGCTGTGCTTTTGGAGGCAGTTGAAATGCAGGAAAAGTGTTGTTTTGTTGTTTCCTTGACGACAACTTTTGGCCCACATTTGAGATTCTTGCTAAGCCGCGCGGCTGTCGCTCAAAAATGGTTAAAAATGCAAAAAATTTTCAAATGCCCTTTTTACGTGCTAAACTCTTTCGTTTTTTGTATTGGAATCCAAATAAAGTGATACTTTTAGCCAAACTTTAGTGGACAATGTGAAGCTGACCCCAATATGCCACAAATCATGCTTATTTCACGTAGAATTCCAGCCGCAGTTGACCCAACGAGAAATACTGGAAATGTCAAGCAGATTCAGTGCAGATGCACTGAAGGTGCTTTAAAGCATTACATTAAATGTTTCTGATGAGTTTGGAGTCATTTGGGTAACTTTTGGAAAACAGCACGTGAAGGCAAGGTTTTTGATGGGTTTAATACAAGTACCCGAGCTAGGGTTAGGGTTAGGGCTTGAATGAGAAGCAGACATTTTCTGATGCCTTTGCTGTGCTTTTGGAGGCAGTTGAAATGCAGGAAAAGTGTTGTTTTGTTCTTTCCTTGACGACAACTTTTGGCCCACATTTGCGATTTTTGCTAAGCCGCGCGGCTGTCGCTCAAAAAGGGTTAAAAATGCAAAAATTTTCAAATGCCCTTTTTACGTGCTAAACTCTTTCGTTTTTTGTATTGGAATCCAAATAAAGTGATACTTTTAGCCAAACTTTAGTGGAAATTGTGATGCTGACCCCAATATGCCACATTGATGGGTTTAATACAAGTGCCCGAGCTAGGGTTAGGGTTAGGGCTTGAATGAGAAGCAGACATTTTCTGATGCCTTTGCTGTGGTTTTGGAGGCAGTTGAAATGCAGGAAAAGTGTGGTTTTGTTGTTTCCTTGACAACAACTTTTGGCCCACATTTGCGATTTTTGCTAAGCCGCGCGGCTGTCGCTCAAAAAGGGTTAAAAATGCAAAAATTTTCAAATGCACTTTTTACGTGCTAAACTCTTTCGTTTTTTGTATTGGAATCCAAATAAAGTGATACTTTTAGCCAAACTTTAGTGGAAATTGTGATGCTGACCCCAATATGCGACAAATTATGCTTATTTCATGCAGAATTCCAGCTGCAGTTGACCCAACGAGAAATACTGGAAATGTCAAGCAGATTCAGTGCAGATGCACTGAAGGTGCTTTAAAGCATTACATTAAATGTTTCTGATGAGTTTGGAGTCATTTGGGTAACTTTTGGAACACAGCACGTGAAGGCAAGGTTTTTGATGGGTTTAATACAAGTGCCCGAGCTAGGGTTAGGGTTAGGGCTTGAATGAGAAGCAGACATTTTCTGATGCCTTTGCTGTGCTTTTGGAGGCAGTTGAAATGCAGGAAAAGTGTTGTTTTCTTCTTTCCTTGACGACAACTTTTGGCCCACATTTGCGATTTTTGCTAAGCCGCGCGGCTGTCGCTCAAAAATGGTTAAAAATGCAAAAAATTTCAAATGCCCTTTTTACGTGCTAAACTCTTTCATTTTTTGTATTGGAATCCAAATAAAGTGATACTTTTAGCCAAACTTTAGTGGAAATTGTGATGCTGACCCCAATATGCCACATTGATGGGTTTAATACAAGTGCCCGAGCTAGGGTTAGGGTTAGGGCTTGAATGAGAAGCAGACATTTTCTGATGCCTTTGCTGTGCTTTTGGAGGCAGTTGAAATGCAGGAAAAGTTTTGTTTTGTTGTTTCCTTGACGACAACTTTTGGCCCACATTTGAGATTCTTGCTAAGACGCGCGGCTGTCGCTCAAAAATGGTTAAAAATGCAAAAATTTTCAAATGCCCTTTTTACGTGCTAAACTCTTTCGTTTTTTGTATTGGAATCCAAATAAAGTGATACTTTTAGCCAAACTTTAGTGGAAATTGTGATGCTGACCCCAAAATGCCACAAATCATGCTTATTTCACGCAGAATTCCAGCTGCAGTTGACCCAACGAGAAATACTGGAAATGTCAAGCAGATTCAGTGCAGATGCACTGAAGGTGCTTTAAAACATTACATTAAATGTTTCTGATGAGTTTGGAGTCATTTGGGTAACTTTTGGAACACAGCACGTGAAGGCAAGGTTTTTCATGGGTTTAATACAAGTGCCCGAGCTAGGGTTAGGGTTAGGGCTTGAATGAGAAGCAGACATTTTCTGATGCCTTTGCTGTGCTTTTGGAGGCAGTTGAAATGCAGGAAAAGTGTGGTTTTGTTGTTTCCTTGACGACAACTTTTGGCCCACATTTGAGATTCTTGCTAAGCCGCGCGGCTGTCGCTCAAAAATGGTTAAAAATGCAAAAATTTTCAAATGCCCTTTTTACGTGCTAAACTCTTTCGTTTTTTGTATTGGAATCCAAATAAAGTGATACTTTTAGCCAAACTTTAGTGGACATTGTGAAGCTGACCCCAATATGCCACAAATCATGCTTATTTCACGCAGAATTCCAGCCGCAGTTGACCCAACGAGAAATACTGGAAATGTCAAGCAGATTCAGTGCAGATGCACTGAAGGTGCTTTAAAGCATTACATTAAATGTTTCTGATGAGTTTGGAGTCATTTGGGTAACTTTTGGAACACAGCACGTGAAGGCAAGGTTTTTGATGGGTTTAATACAAGTGCCCGAGCTAGGGTTAGGGTTAGGGCTTGAATGAGAAGCAGACATTTTCTGATGCCTTTGCTGTGCTTTTGGAGGCAGTTGAAATGCAGGAAAAGTGTTGTTTTGTTGTTTCCTTGACGACAACTTTTGGCCCACATTTGAGATTCTTGCTAAGCCGCGCGGCTGTCGCTCAAAAATGGTTAAAAATGCAAAAAATTTTCAAATGCCCTTTTTACGTGCTAAACTCTTTCGTTTTTTGTATTGGAATCCAAATAAAGTGATACTTTTAGCCAAACTTTAGTGGACAATGTGAAGCTGACCCCAATATGCCACAAATCATGCTTATTTCACGTAGAATTCCAGCCGCAGTTGACCCAACGAGAAATACTGGAAATGTCAAGCAGATTCAGTGCAGATGCACTGAAGGTGCTTTAAAGCATTACATTAAATGTTTCTGATGAGTTTGGAGTCATTTGGGTAACTTTTGGAAAACAGCACGTGAAGGCAAGGTTTTTGATGGGTTTAATACAAGTACCCGAGCTAGGGTTAGGGTTAGGGCTTGAATGAGAAGCAGACATTTTCTGATGCCTTTGCTGTGCTTTTGGAGGCAGTTGAAATGCAGGAAAAGTGTTGTTTTGTTCTTTCCTTGACGACAACTTTTGGCCCACATTTGCGATTTTTGCTAAGCCGCGCGGCTGTCGCTCAAAAAGGGTTAAAAATGCAAAAATTTTCAAATGCCCTTTTTACGTGCTAAACTCTTTCGTTTTTTGTATTGGAATCCAAATAAAGTGATACTTTTATCCAAACTTTAGTGGAAATTGTGATGCTGACCCCAATATGCCACATTGATGGGTTTAATACAAGTGCCCGAGCTAGGGTTAGGGTTAGGGCTTGAATGAGAAGCAGACATTTTCTGATGCCTTTGCTGTGGTTTTGGAGGCAGTTGAAATGCAGGAAAAGTGTGGTTTTGTTGTTTCCTTGACGACAACTTTTGGCCCACATTTGCGATTTTTGCTAAGCCGCGCGGCTGTCGCTCAAAAAGGGTTAAAAATGCAAAAATTTTCAAATGCACTTTTTACGTGCTAAACTCTTTCGTTTTTTGTATTGGAATCCAAATAAAGTGATACTTTTAGCCAAACTTTAGTGGAAATTGTGATGCTGACCCCAATATGCGACAAATTATGCTTATTTCATGCAGAATTCCAGCTGCAGTTGACCCAACGAGAAATACTGGAAATGTCAAGCAGATTCAGTGCAAATGCACTGAAGGTGCTTTAAAGCATTACATTAAATGTTTCTGATGAGTTTGGAGTCATTTGGGTAACTTTTGGAACACAGCACGTGAAGGCAAGGTTTTTCATGGGTTTAATACAAGTGCCCGAGCTAGGGTTAGGGTTAGGGCTTGAATGAGAAGCAGACATTTTCTGATCCCTTTGCTGTGCTTTTGGAGGCAGTTGAAATGCAGGAAAAGTGTTGTTTTGTTCTTTCCTTGACGACAACTTTTGGCCCACATTTGCGATTTTTGCTAAGCCGCGCGGCTGTCGCTCAAAAAGGGTTAAAAATGCAAAAATTTTCAAATGCCCTTTTTACGTGCTAAACTCTTTCGTTTTTTTTATTGGAATCCAAATAAAGTGATACTTTTATCCAAACTTTAGTGGAAATTGTGATGCTGACCCCAATATGCCACATTGATGGGTTTAATACAAGTGCCCGAGCTAGGGTTAGGGTTAGGGCTTGAATGAGAAGCAGACATTTTCTGATGCCTTTGCTGTGCTTTTGGAGGCAGTTGAAATGCAGGAAAAGTGTGGTTTTGTTGTTTCCTTGACGACAACTTTTGGCCCACATTTGCGATTTTTGCTAAGCCGCGCGGCTGTCGCTCAAAAAGGGTTAAAAATGCAAAAATTTTCAAATGCACTTTTTACGTGCTAAACTCTTTCGTTTTTTGTATTGGAATCCAAATAAAGTGATACTTTTAGCCAAACTTTAGTGGAAATTGTGATGCTGACCCCAATATGCGACAAATTATGCTTATTTCATGCAGAATTCCAGCTGCAGTTGACCCAACGAGAAATACTGGAAATGTCAAGCAGATTCAGTGCAAATGCACTGAAGGTGCTTTAAAGCATTACATTAAATGTTTCTGATGAGTTTGGAGTCATTTGGGTAACTTTTGGAACACAGCACGTGAAGGCAAGGTTTTTCATGGGTTTAATACAGGTGCCCGAGCTAGGGTTAGGGTTAGGGCTTGAATGAGAAGCAGACATTTTCTGATGCCTTTGCTGTGCTTTTGGAGGCAGTTGAAATGCAGGAAAAGTTTTGTTTTGTTGTTTCCTTGACGACAACTTTTGGCCCACATTTGAGATTCTTGCTAAGACGCGCGGCTGTCGCTCAAAAATGGTTAAAAATGCAAAAATTTTCAAATGCCCTTTTTACGTGCTAAACTCTTTCATTTTTTGTATTGGAATCCAAATAAAATGATACTTTTAGCCAAACTTTAGTGGAAATTGTGATGCTGACCCCAAAATGCCACAAATCATGCTTATTTCACGCAGAATTCCAGCTGCAGTTGACCCAACGAGAAATACTGGAAATGTCAAGCAGTTTCATTGCAGATGCACTGAAGGTGCTTTAAAACATTACATTAAATGTTTCTGATGAGATTGGAGTCATTTGGGTAACTTTTGGAACACAGCACGTGAAGGCAAGGTTTTTCATGGGTTTAGTACAAGTGCCCGAGCTAGGGTTAGGGTTAGGGCTTGAATGAGAAGCAGACATTTTCTGATGCCTTTGCTGTGCTTTTGGAGGCAGTTGAAATGCAGGAAAAGTGTTGTTTTGTTGGTTCCTTGACGACAACTTTTGGCCCACATTTGCGATTTTTGCTAAGCCGCGCGGCTGTCGCTCAAAAAGGGTTAAAAATGCAAAAATTTTCAAATGCCCTTTATACGTGCTAAACTCTTTCGTTTTTTGTATTGGAATCCAAATAAAGTGATACTTTTAGCCAAACTTTAGTGGAAATTGTGATGCTGACCCCAATATGCGACAAATTATGCTTATTTCACGCAGAATTCCAGCTGCAGTTGACCCAACGAGAAATACTGGAAATGTCAAGCAGATTCAGTGCACATGCACTGAAGGTGCTTTAAAGCATTACATTAAATGTTTCTGATGAGTTTGGAGTCATTTGGGTAACTTTTGGAACACAGCACGTGAAGGCAAGGTTTTTGATGGGTTTAATACAAGTGCCCGAGCTAGGGTTATGGTTAGGGCTTGAATGAGAAGCAGACATTTTCTGATGCCTTTGTTGTGCTTTTGGAGGCAGTTGAAATGCAGGAAAAGTGTTGTTTTGTTGTTTCCTTGACGACAACTTTTGGCCCACATTTGCGATTTTTGCTAAGCCGCGCGGCTGTCGCTCAAAAATGGTTAAAAATGCAAAAATTTTCAAATGCCCTTTTTACGTGCTAAACTCTTTCGTTTTTTGTATTGGAATACAAATAAAGTGATACTTTTAGCCAAACTTTAGTGGAAATTGTGATGCTGACCCCAAAATGCCACAAATCATGCTTATTTCACGCAGAATTCCAGCTGCAGTTGACCCAACGAGAAATACTGGAAATGTCAAGCAGATTCAGTGCACATGCACTGAAGGTGCTTTAAAGCATTACATTAAATGTTTCTGATGAGTTTGGAGTCATTTGGGTAACTTTGGAACACAGCACGTGAAGGCAAGGTTTTTGATGGGTTTCATACAAGTGCCCGAGCTAGGGTTAGGGTTAGGGCTTGAATGAGAAGCAGACATTTTCTGATGCCTTTGCTGTGCTTTTGGAGGCTGTTGAAATGCAGGAAAAGTGTTGTTTTGTTGTTTCCTTGACGACAACTTTTGGCCCACATTTGCGATTTTTGCTAAGCCGCGCGGCTGTCGCTCAAAAAGGGTTAAAAATGCAAAAATTTTCAAATGCCCTTTTTACGTGCTAAACTCTTTCGTTTTTTGTATTGGAATCCAAATAAAGTGATACTTTTAGCCAAACTTTAGTGGAAATTGTGATGCTGACCCCAATATGCCACATTGATGGGTTTAATACAAGTGCCCGAGCTAGGGTTAGGGTTAGGGCTTGAATGAGAAGCAGACATTTTCTGATGCCTTTGCTGTGCTTTTAGAGGCAGTTGAAATGCAGGAAAAGTGTTGTTTTGTTGTTTCCTTGACGACAACTTTTGGCCCACATTTGAGATTCTTGCTAAGCCGCGCGGCTGTCGCTCAAAAATGGTTAAAAATGCAAAAAATTTTCAAATGCCCTTTTTACGTGCTAAACTCTTTCGTTTTTTGTATTGGAATCCAAATAAAGTGATACTTTTAGCCAAACTTTAGTGGACAATGTGAAGCTGACCCCAATATGCCACAAATCATGCTTATTTCACGTAGAATTCCAGCCGCAGTTGACCCAACGAGAAATACTGGAAATGTCAAGCAGATTCAGTGCAGATGCACTGAAGGTGCTTTAAAGCATTACATTAAATGTTTCTGATGAGTTTGGAGTCATTTGGGTAACTTTTGGAAAACAGCACGTGAAGGCAAGGTTTTTGATGGGTTTAATACAAGTGCCCGAGCTAGGGTTAGGGTTAGGGCTTGAATGAGAAGCAGACATTTTCTGATGCCTTTGCTGTGCTTTTGGAGGCAGTTGAAATGCAGGAAAAGTGTGGTTTTGTTGTTTCCTTGACGACAACTTTTGGCCCACATTTGCGATTTTTGCTAAGCCGCGCGGCTGTCGCTCAAAAAGGGTTAAAAATGCAAAAATTTTCAAATGCACTTTTTACGTGCTAAACTCTTTCGTTTTTTGTATTGGAATCCAAATAAAGTGATACTTTTAGCCAAACTTTAGTGGACATTGTGAAGCTGACCCCAATATGCCACAAATCATGCTTATTTCACGCAGAATTCCAGCCGCAGTTGACCCAACGAGAAATACTGGAAATGTCAAGCAGATTCAGTGCAGATGCACTGAAGGTGCTTTAAAGCATTACATTAAATGTTTCTGATGAGTTTGGAGTCATTTGGGTAACTTTTGGAACACAGCACGTGAAGGCAAGGTTTTTGATGGGTTTAATACAAGAGCCCGAGCTAGGGTTAGGGTTAGGGCTTGAATGAGAAGCAGACATTTTCTGATGCCTTTGCTGTGCTTTTGGAGGCAGTTGAAATGCAGGAAAAGTGTTGTTTTGTTGTTTCCTTGACGACAACTTTTGGCCCACATTTGAGATTCTTGCTAAGCCGCGCGGCTGTCGCTCAAAAATGGTTAAAAATGCAAAAAATTTTCAAATGCCCTTTTTACGTGCTAAACTCTTTCGTTTTTTGTATTGGAATCCAAATAAAGTGATACTTTTAGCCAAACTTTAGTGGACAATGTGAAGCTGACCCCAATATGCCACAAATCATGCTTATTTCACGTAGAATTCCAGCCGCAGTTGACCCAACGAGAAATACTGGAAATGTCAAGCAGATTCAGTGCAGATGCACTGAAGGTGCTTTAAAGCATTACATTAAATGTTTCTGATGAGTTTGGAGTCATTTGGGTAACTTTTGGAAAACAGCACGTGAAGGCAAGGTTTTTGATGGGTTTAATACAAGTACCCGAGCTAGGGTTAGGGTTAGGGCTTGAATGAGAAGCAGACATTTTCTGATGCCTTTGCTGTGCTTTTGGAGGCAGTTGAAATGCAGGAAAAGTGTTGTTTTGTTCTTTCCTTGACGACAACTTTTGGCCCACATTTGCGATTTTTGCTAAGCCGCGCGGCTGTCGCTCAAAAAGGGTTAAAAATGCAAAAATTTTCAAATGCCCTTTTTACGTGCTAAACTCTTTCGTTTTTTGTATTGGAATCCAAATAAAGTGATACTTTTATCCAAACTTTAGTGGAAATTGTGATGCTGACCCCAATATGCCACATTGATGGGTTTAATACAAGTGCCCGAGCTAGGGTTAGGGTTAGGGCTTGAATGAGAAGCAGACATTTTCTGATGCCTTTGCTGTGGTTTTGGAGGCAGTTGAAATGCAGGAAAAGTGTGGTTTTGTTGTTTCCTTGACGACAACTTTTGGCCCACATTTGCGATTTTTGCTAAGCCGCGCGGCTGTCGCTCAAAAAGGGTTAAAAATGCAAAAATTTTCAAATGCACTTTTTACGTGCTAAACTCTTTCGTTTTTTGTATTGGAATCCAAATAAAGTGATACTTTTAGCCAAACTTTAGTGGAAATTGTGATGCTGACCCCAATATGCGACAAATTATGCTTATTTCATGCAGAATTCCAGCTGCAGTTG
Source organism: Lepisosteus platostomus (assembly GCF_059453375.1). Classification (NCBI taxonomy): domain Eukaryota; kingdom Metazoa; phylum Chordata; class Actinopteri; order Semionotiformes; family Lepisosteidae; genus Lepisosteus; species Lepisosteus platostomus. Next base: position 12,631,488 of record NC_142622.1, read on the forward strand.
ACCCAACGAGAAATACTGGAAATGTCAAGCAGATTCAGTGCAAATGCACTGAAGGTGCTTTAAAGCATTACATTAAATGTTTCTGATGAGTTTGGAGTCATTTGGGTAACTTTTGGAACACAGCACGTGAAGGCAAGGTTTTTGATGGGTTTAATACAAGTGCCCGAGCTAGGGTTAGGGTTAGGGCTTGAATGAGAAGCAGACATTTTCTGATCCCTTTGCTGTGCTTTTGGAGGCAGTTGAAATGCAGGAAAAGTGTTGTTTTGTTCTTTCCTTGACGACAACTTTTGGCCCACATTTGCGATTTTTGCTAAGCCGCGCGGCTGTCGCTCAAAAAGGGTTAAAAATGCAAAAATTTTCAAATGCCCTTTTTACGTGCTAAACTCTTTCGTTTTTTGTATTGGAATCCAAATAAAGTGATCCTTTTATCCAAACTTTAGTGGAAATTGTGATGCTGACCCCAATATGCCACATTGATGGGTTTAATACAAGTGCCCGAGCTAGGGTTAGGGTTAGGGCTTGAATGAGAAGCAGACATTTTCTGATGCCTTTGCTGTGGTTTTGGAGGCAGTTGAAATGCAGGAAAAGTGTGGTTTTGTTGTTTCCTTGACGACAACTTTTGGCCCACATTTGCGATTTTTGCTAAGCCGCGCGGCTGTCGCTCAAAAAGGGTTAAAAATGCAAAAATTTTCAAATGCACTTTTTACGTGCTAAACTCTTTCGTTTTTTGTATTGGAATCCAAATAAAGTGATACTTTTAGCCAAACTTTAGTGGAAATTGTGATGCTGACCCCAATATGCGACAAATTATGCTTATTTCATGCAGAATTCCAGCTGCAGTTGACCCAACGAGAAATACTGGAAATGTCAAGCAGATTCAGTGCAAATGCACTGAAGGTGCTTTAAAGCATTACATTAAATGTTTCTGATGAGTTTGGAGTCATTTGGGTAACTTTTGGAACACAGCACGTGAAGGCAAGGTTTTTGATGGGTTTAATACAAGTGCCCGAGCTAGGGTTAGGGTTAGGGCTTGAATGAGAAGCAGACATTTTCTGATCCCTTTGCTGTGCTTTTGGAGGCAGTTGAAATGCAGGAAAAGTGTTGTTTTGTTCTTTCCTTGACGACAACTTTTGGCCCACATTTGCGATTTTTGCTAAGCCGCGCGGCTGTCGCTCAAAAAGGGTTAAAAATGCAAAAATTTTCAAATGCCCTTTTTACGTGCTAAACTCTTTCGTTTTTTGTATTGGAATCCAAATAAAGTGATACTTTTATCCAAACTTTAGTGGAAATTGTGATGCTGACCCCAATATGCCACATTGATGGGTTTAATACAAGTGCCCGAGCTAGGGTTAGGGTTAGGGCTTGAATGAGAAGCAGACATTTTCTGATGCCTTTGCTGTGCTTTTGGAGGCAGTTGAAATGCAGGAAAAGTGTTGTTTTGTTGTTTCCTTGACGACAACTTTTGGCCCACATTTGAGATTCTTGCTAAGCCGCGCGGCTGTCGCTCAAAAATGGTTAAAAATGCAAAAAATTTTCAAATGCCCTTTTTACGTGCTAAACTCTTTCGTTTTTTGTATTGGAATCCAAATAAAGTGATACTTTTAGCCAAACTTTAGTGGACAATGTGAAGCTGACCCCAATATGCCACAAATCATGCTTATTTCACGTAGAATTCCAGCCGCAGTTGACCCAACGAGAAATACTGGAAATGTCAAGCAGATTCAGTGCAGATGCACTGAAGGTGCTTTAAAGCATTACATTAAATGTTTCTGATGAGTTTGGAGTCATTTGGGTAACTTTTGGAAAACAGCACGTGAAGGCAAGGTTTTTGATGGGTTTAATACAAGTACCCGAGCTAGGGTTAGGGTTAGGGCTTGAATGAGAAGCAGACATTTTCTGATCCCTTTGCTGTGCTTTTGGAGGCAGTTGAAATGCAGGAAAAGTGTTGTTTTGTTCTTTCCTTGACGACAACTTTTGGCCCACATTTGCGATTTTTGCTAAGCCGCGCGGCTGTCGCTCAAAAAGGGTTAAAAATGCAAAAATTTTCAAATGCCCTTTTTACGTGCTAAACTCTTTCGTTTTTTGTATTGGAATCCAAATAAAGTGATACTTTTATCCAAACTTTAGTGGAAATTGTGATGCTGACCCCAATATGCCACATTGATGGGTTTAATACAAGTGCCCGAGCTAGGGTTAGGGTTAGGGCTTGAATGAGAAGCAGACATTTTCTGATGCCTTTGCTGTGCTTTTGGAGGCAGTTGAAATGCAGGAAAAGTGTGGTTTTGTTGTTTCCTTGACGACAACTTTTGGCCCACATTTGCGATTTTTGCTAAGCCGCGCGGCTGTCGCTCAAAAAGGGTTAAAAATGCAAAAATTTTCAAATGCACTTTTTACGTGCTAAACTCTTTCGTTTTTTGTATTGGAATCCAAATAAAGTGATACTTTTAGCCAAACTTTAGTGGAAATTGTGATGCTGACCCCAATATGCGACAAATTATGCTTATTTCATGCAGAATTCCAGCTGCAGTTGACCCAACGAGAAATACTGGAAATGTCAAGCAGATTCAGTGCAAATGCACTGAAGGTGCTTTAAAGCATTACATTAAATGTTTCTGATGAGTTTGGAGTCATTTGGGTAACTTTTGGAACACAGCACGTGAAGGCAAGGTTTTTCATGGGTTTAATACAAGTGCCCGAGCTAGGGTTAGGGTTAGGGCTTGAATGAGAAGCAGACATTTTCTGATGCCTTTGCTGTGCTTTTGGAGGCAGTTGAAATGCAGGAAAAGTTTTGTTTTGTTGTTTCCTTGACGACAACTTTTGGCCCACATTTGAGATTCTTGCTAAGACGCGCGGCTGTCGCTCAAAAATGGTTAAAAATGCAAAAATTTTCAAATGCCCTTTTTACGTGCTAAACTCTTTCATTTTTTGTATTGGAATCCAAATAAAATGATACTTTTAGCCAAACTTTAGTGGAAATTGTGATGCTGACCCCAAAATGCCACAAATCATGCTTATTTCACGCAGAATTCCAGCTGCAGTTGACCCAACGAGAAATACTGGAAATGTCAAGCAGTTTCATTGCAGATGCACTGAAGGTGCTTTAAAACATTACATTAAATGTTTCTGATGAGATTGGAGTCATTTGGGTAACTTTTGGAACACAGCACGTGAAGGCAAGGTTTTTCATGGGTTTAGTACAAGTGCCCGAGCTAGGGTTAGGGTTAGGGCTTGAATGAGAAGCAGACATTTTCTGATGCCTTTGCTGTGCTTTTGGAGGCAGTTGAAATGCAGGAAAAGTGTGGTTTTGTTGGTTCCTTGACGACAACTTTTGGCCCACATTTGCGATTTTTGCTAAGCCGCGCGGCTGTCGCTCAAAAAGGGTTAAAAATGCAAAAATTTTCAAATGCCCTTTATACGTGCTAAACTCTTTCGTTTTTTGTATTGGAATCCAAATAAAGTGATACTTTTAGCCAAACTTTAGTGGAAATTGTGATGCTGACCCCAATATGCGACAAATTATGCTTATTTCACGCAGAATTCCAGCTGCAGTTGACCCAACGAGAAATACTGGAAATGTCAAGCAGATTCAGTGCACATGCACTGAAGGTGCTTTAAAGCATTACATTAAATGTTTCTGATGAGTTTGGAGTCATTTGGGTAACTTTTGGAACACAGCACGTGAAGGCAAGGTTTTTGATGGGTTTAATACAAGTGCCCGAGCTAGGGTTAGGGTTAGGGCTTGAATGAGAAGCAGACATTTTCTGATCCCTTTGCTGTGCTTTTGGAGGCAGTTGAAATGCAGGAAAAGTGTTGTTTTGTTCTTTCCTTGACGACAACTTTTGGCCCACATTTGCGATTTTTGCTAAGCCGCGCGGCTGTCGCTCAAAAAGGGTTAAAAATGCAAAAATTTTCAAATGCCCTTTTTACGTGCTAAACTCTTTCGTTTTTTGTATTGGAATCCAAATAAAGTGATCCTTTTATCCAAACTTTAGTGGAAATTGTGATGCTGACCCCAATATGCCACATTGATGGGTTTAATACAAGTGCCCGAGCTAGGGTTAGGGTTAGGGCTTGAATGAGAAGCAGACATTTTCTGATGCCTTTGCTGTGGTTTTGGAGGCAGTTGAAATGCAGGAAAAGTGTGGTTTTGTTGTTTCCTTGACGACAACTTTTGGCCCACATTTGCGATTTTTGCTAAGCCGCGCGGCTGTCGCTCAAAAAGGGTTAAAAATGCAAAAATTTTCAAATGCACTTTTTACGTGCTAAACTCTTTCGTTTTTTGTATTGGAATCCAAATAAAGTGATACTTTTAGCCAAACTTTAGTGGAAATTGTGATGCTGACCCCAATATGCGACAAATTATGCTTATTTCATGCAGAATTCCAGCTGCAGTTGACCCAACGAGAAATACTGGAAATGTCAAGCAGATTCAGTGCAAATGCACTGAAGGTGCTTTAAAGCATTACATTAAATGTTTCTGATGAGTTTGGAGTCATTTGGGTAACTTTTGGAACACAGCACGTGAAGGCAAGGTTTTTGATGGGTTTAATACAAGTGCCCGAGCTAGGGTTAGGGTTAGGGCTTGAATGAGAAGCAGACATTTTCTGATCCCTTTGCTGTGCTTTTGGAGGCAGTTGAAATGCAGGAAAAGTGTTGTTTTGTTCTTTCCTTGACGACAACTTTTGGCCCACATTTGCGATTTTTGCTAAGCCGCGCGGCTGTCGCTCAAAAAGGGTTAAAAATGCAAAAATTTTCAAATGCCCTTTTTACGTGCTAAACTCTTTCGTTTTTTGTATTGGAATCCAAATAAAGTGATACTTTTATCCAAACTTTAGTGGAAATTGTGATGCTGACCCCAATATGCCACATTGATGGGTTTAATACAAGTGCCCGAGCTAGGGTTAGGGTTAGGGCTTGAATGAGAAGCAGACATTTTCTGATGCCTTTGCTGTGCTTTTGGAGGCAGTTGAAATGCAGGAAAAGTGTTGTTTTGTTGTTTCCTTGACGACAACTTTTGGCCCACATTTGAGATTCTTGCTAAGCCGCGCGGCTGTCGCTCAAAAATGGTTAAAAATGCAAAAAATTTTCAAATGCCCTTTTTACGTGCTAAACTCTTTCGTTTTTTGTATTGGAATCCAAATAAAGTGATACTTTTAGCCAAACTTTAGTGGACAATGTGAAGCTGACCCCAATATGCCACAAATCATGCTTATTTCACGTAGAATTCCAGCCGCAGTTGACCCAACGAGAAATACTGGAAATGTCAAGCAGATTCAGTGCAGATGCACTGAAGGTGCTTTAAAGCATTACATTAAATGTTTCTGATGAGTTTGGAGTCATTTGGGTAACTTTTGGAAAACAGCACGTGAAGGCAAGGTTTTTGATGGGTTTAATACAAGTACCCGAGCTAGGGTTAGGGTTAGGGCTTGAATGAGAAGCAGACATTTTCTGATCCCTTTGCTGTGCTTTTGGAGGCAGTTGAAATGCAGGAAAAGTGTTGTTTTGTTCTTTCCTTGACGACAACTTTTGGCCCACATTTGCGATTTTTGCTAAGCCGCGCGGCTGTCGCTCAAAAAGGGTTAAAAATGCAAAAATTTTCAAATGCCCTTTTTACGTGCTAAACTCTTTCGTTTTTTGTATTGGAATCCAAATAAAGTGATACTTTTATCCAAACTTTAGTGGAAATTGTGATGCTGACCCCAATATGCCACATTGATGGGTTTAATACAAGTGCCCGAGCTAGGGTTAGGGTTAGGGCTTGAATGAGAAGCAGACATTTTCTGATGCCTTTGCTGTGCTTTTGGAGGCAGTTGAAATGCAGGAAAAGTGTGGTTTTGTTGTTTCCTTGACGACAACTTTTGGCCCACATTTGCGATTTTTGCTAAGCCGCGCGGCTGTCGCTCAAAAAGGGTTAAAAATGCAAAAATTTTCAAATGCACTTTTTACGTGCTAAACTCTTTCGTTTTTTGTATTGGAATCCAAATAAAGTGATACTTTTAGCCAAACTTTAGTGGAAATTGTGATGCTGACCCCAATATGCGACAAATTATGCTTATTTCATGCAGAATTCCAGCTGCAGTTGACCCAACGAGAAATACTGGAAATGTCAAGCAGATTCAGTGCAAATGCACTGAAGGTGCTTTAAAGCATTACATTAAATGTTTCTGATGAGTTTGGAGTCATTTGGGTAACTTTTGGAACACAGCACGTGAAGGCAAGGTTTTTCATGGGTTTAATACAAGTGCCCGAGCTAGGGTTAGGGTTAGGGCTTGAATGAGAAGCAGACATTTTCTGATGCCTTTGCTGTGCTTTTGGAGGCAGTTGAAATGCAGGAAAAGTTTTGTTTTGTTGTTTCCTTGACGACAACTTTTGGCCCACATTTGAGATTCTTGCTAAGACGCGCGGCTGTCGCTCAAAAATGGTTAAAAATGCAAAAATTTTCAAATGCCCTTTTTACGTGCTAAACTCTTTCATTTTTTGTATTGGAATCCAAATAAAATGATACTTTTAGCCAAACTTTAGTGGAAATTGTGATGCTGACCCCAAAATGCCACAAATCATGCTTATTTCACGCAGAATTCCAGCTGCAGTTGACCCAACGAGAAATACTGGAAATGTCAAGCAGTTTCATTGCAGATGCACTGAAGGTGCTTTAAAACATTACATTAAATGTTTCTGATGAGATTGGAGTCATTTGGGTAACTTTTGGAACACAGCACGTGAAGGCAAGGTTTTTCATGGGTTTAGTACAAGTGCCCGAGCTAGGGTTAGGGTTAGGGCTTGAATGAGAAGCAGACATTTTCTGATGCCTTTGCTGTGCTTTTGGAGGCAGTTGAAATGCAGGAAAAGTGTTGTTTTGTTGGTTCCTTGACGACAACTTTTGGCCCACATTTGCGATTTTTGCTAAGCCGCGCGGCTGTCGCTCAAAAAGGGTTAAAAATGCAAAAATTTTCAAATGCCCTTTATACGTGCTAAACTCTTTCGTTTTTTGTATTGGAATCCAAATAAAGTGATACTTTTAGCCAAACTTTAGTGGAAATTGTGATGCTGACCCCAATATGCGACAAATTATGCTTATTTCACGCAGAATTCCAGCTGCAGTTGACCCAACGAGAAATACTGGAAATGTCAAGCAGATTCAGTGCACATGCACTGAAGGTGCTTTAAAGCATTACATTAAATGTTTCTGATGAGTTTGGAGTCATTTGGGTAACTTTTGGAACACAGCACGTGAAGGCAAGGTTTTTGATGGGTTTAATACAAGTGCCCGAGCTAGGGTTATGGTTAGGGCTTGAATGAGAAGCAGACATTTTCTGATGCCTTTGTTGTGCTTTTGGAGGCAGTTGAAATGCAGGAAAAGTGTTGTTTTGTTGTTTCCTTGACGACAACTTTTGGCCCACATTTGCGATTTTTGCTAAGCCGCGCGGCTGTCGCTCAAAAATGGTTAAAAATGCAAAAATTTTCAAATGCCCTTTTTACGTGCTAAACTCTTTCGTTTTTTGTATTGGAATCCAAATAAAGTGATACTTTTAGCCAAACTTTAGTGGAAATTGTGATGCTGACCCCAAAATGCCACAAATCATGCTTATTTCACGCAGAATTCCAGCTGCAGTTGACCCAACGAGAAATACTGGAAATGTCAAGCAGATTCAGTGCACATGCACTGAAGGTGCTTTAAAGCATTACATTAAATGTTTCTGATGAGTTTGGAGTCATTTGGGTAACTTTGGAACACAGCACGTGAAGGCAAGGTTTTTGATGGGTTTCATACAAGTGCCCGAGCTAGGGTTAGGGTTAGGGCTTGAATGAGAAGCAGACATTTTCTGATGCCTTTGCTGTGCTTTTGGAGGCTGTTGAAATGCAGGAAAAGTGTTGTTTTGTTGTTTCCTTGACGACAACTTTTGGCCCACATTTGCGATTTTTGCTAAGCCGCGCGGCTGTCGCTCAAAAAGGGTTAAAAATGCAAAAATTTTCAAATGCCCTTTTTACGTGCTAAACTCTTTCGTTTTTTGTATTGGAATCCAAATAAAGTGATACTTTTAGCCAAACTTTAGTGGAAATTGTGATGCTGACCCCAATATGCCACATTGATGGGTTTAATACAAGTGCCCGAGCTAGGGTTAGGGTTAGGGCTTGAATGAGAAGCAGACATTTTCTGATGCCTTTGCTGTGCTTTTGGAGGCAGTTGAAATGCAGGAAAAGTGTTGTTTTGTTGTTTCCTTGACGACAACTTTTGGCCCACATTTGAGATTCTTGCTAAGCCGCGCGGCTGTCGCTCAAAAATGGTTAAAAATGCAAAAAATTTTCAAATGCCCTTTTTACGTGCTAAACTCTTTCGTTTTTTGTATTGGAATCCAAATAAAGTGATACTTTTAGCCAAACTTTAGTGGACAATGTGAAGCTGACCCCAATATGCCACAAATCATGCTTATTTCACGTAGAATTCCAGCCGCAGTTGACCCAACGAGAAATACTGGAAATGTCAAGCAGATTCAGTGCAGATGCACTGAAGGTGCTTTAAAGCATTACATTAAATGTTTCTGATGAGTTTGGAGTCATTTGGGTAACTTTTGGAAAACAGCACGTGAAGGCAAGGTTTTTGATGGGTTTAATACAAGTGCCCGAGCTAGGGTTAGGGTTAGGGCTTGAATGAGAAGCAGACATTTTCTGATGCCTTTGCTGTGCTTTTGGAGGCAGTTGAAATGCAGGAAAAGTGTGGTTTTGTTGTTTCCTTGACGACAACTTTTGGCCCACATTTGCGATTTTTGCTAAGCCGCGCGGCTGTCGCTCAAAAAGGGTTAAAAATGCAAAAATTTTCAAATGCACTTTTTACGTGCTAAACTCTTTCGTTTTTTGTATTGGAATCCAAATAAAGTGATACTTTTAGCCAAACTTTAGTGGAAATTGTGATGCTGACCCCAATATGCGACAAATTATGCTTATTTCATGCAGAATTCCAGCTGCAGTTGACCCAACGAGAAATACTGGAAATGTCAAGCAGATTCAGTGCAAATGCACTGAAGGTGCTTTAAAGCATTACATTAAATGTTTCTGATGAGTTTGGAGTCATTTGGGTAACTTTTGGAACACAGCACGTGAAGGCAAGGTTTTTCATGGGTTTAATACAAGTGCCCGAGCTAGGGTTAGGGTTAGGGCTTGAATGAGAAGCAGACATTTTCTGATCCCTTTGCTGTGCTTTTGGAGGCAGTTGAAATGCAAGAAAAGTGTTGTTTTGTTCTTTCCTTGACGACAACTTTTGGCCCACATTTGCGATTTTTGCTAAGCCGCGCGGCTGTCGCTCAAAAAGGGTTAAAAATGCAAAAATTTTCAAATGCCCTTTTTACGTGCTAAACTCTTTCGTTTTTTGTATTGGAATCCAAATAAAGTGATACTTTTATCCAAACTTTAGTGGAAATTGTGATGCTGACCCCAATATGCCACATTGATGGGTTTAATACAAGTGCCCGAGCTAGGGTTAGGGTTAGGGCTTGAATGAGAAGCAGACATTTTCTGATGCCTTTGCTGTGCTTTTGGAGGCAGTTGAAATGCAGGAAAAGTGTGGTTTTGTTGTTTCCTTGACGACAACTTTTGGCCCACATTTGCGATTTTTGCTAAGCCGCGCGGCTGTCGCTCAAAAAGGGTTAAAAATGCAAAAATTTTCAAATGCACTTTTTACGTGCTAAACTCTTTCGTTTTTTTGTATTGGAATCCAAATAAAGTGATACTTTTAGCCAAACTTTAGTGGAAATTGTGATGCTGACCCCAATATGCGACAAATTATGCTTATTTCATGCAGAATTCCAGCTGCAGTTGACCCAACGAGAAATACTGGAAATGTCAAGCAGATTCAGTGCAAATGCACTGAAGGTGCTTTAAAGCATTACATTAAATGTTTCTGATGAGTTTGGAGTCATTTGGGTAACTTTTGGAACACAGCACGTGAAGGCAAGGTTTTTGATGGGTTTAATACAAGTGCCCGAGCTAGGGTTAGGGTTAGGGCTTGAATGAGAAGCAGACATTTTCTGATGCCTTTGCTGTGCTTTTGGAGGCAGTTGAAATGCAGGAAAAGTTTTGTTTTGTTGTTTCCTTGACGACAACTTTTGGCCCACATTTGAGATTCTTGCTAAGACGCGCGGCTGTCGCTCAAAAATGGTTAAAAATGCAAAAATTTTCAAATGCCCTTTTTACGTGCTAAACTCTTTCATTTTTTGTATTGGAATCCAAATAAAATGATACTTTTAGCCAAACTTTAGTGGAAATTGTGATGCTGACCCCAAAATGCCACAAATCATGCTTATTTCACGCAGAATTCCAGCTGCAGTTGACCCAACGAGAAATACTGGAAATGTCAAGCAGTTTCATTGCAGATGCACTGAAGGTGCTTTAAAACATTACATTAAATGTTTCTGATGAGATTGGAGTCATTTGGGTAACTTTTGGAACACAGCACGTGAAGGCAAGGTTTTTCATGGGTTTAATACAAGTGCCCGAGCTAGGGTTAGGGTTAGGGCTTGAATGAGAAGCAGACATTTTCTGATGCCTTTGCTGTGCTTTTGGAGGCAGTTGAAATGCAGGAAAAGTGTGGTTTTGTTGTTTCCTTGACAACAACTTTTGGCCCACATTTGCGATTTTTGCTAAGCCGCGCGGCTGTCGCTCAAAAAGGGTTAAAAATGCAAACATTTTCAAATGCACTTTTTACGTGCTAAACTCTTTCGTTTTTTGTATTGGAATCCAAATAAAGTGATACTTTTAGCCAAACTTTAGTGGAAATTGTGATGCTGACCCCAATATGCGACAAATTATGCTTATTTCATGCAGAATTCCAGCTGCAGTTGACCCAATGAGAAATACTGGAAATGTCAAGCAGATTCAGTGCAAATGCACTGAAGGTGCTTTAAAGCATTACATTAAATGTTTCTGATGAGTTTGGAGTCATTTGGGTAACTTTTGGAACACAGCACGTGAAGGCAAGGTTTTTCATGGGTTTAATACAAGTGCCCGAGCTAGGGTTAGGGTTAGGGCTTGAATGAGAAGCAGACATTTTCTGATGCCTTTGCTGTGCTTTTGGAGGCAGTTGAAATGCAGGAAAAGTGTTGTTTTGTTCTTTCCTTGACGACAACTTTTGGCCCACATTTGCGATTTTTGCTAAGCCGCGCGGCTGTCGCTCAAAAAGGGTTAAAAATGCAAAAATTTTCAAATGCCCTTTTTACGTGCTAAACTCTTTCGTTTTTTGTATTGGAATCCAAATAAAGTGATACTTTTATCCAAAATTTAGTGGAAATTGTGATGCTGACCCCAATATGCCACATTGATGGGTTTAATACAAGTGCCCGAGCTAGGGTTAGGGTTAGGGCTTGAATGAGAAGCAGACATTTTCTGATGCCTTTGCTGTGCTTTTGGAGGCAGTTGAAATGCAGGAAAAGTTTTGTTTTGTTGTTTCCTTGACGACAACTTTTGGCCCACATTTGAGATTCTTGCTAAGCCGCGCGGCTGTCGCTCAAAAATGGTTAAAAATGCAAAAATTTTCAAATGCCCTTTTTACGTGCTAAGCTCTTTCATTTTTTGTATTGGAATCCAAATAAAATGATACTTTTAGCCAAACTTTAGTGGAAATTGTGATGCTGACCCCAAAATGCCACAAATCATGCTTATTTCACGCAGAATTCCAGCTGCAGTTGACCCAACGAGAAATACTGGAAATGTCAAGCAGTTTCATTGCAGATGCACTGAAGGTGCTTTAAAACATTACATTAAATGTTTCTGATGAGATTGGAGTCATTTGGGTAACTTTTGGAACACAGCACGTGAAGGCAAGGTTTTTCATGGGTTTAATACAAGTGCCCGAGCTAGGGTTAGGGTTAGGGCTTGAATGAGAAGCAGACATTTTCTGATGCCTTTGCTGTGCTTTTGGAGGCAGTTGAAATGCAGGAAAAGTGTTGTTTTGTTGTTTCCTTGACGACAACTTTTGGCCCACATTTGAGATTCTTGCTAAGCCGCGCGGCTATCGCTCAAAAATGGTTAAAAATGCAAAAATTTTCAAATGCCCTTTTTACGTGCTAAACTCTTTCATTTTTTGTATTGGAATCGAAATAAAGTGATACTTTTAGCCAAACTTTAGTGGAAATTGTGAAGCTGACACCAATATGCCACAAATCATGCTTATTTCACGCAGAATTCCAGCCGCAGTTGACCCAACGAGAAATACTGGAAATGTCAAGCAGATTCAGTGCAGATGCACTGAAGGTGCTTTAAAGCATTACATGAAATGTTTCTGATGAGTTTGGAGTCATTTGGGTAACTTTTGGAAAACAGCACGTGAAGGCAAGGTTTTGATGGGTTTAATACAAGTGCCCGAGCTAGGGTTAGGGTTAGGGCTTGATTGAGAAGCAGACATTTTCTGATGCCTTTGCTGTGCTTTTGGAGGCAGTTGAAATGCAGGAAAAGTGTTGTTTTGTTGTTTCCTTGACGACAACTTTTGGCCCACATTTGCGATTTTTGCTAAGCCGCGCGGCTATCGCTCAAAAAGGGTTAAAGATGCAAAAATTTTCAAATGCCCTTTTTACGTGCTAAACTCTTTCGTTATTTGTATTGGAATCCAAATAAAGTGATACTTTTAGCCAAACTTTAGTGGAAATTGTGATGCTGACCCCAAAATGCCACAAATCATGCTTATTTCACGCAGAATTCCAGCTGCAGTTGACCCAACGAGAAATACTGGAAATGTCAAGCAGATTCAGTGCAGATGCACTGAAGGTGTTTTAAAGCATTACATAAAATGTTTCTGATGAATTTGGAGTCATTTGGGTAACTTTTGGAACACAGCACGTGAAGGCAAGGTTTTTGATGGGTTTAATACAAGTGCCCGACCTAGTGTTAGGGTTAGGGCTTGAATGAGAAGCAGACATTTTCTGATGCCTTTGCTGTGCTTTTGGAGGCAGTTGAAATGCAGGAAAAGTTTTGTTTTGTTGTTTCCTTGACGACAACTTTTGGCCCACATTTGAGATTCTTGCTAAGCCGCGCGGCTGTCGCTCAAAAATGGTTAAAAATGCAAAAATTTTCAAATGCCCTTTTTACGTGCTAAACTCTTTCATTTTTTGTATTGGAATCCAAATAAAATGATACTTTTAGCCAAACTTTAGTGGAAATTGTGATGCTGACCCCAAAATGCCACAAATCATGCTTATTTCACGCAGAATTCCAGCTGCAGTTGACCCAACGAGAAATACTGGAAATGTCAAGCAGTTTCATTGCAGATGCACTGAAGGTGCTTTAAAACATTACATTAAATGTTTCTGATGAGATTGGAGTCATTTGGGTAACTTTTGGAACACAGCACGTGAAGGCAAGGTTTTTCATGGGTTTAATACAAGTGCCCGAGCTAGGGTTAGTGTTAGGGCTTGAATGAGAAGCAGACATTTTCTGATGCCTTTGCTGTGCTTTTGGAGGCAGTTGAAATGCAGGAAAAGTGTTGTTTTGTTGTTTCCTTGACGACAAATTTTGGCCCACATTTGAGATTCTTGCTAAGCCGCGCGGCTATCGCTCAAAAATGGTTAAAAATGCAAAAATTTTCAAATGCCCTTTTTACGTGCTAAACTCTTTCATTTTTTGTATTGGAATCGAAATAAAGTGATACTTTTAGCCAAACTTTAGTGGAAATTGTGAAGCTGACACCAATATGCCACAAATCATGCTTATTTCACGCAGAATTCCAGCCGCAGTTGACCCAACGAGAAATACTGGAAATGTCAAGCGGATTCAGTGCAGATGCACTGAAGGTGCTTTAAAGCATTACATTAAATGTTTCTGATGAGTTTGGAGTCATTTGGGTAACTTTTGGAAAACAGCACGTGAAGGCAAGGTTTTGATGGGTTTAATACAAGTGCCCGAGCTAGGGTTAGGGTTAGGGCTTGATTGAGAAGCAGACATTTTCTGATGCCTTTGCTGTGCTTTTGGAGGCAGTTGAAATGCAGGAAAAGTGTTGTTTTGTTGTTTCCTTGACGACAACTTTTGGCCCACATTTGCGATTTTTGCTAAGCCGCTCGGCTATCGCTCAAAAAGGGTTAAAGATGCAAAAATTTTCAAATGCCCTTTTTACGTGCTAAACTCTTTCGTTATTTGTATTGGAATCCAAATAAAGTGATACTTTTAGCCAAACTTTAGTGGAAATTGTGATGCTGACCCCAAAATGCCACAAATCATGCTTATTTCACGCAGAATTCCAGCTGCAGTTGACCCAACGAGAAATACTGGAAATGTCAAGCAGATTCAGTGCAGATGCACTGAAGGTGTTTTAAAGCATTACATAAAATGTTTCTGATGAATTTGGAGTCATTTGGGTAACTTTTGGAACACAGCACGTAAAGGCAAGGTTTTTGATGGGTTTAATACAAGTGCCCGACCTAGTGTTAGGGTTAGGGCTTGAATGAGAAGCAGACATTTTCTGATGCCTTTGCTGTGCTTTTGGAGGCAGTTGAAATGCAGGAAAAGTGTTGTTTTCTTCTTTCCTTGACGACAACTTTTGGCCCACATTTGCGATTTTTGCTAAGCCGCTCGGCTATCGCTCAAAAAGGGTTAAAGATGCAAAAATTTTCAAATGCCCTTTTTACGTGCTAAACTCTTTCGTTATTTGTATTGGAATCCAAATAAAGTGATACTTTTAGCCAAACTTTAGTGGAAATTGTGATGCTGACCCCAAAATGCCACAAATCATGCTTATTTCATGCAGAATTCCAGCTGCAGTTGACCCAACGAGAAATACTGGAAATGTCATGCAGATTCAGTGCAGATGCACTGAAAGTGCTTTAAAGCATTACATTAAATGTTTCTGATGAGTTTGGAGTCATTTGGGTAACTTTTGGAACACAGCACGTGAAGGCAAGGTTTTTGATGGGTTTAATACAAGTGCCCGAGCTAGGGTTAGGGTTAGGGCTTGAATGAGAAGCAGACATTTTCTGATGCCTTTGCTGTGCTTTTGGAGGCAGTTGAAATGCAGGAAAAGTGTTGTTTTGTTCTTTCCTTGACGACAACTTTTGGCCCACATTTGCGATTTTTGCTAAGCCGCGCGGCTGTCGCTCAAAAAGGGTTAAAAATGCAAAAATTTTCAAATGCCCTTTTTACGTGCTAAACTCTTTCATTTTTTGTATTGGAATCCAAATAAAGTGATACTTTTAGCCAAACTTTAGTGGAAATTGTGAAGCTGACACCAATATGCCACAAATTATGCTTATTTCATGCAGAATTCCAGCCGCAGTTGACCCAACGAGAAATACTGGAAATGTCAAGCAGATTCAGTGCAGATGCACTGAAGGTGCTTTAAAGCATTACATTAAATGTTTCTGATGAGTTTGGAGTCATTTGGGTAACTTTTGGAAAACAGCACGTGAAGGCAAGGTTTTTGATGGGTTTAATAGAAGTGCCCGAGCTAGGGTTAGGGTTAGGGCTTGAATGAGAAGCAGACATTTTCTGATGCCTTTCCTGTGCTTTTGGAGGCAGTTGAAATGCAGGAAAAGTGTTGTTTTGTTGTTTCCTTGACGACAACTTTTGGCCCACATTTGCTATTTTTGCTAAGCCGCGCGGCTGTCGCTCAAAAAGGGTTAAAAATGCAAAAATTTTCAAATGCCCTTTTTACGTGCTAAACTCTTTCGTTTTTTGTATTGGAATCCAAATAAAGTGATACTTTTAGCCAAACTTTAGTGGAAATTGTGATGCTGACCCCAATATGCGACAAATTATGCTTATTTCACGCAGAATTCCAGCTGCAGTTGACCCAACGAGAAATACTGGAAATGTCAAGCAGATTCAGTGCACATGCACTGAAGGTGCTTTAAAGCATTACATTAAATGTTTCTGATGAGTTTGGAGTCATTTGGGTAACTTTTGGAACACAGCACGTGAAGGCAAGGTTTTTGATGGGTTTCATACAAGTGCCCGAGCTAGGGTTAGGGTTAGGGCTTGAATGAGAAGCAGACATTTTCTGATGCCTTTGCTGTGCTTTTGGAGGCAGTTGAAATGCAGGAAAAGTGTTGTTTTCTTCTTTCCTTGACGACAACTTTTGGCCAACATTTGCGATTTTTGCTAAGCCGCGCGGCTGTCGCTCAAAAATGGTTAAAAATGCAAAAAATTTCAAATGCCCTTTTTACGTGCTAAACTCTTTCGTTTTTTGTATTGGAATCCAAATAAAGTGATACTTTTAGCCAAACTTTAGTGGAAATTGTGATGCTGACCCCAATATGCGACAAATTATGCTTATTTCATGCAGAATTCCAGCTGCAGTTGACCCAACGAGAAATACTGGAAATGTCATGCAGATTCAGTGCAGATGCACTGAAGGTGCTTTAAAGCATTACATTAAATGTTTCTGATGAGTTTGGAGTCATTTGGGTAACTTTTGGAACACAGCACGTGAAGGCAAGGTTTTTGATGGGTTTAATACAAGTGCCCGACCTAGTGTTAGGGTTAGGGCTTGAATGAGAAGCAGACATTTTCTGATGCCTTTGCTGTGCTTTTGGAGGCAGTTGAAATGCAGGAAAAGTGTTGTTTTGTTGTTTCCTTGACGACAACTTTTGGCCCACATTTGCTATTTTTGCTAAGCCGCGCGGCTGTCGCTCAAAAAGGGTTAAAAATGCAAAAATTTTCAAATGCCCTTTTTACGTGCTAAACTCTTTCGTTTTTTGTATTGGAATCCAAATAAAGTGATACTTTTAGCCAAACTTTAGTGGAAATTGTGATGCTGACCCCAATATGCGACAAATTATGCTTATTTCACGCAGAATTCCAGCTGCAGTTGACCCAACGAGAAATACTGGAAATGTCAAGCAGATTCAGTGCACATGCACTGAAGGTGCTTTAAAGCATTACATTAAATGTTTCTGATGAGTTTGGAGTCATTTGGGTAACTTTTGGAACACAGCACGTGAAGGCAAGGTTTTTGATGGGTTTCATACAAGTGCCCGAGCTAGGGTTAGGGTTAGGGCTTGAATGAGAAGCAGACATTTTCTGATGCCTTTGCTGTGCTTTTGGAGGCAGTTGAAATGCAGGAAAAGTGTTGTTTTCTTCTTTCCTTGACGACAACTTTTGGCCAACATTTGCGATTTTTGCTAAGCCGCGCGGCTGTCGCTCAAAAATGGTTAAAAATGCAAAAAATTTCAAATGCCCTTTTTACGTGCTAAACTCTTTCGTTTTTTGTATTGGAATCCAAATAAAGTGATACTTTTAGCCAAACTTTAGTGGAAATTGTGATGCTGACCCCAATATGCGACAAATTATGCTTATTTCATGCAGAATTCCAGCTGCAGTTGACCCAACGAGAAATACTGGAAATGTCATGCAGATTCAGTGCAGATGCACTGAAGGTGCTTTAAAGCATTACATTAAATGTTTCTGATGAGTTTGGAGTCATTTGGGTAACTTTTGGAACACAGCACGTGAAGGCAAGGTTTTTGATGGGTTTAATACAAGTGCCCGACCTAGTGTTAGGGTTAGGGCTTGAATGAGAAGCAGACATTTTCTGATGCCTTTGCTGTGCTTTTGGAGGCAGTTGAAATGCAGGAAAAGTGTTGTTTTCTTCTTTCCTTGACGACAACTTTTGGCCAACATTTGCGATTTTTGCTAAGCCGCGCGGCTGTCGCTCAAAAATGGTTAAAAATGCAAAAAATTTCAAATGCCCTTTATACGTGCTAAACTCTTTCGTTTTTTGTATTGGAATCCAAATAAAGTGATACTTTTAGCCAAACTTTAGTGGAAATTGTGATGCTGACCCCAATATGCGACAAATTATGCTTATTTCATGCAGAATTCCAGCTGCAGTTGACCCAACGAGAAATACTGGAAATGTCATGCAGATTCAGTGCAGATGCACTGAAGGTGCTTTAAAGCATTACATTAAATGTTTCTGATGAGTTTGGAGTCATTTGGGTAACTTTTGGAACACAGCACGTGAAGGCAAGGTTTTTGATGGGTTTAATACAAGTGCCCGAGCTAGGGTTAGGGTTAGGGCTTGAATGAGAAGCAGACATTTTCTGATGCCTTTGCTGTGCTTTTGGAGGCAGTTGAAATGCAGGAAAAGTGTTGTTTTGTTCTTTCCTTGACGACAACTTTTGGCCCACATTTGCGATTTTTGCTAAGCCACGCGGCTGTCGCTCAAAAAGGGTTAAAAATGGAAAAATTTTCAAATGCCCTTTTTACGTGCTAAACTCTTTCATTTTTTGTATTGGAATCCAAATAAAGTGATACTTTTAGCCAAACTTTAGTGGAAATTGTGAAGCTGACACCAATATGTCACAAATTATGCTTATTTCATGCAGAATTCCAGCCGCAGTTGACCCAACGAGAAATACTGGAAATGTCAAGCAGATTCAGTGCAGATGCACTGAAGGTGCTTTAAAGCATTACATTAAATGTTTCTGATGAGTTTGGAGTCATTTGGGTAACTTTTGGAAAACAGCACGTGAAGGCAAGGTTTTTGATGGGTTTAATACAAGTGCCCGAGCTAGGGTTAGGGTTAGGGCTTGAATGAGAAGCAGACATTTTCTGATGCCTTTCCTGTGCTTTTGGAGGCAGTTGAAATGCAGGAAAAGTGTTGTTTTGTTGTTTCCTTGACGACAACTTTTGGCCCACATTTGCTATATTTGCTAAGCCGCGCGGCTGTCGCTCAAAAAGGGTTAAAAATGCAAAAAATTTCAAATGCCCTTTTTACGTGCTAAACTCTTTCGTTTTTTGTATTGGAATCCAAATAAAGTGATACTTTTAGCCAAACTTTAGTGGAAATTGTGATGCTGACCCCAATATGCGACAAATTATGCTTATTTCACGCAGAATTCCAGCTGCAGTTGACCCAACGAGAAATACTGGAAATGTCAAGCAGATTCAGTGCACATGCACTGAAGGTGCTTTAAAGCATTACATTAAATGTTTCTGATGAGTTTGGAGTCATTTGGGTAACTTTTGGAACACAGCACGTGAAGGCAAGGTTTTTGATGGGTTTAATACAAGTGCCCGAGCTAGGGTTAGGGTTAGGGCTTGAATGAGAAGCAGACATTTTCTGATGCCTTTGCTGTGCTTTTGGAGGCAGTTGAAATGCAGGAAAAGTGTTGTTTTCTTCTTTCCTTGACGACAACTTTTGGCCCACATTTGCGATTTTTTCTAAGCCGCGCGGTTGTCGCTCAAAAATGGTTAAAAATGCAAAAAATTTCAAATGCCCTTTTTACGTGCTAAACTCTTTCATTTTTTGTATTGGAATCCAAATAAAGTGATACTTTTAGCCAAACTTTAGTGGAAATTGTGATGCTGACCCCAATATGCGACAAATTATGCTTATTTCATGCAGAATTCCAGCTGCAGTTGACCCAACGAGAAATACTGGAAATGTCATGCAGATTCAGTGCAGATGCACTGAAGGTGCTTTAAAGCATTACATTAAATGTTTCTGATGAGTTTGGAGTCATTTGGGTAACTTTTGGAACACAGCACGTGAAGGCAAGGTTTTTGATGGGTTTAATACAAGTGCCCGAGCTAGGGTTAGGGTTAGGGCTTGAATGAGAAGCAGACATTTTCTGATGCCTTTGCTGTGCTTTTGGAGGCAGTTGAAATGCAGGAAAAGTGTTGTTTTGTTGTTTCCTTGACGACAACTTTTGGCCCACATTTGCGATTTTTGCTAAGCCGCGCGCGGCTGTCGCTCAAAAAGGGTTAAAAATGCAAAAATTTTCAAATGCCCTTTTTACGTGCTAAACTCTTTCATTTTTTGTATTGGAATCCAAATAAAGTGATACTTTTAGCCAAACTTTAGTGGAAATTGTGAAGCTGACACCAATATGCCACAAATTATGCTTATTTCATGCAGAATTCCAGCCGCAGTTGACCCAACGAGAAATACTGGAAATGTCAAGCAGATTCAGTGCAGATGCACTGAAGGTGCTTTAAAGCATTACATTAAATGTTTCTGATGAGTTTGGAGTCATTTGGGTAACTTTTGGAACACAGCACGTGAAGGCAAGGTTTTTGATGGGTTTAATACAAGTGCCCGAGCTAGGGTTAGGGTTAGGGCTTGAATGAGAAGCAGACATTTTCTGATGCCTTTGCTGTGCTTTTGGAGGCAGTTGAAATGCAGGAAAAGTGTTGTTTTCTTCTTTCCTTGACGACAACTTTTGGCCCACATTTGCGATTTTTGCTAAGCCGCGCGGCTGTCGCTCAAAAATGGTTAAAAATGCAAAAAATTTCAAATGCCCTTTTTACGTGCTAAACTCTTTCGTTTTTTGTATTGGAATCCAAATAAAGTGATACTTTTAGCCAAACTTTAGTGGAAATTGTGATGCTGACCCCAATATGCGACAAATTATGCTTATTTCATGCAGAATTCCAGCTGCAGTTGACCCAACGAGAAATACTGGAAATGTCAAGCAGATTCAGTGCAGATGCACTGAAGGTGCTTTAAAGCATTACATTAAATGTTTCTGATGAGTTTGGAGTCATTTGGGTAACTTTTGGAACACAGCACGTGAAGGCAAGGTTTTTGATGGGTTTAATACAAGTGCCCGAGCTAGGGTTAGGGTTAGGGCTTGAATGAGAAGCAGACATTTTCTGATGCCTTTGCTGTTCTTTTGGAGGTAGTTGAAATGCAGGAAAAGTGTTGTTTTGTTGTTTCCTTGACGACAACTTTTGGCCCACATTTGAGATTCTTGCTAAGCCGCGCGGCTGTCGCTCAAAAAGGGTTAAAGATGCAAAAATTTTCAACTGCCCTTTTTACGTGCTAAACTCTTTCGTTTTTTGTATTGGAATCCAAATAAAGTGATACTTTTAGCCAAACTTTAGTGGAAATTGTGATGCTGAATCCAATATGCCACATTGATAGGTTGAATACAAGTGCCCGAGCTAGGGTTAGGGTTAGGGCTTGAATGAGAAGCACACATTTTCTGATGCTTTTGCTGTGCTTTTGGAGGCAGTTGAAATGCAGGAAAAGTGTTGTTTTGTTGTTTCCTTGACGACAACTTTTGGCCCACATTTGAGATTCTTGCTAAGCCGCGCGGCTGTCGCTCAAAAATGGTTAAAAATGCAAAAATTTTCAAATGCCCTTTTTACGTGCTAAACTCTTTCATTTTTTGTATTGGAATCCAAATAAAATGATACTTTTAGCCAAACTTTAGTGGAAATTGTGATGCTGACCCCAAAATGCCACAAATCATGCTTATTTCACGCAGAATTCCAGCTGCAGTTGACCCAACGAGAAATACTGGAAATGTCAAGCAGATTCAGTGCAGATGCACTGAAGGTGCTTTAAAACATTACATTAAATGTTTCTGATGAGTTTGGAGTCATTTGGGTAACTTTTGGAACACAGGACGTGAAGGCAAGGTTTTTCATGGGTATAATACAAGTGCCCGAGCTAGGGTTAGGGTTAGGGCTTGAATGAGAAGCAGACATTTTCTGATGCCTTTGCTGTGCTTTTGGAGGCAGTTGAAATGCAGGCAAAGTGTTGTTTTGTTGTTTCCTTGACGACAACTTTTGGCCCACATTTGCGATTTTTGCTAAGCCGCGCGGCTGTCGCTCAAAAAGTGTTAAAAATGCAAAAAATTTCAAATGCCCTTTTTACGTGCTAAACTCTTTCATTTTTTGTATTGGAATCCAAATAAAGTGATACTTTTAGCCAAACTTTAGTGGAAATTGTGATGCTGACCCCAATATGCGACAAATTATGCTTATTTCATGCAGAATTCCAGCTGCAGTTGACCCAACGAGAAATACTGGAAATGTCAAGCAGATTCAGTGCAGATGCACTGAAGGTGTTTTAAAATCATTACATTAAATGTTTCTGATGAGTTTGGAGTCATTTGGGTAACTTTTGGAAAACAGCACGTGAAGGCAAGGTTTTGATGGGTTTAATACAAGTGCCCGAGCTAGGGTTAGGGTTAGGGCTTGAATGAGAAGCAGACATTTTCTAGTGCCTTTGCTGTGCTTTTGGAGGCAGTTGAAATGCAGGAAAAGTGTTGTTTTCTTCTTTCCTTGACGACAACTTTTGGCCCACATTTGCGATTTTTGCTAAGCCGCGCGGCTGTCGCTCAAAAAGGGTTAAAGATGCAAAAATTTTCAACTGCCCTTTTTACGTGCTAAACTCTTTCGTTTTTTGTATTGGAATCCAAATAAAGTAATACTTTTAGCCAAACTTTAGTGGAAATTGTGATGCTGAACCCAATATGCCACATTGATAGGTTGAATACAAGTGCCCGAGCTAGGGTTAGGGTTAGGGCTTGAATGAGAAGCACACATTTTCTGATGCTTTTGCTGTGCTTTTGGAGGCAGTTGAAATGCAGGAAAAGTGTTGTTTTGTTGTTTTCTTGACGACAACTTTTGGCCCACATTTGCGATTCTTGCTAAGCCGCGCGGCTGTCGCTCAAAAATGGTTAAAAATGCAAAAATTTTCAAATGCCCTTTTTACGTGCTAAACTCTTTCATTTTTTGTATTGGAATCCAAATAAAGTGATACTTTTAGCCAAACTTTAGTGGAAATTGTGAAGCTGACACCAATATCATGCTTATTTCACACAGAATTCCAGCCGCAGTTGACCCAACGAGAAATACTGGAAATGTCAAGCAGATTCAGTTCAGAATTCTGTGCTTTTGGAGGCAGTTGAAATGGAGGAAAAGTGTTGTTTTTTTGTTTCCTTGACGACAACTTTTGGCCCATGTTACGTCCCAGTGTGTGGTCTGTGTGTGTTTTTTCTATGTTCCACACTGCTGACCCTTGATTGTTCTCCCTTCCCCATTGGCCCACCATTACACCACACTTTCAGTATGACATCATCATCAATTAGCTCTGAGCCAATCAGAACACATCTTATTCAGCATAACATGCAGGTTTTCAGCAAGCAGAGGCTTTTCGTTTGACTTTGGTCCCGTTTGGTTTTGGTTATCGGTTCGCTTCTGGTTATTGCTTCGGCTTCATTTTTTGGTTTGTTTTGCTTTGTGTGTGTGTATTTTCGTATAGCTTCGGCTTTGTTGTTTTGTTGGTTTTTGTTAGTTTCTTTGAGTTTCGTTTGTTTGTGTTTTCATCCTTCTTTTGCCATTACCTTGCCCCAGTGTTACATGTTCAACTTTTGTGTTCTTTGTACCCTGTTCCTGTTGATTACTCTTGTTTTCCCTTATTTGTATATCTGGTTCACTTGTGTTTTTGTGTTAACTTTTGTATATAAGTTTAGTTTAGGTTGTTGGGTACACTTTACACACTTAGTTGATTTTGTATTACTACACTAGTTTAGTACGGGTGAGTGCCATTTGTCTTGTATGGTTTTGGGTAGTCAGTGCAGATTAGCTAGGGTGTTGAAGACGCTGAAGACCATGTGTTTCGGGTTTTCTTTTGTAGTCAGATTAGCTTTCCCTCACTGTCATAGCCAGCTCCATTTTATTTGTTATTTTCTTTCTTTTGGCACCACTCTAGTTCCTTACCTTTGTTATCACACTTCCTAGTCCCTCACCAAAACCCACCTGCTTCCAAAAGAAGTATCCTAAATGTTACACCCCTTTACCCCTAGACACTTGGGGTCGTAACAGCCCATATTTGCGATTTTTGCTAAGCCACGCGGTTGTCGCTCAAAAATTTTTAAAAATGCAAAATTTTCCAAATACACTTTCTACATGCTTCATGCATCCAAATATAGTGATACTTTTAGCCAAACTTTAGTGGGAATTGTGCTGCTGACCCCGATATGCCACAAATCATGCTTATTTCACGCAGAATTCCAGCTGCAGGTGACCCAACAAGAAATACTGGAAATGTCAAGGAGATTCAGTGCAGATACACTGAAGGTGCTTTAAAGCATTACATTAAATGTTTCTGATGAGTTTGGAGTCATTTGGGTAACTTATTGAACACAGCATGTGAAGGCAAGGTTTTTGATTGGTTTAATACAAGTGCCCGAGCTAGGGTTAGGGTTAGGGCTTGAATGAGAAGCAGACATTTTCTGATGCCTTTGCTGTGCTTTTGGAGGCAGTTTAAACGTAGAAAAGGTGTTGTTTTGTTGTTTCCTTGACGACAACTTTTGGGCCACATTTGCGATTTTTGTTAAGCTGTAAGGCAGCAATGCTAACTGTGCCACTGCCTTATACAAAAAGTAATACAAAGTGTACACTGATAAAATACAATACAGATATAACAATGCTAATGTTCCTTAAAAGATAATGTATATCATAACAGTAGGGAACAGCATGAAGCATGTTTAGAAACTTTTATAATCATTACTCAGACTCAATGTTGCAATTCAGTAGGTCCATTAGAGAGAGCCCTGAAACAAGAGATTACATAATTTCATGAAAGATAACTCATTTTGAATATTATCATCTGAATGGCTGAACCACTTCTTAGACATTAGCTCATCATTTATATGATTTTTTGAGACCTTTGATAGCAGTAATTTGATAAACTTCTTACTAGAAAAGAAAATCCATGTCTGGAAAATACCAAACCTTGGTGTAATAATTTAAATACATAAAATATACATTAACAGTTTTAACCTAAACCTTTTGTAAAATGGCTGAAATAATGTAACCTGGATTTTGCACATCACTGACAGGGAAAGTATTCTAATCAGAATCAAAGTTAGAGAATGAATTCATAGAAAAAATACTTCTATAAATAGACCTTGAGAATCATTCCACAGTCTTTTTCAGAACCCAGAACTGTCAATATTTATTTCCATTTGTATCCAATCACCTGAAAACGAAACCATTCACACACATCTTTTGAGATGTGTGCTTTCCAGGCTAGTCACATATTTCTTATATGCAGGATAGAAAGAAGGTTTACAGTATGTGCCAGGAAAAGGACAGACAATGCACCAAGATTATAACACAGTCCTGTAGATGTCTGGTAGTCCTCAGGAGTCATGTGGAGGAAATGCAGTCTATTCAGTCACAGCCAATACAGTATGTACTCAATACAGTAGCACTGCCAGGAATGAAATGAGTGATCTTCTGTTAAATAAGTAAATGCATTTGTGGATGCAGCTGTTATTGTTTTCAGTATTGCTATTATCTCTAAGTGTGCATAATATTTGAGTTCAAAGTGTTATAGTTATCCTGATCAAATATTTAACAGCCCTTATGTTGATGTGGATCTACAGAGATAATTGTTTACAGTTTTCATGCATGCACCTGCTCTGTTGTCTGGTGACAGACAGTTCTTGCTACTATGGTAAAGGCTAGTGTCATGTCAAAAGTATTTTTGTTCTCCTGTTTGTTTATGTTTCTTACTATGACATATCAACCTTAATATAAACAAATTTTACATGCGATATACAATATGTGGAGAAATTTTGAAGAGCAAACAGCATATTTAGTCATTTTGAATACAGTACTGCCATGTATATTCTATCCTAAGCCACCCTATTTTAAATTTTAAAACTTAAAAACATCCAAGGTAGGGGACGTTATGTCCTCTTTAGCCCATTTAATACTACACTAAACTGGAATAAACTGTAGCTCTGGTATAGACTTCACCTTTTTTACTTGTTTATAGTAACACTATGTAATAATTATTCAGTCTAATATGATCAATTCAAGAACAATATTACAACTATGCTTTAATGAAGAAAATATGTAAATAATACAGAACTGTCTAGTTTCTTTAACTTAATTTTTAAATAATGGTTATTTGTATTGTCGTTGCCCTAGGGTCACAGAGTACTTGATTAGCAGGATTTAGTGAGTCATAATAAGACAAACACTCCTTCTGTTCCACCTTCTTCAGCTGTTGGGAACAGAATAGGGCTATTTCAAAGGCATTTAGTCACACTATTTCAGTAGATTGAATAAATATTTATTGTATGTTTTTGATATTTGTTTCCTGGTCAGGAGGGGTATTTCATTTTCTATGCTCCGTCCAGCATCATCCACTCTATATTGTATTGTCACTGGGAGACCTCTTGTGGTCGGCTGCAGAATCGCAAAAAGGTTACTTTACAAACAACCTGTGATCAGATGGAGGAATCTTTCTCTAAACTGGGTCAATTTTCTTGGGTTTAAACTTTGTAGTTCAGTAGTGCACTCTACTGGTGTGCTTCACCTTTGGTCTAGCAATTCTGTGGATTTCACAGAAACCCATCCTCTTAATGCCCAATCAAAAGTATTTTTTCTCTTTAAAGTTATGCTTTTTTGATTGAATAATTAGAATACAAAATTATATTAATAATAATAATAATTGCTTACACTTATAATGTAAGTGTAATTATTATTATTATTTATTATTATTGCTTACACAATAATAATTGCTTTTCTGGACACTCCACTCAAAGCGCTTTACAGGTAATGGGGACTCCCCTCCACCACCACCAATGTGTAGCATCCACCTGGATGATGCGACGGCAGCCATAGTGTGCCAGAACGCTCACCACACATCAGCTATCAGTGGGGAGGAGAGCAGAGTAATGTAGCCAATTCATAGAGGGGGAGTATTAGGAGGCCATGATTGGTAAGGGCCAATTGGAAATTTGGCCAGGACACCGGGGTTACACCCCTACTCTTTTCGAGAAGCGCCCTGGGATTTTTAATGACCACAGAGAGTCAGGACCTCGGTTTTACGTCTCATCCGAAGGACGGCGCCTGTTTACAGTATAGTGTCCCCATCACTATACTGGGGCATTAGGACCCACATGGACCACAGGGTGAGCACCCCCTGCTGGCCCCACTAACACCTCTTCCAGCAGCAACCTTAGTTTTTCCCAGGAGGTCTCCCATCCAGGTACTGACCAGGCTCACACCTGCTTAGCTTCAGTGGGTTGCCAGTTGTGAGTTGCAGGGTGATATGGCTGCTGGTATATTCTTGTAAGCAAATAAAACCACTTGGAACACTTGGAAAACCACACACAACAAAATCAGGTTATGTGTAGAGTCAAGTCACTTATTCTGTAATTAATCTTGCAATTTAAAACGAGTGTATTTGAGATTAATCTTTCATCTGATTAAGAAAGCTTTCATTTAAAGAACAGCTGGTTCTGTTACTATATACTGTAATTTACTTTGTGCAAGACTTACAGAAGGAATTATCACATATACTTCAATGACAAACAAGTTTGCTCCATTCCAGGACATGGAATGTCAAGACTGTCAAGACTAGGAAGCTTAAAGCAACACATTTCAGGACATCATCACAGGTAATGAAAATCAGACATCAGTCTCAACACATTCAACTTGTGCCAGTGCCTCCAGGTACATAATAAGAAGAGAAGTGGTGATTGTTGGATATACTGTAATCAGAATGGCAAGAGAAGGCAAGTCAGCTATATGTCACATAAGCAACTGACATTTAGGGTAGTGTGTGCATTTAGACTCAGGGCAGGTTAATAATTAGAAAACAGAGAATACAGATAAAGGGTGAATCTTCAATATGGGATGATGTAGTTAATAGAGTACTAGAAACACTGCCCTTCCTAATTTCAATGAATGATCTACACTCTGATACATTTAGTAAACTAGTCAATTTTGATACCAAATTAGGAAGGGAGGAGGATTAACAAAGACTGCAGAGTCAGCAGAGCGGCAGCTAATAACATTTTTTAAAAATGTGCATTGGGGATTGTGCATGTTGGAAGTCAAAACCCAGACTATACGTATAAAGGGGAAATAAACTAGAAGAGAGTACTTATGAAGAAGTGAATGTGAAAGAGCACTAAAACTGAGAACAGGGGTCTCTCAATTGATGGTGTGAGTATCAAATGAGTTATCCAGCCATGCTGTCAAAGCCTATACCCTGGCTTCCTTCAAGATATGGCTGGATAAAATGTCAACAGTATGTTGTCTCCCTGGATCCAAGGTGTATAACATACAGATCTGGATAGATAAAAGTCACTTTTGGATATCAATCGTAATGCAGCTTTACATAGTGACATCATGAGCATGTGTGTGAAGGAAGAAGTGATTTTCATGCAGATATCAGTAGTTGAGACACTGTAATGATAGACAAGGTTGACAATTGCTTCCTTACTCTACAGTGCTCCTCCTGGAGGGAATGCCTCTATTTTAATCTTTTTAAAAAATCAAGATGGAGTAAGGAATAGGATATGCTTTAAAGATTTACTAACATGTGAAATTTGAAAAATCTAGAGGAAATCACTGTATTAAAAAAAAACAGGATCCAGTCGATCTAGTTAAGAAATAGAGCACAATTAATTGCTAGCAAATAACAAAGGATGTGTTAGTACAACCAAGAAAGAGGGAAACGATTATAGCAAACAGGAATAAAGTAGTGTTTATCAGTATTAAAACACCAGAAGAACAGTGAGGGCAAGATATTGTGTGGTTTCTCAAATATTAGAATAAACAATAAAAGGTAAACAGAAACAGAAATGTTACAAGTAATAGAACCACTTTAGGAGTTAATGGAATTCTATCAGCTGTGCTTAAGGAAGTACTTTTTATGCACAAGCCAAGGACATACTCAGTAGGTTAATGGGCTTCTGGAAATATTGGCCCTGATGTAAGTGTGTGTGTGTACCCTGCAATAGACTAGCATCCCATGCAGGGTGTATCCCACCTTGCGCCTGTTGCTTGCTGGGATAGGATCTGGCTCCCCTGCCACACAGAAGATCAAGTGGTTAGAAAATGGGTGGATGAAAGTCTAACTAAAACAGTTTCCTAGGAGTCAACAATAACAATGGATATACGACCATTTGATCTAGTTACCTTTAGACTTTTTGAAGTCTCAAAGTAGATGAACAGTCACATACCTGTTCCTAGGATATATGCATGCCACTATAAAGCCCGCATGGAAAGAAGTGTCTTCTGACAATATTCCAGTGTTTAATTATTCAGCATCACCCTCAATTCCTCTTTCTTGTACTTCGTGTTTCTTCCTTTTTGCTTTCAGATTCTGTACATATACAACAAGTGACATCTTGTGCACAGCTCTACAACAATTACCCAAAATTAACAGTGTTAATGAAACATTTGGAAATCCAGAGGCCTAGCCGATGTTAAAATTGTACAACTGGAGGCACACTATGTTGGGAGAGTCTGAAACAAGCTGTCCACCCATGCCGCAGAAACTGATAATCTGTTTTGGGTTTTTTTTTTTCAAAAAAGGACAGAGTGAATGAGATCCTGAAATCAACCAAGTACTGTGACTAAATCATGTAGTTGAATGGACTGGCATCTTCTTTTTTATTAACTTTCTTATGTTCTTTTTAACAATTAAAATTTGAAAGAATGAAGACTTAAGCGTGCGCGCGTTTGTCTGCCCCCGCAATGCACTGGCGCCCCTGCAGGGTATCAAGTCTTGCGACCATTGCAGCCGGCTTCCACGTGACCCTGTATTGGATAAAGTTGTAAGAAATCGAATGGAAGAACTGAAATTTAAAAAGTTTTTTTAAAACTGTTTAGTCACGCCCGCTACTACTGGCACTGGCACATGAGACGAAAACACTCGAAAATGTCTGCACTTTCCACAGAACAATTATTTATTGATGTTGCAGAAATGGCTGTTCTCAGTTCCAGGAGTCCTGGACAACTGGAAACTGCTTCAAGATGGGATTTTCTTATCAACAGACAGGAACTCGTAAGGAATAATACAGTGGTGCCTGAGACAAGGTTCAGAGAGTGTTTTGTATCAAAGCCACACATTTAACGACTTGATAAACCGTTTTAATACCTCGTTCACTTTTTTATTCTGGCGTTTTCACCACTCGTAAAACACTTCTACTTTTCGAGGTGGATTGTCAATTGCTTACCTTTAACCATTTTCTAAGGAATGTACAGGAGGATGATTAGCACAAGCTCGATTAGAAATGCACATAGCAATTGATCCGTCCGTCTTTTTCCAATACACTTTCGCGGGGAAGCGGAGCCAGTTATTTTTTTCCCCGCAGTACCGACTATTTTCGCTAGAGGGAAATATAACCTAATTAAATTATAAGCAGCGTATTCAAAACACTTTATACCGTGTCTCCGTAAGTATTAAAGCAGAGTTGAGCAGCGCATTTTTCATAGTACAGCTATTAGTATACAACTAATAGTATGGTAGTAGTTCAAGTAGGTACAGTAGCTGCGTCAGCAAGCGTAGGCTGCAAAAGAACAGGTAACAGGTTTATTCCATGCTGTAAAGAAAGGAAACAACGTTGTGCCGAAACGTTGTGTTTCTTTCATTTCTTTTCAGCACGGAATAAACCAGTTACCTGCTCCTTTGCAGGGCTATTAGTGTTTTAATTCATACTTGTAGCGATTTATAAGCTGGGCGGTGTATGTCTGGGTTTAAATTTAAAAGTGTTCTGTTAAAAAAAAGGTGTCCCAAGTAATTTTCATTAAAAATCTAAAACATGGAGTACATAAGATTTTTAAAGTCCTATGTAAATTTGCTATCAATGACCCACTTAAAATTGTCAATGTCATTACTTACATTATTTCACAGTTTACAAGCAGTCTTTCTCATTATGTAATTCTATGCAATGTTCACCATAGAAATTACTGTTAGAAATAATTGGTAGCAGCATTTGCCAAATGTAAGTCTCGTTTAAAAGTGTAGATTTCAATGTAGTCAAGTTACCATTTTGGTATATTTTCCACTGTAAAACTAAAGCCTCAACAGCATTTCTACAAATGTTAGTGGATTGGTTCAGGTTTTAGTGAAATTTCTTTTTCCAACTATGAGGGGGCCTTCCATCTCAGTCCAATTTGCCATTCAGCTCATGCCGGGCAAGAAATGAACCCTGGATACAAAAGTAGTGTGGAGCATACCATAATAGACAATATATAAAGACCATGGCTATTTATGGTCAGCAGCCCACTGAAGGTAAGCAGGTGTGAGCCTGGTCAGTACCTGGATAAGAGACCTTCTGGGAAAAACTAAGGTTGCTGCCAGAAGTGGTGTTAATGGGGCCAGTAGGGGGCACTCACCCTGCGTTCTGTGTGGGTCCTGATGCCCCGGTATAGTGACAGGGACACCATACTGTAAAAAAAAGGTGTAGTCCTTTGCATGAGATGTTAAACTGACATCCTGACTCTCTGTGGTGATTAAAAAGTGCAGGGTGCTTCTCAAAAAGAGTAGGGGTGGCATCCTGGCATCCAAATTTCCCATTGGCCTTTACGAATCACCACCCATCTATGAACTAGCTTCATCACTCTGTTCTCCTCCCTACTGATAGCTGGTGTGTGGTGAGCGTTCTGGTGCACTATGGTTGCCGTCACATCATCCATGTGGGTGGTGCACATTGGTGGTGGAGAGGAGTCCCCATTACCTGTAAAGTGTTTTGAGTGAAGTGTCCAGAAAAGCACTATATACAGTAAGTGTAAGCAATTATTAATTATTAGTGAGATGAAATACATACCTACATACATATTTTTCTTACTTGGATGTAGTATAAAACGAAAAGGAGTTTGTCTTGACACATTGAGGAAAAAAGAAAAAATACGTCACCAGTCTTTCACTGATATTCAATGTACCAGTAACGTGATGGTTAGCCGTGTGCCTTGAGTGTTATCTACAGAAGCTGCGTCATTCCTCCCTGCTGTGTCCTGCATGATCTCGCAGTGTGAACAAATGCAGACAGACGGAAACTTCACATTGTGGGAGATGTGCTTAAATTCTCTCTAGCTCTCCCGTGAATTCAAGAGCGGTTAGTCAAGCTAATTGACAAGGACGTCCAAATTCTAAGGGTATTAACGTAATTCAAAATAATTGCCAGTCATAGCCGTCAGTAACAACCACAGCGTGCACCTCCTGCATTTTTAGAAATCACATCATTTTTCATTCCATATCCTGTACTTCACGGGGATTGCGAATATCCGTTAAGGACTCCAACCACCTCAATGATTTATTTCTATAGCATTTTAAGTTTAAACACAAACGCCAATTTTACGTTTTGTTGGAAGCACATACGTTTTAAAAATAAAACAGTGGTGACGATTGAAATACTAATATATCAGTACACCTATTTCGAACTAGTATTGCAATTGTTATTATTAAATAACAGGAATAAAAAAAAAGCTTTCAGGTAACAAGTACATGCCCAGTTTAAATCCTACACACTGTAGTTCTTTCAAATCGGCTGGCGCTCCTGTAGGCTGTTACGAAGAGAGGCGGGGTTGTACGGCAGCGCGCCCCCGATGACCGGTGGACGCGCACTCCTCCAAGAGGATTCTGTGCCTCTTCAGCTGCGGTGCGTCGCATTGTGAAGCAGCTGGGGGAGCTCTGCAGGAATTTTGCGTTTGTTGTTGTTTCGATCCTTTGAATTGGATTCCGGTAGTTTTCACCATCTCTCTCTCGCCTTTTCGGCTTTCTAATCGGTTCGGGATGTTTTCTGAAGCAGAAACATGGAAACATGGACTGTAACATGGATTTGTAATCTTATCACTCGGTGCTTCCACTCCCTTGTTTGGGAGAGCTGTGCTGAGCCTTATCGATAACCTAGCTGGTGTTTCAGTTCTTTTAGCTGTATATAAAGTTTTTTTTATCTTTGTTGTTGTTATAATTATTCATGGGGGGAAATCTCTAAGAATCTCTTCAATCACCCTGATTTTATTTTTGCAAGAATAAAAACAACGGGTTTCGAGTACCGTAGCCTTTTTAACCCGGGTCCAAGCTGGGAAAATGGAGGCTGTTATGGAAAAGGAATGCAGTGCGCTTGGAGGACTTTTTCAAACCGTCATCAGCGATATGAAGGTAATAAAATGTAATCAAGTTAAATGAGACTTAAGCTGAACAACCTTGTTTTATGCGTTACCATTACGTCATGCTTTTTCCCTATTTCGTGGAAGTTAAAGGTGTAGGTGAGCTGACATACAGTAGCTTATGTACTGTAGGACTAGATTTACACAGGCTGTGTCACAGTTCTTAGAATCTCACATTTCCAAACCCATTATCACAATGCGTTAGACAAATTACACCAAAAACCTGCTGGTGAATATCTTGAGTTTTGGATTCATTTGGAATTTTATGTTTTTATTGCTTCACAGACTGTGGGGCTGTATGACTGCATTGTTTTTACTCGGGGGAAAAATTATGCCTGGAAATGCGTTGTCATCTCCTACGGTTACGGAAAAAGAGGCGTTATACAAATCTGAGGTGGTTTTTGATGCGGCGGTGAAGTTTATCCATCCACATTAAATGTGCTTTACTATTTTGCATTTTTAACCTAAATAGTTCTAGGACTAACGACAGAACTGATGCATACATGTAAGAATTGAATAACAGTATGCATGTTTATTAATATGATTTTCTTTAGTTTGTCAAAGCAACCGTATGTTTGTTCTTATGCATTTTAGTTTGAACAGACAAATCAACCTAACCGACCGTTTTCAGATAACGACAGGAAAACTGCACATTTTCAAACATTCTAAAACTTAGAAATATTCCCTACCTGAACTGAAAGATACAGCGTTTAGGGAAGCACCTGAGATCGAAAGAGAGGCGTCTCGCCTCGTCTGTCTCTCCACACCTGTTCTGAAGTTGCGGAATGTTGAAAATGGCAGCTGCGCTCGGCCACACAGGGTAGTTGCAGCAAGGGTGAGCTGGACAAAGTACATTGGGGTGATGATACCCAACAATGAAGTCAAATGGCTGTTAAAGAAGCGAAGTGATTAAGTAGGAGACGCCCCCCCCAAATTAGGCCGCTAATACAGCCACCAACTCGGAAGTACAATAGATTCGTTTAAAAAAGCGCTTGTTATTGTTTGTACCGAGTAAAGCTGAGTGACAGATTCACTGGCATGCTCCAAGAAGAGACTTTGCGAAATGTGAAAGGTCACCGTAAAACGAACAGGTGCCATGTCTTAGAAATAATGAAGATCAATTTGTTGTACCGATCGGCAGATCGTGAGATGAGCTAAACGCGTATAAAAGGGTGGTTCATCATTCTTCAGGGTGATTGGTGAACGTTATAAACAACACATCTGCATTTTGATTAGGTGTGTGGACGTTATTATGCAGTAGCCCATCTACTGTACATCGAGCTTAATTGTCAAAGAAATACTGTTTTATTAAACAACATTTACTTCGCTGAAGATGGTGCTGTACTGTTTTTATTCCTTTGCTTATTTTGTTTTGTTTATCCTGCAGGTGTACATTTACATGTAATACTTTGACAGTAGTGAGAAGCAGTTTGAGCTCAAGCGCTCACATGCAGCTCTGTATATCGATGTGTGCAGTTAGAAAGTCCGGTCTTTATATTCACGTATTGACGTTTTTTTTTGACGGTCCCTTCCCTTTTCAAGGTGGAGGAGGAATTTATATTTTATTTTTGGACTTTTCTAGATTAATATGACTTTTCCACGGTGTATTGTTGAAGTGAAGGTACATTTCAGCATGGTTACCGTAAAAGAAAAGAATGTCAACTCTGGCCACTTGGAATGCTGGACCGGGATAGCGACTTTTTAGGCATTCATTAGTTTTTAGTTAGACGTATTTTAGTATTTCCCTTTGTATGTATTAATATGGATAGATTTACTTTTTAAAAAAAAACGTAAAGCATTTTCCCAGTTCTCGTGACCCGTGTCTGTTTTCAATCCAGATTAATTTAACGTTGGTCATCCAGAGGTCTTTGATTGTCCCACACTCCTACGTATGGGGCTTTCAAGTTATGAATTTTAGAATATAAAACAAGTTTTCTAACATTTCCAGGTATAACCAGTTTTAATCATTAAGTATAGGTAAATAGAATAGATAGTTAATTTGGGGCTTCTCAACCTTTTTTGGCCTGTGACCCCGTTTTTAGGTACCCAAATTCTCGTGACCCTACTAATTAGAACAGGGTTATTCAGTTACCCTAACAAGTGAGCCAAATGTGAAAATCAAGTGGGGTTAGCGGGCCGAGCCAGAATACTTTGTCAACAAAAGGCTACTATAGATAACACTTCTATATTATACCACAACAGACTTATAACATCCCTTTCTTTTTATTTTAATTGTGTCATGAATAAAAATTTCACATAAGTAGCCACACCACACACAAAACACAGGTAAGGTAGAGCTCACAAAGCATGACGTATATTTACCAAACCAACCAAACCCAGTGCTTTTAAACCATGTCCATAAATGTGTAATAGAAAATAAAACATTTTTACTATAGCATTATGCAGGTATACATTAATCAGGTAATTAAGCTCAATATCTATCAAACATCTGCTGTCAGCAATCCCTGCCTGATCAGTCAGAGAGTGAGAGAAATCAGTAAGAAACTGGACTGTCTTGGGCACCCGTTCATTTTCTCTCTCCACACCGTTTTTACCATGTCAGTAGCTGCTGGCAGTATCAGTCTCAGCAATGGTATGTGACTTCATAGATTTAGCAGTGCGGTAAAAGACGCGCTCGAAGCCCTCTCGTTAACTGTCATGGGTTTTCTAAACCGCATACGCTGCTTATTCAACTCAACGCTTTCAAAAAAAGATCTTGGCTTGCCCAATTATTTCTTGTGAGTGGTCTCGAAGTGTCTTTTGAGTTTGTTTGGTGTCATACTCTCTGTGGAGAGTACATTACCGCACAGTAGGCATTCAGGCTTTTCCTCGTTGTTTTCCCAGATACGCGTAAATCCGTACTGAAGAAACTATTCGTTATATTTCCGTGCACATCTACACTTCAGGGTCTCGGGTTCAGCATCGGTTTCACTGGCAGATGTCGGTGTAGAGGTGGAGGCGACCGGACGAAGAAATTAATAACTGACTTAATAACTATGACGCATAACGCTAGCCGCCATGGCCCGGAACAGTGGGTGATGTTGGTTTGACAGGTTGCATTTGGGTAACGAGCGGTCGTGCAAGTTGTAATGATTACTTTCAGAGTATAGGGCGCACACTTTGTTTTCATGAGCAAGAGTGGAGCTCCAAATTAAATATATTTAAATTATGGTTTGTTTCAAAACCAATTCGAACTTTTTTTAATGTAATGTACTTCAGAGTTCCCTGCCTAGAACTCCGGTGGGATCCATAATAACAGTTCATAGAAATCTCCCGAGACCCCATCTGCATATCAGGCGACCCCAAGGTTGAGAAACACCGAGTTAATTAGTAAGTTAAATTGAGCTGAACTAGAGCAGTAACCAGAAGGTCCTGAAGTCAGAAAGACCCTTTTCTGTCTGAAAGACTCACTTTAAATGAATTCAAGATGATCTTTCAAAGCATTACTGATTAAATGTCCTTTATAAATCTTTTAATTTTGTTTGCATTGAGTGCAGTGCAAGAACACTTGATCGTGATCTGTATACGTTATTTTTTCTCTGTAGACATCCACATTAGAATAACCTAACAAAATGGACAATCTTTACTTAACAGCACTAATTCTGCACAGTGACTTATTTTGAAATTCCCATATTGAAGTCGTGTCCAAGTATGGATGCGCTCCACCTTTGTAACTTCATCTGGCTATTTGAGTTATGCACTGAAATGAAGATTATACAACTGTTTTATGCAGTGCTTTTTATGAAAACTAAAAGACAAAAGGACAGTTTCTGCAGCCTAACCTTAATTCAAATTCAACCAATCATTTTAAGACAGTGGTTCCCCCATCCTGTTCCTTGGGACGCCTTCATCTTCTGGTAATTTTCAGACTACGTTCTTCATCAACAATGCATTTGATTGATAAGCTTTTTTAATGCCCAACTTCAGGGTGCAGACAGTTGAGTAGAGACTGGCAGTGGGTCCCTTATTAGTGACTGAGCAGCTTTTAATAGGTGATCAGTTTATAATGAACAGTCACAGGAGGGAATGACAGTGTATCAAAATACTTCCGACCATCAGAATTTTGTTTCCTTTCCACAGATGGTCACTTGGTTATATACAGCATAAGGAAAGGTATCTGTATAGGGTTGATGCCATTTTATTAAATGGTTCTGCAAACTTCATATATTATTCTTAAGACTTCTGAAAGATAAATCAAGGAATGACAGTTATGTGTGTGTAATATAAACATGTGAATAGATCTTGCTGTTTGTAGAACAACCTAAATCACTTGGAAAGCAATTATAATGTGTTGTCTATAAGGGGCACTCGGAGGTGCCTGCTATACCCCAGAGATGAGGTCTGCAGCACATTGTGAAACCCCTGACTAACCTCAGCCCACTCAGTCCTGGTGCTTGGCTAATAGTATGCTAGTGCTATGGGAATCCAAGTCTCAGTGAGTCTCGAACCAGGGGCCTCTGTGCTCTAGGGCTTAACCTACCCTCTGAGCAAGCACCTTTGTTGGCTGAGCTGCTGGAGAACCAAATCTTCTCTACTAAAACTATTTCCACCTGATTGTATGAAATATCTTGAGAATTCAGTGCACTGACTTTTCCACCGTTGATAGCCTTCTTAACTGACTGAATCCAGTCAGAGCAGTGCAATAATGGCTTTGGAAGTAGGACGTGTTTAGCACAGGCA
This sequence comes from Lepisosteus platostomus, assembly GCF_059453375.1. Lineage (NCBI taxonomy): Eukaryota > Metazoa > Chordata > Actinopteri > Semionotiformes > Lepisosteidae > Lepisosteus > Lepisosteus platostomus. Next base: position 12,668,808 of record NC_142622.1, read on the forward strand.
ATTCTCAGCAGGTGAGACTCTGTCACCTTGTGACCTTGTGCCAGCCCTTGGCTTGGCAATAGAGCTTTTTCTGTTGGGTGTAAATGGAGTGTGACAATGTGATACCCACTTTGTGTGTTATTGTGTATGAGTACATAGAAAATGCTGTGTACACACTCCATATGTGCAGGAATTGCAGTTCTAGTTTTCATTAGATTTTTTTTTGTCATGATTAAGAACACAGCTGGGGAAAAATAAGACCGTTAGAGACTAGAAACTAAAATGTTTGAAATGTTTTTTATTTGTGATCATATATATGTGGACACATATTAGAATCATTAATAACATTTGAGCAAAACTTTGAGATGATGTTTTAAAATTTGAACTAAGTTCTTGTGAGCAATGCAGGTTCTCCAGTTCCCACCCATCTCCCGAAGGCATGCAAGGTAGTCTCCCCAGCATAAGTGTCTTACTGATAATGTGTGGAGTATTGCATAATGTATTTTAGTTCAGTGTTGCATAAGTATTAAGTTAACTGCTTAAAATGTATACAGTCAGTTTTTTTCTCTTTGGAACAAAATTCTGACACTGTTTTTATTTACTTAATAAAAATATGCATAAAAGGTAGCATTAAGGCACAATGGTTAGCATGGTCTGTCTGTGTTCACATGGAATTTCTTCACATACTCCAGTTTCCTCCTACAGTCCAGTAACATACTGGTAGGTTAGTTGACGTCTGGGAACACTGGCCCTGGTGTGAGTGTGTGTCTCTGTGTGCCCTGTGATAGACTAGTGTTCCATCCTGGGTGTATCCCACTTTGCATACATTGCTTGATGGAACAGACACTGGCTCTTCCGTGACTTAGATTAAGTGGTTAGAAAATGGGAGGATGGATTAAAACTTTTTTTTAATTGGCATATTTTTCAATACAATTAGACATTGTTATTCTTTTACTTGTACCTTTGCTGTCCTGTTTTTTTTAGAAGAAAATACAGTGCTACCTACCACACCTTGACCTGAGGAATTTCTAATTCAACTGTTATGAAGTTCTTCACATAATGGCTGTTCTCTAGTATGATGGAGTATTCTCTCTTTTTACTAGAGCTATTTATTTACTGACGGTGTCCAACTTTAATGCCTAGAGGACCATATAGGCTGCTTGTCTTCATCTCTTGTACTTTAGGTGGCTGTAAATAAAGAATGACAGCGTCACCGAGCCACTGCATCCATTAACAGATGTCTTCACATTTCAGGTTTTCCAGTGAAATGTGAAGACATCTGTTAATGGATGCAGTGGCATAATGAACAAAGGATGCTTAATGTACTCTTCAAAAAAAAATTAGCCAAAACTATCAACAGTATACTCTGGCCTTCCTTAGCAAGCAAAACTGTTGGTTTATGTCATATTAAATGGCTACAGGCCACCACTTTCAGACAGTGATTTTCTTTTTTATTTGTTTTTTGCTAGGGTGTTGATTTTAGGTTTTTGTTTGAAGGTGGAAGTTAATACAGTTACCATTTGATATCCCCTTTTTAACTTTGTCCATGCGTTTGTGGAAATTACTGGTTTTCCTGTGAGGTTTCATCTGTGAGAAGACATGAGTTGGTGTTAATATTCATGAATAGCCACATTTTTCTTGGAGAGTTGGAGTGAGATACTGCTGAAAAACAATTTACCTTTTCTTTGCCTCAACAGAGCAGCTATCCAATCTGGGAGGACTTCATTAACAAGGCAGGAAAACTTCAGTCGCAGCTCAGGTAGGTAATAAGTGAGCTATGTCACAGACTCTTTAATTGCGGTGTTTTCCATTTGACCTGAGCTCTTGTGACACATGGGGTCACACATAAGTGGATTTGAGTGCTGGGACTGACCAGGGACTTCACACTTCACCCTCACAACCAGCCATGAAGAGCTATGCCTTAGTTCAGAACTCAGCCGAGGACTATTACTTTTTAAAGAATCAGAAGGATACATTTTCAGATTGCAAAATTAACACATTCTTAAAATAAATGTATAGGGAAAACTGTTTTTGCTTTTATTTTCTCATTTTCCTGAATTGTTTTTCTATTATACAAGAAGTACAAGTCAAATGTTATGCTAGATACTGAAATGGTTTCAGTGGTGAACAATTACGTCAACATTTTTTTAGAACATAATGTATTTATTATTTTTTGCTTGTGTATTGAAGGTAGAGATTCTATCTTGATAACCTTGCTTTGTCAGCATTAGTTGATTTAGCCACTTCAAATATAAACACACCTGATTTTGCTGGTCAGGCCTGAGTGAACATCTAGAAGCACTTCACTAATAATCTGGGTCTGGAGTAACAAGCCAAATTAATTTTTATCCTGTGGATTAAATGGAGAATTTAGAATTCAACGGTAGTTACAGAGTTTTCTGTTGTTATTTTAACTGCTATCATTTGAGTAGAATAGAGTTAGGTTGTCAATCATCCATTTCAAATTACTGTCCCACATTCTGGCATTGAGGAAGGCTGAACGCCCTTCCAAAAGAATGTTTTATCCTACAGTTAAAATTGTAAGTAACAGTGAAGGGATTTTTTTTTTGTGGACTGATATAATTTAAATTTCAGATCAAAAGATTAGTGAGGCATTAGTATAGACTTTCCACTTTTGTTTATGGGTATTACTTTACATACAGTACATGTTTAGCTATGTTATAACAATGTCTCTTTCTATGTTTTCTTACTGTTGTAAGGAAACATTATCCTTGTGTGAGACAGTTTCCAGTTTGACTGCTCACTGTTTCAACTTGGGTAATTGGTTCACTTTATTGTCATGTGTCATGTAAAGTACTCTCATTATTTGCAAACCATATCCAACATCTCTATTTACTATTGTCTCGGGGACACACTTTATAAGGAGGCTGCCTACTTCAGTTCAGCAGATCAGGTATAGAAGTAAGATATTTCTTCAAATCAACAGGAAACGTTTGGAAGGCTGGATCATACAAGCACTAAGTGGAATTTCGCCAAGTCACTAGGAATAACAGTCCTACTCTTATGAACATTTCCATGGGATCTTTATATCTTAGGCTGTTTTGCATTTCATCATAATTATGGGATATCGTAATATAATTTAAATAAAAACTCACAGTATATATGCGATCAATTAATTGAAATATTTAGATGTGACAGACATTTTTATTCTGACTTTATATCACAGATCTGTTGTTTGTTTTTTTTCTCCTGTTCATTTTTTGGTTGTTTAGTTTCTATATAAAATGTTAGTTGTTGCTGTGTATTCTTTAAAACAGTAGCTAGTGTTATTGAAACCAGCCCTGTGCATAAATAAAATGAAAAGTTCTACTTTTAGTCTGTTGAATGTGGATAATTGTGGAAACTTGTGGAACCCTTGGAATGGATGTTTTGAAACTTCGAACGATGAGGCCCAGCACATTGAAATCTGTAATTTTGTACTCTTGTTACAAGGATATTTTATAATTACTGAGAATTTTAGGTAATCTATCCTTCCCAAGGAAAAAAAAAAACTATTAAGCCTTCACTTAGTAAATTTGCCCACAGGACTTCTAAGCAATGTCAGTTGTGTATAATCAAATGTATTTCACCATACTTATTTTAAGATGAAACCATCTAGGAACACACCACAAGCCTTTCATTTTGACCTTCTTCTTCTTGGTGAAAGACTTTGTTTCTCCCTTTACATATGTTTGCTGTATCCAATTATTTCCTGCTTTTTCAAGCCCCCACCCATGAGAAAATGCTGTCTGTTCATATGAACTTCATTGAGTGTGTGTATATCTGGAACGGAAAAGGAAATGCAGTTCTAGAAAGTGAAAAAAAACATGATTATAAGAGATTTTTAATTTTTTCATTTGTGAATGTATTGTTTGAAAAAACAGCAAAACTTAATAGTAATTGTACACACCCAGGTTGACCTTATAGACACTTGTAATCAGGTCAAATGTGGAATGTTCCTCCTTTTGTTTTATTACCAGTCTTCATTACTTTCAACAGTTATTCAGTTTTGAAAGCATTTTTCATTGCTTTCAAAATAAGCACTCATTACGTAAAAGCATAAATATTTCTTGCATAATGCCTGCTGTCATACTGTGCTGTAAATCTTGCTTTATGGGAGATAACTTGGTTTTCAGTTGCAGTCAAAATGCAGCTCAAGGTTTGAAATCACAGACTGTATATATATATGGTATGTATGGTATTTACTTACATAGTTTAAAGGTACTGTGATCCAAGGCAGACAGCCAAATGTATTACCAGTTAGTATCTTTGCTTTCTTTTAAAAATGTTATCAGCTAAACCTAAAGGCCAAGATCTAACTGAAAGCAAAAGAATGAATCCTCCAGCCCCTATAGTTCTTATCTAAGTGTTAGTGTGCAGTACTGGGAATGTACTTTAAGCATGTGTTGTAATTTAGTCTTAAAGATTGTAACCAGCTGTGCTCCACATCTGTTTCAGGACTACAGTAGTTGCAGCTGCGGCCTTCCTGGACGCCTTTCAGAAAGTGGCGGACCTGGCTACCAGCACACGAGGTACACAGATGTTCATGATGTCAATTGGAGGGGACAGGCTGTGCGCAAGCAGTATGCGAGGTTGAAGGAAACCGAGACGAACTTGTCACTTTTCCGTTGTTTAGTTTGTCGCCTCCTTAATTGTTTTGGCGATTTCTGAAGGATTTGCTGTTTATTGCCTTGAAGTGGGTGGGCTCCCTTCAAGCACATGACCCACACAGTGGAACCTGGAAGACATGGTGTTAAGTGGAAAAATCTTTAGCCCTGCATTTTTTAAGTCTTTGTTCGTTGATGGGGGAGCATGAACTTTTTAGTTTCAGTGTTGTCAACTTAATATAGGAGTCTTTGCTTTGGAAATCATAATGTTGTCAAGGGCAATGTGCAAATTTTATGACGCTCTGATAAGGTCTGTAATAGTAGTTAAGCACTACTTTTGGTTGTGCTAAATGGAACAACATACTGGGAGAATAGATTTGGAGGACTGTGTCAGTGTGCACATTCCTCTAATGTGGATGAGAAATAGATAGGCCTGGAGAAAGGACTTAGTTCTTCACTACAGTATTAATATTATGCCATGAATCCTCATAGCAAACCCTCAAAGTTTGATCCTACAACATCTTCTTGCTGTACAGCTGTAATTTAATTTGAATTAAAAGCTGGATGGGGCACATATCAGTTTATACTTAACATCAGATATGGTGCTGTAAAACCTTCACTGCATAACCAAACACACCTCCCGTTACATGGCCACTCAGACAGAACAAAAATAAACATTTACAGTTCCCTTCACCAGTTTGTCACACTACTTTAAAGAGTAAGCTCTAGAGGGAAATGGTAGTGCAGCTTCCTCCCCAGAGATCATTACCTAGTTTTGCTTTTGTCCTCTTGTAAAAAGTGAGGTGTGATGGGTTATTTTAAGGATTACAATTCCATCTGATTCAATCAACTTGTATTATCCAGGCTCAGTCTGTTATCATTATTGTGCTACCATCAGCTTGGATAGCCAACAAAGTAGTGATATGCCCAAATAGAGTCACAGCTGTAGAATTTAAGTGTTTGCTCATTTAATCTGAAAGGTCCAGAGAAAGGAGCATTTAATCCAGTTTCCATGTCTTTTTTGTGTTCTAGATCATCTTAACAGATGAGTTGGGTGTCTTCTTTGCTCTTCTTTTTAGAGAAATGACACACATGTTAAATTGGTACTGAGACAGGCTCATGTGAATTGTGGTAACAATGTAAAGAAAATTCAAACTGTAGCATTGTAGTGTTGTTTGAACTGAAGGGGCAAAATGGAGCCAAAGGCTTCTCATCTAAAAAAAATTAAACCTTTATTGTTGAAAATGGCTCTTGAATGTCATTTGTGACCACACTGAATCATGTTGATGTCAGCTGCTGCTTTAGCTTTGAAAGGATTGCTTGATTTCTGAACAAGGTTACAGTAGTTGTTCAGTTGTCTAGTTTTTTAAAAAATATTTGCTTATTTGGTAAATGTCTTTTGAGCCTGTCTACCTGTGTAACAATGCATCATTTCTAATTGCATCAGTGTTTTTAAATGTTAGTGGATTAATAATGTGCAATTTAATGACTATCCTTCTGCTTGCTAATGATGCGTACCTCAGGATTGTACTTTGTGATTAAATAAATAGGTCTAATCCATCTTAAAAGAGTGAAAATTTTAAATCTGTATCTTTATAGGACCATATGTTTGTAATTGTTTGTAATTGCATTGTGATGGTTATTGGAATAAGAACAGCTTTATCAAAGTTTTTACAGCTGTGTTGAAAGCATTTTATCTTTTGATGACTGTAGTATCAGCACAGCTAGAAGCCTCCACTTTAAGGTCTGCAAACACCAGGGTTATTTTTATCAGATCTCCTAAATTGTTTTTTAAAACCTATACATTTAGGAACCTTTGAGACTGACAATAACAGTTGTGGAAGGAAATGGGAAAGGGAGGCTCTCATCAGGCCTCTAGTTACAAAAAGTAAAGACAAGCCCTTTTATTTATGTTGGCGTTCATCACAATATTTAGTCTGACTTTCTCTTTGTTGTCACAAAAATAGAAGGGTGGTTTTGTCGCCAGGTTACTTGCGTGTGAATTGCTTCTGGAAGGAAGGAGTGTTTGTGTAGGTAGAAATAGAACTGCGTGCCTTCCTCTCTTTCCTCTTTTATTATGATAACTTGGTTGCTAGGTGTGGGCCAGAAGTGAAAGTGAATCCATGATATGTGTGGGTAGATGGAGCTTCAGAGACTTCATTTGCCTATGTGTGGATTCTCTTTTTTCCTTTTGTTATTTAGTTTTTCCAAGGCTGTGCTCCTTTAAATCGTTTATTGGAGTTATGTGTGTATTTGTTTTAGTTTTCCAGAAGGTACTGTTGCAAGTTAGTGACTTCCACTTCCCCACATCAGTTCTCTAAGGCATGACCCTGCTTCTGCTGGTGGTGTCCATGGCAACCAAATGGAAATCAGAAGGGAAATTGCTTGTTTTAACTCATTGCATACTCAGCATCATTATGCACTACCAGCTGAACTAGGACATGCAAAAGAGGGAAACTTTTTATATGTGTATACTTGTATAGCACTTCAGAAATGGTATGATTAATCAACAATGTGAAAAAACAAGAGCATTTATATGTGTCTTGTTGAAGTTTAAGTATTGCTATAGCATGTTGCTACCTACTGTAACTGATTTGCATCAGTTTGAGTGAATAGCAGCTCAAATCGTAGTAGTATTCTTTTTTTAGTTCTATGTCAGAGCAGTGAGTTATATGGTTAGAAATACGCAGTTGGTCGCAGTTTGGACAGACCTTTCCTGGATTAAAACCTTTGCACAGGAAAATGTCAGTGCAATGTTTTAGCCATCAGTAGTCATCAGCATGTATATAGTATATAACTGTTGTAATTCTTTGCTTTTATATTTCATTGTTAAATAGATACGTTTTATTTTTTAAAATATGTAATGCTGATAATTCCAAACTATTGCTGTATAAACTGTATTTTGGGACATGATGGAGTACATATCTTACTGCATGCGTTATTTGCACAAAGATGCACATATAGCCTTGAATTCTCTACATTGCATTCAGTATGAGATGCAGTAGCCCACTAAGAGAAAGGTCACTGAAGACGCTCATGTAGAAAGATTGTTTGATTAATGGTCTCCCAGCAGTCAAATGATGTCATCCTCTAAATACTAAGCAAATGTTTCTTTTTGTTATAAAAGAGCATGTACTTCTGATATCTTCATTGCCTGGAACAAGTGTTTCTAGGTTACATCACAAATGAGTCGTGTAGGACCTGCGTTTATTAATCTTTCCTTCAATAGCAGCAGTTGCTATTAGTGACGCACAAAAAAAGTGACTTGCTCTAACATCCAGGCTGGTGCAGCTTTACGTGGATCTGCTGGCTTTTTGTAACAGGTCTTTTGTAGTCTCTGCTATTGGAAAATATCCATTTTAAGATCTTTCTTAGTCATGATCGCATATTATGAGAGACTAGTCTAATGTTGAGTTAGAAAAAATGAGCCATGGATAAATCACACTGAATTAAAATAAAATCCTCAAACCAGATGAGCAGTGAAAAACGTGGACATGACTGAAAATTAAGCAATTAGGTCTGCAACATTATTATTTCCGATTTGTTTTTCAGTCATAGAGTGGATTAGAGCACAATATGGTGACAGAACCCTGGTGCTTGTTGAAGGGAGCTGATGGCAGTGATTCAGGGCTCTGCAGTCCCATCTTTCTCATACAGAATCTAGGCATGCTGGAGGAGAGAACGCAGGGTATGCAGATGGCACCCCCAGGCCTGCCTTTCATGGCACATTTGTGTACGGATGGAAGTTAATCGCAGGAAAGCACTGCACTCATCCTAGGGTGTGTTATCATGGACTAAATCGAATTTTGCACTCTGTGTGTTGAAAGGAAAAAGAAACCATCTGCTGCATGAAGAACCTAAATTTGTGACTTCATTTTCAACTTTTAAACACTAAATATTTTGGCATAAACTAGATTTTCTTCTTGGGGTAACATTAAACAAACGGTTCTTTCTACAAAAATGGGAATAGGTATTCAGGTCCAGACTATTTGTGAACAATTGCAACATGCATTATAAAATACCATGCAGTCAAAGAGAAAGTATTTAGCCAAATGAAAAAAATGGCTGGAAATTTTCAAAAAGCAAGTTCAGGAAAAATTACTAACTGACCCCTTTGGTTAGAGCAGAAGTAGTCCATTCCATCTTTGAACCGAATAGTAACCGTACTTAGTGTTTGGATAAGACGTCAAATCAGCTTTTGTAAGTGTTAATTAGTTGCTATTTAACATTAGAATGGACTACCCCTGGGTTAGAGGGTTAAAAAAAGAAAGCACACATAAATGTTGGCAGTATACAATCTTAAGGATTTTTTTCCAGTTTCCTTTAAAGGATCAGTATCCCAGCATATAGTATAATACCTCATTGAGAAATGAAACTTGTTCTGTTTGTTTTGGTATGATTTGAAATTATAAAGTGTATTAAATAATAAATATTATGAAATGTTCCATGGCTGTTAGGACTTACATGTCCAAACATGGAAAAGTCTGTACTAAAGTCTGTACTAAAATGGCCTATATTACATGTATAATACAACAGTCACTTTATTAAGACGTGGTTGCACAACTGAATGGAAGCTGTGTCTGTATGTACAGAGAGTGTCTATTTCTTTTGCTGTTTTAATTTTTAAGTGAAACTGAGTAGTGCTGGCGGAAGAAATGGAAGGCTGCCATTTTTCAGCAACATGGTTTTTAGTGAACATTTTGTTTATGGCTGGTAAGCTCAGAGTTACCTCCAGTCTGGCAGGAATGAAGTACCTGGATGAGGACTGGGATTTCCTTCCCAACTCTTGTCGAGCCCCTTGCCATTGGATGTGCTATGATCTTTCAGGAGACCAGAGTGTATCTCACCGATGACGCTGCACACTTATTTCTAGTACCGGATGACGCTTCTGCCCCAGGTTTACCCACAGCCAACGCAGCATTCAGCAATGCATCAGTTGGCATTGCTGCTTGGAGATTGTCTGTCAGATTTAGCTGTAGACTTAACCTAGCCTGAGCCAGTGACATTTGCACTATAACAACCAACATCACCACATTTTCCTAAATCTGTGTATGAAATGACAACCCGAAAGCAATAAAACTTGTCATGTCTTAAATTAAAAAATCAAACTCTTTTTTTTATTATAACAGTTGTCTTTAGCTGTGCAGATAATTAAATGCTGAACTTTTTTTGTCAAATAAAACAGAGGTAAACATATTGATAATTGCATCGCCATGTGTTTTTCACTTCAGATTTTTTTTGGATAAAAGTCAGGAAACTAATTCTGTTTTGAACTTACCTCTTCCCTGTTTTAAAATCATATCCAGTACTTTTGATTTGCCTTAACACTTTTCTTTATTAAGAACAGGAATTTCTTTTTAGAAAATAAGTTCAACTTTTGACTGACTGCCCTATCTGATTCTTAGTTAATCTTAAATTTGAAAACATCTGCATGAATGTCTGTATTGTTAGGTAATGTCTGATGTTTTTATTTTCCATGATCATTTTATGTCTTTAACACTTTTTTCTGTTATTGCTTTACTTTAACAACCCTGATACACTTTACCTTTCTGTGCTGTCATGATGATTAAGATGACCTGAAATCTGAGACTGAATGAACTAAATTGTAGTGATGCATGCACAGAGTAATATGTCAGGTACCTAGAGAAAGTAGTTGAGCATTTGAAATTTTCAATTGTATAGAAATTGCATTATATGGGCAAAACATTACGGGTTTGATGTTGACATTTGTGTGTTTGTGTCACGTGATTAGATTTATTCCATTTATTTTTAACAGTTTTTTGTTGCGTAAAAATGTCTTTATTTACAGGACGCTCTTGAGGTGACTTTATGTATTTATGATTAAATACATAAAGGCTGGCTGTTATTTAATATTTCCATTAACTAAAGGGAAGGTTTTACGTATCTGGCTTTCTTCATAATACATTTAGTATATCACCAGAGAGAGACTTGATCTTCAAAAGAGTCCAATTGAATTAAAGTACAAAAACAAATATAAAAGATAAAGCCTTGTAGGAGATCAAGGTTATTAACTAAGGCTATCGAAATGAAGACTGACAGAAATGCCGACAGAACAGGACAAAGGTTTTCTAAAGAAAAGCTGGGAATATCATTTTTGAAATGTTTAAAAAAGGTAAAGGTTTTAATCAGATAATGATAATATATATGATAAGTCTGCATGGGTAGACTTCTGAAGGCACAAAGTTACTACTATTTTTTAGCTACCTGAGACATTTTTCTGCTTTTATTTTTTTTAAATAATATAAAAGATTTATTTGATACATCTACATTCTTGCCTTTATTACAATGCATTCACATTCTTATGCACTTTATATAACAGTGTTTTCTCTTTCTCAGTTATGTTTAACTCTCCCACACAAGTTGCTTTATTGGTGCCAAAACCTGTGGTACCTGAGTCAGTTTCTCAATAGCTTGGCATAATCCAAATGTTTGGAGGCAGTTTTTTTTAATGCTAGCCGACTTGCTTCCTACAAGGTCATTAATAATTCAACTAAAGTTTTGCAGATTCAATTAAATAATTAAGCAGTGGCTGGAAGAAAAGCCATGGGCATTCCATTGTATCCAGGAGAGCACAACACTGAAGAAGAAGAAAAGGCTGTGAATTACAATAAGAAAATGGTGCCTTTGAATCGGATAGTTTCAAATAATAAGATGTTAGCTGAGTAAGCCGTTGTAGAAGAGCTACAGTAGTTCCCAACTTCAGCTGTATTTGTATTATTAATTTGAAGCACCAATTTTCTTTAACTCTGATACTTTTAAACAGTTTGAAAAGACTAGTTCATAAATATTTCATCTTCTCTATGACCCTCATATCAGCGAGAGGTGGTGAGGAGGGAGGGGTGGTTGAGGTCTATCCACAGTTACGTCAGAAGCATGCAGGTTTTTGATGATCCTTCTCTCTCTGACTGCACTGAAAGCTTACAGGCGCCAGGCAATCACAGGGGTCACCACTGTGCAGCAAGGGGGGTACGTTGGCTGCCAGTGATATGCCGCTAATTATGCACCACTGGCTAATTGCAGGCCATTCCGGGACTGGCATTGCAGCTTCAGCAGTCATAAAGTTTTACCTCTTATCCCAGAAGTGAAACATCATTATCAATTCGTAACTTATAATAGCCGCTGGGATACCAGTGCTTTCATGCTGCTAATTATGTCTTTTTAAAAAGCTGGCTGGTTCAGAAATAAAGCGGGGAAACAAATCAAAATGAAATGACTTTTGTTTTAGAAAGATACGTCTTGTATCTGGTACATTTCACTCACTTCAAACAATATTCTGTTCTTCACACAGTGTTAATAGGCTTGTGTGTATCTATAAGGCCATAGAGTACAATGTGTCCTAGTGTGAGTCTGTGGTTTAGCTGGTTAGGGCTACTGTACACACTTAACAGTAGGCCCTTTGTGCACACTTTTCTGTCAAGTCCATTTACTCTTCCATTTGATTTTTAATGCGAATTGATGAAGTCCATCTGTGTGTCTCACTAACAAACAAGGATGAAGTCATTTCATTTAAATAGAGCACAGTTTAGAAATGCAGAGGGCAGTTTGCTTTCAAACCTTGATGAGCCCCATCTGCTGCCAGCTCCCTTGGAACAGCTCTGGAATCTTGGCTCAGAGCTGGAACACAGACAAATAGAACAGTACAGTAGCTTTTCCTCTGCCAGTTACAATGCCCTTTTCTCCTTACTTACAGTACTGCTACAGTACTTCATACACTCTGCTTTTAGTAAGGTGGTGGGTTTGCATGCTAACTTTGAATTATCTCTGCCTGATTGATTGTAAAGTATTCAGGAATTATGGGTATTAAAGAAGTTCTTACCGCTGCTTCTGTTCTAAAAGAAGTCCAATTTGTTTCTTTCTTTGAGTTCAAATATGCATTGTCTTTCACACCACCTGCTGAAAGACAGCCACAACAATACAAATAAAACAAATCTTCAATCTCCTTTCTCCCTATTTTTTGTATATACTGTAGCTGTTACCACATATGTTATCCCAATTCAGAAAATAAGAATGAAAGAATTATGTGGTTTACACAAGAGTATTACAAGAGCAGGTGGATTCTGTCTTTCAGCAGTTCTCAGAGAGCGCTGTCATCACACCAGATGAGCTCAGACTTGTCCAGGTTGTTCAAAACATTATGGAAACCGGTTCCCAGCCTGTTTCTGTTTGCTAGGAACAATCTACAGATGTGTATTATTTTACATCCTACTTTTCATAACTAGTGTGAAGTCCCACCAAGAGGCAAAATTAGGTAATATTTCTAACTCCTATTTCTGAAGAGGATTCAGCAGGGCAACTTCTGAATGCCTAAAGCCAATTTGTGAAACAGTATCATACCTGTCAAACAAGGGCTATAGTCAGTTATAGTCTACAAACCAAAAGGAATCTTATTACCTGTGACCTCAACATTGATCCCAAGTTTCAATTAATGCTCCTTTAGACAGGTGAATTAAATGTCTAAGTGATGGAAATGTCAATGAATATTGTTGCATTTGGTCTTGTATGAACTATAACCATATTTTCTTAATTTGCATATTTCTGCCACAACACTTTCATCAAGACAAGGAAGAGCAACAGGATAACTTCTCAGGTGTATTCTTACGAATATGCTACCCTGACAGGCTTAAAGAACTGAACCTTTTAGGCCTGAAATGAGAAGGCTATGAGGAAACCTGATTCAGATATTTAGAAACCTCACAGACAATGACAAAGTCAACTCTTTGCATTTCTTCAGAATCAACAGTGAATCAAACCAGTGGAAACTAGGCACAGTTGGAAACTACAAAGACGTTTATTTAGAACTGGGGACAGGTACCATGTTCTACTCAAAGGATCGTGGTGGTCTGTAACCAGCTATGTAATCCTGTTGTTGAAGGTACAGTAACATGCAGGATGAGATCCTCAGATAAATTAGCTACTAGGAACTGAAAAAGTTGCCCAACTATGGTTTGTAACCTTTCTTATGATGTTAACATAACATGTTGCCAGTGGGGATTATGAGTGAGCTCAAAAGTTTATAACTGGATGTTAGTTTACATTCCTTAGGGCTTAGAAGGAACATGTTAATAGGTAACTCAGCCTTCGTCCTTGAACTCCAGATAAATGCCTGATAAACGCTTCTTTTAATTAAAATTGAGCCTCTTTAAGTTTGAATGTAGTCTCACCTCTCAACTATACGTTTCTTCCAAGGGCAGAGACGTAAGTACTCCATCACAAGAGTTTACAAGCAATAAAAAACTGAATGTTTGGATGTAAAATTAAAAGTATAGAATTTTTATCATGTTACACTGAAACTGTACAATGCACTATTAAGAAAGCCTTTATAACATTGTGGGCAAATCTTGTTATGTTACAAGCAAGTTATTGCTGATGTGGTATTAGTCCAGAGAGGAGCAACCAGATACATTCTTGGGTTTAAAGGAACGTTGTATTCTGACAGGCTAAAAGAAGTAAATCTCTGTAGCAGTGGCAGTGTTTGGAAGTGGCAGATGGCGCAGTTTATTGAGGTCCTGATCTTTGGGATCATAAATGCAGAGCCAGGCTATTGAAGTACTTGTCTGTAAACCTATAGGGAGCTGAAGTGTTCATAAGCAAATAAGTTCCTAAGTAAAAGCCTGTTGTAGTACTCTGAAAATGTCAAATTAATTGTGAACTCCATTTCTTGGTAATTTTGGAAGTTGAAGGGGTTTCCTTCCTTGATCAGAAAAAAAACATTGGAAGTCAGAAGCTAGAGATCCTCCTTTTGAAATGCTGTCCTTCAAAACATCAATGATTTTCATTCTTTTAAAACAATAGAAGGCTAATTCTCATTAAGGACATTGGGTTATAAGACAAACATCAGTTGCAGCATCTAGAAAGACTAGTGGCAGTTTTTTAAATTTTGTTTATCTGGTAGTCGTTTGTGACGTTTTTATGATACAGTAGGTAGATTAAAGATTCCTAGAAACCAGACTTTCAAACAGGCGGGAATAAAGACAACTATCAAGATGGTAAAGCAGATAAGTGGTTACAAAAATACAGAGCATTGATACCATCAACACCTCCCTTAGCAGGTTTTGGCTTTGATGACGATTCCTCCTAGATAGAAAGTGCTTGGTGGAAATCTTCCTTAAGAGCTTGTCAGAAATGAGAATATTTCAATGTAAAATGAGAGGTGTCATAACGATGAGTTCCCACTGCTGTTTTAGATTTTAAGCTTCTTTGACCATCACTCAGATATGAGGGAAGCATGGAACATGTCCAGCTAACTTTCTTTTCCTATGAATTCACTCTTGCACATGAACAGAAGAATACACAGAAGAATTTCTGCTAACCATAACCTAACTTAATTACTGCTGAATATCAAAGGATATTATGTTAACGCTTTATAGAGGTTCTTAACTGTGAACCTGGGGGAAATAAAAATATTCTGGTTATTGATTTGGAAAAATTTCCTTGTAAGTTCACTTTCCAAATGTCAGCTAAACAAGTGTTGTATTTAGATGAAAAGGACCTAATCTAAATCCTGTTTTGCAATGAACACTGGCACGTTTTGTTCGCTTGGAAAGCGGATCTATGATTATAGTTCATTTGCCCAGTGGGCATACTGAGCTTGAATGAATGATTTGGTTAACTTAACCCATGCTCTTGTCTTTACACCCACTGCTCTTCAAGCTCCTAGGTGAAGGCACTGTACTTAAGACTGTGGTTCTATGCATGAAGTAGAAAAAAAAGGAACGCCAACTTTAACTTGTACTGTGTGTAAACTGGAATTACAGTCAGGCTTATCAGAAATGTCCCCTGAACTGATGCAGTAAGCAAGCAACTCCCTTATTCACATCGTTTAGAAGGTTTTCTGAGATAGACATACAGTAGATAGCTCTTCAGCCTCATGAAGTATCCTTAATTTGAAGCAGTGTGTATTCCTGAGTCTTAAATTCCTCAGATGTATGTAGTAGCAACTAAGGATCGCAAATACTTTTTCAAATAGAAATTAAGCTTTGTGGTAACAGTGAAACACACATGCTCCTTAAAAAGAAAGGTTTTGTCACTCACTTGCTAGAAAAGCACAATGGCTTGTTCTTTCCTGTTAAAAATGACAAAAACCTCCCCCATTTCACATACTTTTACTCCCTAAAAACAGCACACAGGGCCACTGCATGTTGCATGACTGTTTAAGATGTACCAAGTGTTTCGCGTCCATTAGGAGTCAAGGGAAAGGAGCAGGTGATGCATACAGTTCATTCAGCAGATGGCCTGTGTGAATGTAAGAGTTGCTGCCTGAGCTCCTTGTGTATTGTAAGGGGCCAGTATTGTATGTGGGTCATTGCACTGGCTGTTGCTGGCTTCAGTCAGTTGAGCTGCTATGTGGGAAACGTGATACAGGAAAACGTGACTTAGGGAGAGGTAGTGTACAGGAGCTTCAGAGACTTACAAAAGGTATGGAAAGTTGAGTGTGGATATATACACTAGGCAGTCCAGTACAGAATTCATAATATTCATTCAAGCTGGCAAAATGTATTTTATGGAAGATTGTAGGGCAGTGTAATATAATCTATGATTTTTATCATCTATGAAGTCTAGAAGACTATAACCTTCACATTTGGCCGAGTTATTCTTCTGTGCTAATATTCCCTGGCATTTTTTTAATTTAGTTTCCTTTTTGGTCCTGAATGATTCTTACCCACTAAATAGTGGGAGTGATCATTGAACTTTAGGCTTTTATTCAGTGCATATCCAGAAAACATTATTGTAGTGTTTTGCAAGTTTTCTGTTCTTGGCTTTAGCCTTGTAGTATGTTGTTGTCTGTTTTAATTACTTGTACATTTGCTTTGCATCTTTGTATATATTGATATCATACATATTATAGTGCTGCCTGGTATTTCTGAACAGGATGCAATTGGATTTTAACGTGCCTCTGGTTGAGAATTGTGCTGTTAAGACAATAACTTCTAGAATGGCTCATTTAATACAGTTTTTTACATTAGTTGACTGGGCTTGTAGGCTGATATGTTCTTTCGACATAGAATTATTGTATGACAGTAAATGAGCTGCAATCTAGGAAAGCTCCAAATCTATTGTTTATAACCTTGAGGGCACTGTCTTCACCTGATTCATTTAAAGGTAAGTGAACCAATTATGTCGCATAGCTGAATACCTGTGTTTTATGTTTGTGCATTTTTTGATGCTTGTGAAACTGCCAAGTTTATATGTCCTCTTATCATGAGAAATATTAGTCATTTTGCAAGCACTGTAAGGCAGAAAGGATGATTGACCTAATTGGTTAGGAATGAACTCCATTTTACTTTGCATTCTTCAGTTGATTATTTACTTGTTCCTTTGCAGTAGCACTGTGCTAGATTACTTATGCTAAATCATAAATTAATTTATGATGTGTAATGTTTAAAGATTAGTCATGTATGAAAAATAGTCATTTTATAATTTTGAGGGGGGGATTGCATAGTGTTTAACATTACTGCCATGTTGCGCCTGGGCTCAAGGTCAGTTCCTGGGGTGCTATTTATGTGGACTTTGTACGTTCTCCTCATGTTCGGATTGGTTTTCTCTGGATGCTCCAGTTTCCTCCCACAGTCTAAAGACATATGGGTGCTAATTTGCTTCTGGAAAAATTGGCCCTAGGTTTGAATGTGTGTGCGTTTGTGTCTGTGTGTGCCCTGCAAATGGACTGGCATCCCCTCCAGGTTGAATCCATCTTTGCATGCAGTTCTTCCTGGGATAGGCTCCTGGCCACTGAATTGGATACGTGGCTATTAAAAGTGAGTAATTTCTGAGTTCTGAGTAATTTATGATTTGAAAGGCCAATTGGTAGATTGCTTTGGTATAAGGATAGCTACATAACAGACCAGCGAGTGGAATGCCAATTATAAAATATTAGCCAGACAATAAAACATTTTTCAGTCTAGTTCCTGCCCTCTTATTTGCATCTGTCATGTCAAGGCTGCTGTACTTTATTGGGAGCAGTTTACAGCACTTGTTCTTAAGCTGAATATTTGAACAGCAGGCTTAGGTTCAGGCTGTTTTATTTTGCTGGCCAAAGAACTTTTGAGGGGGAAATTCTGAGAAAGAGCACAGGCTTAACACTCAAGGACAGAGTTTAAAAAGCAAACAGACAGACACTTTTCCAGGGTTGTGAGGCTACAGATTTAAACCTTAACAGATTTTTTCATGCATAGCAAGCGATGACATGTTGGCTTTTTACCTGGGACAGCCATCTGTTCTAAAGAGAGGGATGTTCAAGCCGATTGTCAGGAGTGAGCAAAAGCCAGCATTCATGATTATACGCTGGAGGAGGTACAGTACGTGTTCCCAGTGAACAGCGCGTCACAGGCAGTGAATACATGCACATTCTGTCTCTTTCATTACCCCTGTGATGTTGGTCTCGTTCTGTCTATTGGATAGAATATTGCTTCGAAAGTTGTCCTGCTTTAATTCCTCTCAGGGTGGAGGTGAAAGAAGGTGGACAGTAAGATGTTTGGGTGCACTCACATATATAAGGGAAATGTACTTTAATAAAAATAGGATGTGTTTGTTTTGAATGGGCACAAAAGATGACCAGTAGTGACCATATACTGTTTCAAGGAATATTCAGATTGAAGAAAATCTTTGGATTTTAACTCTCAAAAATACGAAAACACTGAATAGCTGGATAGCTTTTGTTCTTGTGCCCCATAACTGCGGTTTGGTAAGACATGAATTGAATTGTCATAATGATTGAATGCAGGAAAAAATCTATTATAAAATACAGATGAGTAAGTAATCCTCTGCACAGGCCTATCAGATAATATGTGTTCATTTAATTAATTATAATATTTCACTCTCATCGAAACTAACTTTAAACTGTTGCAAGCATGTAATGTGAAAAAGATTTTTTAAAGCATGTACTGTGTTAGATATGGTTTTTGCAAGTTGGAAAGTACTGTTATTTTTAACTGGTTCCCTGTGTTTGCCCTTGGTGAAAAGTTTTTGATACAGTAGAAGAGCACCGTTTGGCTTCAAAAGCTGACGTATCTAAAGAGGAATAGGGTACACAATAACAAGCAATAAAGCAGCAGGTTATGAAAGTTTCAAAATGTAGCAAGGCCGGTCTGGTTATGTCTGTGCCTTGATTTTAGTAGTTTGTGTCCTGTCTACTTCCTGTTTTAGTTGGTAAAGCCCATGCACGCTATTGCTGTATTGCACGCAATTCTATGAATTGGCTACATTACTCTGCTCTCCTCCCCACTGATAGCTGATGTGTGGTGAGCGTTCTGGCGCACTATGGCTGCCGTCGCATCATCCAGGTGGATGCTGCACATTGGTGGTGGTGGAGGGGAGTCCCCATTACCTGTAAAGCGCTTTGAGTGGAGTGTCCAGAAAAGCGCTATATAAGTGTAAGCAATTATTATTATTAATTATTATTATTATTGAAAATGTCTATCCATTAACAGAGAGTGGCTTATTTCTTTTAAGGGTTTTGGTAACCTGGAGCCTGGAGCTTGTCCTGGAAGCACAGGTTGTGTGGCAGGGGCACAGGCATGTACACACATACAACTTACAGACACTAACTAGCATGCTTTTAGGAGGTGGAAGGAAACTCCAGATGAAAAGTCATAAGGCCAAGGGCAGAACATACAAACTGCACCTTAGCCCACAGTTGAAGCCTGGATCCAAGTGCTTTGAGGCAGAAGCACTAAGCATGCTGCACTGCTGTAAATATGCATTTATAAATGAATCCAGCACCACCTCTTAAGTATTATTAAGCATTTTCATTATATCACTAAAAATAAACCAAACTTAAGGTTTAGTACTGTAGATATTTATTGTGGCTACAATGTTAGAAGTCCTAGAGTACTGCATCACAGTGCAATATAGCAGAACATCTTCTACCCCGTATAGTTTAGTTTCGAATATAGTAGTTCACTATATTTGTTTCTACTATAAAATGTGCTCATTACCAGTAAGATATCTTGACACCTTTACATTCTCTAGGAACAAGTAAAGGTTTATTCCATACTGAAAAGACAAGAAAAGACACAACGTTTCGGCTGTGGAGCCTTCTTTGGAGTGGCTCCGAAAACGTTGTTTATTTTTTTCTCTTTTCAGCATGGAATAAACCTTTACTTATTCCTTTACAGCCTACACATGCTTACGTAGCTACTTACTGTATTTGAACTACTTTACGTTCTACATGTTTACTCAGATTCTCTTGTCACTTCTCTAACTCTGCCCCTTTTCCTTCTGTCTCTCTCCATAATATTAGCCATGTGAAACCATGCGACTCTGTTTTCCCATATTTCAGGAGTTAGATTCAATACAGTAAGCAACGAGACTGACTAAAAACAGAAAAGGTCATATTGATTCCCATTGTAAGTCCTTAAATGGATCAAAGTAACAGGACAGCCATAGAAAAATCTCTCAATAGAAATCATTCATTTTTCTCCAATGCATATAAGTTCTTCTTTTCCATAGATCTCTTCCTATTAAAAAAACATCTACATAATTTAAGGTTTAATTTTATATTGAACCAACATAAAGTAGCGATTAAAATGAAAATCCAAATTATTATCTGTTATCCAGTGACAGCTTGTGGCTTTAACGTGAGTTCCTGTCTCCCTTTATCAGGGCATCATTGGAGAGCCCCTGTGTTTTGCAAGCCACTACAGGTACTTAGTGTTGCTGTGCTGTGTTGTTATCTGAAAATGCTGTAATACCATTGGAGCTGTATAATCTTTTATGTTTCATTTGCTGCCTTGCTTTTTCCACAGTCTCCTAAGAATAGCAGAATACTGCGCAGAATATTGTAATGAGACAGAAACTGATTAAAAATCTATTACAGCTCCTTAGTGATACGGTTCCATGCTTTACTGGTGATAATTGGAAGTGACCTAGTTTGTTTTTTTTCGGAACCCTATTTGAAATAATGGAAAAGAAACAAGCTGAAGCTGGTACAAATGGGCAGGATGGTGCAGCTAGAAATAATAGATAGAAGTCAAGTATATACCAACATTGTATTGAAAGCAAAGGTTAGATTTGATCACAAATATTTAGTCAGCTAGAGGATCAGTATTGTTTTTAAACTATGGTTAGTGAATCTCCTGTATTTAAGATTTCCTTTAGAATTATTGTTTTTAAATACATTTGACTGTCAACCAGTTGTATTCCTATATAGAGAAAGTGAAAGAAATAGTTTAAGATTTAAAGGCTTACTGAAAATGTATAAGGGTTAGGACAACATTTAGAGACATCAACAGAAGCTGCATTTTTAATATGATACACTGTGACCAGCCAAACAAAATATTATAGTTTGAGTTTCAAGGGTTGCAATTGTTATAATGTAGTTTGTCATATATATATATATTTATCTGATGTTCATTGGTAGTTCCACATATGAAGTGCAAGGCGAAGATACAACCTCCTGAACAGTCAAAAAGGAATGGAGAATTTTGGTTCTGCTCAGACATCCATCATGTGTTCTTCTGAAGATGTTTTTAGGTTAAAACCTTTGTGTGTTTTTTCGTAACAGTGATTCTTACATGCATGCAAAGCAAGCATTCAACATGATGTACTCTAAGTAAAAAAGCAATTCAGGTTATGGAACTGGGGAATAATGATCTTGTTGGAGCACAAAACATTTATACAGTCGAGTCCCTTGCTGACTTTTTCATACTCTTCAGGATGAGCTCTCTTCAGTTTTATATTTGCTTTATATTTGGTA
This sequence comes from Lepisosteus platostomus, assembly GCF_059453375.1. Lineage (NCBI taxonomy): Eukaryota > Metazoa > Chordata > Actinopteri > Semionotiformes > Lepisosteidae > Lepisosteus > Lepisosteus platostomus. The sequence continues at coordinate 12,690,105 of NC_142622.1, forward strand.
TATAAAGCTGTTGTATAACCCTGACTTTAAACTGTTGTTTTCTTTGTATTGGGCTACAGAGACTTAAATTCTTAAGATAAGCCATTCTGTACTTCCGCTTCTGTTATCAGAGAATATTTATTTAGTAATAATAATTGGCATTAATGTTGCTCAAAATTTCAAAATTCCTTACATGTTATGCTTTATGTAAGCCAAGCTGTTGAGACATTGGCATTTAAAATGTGCTGCCGCTAAGAAATACAAATGAAGATTTTGCCTTTGGGGGCATGGTTTTTAGTTCTCTTTCATTAATTTTTAACTTATACTGCAGGAAGTTGTGTATGCATGACATGTAACACATTTGCACTAGAGGAAAGACATCACGGACGCGTGTATTAAATATTGCTAAGAGTCTTTTAGCTCCAAAGCTAATTGAATTATGAAACAATGCAGAAACATCAAGGCAAGGTAGTGAGAACATTTCTTGAGTCCTCCAGTACCTGCAGTTAGTTCTTAAATTGCTTCTGACACCACTTTTTGAGCAATTGTGTAAACTACGTCTGGAATGAGGAGTAACAATATGTGGGATGCGTAGGTCTGTCTTCTGGTTTGAAGCATTGAAAATGTGATGGTATTTGGAATCTTACAGGGATCTGAAAATAATTGTGAATGAGTAACTGCTCAATATAAACTAATTTAGCTACAGTTAAGCTTGGAAACCTGCCAGAACCCAGTATCATCCCAAATGTTTTTGTGAAAGACAAAAACCACAGTTATTAATTCTGGTAATTAAATCAGGTTGCTATTTGTGAGACACGCCATCTAAATCAGCAGATTTTGCACTGAGCAATTGAATTCTTATGAGTACCAGGAATTGTTTTTTCTAGTAAAATTTTCTTTCACACAGCAATTAATGCCTGCATACTTTACCTAATGGTTGTCTAATAGAGACATTCATAAACCTCTATGGTGGAATAGCAAGAATGCTGAACTTTTAACCTCTGATGGCTGTCTGGAGCAGTCTGTCATTCTTATTTAGTTGAGCAGCTGTCAAGACCACTGTCTTGATTCCTGTCACCCAGAGAAAGATCACTAGATGGACTTCTTGGTATGTAGTGTGAAAGAACCAAGCTTTCTGGGCCTATATGCTGATATTGTATCCACTCGTCTGCACAGCACGTGGGGCATTAGAGCAGTTGGTGTTGATTGGTTGGGCACGTTTCTTCGACCCAAAGTTAAAGGGCTGAGTTGATTTTTCTGTGTAGGAATGTCATTCTCTTTGGAGTTTCATTCTAAATGTTCTAAAGTTATTATTAGTTGATATCTAAAATTAACAGGGTTGTATTTAATTTTTCACCTGATTAAAGGTGTTTTTGTAGTTTTTAAACATTGTAAAGATGTCTAAATGTTCTGTCAGTGCACTTTCCTTTTCAGCCGTAGTAAAGCGGAAGGAAAATTAATCTGATTTGTCTAATTTGAGTGTGCTAGAAAGCAAGATATACCAGACATCTATATTATATATTAGAGGCTGTGAACAGTGAGGTACAATTAAAAGCAGGTATTCATTCATGTGAATAATTATGTTGAGCACTGGAAATGCTACACTCTTACATGCCAACACAGTATAGTGTTGCTAGCTTGCAACAAATTTCAGAGATAGACAGGTCAACTAGTGTTGAGAGGTCAACTAGATAATTGTTCCATTCTCTCTCTTGTGATGTTTTTTTTGTGATTTTCAAATAAATGCGGTGCTTTTTTTGAGTATTCGTTGCTTGAGTATTCGTTGCTTTCTAACAGCAACAGCACGCTTAGCTTTTCTGTTTGCAGTTCTGTTAATGTTTATAACTTCCAAGATTTTGGAATTCGTTTTGTATTACTTTTGCAAGTGTGGAAGTGTGCACTTGGCTGTGGATCATAACATGCCCGTAATTGGAGTTAAGTGAACGTGGCTGCCTCGGGGGCAAATGTAACCTAATTTGTTGTGGCTGTCAGACTGATCATGTCACACTGTCTGCGTTTTGGAAAATACTTCAACCAGAAATTCATATTCAGCATCTTCTTTTCACAGATTATTTTTGCGTGTCTTTTTTTTTTGGACATTTTGGAAGAAGTACAGGTTTATTTTATTTTAAATTTAACCCTGTTCATTGCCATCTCTCAGGAACCTACTGTAATGAGTCATGGAACATTTTCTTTACAGTAGGGTGAAGATTAATACAGTTCACTCTCCATATGACTGAAACAGGCTTGCCCTTTGATGCCTTTATGTTTGCTGTACTGTTGAAGCTGAGGTTACATGCCTTGTCAGGCAGCTTCCGTTGCTGCTCCTGGGTATTGCATCACCACAAACACATGCTGGAAAGAACAAAGAACAGGGCTGCATACTGTACTTTGACAGAATTTATAATGAACTATTAAAACAATGCTTGCTGTGCACTGCAATGCAGTGGTGTTTATCACACAGTCTGTATAAAGTATGAGAAATGTTGCATTTTATGGAACTGGTTTAACACACGATCACTGCAGTTTTTAACCTGAATTGAAACTTCTTCCTTGCACGTGATTCTCCCTCATTTGTTTAGGTGGATGACAAGTATCTATACAGTAACTTAACGCAGTGGTTCCCAGTCCTGGTCCTGGTGATCCACACACCTGTTGGTTTTTGTTCAAATGAGCTCTCCTTTACAGAAGCATTCATTTAAGGTTATAAGGACAGTCAGATGCCATTTGGCCCTTTTGGGAGTTAGTAGCTGTTTGGTCCAAAGATCTAATCTAGCCTTTTCTTGACCAAGCCAGGGTGTTGACTTCAACAGCTTGGCTGGGTAGCTTGATCCATTCTCCAACAATCCTTTGTGTAAAGCAAGTCATTTAAACAGATATAAAAGAACCTCTTATTAACTCTGGGACAATATATCAGTGCACTATTGTATCATCCTCTCTGTTGGCAGTGTTTTTATTCCGTTTGTTTTATTGTTGTATTGATCTGTGCTGTAAAACAAATTTCTCCCAGAGGTAATACAGCTTTAATTGAATTGAAATCGCTACATCATGTACAGAAACATTGCCAAACGACATAAAAGTTTATTTTTATCAAACGAAAGAGAACACTAGAAGGAAAAATGGCATCCAAGATTCTAGAAATGAGTTTAAAACGTTTACCTGCTGTTACGGTCCTTTCTTAAAATAACTCACTATTAAAAGACACACCTCCTCACACTTCGCATTCATTTTCTAATACTGTCTCACTGTGAATTTGCTTCACCAGCAGTAACTTGGAAGAGATCAAAGCTCAACAAGCTGCAACTTCCAAATAATACAAAATGCCATAGGATATCTGGATTGTTTTTACTAATTAATAAAACTTAAAAGTTTCATGTTTTTTTTTTTTAATGAGAATTTGGTGAACTGTCGTGGAAACACAAGAAATTTAAAGGAGAACTTAGTAAAGCACCATACCTCCAAATAAGACAGAACTGATAAACATAGCAAGCCCACACCATGAACTGTGACTTGCTTTGAGCCAAGAAAATTGACCCAGGATCTGCAAGAGTAAGGGAGGTCATTGATGTGTTTGTAAATGTAATTACACAAGTTATTATTGCAATAATGTACATTATGACAAAGGGTTGTTCTTTTTTATGCATGTATTTGGATTGCACTCCTACTGTCTTGACACTAGTATGGTAAGACGACCTTTATATTTAATATTTAGTAAGGAGAAAGATTTAATTCTGTTGTCATTGAGAAGTGTTAAGTTGTATCCATAGGCATTTTCGTTATCAACAGAAAGATGCCCTTGCCCAAGTCCCAGGAAGGATTGATGAAAATAAGTTTAAGTTCGTATAAGATTCCTTAAGAAAATATACAAAAGTACAAATTTTTCTAAAAAAAAAGAACAGATAACTGAGGTACAGTATTTATTAAATTACATGGTATTTTCTGTTATTGGTTGTGTTTTACTATATTTATAATGATAATTTATAGGCTATTATATTTTTAGGAAACGTGTTTCCCCTTCAGTACCATTACAAGTTATTTACAAGTTGACCTCTAAAAGTACATTGTCGTTGTGTTAAAATTAATTGACTTAATTGAGTTGTTCATCCACTGTCTGTGTGGCACATTATTAAATATGATAATAATTTAATAATTAGTTTCCAGGTTTCTGATGTGCATTGTTTCCTCCCCCTCTTTGCTAGGTTTGTCTCTCTTGAGAGCGAGCTGTTCAGTCAGCCTGATTCCTGCGCTAGTGTGGCCTCTTTGTCCTTGATGCCAGGGTCTCCGATCGGAAATGACAGTCAGGCTGCAGCTGCAGCAAAAATGTTGTGTCTGGTCATGCTGACTTCCGTGGACATGGCAAAGTAGTGAAGAAACCTTAAAAATAGCCTCTCCTGCATCATGAGTAGTGCTTGGGTGGCATCGTGCTTCTGTTCATGCTGGGTTTCAGATCTGGATTCCCATCTGTGTGGAGCATGCATTTTCTCCCAAAGGAACAAGTAATAGGTTTATAACATGCTGAAAAGAAAAGAAAAAAAACACGTTTCGGCCATGGAGCCTTCTTCAGGTGTGAGCGGAAAGCTAGTAAGAGAGGGGGGCAAGTGACCAAGGGAGGAAGAGGAGGAATGACGAAGATCTCTAGAAAAAGATTTGGAGGAAGGCATAGTGGGTTGCAGCAGATTTAGGTTGAAGTAGTTCAGGTGGGTAGCTATGTCAGCACCTGAAGAAGGCTCCAAGGCTGATACGTTGTGTTTTCTTTCTTCTCTTTTTTAGCATGGAATAAACCTATTACTTGTTCCTTTGCAGCCTACGCATGCTGACGCAGCTACCCACCTGACCATGTTCTCCCATTGCATAGATTTTCACTTCTAAAATACATGCATACAGACTTGGGGTGACTAGCTAATTTGTATTTTTTTACTTTTCTGGGTGAGACTTTTTGGAGATTTCACACTTTAGGTGGTGTGTTCCCATACAAGCCCATAGCAATATATGGCAATGAGTGCAAGGAAATATACTGATGGAAAAAAGAAACACAACATTTTTTGGAATGAGAATAATATATAAGAGTATACATAAGAGTTATAGCTTATGTACTTTCACAAAAAGTTGTCAATTTGTTTTAAGCCCTCTGACCAGCAATACAGCTTGTGCAGTGAGGCATTGCAACTTGCCTATCACACGAAAGCTCGTTAGGTGCACTTTTAACCAACAAGGTCCAGGTGGAACAATGCCTGATCAGGTCACCTTTAAAAAGGCCTTAATTCAAAGCTTAGCTCACTGCAAGAAAAAGGCCACACTTAGTCAGTTTTCTGTGCATTCCATAATGCCTCGAATGTCACCAGAAGCAAGGGAGAGGGCCATTGGCATGCTGCAGGCAGGCATGTCATGTGCCAGTGTTGCCAGACACTATGTAGTAAGTCGCTGCACTGTGTCCTGACTGCAGAGAAGGTTTCAGCAGACCGGCAGGACAGATGACTGTCCCAAGATCCGGTCGCCCTCGAGTGACCACACCAGGGCAGACTGGTCCATCTGAGAGATCGTTTCAGATCTGCCACCCGTACTGCTGCTGAAACTGCCGGCAGACACAATGCCCGCATCAGTGACAGGACAGTGAGGCTCCATGCTGCTGGCCTTAGAGCAAAGCGACCTGTCAGAGGTCCTCTGCTCACACCTCCTAGTGTCACACCCGACTGGCTTGGGCCAGACAGAGGCTGCGGTGGACTCGTCAGCATTGGCATCAGGTCCTCTTCACGGATGAGTCACTCCGGGAGGGCCAGAGTGTAGAGGAGATGGTGTTGCGTTTCTTTTTTCCATCAGTATACATTCAAATGAGCTGAATGGGCTGTGACTTTCATCTGTGACTATTCCTGTGTTTGAGTTTTTATTGTAGACATTTTTTTTTTTATTGGTAGTAAAGACTGTACTAAGATTGCACAAGGTTTAAACAACATTCTGATGTTATAATATCTATAATTTAGGTTTTCCCAGTTCATTGAAAGTTTCACCATGACAGACCTCATACTGTATATCAGACATGGTTTAAAGTTCTTCATTTTGACACTTTCGCAGTGTGATTTGAGGATTGGCCGTTAACTGTTTCTGTTCTATTCAATTGGATCATAAGGCATAATGTGCCAGCCTTAGACCATTTAAGTTCCACCTACAGCTGAGTCTCCTTTTTCTTTTGTATTGCAGATAGTTGTTTCTTGGCATTTAGGGGTGAATTATGTAAGGCATTTTCTGCCATGGGTAGCACAGTCTCAGTGCTTATTTTTCCCATCACTGGGGCCCTGTGTTCAATTCCAGACCTGGGGTGACGTCTGCTTGGAGTTTGTATGCTCTCCTCCCATTCACGTGGGTTTCATACGGATGTTCCACTTGTTTCCCACAGTCCAAAAACATGGTGGGTTAATTGGCTTCTGGGAAAACTTCTGGACATCTGCCCAGTGATGAACCGGCGCCCAGTTCAGGATGTACCCCGCCTTGCACCTGCCTTTGCTTGCTGGGATAAGCTCTGCCTCCCCCATGACTCTGCAATGAATAAAGAGGATAGAAAATAGATGGGTGGATGTGCTGAACATACCATAATATTTAAGTTTGACAATGTTGAGAATTTCTGCTTACAGCACAACTAAGCAAGTTATTTTGGGCTGAGCCCTTGCCATAGATACAGAACATACAATCAGTCTTGTGAGACGTTTGACATATTTGATAATGTGCCATATTGTATGAATGTCAGTTACCATGTAGTTTAGGAGCCCTTGCCCATTATAGATTTTTTTACAATGGTGATTCAGTGCTGGAAGATACGGTATAGTTCTGTCTGATGAGCGTGAAAAATTACAGGCATGCTGTCCCTTCTGCACTGGAATGGATGAACTCCAGAACTCACTAAAAAATACTGATGCCTAGCTACTTTTTGGATCAGATGTCGGTGTTTCTGTTGTGAAGCCCCAGTGTGTGGCAGTTGTGGCAGCTGCTGTGCAGTTGGTTGGTGTGACATAGCAACAGTATCAAGTTTTGCTCCATTTTCAGAACATTTTGTGAGCCTGGTATGCACATCCTCAGCCACCCTCATCCAGGAGGTGTTTTTAAGAGACCGTCTCCAGGGCCACCCACACACCCAACAGTCACTGAGAGGAGTCTGTCTGGACATTGAAACCCAGGGTTTTTACTCAAACAGCTGCTCTGCCCCCATAGAAGAACAGGAATTTGTAATGCTGAATTACAGGTTGCAGTGCCACTAGAGTTACTGTAAATATTGTAAGATAGAATCTTTTTTGTAAATATCATGTGAAATATCTGATGTTTTTCAAGCACTTTCTGTACTTGGTTGGTCATAATCTTGCTTTACTTAAGTATCCTTGCTATCCCGGCAGTAGTACCTTATTTGCATCAGATACAGTATGTGCCTCCCATCTGGTATTTATTTCACTTTAGGATTCTGTTTATTTGCAGAAGAAAAATAACTTTTTTCTTCCAAATTGCATTTTGAACTGCCGATGTGATCCGATTAAAGACTTGAATGATTGAGCAAATGTATGAGTCAGATTCCTAAAGAATTTCAGAAACACTTCAAATCCATTTAGAATAAATTATATTATTGGAGCTAACCTGATTCTCTGTTAGCCTTCAGATTTGACATTTAAGATCTGCTTTCTAAATTTATGAGAGAGTTGAGGTTTTGTGCACTTGGTGAAAAGACTTTGACATGAATAGAATTCAATATGATGTACTATTGTTGAATGCACAGAAAATAGGCAGTTTCAAAATAAAGCCTTAAGGAAATAAATTGTAATTAATTCTAATAAGATCATAATACCTTGTACCTTAAAATTGCAATTTAAACAAGACTAAACAGAATTCTGAAGACAAAATGTCTGCTTTAGTTCCCTGGTAATAACTGCATACAGTATATAAGTGGCATGTGATTATAGTTGGTTTTACTTATGTGCATCTTAACTTGTTTTTTTATGTAAAGAATGTGTTCTAAGGTGAAATCAGGTCTCTGGTGGTTACTATTTAGTTGCCAATTCATTACCCAAGATAGCAATTAATCTTCTGAGAACGGTAGGTAAGCTGTTTATTCAGTGGAACAACCAAGTTAACTTACTGTGATTTACACAGTTTTAACTTTACTCACTCAATGTAATTATGAAACCTCAAAATATCTCACTATATGTTCCAATGTGATACTCTGCATTAGATAGGAACAAAACCGAGGTGCCTGAAATTGAAAGCTCAAACCCATAACTTAACTCTTGAATATCACCCTTGGGCTTATGTATTGTAGATTAGAAGGTCTACTGATTATGGTTACATGTCATAAGACTGTTTAAAGCAAACATGTAAAATAGAATTTACTGTTTTTATATTGTGTTAGAAATTATATACTCTTGAGTAGTAGCTTTCCTTTCCTGGTCCAGAGCTGTTATGGCTATGTTTATGTAATGGCCTGTCACGTTTTGAGAGCAGATACTGAAGAAAATAACATTTAAAAACTGCAGGACCTTTTTCAGTGTGATACTTTAGTAACTCTTAAAGAGCATTTCTTCAAAAATTTGAAGCATTTGTATGTCTATGTCAGAGACCATAGTGAAGAGTTAACCTCTAACACAGATTAAACTGACATAAACCAGAACAGTTTATGGTCTCTATATTCTTCCCACTCACTGTTTTTGGACGGTACAGTAACATATGTAGAAATGAAAGGTTCGAGAAAAAGGCCATGTTGTCTTTACCTGAAAAGTCTTCATTTAGTAACATTTTTTAAAATAATGCAGATTACTGTGTAGATTCAGTTCTAATTGGAACCACATACCATTGCTCTTTAAAAGCTCTAATTTACTTAGTATTTCTACTTAAGATTTAGAAATGTTAAGTGCCTGCTGTGGCCTCTAAGCACTCAGCAGTCTTAAGACTGCTCTGTTTTCTCCTCCTCCATTGTTTTATAATTCTGCAACTACTGATTTTGTAAGACTGTATAGCAAGAATAGAACAGTCTTCCACCAGCTTATCCAAACTCTACTACAAAACAATTTATATCTGCCATTAAGGATTGTAAGTGTTTAATTTCACTAACATTTGCCGTTACTGTATTTCATTTCTGCCTTTTTATATACCCCCTTGTGCATTCTGGTGGATGTTGTTTTTTATATAGTTGTAGATTTTGGTAGCAAATTGTTACAGAGTTAGCAGTAGGTAGCTGTATTTTTTATAGAAAGTTATAACTTGCTCAACAGTAACAATTGTATGTCTGGATGACAGGTTGAACTGGGACACAGGGGAAAAAAAAACAAGAAGCAATCCAAACATACTATATTTGCATGCATGTAATATTCTTTTACATTTGGGAGCGTGGAAACAAATTAAAATCCATACAGTGTGCGTTGCCTCCTATGAATATATCCTGCATGAATTTGTAATTTTGTGGTTGTGAAATAAACAATTGACCAGTGTTGAGTTTATATGTTCCCAGGTTTAAGTCCAAACACATTATCTGCCAGAGCCAAAGTTTGTATATAATTACAGTGGGCTCTGTGCTCTTAGGTTTTATGGCTGATAGTTTATCTTAAAGCTATCTAGTACAAAGCGAAGTTATAAGGTAATAAGGCACAGTTTATTCAGATTGTTTTATACTGTAGGTACTCTGTCTATGATAAAGCCATTTTGTATTCATTTGATTGTTTATGTGGAGGTTTGTGGACTATTGGGGAAAAAACTAATGTAAAAACTAAATTTATAGAAAATGATTTGTCCACTGTATAGCTTTAAACAAATTGTGTGCAGAGGAAGCAGCTGTTTCAAAGCCCTCTTGATTATTCTCACAACTTTCAGTATCCAATCTGTGACTCTCTGCCACTACAGAAGCAATAATGTCTGTAGCCTACACATCTCATGCTAAAACAGTATCATCATTATTGGGATTTTTTACATATGCAGACCAATGTAAGGGGGAAAATAAAAACAGAAGTATATTTATGTAGATGTGGTGTTTATAAATGTGGTATCATTTTAAAGGGTTATACTGAGATTTAACAGTTTGGTAACAACATCACGTCATCACATCACTTTCAATAACTGATTATCCAAAAGAGGGTTATGGTGGCCAGGAATCTATCTCAGGAAGTATTGGGTGCACCCTGGCTGGGAAGCCAGTCCATCGTAGGGCACACACAGACACAATCTCACACACACACGCACACACACACACCCACACATTTACAGCAGTGTCAGTTTTCCCGGAAGCCAGTTCATCTGCCAGTATGTCTTTGGGCTGTAAGAGGAAACTGGAGCACCCAGAGGAAACCCATGCAAACACGGGGAGAAAATACTGACTCCACAAAGATATCTCCCCAGAAATTAAACCCAGGGCCCGAGAGCTGCAAGTCAGCACTGCTAACCACTGCACCTCCATGATCCTCCATGGTCACAACAAATGATTATAAAATCAAAATAGCCTCAGAGGGAAAATAAATATCTCCAACCTGAATGTAAGAATAGGCACTAATAAAGAGCTGTGCAAAATTATTTTGTTTTGTATATGAAGACAATACAGTATGTATTTCCCCACCTGAGTTCAAGCTTACATTTAGCTTGGTTTATTTCAGAACTATTTAGTTAAGTTGTTGACATTTACTTCAAAGGAGAATAAAAATCACACAGACAATGTACTAGCAGACATGAAGCGAAAGAACAGAAACAACAAAAGAAGCATTTAAATAAAGTGTTTATTTAAGATTAGTCATATTTTAAGTCTAAAGTGCTGCAGGATGACATTCCCAACAAAAGACATCTATTTGCTGGCATATTTTGTTAACAAGCTCAGACATTATGGAAATATTTTATCTTGACTCATCTTCTGCTCAACTATGTGGAATTTATTGTAGGAGAACTGTTTTTTGGGTATGCCATAGAGCCTTTTTAGGAGAATAAAAAATGTCTGTCAGTACAGTGGCACAATCACAAGAGAGTATAATGGTATAAATTGTGTGCTAAAGGATTATACTTACTCTCCTTCTCTGTTGGAGTTGTATGCAGTGCTTTTTATTTAATATTTAATGCAGGATTTTTTATGGGTTGTTTTTTTTTGCATGCTCCAAGGCTTTGCTGTCCTGTAATGAGCTCACTGTGGGTGCCTGAGCTGACAAGAGACCCTGCCATATCAGAGGAATGAAGGAGAGAGGATAATGAGGGAGAGAGCAGTCAAGTGCTGCAATGCAGTGATAATCGTGGGGGCTGACGTCACAGCTATTAATAATGACTGCTATTCCATACATCAGCTTTTTTTGAGGTACTGGCAGTCAGAGCCGAGCGCCAGGGATATTTATAGGTTAAGGTCACGGGATGAGTGTCTGGCAGTCTAGAAATGGTTCTTAAAATATGAAACTAGCTGGCAGTGGAGAAAAAGGAGACATCTTTACAGTAACTGCTGTGAACCAAATCCTGTCTTTTGACTTGCTTTACGATTGGTTTGAAGTGTTGTTAAGAGCAACCAAGAAGTGTCACAATACAGTGTGTATAGCTTTGTTGCTGTGACATTAAAAAAAAAAAACAGATATCAGAAGGAGCGCAAAATATCATGCATAAAAGCAAAAAAAAACTGTTGTGCGCTTTTATTGATTCAATAACCCAGGACCAGCTGAGGCTCTATGGAGTAGTGTAGTATTTGCAAAATAAGAATGCACATCCACAGCCACTGCAGCAGTCTCCACGGAAACCAGTGAGTAGTGTGAAGCAGCTTATGATCTGTACCCTGCTGCTTCCTAGGATGACGTCGTAACAGACTTGGAAGTTGTGAAACACAGAAGATAAATTAAGAATCCTCCTCTGAGCTCTTTCGTGTTGTGTCCAAATCGAAATTTCATCCCTACCCTTAAACGTGTGACCTAGTGAGAAACATCATTTTAGAAGAAGAGAAACATTAAGGTGTCAGAGATTTGAAAACTCTTAGAATTTTATAAAACGTGCTACAAAAAGGAGCAAAACTGAATCACTAGTTTTATTTTTCTACAGCACCTTTCAATATTTTGAGCAGTCTTTCCTTATACTATACATAAAAAATACAGTAAACACAAAAACAAAACTGCATTTAATTCTGAAGTTAAATGAAAGAAATAGATTATGAATTAAAGGCCATTGAAAACATGTAAGTTTTAAGGTGGGATTTGAAAACATCAACACAGGCTTTCTATACAATCAGGAACGGTATTCCAAAGATGAGGGTCTTGGGCCCCTAACGTACAGTGTGAGGTCCTTGTAATGTTACATACAAGAGCTAGCCAAGTGAAGCAAGCAAACTGGGACATGGGGGAATGGTAACTCTTGAAGGTACTTGGAAGACAGACCATGCAGTGCCTGGTACTGTAGGTCATTGAGAGAATTTTAAAGTCTATCCTTCAAGAGGCTGGTAACCAGTGCAGATTTTTCAGCACTGGAGAAATGTGTTCAGATTTTTTTGACACGATCAGCATTGGAGCAGCATGGTTCTGCACATGCTGTCGTTTCTGAAGTAATTTCTTGGATGAACTGGTTGAACAAAGCATTGCAGTAGTCTAACCATGTGGGAATAAAACATTGAACTAATTTCTCAGCTTCACGAGTTGACAGGTTGCTGTGTTTTGCATTGCAGTTCAAGGCCTGGCAATAGCAAACTGGTTCACCTAGTTACAAATTCACATAATTTAACCTTCCATACTATAGCTAACATGACCCCAGCCATCTGAGCTAGTAGAATGTTCTCACAGGACACCCCATCCGGTTGTGTAACGCTGACTTTTGGAAATGGGTCTTGGTCTTGCAGGACAAGTCTGTTATATTAGTACACCTGTTTCCTGTTCACAGTATGAAAAGGCAGCTGGCATAATGGCTTCGAGTCAGAAAATGCAGCTTGTGTGTTCCTTACAGAAGTATAGCAGTGAGACAGGATGAATAACTGGCAATTCAAGTTGGAGCATAAATCTAGTAAAATAATTGGCTATTCAGTTTCTCAAATTGTTAATGTTTTTTTTTCTTACTTGTTTTTTATTTTTCGGGGAATATATCCCATTACTCTGTTTCCATGTAGTCTTAGGGGAACTAACAATAATCATGCCTTTCTCTGAAATAGAGGATTTAGGTCTATTGTTCCTTTAGACAGTGGTAATGAACTTTGCAGTTTGCAATAAAGCAGATCATTAGAAACCCACATCATTGTATTTGCGTCAAATAGGCCAACTGCCTATTTATTCAGTGGCATGAGTCACATTTGTAGTGATGTCAGCTGTTTTCCTGTAGTTGTGCTTAGGTGTTCTTTGTTGAACTGTATATTAGACAGAAATGCCTGCTATAATTATAAGACTGATTTGATTTGATCAGAAGGGTATTTTTGTATAAAGAGTAAAAGGACACACTACTTCTTGAGCATTGCAGATTTAATATTATATTAAGGTGTAGTAGTCTCCACTTGTTCAAATCTACTGGTCGAATATATTCAAACCACACTTTCATTCTGCTAAAATTTTATCAGGAATTAATAGTGAATGGATAAATGCATTCTTGAAGATAATTCAGTAGAAGAACAGAACAGATTTTTCTTCTGGAAAAAAACAGAAGTTCAAAGTTCAAACAGTGGTTGGTCATATGGTTTAATATATAAATTAAAGCTAAGTATAAAGACTTTACAGAGGGGTTAAAATACAACATTCAGTTAAGAAGAAATACAAGCTTAGGTCAAAATGTTTTAGAAAGGCTGATAAAGAATATTGGATTTTTTTCCTTTTTTTCCCAGCACTGAAGTGCAAAGTAAAGAACGATGTAAATTGTCTCAAAGATTATCATCGGTAATGAAAGGGAAATGTCTAATGTATTGAATAGGAAGAAATAAGTGCCATAATTCCCATTGCTGAAACTGTCCTGCATAAAACTGTATTAGCATAGAAGAAGCAGAGGTGTTGCAGGTACTAGAAGCACTTAAGATAAACACATCTCTAGGCCCTGGTGACATTTTACCAATTATATGAAAGGTAATGAGGGATGTTGTTTATAGACCATTAGTTAAACCCATCAATCACTCAAGATGGAGGTAATACCTGTTGACAGGAGAATTGCTAATGTAGCGCATAAAAACCGAGGAATTATAGACTACAAAGTCTTATTCCTATTACATATAAGGGCATGGGGACAATAATTAAAACTAAACTAGAGCAACATGTCTATGGTAATAGGATTCTAAGCAATGGCAAATTACAAAAGGTAATATAAAAGTTATTTGAACAAGCAATGGCAATAATATATACACAGAGCACATGATACATTAAGATTTACAGAAGGCTTTTGAATAAAATGTTTCATAAACATAGTTCTTAATTTAATGGCTGTAGCCATCCAGGACTCACAGATGACACCAAAAGAAAGGATTACTCAATATCGTGTCAGCAGCAAATGAAAACAAAAAAGACTAAGACAATACTGAACACTGACAGATGACCTTTAATGCAGAGAGGTGCAGAATGTTACACAAAGTCAGCAAACAAAATTGTACACTGACAGATGACCTCTAATGCAGAGAAGTGTCAAATGTGACACAAAGTTAGCAAAAAGATAAGATAGAAATGTAAGATGGCATACACTGAGCATATTTGATCTGTGAAAAATAATTTGTATCTACATTGACGTATCATTTTCCTCCTCAAGACAATAAGGAGAAGCAATAAATAAAATGCAAATAGAACATTCAAATATGATTGTATGCTTAAATTATACAATACACAACTAAGATCATATTTAGCACATTCTGTATAGCTGTGGACACCTCATTGCAAAATGATACTGGTTAAAGGAAAGGCTTTTCCGTATTGAACAAGTCTGCAAGGGAACATGATTGAAATATTCTGAATTTCCAAAGATATCGATAAAGTTTTATTGTTAACTTTTTGCAAAATACACAGTGACGACACAAAATAAAGTAAATAACAGAAGTGATCTCATGTCATCTGTAGCCATGTTCTTATGAACTACTTATAATTTTGGATGGGGGAAAAATATGTTTGTAGGAACAACAAAAATATTAAAATAGAGCATAAAATATAAACTTAGGAACTGAATCTGGAATAATAAAGCATCTTGTCTTGAGTCTCTCACAGATCTGATATACCGTGCAATGATCTTTTTAATGAAGGTCTTAGACAGATGATCCCGACCACCTATTATAGCCTCAAAGCAGGGAGAAAAGAATTCATAATGTGCCCTGCAACTTAAGATACTTAATGAAAAGCATAGGTCCAGTGAGCTCCCTGTATTAAGTGACACTTCTCGGGTTTTTCAGTGGATACTGTTTCCCAGCCTATGGCATTGAAGTTTAGCCTTGACGTACAGGTATGCCTTTGCCTCATAAAGAAAACCATACAGCTTTTAGAGAGAAAGGTTTACCAGAACTAATAAACAGAAACTGTCATCTGTCTTCATGCTATGGAACTGCCACTGCAACCCATGAATGGCATTAGTGTGGATTAGTGGAATGATGTTACACTGTAAAGTAATACCCTTGGTTAAAAATGTAAAGCTCTTTTATTCACCTGCCCTAACTAAGTCTTCATGGGAGAAAAGAGAAACATGCTATAACATACTTGAGACCATACAGTTTTTTAAGGGGAGCGATCTTAAAGAAAGCTTTGCGCTGAAATGAGTTACTTTGTTGCTTGCTTGTAGCAAAATTCTAAATAATGTTAGCAAAATTAACTTATTTAAAAGAATATCTTTTTTTAAAAAAGGAAACATTGGCAGAACTGTTTGTATTGGGAGTATCTTGAGTCAGATCCAATTTGTGTGATTGTCAAGAAAGTGATTTGTGTGATCAGTTTTAAGAAGACTGATACCCCCTTTTAGGTAATTTATTCTCTCCCTCACTGTAAGAGGTAATTTACAGTCTAGTTGCTTTAATAAAGGCAATAACAAAACCACTTGAACAATTAACAAAATTATCATTTCCAGCTTACAAGCATAGCTGCCACACAAAAAGACAACTTGTACAGTATGCAGAATTCAATATGTTTCATACTGTTTTATTAGCACACATTAAAAATCTCCATGATCTCCTTGTTATGCATATAGGCATATCAATTTCATATGTGAACAGAATTGCTCATTATAGAAACCTATTTTACTTAACGTAAATTTAACTAACTTTAGCTGGAAAAAAGATTTTTGAGAACCATTTCATAGTTGCTACAAAGTCTGTCAGCAGATGGATGGATATAGAGATTAATGTATATCCGTATCCAGTATTAACATAATGTGTGTATGTGTATGTATTCCTTATTGATATGTCTCAGATACATCTCGTGAAAAGAAAATCTGAATATCTCTATTCTTAATATGAAGTAGTATGTTTAAAAAATGTTTCAGAAAAAAAATTATAAGCGAGTCTGAAACCCTTGTTTCAATGTTCATACTAGAAATCCCTCCCGAACAGTCAAGCAGAATTTAATTCCAAAGTGACTGTCCATACAGGATTGTACATACTGAAAACCTGTAGGAAAAGAGTGTGCTGCATTACTTACTGTTTGGGGTCTTTTTCATTATTCTAGTCAGACTTGGCTTTCATTAAAACAAGCTAACCTCACATTTCCCAGGCCAAGAGATGGTCTGCTTTATTCAGTACATCCAAAGCACGTTAACCATGAAACTGCATTACTTCGTATACAATCAAAAGCACATCTCACTTTTCAGAGAGTGAGGAAAAATAATCTTGCCATGTTGCACATAATAAGCTCACCATTGGGGAAAATATATTTTCTATATGAAGTACTTCCCCACTGATAATGAAATATTAAAATACATATTGCAGTCTTTGCATTTACATGGCTATGATTTGTTTATTACTTAACATTACAGCTTAACTGACAAACTCTGCTAAAGGGAAATATTGTCTGTAAAATCAGAAATATCAGACTTTCCCTGCAATAACAGGGAAAAGCACTAATAAAAAAAACAAGGTACCAATACCACGGTTTGTAGGTTTAACATTCAGGAATATCATTGGTGCCCTACAGGGGTAGGTAATTTGCTCATGGTGGTAGTTGTTTGTGTTAAAGCTTTAGCTAATTTTATTCACTGTAATTACGATACATGAAATTGTTTATTTTTGCAGGAACACAACTGCAAAGGCATTGTGTTGATTGTAATTGTTAAAAAGTAAGTCAGAACATTTAGAAAGCTTATATATAGTATATAGTTTTTTCTCAGAAAACGTACTTTGGGGCTGATTGATGATAATTGAATGGACACCCCTTCTCCTCTACTAGTCTGTTTGTTAGGATTTACTGTATCTGAATCAACAGTAAAGTAATTGTCAATACTACAGTATTTTACTTTTTTCCGTGGATTATTACAATGGTGCATTCATACTTTAGAGACGTGCTTAGTGTGCAGGATACAGTACTATCTCTCCTTACTCAATCTAATTCCACTTTGAAACTTTTACAGTACCACCTATTAGTGGTTACTGTGTATATTCTTTCTTTATTCCCTTTACATTGACTGTTCTTGATCTCACAACTATCAAGATGTCAAAACAGCTCTGTCATTCTGTTATTTCATAGAGCGATACAGCTTGTCTACATATACTACTAATCATGTAACCAAGTGCCAGGGTAGTTTTAGATAACTCAGTGTTGTGTTTAACGTTTCAAAAGCTAAATACATTTTAATACTGTAGATGATTCTTATTTAGAAGTTCTTTCCATACATTTTTGTATGGAAAGTGTAGAAACCTATGCTGTTTCTTTTCAGGAAAAAAAAATCTTTTTGCTAAGGAAATGGGAACGCATTTTATAAATACAAATTGTGCTGTGTAATGACATCTTCCTTTGTTCATGTTGTCTGCTCTGTGAGTTGATGCCTACCGTATCCTAACTCCTTTCTCTCTCTTCTTGTTCCTGTGTTAAAAAGACTTATGAGATGCATTGATTTTTCCAACTGTTTTTGTGAAAGAGCACAGCTGTATTATGTAGTTTCTGCTGCCAAGATCGTGCACAGAGCGGGGGGTCATGTTTTTCCTATTCACAGAGCCAGCGCAGGACAAGAAGAAGAGTTTGGGAGGGGGTGGGGGGTAAGGAATAGGCAAATAATTTTTTTCCCCTCAAGAATAATCATTAACTAGGAGCACACAGGGCATTTGTCACCCACTGGGGGACTGGAAGTCATTCCTTGATGATATTTAATCACTCTCCTGAAACATGAGGAAAGATTTATCCCAGCCACAGGACCATGGAGATAATTCTCAGTCGTGCACTCTGTACTTAAGCAGTCTGGTGTAATAGATGTAATCTATGGAAACTTCAAAGGTAGGTTATTTTCCCTTTACTGGGAAAGGGAAGTGTTGTGATGTAAGCTTCACCCCCTGATGAATCAGGATTTTAGAGAAAATTACCTTTCCTGTAACTCGAGGTGGACTTGGTTAACACCCCCCCCCCCCCCCCATAGTTATAATAACTTAAATTAATTTAAAGTTTGCTGTACTTTTTTATACAAAAATGTTAAGGAAATGAATAGGACATATATTTGGGTGGGATGGGAGATCTGGGTGTCGGAGACATCACCTTTCTTTATTGAGGAAGGTATTTTCTCTGAAAGTCTGCCTGTCTAGAATTGGTATGTTTTTAATTGGATATCTTCCGTTTCCTGAAGGAATCGAAGTCTTCTGCCAAAGTTTTTGGCATGTGGTGAAATTTTAGAATACCAAACTTCCATGAAAAGGGGCAAGAACAAGAATACCTTAGATTTTAAGCAGATGTTCAACAAAGCAGACTGGGAGTAAAATTAAATAATGTACAAACATGTTATAAATACTTAAACATTGTTTTTACAGTCCTTTTAGAGCTCTTTGCCATCATAATAGGGTGAGGTTAATAGGTTTTTTAAAGCACTAAAAGGATAAACGAGTTAGATTCTCCCAAAACAAAATTCTGCAAAATACTACTTCTTTGATCTTAATCCTTCAATGGGAATGGCAGTAGTAGAATACTACAATGTGGGACAATTTGTATTCTGATTTATTTTAGTGTAACCTTTATCTGTACCTTAATTTCTCAAAACTAAATTAATACTGACCATTTTCCTCCATCGCCAGCTTCAGAATTGAATGCTGCACTTTATCCTGCCCTTATGATTTGGCAGTGAAGTGAGGGTGGTTATTTAGTCTTACGTAATCTGAACGCGAATTCTGTTGCTTTTCATGATGTGCACTTTCAGCCTTCCAGCAGAGTATTCTCCACCTGCACCCCCCTCACCCCTCCTTGCCCGGATGCCCCTCATGGCCGTTTGCGGGTAGTCTGTAGGTTTAGTGGGGCAGGAACGGGACCGGCCTGCTGATGAGGCGTGGGGGGTGCGTGGACAATGGTGCTCAACAGAGTTCTTGTCTTCAGAACAGTGCAGCAGTCTGTGCAGCCAAGGGTCCTGCGACAGTTTTCATAATGAGGACTCCGGCTTTTTGTTAAGGTGTTTCTTAAAGAATTTTTCAAGCATTTTTTTAGCGTTTGCCCCCTCCCCCCCAAAACATGAGGTCATTGGTCGAATTTCTTTCACATTTAAACTTTGAATTCACAGAGACGTGGCTGCATTCTTTTCTCTTATTGCATGTTCCCGCTTATTGCAGGTCTTAAAAATGACATACTGCAGGTGAAATTGAAGTCGTTGCTGAAATTCATGGTGTTTTGTGAAATAGACAATTTAAAAAATAAAGCTTGACTTTTTTAGGGGCTATTTTTATTTGAAAGGGGCTATCCTCTCTTATACTGTAAATACAGACTCTTCTTAAAAAACAGCTTTGACAGTTAAGGTTTGGGCAAACTGTGTTTAGAGCGGCTATAAAAAAGTATTTATCTCCTCTGGTATTTTTCACATTTTTTTCTTACATCATTGAATCAAAATGAATTTATTTGGCAGTTCTTATCACTGATCAACACAAAATACTCTAAGCTAAAAATAATTATAAAACAACTCTAAAGCTTGTTAATTAATTATAAATTAAAGCAGACAAAAGTTGATTACATAAGTATCCCCCCTTTGTTTTAATAATTGGCAGAAGCACCTTAAGCTTCATTAAAAGCTGAGTCTATTTAGGTATCTATATTTCTCCTCGAGGTGCAGAATTAGTATTTTGATCATTTAAAAAACTTGTACAGTAAAAAGAAAAACATGATAAACTATGACGTAGTGTGCTGGTAAATCATGCCCAAGCAATGGATTAAAACTGCTGCTTAATTGTGAAATTTTCCACATCAAGGTTGGAACACAGAGATATCTTAGACTGGAATCTAATTTTGAACTACAAGTGTTAGGTATGCACATGTAGTTACTGCTACTTTCAACTCCTGTTGAGGATGATTGATGTATTGAATAATTTGATGCAATATTGAGGGATTAATTTGCAAGAGTAGCATGTAATGAAAACTCTGTTTTCCTGATGATCCTATGTTCATATACAACCTTCCAGAAGCTCCAGGATAAAATGATTAATAAATGCATACTTATGAATAAAAGATATTTGGTTGTTTTTTTTTAATAACCTCATAAATCACCAACTCTTTAAGCACTTAGTTGAGACAGTGACCAAAGGAAATTTGTGTCTCTATTATCTCTTTAGGACAAGCCAACGTTTAAAATAATTCTGTTGTCATTCTGTATTTTAGTTATCTGTTAAACATTCACATCAACAGTTTGTATTTTTTGTTTAGATATTTCATAGTTAATAAGTTAAGAATAACTCCAGTTAAAGGTTCAGTAAAGAACGTCCCAAGTGCACTCAGTACTTTAAATATATACCTTCACCTACAGGTAGACCTTCCTAAATAATTTGTAGGCATGATCAGTATTTAATTTCCAAACAGAAGTCCAGATACTGTAGATTGTTTCTGAACTGTTTCTGACCAGTCTTTTTTTCTTTCTTCAGGGGGCACAAGAGACATTGGATCTGCTCTCACAAGGATGTGCATGAGACACAGAAGTATTGAAGCCAAGCTTCGCCAGTTCTCAGCGTAAGTCTGGTGTTACCACGCTAACCATAAATATTGCCAAAACTAGCTGGAAAAAAGTAGTAATTTTATTTGAAAAAATTCGCTGGAAAAAAGATTGTAGATTGTTTTTTGAGTGCACTAGGCAATGTACAGTATAACACAATTGTATATAAATACAAAATAAATTATATATTATAAAAAATATAAATTAAATATAATATGATTTAACACCATTAAAATTTTAGTTGGGTGTGCCATTAAAAGTGCATGCGCTATACTGTGTGGGAGCTATATAAGGATTCAGATAAGTTTGCTTGTTGAAAATTGTCTGCTGTGGCTATAGATCTGAAAATCAATTGTAGAAGACTGGCTATCACTGCTGCACTTTACAGTAATCATGTTTCTATTTATCCACTTCTGAATCTCACACTTCTAATGGAAGTGATCTTCTGTTGAAGTGCAATGTTTGGTAGATACACAGAGTGCTGGTTATTTGTATGTCGGCTATTATCACTTTTTTGAATAGGAGGATATTGAGTTTGCAATATGCTGTACATAATAATATTGGAACAACAGACAGTCTGTTGGTTTCCATTTCTTGCACAATCAAGAGTGTGTTTGCAGGTACACCCTTTCAATACCATTCCTCAGGCCTGCGGTGGGTTGCATTTTTCATTACATAGTGAACTGAGTATTATTACAGTATTTACATTACCTTGACCACACAGATTTGCAATAGGCCTGCTTTCATTAAAACATTAAAGGGCTGAAATTGTTGGATCAATGTTTAATATTTTCATTTTATATGGTAAAGTATTACCCATTTCCCATAGCATGCATTGACTCCTGGCTGTACTTTTTTCGTATAAAACTTCAGTGGTCTTTTGGAATTGAACTTCAGGCAGCTAATTGTACCACTTCTTGAAATGTATCCTTTTTTTGGCACAAAATAAATGATGGTATTGTTTATGAGCTCAAAGAGTTCAGTGAATGAAGTGGAAAGCATTTTCTGCATTATTTCCTAGCTAAACAACTGTTCTGTAAGATAGTTTCAAAGTTGCATTTAATTATTCTTGGGATGTCTGATGGAGATGTGTGAAGATACACAGTGTTTCAAAGCTCTGTAGGTATAGAGTAGACCTAAGCTGTATCTTTAGTCATCTCAGGTTTAGTCTGAGGGATGATTATGCATTTTAAAGAATAGTTTTGTTTATCTTTCCATTTACCTATGGGTTAATTACCCTCATCCTAGGTACCTGGATTTATAATAGAAAACTTTTAAGTTTTAATTAATTTTAATTAATCATTAGATATTTCTTGACAGAAGCCTTTAGATTGTTAAGAATGTCATGATGTCATTTGAAGGCTGTCAGAGATAACTTCATTATGCAAGCACTGAATGCATTTTAGCCTCTGGTCAGCCTTGTACACAGAAGATATTTTGATGTCAGTATTGAAGCTCTTTTATGTAACAAATACTAAAAAGAGTTCTGTCTCACTTAATAAACTGAAAGCATGTATGTGAGTGCATAATCCCTAGATTATTTATTTCTCTAGAGTAGGGGCTTTCATAGTCGTTTCCCAGGGTTTGTAGTTCCATATTTCAGGATCATGTTACATCTCCATGCATACCCAGGGCTACGGAGAACCCCTCTGCTCTATCTTGGTGACTCAAATGTTATGTACAGTAGTCCATAGGGGAGTTTGTCACTGGTTCTTTTTAGTAGTTCTTGTAGTCCTTAGTCTCTTTCCAATTTGACATTGAAAGTTCTTGTGGATTTGTCAAGCTGTGCTACACATTGCAGTTTCTGGATTGATGACCAGTGTTGTAATTTTTTGTGTATAATAATTGGAGTAGCTATATAAAAAGAGGGATACCTCTTTCAAAAACACAAGTGTCTCTTTGAAAACAAAACTTCTACAAATTCACAGCTTGATGTGTGTATGTGGCTCGTCATTTGGTCTCTTCTTTCTCTGCTCCATTATCTTGTGTAGTCATACTGTATGAAACATTCTGTACAGCTCTCAACTTCCTGGTTTTAAATGTCACCTGACTAATTGATTTCCATCAATTAGTCAGGAGACTGAAGATGACAGATCTCTCCCCATTGCTTTATGTGAAATATAGCACAGATACAAGTCTCCATCTTATCTGAACCTGCTGTCCTTTCTCAATATATATCACATTACACAGAGAACACGAAGAGATACAGGGTTATGTTATAACTATTGAACTTGTTTGAAATCCATATTATTGTTTCTTGATGCTAATTCAGGTGTAAGGTGAAAAAAAACAATACCATACAAATATCCTTAAGATGAAAAAAGTACAGGGAGATGCTCTTACTTAGAATATTAGAGGTAAAGGACCTCTCTTATGTTGGGATATAACATATTGTGCTGCTCAAAATTACGGGACTTACATCTAATTTTTTTCTGTCAGTACGGTGACAGTGTACATCAAGAGATTGTGACCACCCTGTCAAATTCCTAGAAAGTGTGTATTCAGACGCAGCCTAATTTTAGCCGTGGTGTCAAACTTCATTCTGCCAGTTGTTGTCCAGGGTGCCGTCCTACACTGAAGTCAGTGGGTATGAGTGCTAGGGTAGACCCCCTCAACCTTCAGATGTCATTAATTAATACCCTCCCACCAGTATGTTTTCTGTATTTATTTCTGGCTCTTCAGGTAGTTCTTCCTAACATTAAGAAACTAAAATGTTTAGCGTCACTGCTGTGTGGGTGCTGCCACACAGACCCAATGATAAAATCTGGCTTGGGCATCTGTCTGCCAGGTGTTTCAGTTTCCTCATACCTCGTAAAGAAATGATGGCTAGGTTTTATCGGCGTTTTTAAAATTTTCCCGTTCTCTGTGGCCGCATGATAGTCAGGTGTCCTGTCTAGTTCTGTGCTCTCTGCCCCGCCTTGTGCGCTACGCCATCATTTTAGGCTCCAGGCTTGACACAGCAATCACCAGGATAAGTGGTTTACTGATGATAGATGGATGAATGGAAATGAGGCTTTTACATGGTTGAGTTATGCTTGAAGGAACAATTTCTGATCAGGAAACAAAGTATAAAATATGCATGTATTTGACTGCTAATTATGGCGAATTGCCTTAACTTTGGCTTTTAACTAGTAATAGGTGTGAGAAAGCTAACACCTCCCTGGTAAATTAAGCCTAATACACTCCCATGACCAGTTGCTAAATTTAAAATAGTAATTTTTCATTTTCCTAAAGGGCTTTCATCGACTGCATGATTAACCCACTTCAGGACCAGATGGAAGAATGGAAGAAGGTGGCCAACATGCTGGATAAGGACCACGCAAAAGGTGGGAGGGTTCTGCTGGCTTGCTGCTTTCTGCTTTCACCACTTTATCTCACATTCCTCTTGTCTCAGCATGTTTACCAGTGGAGTTTAATGCATCACCTCCTGCCTTTTTCTTAACCTTTAAAAAAAGAGCTTTCTTGGTGCTAGTTTCTTGACTAATCCAACCTTTCTTCTAATGTTAGTTGTAGTGTTTTACGCATTTGTATATAGTCTGTATTATTCATGTATGTTCATTTCACATTATCTGTTTAACCTTTTTGCTGAACCACATACAGTAGATACATATCTTAGAAATGGAGTAAGATGAAGATTCGTTGTTATCCTTATTATACTTCTTACATAAGTTTACATAACTGAATGCCAGGAATTCTTTGAACAGGGTGTCTGTAAAAGGTGCCAAATCTACCACTGGTAAGTGTTTCTAGTTCTAGTTTGAGATCCTAAAATGATGAAAATGAGACAGTTCGCACTCATCATTTTTATTTGTTCTACCTCATCCTCTATAGAATACAAGAAAGCACGTCAGGAGATCAAAAAGAAATCCTCAGACACCTTAAAGCTCCAGAAGAAGGCAAAGAAAGGTATTTTTCTCAGATAACCGTTTCCTGCTGGTGTGGGCAGTTTTGCGTCAGCTCTGCATATCTGGTGTGCTTTGAATCAAAGTGATCTAAATAATTCCTTTCCCTGGAACCTTTCTGTTATGTAACAAGTCTTGTACATGTTTGTTTAATGTGGTTCTTGATCATTTGATTTGAATGCCAGTAAATAACATATAGATTGAATAACAGCACAAGAAAATGCTTAAAAGGTTTTTGTGAATATGCCGAACAATTGGTGTCTTTTTGTATTATCTAAAGAGGAGCACCAATCCACTGAACATCTGATGTTTATTGTTTAAGCTTTTATTGTTTCCAATTTCTTTAATATTTGAATTTCCACTTAAACATCCAGAGACAGAAGTCATAACAAGTTGTCATTTCTAAGGAGGAGCACCCTGAAAAACATTATTTTGTGGTTTCCATTTTATGACCCCCAGTGTGTCTCTAGTTCATAATAAGAGGCGTTATTATAATAACCTGAATTTCTGCTCCTTTATTGACTGCCTGTGAGTAAAAACAGCAATACCTTGGAAGCTAATTTAAATATGACACACCTTTTTTTGGAGATTTTTGATTTGGAGGTGTAGTATTTTGGTGCCTTTGCATCTATTCTCTGTTCCAATTTAGCAACAGAAATGTACATTATATTTCTGACATTAGAAGAAATTTTCTTTTTATTGTACACAAGGAAGTCCCATCATTTCTGTTGGAAATGCAAGGCACTTTATTTAAGATTCCTCAAAGGTGAATAAAAGTTTTAATGTATTGAAGAATACAGAAGTCTTAAGTATTATCAGATATTTTTTCAGAGCTTCAATATAGTAAGAAAGAAATTTGAGACTGTTGTGCTTCTCAATGTTTTGGCATTGATCCAGGTTAAAAACCTGTTAAACAGTATTGTGGGTGTGGGGAAACTAAACTTTTACTAGCAGCTACTTTGAATTTTGTTTCATAATAACTTATATACTCACCTGCACAAAACACAATCCCCACATTTCCCCCTTCTGTTTTCACCCATATTCTACTTTTCCATGTGGTATTTAGAAGTAACTGCCTACAATTATGCCATTAGATTGGATGTTTAAGCAAAGGGGAAAATAATGAATCCTAACATTATACCTCATTTTAAGCTAGCACAGATGTATTTCTAAAACATGCTTTGATATAAATTATGGAATTTTCATTAATCTTATAATAAATCTTATTCTGTGGTGCTTAACATTAGTATTGTAAATACATAGACAGTAATGTTCTATATGGATACAAACATCCTAATTATTTGAAAATCATAGAATTGTAATTGTTATAAACAGTTTAGAAGAATGAAAGTAATTTTCAATCTTGTCATACTTTATTTACAGTACATAAGTACATAAGATTTTTTAGATGTCCATACATGAGCCTAAAATGCAAAACTAAATTAGTGTGGCAGGAAAATGACTGAAATATTTTCCTCTCTGTGCCAATGTCCATCCTGTTATTCCCTTATGCGCCTCTTCTTGCAAGCTGAAGCTCAGGGTAAGTGAAAGATCCCTGCTCACAGCCCCAGTGTACTTTGTTGTACTTTGTAGGCTGTGTATTCCACTGTTTTCCAGTTAGATTTTATTTGCCTCTCTTCTCAGTCCAGTGGCTCCTAAGCTAACAACAATCAATAATGATGTAGAAAATGAACAATTTTCAATGTCTTGCTCCAGATTTGAAATACTTTTTTAAAATAATACCTTTGTAGCATTCACTTGTAAAGCTTTTCTCGGATGTGTTCATAACCCCTCATGCTTTAATTTGTTAATTTTCATAATGAAATAAGATATATAAGCCATATGTCACTACAAATTTGTAACCTTCAAAATGTACTCTATTACATACTCCCTTAAAAGCTACCACTGTGGTTTTATTGTAGTAATAGGGACATTTTTATTTGTGTTTGTCTTCTAGCTGTTCATCATTCAAAGAAGTAAATGAGAATAGTGTTCAGTTCGTAGCTTTTTTGTCTGCCTTGAAGATTATAAAAAACTTGGCCCATTCTTTTTGTTGACTTTGTATGGACGGGTGCATATTTAAATCTAACTACACTTACAAAAAGTGTTTTTTTGTACTTTCTTGAGAAGCCTAAATGGTTTTGCAAGCATGTGACATCACTGTTCCTTGTGGACACTGCAAAGGAAAGCACTGTCTTGTCTGCATGACAAAGCGTCTTTCTCTTATCACAAGAGATGGGATTGGAGCATTAGAGGAAAGTAATTGTCTTATAAGTGAGAAACAGAGTTTCAGTAAAAAGTCAGCAGGACCAAGACTGGACAGCTAGCGTTCTGGCAGTAGCACTTGGAAAACCCTGGGTCCTGAGGGAGTCCATCTCACACTGTAGTCAAGAAAGATTTCTGACAGTGGTGGCATAAATTCTTTTCAGGAAGACAAAGCCTCCTGATGACCATCTGTTGTTTTCTTTTCACTGGAAAGAAAAATGTTACATCAATCTCTGATGCAATAGGAAGTGAATTATGGTAGGCTGAACAAGCTTGTGTAAATGAGCATGAGTTTTTTGGCTTTCATCCAGTAGACATTAAGACATAAGCTAAATCTTGACCTATACAAGCAGAGAGAGGTACTGATTGAACCCAAAGTATATGGGTTTCTTATAACAGGACACATATAATAAAACTGGCTGTTAATATTTTATGCTTTCTCAAGCAGAACCTGTGGTTCATTTGATGCTCAGAAACATAAATGTATGCACTGGACTTCACCTTGTTAAACCCCTTTGTGCTGAACTGCAATTGTTGTGCATATTTAGAGAGGATCTCCCTTCATATTCTTAAATGTCCACAGTGCTTTGACAGATCACATTGTGTGGGATGTTCAGTCTACTCCCACACAAATTGTTAAAACCCATGAGCCTATGTCTCTGTATACTGCAGCAATGTTTGAATTCAAATGAATATTTGGCAGTGCATACACAGCAACTGTGAAGCTGGTGAAATAAAATTGCTGTCAAGCAAGAACACACTAGAAGAATCATGTAAAATAAATCCTGTTAAAAGCAATTAAGATTTTCAGTCATTATGACATTGCAGTCCAGTAAGTCTTTGAAGTATTTGTGACATGAAGAAAATTTCAGATTTGTTGTAAACAGTGGGGTAGTCATCTTTCTAAAATTATAAGTACTGTATTTTGGGGAAAAAATGGTAAAGAGCACTGTAGCACTATGAGGAATTACTGATAAGACAGCGTCTTTAGAACAGTGCAGGTGATAGCTCCTTGAAAATCTCTATTAACCACGACCATGTGATCATGAGTAATTGGGTAAATGTGCAAAATGTCAACCTTCTGTTCTCCTAAAATAGTGCCTGAATTCCAAAACTTCTGTGGTTTATAAATAAAAAAGCCCTTGCTGTTTTTACTTAACAGAGTCAACCTTCTCTTCAGAAGACAAGTCTTATGTGAAGTTAAACAAGTACACAAACAAGCTGTGGAACATGAGTTTTGCAAAAGTGTATCAATGACTTAGATTTAAAAATTATAACTTCTTGCAAAAGGGAATAGCATAAAACAGAAACTGAAAAATAACTTTGTGGAAAGTCCTGTTTTGTCAAAATACTTAGCAAGGTCCTGAAGTTTCTTAGTTATACAGTGCAGCATTGTTTTATAGTAGCTTCAAATACTAGCTTGATTCCATACAGCAAGCATTCAATCCCTTATTTTAACTATTCTAAATACTGTTTCACAATAGCCAACTATCTTATTTTTTCCATTTGCTACCTAGCACATACTTTGGAACAAAAGCTGCAGACGTGAATCATAATGTAGACAGTACCTCAGTTCATAGTGCAAGATTTTGCATTCCAGATGTAAAATAAATTACTGGATAATGTAATGTGTGTGTGTTTGCAAAAAAACTTTATTGACAAAAAAGAAAAGCTAGTTCTGAACTATGGAATGAGTTCAATGTTAGCATTTTTAAATGAAGACAGCAGGCAGTTGCACATTCATTGTGTTCATTATACCGATGTGTACAAGAACATGTTTTGTGAAAGATGCAGATTAATTGAACTGATCTTGCTGTTGCATTTTTCGTGAACCACCATAATGAAGAATAGATGTTTATTAGAGTGGTATAAAAGACCCTTTGTTGAATTTCACAGAGCAGTGTGAACTTGCGCTTTGTCAAGTAAACAGAAACCTGTTTCACAGTGAGAGTTTTTTTCCCCCAGTTTTCCTACCGTGGGTGCTGTGTTTTGACTTGTGAAGCTGGTGTCCTTACGCAACTCTCGTTTGCTTTTCCAGGGAGAGGGGATATCCAGCCCCAGCTGGATAGCGCCATGCAAGATGTGAACGACAAGTACCTGCTGTTGGAGGAGACAGAGAAGCAGGCCGTGAGGAAAGCACTCATTGAGGAGCGGGCCCGCTTCTGTGCCTTTGTCTCCATGCTCCGTCCCGTCGTGGTGAGCCCACTCCCTCTGTCGTAGTATCAGTACATTGGTCCCACACATCAGATTGATACTATTCCACTTACCTATGTAAAGAGGGAATGTTAACATGTTAACATGTTAACATGGGCAAAAAGTGAAACCCGAGAATCATGAGTAAATGCTTAATACTCACATCAGAACATGAGAAAGGTTAGAAACAAAAACAGGCCATTCCACCCATCATCTAGCCCCTTTGGTAGTTAGTATTAATTGATCCAAGCAGCCAATCCTTAAAGGAAGCTCAAGTATCGGCTCCAGTCACGTGGTTTCTTCTATACTCCCACACCCTTGGGGTGAAGAAGTGCCTCTGGTTCTCTCTTTTAAATGCTCCTCCAGGTAGTTTCCACTTGTCATTTGTGTTTCACTTTTAATTTTGAAGAAATTCTCTGGGTTGAATTTATGAACAGCGAAACATGAAACTGTGGACACCTGAGACCTGCGTTCTTTTCTGATGCACAATTGCTAGTTAAATTCTGCTTAGAACCCCGGATTTCTGTTTACTTGTATTAATGTTATCATTGTGGTGCTGTTGTGCTGCAGGAGGAGGAGATCTCAATGCTGGGAGAGATTACTCACCTGCAGACCATTTCTGATGACCTGAAGGCGCTGACCATGGACCCCCACAAACTGCCTCCGGCCAGCGAGCAGGTCTGCGCTCACAGTGACCTCAGCACAGCTGGAGGGGTTTGCCTTCTGTTTTATGAGGAGAGGAGGTTCCCAGAATGCAGGCTTTAGCACAGCATAGACCAAAGGATGCAGCCTAGATTCAACCACAGCTGGCCCAGTTACAGCAGAACTTTGTGCATGCCTTTCCCTTCAGAGACGCATCTAAAACAAAACCTCTTTATACAACCAGTCTGTACATTATGTGAAAGAAGCCATGAAAAATGGTGGAAATATCTTCTTTGTGTGGCAGCATCACTCTGCAGGGCAGGAGGGGCCTGCACAGCGTTATCAGAACAAAGGTGCAGCCAGGAAGACGTAGTGGCCGTGACGAGACTTTAGTGTGAAGCAGCAGGGTTTAGTGCATCTCACTGCACATAGTCGCCCCCCCGGCACTAAACTCGGACAGGGTCAGATTAAGATTTGTCTTTTAGATGTAGTTTATCCCACCATTAAATCTGCAAAAGATATAAAGCTGACTCTATTTCAGTGTAACGAAGGCCAAATCTTCAGTCATCCTTATATAATTATTTAATTAATTATAATAATAATAATTGATTACACTTATATAGCACTTTTCTGGACACCCCACTCAAAGCGCTTTATAGGTAATGGGGACTCCCCTCCACCACCACCAATGTGCAGCTACAGTGCGCCAGAACGCTCACCACACATCAGCTGTCAGTGGGGAGGAGAGCAGAGTAAATGAAGCCAATTCATATTATTGGGGATTATTAGGAGGCCATGATTGGTAAGGGCCAATGGTAATTTTGGCCACGACACCAGGGTTACACCTCTACTCTTTTCGAGAAACGCCCGGGGATTTTTAATGACCACAGAGAGTCAGGACCTCGGTTTTATGACTCATCCAAGGGACGACGCCTGTTTACATTATAGTGTCCCCATGAGTATACTGGGGCATTAGGACCACATGGACCACAGGGTGAGCGCCCTGTTAGATAATTAGATAATAATAGAAGGTTTCCTTCCTTTTGCATTAAACTTTAGCACAACTTGAAGTTCATTGCGAAAGGCCATGTCTGTTCACATTCAGTGCCTGTATAAATGTTCATAGGCAGTCTTTACTTGGAATTTTGAAGAAGCATTTTGTTTTTAATTCATGCAGGTTATTATTGATCTAAAAGGTTCTGACTACAAGTGGTCCTATCAAACACCACCGTCCTCTCCAAGTACCACGATGTCCAGGAAGTCCAGCGTGTGCAGGTAGGTATCAGCTCTGGCCTGTGTATTTGAAGAGTAGGGCTCCACTGCAAACAGCAGACAGAGCAGGAGAAGCCCCTAGTCAGCTTGAGACTTTCAGGTCTACCCTGGGATCACATCTAATCAAAACCATAATCTTTTAATCTTATCCTATAAAGAATTTTCTCTTTTACAGAGCACTAGCCCAGATATAACACTATTGAGTAACAGATTATATATAGTATTTCTCTTAAGCACCTTGGCTTTTAATGGTTTCCAATATAATTCAAAGCATTTTTACAAAGTGAAGCACTCAACCCTTTTCAGCCAAAAGAATGAATTGGAGCTGGATTGGTAGAACTGATTTAATAATTTTGTCTCCACCTGATACACAGTGACACATGTAAGACGTACCAGAGATTGTCAGTCTCTAAAATACACACACCACTGTCTTCAGGAAAAAGTCCGCCTGTTGGGTTCCATTCTAAGTCTTGCATTCAGTACTTATTTAAAGAATCCTAGTTGTGCAGAGTTTCATAATCTTAATTAAGTATGCATCCATTTAGGAATAATTGTCAGATAATGAGAGTGTGAGAGTAATGTATGTCTCACATTCATAATTTCATTTAATGTTAAGTCCTTTCTTGTCAGTCTCACTGCGCCACATTGTGGTAAAAAAGAAAATGAATATGTTAAAAATATTAAAGAAGTTTACACACATTTACAGCCTCTTAATTTATGGCATGCAGAAATTATTAAAATTCCCTCCAAGCAATAATTTTACATAATCTTTGTCTACAACATATACATAATAGATAAAGATTGTGAAAAAAATACACCTTAAAAGTACTTCATTAGTCAGTGTACTCATAATGATAAGAAATACAGAACCTTATAGAAGTATTCACCACTTTCCCATTTTGTTAAATTACAAATGAGAATACACATAGCTAAGTATTTTGTGGACATTTTTAGTTGAACACTGTTATGGGTGAAAAATGTGTTTTTAAGTGTGTTTAAAACACTGTGTTTGTAAGTCAAATGTAAGTCATGATACTTTTGATGTGTGTCAGCCAAATTAATTATTAACAGGTGGTTTGAAGGCAGTTATAATAGTCATTTAAAATAAAGTATGACCATTGTTCGAACTGCAAAGTGTTTTACAGACTTTTGCTATACAGCATTGTGAATTTGTATAGTTTTTGTGGTTTTACATCTACAGCATTGGGGTTTTTCTGAAGTCCAATTCAGTATATTACAGTTCAGTGTTTTTTTTTTATTTAGGAACAGTAAGAATTGTCTTATTAATTGAAATACAAAATACAGAACCATACTTCTCTTTGAAGTCTTTCAGCCCTTTGTCTTTGGTGTCTTGTGTCACATTGTCTCAACGGAACCATTTTCAGTCTGTAAAACAGTTCATGTAATGTGGAGCTGTGCTTGCTTTGCTGTATTGTGTGAATTCGTTCTATAGCTCTTTGTTCCTTGTTCAAGGGCTCTTTGAAGGCTGATTGTGATGTTCTTTTTCATTGCACTTAAATTTGGAAAAGCACATTTTACAGTGCACTAATTCTTTGATTTGTAACAGGCATGACAGATGTGTTCATTTTGAATGTTCTTTATTTTGAATATATTTATTTGGCTTGATTTGCGTGCAGATTTCCCCATTCTTTAGTGCTTTATCCCTTTTGGCAAACTTGATAAGTAGGGTTCTAAGATTAAGCCAATATGTCTACTCCAAGCTGACAAAATGGCTCACTAGTATAGATAAAAAGAAAAATGTATGTGAATTGTAGGTTTACTCCTTATACTTGTAATCATAAAGTAGATTAAAATCAGCTTCTCAGCAGTAAGAAATAGCATTTACAGTGCCTTGCGAAAGTATTCGGCCCCCTTGAACTTTTCAACCTTTTGCCACATTTCAGGCTTCAAACATAAAGATATAAATTTTTTATTTTATGTGAAGAATCACCAACAAGTGGGACACAATTGTGAAGTGGAACGAAATCTATTGGATTTTTTAAACTTTTTTAACTAATAAAAAAATGAAAAGTGGGGCGTGCAAAATTATTCGGCCCCTTTACTTTCAGTGCAGCAAACTCATTCCAGAAGTTCAGCGAGGATCTCTGAATGATCCAATGTTGTCCTAAATGACTGATGGTGATAAATAGAATCCACCTGTGTGTAATCAAGTCTCTGTATAAATGCACCTGCTCTGTGATAGTCTCAAGGTTCTGTTGAAAGCGCAGAGAGCATCATGAAGACCAAGGAACACACCAGGCAGGTCCGTAATACTGTTGTGGAGAAGTTTAAAGCCGGATTTGGATACAAAAAGATTTCCCAAGCTTCAAACATCCCAAGGAGCACTGTGCAAGCGATCATCTTGAAATGGAAGGAGTATCAGACCACTGCAAATCTACCAAGACCTGGCCGTCCCTCTAAACTTTCAGCTCAGACAAGGAGAAGACTGATCAGAGATGCAGCCAAGAGGCCCATGATCACTCTGGATGAACTGCAGAGAACTACAGCTGAGGTGGGAGAGTCTGTCCATAGGACAACAATCAGTCTTACACTGCACAAATCTGGCCTTTATGGAAGAGTGGCAAGAAGAAAGCCATTTCTCAAAGATATCCATAAAAAGTCTCGTCTAAAGTTTGCCACAAGCCACCTGGGAGACACCCCAAACATGTGGAAGAAGGTGCTCTGGTCAGATGAAACCAAAATCGAACTTTTTGGCCACAATGCAAAACGATATGTTTGGCGTAAAAGCAACACAGCTCATCACCCTCAACACACCATCCCCACTGTCAAACATGGTGGTGGCAGCATCATGGTTTGGGCCTGCTTTTCTTCAGCAGGGACAGGGAAGATGGTTAAAATTGAGGGGAAGATGGATGCAGCCAAATACAGGACCATTCTGGATGAAAACCTGTTGGAGTCTGCAAAAGACCTGAAACTGGGACAGAGATTTATCTTCCAAAAAGACAATGATCCCAAACATACAGCAAAATCTACAAAGGAATGGTTCACAAATAAACGTATCCAGGTGTTTGAATGGCCAAGTCAAAGTCCAGACCTGAATCCAATCGAGAATCTGTGGAAAGAGCTGAAAACTGCTGTTCACAAACGCTCTCCATCCAACCTCACTGAGCTCGAGCTGTTTTGCAAGGAAGAATGGGCAAGAATTTCAGTCTCTCGATGTGCAAAACTGATAGAGACATACCCCAAGCGACTTGCAGCTGTAATCGCAGCAAAAGGTGGCTCTACAAAGTATTAACGCAAGGGGGCCGAATAATTTTGCACGCCCCACTTTTCATTTTTTTATTAGTTAAAAAAGTTTCAAAAATCCAATAGATTTCGTTCCACTTCACAATTGTGTCCCACTTGTTGGTGATTCTTCACATAAAATAAAAAATTTATATCTTTATGTTTGAAGCCTGAAATGTGGCAAAAGGTTGAAAAGTTCAAGGGGGCCGAATACTTTCGCAAGGCACTGTATGTAATATAAAGTAGCTGCAAGTGTGACGCACAAGGCTGTGTCAGACATTTTTCAATAAGGTGGAGGAAAGAAGCTTTGAAAGCATTTTTAAATTGTCGCTGAGCGCTAACCTGTTGTTTTTGAATTATACAGTTAACTTCTGCAATCACCACTGAGTGCACTAGCTCTGTTTCCTATATTACTACTGTAAATTGTTATCTGGCAGATATTTATTTTAATGGCTACTGGTGAAGCAGTTTTTGTTTTCTTTAGGTTTTAATTTTATCACTCTCCTCAATGAAGCACTAAGCACAGTGCAGACTATGTGAGCTTTCACACAAAGTCAAAATCGTCACTTTGTGACAAAACAATGGAAAACAGTGTAACATTTCAGTTGGGGGAAAAAAATGTCATGTAAGGAGTTTTAACTTTCGAGAAGCTTTAGTTCAGAAAACAGGAAGGGTGAAGCCATTCTCCTTCCTTACCAGGGCATGGACAGGTATAATATGAAAAGTCATGAGGACCAGTATTGTTGGATATTTAAACTTAAAAATGAACAGATCTTTAAATAATTTGGAATATACTCTATTGATACAGGTTACCAAAGGGATATTGCAGTACGTTGTAATCATTATTTATTGCCTGTTGTTATTGTTTCATTTTTAAGTGGACTGCTTACATTGCCTGCTGCACTTGATTTTTTTGTGGAGTGTTAATTGTTCCTGGTCTTTCCTCCTACCTCACCCTCACCCCTGTCCTCACTCGTCCCCCCCTTCCCCTCTGCCTGCCCCCCTTCCCTTGTCTCTGGCAGCAGTCTGAACAGCGTTAACAGTAGCGACTCCAGGTCGAGCGGGTCGCACTCTCACTCACCCACTTCACACTATCGCTACCGCAGCTCCACACTCCCCCAGCAGGCCCCCGTCCGGCTCTCCAGCGTGTCGTCCCACGACTCGGGCTTCATCTCTCAGGACGCCTTCCAGTCCAAATCGCCCTCCCCCATGCCCCCAGAGAACATCCCGCAGGTAAGGACATGGCTGCACCCAGGGGAGGTCGAGGGGCAAGGGTACGGCCTAACACTGGCAGACCTACTGTACAGTCATACATGTAGTGCAGATCAAGCATCACATGAAAGATCTATACAAATAAACCGCTAAGGATGTCAAAAGCAGGTCATATATGTTTAAAGCTCTCTAAATATTTGAGTATGAGTACGTCATATTTAAATACATTTTAATTAAAAAGCAGAGGCTACAGCAAGTATATGTATGGTATACATTTTTACTACTGTTTTTTATGACCCAAGTCTTTTGATAGAGGTTTTGTGTAAAGTAATTCCTGTGACTTGTTAATGAAGAAGAATTTTAGTCCTATTCTTCACTGAAATCACTTATATACTGAAGAACTCATAACTGCAACAAATTCTCAAAGTTGTATACGGAGTACTACAGTTTTTTTTGTAGTGGATGCACTGACATTTTATTGAACATTCATGACATAGTTGAATTTGTAAAGATAATTAAATATTTGTAATCAACAGCTGATAGTTGACTATCAGGATTTCTACTGTGAAATAAACAGACGAGTAGTATAGACTAGAAATTATGCAGGCTGCATATGTGTGACAAGCTTTGTCTTGTGGGAGTTGGTTCCATTTTTCTTGTAGAGCCTGGGCAAACATCTGTCCTTTTACTGGTCTCTGAGCCCTAGATGTCACATTTCATCCCACAGATGTTTAACAGGAATCACATCTGATGAAAAGGATGTGCACAGTATTAATGTCAAATGTTAAGTACCGAGAAAGCCATTGCTATGTGGGCAATAGGGATGTTCATTGTCCTGCTGCAGTGTTGTCACATCAGGATGAACCCACAAGGAGGGCAGAAAGTGAGGTCTCAGGACTTGATTATTATAGCGTCTTTCAGTGAAGTTAATAACTACAATTGGAATTTTGTTAACAGACACTCTATAGGATAAATCACTTCATCACCAGTGCCCTATGAGCTCTCTGACAAGATTTAGTTTTACACAAAATTCAGTCAAGTGCATCACAGTCAGTTGGAAATAATCAGTTAATTCACAATAATGCAGTAAACATTAAATAAATATCCAAAGTCTGTAGACGTAACAATGATATGTTTCTTTGGGTTTGAATTATGTATTTTTGATAGAAGCCTGCTTTGGTTTTTAGATTTTTAAAATTTTAAAAAGATAGAACTGTTTACTTTCTGTTTACAACAAAGTATGTCATTTTAAATACTGTACTCAGGTGACATTAGCTTTATGTTAAGGCTCCGTCCTAAGTTACCCTTCCATGTCCAAATGCAGTGTTTTTATCATAGTAGGTGGCACACATCTCTACATTTAGTAAATGACCTAGAAAAGATGTTCTCGGGAAGAGAATAAGCTCTATAGAGAAAGTGGAAGTATTGAAGAGTATAGAGTTAAACTGTTCTGTTTAACACAGGAACCAGTCATCTTTGCAAAGGAAAATGACAATTTGAATATACAGTAATGCAGGAATGTTAATGGAAGAGTTAACTTCTTCTTCTTGATGGTACAATTACTGTTTAGTATAAGTTTTCAGATAGTTTTTGTATTTCTTAGTACTCAGTAAGGATAGAACTATAAATTGCTGTTATTTGATGGGCCAGAGAAAAGACTTGAGATATAATTGATCAGTGTTTATGAGTCGTCAGGATGCTTCAGAACAATTGATTGTTTTTATTTATGTTCAATTTTACTTTTCCTTAAGGAGCAAACAGCCTTAATTCAGACTTAAGTTTAATGAGCCTGTACAAGTAAATGTTTGCATGTATTTAATTTGTGGCAATGCCAGTGTCCAGGGTGGTGTCAGAGGTTCAGATTGGTGTTAATATTTGGCATAGCTATTCATTTTGCATTTAGAATTCACAAAACAAACAGAAAAATAATACTAACATCCAAGATATATCTTAATGTACTCCTTGGGCAGCATTTTTAACACTTGTAACAATCACCATTAACCGAACACCCCTGAATGTCTTTTTTGTTTTGAGTATAGTCCTATTAGTAAAAAGGTATAACTCTGGGTCTGTGTTTGAAACCAGGCTTTGCAGCTTTCTTTTGAACATCAGGATTGGATTTGACTTGAAATGGGCTTTTAGGTTGTTTCGGCTTTTTGTCCGTTACCTAATCTCTAACCTCTTGCTACTTTGTGCTCTTTTCTCCTGCCGTGTTGTTTATGTGAAAACTCTCCCTTTTGTTATTTCAACTTCCTGCTTAATATGTACTCCGTAAACCAATCTGCCCTTTCTCTGCTTTTGTGCTGATGCTCTCTTTGCTGTCTCCTCTCCCTCTCTGTGCGTTCTGTGCACCCACCCCTAACTCGCTGCGCGTTGCCCTTCTCGCTTGCCCTGTGGGGTTTGTGTACGCGTGCGCTGCAGACCTCCTCCAGCTCGGCCTCCTCCGACGCCTCTGAGACCTGCCAGTCCATGAGCGAGTGCAGCTCTCCAACCTCCGTCAGCTCCGGCTCCACGATGGGCGGGGCCTGGGCTTCGGCCGAAAAGGTGAACTTCCCACCCTGGCGGGTATCAGCCAGCGCTCTCCGCCATTTTCCAGTCTGGAACATTCCGTCTCGGCGAGGCGCCATCTGGCCTTCTTTGCTTTGCAGCTATTTTACGCCTTTCTCAGTTTTCCGCATTGAACTTCGCTCCAAGCGTCAGATTAACTCGCTGAAATAGGTTATGCTGCGTGCAGTGTTCTATGTGAACCCATCCCTTGTGGGGAAACAGTTACATCTGTTGTGGACACTTGTCTTGTGTATTTCTGTTTTTTGTTTTAAAACGTCTCATTAGAGCTCATCAGCGCTTTCGGAAACTCAAAACCACACATGGTGACACTGTGTTACAACTCACACCTCCACCAGGGCCTAGATCACAGCATTATTACAATGTTTTGTAAAGACAGTCCAGTCAGTAATGCTCATGCTGTACAACAAACAAGTGGTTTAGTTTTTGGTTCCCATCATACCACGGCCTACATACTCATGGTTCTTTAGAATTTGGCTTTAATTAAGAAGTTCAACATTTGGGTTGTTTGTTAGAAACACTTTTTAAAATCATTTTACTTATGTTGTGAATTTGTTTTTGAGTTGCTTCCCTTAGTTTATTGTAACTTTGATTTGGAATCCTCTCATTGCCATCCTGTGGTTGTGTTTATTTTAATTTCCTCATTGTTGTGTGTTCTGTTGTTTTTGTCCTCCACATCTGTGTAGTTGTCAGAGGGGTACGATCACTACAGCCTGTGCACTGATCCACCCTTCCTGGCTGCCACTGGCTCTGCTGGCCAGTTCCCCTTTCTCCCCCCGTCCTCTTCCCGGTCTGGGACACGGCCAGGCTGGGCCCTGCTCCCTGATTACCCCCATTATTGCACTCTGGGCCCCGGCATGCTCCTTTCATCCAAGATCCCCAGCTGGAAGGTTTGTTCATTGATTCTTCATCTCTTTTTTTTGGACTATCATCTGCTTCAAGCTTCCCTTTCCACTGTTTTTTTTTATTGATCCACCATGAGCTTTCCACTCTTTTTAAACATTTTTTTAAAGGCCATTTACTCTATGGCCTTCCTCTTATATCAGTCCTTCCACTTAATTTCATGTTTCACATCCTATTTGACCTATTTTTTTTTACCAAAACGATTTGCCATTTTGACTAATCTGCTGTTCAATTTTTTTTCTGAATAATAATTGTGGGAAAATAATGGTGGGAACACATACAAGTGAGGAACTGTTGTTTGGTTCTCTCATGGAGTTAATATATCATTGTCTTCCCTCACATTTTGAAAAGCTGTAATATATTTGTAACTGGAAACTAGAAATCAAGTGGGAACAACAGGACTGCACAGAACATGTTGAAGTAGAAAAAGTAAAGCAAAACAAAATTATTTCTAATGGGTTTAAGGGTCTAATGGGTTACTGTGGAACACACTGATCAGACAGGGTTATAGAGCAGGAAATTTAAATTACTTGAGGGGTAGCAAGAACATTAAGTGGGAAGTGTTCACATTTTATTATAGTGGCTTGCACAAAACACTAACCTTACTCACCCTTTTCTTGACTTTCCATATGCGATCTCTGTTTCTGTCTTCCAGGCTCACTGCAAAGCTGCAATTAAGAAGATATGTTTGACAATATTTTCACTAATTATAATTAAACAGGAGCTGACCTGACCTCCATTACATGTTGAATATTTACTGCTGTTTTCTCTATTTCATTTCTGGGGGATTGCCAGTTATTCCGAATGTTTTCTAAAGTATCAGAAAAGCCTTTTCTGCACCCAGATCTATTACAAACATTTATTGTTTCTGTTCTGTATCAGAAGTAGAAACAATTGAAATATAGGCAAATGTATTGCAAGTTCTGCCTCTGTATTACCATTTACTCAGTGTATGTAAGCAAACAAGAAGAATTATAATTCAGAAGCTTAATCAGCACTCTGACCTAGTTTTCATCAGTGTATTGTACCATAATCATTGTTTTCAGTTATATAGCTAATAAAGTGACATTTCTAAGCAAAAAAGACCTGGCAAACAAATAGAGGTTTTTAATCTCGCTCTTGATGGTGGTGGATTTTGGTGTTCATAGTTGTAGCATTTTAGAAGTTTGTTTAATAATCTAAAATGGAGCTGAAATTGATGCAAACGCACGCAAGATGGTGGTGATTTCTTCAGATCACAATCTAAAAAAACTAATTGATTTCAGGTCTCTTTACTCTGTAAATTAAGTCCATATTTAACAACAGATAAAAATGTGGTTTGTGGATGCTTATTTGATGATTCTTATTTTTACCTGTGGTCCACTATGCAGGACTGGGCGAAACCAGGGCCCTATGATCAGCCCATGGTGAACACCTTACAGAGACGCAAAGAGAAACGCGAAGCAGCTGATGCTGGTGCCCCAGCTGCACACACAGGTGGGCAGACAACTCCTGTGGATGATTCCCAGAGACCCAGGAGTATGGCTGTGTCTACCAAGGTGAGCACAATACCAAAATTAAAGAGAAAACCTGTAGCCCAATACTGAAATACCTAACTGGCAAATTCCTACATGTTGGTGGATTCCACTGGGGAATTGTAGCTCAAGGAAGTTCTAATATCTTTTACTATTTCCCACTTTCTGATGTGTGGTAGAAAGCTGACGCTTTTATATTAAAGAGCACAGAATCATAGGATCTATACCTCAGTCCATTTTCTAAGTGCTTTATCCAGTACAGGGTCAATCCTGACAAGCAAAGAGCACAAGGCAGAATACAGCCTGGACCAGTCCAATCGCAGGACACAAACAACTATACACATGCTGGATCTGTACATCATCTTCGTCTGTTCACCTGCACCATTGACAATGACAATGACTTTTGGTTGGCCTCATCATTTCAACCAACCAAAACCTGTTCAGCTCTGGGAGTGTGCCAGCATGTTTGTGTGTCAACAGGGCGAGGAGATGGAGGCTCATGAGGAACTGGCTCTGGTTCTGACCCGTGGGCTTCAGTTGGATACCCAGCGCTCGAGCCGGGACTCCCTGCAGTGCTCCAGTGGCTATAGCACCCAGACCACCACACCCTGCTGCTCTGAGGACACTATCCCTTCACAAGGTACAGGCATGACTTGCGCTCCCTGTCACATCTGCTTTAAAAGGTCAACATGGATATGCCATTATCACTTATTCAATGATCCAAACATCCATTTTCTAACAGCTTCATCCAGTTCAGGGATGCAGGGAAGCCAGAGCCTGTCTTGGCAAACAATGGGTACAAGGCAGAATACATCCTGGGACACCAGTCCATCACAGGGCAAACACAGACACAAATATCCACACACTCACACCAGAGCCAGTTGGCCACCAGCATGTCTTTGGACTGTGGGAGGAGACTGGAGCACCCAGAGGAAATGCACGCAAACACATGCGAGAACATACAAACTCTACACAGATAGCTCCCCAGGTCCAGAATTAAACCCAGGGCCCCAGCACTGTGAGGCAGCAACGCTAACCACTGCACCACCAAGCCAACCCATGACCTTTAAATGATTTTAAAAAATATTGACACTTAATCTTCAGGTGCTTTCTAGTAATGTTCCCTATTTTACCCAAATAATGTTGCTTTACGTCTGAGATCTTTATTTTCTAGATGATTTACAAATGGTCCAATCTCTAACAGTATTAGATCCTTTCTCAGTGAAATTACTTGTTGTATTTTATACATATAAATAGGAAAAGTACTCTAAAGATGCTTCTTTTTTTTCTATATTGAAATCCTTCCTCTCACTCGCCACTAAAGTGCAATTGGTGTGCAAATGTTTTTAACAGATGGTAACCACTACCCAGATCAACTGTAAATATTAGAAAAACAGCCAGATCACAGCTGAAAGTCCTATTTCATCTTTCTTTCACCTTTTTTTCCTCGCTTCAGTGTCAGATTATGACTACTTCTCAGTCAGTGAGGACCAGGAGGTAGAGCAGCAGGATTTCGACAAGTCCTCCACCATCCCGCGCAACAGCGACATTAGCCAGTCCTACCGCAAGATGTTCCAGGCCAAGCGGCCCGCCTCCACTGCTGGCATCCCCTCCAACGCAGGACCCGTCATGGTCACCCCAGGAGTGGCCACCATCCGCCGGACCCCCTCTACTAAGCCCTCAGTGCGCCGCGCCGCAGTAGGCGCCGGCCCCATCCCCATCAAGACTCCCGTGATTCCAGTGAAGACGCCCACCGTGCCCGACGTGCCAGGGGGATTTCCCAGCAGCCTTGGGGTTAGCAGTGGGGAGGGCATAGAGCAAGTGACCACCCCAGAGTCCCCCATGGCACCAGTGGCGGAGGGCGAGCCGGGGGGAGGCGTGGCGGTTTTGTCCTGGAGTGGCAAGGCATCCATTAACCCCCCCGTCCCTCCCCCACAGCCCAGCAGTGGCGTCGAGTTCAACAGCGGCATCAAGCAGGCCACGCCAGGGGAAGAGACCCTGTCTGAAGACAGCGCCCAGGACACAGGCTTGCCCGAAGTTCAGGGTGACAACATGCTCCTTGCCATCCGGCGTGGAGTCAAACTGAAAAAGACGACGACCAACGACCGCTCCGCGCCCCGCATTGCGTAAATGAACATTCCTCGCACCACCGATTGAATATTATACTGCTTTCCAACAGGGCCAGCTGAGGCTGTGTCCATTCCAGTAATCATCTGAAAAAAATATGTTTTTTGAAGAGTAGGTGTTGCAGATTGGGGGGAAGGGAAGGCAAGATACTGAATATTTTAGAAATGATAAAAACAGGCATCCATTTTTGTTCTTTTAATTTTGTATATAAGTTTTTTTCAATCATTTCTGTTGATCCCTTCTTCTCTTGCTCCTTTTCCTGATGTACCTGAAGGTGCCAAATTCTTCTTGAAAGTGTTGAAATGACTGAGTTTAATTTAATTTCAACAGATGGAGCTTTCTGTGAATTTTTACAGTATATTGTAAAAGAT
This sequence comes from Lepisosteus platostomus, assembly GCF_059453375.1. Classification (NCBI taxonomy): domain Eukaryota; kingdom Metazoa; phylum Chordata; class Actinopteri; order Semionotiformes; family Lepisosteidae; genus Lepisosteus; species Lepisosteus platostomus. Next base: position 12,733,293 of record NC_142622.1, read on the forward strand.
CTGAGACTACAGCCTACATGGCGGGGTGTGAACTATGATTTTTTTAATGATTGTACTTGAGTAGTAAGCAATCTTTTTTAAAGTTTTAGAAGGGTACTCTTTTTGAGAAGTGATGCAAGTAGCCAGCTAACAGTAAGCAATACTCTGCAGGTGAAACCTGGCTTTGATGCTGTATATTTTGAAAAATGTGTCATGGCAAAACAGGATGCTGTTAAGAAAATAAAAATTTGAAATTATGACAGACCTGGAAGGAAAGACATTAGCCAATGGCTTGTCTGTAAACAGTTTCCTTTTCTGTTTTAAATCTGATGCCAGATTATGGCATTTATTTTTTGTAGCCTATACAGAGTTTTGTGTTACGTTTGTTGGTTTTCTCTTCACTCTGTACACTAAACAATGGATCATATTGCATGCGGCCTTAATTCCGTAAGCTGAGGATAATGTATGATCAGGCTGAATATCATATCACATCCCTTTATTCTTCTGAGGAAATCGTATACTTTCTAGAAACGAAAGCATTTTGAAATGATACACAAATATATATATAGAAGTAATGATAAAAATATTTTTTGGTATTTTGTAAGACCCAGGTTTGGTATAATTTCGGCATAAGCACTGAAATCACTGTTGGAAGGATCAGTAGCCGTGAAACTCATCAATTCATGTCAAATTGTAAATATAACTAGAAATGGAAATCCAGGGGCTTTATTTATTGTTTTTACATTTATTTTTGTATTCTTCTAAACTGAAACATATTGGCTCATAAATTTGCCTTAAATTAGTTTTAATGCTAGATATATACTATTTGTACAGTATTGTTGAGGTATATCACAGGTGACAGAAAAGCATACCCAGACCCTGTGATTCTCTCTTCACTTCTTGTATTTATCAGTATAAACCCCTTTTCCCTGTGACTGCACAGTTTGGGTTAGGTTAGAAGACCTGATGTGGCTCACTTTCACATTCTAAAGGTAAGTGTGAAATCCAGAATCATAATTCATTAATATTACAGTTGTTTTCTGAGTTATTTTCTATGCTTCTTTAGTTGAAGCATAGACATTTGCAAAGCAGCCCAGCTATGCTATTTAACCTTCATTTTCCAAATATTTAACATTTCTGACAAACATAGAACTAAAACATGCCACTCAACATTGTTCATCACTCACCCTTGTAAGCTCAGAGCGGCTAACTTTAGCCTCTGGTTGATAATAGACTGATAAACCAATAACAGGTCATTATTTAAGACCGTAACATGTTCTATTGTAATAGTGCTTTCTTGGCCCATTTCAAAACACACCTAAAGTATTGTTTTCTGTGCAGAGCGTTTCAATAGTATTCTAATACTTTCAGACAAAAGCTTGACCTGACACCTGAAATGTTTAATAGAGCCCTACGATGTTTAAGGATCTGGGTGATGCTTTTGCAATGGTCAAAATATTCCACAGAATTATTCTTTGAAATCACCTTGAGTGAAATGTGCTTCTCAATAATTTGTTTCCTTAATGCACTGGACCACATCACTGAAGCAGTGCTGTGGAGTCTGACATAAAAGAACCACTTGCCCTAAAACAGGAAAGCTCAGAAGAACCAGGTTACTTCCATCATGTGCTATGTTCGGCATTATGAGGGTACTAGCGTCTCATTGTGAAGCTGTTTACTAGGATCTTAGTGTAAGCCACTGGTCAACAAAAGATGAAAGCAGTGTTACTGAAGCAGTCTGCAGAGTTCTCGAAACAATGTGCGAAGATGCTCCCTTTGAGTAGATGTTAACTGGGAAGATCACGTGAACATTTTTTTGTTCAAAGCAAAGTTCAGAGAAAGTACAAAGCATTTCAGATAGTGCAGTTTATTTGCAGCTAAATGTCAATTCTCTAAGATAAATTCTTTAGTCTCTTGAGAAACTGCACATCACTTACTGATGCCTTCCCAAGATTTGATATCCACTATTGAACTTGAACAGGTGTTTATCGTCATGGAAATCAGCTGGACTGTGTTCAAAGCGAGTAAATGTGCGTGAAGAAATATTCATTGCACTCTTCATGTGATATCATTTTTTTTTCAGTTCTTATCCAGTTTTGAACCTGCCCTTGGTTTGAAAGGCAATTTAAGGAAACAGAAGTCTATTGTAATTTCTATAAAGACCTGCTTCCGAAAGAGAATTCTGAAGTAGTCTAAGTAGCTGATGCATTGTGCATATGATGCTAAAACTATAAGTGGTTACTGTCTCATATTACAGAAATGTTTTGATATTGTCAGTGTAGAAACCTTTAGTTGTATAATTGCTGTAATTTTAAGTACAGCTGTTAATGTTTAGGTATGTAACTTTGAGCATATCACAATATAAACATTTTTAAAAATTGCCAAAATTTCTGTGTGAATGTGTAAGCTGATTAAAATATAAAAAGTAGTTTAAAAGGTTTGTGTTTTTGCATATTGTAAAAGCAGACTGTCACACTTTAATAGACTGTTTCTAATGGCTTAGATGCTAGTTCATGAGAGTTGACCTCTCCCCTGTGCCATCTTGAGTTCTCAACAGGCTGTAAATTTGGTCAGTTCCTGTAATTTGTTTCCCTTTTCTGTGTAATGATTGCTTCAGCTTATGTTAAAGAGAAATGATAAAAAAAGTATTTGTCTTAACCTGCTGTTTGGAACAAAAAAAGGTTTTAATACTTCTGTTCATGTTGATTTGAATTAGAATAATTATAAATAAATTTTTTGTTTCTGTATCGTTTTAGAAACCCTTTTTTGTGGATTTGTATTGGTACATGATGTCAAAAGGGTAATATTTTTCTCAAGTCACAAATAAAATCACAACTTTTGAAGTGTAGTTAGGAATTCTAAGAATACTGCAACAAACTCAACCACTGGTTCGATATTATAACCAAAGTCAATTTTAACTCATATGAATACGAGTTCTCCTTGTCTCATCTCTGCATTTCATTCGTCCTTCTGTGGTCCCAGGTTTATCCTGATCAACTTAAGTAAAACCACAATCAGCCACATCCAGTGGATAGATATGAACACATGAATAAAAATTCATTTCTTGGTTTCAATTTTATTATGATTACACTAGGGGAATCAGCTGTACATTATGAAACCGACATGTATGTTTTTCAATAATGACGTTTGGACTGTATGGGCCCCTGCTCTTTACTGGGCTCACGTAGGGCGTTCTCGTGGGCGGGTGACGTACTCCCACCACAAAGGTGGAAGGTCGCCCTCTTTGCGAGCTGGGGGCAGCGCCTCAGTCTTGGGCCCATCGGCTGGGGTCTCCTCCTGCAACTGTTGGATCTGTAAAAGTAGAAATAAAAGCCATGGTTATGATCAGTAGTAGACAGTAGTTCTACAAAACCAATGTTATATACTATATGAAACATGATCTGAAATGCTGTAGAACTATCACATGGTGCCATTTTTGAGAAGCTAAGGGGTCTTGGCTTGGAGATCTTGAAGAACTTGATCTTGAACTCACTGTTCATGCTCGGATAGAGAGGACATGCTGTACAGATTAACATGAGAGAGGAAGGCAAACGGTTCATTTAAATGCATTTCTTAATACTAGATACCCATTCTTCCTTTAGAAGGCCTGTCCCACAGACAGTTCCCCCTAGGAACAAAAGGTTGAATTTAGTGGTTTTCCTTTACTGACATATTCCTTCATCAGAAAATGGAACAAAAAATAAAAAAGTCTAAAGAATGACACAATCTAACCAAAATCCAACTAAAGATAACCAGAAGCAAGACTGCATAACCCACCTACTCACAGAGAATTAATCTAATCAGGTAGGAAACTTAAGACAAAGATAATTCAAATTAAAATATTACAGTTAATAATGTAATACTGTACTTACAAATCCTAAAATAATGCACTATTAATCTCTGTCATTAATGAAGATCAGAAAGAAGTAATTTATAATCTAGCAGGTTAAACAGGTACAGGTTTAAACCTGTAAAAAGGAGTATGCCTTTGAGAAAAAGGGTCAATTTAAAAGTCTGTCCTTAGAAGTGTTTATTTGGATGCATTTAAAGAAACTGGGAACAGCTGCTTTCAACCAAATTGAACTCGGTAATCCACAATAGTGGTTGCACTCTCATGTCAACTTTGTTTTTTCCTTAAAGTACATTTCAAAGGTGGACAGTGTCTGGAAAACAAATGCGGACATGCAAATTATATTAAAATATAGAAGGAAAAATTAGAACAACCAGGAAACATGGAAATCACAAGCTATTCACACAAGGATATAGAAAAGAGTGACAGATTCTTATTTTATAGGGCTTTACACAAGAGAAAGAAAAGAAGTTAGGTTAGGAATGTTCAATTACTCTCCAAGAGGGAAGCCAGGATAAAAAATAGCAAAATAATTAAAGTAACAAAGTGCGGAAAAGGAATCCATGCTGCAGTCTGCCCCTCACTCATGTCTTTAGCCCTCTCCGCTGTCAGTTGTGTGAAATTTAAACGTGATTAGGGGTTCACAAGAAAGCAAGCTAGCCAATAGGAGCTGTGGTTTGTGCAGGTTCAAGTGGAGTGGACACAATCCTACACTCAATTCAATAGGCTGCTCCATAACACTTCCAAATTGTTTGCCATAAAAGTATTTTACAGCAGCAAGACCAAAATGTTTTTCTTCTGTTAATTTTATTTTTGGAGGGCTTTAATCACGTATAGACTGATGGTGCCTACCCTCCTTGGTGAACCCCTTAACATATGTTTCTACTGTCTCCATGGTTGATATTGACTGCAAGTCTATCCACAGCTTTTAGGATACGTTCTACAATCTCATGATGATGGGCTGAAAGCCAGGCTGTGCCAGGAATGTAAAAGCAGATGGGGATCCTTGGCTGGCTACAGATAAGAGACTTTTATGAGTGACCTTGAGTTTACATTGCTTTGAGAAAACAGCGCAAAATTGTCCATACCTTTGAATTTCACTTAGAATTCTCTTTTTCTGCTGCACTCTGACAAGGGGCAAGTGGCCTAATACTACACAATGTCAAAGGCCTCCCAGCTGCCCCAACCTTCCTCCGGCTAGAGACTCTATGGGAAGTGACATAGACTGAATACAAACGAGATATTCTAATAGGAGGCAAGAGGGGGGAAAAATTAACCGTCAAATATTTTTTATGATAGAGAAGAGCATACCTCTCTCTCCCAGCTTTGGATTCTGAGTTTCTTCCACATTTCCCTCTTGGCAAAGTAGTCTGGGTACATAGCTTTCTCGGAGGGATGCCAGTAATCCAGACACCACTCGGGTACCTAACCAGAGGGAAATATGCACTCTTTAATCCAGACATTGCAGTAAGGTAAGAAAGGCAATTTTCCTGGTGCTTTTTATGCATAATGTAAATAAATGAAATGCCTCTCTTGAGTACAGTAGTATTGAAATCCACAGATCTCATACTCTCACAATAAACAGATATAATAGAAAATTCATCTAGACACACTTTACAATTACAGTATAACAAAGTCACACATGTATAATCTGAGAACCGTTAAGAAATCAACTTTTTTAATATCATGCAGTTATGTAAATGTGCTTGTATATAAAGTAACAGCACAATGGTTACTATAATCCCAAATCTTACACAAGTAAAAGCCAATCTAAGATGAAGTTAGTTAGGTTTAAGGTTTTTACAGCCAGAGCTCAGAGATTTCAATTTTATTTGTCATATGCACAAGTGCAATGAAATGCTTATTTGCATGTATGCCTCAATACAAAAACATTAAGGAAACACCAACTTTCACACAGAACAACAGCAGCAATAACAAAAAAGTTAAATAACGCTCAACTTAAATAAAACTCAGCCCAAGCAGTGTGCAAAAAAACATCAGGGTGAGACAGTGTAAAGGGAGAATTAAATCATCTGACAGCTCGTGGGAAGTCAAATGTTCACAGCCACCTACCTTGTAGCGTTCATATCGCTCATAGGAGGTTCCCCCAGGAGAGTCAGGGAAGATATAGGGCTGGGGGTGCTGCTTTTCCCAAAACTCCTCCTCACCAGCCTTCAGCAGCAGCGTAGCTTTCACCATATCTTTCTCATTCTTGTGCTGGTCAAAGCGGGCTCTCAGCAAGCATGCGTGGAATCGGTATATATCCCTGGAAATCACATAGAAAGCAAACATTTAAAATGGAATTTGCAATGCATTCACCCAAATGTTCTTATAGTTGTTGCTTGTGCCCTTATGAATATTTTTAACTTACGATCCTTGTTCATTAATAGGATTTCTATTAATATACAATCATCATCTCATCGACTGGGTTTTTAGTAGAGGAAACCGCTCTGTAACACTCCGTAACACCAACAATAGAAATACTGAATGCTTTGAAACAAAACCTTAACAGCTCATCCCCTTTTTTATGTTTGGAATTTTTTTAGCTTGTTCAATAAGATGTCTTTGTTTCAAACTTAAAAAAAATCTTAAATGTCTTATATTGGCAGACACACCAGAACAACCATCACTTTTTAATAAAACTTCCTGCACACAGAGAAAGATAGACCTAAACTATGGCCAGCAGCCATATCACCCTGCAATTCACAACTAGCAACCTGCTGAAGCTAAGCAGGTGTGAGCCTGGTCAGTACCTGGATGGGAGACCTCCTGGGAATAACTAAGGTTGCTGCTGGAAGAGGTGTTAGTGGGGCCAGCAGGGGGCGCTCACCCTGCGGCTCATGTGGGTCCTAATGCCCCAGTGTAGTGACGGGGACACTATACTGTAAACAGTATATCGGATGAGACGTAAAACCGAGGTCCTGACTCTCTGTGGTCATTAAAAATCCCAGGGCGTTTCTCGAAAAGAGTAGGGGTGTACCCTGGTGTCCTGGCCAAATTTCCCATCGGCCTTTATCAATCATGGCCTCCTAACAATCCCCCTCTATTAATTGGCTTCATTACTCTGCTCTCCTCCCCACTGATTCTGGATTCACAGCATTCTGGCGCACTATGGCCGCTGTCGCATCATCCAGGTGGATGCTGCACATTGGTGGTGTTGGAGGGGAGTCCCCATTACCTGTAAAGCACTTTGAGTGGAGTGTCCAGAAAAGCGCTATATAAGTGTAAGCAATTATTATTATTAATAATAATAATAATAATAATGTTTCTTTATTAGCCCTATACAATTTCTTGCATTAGGAATGCGTCTTTTCGCATACCCCAGCTTTTCTCCAGGGAGACACAGACACAGAGACAGGGAGAGAAGCTTGGGGTCAGAGCGCAGGGTCTGCCATTGTACGGCGCCCCTGGAGCAGTTGGGGTTAAGGGCCTTGCTCAGGGGCCCAACGGAGTAGGATTCCTCTGCCGGCCGCGGGATTTGAACCGGCAACCTTCCGGTCACAGGCGCAGATCCTTAGCCACAGAGCCACCGCTTATAAACTGATAATCATAACCGCAAGGTGTCTCATGGTGTTTGAAGATAACAAGGGAACACGATACAGGTCTTCAGAATGACAGTCAAGATTTCTTCTGAAATCCAGTGTGCACAAGTGGAAACTACATGGAAGTGCATTAAAAACTGTGAACAGCTTCATGCTTACCCAAACAAAGAGTTATAGTAATGTGGAACAAATTACCCAGACATCGTGTTAAAGGCAATACCCTACATTATATCAAGAAACGAGCCCAACGGACTCCTTCATTTGTAACATGTCTTATGCAATCAAGTTCCCATAGATGTCCAGTTCAACAGAACAAAAAAATAATAATCAGTTTAACCACTCATGTGCCGTTGTGATCAATTCGTCAGAAAATACTGAGAGCATGGTTTCGAGGGTTAAACCTTCTGAAGTACACATGCTAATATTTTACAACGATTGCCAATCGATTGATTTTTTATATTTAGATATTTCCTTCATTTTGGTTATTTTCAAAAATCATTCTTTAAGCTAATAAGCTACAAACACGAAATTACTGCAGCATGAGAAGGAAATGTATTTGACCCACACTACGAGTCATATAGTTAAGAGCTTCTTAACGTTTTTTTAATCATAGTGGCTGCTGCAATCATTTACACAATGCTCTTAAAACACCTTAAACCATTGTTATTGTATCTTAAATTAAGAAAGCAGTTTTGTGAGTCTACTACTGGAAGCCCAGTGAGATGGAAAATATCTATAATGTACGTATATGACCTTTTATTGTCATGGCACGGTTAACCATATAAACCAGGCATGGTTTGTCAATGTATTTTCATTAAATACAATACACGCACCTGAAAACACAAAATAGAAAATATGAGAGAGATTTAAAAATGTCACAACCATTTTTGAGCAATTAAGATAACATACTATGAGATTATATCAAAGGGTAGTTTTTGTTTCTAGTGGCCTGCGGCATACTTGTATTCACACCAAAACACTTCCTTACAAAAAAATAATATTGGCCGTTGCTCTCACCTAAATATATACCACGATTCGAGATGTCTCAAGGATTTTTTGTACAGCCGAAGGACTTTTTGTTGGTGGGTAAGATAGGCGGATGCCATCTTTCCTGCGGTCCTCCGAACTCCCTCGACCGGATTCACCTTCACCAAGAGCACTGCTTTGTGGGATACCGGAGGAATTATGGCCAATCAGGAAATGTCAGATTTGAACTTCATAAACTAGCCCATATGAGCAATTCGTACAGTGCTATTACTCTATCGATACGACACCTAAATCGATCTCAGGACCCAAAACCTATGAAGTGGAAGGGTTGACTGCCTCTTAAGTTTAATTTTCAATATTAGAAAAAATAAGTTAAACGAATATAAATGCACATTTATTGCAGTATGTACGGTTCCGTTGCGACTGCGGAATTATGGGAATTTTGAAGTCTGCATGTGGGTTTTGTATTGCCGGCTGTAAAAGAGCAAGGATGGCACAGTTTAAATTCATAGGTAAGAATATTATACAAGGGTCTTAAAATAAAAAAATAAAGATCGATAATCATATGTTATAGTACATAGGTATACATTTAAATAAAGTTTTATTTCTATTTTTAACGTTCTATATTGATTACATTTCATTACTAGCATCATTATTTGCATGTGCATCTTTTTTCAGAACCATATCAGAGTGTTTACTACAGAATTATTGAAAATCCACTTAGGTGTTTTACAATGCTTTTCAGATATTGGAATCAACCTGACCGATTCTATGTTTCGAGGACTATACAGGGGAAACCAAAAACATCAAGGTTGGTATCGCGTCCATAATACAGAAGGATTCTGACAACTTATTCGTGCTATTCACATTTTTAAGCAAGCGCTGTTACTAAGGTTTATAAAGATTTCAGGAAAATAATTAATTGGTTATCTGACCAAAATTAGACAGACGTTTCCCTGCAGTGACTGAAGGAAAAATCCTAAATGTCTTATCAGAATAAAAAAAAAAGTTGATTGCACAGCACACTTACACATAGACCTTTTTCTGCAGCATGTTTTTCCTAATCCTAAGAAGGAATGAAAGCCCAGAGGAACTGATTAGTAATATAGTTTCGGGGTTATAATATATTGTTTTTTTTACATACACATGAAACTGAAAGATCAGGTAGAAGCAATACAGCTAAGTGCTGTGATAAATTTATTTTTTGCATCACAGAGCAGAATTCACCACTCACATGTTGATTGTCTTCCTAATAAAACTGTCTAGGAGGGCTGTATTTTTGGCTCTGTCACATTTTTAAAACATTTCATTACCTGTGAAAAAGTGCTATATCAGTGTAAGGGATAATAATAATTTTATTGAAATACATTAGATCACAATACTCAGTTTTTCAAAACTGGCATTTTTGTACTTCAGATGACTTTCCACAGGTGATAGAGAGAGCCGTTGAAATAGGAATCCAGAAGGTAAGCCATTCAGTTTGTGTGTTGCATGTTTCTGAGGGTTGATGATGATTTTTTTTGAGAGCCCTGGGATTACTTTAAACATATTTTGTTTGAATTTCTAGTTTATGATAACAGGAGGCAGTCTTCAGGACAGTAAAGATGCTTTAAAACTGGCACAAACACGAGGTAATTGGTTCCCATATCATTGATTTTTTTTGTCAGAAACTGGTTTGGTTTGTTGTATGTAGACAATGTTAGAAAAATGTGAGAATTTTTAAAAGAATGGTGACTTAAGTGATTTTTTTAAAATTAAATACTGGAGAGTTTACTATTACAGCAAAATTACGGAGTCACATGGACATTTTCAAGTGCATCGTGTGTCTTATTTGAATGATGGTTTCTTTGTGAAGATGAATTTTACAGCACAGTTGGCTGCCACCCCACCCGCTGTGGTGAGTTCGAGCAGAATGGAGCTGATCAGTACCTGGCAGACCTGAAAGAATTGGCCAAAGCAAACAAGGACAAGATAGTGGCGATTGGGGAGTGTGGCCTAGGTAGGTCCTATACCTTTTCCAGTCTTTTTTATTTCTTATTGTTCAATGCGTGATTTGCTCTTCTTATAGTTTTATTCTGTGTCCTAAAGCACTCTCCTGTTAAAATAATGAACAAGTCTGTTAAAACTGTAATATTTTCTTGAAACTGAACGAGAGCCACTGATGAGGAAGGTAAGGTGATTTAACACAGACGTTACCAAATGCTTTACGTAGTGGCTTCAATGTACTGTGCCATATTAATTTATTCTCTCTCTAGACCCCACGTAGTCAGGCCAAAAGAAGTCTTACCTGGGGCTGTTTTGCTATAATGGGAAAACAATTAAGTGAATTGTAATACACCGAATTACACAGAAGGTAATATAAAATTAGTGGTAGCTCAGTAGATTATGAAACAGAATAGTATAAGAACGTATTAAGGTTTCTTCTTATTGCTGAAAAGTAATTTAATTTTGGTGTTTAAGTATAAGGACACATTGGTGTGCTTGTAAAACTGACTTGTCTCATATAGACTGTGCTTTACACCTCAACTGCACATCACTTTTAAAATTCAAGACCCTTCTTAAAAATGTAAGGGACCTGTAAAGGGATCTGCTATATTCAAAAACATAAGAAAATGAACTTAATGTTGTCTTATACATGTAGTTTAAGTAGGTAGCTGTTCAGCATGTGTAGGCTGCAAAGGAACAAGTAAAGAAGATCAAGTAAACAAGAAGAAAAGAAACACGTTTCGGCTGTGGAGCCTTCCTCGGCACTTTGGGTGACACCTGAAGAAGGCTCCACAGCCGAAACGTTGTGTTTCTTTTCTTCTCATTTCACCATGGAATAAACCTTTACTTGTTTCTTTGTTTTATACATTATTTCAATGTTTTTTTGTATACAATTCTAACATTTCTTCATTTATTAGAGGTTAAATGATTTTCAGGCTTGTAAATCTTTGGTTACTTCATCTCCTAATGAAACATGGATCCTGGCATGGTTTTTTGTCCTACATTGCTGGAGTCTCCAGTAGAAACTGTTTCTAGGATCTTTCTATATTTATATAATAAATACAAATAATTTAATTTGTGAATGTATGTTAAAGATAATATTCACAAACTGAAAACTGGTTTCGGTAAAATCTAGCTGACATTATGACCAGAACTCTTTAAAAATACTTCACAATAATTCAGAAATACTAAAATGAATGTGCTTGGCTAGATTAATCTCAGAACTTTTTTTATTAGCAAACTATTAGCTTTCTTCACTAAACCTCAAATGATCTGTTAAGATATCTGAACAAAAGCAAACATTCTGTGATTAAACTAAGCTGCTTATCTGTGAAGCAAAAACATTTTACCTCTATAGCTAATATAATACTTGTCTTTTTTTTAAAAACAAATTTTTAAAAAGTTCACAATTCAGAAAAGAAGAAAGTCCCCTTAATACACTTTTTTTCTGAGAGAAAACAACAACTTGCACATCAAAAGCTGGATTAATATAGTGAATTAAATACCAGAAAGAAATTTAAAAAAATATATGAATCTGGGGACTCTTTCCTGGCCTTTACTATGATAGCTTGCATATTCCTATCTGCAAGAGGAAGAAACCATCACCTTTTGACTCATTCATCTTACAATAACCAATTAACAGTTTTAAATAGGCAGCAATGTAGTGCTGACTCTTGTCAGCTATAGTAACATTGTGAAGCATTAGAGGAATCTTACTGGTGATGTAAAGGTGTTCTAAATTCATGTTTTTGTTTTGTGTAGTGCACATATAAAGACACTTTACTGGGTTTAATAAAATATTTATCTAATAAGATTATAATTTATTAGATTATAAGTCTTTCTAAATTTTAAAGTCTTTATATAGTATATATTCAGTAAAATGTAATTGTAATTCCAGATTTTGACAGACTGGAGTTTTGTCCCAAAGAAACCCAGCTACTGTAAGTACTCAGTTATATTTCCTACTGCATTTTCATCTTTTCACATTAAAATGGCTAACATTTTGAAGTTTCTTCTTATACAAAACCTTCAGCTTTCATCTGAAGTTCTATTAGTGAAAATATTGTAAATAATGAAAAATGCATCTGTTTTGTAAGATGTTTTTAATTGAGTTAACACTGGATACAAAATGAAAATAATTTACTTAATGTATTGACAATTATCTGATGACACCATGGTATTTGCACTAAACTGTGAAGAATTACAAATAAAAATACAGGCACTGAATAAAGCCACAAGCAAAGTGGGTGTGAAGATGCTCTTTATTTGAAGGTTGAAGACATGTAACTAAATCTGTGGAAGTCACCATTTTTATCTATCTGGGAGGAAAAAGCAGGTGTCACCTAGTAAAAAACATGTTTGTAAAATAAAAACATTACTTAAAAGCTACAAAGAATTCTTAAATGATTTAATATTGTGCTCAATGGTGAACCACCCAATATCTCGAGAGGAAAGTAAGTTGGAATAGTATATAAGAAATTACTGGCAAGGAAGCATTAAAAAGTACTTGCTGGGAGTACCAGAAGAGGGATGCTAAAGAAATGAATGTGCCCAGGAGCAAGTAAGAGTTTGTAACATTATTGGATGAGTGAAGAAACTAAGTGACAAGGGCAGTATATCAGAAAATGACATCAGAAATGTACATCTACTGTACCATTAACTAGAGAAATGTAAAAATAATATGTATTGGTACATGGTATATTACCTTCGTGAACAGCACAGTCTCGGTGTATATAAGAACATGAGAATTTTAAATAACGAGTGATTTAGTGCATTTTTGCTCATTTGGTACAGTGTTCTAAAAATCTCATTTAACTATTTCTCAATGATTTGGGAATTGCCTGTTCTAATTGCCCATGTGTGTCTGTGTACAGAGCGACCTCCTCTTTTGAGTTCTAAGTACACATGCAAGTATTTTCTACTTCAGTCTTACTATAATAAGTTTGCTTCTGCGTTCTTGAGAACGGTATACAAAGATGCTTTCCCCATATAAAAAAAGTTCCAGATATTGCTTTAAGGAATTATTTTAACTCTAGAAAATAGGAAAATAAATATTTATAATACTATTATTTTTTTCCTTAACTTTTTGAAGGTACTTTGAAAAGCAGTTTGACGTGGCCGAAGAAACAAAACTGCCCATGTTCCTCCATTGCAGAAACTCACATGAAGAATTTTTAGGTACTGTACATTTATGTTTATCTGAATGCAAAGGTATCAGGACTCTGATTGATACATGACACCTGCTTTTCTACACCAACAGACATCATGAAAAGAAACAGAGAAAGATGTGTTGGGGGGGTGGTAAGTATTTGTTTAGTTTATTTTTAATTAAAAGGCGAACAAGATTGCTATGGTTTTACGTGTGCGTTGGGGTGACAAACAGAGGAGTGACAGATGGGGGTTAGAAGTTGTTACACTACAGATAAGCAGGTGTTCTTTCATTTATATGTATGAATGTTAATACTGTACATCACAAGTAAGTGAAAAGGCACAAATTGTGGATACATCATTTTTGAATAATAATATACCTTAGGACAAAAATAATAATAATTCATTACACTATACACTAAAAGCACTATAGAGTGCTTTTCTGGACACTCCACTCCAGTGCTTTAAAGATAATGAGGACTCCCCTCCACCACCACCAATGTGCAGCATCCACCTGGATGAAGCAACGGCAGCCATAGTGCGCCAGTACACTCCCCAAACACCAGCTATCAGTGGGGAGGAGAACGGAGTGATGAAGCTAAATCTAAATGGGGATTATTAGGAGGCCACGATTGGTAAAGGCCAATGGGAAATTTGGCCAGGATGCCAGGGTAACACCCCTAATTTTTTCAAGAAACACCCTGGGATTTTTAATGACCACAGAGGACAGCAACTATTTTACAGTATAGTGTCACTGTACTGGGGCTTCAGGACCCACACAGACTGCAGGGTGAGCGCCCCCTGCTGGCCCCACTAACAGGAACCTTAGTTTTTCCCAGGAGGTCTCCCATCCAGGTACTGACCAGGTTCACATCTGCTTGGCTTCAGTGGGTTGTCAGTTAAAAAATAATATAAGCTTTTCTCTGGAAACTGGCCATTTCATGCCTTTATGCAAGATTCATGCATATTTTGTAATGACTCACAAAAGGATTTTTAATTTGGGTTAGAATATCGGTAGACCTCATGGTACTGTCTTCTGCTACAGGTGCACTCATTTGATGGTACGAAGGAAGAGGCAGCAGCTATTCTTGATCTAGACCTTTATATTGGAATAAATGGCTGGTAGGTTCCAGGATTCAAAATAAAACTATATATATTATAGTAGAAAGCATAGTGGGTCGCAACAGAAGTAGGCTGAAGAAGTTCAAGTATGTAACTGTGTCAGCATGCATAGGCTGCAAAGGAACAAGTAAAGGTTTATTCAAAGGTTTATTACACCCGAAGACCTGAAAAGAGACCCAACCCGAAGAAGGCTACAGTTGAAACGTTGTTTCCTTTCTTCTCTTTTTAGCATGAAATAAATGTTTACTTATTCCTTTGTAGCCTATGCATGCTAACACAGCTACCTACTTGAACTATATTCTAGTATACTATATATATACTGAACATGTAACGCTATATTGAGTTATATTATGTAAATGAACAAACTAAGATTTTTACTGACTCCACGTTTGTCAAATTCAATACTGACACCAGCGCGCTCACACACATATTCCTACATGCCAATAAAGCTTGCATTACAGCCAAGTTGATTTATGGCTTGATAACTTTAAAAGTACAAAAGGTGTAGAGATTTTCTTTTGAACTTGTTTTAGCTCCTTGAAAACAGAAGAAAATGTTGAGGCCATGAAGTCAATTCCTTCTGAAAGACTGATGATTGAAACTGGTACGTGCAGCTCTATAGAACTGAAATCAGCTTCAATAATGACAGAGGCAGGTTTATTGAATCCTTTGGTTTAACAGAAAAGTTTTCTGTTGAACTTATTTCACAAATTAAAAAGTGAATCTTTTTTTCATTATTATTATACGATAGCTTTTTTTTTAAGTGACATAAGTTATACAACAGAAAAGTATAACTGGGGACAGAAATTATTAAAAGAATCTAGGCAAAAGGGCAAGATTTTTAAAAGATGCACAATATATTAAATGCTTAAAGTCTGAGATTTTATTTTATATTGACTATCAAAATATTGGTTTAAATAAAACAGGCTTAGAATAAGACTCTTTCATGTAGGAAAAAATTGGACAGCCCAGAGAAAAGTGGTGCAGTTGGCTTGAAACTCATGTGTCTGTAATGGTTACTACATGTGATTGTGTCTTCTTGTATAACATAGATGCTCCATGGTGTGGAGTGAAGAACAGTCATGCAGGCTTCAAGTACATAAAAACTACCTTTCCTACTAAGAAGAAATGGGAAACAGGCCATTGTGTAAAGGACAGAAATGAGCCCTGCCATATAATGTACGTAAGCAAAGGAAATTATTTTTAAAACATAAGTAAATGCAACAGATTGTGCAGGCTTTTAATCAGAACCTGCGAGCATGATTCTGTAGATTCTGTAGTACCTGTGTCAAAATTTATATCCACAAATGTCATCTTAGAGAATAACAATGTTGTTTTGTTCTAATGACTTACCTTGGCATTCAGTTTCTGTGACTTCCTCGCTTTAAAGATCATGTATTGAGCTCTAGGAAACAACCATGTGATTACATCATGTTGCTGTATATGTTGCTGCAGTTGTTTGAATTACTGGCCAGTAATTGTTCTTTTCTACCTCCTCACAAGCCTACAATTTCATAATCCAAGCACAGTTTGCCCTCAAAACTCATTTCTTGCAGTTGCAGTTGTCAGATGAAGCTCTCACAGACATGCCTTTTCTCAAACCAGTTGGTGTCTGTCTGGCTGCTGCCAGTGTCCTTAGGCATGAACTTTTGAGGAGCCACCCATGCTGTAGTGAATGCAGACTTGCCTCTTCAGAATCTGTGGAGTGGTCTTAGGAATTCAGGAGCTCTCTGGAGTGAGGACATTGAAATAACAAAAACAAAAAAATTAAAGGTACACCTTTTAGCGAGAGATGGTTACGTAAAATGATATGGTTTTCTGAACTATTACTTGATCTTTGAACTCCATTCAGAATTTCCTATTAGAAATTTTCAGACCAAAGTGATACTTGGAGCTGTGTGCCTCAATTAAAAGACTTGGCAGTACTATGAGCTCATGTGCATAACTATAATATAACCCCCACACCTACAAATAAAAGACTGTAGCGTGTGTGAAACACTGGTGCTTGAGTTTAAAATGAGGTATTTTTTAGGAGCTTTTGAGTTAAAAATTGAAAATATGAAAACATTCATGTCTCCCATTACAGTCAAGTGCTAGAGATCATGGCTGCAGCAAGAGAAGAAGATCCTTTTGAGCTGGCAAACACTATTTTCAACAATACCATAAAGGTCTTCTTCAAAGGAAGCTGAAGGCTTATACCGACTAGAGCTGCTCTCACACCAGACAACGATGGTATGGGCTTCTGTCTTCACTACCACACTGTTCCAGATTTGTTTCGCAGCTTGAAAATCCTGGAATCCACATACAGGAACCATGATGAACATGATTCTTGATTGCTGCTTCTGGGAAAAAAAATATATTTTTAAAGAAAATAAAAAATTAATTTAAACGGCATTAAGTTTGTTGTTTGTATGACACCTAATTTGGATTTATCAGATTTATCATTTTTAATGTACTGTGTTTAATAGTTTTTAGTAGGGATATGGTCACTTGTATGGTATTATGCATGTTATGTTAATGTTGACTTCCAGTTTATTTGTAATTAATATAAGTCATGTGACTTTTAGATGAGGTTGTAAGATATCTAAATACGTATTAATAGGTTAGTGATATTGGTGTTGCTAAGCTTTACACCATGGTAATAGAAAAGTAACGCTATGTCAAAGTACTTGTAGAGCTACACACCAACCGCTTTACTCTGACTGAAACAAATGGCACCCCTCGCTGCTGCCATCTTGTGATTTTGTAAAAAAAAAGATCAAATAAATTGTAAATGTATCAAATTAACATTTTATTTTCAACATGAATTAAATATTAATAACTAATCACAAATAGCTACTTGTTTCCTTGGTGCCCTTATCAGTGCGATATGAAAAAGGCTGTCAATGTGATTACAAGGCACAGAAAGTGAAATTTCAAACCCATTGGAACTGGGTTACACCCATTGGGTCACGCACAGGTGATGAGAACCATGAGGTTGAACTGGTATAGGGTTACCATATTTGAACATCAGAAAAAGAAGACATCCTGAGGAACTTTCCTATTCCCTTATCTGGGAAAGGGGTGGGGATGGAGAAGGTTTTCAAAATATCCCACGTTTTATGTTCATTGGTAAATCTACCTGTATATCAGGTATTAGTACAGAAAAGTTCGGTGCCTGTAAATAATAATATTGTGGTGCCCTCGCCTGGCGTTGCAGTTGAAGAGCGCCCGGCCGAGGTGCTGGCGAAGGGCAGGATGGGAGGAGGAGTCAAAGGGGGGACTGAGGGCGACTGGCCAGTGCGGGTTGACCATCTGGTGCAGTTGCACATTGTTGTGGGCTATTGGGTTGTCATATAAATAGTTATCTCCGGTTTATACTGTACTCTTTTATACCTGTACCCACTTAACTACCCTGTACCTATATGACCCTAGTGTGTTATACCCTGGTTATGCTGTCTGTCTCCAGCTGTCTTTGCTGCTGTGCCGGCAATAAAGAGCAGTTTCCATTCTAAAAAGAGCATGAATTCCTGTCTGCATCCTCACCGACCCCGTCTCCCTACATTTGTGTCAGCAGTGGGAGGGATGGACAGCGATTAGTGCCAACACCTGTCGGACTCAGATAAGCGCCAGTTTTACCAGCAGGCGAGTGACCCCCTCAAGCCCTTTCTGGGGACGAGCAGCAGCAACCAGGAGCAGGAGCGGCTCCCTGGCACCACTGGAGGGTTGTGGTCCTGCACTGGGACCGCCTGGTTCCATTCAGGGCTCGTGAGGGGACACTCGAATAGGAGGGCGCAGCGGATCCCAGGGAGCAGCCAGTTCCAGATTCCTCTGGCCTGGGGGGGGCCAAGGGGGCAGACCGCCAGACTCCACCCCAACGCAGCGAGCGAGTTCACCGGGCTCCGCGGGGGCTGGAGGATTTAGTGTGCGGCTTCGCTGGGTTATTCATCGTTGGTGGGACACTTCATGTTTTAGGTGGTGGCAATGTGGCGCTCTCACCTGGCGTTGCGGCTGAAGAGCGTCTAGCTGAGGTGCACGGCGAAGGGCAGGATGGGAGGGGGGATTGAGGGCGACTGGCCAGCGCGGGTTGACCATCTGGTGCAGTTGCACATTGTTGTGGGCTGTTGGGTAGTCATATGAATAATAATCTCCGGTTTACAGCCTTTTATACCTGTACCCACTTAACTACCCTATACCTATGTTTCAGTACCCTAGGTGACCCTAGTGTGTTATACCCTGGTTACACTGTCTGTCTCCAGCTGTCTTTGCTGCTGTGCTGGCAATAAAGAGCAGTTTCCATTCTAAAAAGAGCCTGAATTCCTGTCTGCATTCTCACAGACCCCGTCTCGCTACAATATCAAATAATTACTAAGATTTTTCTCTGGCTTACCTTCTTAGTTATGGAGAACTTTTCTTCCCCTTGACGTGCCAACAATTTGGTTGACGAACTTTCTCCTCGAATTGCCTTTTTGCGTTTGTCTGAGTCAACTTGAGCTTGCAAGTCAAGTACAACTTGATTTGCCACGGAGACAAACGTACCAGGCTTACACACCAAACATTCAGCTTCCCAGTCTTCTCTGCCACTTCGAAAACAAGGAAATGTATTTTTTAGTTCTGCTGTGAATTTACACTTTCGCTTTGGCATTGTGTTTGAGGGTAGGAAAACGAGAAACAAAATAGGGAGCCTTTCGAGGGAATGCTTCTGCTACTAGTAGTAGGCATGCTGCAGTTTCACGGATTATCCTATATTTCGATTGTCTTGATACAGTAGCATAATGACACTTGAAAGCAACTCCTACTCACAATATTAATGGACGACTTTCAATGTATTAGTTACACATGTGTTCACTCTCTTCTTTATTGAGATGGACTTCTTAAATGGGTCTTCCTGCGAGAAAACGTAGGAACTCGTTATTAATATGCTATTAATATGCTATCTTCCGTAAATTACAAAAGATATTGTTGTAGTCTATCTCTTTGCACTTTTCCAAAATAGGAGATAGTGAGGTTTCTACGCTACAGAGGATTCATTCCTTGGCTTCTGCAGAACAATCCGGCACGAACCTTAAGAGAAAAAGCAGAACTGTCTGACCGTTGCCATAACAACTGGACATCAAGTCCATTGCGTCATGTTTAGGAGCTCCATTTAATTACGTATTCACTATGACGTTCCAAATTGGAGTTACTTCCGCGTTCCGTGCATAGCAACAGGAGGACAGTGAAGATGGCGGTGTGCAGGGATCCAGAAAAATAACTTGTGGAAAATTCAGTAATTTGTTTAATCAGTAGCGGCGGGAGAGCATTGGACTCCGAGAGCCCGAGTCCTCTTGGTATAACGTCCCATGGCGTCCCCTCATATCCGGATCGGCCACCAGGCCCTAGCTGTGCTGGATGTGGCTTTTCGAGTTCCCTGTATTTTCATTATCGACGCCATTTTTAACTCTTATTTTGATCCTGGGTCCGGATGGGCCATCACTGCTGTACGGATTTTAATTCGTTTTTTGGGTAAGGTGAATTTAAAGTATTAATGAAATGTCGTCTGATAGGGTGTGTGTCATCCTTTTAATTCACTCTTGCGTGTTGTTAAACCTGATCAAGCTGACCAGGCCACCTGTCAAACAGGAGCTCCGGCCTCTCGGTTTACTCCCTGCGGTTCCGATGTCATTGACACGCCGTTCATGAGTAGCCAACAGAGTCGAGAGGAGTGAAAAACTCCCCTGTGTGCTATTTTGGATAATACCACTGCCTTTCTGCGCTTCTAATGTCTTGAGTTGAATAGTTTACGTTTATTTGTTATATCCCCGCGCTTCGTTTTGGGTTAACATTAGGAAGGGCAACAGCGCTCGGATGATTTTAAATGCCAATAAGATTTTATAAAACAGGGAGCTCTTCAACTCTGTTGTTTTGAGCAAGTCTATTTTTCCTTAGAAATGAGTTTATGGACGGTGTTTTCAGTAGCATATGTTTCTAGGACCGGATGTCCGATTCTCTTCATGTTATCCTTCAGCTGACTCTTGAAATATGCTTCAAACGGATTTCTGTTAGCCAGTTTATTTCCACATTTCCTTGAGTTATGGAGTCAAGTTTTCTTCCCATTCTCTCCAAAATATGTATGGGTTAAAGCCCTGAAATATGCAATCGCAAATCTTAACTTTTAGAGCAAGTTTCATACTGCTGAAACGATGATTTACATTCTTTGTAAACATTAGGTTTGAGTTGTTTTATCACGCTTTCAGCAAAGCATTAGTTCATTGTTCTAGTTTTAGCAGACAATATTTGTTTAGTAGGAAATTAGATCGACAGTCCTAAATATTAATTGTAACTAAACCATATAGGCTACAGTGAAAATCATAACTATCAGGACAGTAAAGTGAAATTAATCATTTTTGCTGTGTACTAATAACGTGTATTTTGGATCAAAAGATTAATATGAGATCAAATCTGAATGTCAGTTTTGATTCTGGATGGTCTCGTATATACCCTTGTCTTATCACAAGTACATAGCAATTCAGATGACAGTTCAGGGAATACAGGCTAATGTAGTTAATCTGTGTTGAAGAGTGCCACCTCGATTTGTACCTGTCAAGATCTAAAATTCCACTCTGCAAAACAGCCATTAGGCATAATATCATGTGTGTTCCAACGTAACATATTGCATTCCAAAGTACTGCTTCCTTTTCTAGTGCCACAGCCGGAACATGTGTAGCTCTCAGTTCAGTTCATTCAGATTTTCATAAGGATATAATGTTGTATCATAAATCAAGTTAATTTTAATAATGTTGTATCATAAATCAAGTTAATTTTTTTCCTTTCTTTTCCAGGTGTTTTGGTATCAGGTGTTGTCCTGGTCTTGTCCCAGAGAGCGCTCTTTAAGTTCTACATGATCTTCTTTGCAGTACTTTTGGGAGCCGTCGCATTTCTGGTCAACTATTACGCCACCTCTCATATAGACTTCTACAGCGCTTACTATACAGCAGCATTAGGATTTAAGCTGCTTCCTCGTAGTGGACCCACACTATGGCTGGGCATGGCCACGGTCCAGCTTATGTTTGGAATTGGGCATGTTATGCTTCTCAATGTACAGTCAGTCTTTGCTGCACTAATTGTCCTAGACATTATGATCCCCATATGGGGCTTGATCTTGGAGTTGCCAGTGGACGTGAGACAGCTCCTGGCCATCATTTCAGGCTTGGTTCTTGTAGTGAACACAGTTGTCTGCTTACTTATGAAGATAAAGTGGTTCTATTACTCAGGTCGCTATGTGTACCTGCTCATCAGGCACATGTATCGCATCTATGGACTCCAGCTGCTGGTGGAGGACACCTGGAAAAGGATCCGCTTCCCAGATGTCCTCAGGGTTTTCTGGCTCACGAGACTTACAGCTCAAGCTATCATTCTGGTTTATGTTGTGAAAGTGGTGGACAATGAAGAAGGAAAGTGGAATTATTTGATCTCCTGGGATGCTTTCTGGGATGTTTTGTGCAACCTTATCATCAGCGGGTGTGACTCAACCTTGACAGTCCTGGGCATGAGTGCAGTTATCTCCTCCATTGCTCATTACTTGGGGCTCGGTATATTGGCTTTCATTGGTTCCACAGAAGAAGAAGATAAACGCTTGGGTTTCGTAGCACCTGTGTTGTTTTTCATTTTAGCTCTTCAGACTGGCCTTAGTGGCCTAGACCCTGAGGAGAGACTGGTCCGGCTCAGCCGAAACATGTGCCTTCTCTTGACTGCCATCTTGCATTTCATTCATGGGATGACTGATCCAGTCCTGATGTCTTTGAGTGCCTCACATGTTTCGTCTTTTCGCAGACATTTCCCTGTGCTCTTGGTCTCCTTGTGTCTGTTTGTACTGCCCATTGTGCTGAGCTTCATCCTCTGGCACCACTACATTCTAAATACCTGGCTGTTCGCTGTGACTGCATTTTGTGTAGAGCTCTGTCTGAAGGTCATTGTGTCCCTGACTGTCTACACACTCTTCATGATTGATGGCTACTACAATGTCTTATGGGAAAAGCTGGATGACTATGTGTATTATGTGCGCTCAACTGGCAATGTAATTGAGTTCATTTTTGGGGTGATCATGTTTGGGAATGGAGCTTACACCATGATGTTCGAATCTGGCAGTAAGATCCGCGCGTGCATGATGTGTCTCCATGCCTACTTCAACATTTACCTACAAGCCAAGAATGGCTGGAAGACCTTCATTAATCGGCGGACAGCAGTGAAGAAAATCAACTCCCTGCCGGAGGTGAAAGGAGGTCAGCTGAGAGAGATTGAGGACGTCTGCGCCATCTGCTATCAGGAGTTTGCAACTTCTGCGCGTATCACACCCTGTCACCACTACTTTCATGCCCTCTGCCTCCGGAAGTGGCTGTACATACAGGACACCTGCCCCATGTGCCACCAGAAGGTCTATATTGAGGAGGACTCGAGAGACAATGCCGCCTTTTCCAATAATAATGGATATGTTGCCCCTAATGAAGACCCAGGAGGCATTCCAGCAGCAGAAGGGGGAGAAGCAGCTGCTGCTGCCAGGCCTGAGCCTGAAAACGAACTCCTTGAAGACAATGACAGTATTGAATATGATGAAGATGAATGGGGTACACAGAATGGTGGAATGCCTGTAGAAGAAGACTATATTAATGATGATACAGACTCAAGTGGGGAAGAATAGATCATATTTAAGTTAATCATAACAAATGAAACCATCAGGGACGTTTTTATAAGGGCTTTGAGAAGGGTAACATTTATGATGAGGTATATGATACAGTGTGCCTAGGTGAGAAATTGCAACCGAAATCTACACATTCCTCTGTTTCCTAGGGATGCAAATTATCCTGTCAATAGTTGTTCACTGAGAATTTTGAAAGGATTTTTTTTCAGAAGCTAAGAAAGTGTGAACTGGATATCTCTTGTTTTCTGTTTTCAACAGGTGAACTGTGATATTACAAACATTATTTATTTTATTTGTATTTTTAACAGTGCTGATTAAGTATTAAAGCAAAATATCACATTGAGATCCAACTACTTATTTTCTGTAAATGGACCAGTGAAACAGAGATTCAACACAGGGGGAAAGGTTTAATTTAATGTGATGTGCTACTGTAACCACAAATATACCTCTTATCATTACTGCTGGTCTCTTGTGTGACCTTACTAAAATTGTGTACATTATTGTACATGCAATAAAATAGACTTTCTTTTCTTAATGGTTGTATTCAAATGACTGTTTTGGCAAACACTGTTTGAACACATCATAATGCAGAAAAGTTCCTTGTCAAAGAGCTAGAAGTATCATTCTTTGAACTACACAATATTTATAGTTTAGTAGTAGCCTTAACATTTCAAATTAATAAGATCTTTGTTCATTGAAGATGTCTCCCTACCTGCTAATGATAACAGTTTCACAAAAAATAGTGATGTTTTACTTTTATCATTAATACAACGTTAATCTAATTTGAAATAGAAAATGAAATAACTGTATAATGAAGATCTTGCTGCTAAGATGGAACTGTATGGAGTTTTGTTTTTGGTTGTTTGAATTAATTATAAGGGAGAGGGCATTTTCCATTTATTTTGTAGAAGAGCTGTGCATTTTGACCCAGCAATTATGTTTTCTGATTAAAGTATTGTCGCTTGGTTTTCATTAAAACATGAGCTTTGTAGAGCTTTTTTTTTTGACAAAAATTATATTTTCTGGTAATTCCATTCCTGCCACAAATTTCTTTAAATATATTTATGGGGTTGATGAAGTCAGAGAATTTATAATACTATTATTATATGTTTATATATATATATAAGGCAGGACAACTGAGCAGGTCTCTAAACACTTGATTTTATGGTTTAATTTACCATCATTGACAAATTGTCAAGCAGGACAGATCCAGATCTTTAGGTATTATTACCACACTTGTGAAAATTATTTGGACTTTTAAAAAGGTTTCCATGAATGTAAGGTTTTTCAATTTATCTGTATTTTTCTAATTGAATGCTGTGTTCCTGTTACTTGGTGTTGTCTGATTTGTCTGTAGTCTGCTTTTCAGGTTTCTGGAGATTTTCTGTGGGAAAGCACGGACCATTTGATTTGTAGCAAACAATTCTACTGAATTGTTCATTCCCTAGGAAGTGATAATATGCATTTAAAATATCCTTCAATTACAGTAATGAGCAATGGCGTTTAGGGAGTGCAAAACCTCACTATGGGGAAAAAAAGCATATTCAAATAAACATATTTGAATTATAATCTTTCCATAACCAAAATAACTTGAAGGACTTTAGCTGCTGACACATTAGATTTTTTTAAAAAACAAAGAAGAGACTGAAGCCTACTTTAGGCATTTCATATCTACTTTAGACATAATACATGAAGATGGATTGCTATTTATATACACAATACACCAAATAGTTCTCAGACGTTTTTTGCTGATGGTGGTGGGGTTTACAACAAGAACCTCTTAAAATTTGCATCTTCTACCATTTAGAATTCTTGATGATCCCTGTTGATATTTTAGTTAAATGTTCTATTTTTTAATTTAACCATTGTTTTTATTTATTCAAATGCAGTGCGGAGGTAATTGCAAAATACAATTAGAACTTTTTATTAAATCCTACATTATTTTATACCTGGATTATTGAATCCTGTTAAGAATGGTATGATTAAGAAAATAGAGTTACAAATGAGAGTATGCCCTTTGTGACTGTGTGGTTGTGGTTTATTGATCCAGGGACCTGATCCTGCCCTTTCTTAAAGGAAACCAGGGTATTGGCTTCAGCCACATGGCTTGGTAGCATATTTCATACTACCATGACCCTTTGTGTTAAAGAAGTGCCTCCTGTTCTCGGTTTTAAATGCAGTTTCCTTCCTCATATAATTACTTTTTTTTTCAAAGAGCAGTAATATCTATGAATCTGTCATGGTAAAAGAGATGTCAATGTTTATGATCCCTTACATTGTTAATGAAAATGTGCATCAGAAAACAAGCTACTGTACAAATGGTTTCTTTTTGAACAGTGCATTTTGGATACACTGTCCTTACTATATTGTTTTATGCTTATCAAATTAAAAATTGTTTGCAAGAGCTACAATTAACCACAGGAGGTCAGCAATGTGAAGACATGAAGCTTGATCAATAAAATGCTAAAAAAAATGCCAGAAATTATTTGAATACATAAAGTAACGTTATGATTGATATGTATTAAAGTATGTCAAGATTTCTGCTGAGTGACTTGCAATGTGGAGAAACAACATTGAATCCAGTGTGAAGTCCTGTTGGTCCTGAAAGGTATTTGTCACAGTCTGAGATTAATTTGTTGCTTTTACATTGTATTTTCCTTCCTACTGTAAGTTAGTACAGGAAAGAATTCTGAAGCCAGGGTATGGATAAATTGTTAACTACAGACCTTAAATACTGCTCAATTAAAGACTAACAAGACATATGCCCATGTCACAGGAATAGAGTACTGTCTGAATATGCTTTTGGTAACTTGATTAGAATGAGCAAGGATGGATAAATTAAGGGAGCCGAATAATTCTGTGCTCATAAACAAGTGCTTGTAAGGCCGTTGTCTCTATGGTACTTAATGTGAAAAAATGTGCTATATGAATTAGCATTTTGCTTGAAAGTTGACATTTGGTAGCACTGTAGTAATGGAAGACTATTAGCAAAAGGAACAGTTAGCTGTACTGTTGGTACTGACAGAAGATAAATATGAACTCATTTTTCAAAGTAATATTTCTGGTATTTAAATAAACGTTAAATTTTCACTTTAACCTGATAAATACTGTAGATGCAACACAATGAAGTTTGGTTTCCATTTCTTATGCTGTCATTAACTCACTGAGTTTTGTTGGGTGATGTTTATGGATTTAAAAGTAATATATTATAATACATTTCAATAAGGACCCCCCAGTGTAAGTATAAGATTATATATTCATACTTACATATACTTTATGTAGTACAAATAAAATTACTGATATAGCAGATATAACATCATATATATAAGATATAACATATAACATCTGATATAACATCAGACCGTGATCTCACCTGCTCTCAGAAGTGATCTAGAGTGTTGATTTTGCACAAGGCTGCTAGACCAGATTTCTAGCAGACAGCCTTTAGTTCGGAGTCTAAAGTACCTGGTTTCAGGAAACAAAAAAATGTAACTCCTTGAAATGTATAAAATAAATAATGGAAATATGTTGTTTAACATAATCCACCTAGTTTTTTTTTTCTTGTGGTAAATTAGTAAAAAGGCCAACCCACCCAAGGTTAAACTTGAAATTGAAGGGCGCTTTGAACCTGAGTGCATTTTGGGATTTCCTAAATAACTACTCTACTGAGGTGAAGTGAAGATCAGATTCAATCAACTAATCTACCAGGCACATATAACAATATACATTCTTATTTAAGAACACTAGCAATAACATTTAGGTGATCATGTTAGGACCACACTGCATCATAAAACATGAAAAGCAAGTGTTCATAACCTCTAAGGAGGAAGGATGTTGTTTAGATGTCACACATAATTTAAAATTGCCCTCAGAAATGCCAGTATTTGGAAATGGACTGAATTATTTGGGAATCTTGACAAGTAAGTAAAGATTTTTTAATATTATATTGATAGTTGCGTGTGAAGTCTTCTGTCTAGTGTCTGAATGAGCTGCATGCTATGGTCTTGTAAGGTGTTCAATTTGTACCTTTTTTAGGAAACTTTAGACTTTTACAGAGACATCTTAATACCTTTAACTACAGTTTTTCTTTAGCTTTATAAAATATAAAAATCCAGGTTTTTTAATTACTTCAGAGGTCATATTTTTCACAATTAAGACGTTTTTACTATAAAATTAGACCACAGATCATGATGACAGATAGGAACACGCAAGGTTTAAGAAAATGCAGTTAATTATGTATAGTTAGTGTTGGGTAAACCTGTCTGGCTGTAAATTCATTAGTGGAGGTAGCGTGGGCCCTGTTACTACAGATGGAACAACTTTAAATCAAATATTTAAGTGATACAATGATTGAAAGCTGATGTTTCCAGTGGTTTTTTTAAAGAAGCCAGGGTACTGGCTTGGATAATGTAGCTGGTTGGCTTGGTCCATACAGTACATATCCCTTTGAATGAAGAGCATCCAACTCTCAATTTTTAAATATGAATAAAGTATGTTTTTGCAGGAAAAATAATTTTGACTAATTCCACTTTATGATAGTAACATGGAATTGGAAGTCTGTATGAATCAAGCAGAACAATGCTACAAATACAATATAAAAATAGAATGCATGAATTGTGCATACTCTACTTATTACATTACATAATATAGCTGGTCATTTCATGAAATTAAAAATGCAGGACATCTTCTAAAAGTGTAAATTATTTTCAAAAAAGACATATGGTTTCTGAATATGCATCATTTATAATGATTTTGTGTTTAAACAGGACTTGCATCAGTATTAAATACCGTAAGCACAACAGTTGCAAGGAACGGATTCTGTCACTTCATCAGGAAAATGTCACTGTGGCCGGTGAAAAGATAATGCGCTACTCAAGGTGGCAGCATTTACCTACTTTGTGTATAGACTTGAAAAGGCCTTGCTTTCTCACCATAAAACCTAAGGACACATGCAAAAAATAATAAATTATAATATAAATAATTAATTAAACTTTTTATGTTTATATCTAAAGTTTAAATTATAATGTTCTCCCAATGTAAATGCAGAGGCGTTTGTTACATGAAAACTCAAAATACTACAACTCCCGTACAATATCTGCGGTTGAACTGCATTTTGGGATTTGTAGTCCACGTTATGCGGTTCGTACCTAAAACGTCTTTCTCGTAATGATTTGTAAAAATACATCCCCAACAATGCAGTTTGCCTTTTTCCACAGGGGGAGGTATGTGAAAGTACCGCTGAAATGTCAGATCAATAACAAGGGTTAGGGGGATTGGTTGTGTGCGAGTCACACCTGCCTCAGATCAGAAAAGAATGACCGTGCGTGAAGGTGTCTGAAACTAATTTTTAAACACAAAAGGGACAAAGAACGCCAAATCTGTATGAAATCGTCGGCTCTTTTCGTGTAAAATAACTGCATCACGAGGAAAGCGGCAGACCCGAGCTAGTGGAAAGTAATCTTCAAAATGGGAAATGTTTCAGTTTGACTCATCGATTTTACCCCCTTTCACAGTTTTCTGGGACGAAGGATTATTGGTTAAATTTAGATTTCACCACGTTCAATGAACGGAGGCGTCATACATTATTCCATGCTTGAAGGAAATCTGAGATCTTCACGGGACGGCGAAATTTTCCAGGGTTGGGGCTGTTAAAATGGACTGCTGAGATCAGCCTGGTAGCTAGTTTTATTCGAAGAGGCGATATTACATGTATCCGTCGTTCTCTTATGCAACCACCTTCGTATGAATTTATTGAATACCGGAAACTATATTCAGAAATCTTTATTAATTCTGTTAATATATGCAAATCGACGTTTCTTCTAAAGAAACAATAGCTAACGTCGAAAGGTATTTTTCACATGAAGAGTTGGACAGTTGGTGCGAAACTTCTGATGTCGGCTGCTTGACTGCAAAGGTAACAACTTATATACGTGTGTTATATATTCTTGTTTATAATACTCTGTTACCATGCTATTTGAATTGAGTGTCTGTAGTCGTTAGGACTGTCGTAATACTGTACTGTTTTCTGTAACACGGGACAATATTGTACTAATTTTGACTAACTCCTAATTGCGTCGTTTTTAGATTCTGTAATATTTTTTGTCTCATAATTATCGAAATATCATACCGAGCCCATACCCATCTATGGCTGACTCCTTTTTTTATTTCAGTTTTCTACACATCAACTTTGTGAAATCATCATGATACTCCCATGTTTGCGGAGAGCCCTGCGGCCCGTCGTCTCCATGAAGCCCGGACTGATGTCGGAGAGGGTCTGCTGGAACAAGTCTCCTCCAGTCCGCAAGCCTTTGCCCATGCTGTTGGTTCAGGGCCGGGACCTCGGCACCCACCCTCATAAGGAACCCATGGAGCCTTTAAATTCTCCCCAGGGAGCAAGAGAGTTTATATACAGCCTTCACCCCACCGAGCGGACCTGCTTGCTAAGAGAGCTGCACCGCTTTGAATCCATAGCGATAGCACAAGGTAGGCAAATAACGTTTTATGTGCAGATTCATTGATCGTGGTGCAGCCATAAATAGCACTGCCACTGTGCTGCCTATCGGAAGGTCAGCTGACATGCACCAGGGCATGCACGCACATACTTAACACAAATTGCAATAGAACATTTGCTCGAAAAAAAAAGCCTATACAGTGTGTTCAGAGCTCTGGAAAATAAACGTGTTTTGTTTTGTTTTTTTGCTGGAAGAAAAGCAAATTTAATCGTGTTGATTTGATTGCAGAGTTAAAAAATTACAGGAGTCTGCACCCCCACATTTTGATCCGCTTCCTTCAGCTGAAATACACATTAAAATAATATTGATTTACACCTGTATTGATTTAATGTCGGGTTTGGGGCACTAGCCAGTGATAGTGAGTGATCATTGAAACACGTGTGTGAAGTGCTGATGTCTGCTGCTATCTTGTGTGTTGTGATGTGATCTTCTGACTAAGGTCTTAACCCAGTTGCAGTCTGTGATAGTCAGCTGGACGTCAGGACTATGTGTTGTTTCCAGGAGATAGGGATTCATGCCTATGCTTTTCTGCTGTAATGGTATGTGGGGGGTCCATCTCTATACTCGCCCAATTATATTTATAGATTTCAGTTTAACAAGAGATCTGATCTCAGACCTGTGGTCAGTTTTAGTAATTTAGTGGTGTATCTTCACTCCAGACAAGTATAGAACTAGGAAACTGTGAAATCTTTCAAATTTGAAATTTGTTCTTTTGAAATCTTTCAAATATACACAAAATTGTTCTTATGAACTGGAATACAATGATTTTAATTTTAATTCTTGGGGTTGGAGTTACTTTTTAGAATCTCCCATTGATTAAGACTCTTAGACATAAATATTTGTTGTTGGGTTTTTTTAATTACCACCGACTCATTAACAGAGATTAATTCTCCTGAGATTTGAAGTAGAGAAATGCTGTTTGACAGTAAAGCTCTGCAAGAATGAATAAAATGGAAATCTCTGGACAAAACGTCTGTTTTAAATTTATGACAGTCTTTTGACTCAGGAAGGTTCTTGAAAGTGTTGAAAATCCT
The DNA here is from genome assembly GCF_059453375.1 of Lepisosteus platostomus. NCBI lineage: Eukaryota > Metazoa > Chordata > Actinopteri > Semionotiformes > Lepisosteidae > Lepisosteus > Lepisosteus platostomus. The sequence goes on from NC_142622.1 coordinate 12,764,108, forward strand.
ACAAGATTAGATTTTTAATGCTCATTAAAATTAAATTAAAAATGCATGGTACACAGATTTTTTTTGTTCCAATTATTAAATCTCACTCCAAAGGGTTTTATCTTGTACAAAATATGTGGTGTAACACTTAAATTCCCATATTAATCCACTGTGAAACTCTAGGAAGGAAGATTTTCTGTGCCTGGTCATCAGTGGTGTAGCTGCAGCATTATTTAGGAAACTCTCTGTCATGGAAGCCAGCCACTCAGACGCAGTTTCTGGGAAATGAAGAACAACATTAATGGACTGTAGCCTTGGCAAACCAAGCCAGTGTTGTGCTTCAGCCTTTGTTAGGCCCATCCAAAAAATATTTATGTAGACATCCTGAGCTCCGGCAGTAGAGCTTGATTTTTGTGCTTTAAAGTCTGATAGCTTGCTCATTATTTTTCTTAAACTGGTTCCAGACTAGTATTCTTATGGACAGAACTACTTGTTCTTATTATGGTACAGAGTCCCAGCATCTTACCTCTGAGCTGTCCTTTAATGAGCCCTTTTTGCATTACTTTGGGATTCTTGAAGAAGCTAAAGAGTAACTCCTGATGTTTCATTTACTTCAGTTGGTTATCTAGGTAGAGACACTGTGAACGCTGTCAGCTGTTGTACACTTTCAAGATGATTTAGACCACAAATATTATATAGTATAAAAGCCTTAGAAAAATTCAAAGAAGGGTGATATATCAGGAAATGTTTATATACAAGACAGATACAGAAGCTAAATCTATTCAGTCTGGAACTAAGAAGTTTGAGATGAGATCTAATCCATGTATTTGAAACCTAAGACAATAAACAGCTTGCTTAAATGGAACTGTTCATCCTTCTAAACTATTAAACAGTGGGATGATGGCCTCTTCCTACTTGCTACCTTTCATACATTTCTGTGTTCCAATATATAACTTTCCTGACATAACTCATATTTTTTATAAGGAGAGACTATATTAGGCTCTTTTAATGCAGAACTTCTCTGTTGCTGATATATTTATTTCAATGTTTGTTTCTGGGGCAGATATTGCTTGCTGTGTCACTTGCCTGAACTTTACCTGTCCCAACTTATCTCATGTTTTAGACCACCCTTGCTGCCCTGTACTAATGCAGTTTTTACACGTTGTCATGTGTAATTGTTAAATTGCATTCTGCTGTGTACAAGCAGAACAAAGAAAGTCGAGTGTTGGTTAATTGGGGTCTTTTTTGTGCAATTGCATTCTTCATGATTCCATTTTTGACAGTAAAAGTATCTTACCAAGGCTATATTATGTTTCAACAAACAACAAAACTGGCATTTGTATCAACTTAGATGCATGTCCTAGTTCTAAGTCTATGCAAGTTTTTTTTAATCCCTCTCTTAACTGATAATGTTTTCAAATTCACACTTTTGTGTAAAGTAAATGTGTTACGTGAATCTTTGAAAGAGACCTTTAATTGGGTCTTTACTGATGCCTCCAGTATTGGTTGAGGGTGACTTTCAAGACTTTCCCTCAGAGGGATCTCTAACACAAGCTCCTCAGTGGAAAAGTATAGGCTCTAACATATTTGATTAAGCTGGGTGCACACTTAAAGGCAAACTGTGCAGATCAGGTCATAGACTCAGTCAGATAGGGTGAATCCTGAAGCTTCTGACTATAGTCACCCAGGAGCTGCAGCACAGTTAAAGGGAGGAACCCCTATATGACTCATGAAGGTACATTCTAGGCTGCGTACGGCAGTCTTTTGTATAATTTGGTTGCTGCTTCCTTTGTTCTAGCAGAGAGATGCATAGACTTAAATACTTAAATAAATGAGCTGAGATTTCCTCAAATGAAAAATAAGGTTTGAGTCATAACCCTGCTTGTCAAGTTCAAAAGTGTCTCGTCTGAGGAATAAATATTATTACACCACCTGAGCAACACTATTATCACCTTCAAAGCTTTGGTTCAATAAAGGTTCCATTTCCAGCATTTCACAATATTCTTATTGTAGTATGAGGCATTGTGATTTAAACTAGTGAAATTAGTCATACTGTACTTTTAAAGCCCTGTTTAACATACTGTGAATGGATGCTGATTATATTCCATTACATTTGTTTCTAGAGCTGAATGTAGAGGAGTCTGAAAAAATATGTCTATTATTATAGACATTTCTCACCATCTTTCATTGTTTGTTTCATGGACTACAAGTATTATTTCTTCAGTCATACAGCAGGCTTAAGGCTTCAATATAATTCTGGTTGAGTACATGGCAGAACACAAAAAATGATTTTTTTTAATGTCATTTAAACCTGACAGGACCAAGAAAGGTACACAACCATGTGTAAAATGAAAGCTTTAAAAGCTGTAGCAAAGCATTTTTTTAAAGATCAATGACAAGATAAGTTGAGTGGTTTTATACTGCTGTGTAGAAGTCTAACTCAGTATATGTAGGATATGAACATAAACAATTTGATCAATTTGTTTTCTACTGTTCTGAATAACTTTTGCTGTTATTTGTTCATATTGATCAGAATCCTCAAAGACATGATCACGGTAAAGAACACGTGAGCACCCAGTGCGAATCGAATGTGATCGACTCATTCTCTGATGTTGCTCTTTTTTTCGTCCTCTGTATCCACCTATAAAGGTAAAAGGCTGCTTTTTATGCTACAAAATAGATATAAGGATTAAGCACAATCTCAAAACATTGGCTAAAGTTTCAGTAAAGACCACAGTACAATTGTGTTTATTATGTACAGAAGGACATCCATTTTGTGGAAAGAACAATGTAAAATACCCAAGAGTCAAAGGTTTGCACAGATTGCAAAAGTGTTGTTTACGTTTTGTTTCTCTTCCTGCACCTTAAATGTAATCAGTCTGGCATGGGCCTGATGACATCTTCAAATATTCTAAAAGCAAGGTAGTTAAAGCCATTTACTTAAGGCAGATTAGCTACAGATAAGATATGAACTACAGGCACTAGAGCAGTAAGTGCTTATTTGAGGTTTGTAATGCATTAGTAATCACAGCCCTTGAATACATTTCCATCCCTACAACAGCTAAAAGCCTCCCTCTCATCAAAGACTTGCCTGTCTAGATCACACAGCTGGGTACCATTGGATTGTCTTAATTGGAGGCTAGTAATATGCATTCAAGGAGTTTTTAATGGAAACGGGGGGAATGCAGTGTTTGCTGTTGAGGGCCATTACAATATGGTGCCTAAAAATACTTGCTTACATAATGGCGAAAAACAATGCACATTTTCTTATTTTCCTTTTCTTGTGTTTCACCAGCTCTTATAAACAAAATATTGATCTTCTTTGATCAGTAGCCTGGGTATCTGTTCTGATTGAGGATCTGTCATTAGAGCAAGCTTTGTGGCTAGTAAAATGCTCATTGGATTTGTGTGCTGAGTCATTTTATTTTTTGAAAACCGTGCTCGATATAGAGTCTGAAGCCCAATTCCTTAAGCACCTTGTTTCATTTCTTTTTTGTTTCACACCATCTCACATAGTTGGTCTAATTGATTAATTAGCAAAATTGATTAATTAGCAATATAATTAGAAATCTTATAATCAATGATTTATAGATAAGAGCTGCTTGGAGTGATTGTTTTGTAATCAATTACAAATAATCTTAGGAGCAATCGTATATGTAAAACTTAGGAAATAATTAGATTGTTCTAAACTGAATAGTTTCAAACAAAAACCAGAAGACAAAGTCTTCCAGGAACTAATTCTGAGACCTCGGTTGTTTGTAAAGATTCTACAACATTATATATACTGTATCTTTATATCCTGGATCTGAAGGAGATAGTAAATTGTTTTGCAAAGTAATGAGCGTGCACATGCTGTATTTGTGAGATGTATTGTAAAAGTAAGCTTTTTTTTCCATACAAGGCTTTTGTAATTTCCCCACTTTCAACTCTTCAGAGGCTCCAACTTATCTAATTATACTCCTAATCCGCTTTAGTCACTTTTGTTTCTTTCAGATTTTATACACTGGGAGTTAATACTGTAGAAGGACCCTACAGTAACTCAAAATACAAAAGCAGCAGGTTAAAAAGTGCAGTGGTCCAGAATGGAACAGTCTTCTTTCCTAAGCTGCCATCTGAGATGAAATGCTGTTCTGTATGTTGCAGTACTATATCAGAAAGCAGGGAAAGGCTCTTTAAAGCATTAGAGGTTTTCAGAAATGGTGACAGTAGCATGTTTCTTCCATATTTCCCGGGGGCATCAATAAATAGTATTGTATTAGAATTAAGTACCCCATTCCCCTGACATGCATGTGGGTGGCAGGATAGTATACCTACCTCTTGGCTCTCCAGTTCTGAGTTTGATTCCATTTGCCTGTCTGTATTTTTTCTCTGTGCTCACGTGAGTTTTGTCCCAGTGCTCAGATTCCCTCCCATTTTCAAAGAAAAAAGCCACATGGTTCCAGACATTCTTGCAGAAATGGATCAATTTCATTTGGAGTTTGTGTAGGTAGAATACATAGTTATACTAAAGAAATTGTGCACATCCCCATTATATTTGAAAGCTATATTTATTCAAGTAACACCATTCTATAAAATATTAAGTCCAAGTTTCACACCAATAGAGAAAATTCCAAAAGAGCCTCTTTCAGTATTTGCAACAGAAGAAAAAAATACTTTTGTTCTATGAATATAATTGAAGATTTTTTTTTTTATTGAGGGAGCCTGTGCAGCCTGTTTTATTGTACTGTAAGTATCTAAGTAATCCAAGGATCTCATCCAACCATTTCTTAAAGGAAGCCAGGATACCAGCTTCAGCAACATGGGGTGGATGGCACCCACTGCCTATTGTGTAAAACAGTGTCTTATGATCTGTGGCGCACTTTCCCATAGTTTTCACTTGGTCCCAATAGTTCGTGTTTCAGTGTGAATTGTGCATTTTTTTGCACCAAAAATACTGCTGCATTTGTAATCTCAGAGCATTTTTTTCCTCAAAAAAGGTTGTTCATGTCATTGGGAAAAGATTAAAACTGGTAGAAATGCATTGTCCAAAAACAATAAACGGAAAGAAAACCTTAATCTACACACATTTGCACAGCACGTCTGGAAATAGTGATCTCGTACTTGTGAAAGCCGAGTGTGAAACGCTTGCTCTCTCTTGTGGCCTAAGGCTTTGTAAGTTAAATGGAAGTGCTAGGCTTGTCTAAATGTGAAAGGATGAATGGCTGAGGGCCAGGCAGAAACAGAAAGCTGTAAACTCAACACTAATGGCAATGGCGCATGTATTAAGCTTTAAACACCTGCATATTCACTTTCGTGTGAAGTTCCTTTGTCTCTCTGTGTGCAATATCTGGTACATTTCTTTATGTGCAATATTGAAATGTGTTCAGTTTCTCTGAGAGCACTAAATCCTGCTCTTGGATTGTTTGAAGAGAACTATAGATTTTAGTCCTTTCACTCAAATTCATTTAATTTGCTGACTGTTGCTAGGGTGATTACACAGGCAGTTGAGCATGGTGCACATTGTTCATTATTTAGATTCTTTAAATAGAATTACCAATTTAAAAAGACAAGGAATTGATGTCGTTTGATATGCTCAGTTGTTACAAATGTATTTGAAACGATTCCAGTAAAATGCGAGTTTCTGTGCTGCATTGTTATGCAAATTAGTATTCTGTGGTAATAAACTTCCTGTGTTTATTTTAATGTTTAAACTGTGAGCCGTACATCTTTCCGTGTTTAGTTTCTACTTGCGCAAAACAATATTCCACCAGAAACATTTAAGTTGTTTTTGGCACTATGTTCTGTCTAGACTTTATAAATTAGGGCCCGATATAAAAGTAATCAGACAGACAAAATTGATACATGAGTGAAGAGATTAGATTTTTTTTAAACCTTTGATTTTCAACCTTCAATATTCACTCTTAATTCTTAATTTATGGTTTTCTCTGTGCTGCCAGTTGATCCCAACAGGTGATAGTGTCTCTGTAATTCACGATGTAAAACCTCAGACACCTCAGCACTATAAGCACATACAAGAAATGCCTTCCACAGCTGAATAAACCTTTTCACCCAACAAGATTGCCCAAATTAATGCTGTAGTCCCCCTGGGCCTTCAACTCCACAAAGCTCCACACCTGCTTTTCAAAGGGACAGTAGTGTGGGGAAGGACCATTTTAGCTTCTGAGGACACATGGTCATTTTATCTTAATACAACTGACTGTGGATTTCAGGCCAAAGAGAGAAGAGCTATAAATTGCTCTTTAGGTGCTCTCATAGTCGCACAGTGTAAGTGTTGTATAAATACTGTACTGTATGTCTCTAGAGCTCCAAGTGTGTTTTGTCCACTCATACCTTAGAATTATTTTTAGCCATTTTCCTCAGAAGGGGCAAGGACGTTGGGTCCCATACTATTTCTTGTTAAATGCAGGGGAAAGTTACTATTAATAATAACTTATGTTCCAAAACACTTTACTAAGGGACCAGTTTTTAAGTTGCAAGAAATTGCTTTTAAGGGGTAATGTATTACATTTAATACTATCTGTACACACAAGCGATCATTTTAAAGTAATTTCCCCCTGCTTCCTGTTCACATTAAAAAGTAATCTCCTACACAAGCAATGTTTAATGTGCTTTTAAAAGTAACTTTCCAAAATGCTGTACATTGCAGAGATATCTCAGAGAATTTAATTATGATCTGTCCACTTTCTCCATGTTATTTTTTTAACTTGTTTTAACAGCTGTTGCTTAAGATCTATTTAGGTAAATGTACAGCAATAACATTTGAAAGCAGAACTGGGGAAATGCAGCTGGCCATCTCCCTTTAAACCCAAAGAGTTTGAGAGTTTAAAGACCGAGATGGCCAAACAAGTTGAATTTAACATTTGGCAGAGCCCATATTGCTGGCTAAGACAATTGAAACTTTCCAGTAGTAAAATAGAAAATTTTCCACATTAGTATTGAAACAATTTTCTGGCCAAAAACTGATGAAGACTTAACAAAGAGACGAAGAGAGACACTGTGATGCTAATGTTTTACTTTTATTTCTGATCGCACCTTATCCCCAGGTTACATGAGACTTGGCATACGGTACATAAATTCATCTTTTTGTAGAATCCCGTAATACAATGTTCAAGTTAGGAAAAGTATACATTGGATGCATAAAGAGTATAAGTGGTGCGATAATTTCCTTCTGCGGATGAATATTATGGAGTAAGTGCCAGGCTTTACCATGACACCGTTTTACTCTGTCTCACTTTGTACTCGCTTTGCAACATCCTCAGTGTGTTACATTAGAGTCCTGGACGGATTTCCCATTGGACTTTACCAATCATGGCCTCCTATTAATCCCTAATCTATGAACTGGCTTCATCACTCCACTGATAGCTGATGTGTGGTGAGCATTCTAGCGCACTATGGCTGCCGTCACATCATCCAGGTGGGGCTGCACATTGGTGGTGGTGGAGGGGAGTCCCCATTACCTGTAAAGTGCATTAACTGGAGTGTCCAGAAAAGCACTATACTATAAAAGTGTAAGGAAGTTGTTTGGTGCAGAATCTTTAGGTAAGCCGGAGTATGGGTGTACTTAAAACACCTTTAGATTTCTGTAGATAATCCAGTTTTCACTTTTAGACTCTGTATCAGGATTTACAGTCAGGAACTATTTAACACACCTGGGCCAATCTTTGCACTTTAGACAGAACAGCATAATTTTATTTATTTTTTCTTTTAGACTGCTGTTCATGTAAGTTGTACTGTAAGTGGTTCTAGTGCTTATCATTCACTGAAGGTTCACTCTCTTTCACAGTGCAACACATAAATTCTTACCCATGGAAGGTTTCTCTCTTTTTAGCATTGTGAGGCTTTCACACTTACTCTTTGAGAGGTCTTGTTCCTAACATACATATTCTCCACACTGCAGCGTGACTCATCTCTTCAAAGTAATCTAAAATGATGGCCTTCGAATCCATTCTTGGAACAGTTTTCCATTTATCACATTCTGTATTATGTTAAATGCACCCATCCAATTATCAAAGGTTTTCCTGTAAAATGTGCTACTTGCTCTTTATGTATCCAGCTTAAGCTTTTCCTAAATTGAAAATTTTATTATGGGGTCTTTGAGAGAGTTTTACCTAAAGATAAATTTACTTACTGTGTGTCTTGCATTATATTCTGAATTTGTTTATTACAGCCAGGCATAGCATACAACTACCCCTACCTCCTTCATTAAATACATCTGTCATGTCACACTGTGACCTGTTCCTGTGGATAATGGTTTAGTTCAAGTGTTGCAATTCATGATTCATAAATCCTGTTGTATATAAAGATACTAAAATATGTATTAATGTCAAATTTATATGAGAACAACAAGGCAAATATTAATACAGTACATTGTTAGTTAACCATTGACAGAGGTTAGTTGTCAATTGAGTATTATATTTAGGTAATATAGGTTATAAATAATAAATAGAATTTGATTCCTCTAAATCAAAGCGATAACCAGTTTTGTTTTCTAATATTATATACCATGTTTGACCCACGCTTAACTGGATTAAGTGAAGCTTTTTCTGACATGTCCATATACTGTATGTATGTATCCTGAGCTACAAAGTTGGCTTCCTCAAGGATGTTATTTAATGACATCAACAAGATCTGATGTCATTTTTGTCATTGTACCCGTTTACCGTACAGGTGGACCTTCAAAGAACATTTGAATCTCTGTCCCCAGTTTGGTAGGTATGTCCTACATCATGTGATCATCATCGTTTGATAAAGGATGTGCTACAGCGGAAGCTACACCTAGCAGCCATCAAATTATGTGCAATGATTCTGGAACGGAAACTTTGGAACCTTAAATCCCCCTAACTTGCGTTTCAGGATAAGGGCACAATGATGTTCTAAAAGCGTGTGGAATATTATATGTACCTCGTTGAGTAACGATTTCACAATATGCTTGCTGATCTTGTGGTGAAGTTCTTGTTGTACCTCACAGATCAGTCAATCACAAGAGGCGAAGATTGTTTGAAAGACAGATTTTCATAGTCTTTCGATGAAGTGGCAAACTGTGTACCGCATTTAGGCATGCATCAAGTTCTTCACAGCTACTGGAAGGTTTACACTCCATTTTGTAATGCTACACATCACAGGGTACTTAATGCATCACTAAACCCCTACTGTAGTCTTGGCAAGCCTGAGCTTCATGAAACTGCTTGCTGAAAATTAAAAATATTTATTCATATAAGACTGCAGAAAGAAAATGAAGCACCTAAAATTGTTTTTCAGAAATCAGCTATCGGTCATGCTGCCGCTAAAAGACAACCTATGTAATTTTTCTATTCCTTTCAGGGATGGGTCACCTATTAGATAACATTGCATTTAAAAAGGGGATATTTTTTCCATTTATTTTTTGTATGTTGTCACTCTGAAACTTCAAGTATAATCTTTCTTTCTTTAATAGAAGGCTTTCAGGGATGAGCACCCTGTATGATTGAAAAGACGAACATCTTTTCCAAATTGCATGTTACCTATAATACTTTTCAAATTATTTGAAAGTTGTTTTTAAAGTGCTGTTTTTTGCTCTTTTGGACTTTTGTTTAGCATCGTGCATGAAAGTGGAATTTTTTACAGAACAAGCAGTTGGTTTTGTTTTGCCCGTCAACCTACGGGAGAGTGGGTATTTGATTAATGATATGTTCTGTGGTAATTATTAGTTCACACACAGGAAAGCATCAATTTATATTCAGTCCTGAACTTCAAATTAAAATAATAGCTTACTACTGAAATGTCATTTGAGTAACTGTTTGAGCCAGGCACAAGGGATCAAGCTGTATTCTGACTTGACAATTCAGCTAATGACCCACTATATTGCCTTGTATTCTGTATTCTTTAGTTGCCATGGATACACTTATAAGTTTTGTATCCGTTAAGCTCCAATGTTTGGGTTATAATTAAATGGGAATCCGTGAAAAAAATATTTTATCTTTGTCTACTGAATCACATAGCAAAGTCAAAGGTCCCTAGCACAGGGGATCTGTTTAGGGATCTGCATTCTTTGTGGTCCACTGACTGCTTTAAAAAAAAAAAAGAATATCCAAGACCTTTTTCCAAAGTTGGCTGAAATGGAAATAACCATGGTGTCCACTGTGAGTATGGACCAGATAAAAGGTTTGACCCATCTGCCAAGCATAAATTTCAAATCCTACTTTTGCCAGCTGGAGAGCACGGTGGTGCAGTTCAATTCCGGACCTGGGGCGTTATTTGTAAGGAGTGTGTGTGTGTTCTGCCGTGTTCATGTGGTTTTCCTTCAGGTGCTCCAGTTTCCTCCCACTCTTCAAAGACATACCAGTATGTTAAGTGGCCCGGGTGTGAGAATGTGTATGTATCTGCCCAGCAGTAGGCTGGCACCCCTTCTACAGGGTATCCTGCCTTGTACCCGTTTCCTGCTGGGATAGGCTCTGGCTCCCACAACCCCCAATTGGATAAACTGGTAAGAAATTGTACGGGCGGATGTTTATCAGCTTTTTCTCCTAAACTAGCCTTCCCCTCTCCCTTGAACACCAAGAAACTCTGGCACTGAGCAGCAGGTTTGCCATTTGTAACTTGTGGGTGGGATGCAGTCCTCACATGCTCAATAGCACCTGCATTCCATTCCACCTGAAAGTGTTTGATAAAATGTATCTTTTTCTACAGCAATCGAGATGGATTTTAAAATTACGGATGCATTATTATGGTTAGTAGGACTTTGGCAATTGTAGATCCACTGTTCTTTTCTAAGTAGCCTTTATTTTAAAAAATGTATTTTATGCTAGATTTAAATATATTTCGCTTTGTATGGAAATTGGTATTGTTAGTTTTTAGCATTGTTTTTAAACATATGGGTTTGCCTCTTGTCCTTAGGCACCGATGTGCTTCAGAGTTGTACAGTGCCACAGGGTTTTATAAGGAGAAGGCATGCCTCTCTAACTTAAGGCCTTATCGCTCCCTTTTGTACGAAACCAGACCTGAGTGTAGGAAATAAATAAAATATTGAGAGAACCCCGGTTTCACGTGGGACCTCACTTTTGTAAGAAATGTTAATGTTTTATCTCCGATTACATATGCAGTACTGCAAGAAGAAAAAAGATAGGTTGTCAGGTCTTCAGCTGCCATTTCAACCAGCTGTTGAGTTCAATTTAAATTTCAGAACAATCTTTTACCCAGCTGTGGTTTTCAATAGTTTTGTGTAGATTAAAAAATATATATTTCTGTGAACATTCTTCAAACATGTTGTGAATTCCAGAAGAGGGAATAAGATTTTTTTAGGAATATTTACAAAACTTTACAAAACCCCACATACAGTATAAAGCTAAGAGAGAGATTTTTGTTCTATTTGCCAGATCTCTAGGCGAAGTTGAGTAGATGTGTCAACATAGCTTCAAACCACTCTGCTCTTACTTTTCTCTGGCAATAACTATGGAGAACACAAAGGTGCTCCTAAGGATTGATCATGTACTGTAGTTACACCTACTCAAGTGAGTTACAGTATGTTGTTAGGCAGCAAAACCTGTGAAATAGTTCTGAGAATCTGTAGGCATGAACCCAGCACAACCAGATACACAAAACTGTGCTCAGCACTCTCGTCAGAAATTATTGATTCCACTAAAGATAGAGCCTGCAGATGAAAAGAGGGCTCCTAATTGGATATTTCTCACTAGTTATCTGTTCGCTGATGTTGCTTTCAAAGCAGCCATTAAACCCAGGTCTTGCTTTCCTTGAGTAAAGTTTAGAAAAGAAGTGTCCTTATGCTGTTAGTGGTTATAAATGAAGAATACTGAGGTAGATAACTTTCCAGTAAGCTCCATGCACTGTCCATTAAGTTTCCATTTAAACTGAAACCAATTTAAGTCCCATAGAAAAAAGATCAGCTATATATGTGTAATGAAAGTTCTTGTATATTTGAGTAAAATCAATTTGTGAGCTGCTTTTTGCAGAATTATGATTTATTGATATTGTCTGTGGCCACCTTTTTGAAACCAGACTGCCTGTTCTATATGTGCAATAATTGACTGCTAGAAGTAAGAAGAACCGTTCTTAAGACTGGCTGCAAGCATTGCATTTAAACAGTTAAAAGTGTGATGAAAGTTTCCATTCTCCAATAATTCATTGAATACACGTCAGTCGAAAGAGCTATTAAATTAAATAGCTTATTAAATTATTTGTATAATTGGACAGATTTGTAAAGGCTTCTGTTAATTAACGGATGCCTACGAACACAAGACAGTGGGCCCCTATAAGACTTGGCTGATGTTCTGTGTTAATGAGTTTTTCAGTTACATTCCATTTTATAGGCTTGGTTTTCAAATCGGGGAAAAGCTTAGGATGTGAGCACTACCGTGAAATGAGATGAGACAGGATTTTCTAAAAGTAACATCTGCAATTTCCCAATGCCACAATATAGTTAATTAAATAGTGGATTTTTTCCTGACGTTTACTCAGCATATGCAGATAACAGTATTGTTTGTCATTTTTCAGGTTACTTTCAGTGCTAATTAAATTGCCTGTCAGTGACAGTTCACTCATGCCACTTGATTACTTCCTTAAGTCTTTGGGACCACCAGATATAATGACAGTTCGAGTAATGTAGGTTACTTTCAGAATCAAAGCCACAGTTGTATGTATTTGGTCTCATTTTCTTTTTGTAGCCTCCTTTTACGGACTGCTTTTTGTGAATATTTTAAGTTTCTTTGGGGCTGTTAATAATAATACCTTACACTTATATGGGGCTGTTGTGGTTCATGACTACAGCTTGGCTTTGGGACTTGGATTTGGATTTTTCAAGACTCCTTTCATGAAATTTAGAATGTAGACTATTAGTCAGATCATTAACTTCCACTGGGATACTGGGTACTGATGGGGGTGAGACATGAACACTGATCCATTGCTCCCCTATAGCCCTGTATAGATAGGGGGTCAGTGCAAGCCCTCGTTGTTCCTGTGGGATGGAGCAAACTATGTAGAGGACTAGAGGACTGCCCAAGCCGCAGACCCGATGGAGGACTACACACCCTCAGCGCAGCTGGACCAGAAGCTGCCATCAGGATCTTTGCATTCGCAAAATAAATGACTTCAACTGCTTTGCTGTTAATTCTTCATTCGATACCTCCTAGTTCCAGAATGACTGTGTGGAAACTTGCGTATTCTCCCTGGGTTCACGCGAAGCTTTTTTTTTCCCCCATAGAGCTCACCGGTTTTCCTCCCATCTCTAAACGATCACGGCATGATATGCCACATCCCGGTCAAGAGTGGCATATAACAAAAGAATCATTTGTAAAACTGATTTTGTTTCTTGCTTTGAAGTCTGTGTTATTTCACTTTAAAGCGATGTGTAAGCCTTTTCACATGTTTCTTGATAGAGGGAGGTTTGATTGAGCCTATCCAACAGTTTGCGGTATTTTTTTCCAGAAATACAAGCAACGGGATTTAGCCCTTTATTGCACTGAATGCCATGTCTTTCGGCGGATTCACGGTATACTCTATATGTTCCACTAAACTGACCAGCCACGTAGGTTCCCCTCACAAAGAGGTCGGAATTATTAATACACCTTTTTTGTGTGTGCTTTTTTGTTTCAGTATCCCATATTTTGTTGTTGGTTTTTACCCCTTTTTTTTGAAAATCCCTGTTTGTTTTATTTTCTAGCTTCAGAAAAATCTCGCTACACAAAAAACCTGGTTCCTCTAAGCCAGACGCCTGGGGGAGCAGCAGTCTCTGGGGCTGTGGCAGATGGGCGAGGTATACAGGAGTGTGCCTAGTTATGCCAAGTGCCTCCACATGCTTTATGTGCTGCTTTTAATTCAGCATGCTTGTGCTAGATGTAAAAGCCTCTGCTGCTGGCAAGAAAGATGAGTGATATTGCTTTTTTACATACTGGTTGTCAGCATGTTTTATTTTTTTGTCAACTTTGAGAGGGATGTCAGTTCTTTCAGGGTTTTTTTCCTGCCAACATTATTTAGTGCATAGGGAACTGACTCTGCATTTGTAACTTATTTTAAATTTTCAGTGCAGAGCTGTCTCTTACTGTCTTTTTTTTCTGCACTTTGCCTTAGTCTTTTGCCACTGGTCCTCACATTGGACATTGTCGCAAAGAGCAGCAAGTTAACAAAAATGTTTTGCAACGAAAAGGCTCCTCATGAAAGTAAAAAATAGATTTTTTTTCCACCTTTGAAACCTATCCAGGGCTTCGGGGAGTTTGTTGGAAGCTTCACAGAGTACTTAAGGACGCATTTCTTGGAGTCTTTGAAGGATAAGACAAATTACTTTAAACACTGAGGCCATTTTTTCTATTATTATTTATAAAACTAGGAGCTTCTGGACTTTGTCATTACTAAATATAGTGATAGTATGTAAAAACAGACTGTTCTTCAGTAATAAGGCTCTGTTAGGTCTTTGTCTTCAGAGTAGAAGACAGTGGCTTATTATTTTTAGAGTTGGCTGCATTGGGTGGAAATCAAGAGCTGATTTGTAAAAAGGGAATAGGGGAAAACATCCAATAACTTGGAGATGTCCAAATTTATTTTTTTATTGCCATGGTAAACCTTTGTTCCTATGACTTGGGTATTTATGGTGATGCACCTTCCTCTCAACAGAGGAACTATTAGGGAGGACAACAGTGTTAGGATACAAAGTTCAAAGTGCACAATTTAAATCCAGGACAATGAAGATGTACAGAAGAATGTATTGGTAGGACCTCATTTGGAATATTCTGTACAGTTTTGGCCAGCAAGATCCAAGAAAGATAATTGCTGGTCTGGAATCGGTACAGATAACAACATGTACAGTAGATGTTATGATTCCAGGGAATGTCCTCCATTTGCAGGCTAAAAGAACTGAATGTTTTTAATCTTGAACTGAGAAGACAATGAGGGAATTTGGATTTAAAGTATTTAAAAACCTGAAAGGCATTGACAAAGTCAACCACAAAAAGTTCTTCAGCATCAACAGAGGACAAAGATGGATATTAGGGAGAAAAGCATTTAACACTGAGAAAAGGGGGTGCTTTGTCATTCCAAGGGCTGTCTGGAATAAGCGACATACCTACAGTAGTGGAAGAAAATGAAAATTCCTGGGTAAATGATGAACACCATGTATATTGAAAGTGTGGACTTCCACACGTGTTTGGCTCATGCGTAAATTAAGCAAACAACATCCCAGCGTGCTTGGAGGCCTGTTTGCCTGTAATTTTGGCAAGTGTGGCTGCAGGAGGAGATCTCAGTGACTTTCAAGGAGGGAGGATTGTTGGGGTCCATATGACAGGAGCTTCAGTGAACACAAACGTTCAACTTGCTGATGTTTCGATGTGATGTCGACATGGAAATCCAAAATTATCAGCAGAGAGAAACATTGGGTGGAAGCACACACTCCAGGATTGTGGTATCTGCGCACGAATTCACAGTGCAAGGCAAATCACACAGTCAAGTGCATGAGTCAAGCTCGAAACAGAATAGTAGCATGTTTCTGCGCACTGTGAGAGACTAACCATACAATCTTAAAGTGAATTGTTATTTTCATGATTGGCAGATTGATGTGGCAACTCTAAAATTCTTGACAGGTTTATGTTGTGTGTGACACATGATTTATTTTTGTTCTTGTAAAGAAATGTGAAGGACTATGCTTTTGACAATGAGGCAAATTGAAGAGTCATCCATTTCATTATTTCTTTCATAGTGAGGGGAGCTTTGCTAATTTTGTGAGAACCTCCTGTGAAAAGTCAATGGCTTTTTTGATAAAGCAGACAAATAGAAAGGGGATATAAGGGATGCAGTAAATCGTCTTGCAAAAATAGTAGATCAAGGGTTCAAGTGAACAGTGTCCATACAGCCCTATTCCTAATAATTAAATTGCTGCAGCCCTGGGTTTTTTTTACGTTGCTAAGATACAGTTCTTCAGTGGCCTCAGAGGTGTATCTGCAGGGCTGCGCTATGTTTACTGCTATTTCGATAGATCTGGCTGAAAGGGAGAAATGCACAAGTTATTTTTAATTGTGACGGTTTTGCTCAACAGTGGTTTAAGTAATTAATATAAGTTGTTGACTTGTCTTTTTGTACTTAGTGTGTATCCTGTCTTTCCTACAATACTGTCCTGTGCCAGACATTTAATCCATACAATCCTTTGTATGTTTAATACAGTAATACTCACCTGCGATACATTGGAAAGATAGAAAAAAGTGGGGTGGGGGCATGTCTTTATCATCCAGTTTACTAAATACTATCACTCATTTACGATATATATGATTACAGTCTGAAATATAGGTGCTTCATCTTTTAGACCCACTTGAAAAAATAAATTTTCAAGCCATATAAGACCAATATACACAATAGGTGACCTGTGCACTATATATGCATGCATATACTATTTAATTTTGCCAGGACAATGTATGATTTTTTTCTGGTGATTTACAGGATATAAATCCATCCATCCCTTGAGGATTAAGTTTTAGTTTATTAGGCACTGAGCATCGTACGTGGATAGTGTTAAGGTATTTCTTCCCAGTTAATTATGAAATTAAAAACATAAATTTCCTTTCTAATGTGAATTAATATTGTATATTACAGTTTTATAGCAACCTTGTTTAGGGACAGTGATTTATGTTGCATTGATTTTGTCTTTCCCTGACCAGACAGTGTAATATTTAATGATTATGTTAATAGTATTTGGTGTCTGGGATTTGTCTAATACATCTGTATCTCTGTCTTGGATTACTTCCCATTCTCTTCAAGAATGCTGTATTGCATCCGTGAAACTGGCAAAAAGCACACTCTCATCTTTACGGCATACAGTGGGGAAAAATAAAATACACTGCATTCTTACAAAGTGCATTTGAAATATGTGGACCGTGTAGGCTTGTGCGCTGTGATGCAATTTAAAGACTTGTCACGGTACACGCTGGCTATAATTGACCGTCCCTGGAACCTTAAGAGTGTGAAATTTCCTCGGCAACATGATTACTTGTGTGAAATAATTCTGAAACAAAGCAAATCATAGAATTACCTGTTCTACTAATTGATTTTCAGTAAATAATACTGTTGCACTCCACCATTCCATAAGAACTTAATTGTCATCAAATCATGAATACATTTATCAATTAAACATCCCTAGAAAATAGTATTTGTATTTAATTTCCTGAACTATGTAAATACTACAGCTACAGTACCTCTACTGATGAATATATTAGAAAATTTGTGTAATTTATCACCATTGAAAAATAGATCTGATGTGAAGCTGTATTTTTATTGGAATCAAAGTCTATGGTTTTTTAAATGTTTTCAAAGTGGGATATCTTATAGTTGCCTCTGCATATTACAACATAAGGCCAGTGATTCGTTGACGTAGACTTTTCAGAAGTACCCCACAGAAGATAAGTACTGTACTGTACATATCAGAATATAAAAGGCTATATAAGCCTACAATTGATATAGCACAGTAGTGGAGCTGGAACTCTGAGCTACTGTCATTTGATGCCATCTTCTCCTAATCGGTGTTCTGCACCATACGGAGGTAAATTGCTCATCTGCCATCTTTCCTGCAGAGTGAAGAATGAACCTTAGATTGTGTTCCAATCCTTAAATTTTGAATTGATTTTAACTTTGAAAAGACACTTGGAAGATTATATATAATTCTATTTGTTTTATTTCAGAGAAACTGGAAATGGCCCCTCCAACAACTGCTCAGCTAAGATATGGTAAGATGTCTTTTAAATGTTAGAAATAGTCAGATTTTTTCAAAGGACAGGTAGGTGCGTCATAGAGGTCAGCACGCATACTGCTTACCTTGAGGGTTCTGAATTTATTTTCCTCTTGGGGGTCCCTATCTATTCTTCCCTGCTTCCACATGGGTTTTTTTTAGCGGGCACTCCAGTTTCCAGCTACCTCCCAGACACATGCAGGTAAGGCTTGACCACAGTTGGGTAATCTAAACTGACCATTTCAGTAAAGCCAGCAGGGCCGATTTGTCCAGTAGGCACAGCGGGCACTGTTTCAGGGGCCTGTGAAATAGTTTTTGACCATGTGTTTTTTTTTTATTTGTACAGTATAACCTTTTAAACAATCTCTTTTTAAATGTATATTAAAGGAAAATGCAAAAAGAGATCATTTTGATCAACTGTCTACCCATAGAAACCAATTCTCCCATAAAAATATATCCATGTAAGAAGTGACTAGGGCCTGCAATGACCTTAAAATCCAGTCCTGGCCGCCAGGATTGGCTTTGGGACTATAGAATAATTGAGTAAGTTAGAGCTTGACAATGGGCTGATGTTCTTTTTTCATTTGTGGTCTTACTGATGATCAAAAGTTTAATTTAGTTGGTAGGGAAGGGCAGAATTTTTAAATTACCAGATAAAATGTGCTCTATGTTTGAACCCACTTATAATAGCATGAGAGTGATCAACTGATCTTAGAACAAAAGCAGACAAAGTGGATAAAATACATAAAATGTGCTTAACACATGTGGACTGATGTATGCAGCTACAATTGTTAACACTAGCATGAAGCAAAGTTGTGATTTGTTTTCCTGTAATTAGCTTTACCGACCTTATTTTATATGTATGCAGTAGTTTGCAGCATACTGACATCTGCTGGGGGTAATGCTGTGCCTCCATATGAACTAGTTTGACTGAACCTCTGTAATAGTTTTTCTGCATTTCCTATTACATACAAAGTATGTTTAGTCTTAGCCTGTGAACATGTATAGCAGTTTGAGTGAGTGTTGCACAGTTCTCAGTTTTGAAGGTGGCTGGTGGTGATAAAAGACAAAAATATGTTAGGTGGGGCAGGAGTATTGGGACTGAAAATCTGAGGTCACCATGCTTGGTGAACACATGGGATGGTGCTCTTCAAAAATTTCTTTTTTTCTTCCTCCACACTTTAAATTCTCTCATTTTGGTAAAGGTTTAACATGGTCTCATCTGTCTATGAACCTTTATTCCAAAACTTCCCTGACTCATCTATGTAGAAAAAGTGTCTTTGACACTGTACTTATTCTTTATCAGTTAGCATGATATAGCATCACTCAATAGATTATGCCCAGTGCAACCAATGAATTATTAGGAGAAGAAAAACCGAGTCAGTCTCCAAACCTCAGTACAAAGGAGTGTGAGTTTTACATGTTAATGGGGAATAAAGGAAGTCAGTATACCTTAAAAATAAGCAAGAGGTTGAAGTGGTCGGAGCAAACGATGAACAAATCATGTCAAATGACTACAAAGAATCTGGTTAGCTTAGAGGGTCGCAGAGTTCATGCAGTTATTGCTTCAAAGGGCTATGCAGCCAAATACTATGATGTGGTCCAATACAGTCACTTGATATCACTTGGCTGAACAAAAAAAGTGTGTTGATGATCTAGTGTGATCCAAGTTATTTAAGGAATTGCTCAAAAATAGAGGATTGGTTAGCTTACTATTCACTTTCATTTCATAATCAAAAATGCAATTTCCATGATTGTAAAGTAAAACTAACAATTTAGATTTCACTGTCCCAATACTTTTGGGAACACTTCAATTCTTGTAATGTCTGTTTGATGTTTAAGCTAAAGTGATTAACTGCTCAGGGCTTTTAATTATACTTTTAGACTGGAGGAATTCTAACCTCAAATCCTTTCCTCTGCTCTTCAGTTTTATCTGTGTAGCAGTGATTGTTGCAAGCATCATAACACACTGTAACAATGAAAGCTTAGCAAATGCTTGTATCGCATTTCAGCTCAAATACCAGTATGAGGTGAGTTATGTGCATATTGTTCACTTACATTGTATAATTATTTTTGAAAGGCATGGTCTCAGTGCCCCATTTATTATCTTTAAAGAAAGTCTTTTCCTGTCCATCTTTATTAAGTACTACTCAGAGGTGTTTCTGTTGGCGTTTTTGTTAGATTTTCAATACAGCACATATAAATAAAGTATCTTAATATTATCAAGACCCTTTGTATTGCTAAGACATAGACCAAATACAAATATATAGGCAGGGCAGAAAAATGAGCTATGTCACTTGCACAACCAATTGTAAGTAAAAAGAACCACTAAAGTAGATTTCTGAAACCCTAGGAGCCTGATTTGAATACTGCCTTTAGTAAATGCCAAGGGACAACTTCACTATACAGTTTAAACAGATTGCTGTTTGTTTGGTGCCACCTGAGAAATCATTTATGCATGCATTAAAATTTTATACTGTTGACAGACCCAAAAAAGTCTTAAAAGGCATTTTCCCAGGGTAATGCACTTTTATCTATTCTTTTAAAATTCTTATTACACTGACTACTTATTAAGACATCCCAGTGTTATTTCAGTGGGTAGAAAATCATTGCTTGTCATGCAATACCTTATTATATTGCTGTTTCAGTTGTTTAGTGTGCTGAATTACACATCTTCTAAAAGTTTCAGAAACAAAAATAATTGGGAATACAGTATTTTGCAGGGATGGCCAACTTAATGAGGAAAAATGCAGCTTGATTTTGTACTTCTCTTACAATGTTATTTTTGTACTGAGAGAGATGATGAGATGCTGGATAGTGTTAAATTTTGTTTCACTATATCGGGAAACGTCAATTAGTTGACAAGGACAGAATACCTAGTGGACTGTGATTTGCATATCAGAATCTTGTGAAGATTATAGCTGGTAGACAAGCCTATGAAATGTTGATTTAGTGCTCAAGCTGCAGCTTGCGTTTCATATACAATTTTCTTTATTTCTCGATATCATTGTACCCATTTAACTTTCAATTTTTTGTTTCCAGTGCTTCTTCACAATGCGATCCCATTTATTGGGTTTGGTTTCTTGGACAACGCCATCATGATAGCAGCAGTAAGTGGGTTAATCCTTTTTTGTCTTTTTGAACTTGCATACTGTATGTATTTTAAACGATGCCTTAAACAACTTCAAGCATTTAGCTGTTCAGAACATAGTGGTCGCACACAAAACAGAGGATCGGATCAGAAAGTCAAACTCTTTCCTCTTCCAAGGGATATTGAACTTTGGGCACTGATGTTGGTCCCATCGACAAGTTTTAAGTTCAGCGTGACGTACAATTGAAATAAGTACAGGTTGTGCAGCAGACGTTTTACCACAGAAATGTTCAAACGCCATCTGCATGCTGAGTTAACAAGTATGCAGTATTTGTCGGCACAATTGCTTGAAGTCGAAATGTGAAATTCAGTTCAGTTGCACTCTTTTAAAACAGCCTTTCAGGTCACGGCACGGGCTATGGCACAGCAGGTCTGCCAAAAATAGAAGTCCTGCTAAGATTTTTCTTTTAGGTGTGATTTACCATAAAGTAACTGCCAGTGTAAATGATAACAGCACTTTAGGAAAACTTGAAAATGAATACAAGTGTATTTAAGTTGGTTGGCATGTTGTTGTTTTTTTTTTCTAAAAAGCGTGTTGCCTTGTATGTGTCAGTTTCATGAAAATATTTACTATTAATATCATAGCAGAATTTGCTTGGTCTAAAGCATGTATACGATGTAATAGGAACAAGTAATAGGTTTATTCCATGCTGAAAAGAGGAGAAAGAAAACACAAAGTTTCAGTTGTGAAGCCTTCACACGAAGAAGGCTCCACGGCCTAAACTTTGTGTTTTCTTTCTTCTCTTTTCAGCATGGAATAAACCTATTACTTGTTCCTTTGCAGCCTATGTACTGTATGCTGACGCAGCTACCCACCTGAACCACTACAATATAATAGGGCAGCTTTGGGTGTCATCAGAAGTTTTGTTGTCGTTTTGAATCGCAGACAATAACAATATTGCACTATGCATACATTGAAATTGTCTCTTTTTTAATCAAAATTGGAGCCTGTACAGATTACTCTGTGTACTTGGTAGTTTCATTGCGATTTGAAATGCACTCATCATTGCAATTTCATTATAACCCTGAAATGTAAAAATAGCATTGCAGTTCCCCTTTAAGTTTAAGTTTCCTGCTTCTCCACCACAGAGAGAGCTTCTTTGTAATTTGTTTAGTGGTTACGTACCTGTGCTCAAGACGTTTACCTTACCTTCTGCCAGATATGCTGTTAGTTTGTGTTTTTTTTGTGGTAAGTCATTTCAATTCCAGTGGAGGCTAGTTTGATCATATGTAGAGATCCTTTATATTGATCTCATACCAAAATGGTAATAATCCTTAAACCATATGAATATTGGGGTGCCCTTATATTTTAATTTCTCATTCATTTTTTATTGAGGATTGAAAAGACTTTTAACAGAATTACTAAGAAATTTACTGCGACAGTTTAAAATTGTTTTATTAAAAAAAAAGTAGGCCTACACCAATTGTACTTATTATTCAGTGGACACAGGCTCATTTTGCTGTTAAATAGTTTTTCAGTTTTAATCACTCCTTTCCAAGTAGTAACCACGTTCTTTCAACATTTTGAAAATCCCCCTTTTGAATTATTGAACTTCAAACTTAGTTTATTGCTTTATGGAGATAACTACTTACTAATTATTAGTGATAAAATGATGTCATAAAGCTATTAAATAAGCATAAGTAGAATGAACCGGTTTGAGGGTCAGGAAGCACAACATAATTTTGAAGAGACTATAATGTTTATTTTTTCACAGGGAACACAGATAGAAATGTCTATAGGTGTCATCTTTGGAATTTCAACCATGGCCGGTATGTAAGGTTTTACTTTTAATTTTATTAGTGAATAATATCTCACACTGTCCAGTATGTTTATCTTGTCATTTTCTACTTTATTCTTGAACAGCACAGAAATGTACCTACAGTATATTAGCAGGTTATTATAGTATAGCACACCTCCTGTGCTGAGGCATATAACCCTGAATGTCTTCAAAGTGACAAGTTATTGCCCACAAACACTGAAAGATTTATTCCTATCGGGTTCTATTGTCTAACTTAAGTTTGTTATAATGTTCTATTTCAAGGAGTAAATGTTATGCATTTATTTATCAATGAATGCAAAAGAGAACGCATGCACGTTCAAAAAGTAATATAGAAGGAAAATATAGGAAGAGTACTGTATGGTATCAATAAGAGTCTGTACTAAAAGTACAAATTGAAGGGTTGACCTTTGTTATTATACACAGAGGTAATCTGCTAGCCACAAGTATTTGCTTCAATATATAGATTTCTTCCTGCTACAATAATGTGTGACTTAATTGCAGTGAGGAACTGAGTGTCATGAAAGGTGCTAGTGTAGACGAGACTGGGAGTGTTTGCCATACATCCAGTACTGTTTGTGACTAAAGGTCTGTGACGTTGAAAAATGTTGCTAAAAGGACACAATTTTTTTCTCGTCTTACTCTCAGATTTACTATTATCAGCTTGACCACTGGCATTTTAGCCACATCCATAGTGTAGTTTAAGCATTTAATAGACATATTCATCTTAGACATAAGGGCTGGAATCAGCAGAGTCAGGCTGCACCGTGATTATTATTCATTCATGATCACGATGTGTATTCGAATTTGTTCATTCTTCAACTCTTACTTCTCAATATAATAATATGCCTTGATGCTAGTTATGAAATTTACTATGCATTTGGCCTTTAAGCTACATTGTTTTTTCACATAAATGTACATTACTATAATATTTTCTTTTATAGTTAGTCGTGTACATAACTACAGTATAACATTTCCTCTTTCAAAACAAAAGTTGACATTTAGCATTTATTATACTCAATCTAGATTTAATATCGGATGAGGTTAAGAATACAATATATGCTCTTTTCTGTTCATTAGTACTTTAAAATGATTTTAAATACAAATAATAGTCTACTAAAAAGAATATCATTAAGAAAACCTGTCCCTCTCACTCTTCTCTATACACATCCATTTTTGGTTAAAAAATGCTTATCCCTTCATATTGATTGACACTCCATGCATATGGAACTGATTAATGTTAGGGGAAATGCATATTGGAGTTTGTAATTGATAAAAAGCAAAGAAGAATGCTGAAAAAGCAGCATTCATCTGATGAAAGTACAATTAAAAGTAAGAACTGACAGCTTGTCATCATTTTCTTTCTCTTACTTTGAAGAAGGTGCACGTATGGTATCATGGTGAAGTGAATGGAATTTCTACCATTTTCTTCTGGTTTAACACTTCTTTCCCAAAATGTCATGGAACCGTCTCCCGTGTTGGCTGGGTTTTCAATTTCTTAAATAATTAAAATGTTTGGTTATGTTTAAAATTGTGCTAGAACAAATCAGTCACTGGCACCCACTGCTGGGTCTGTGTACAAGATGAATGAAGATGGAATTCCGGGCTGTTCTGCTGGTTCCTCCCTTTACATGAATCTTGGGCTGACGGTTGTCCTTTTAATCTGGCCTTGTTTAATCACGGTTCTTTGTGCCCTTTTGTTACAGCTGCAGCCCTTGGAAACCTAGTTTCCGACCTGGCAGGACTGGGGTAAGAACTCGAAAATTCTCTGTGGCATTGCTGCTTTCCAAAGCATGGTAATGACAGTGCAGTTTCTGCTTCATTGAGCTCTGCCTTCATGACCGTTTTACTTTCTGATTACAAATCAAATCCAAATGTGATTAATGTGAGCACTGTGACTTATTAAATTTTTCCTTCTAATGCGAGTTATGTGGTGGTCCATATTGAAGAACCACGTTAGCAGAAGTTTTAATTTTACTTTTCTAGAAACTCTATTATCAGGAAAATAACACTCAGGAAAAATGTTTTTTATCAGAAAAGCCCAAGATGATTCCCCAAATGCTAATAGATATCTGTTATAAAGGCTACTGAGCACTACCTCTTAAATGTTCATTAATAACCACTTCTCTTACTTATCAGTATTAATATCTTGTTCCTTTTTTCCTGTTTTGTTTTTTGAGGTATAGAACTCTTACGTTCTGGTTTCCTGTATATATGTCAGATGCGTATATCCCCAATAGAAGTTCAAATTCACTTTGGTATCAGTTTGCCAGGTGTTTTTAAAATAATTTTGGATTGTTGCTTGTTAGACCTGCAGTCTTGTTTTATAGTACGGTATGTTTCTGGGAATATTGCACTGTAGTGCTCTGCTATTGTCAAATTATGCTTTCACACTAGCTTTTGTGTAACAGATCTGCTTCTGTGGTGAGTGAATATACTGTAGGTAGTGGGACATTTTCCAAAGGAAGACAAGAAGGAAATTTACACTCATACAATATGCACAGTTTATACTAGATGGGTATTGGGTTTTCCACATAGAGTTCCTTTGGCTCATTTGGATTTTTATCTCTGCATTTTATATGTAGTTGTTTTGTTTTTAATTGTGATAAAGTCATTAGGTAGGAACCCCTGTCAATTTTTGAATGAACAGAAAAAAGAATCTTTGTTTAGAATAAAAAATCCAGTGAACACAAGTCTTTGTCTAAGCTTTTGAGTCATATTAGACATTGTATTCCAAGTCTTTTTTTGCCTTTGCATTTGAAGCCTCTTAAAGGAGCTATGTTTACTAGTGTTTTCATGGGGAGAAAGTGTTTTTTTAAAAAGAATAAGGAAATACCCTTTTCTACCAATTGCAAATAAGGATGTTTCTTGGTAGAGCAAAGATTTACTGTGAGTGACGGCTGTATCATGGTTTCCTAGCTGCCCTCATTGAGATGAGTCAGTTTACTGGGTAACTGATAATTGTGTCATGTTTAATGGACCATCTACAATGTTGTTTACACAACCCTGCTTCACCTGCATCTGTTGATTTTCATCACATACCTACAGGGAGTCAGCTCAGCTGTGAGGTACTCTGGAACAATTATTTCCACTGTAGTTGATTGCATCTGATTGAATCTCACAGTTCCTGTTTGTTATAACTGGCTTAAAATGTTAACATTTTTGACAAACGTTTTCCTCACAAAGTTACTGTGTGCAGTCTTGCAGGCTACGTTGAAGCTTTGGCTAGCAGACTCGGCCTACAGATCCCTGATCTAACTCCGAAACAAGCGGACATGTGGCAGACGAGAGTGAGCGCACACAGTGTGAGTGTCCTGTGACTTATTTTTTTCTCTTTTTGTCCAGAGTTACCGTTGTTGTCTATCTGTTGTTTAATAATACATTTTATTAAAAGTGCACTTTTAAAGGTGCAGTAAAATACACAATTTAATATGTGCAACATAATAAACAGGACAAAATAGAGGCTAAAATCAGACAACACAATATACAGACATAAATAAGTAAATAAAAGAGATCTGAATCAATACATTAGGATAAAATCAGGCAGCACTAAAGGCTTTATTGTACAGATACGTTTGGCTCTTGAGTTAAAAGCTTGGATTGGACTGCCTTCATATCATGGGGTAAGTCATTCCTGACCCAAGGAGCACAGCCTAGACCTACTGTGGGAACACAGAGTTTAGATTAGGAAGTAGACCTGAGGTTAGTGGTTTTAACAACATGACTGGTAGTTTTTACAATGCTCCCATAACCCTTTGCCTAAAGATGTACCTCCTGTTCTCAGCATTAAATGAAGACCTACATAGTTTTCAGTTGTCCTCTGGCAAAGTCCACTTTATTGGCTTTTGAATATTTGGATCAGGTCCACTGAAACCTTTTATCCTTGAATAGTGTCGGGCATTCCTTTAAGCCCCAGAATGTAATTAGTTCCTCTTCTCTCGACTGATTCAGGAGAAGCTAGATGATATAAATGGTGTGTCAGCTTTTACATGATTGATAACAACCTACCATAATAAGCACCACAAGGTTATCTGTGGGAATGCCAGTGGGCTGCTGTCCTACAATCATACTTCCATAAGCATGAAAAAGAATAATGTTAACAGATTCGTTGTTATTTTTGTATTTGTTTTTGCACTGTACTGATGCCTTAATAATGGTTATAATTATGTAGCATGTTTATCGCTAAAGATATAAAAGTATTTTAACATAACATATGTGGACATTTGCAAAAGTATCCACTCCTTTGCAGTGAAGTGCCATTTTGTTGAATTACAGTGTATTTAATTACACTATTCTGTTTATATATATACTATATAAATATTTGTAATCAAAATTTGAATGCTGAAACACGAACAGTTTTATATGTGAAAGATGTTAAGTGTCAGTAAAAACATGTCCACTTTGAACGTGGATCACAACACAGAATTTCGGACGTGTTGGCTTCTGTGCGTACCTGGAGAGGCCCTCTGTGGAAAAGCACATTAGATAGCGCTGCACATCTGTATGAAGTATGTTAGCGTAGAGCTAACATGATATAATTTTCCTCTATATAATTTTAACAAAAGTGCGATAAATGTTCGATATATATGTTAATATGTGTATATATATATATGTGGAGTGCGCGTGCGTGTTGCAGACCTGGCAGCTAACAGATTTATTTAATGTTTCTGCTGTTTGGGAAGTGTTTGTTGTGTTTTTAAAATAAAAAAGTTGTTTAATTTACCAGTTAACTGTCTGGTTTCTTCAACTTTCAATCAGGAGAAAAAAACTGCCTTTAAACTTGGAACAAATAATGATTTGACATTTATCGTGATAAGTATCGATATCGACGGATATGAAACTTTTTTATCGTGATAATGTTTTTGGCCATATCGCCCAGCCCTATGTTAGCGTGCACATTTTCATGGAAGGCAACTTGCAGAACCTCCTTTGTGATGCATGTGATGAATTATACAACCTGCTGTGCACCAAGCAGAGGGAATAAACATTTCTGACAGCTTGCAGTGTAGATAAAGTCAAATTTATTTGAATTTCTGCTTTGTCAGAACTTATATCGCGGTTGCTTTATTTTATTTTATAGTCACTTTCCTTTCTTCTACCCACTGCATTGTCTAAAGGCTGGGATTCTTTTAAAGTGTCTTCTAACAAATATGAGAGAACCTCTCTAGAAACTAATAATAGTATCATATAAAGTTTTTTTTTTCCTTCAACGTTCATGCAGAACATACGCCAACTGGATAAATGTATTTTTAGAATGTTCCTGGTTTGTCATTAGAATTACTTGTCATGTTGTCACTTTGAATAGGGCAGCTGTGAAAGGAAACTCAAATCATGAAAAGCCTTTGCAGATTTTGGCAGTAATTCAGGATTGCTTTCCTGTCGTTAAAATTCATAACCCAGTAATTTTTTCTCAAGCAAGGCTTTGGATTTTCAATCATTGAAAGGCGTGTCTGGTTTGTCCTTGTATTTTCCAGGGAAAAGCCATAGGAGTTTTCATCGGCTGTATCTTAGGAATGTTCCCTCTGCTTTTCCTCTCCGGAGACGACGCCGAACCAAAACTGGAAAAGTAACCCTGTAATCCAGTGACTTGAAAGGCAATAAGATGATTTACCTCAAGTATTGGGAATTGCTGACTTTGTGAAATGAAGAACCAATTAACTACATGCAGTAAACTGGGAACAGATTGTTCTGTTGCACACAGTAACTTCTTTTTTGGAGCAGCCCTAGGCTATCTAGAATACTAACACTATAAGCATGACTGTGTTTGATGCCATTTTCTTAAAAGTCTTACGTTTTCTCAAGTACCGTTTGCGGATTTCAGTTTTAAAAAGTACCTTTGTGTACCTTTGGATTATCAAGCTAATTGCTGCCTGCTGTAACTGCTTATTATTTGTTCCTTCAATGGATTTAGCTCCACTCTTGTTTTTTAGGTTTTGAATGTTAACACTCATGTAGTCTAGTTCAGATAGCAAAGCACACAAAGCAAAGAATGTTGGGGTCTTAAGGATTTACCTACAAAACGTAAGGAAGCAAATTATTGTTTAGGGTTTCTTAATACAGCCCAATTGTGGGACAGAGGGTGAGTTTCTCTGTCCAGCTTTGGGAGGGTTGGATACCTGGAAGTTGGAAATAGTGTTTAATTTTTGTGTTTCTGATGTCATTTGTTTAAAGCTGACTACAGTGTTTTAGCATGATATCTGTATTGTAGTCACAAGATACAGACAGATGTGATTTAATCATAAGTGTGAGAAAGCTGTCAGGTCATCAGACAAGTTTTCCCATGAAACAAATAACTTGAACAAAGCATGTTTTACCAGAATTATGTGGAAAATGATGAAGTAGACTAAATCAAAAGTGAACATGCACGTATGGAAAATTTGAGATAGCAGACTGTCTAAAATAATGAAGCATTAGTGGCAGGTTGCAAAATATAGACATATGGCACAATTAAAAAAAAAAATCTGGAATATAATCCCAGATGTGAATTTTATGGTCATTTTTAACGACTGAAAAAGAAAACAGTGCAAAATAAATGCAGTAAATCGCTTTTGTCTTTTTAGCAACATCCAGTGCCATTGTCCAGCAAATATTTCAATCTCTTTTTTTATCTTTTTTTTTTTAGTAATATATAAACTGATGTTGGCTTTGGGATGGCATACTGTCTCAAGAAAGCTGTTTATTATTTAAACTATATGTAAATGTGTAAAAGGCAAATAGGTTTTTGAAGAAAAAAAACTAAACTATGCTGTGCTTTTGTTGCTGTTGTTTTTACTTGTGCCTTTTTTTAAATGTTATTTTTTTGTTATGCTAAAATTACCATCGACCCTCGTTCCGTAAGAACCCAGTATGTCAGTTTTCCGCTTCTCTACTACATTGGTAAGCCAGTTTAAAATGAAACTACCTTTCCTTAGAAACACAAGCACAACACTTTATAGGCGCTTTATAGGAGTCTTGGGAATGTGCAGGTTCAAGGAATGCATGACTGAAAACTAAGACTATACAAAACAAATCTAATGCCCTAATTCCAATGTTTGGAGAACATTCAGCTTTATCATATATTTGCACCCTGGTTAACTGGAAGGGAAGGACAGACTAACAGTTTGAGGAAAAATGAAATGTAATTACTGAAAACTAATTACTGGCTGAACTTTCAGTTGTATGATTGTGAAAAGGTAGCCAGTTCTCAGCAGTTCTTCAAGACAGCAATTCATACGTTAGTCTATGCATAACTATTTGCATTTTTCTGATTAGCTGCTTCCATAATCTCTTCTTTCCTGTTTGGAACCAATTTATTATTGATTTCAAATAGAAATCACTGAGAAATAAATATTTTATTGAAAATTCAAAACTTTAACCCTTCTGAGCTAAACTTGTAACACCGGGAAAGAGCGCATTAGAAAATACAGCCCTTATTTATGGAAATACTTCTGTTGCTTCCTTAAATATGCAGCACTTTTAACAAATCTGACATTTATTATTGAGGGATGTTGGGTGTGAAACAAATGTGCAATTGGTTAGTTTAGATACAGTATATGAAGAGCAAGAGTACAGAACACTCCTAAACAAGAATTTAGTGTACGGATGCCCAGTATCTAGGTAAGAATGAGAAACCAGCAGCTCTAGGCTGTTCATTTATTGCACTCTCTGTTTGCAATTGTAGTATCCTGTTGGAACATTTCATGCATTCACACCATTGCATACCATACCTGGGTATTGCACTGTATAACAGCTGGGCCATAGTAAGGAATAAATAAGAAGTAGCTGCAATACTGTTGACCATTTTCAACCGTGAACATTTTGCTGAGTTTCCATTTTAAATAAACTGGAACTAGATATTCATGTAAAGTGTTATCTTGTTAAAATTGAAGTCGATGGAAAGCACCAGCATAACTGATAAACATGCATTTTCTACAACAACAAAATGTACATTTAGTCAGTTGTTTATGTGGTTCAACATAGTTATAGGACTGTATTTATAATTAGATATAGGTGTAGAAATGTGATTGTATTAATAGTTTTAGCTTCTGTCAGCTGTCTGGTGATGGTAGTGTTGCAAGGAAAGGAAAACTTTTTTTCTTGTAATTGTTAGCTTTGTCTCCCAGCACTGCAAAGCACTGGTAAGTGTCTTGACATTCTAGTTAATATATTAATACAGTAGATGTTGGAAGCACCAGATTATGGGATGTTAGCACAGGTCCTAGGAGAGATAGTAGAGTTCTATGCAGAACATCTGAGAGATCCGTAATACTCTGGATTTTAGCTCGTTATAGGTGTACAGTTAACTAGATGTAATGTTGCAAGTTGACCTTGGGCAGCATTCACAAGCATGCCAGGAGAACGGGCAGAAATGTGACACAGCATGCACTTGTTTACATTTGCTTTCTTTAGTGAAGGTGCTTCTGAAGATCTAATAAATAACTACTGTGCTGCATTCATTATTTATTAACATTCAGAAGACAGGTTTCTTATGTGTTGAAAAAAGCATGCTCAGGATTTGTTTAAAAAAATCTATATTGCACTGGATTAAACCTAATAACGGGGGTTTCATTGTCTTTAAAAAAAGAGCATTAATACAACTAATCAGTTCAGGCAATCTGATCTCAAGTAGTAATCTGAATTTTGTTAGCCTTGATGGCAACCTTAATTGTTGCGATTGCATGGCGATAAGAATGCTTGTGAATGTGTTATAAGGCTGAACAAATTGTTTCAGGTTTTTGTATTCCTTTTAAATCCTTTATCATATGACTGCAACTCACTTTAACCCAAGGTAACCTTAATTTATGAAAGTGATCTTTTGTCCATTAAAAATCAACTAGCAAATTCCTGATTTACCAGAGGCAAGTCTGGAAAGATCCTGCTTTATAAGCACAGTGGGACAGTTACTATAGTGCTATGTCTTGGCACAATACAATTTAAAATTTTAAAAATCCAAACCTTTTGTTCAGCCATTGTTTTTTGTCATTTTTAAAATACAGTATGAGCATTCATAGACCAATTCATATAATTATACTTGGGTTCCCAAAGACTGGTGTTTTATACGTTTTTGCGGTGTCTTGGTGTGAGTTTCATTATCAATAATTTCATTCCTGCATGTTCACCTAGAACATGTTAACTCAGTGGGTGGGAGAAAGTGTTCACTGTGGAAAAGCCCCCTAATATTCCTAAGTCTAATTGAGGAATTTTCACCCAATAGAAACTGTTTAAATGCCCCAAGACATCTACAGTATAGGAGGCAGAGAAATTTCAATTAAGAAAAATCATAATAGGCACTCCAGTGACATAAGTCTCTTGATTTTTTTTTCAGTGTGTTGTACTTATCAAAAATAATCAGAGATTTTGTATTCAAACAAAATATGAATGATATCATGTATAATATACAGTATATTATCATGTATAATCCTTAAAATAAGATGTGTGTTGAAATTTCACACTGGTCTTCACAACATACTGTAATAATACAGCATTTTTGCCCTGCCATATCTTTTTACTAGAAGCCTGAAAATGCCAGTTCACAAGCATCCATTACAACTATATAATAGGATAAAGTGAAGATTTAATCTCCTGTGACAGTGCAAGAAAAGTAAATGAATGATTTTAAACCATTGGGAAGGCGTATATATATCATATTGTAGCCTAGTAATGTAGCGATAAGTGAAACTAAAATTCCTTGAAATTAAAGAAAAAGCAGTGATACAAGGGCTTTGTCTTTTGCATTATTTGTATTGTAATTTTTGCATGTTTTTTGCTACTAACCTGCCTTTACTAATTTGCCTCATGTTTTTTAGTTTTGAAGGATTCCTTGACCAGTTTTCCCCAGGTTATTACTGTATATACTTCATGGTAGAAACTGAAAGGCTTAAGACCTAGTCTCTCGCAAAGATGCTTTTTCTCAAACATTATGTGTGAGCTGAGTAATGTCACTTGTACATTACTGTTCCTAGATTAAGTCATTTTAAAAATACGTTTTTTTTTTCTCATTAGAGATTTAATTTATAGAAACCTCAGAGATACTGAGAACTACAGGCAGCTGAACCCACAGATATACCCCTTTCCTGTTCATGTTTGTGTATTGAAGATGTCAGCAGCATATGTTTTATGATCTAGGAACACTACGTCATTAATGAGCTACTAATATTCAGGGTCCCCTGATATGCTCTTTACATAGGACATCCAGGATCTCATAAATTCTTCATCTGCTGCAGAGCAGTGTTTTTTCTCATAATCAACACCTTGCTACACGTTTCTGCCTCCTGGGTTCATTCATTAACAAGATGGTCTGTTTTGGAGAATAAATAGAAGCATTTTTTTTTCTCTTTTGAGAGTTTTTAGAATTTAAATCTTTCTGCGTTTTCTTAATAATTTGACCTGTTACATTGTTCAAATCATCTATATTCCCATCTTCCATGTGCGGTGTGATTCCACCAAATTTCATAATTTTGTTATGTTAAATTAAGCACAACTGAAAAAATATTTTTCAGAACCTTTCAGTTGCGCTTTTAATTCTGCCTCCTCATATGAGAACATTTTTAATGAGGTTTTGTATTTAAAGCCTTCACTATAACCTTGTTCAAGGTACATGGAAAATAAAGTATTTAAAATCATACTGATTGTAATGTGAGAGCACTAGGTTTATTAATTATATGGTGTCAAGTCTAAAATGATCTGATCCATTGAGTCCAATTAAAAGACTAGTATACTATGTTTTTGACAAGACGTAGGCTAATGAAAAGGCTCTTTCAGCTATGCCAAGATGGACAAGGGTTGCTTTCTGCAGAAAAAATAGACTACAATCTAAATAAGACCTGGCTATCAATCTCTAAAGAACCATCAAAGGTATCAAAAGGTACAGTACTACATCTTTAATCTAGTGTTGTTGAAGTGCTCACTCAGAGGTGAGAAAATTCAGTCTTGATTGAAATTGCAGTTTGAGTTGATGTTCAACAAAGAGATTATTTTTCAAAAGTGTTTTGTATGACTTTTCATATGTGAATCTGATAAAATCTTCTAATGCCATCAAACTAAAGAGACATTGGAAGATTTTAGCAACTATTTGTGGTTCACATGCTTCTGAAACTAGGAGAGCACCAGCTTTCCCCACATGGATAACTAGTGTGGTTCTTGTTAGGAACAACAATTCAGTTGAACATCAGATTAATTGAAGGTAGTTTTATGTCGATTTTACATATATAAGAGATATGCTAATGAAAAGCGTATTTTGTTAAGCAAACAAAAGCTGCTCTTTAATTTTAAATTCAATTTAGTTTAATTTTGTTTTATTTAACATGCTTGGGTTTTTTTTCTTTGATCTCCATTAAAAATAACAATGAAGTGTAATGTCTGGTGTTTTAATCATTTTACAGGTCAGAAACCCATCCATTCATTCTCTAATCAATTCTTCCGATTCAGGGTCGCTGGGGAGTCAGAGTCTATCCCCGCAAGCAATGGGTGCAAGGTAGGATACACCCAGGATGGGACACCAGTCCATTAAAGGGCACACACGGATACAGACAAGCCCACACTCACACCAGGGCCAATGTTCCCAGAAGCCAATTTAACCAACCAGTTTTTGTATTGTGGGAGAAAAACAAAACATGCAGAGAAAACCCACACAAATACTGGGAGAGCATACAGACTCCAACCTGATAGCATCCCAGGTCTGGAATTGAACCAGCACTGATCTGGAATAGGGTCCCAGCACTGTGAGGCACAATACTAATCACTGAACCACCAGGCCGAGTCTGTCGGAATCCATCTTTGGAAAAATAGACTAATATAACAGACTCCAAATGTCTGTTAGAAATCTAGCTGTAAACACAGCCATCAATAATAAAATTTAAACAGCCCATTAAATTATGTTGTTTCTCAGAAGTTTCTTTCTCATTGGAAATCACCATAAAGTACTGACTGGATTTTTCAATCGGGTGTGTCAAAGCCTAGATTTAATTTGGTCCTCTTTCTCCGTTATATTATGTAGCCTGTCTCTAGTGTAGTATCTTGCAACTTGCAAATTTTTAAATGATTTCCTAGAAAAGTAAGACTTCGGCTACATATAGGACAGTGCAAACTGTGATCCCCGAGAGTTGCCAAAATCTATGCCTTAAGTTGCTTAACTGAACCACTGTTCATTTTAAATACGTAAAAAAGAAAAATAACAATCAAGAAGGCCCTGTAGATTTACAGCCCTGGAAACCAGCAATATTTTTTTTTTTTAGAAAGCATTTATTCTTTCCTGATTCTCTTTAGATGGAGAGCTGATTTGTTTTCTAATACATTTATGAAAATAAAGTTTTTTACGTGCTGGTAAGAGAATAACATTAAGTAGTTATTAATATTTTGCATGGACAAAAATTAGATGGGAAATATCATATTGCAACTGAGGCTATCAAGAGGTATTCAAAAACAATACAAACTTTGGATTACACTGCTCAGGATTTTTTTTTTTTTTACAATAATACATTATTACAGTTGCATAGTTTAACAAAGCTTGAGCAGATACAGGATCAAGAGACTAGTGTTAAAAATGTACTTGATACTATAAGGAGGCTCAATAATAAAAGAAAAACAAGACTTATAATAGGATTGATTGTTGTTAATTCCTGACCCTCCAGTGATCTCTTAGAATTTACACAGTCTCTTCTGTCACTTTAATTTTATGTATCAATGTAATGCAGCAGTGCCTGGTACAGATTTGTCCTGTGACCTAAGTCAAGCATTAACAGTTTTCTCTCTTCGCTCTCATGGACATATAGTAAGTATCCATGTGGGTCCTCAGTCAGAAGAGAAAATGTGGAGCAGCCAAGGTTAGAACATGCGAGCTCACAAGCCTGTGCACCATCTGTCATACAAAACCCAGGTCTCCTACAGTGTTTGTACATTTTTCAGTGAGGTGCAGCAGCAAGAATGGCAACAACTGCCACAGATGGTGGGCCTAAAAAACAATTCATACAACTTTTGTATCTCTCAACAGCTAAAGAATAAGACATTTCTTAAATATTCATTCATCTTCCTCCTTTCAGCAAGTCACAGGTGTGCAGCGACAGAAAGAGGGAGCTTCTCTCACCCAATTGTGAGCTTGTTGGTGATGTTACCTGGGAAAGTGTACACAAGCATGACAAGGAAGGATGTAACCGAAACACCAAGCAGGGAGAAAATTATATACCACTTGTAGTTTCTCCATATGAAGAAATAAAGAGTCTTGAAGGGGTTCACAATCCATGCCATTGAAACAGTTGGACGACTGTTGAGAAAAGAAAAATCAAATATTGGTACTGGTCAATTATATAGCTCATAAATCTTCAAAGCTGATGGTAACAGTAGCCATCAGATAAAAACTGTCCCTAACTCTTGAAGGCTGTTTTAAGGAAACTCACTTTGGCTTTTCAAGTGGTTGAGGTTCTTCTCTTCCTTCACCGGCTGGGTGTTTCTCTGCTTCTTCGGAAGTCAGAAGCTCAAACTCGGCTTCCACCTTGCCCTGTGAAAGGGAAGCACTGTAATTATGAGTGGTTAACAAGAGAGGTCCTATTCAGTTATTGCATTTACATTCTTTAACAAAAGGATAAGCAGAATCAGGACCACTATTAAAAATGATCTCAATCCTATAATGGGTTTCAATTAACTGAAAAGAAAAGCAAGACTATCTAATAATTGGATTGTCATCTACAGTATGCCTGACCCTGCAAAAGGAGTCTGGACTAGAAGCAATGTGGAGGCAGGTCAGGTGTCTTCATTTAGTACACAAAAGGATATTATGTGTTCTGAATCTCTGGCAAAAGCTTGTAATCCTATTAAATCCAGTCTTTTATCTGCAGTAGTAAAAAGCTTTTGCAATTTTAAGTACGATTCACAGTGCATTAAACGTGTTAAAGGTTACCTGTGTTATTTAAAGTGTTGTTGAGTGTGAACACCTCCTTAAGGAAGTTCCATTCTGAACACTAAAGCTCCTATTATATTTCACATATCAATTAGAATGCCTGTTTACTGGAAGTCTTCAAGTGTTCCTTAATCCCAGCATTGATTTCTCTGTTTTATTTAACTTCTTTGTGGCAATTTTATTATTGTAAAATCTGGCAAATTTAGGAATCTATTGGTAAATTCCAATTGACTGTGATGATACAGGTCTATCAGCTCTATCTTGTTTGAAATGATTACATTCGCTTACTGTAAGCTCCAAGATGTAGGCACTACTTCCTGTTCCTACAGTCACAGTTTCCCTCTCCTTTTCCTTCTTCTTTTTCCTTGTCTTATTGTCATTTTCTTTTTCCTCTTCTTCCTCCTCTGCTTCTTTCACCTTCGTAAACGGCCACCATCCTTTTTCTCTCTTCTTCTTGAAAATGGACGATGTCGGGTACGTGCCCTCTACTGCCATGTTCACAGAACACTGCTTTGCTGTTTTAATGCCAGTAACCATTCTGGTCAAGTCAATTTCAATGGCACCTTTGGGGGGGAAAAATGTTTTCAGAATAAATGTAAGGTCACAGAGTACTGTATATTATATGTAGGAGAGAGCTGACATCTGGGAACACGAGATAAGGTAATAACTGACCATATTCAACTCAATAAAAATGAGAGAACCTGCTCAAAATATGTTTTGTTGATCTTAATTTCTTAAAATGCACATTTATTGTGAGGATGTATTTTACCAAAAAGGCATGCATGGCTCAGTGATCTGCATTATTTAATAGAAAATGTGTTAAAATGATAATGCATTGATTGATGTTGAAAAGAAATGTTAAAATGGAATTCCAATTGCAATTCTGATAAATATTTTACATTAGTTTTCAAATCTGCTCATGTTTGGTAAAAATGTACAGCTGGATTCTTTCAGGAGTCTCTAGCCTGTGTAAAAAAAAAAAAGTTATGAGTACAGTATGTTGAAAAGTACAACATAAAAATATACTTACAGTACTGTGAAATTACATAGATACATTCTACTCCAATCAAACTGTTTTTAAATATCTAGTTCAAACATTTTTGACCTGTAGAGCCCTTTTCAATCAACCACTTCCAATGGGACCCCAAGTTTAAACTCAATTGGAGGCATGCGAGTATTACAAACAATTCAAATAACTATAAAATACAAAAAGCACAACTGCAGATCTACATATGCAGTGGACACTTTGTCTCCGTGCTTTTATGGTCAGAAAACTGAATCTGAAGCTAGTGATAACATGACTATGCTCCAAAATAACTCATCTGGTCATGGAGCATGCAGGATCTATCTATCTTGTGTTAATACTGCTGTGACCCATAATTTGTTAATAAAACAAAGAAACATGAAATAATGGGGCAAAAATCAGTTTAATATATATATATAGAAAAAATATAGAAGCAGAGGCTACTATATTATAGTTACAGCTACAGGATGTAGGTTAAGGGGCTATTTAATTGCTGTTCTCAGACCCACATACCTGCCTAATAAGCCTTATAACTGCAAACCCTTCTGTGACATTTGGAAATGATTTTTTTTCCAGATGCCACTAGAAATTAAAAAAATACTGAATGGACTGACGTTTCTGGGTCACGTTGCACTTCATCCTCATATTGATGCCATTGGAGGTTAGGAAAGTGTTCAAAGTAATTTCTTCATGCTGGGAGACACTAAATATAGAAATCTGCTGCTTATTAGAACATACTTGTAGTTAAAATCCATATATTACAAAGATACAAAAAAAACCCTCACAGGGGATCATTTTCTAATGAATGCCAAGTTAGTGAAAAACAAAGGGAAAAGCAAAATGGAAATCAGCCTTTTCTTTTAAGCTGAAATGTTTTGAGCTTAAAAGTAGTTTACTTTGGGGTTTAGCTGTTGTTAGGAGACTAGGGGTGCGGACAGGGCTACCGGTTTTGATTTTGGTCTGGGGGAGTGAATGGGCCAGGCTTTCACCGGCACAAAAAAAAACTCTGGCTGGGTATGAGTTGCTTGCTCTGCGTTTCAGGGTTATCTTATGGTTTCTGTGAAAACACAGGGAACTTGCCCCTTGACACATCTTTCTGAGAAATGTCGACATCACTCCATCAGAATTGCAGAGGGTTTCAGCACACAAGGATTCTATGGTACACTCAAATGGTTCCCTGCAACATCTTCTTACAGTGCTCTTTGAGAGCCTTTTTAAATTGAATAGATCATTTAGATGTCAGGAACTATATCATCCTGCAACTCACAACTGACAACCCACTGGAGTTCAGTGGGTGTGAGCCTGGTCGGTACCTGGATGGGAGACCTCCTGGAAAAGATAAGGTTGCTGCTGGAAGAGGTGTTAGTGGGGCCAGGTGGGGGCACTCACCCTGCTGTCTGTGAGGGTCCTAATTCCTCTGTATAGTGACGGGGACCCAATACTGTAAAAAAGGCCCCGTCCTTTGGATGAGTCGTAAAACTGAGTTCCTGACTTTCTCTTGAAATTAAAAATCCCAGAGTATTTCTCGAAAAGAGTTAGGGTGCTACCCCAGTGTCCTGACCATATTTCCCCCTGGCTTTTACTAATCATGGCCTTCTAATCATCACCATCTATGACCTGGTTTCATCACTCTAGTTCTCCTACTCACTGACAGCTAATGTGTGGTGAGTGTACTGGCGCACTTTGGCTGCCGTCCAGGTGGGGGGTGTACACATTTGTCCTCATTGCTTATAAAGAGCTTTGAGTGGAATGTCCAGAAAAGCTCTATATATATGTAAGGATATTATTATATTACTATTATTATTATTATTATTATTATTATTATTATTGTTATAAATGAAAAACTATAAATAAGAGTCACAAAATATTTATGGAGTCAGTTATGTTTATTACAATTTCAGTGTTGTGGAGGTTTCACTGCACATTTACTATAAGCTTTTTTTTTCTTAAGCTGAACTTTTCTCTGGAAACATAACCTGTATAACTGCTCTTTTCTTGTATTTTTTTCTGTTTGTTCTCATAACAGATACTTTCCATTTGGCAGGATTCAAATACTTAAAGTTATGCTTATTCCTTCAGTTAATATACTTATACTTATTCTTTATTCTTAACTAACTTTATTCCCAGAGCTTTGCCTCAGTGATTAAAGATGCTAGCATTTTCCAGGTTTGC
The DNA here is from genome assembly GCF_059453375.1 of Lepisosteus platostomus. Lineage (NCBI taxonomy): Eukaryota > Metazoa > Chordata > Actinopteri > Semionotiformes > Lepisosteidae > Lepisosteus > Lepisosteus platostomus. Next base: position 12,803,774 of record NC_142622.1, read on the forward strand.
AGTAATGAGGGAATTAATGTACCAAAAATCATATGATTTAACTGACACAGTGGATTACAGTACAGTATCTCTAGGTTAATTTCACATACTTCACTTCTATAGACCAGGAAACATTTATCTTAGGTCACATGTCAAATACATTTGGTGGCTGCAGCCCAACCAACAGAAAACATTATCCCTTATCTCAAAGGTACTGTACCAGAGAAAAAATATTCGTCCTTCCTTAATTGGGGTCAAAGAAACAACTGCAGAGAGGCTTAGATTGTGGCTGCAAAGCTTTTAAATTACTCTTTGGAGCTGACAGCTCTATTATTAGTTCTACCATGAAATCAGCAAGGATGCAAAATGAAGCACATGGAGAAAAAGTCTAATTTTTTAGATCGTGGTCATCTGTACTGAAAGCTAGTAGTGAGCAATACTGTATATGTACGTTGTCTTATTTTATATTGAACTGGCCAGCACTGAAAGGTCAGTAAGGGCACCTGAATGAAGCACAGATTATAATCATGATGCGGCCCGCAGCAGTATGTTGCGGTGACAATCTGCCAGTCAGTCAGTTCATCATCAAGCAGGCTTGCCACAAGTAATCTAAGGTGAAAATGCAGTCCTCTGAAGTATTGTTTTCAGTATGTTTTTACTGCATATAATTAGCATAGCATTATAAGTAAGAAGTGATATTTCAATTTGTAAAGGAATTTATAGTCTATAAACAAATGTGTTCTTACATTCTGAATATCTATTCTGTGGAACTATGAGAAATGCCCTTGAATGTTTAAATACCACGGAGAGTCGGGACCTCTGTTTTACATCTCATTTGAAGGACTGGGCCTTTTTTGCAGTGTAGTGTTTATACAGTATAAGGCTTACCAAGGAAATCATTGGCAGAGACCAAGTCATAGTCCCACACTTGCAGGATGAGGATAGGTGCTACACGGTATTCAGACTCTTCCAGTGAGAACAAGGACTCCTTCTTCTTGTAGACAATCTGCTTTTCTGAGGGCAGGAAATCAAACCGGAAGATGAACCTCCAGTTGAAGTTACCTTCCCCAGTGAATGAGTTAAAATGGACATCAGTTTCCTGCTTGGTATGGTCCATTGTTTTAATCCAGCTGTGGGATACAAAGCAAATAAAACTTTCAGACTGCTTACTGAATAGCTGAAAAATATTAGATCTGGTAATTATCTAAATACAATTCATTGTATTAAAATACTGAAATAAAAAAATCTTCAAATTCCTTTCAAAAGTATATTTTAAAAAGCAGACAAAAGATGGCGTTTTGATCCACAAATTATTGCTGACTAGGTAAATTGTAGATATCTGACTAGATAAAAACATGATTGTGATACAGAAATGTAATACTAAGGGTCCCTGGCATAAAAATGTAAAAAACTGACATCTGTGATAATAAGGATTCAAAAGAAGATGAAGAAAACAGTTTCTTTATTCTTTTGATTTTCAGAATGTCTTCCCTTAGCTTTTCATTTTTAACCACATGCCATGTAAAATGTGCAACAATAAATGAAATATTATATGGTCTACTATGAAAATGTCATAAATGTTTAAGAAAATAGAAGTAAACTAGTAGATTCATAAATCTGCAAAATCTGACATGTTTCAGTTCACCTGCCAGATTTTACAGTGCAAAGGAGCTTTTTAATCGTATACTGACACCGAGATTACATCCCAAATTGTAATTAATTTCTTACCCTTTCACATAAATGTCACTGGATTTGGTTCCAGTGACTGGATTCACATCATCAAGTATGACATCGTCTGTGTTCCAAATAATGACTCGAAGTTCATAACTGCACAGGGGAGATAACAAGAAGACATTCATATGCAGAGGGAGGCTGGTGGGGGCCAGCTAACTTCTGTAGGCAAAGCAAGTCTCTTTCTTGTAAAAGACGTGGGCTCAGAAATGTACTTCTGTACGGTAGCCATAGGAAAATCAATTGGAAAGCAAATACTTGTCTTACTAGTGTAACAACAGTGTTTTCATCATGAAGTCTGGTAACAGTTGTCTAGACCAAAGCAGCCTCCCTTTAGGCAAAGACTTTCTAATGTCAGTCTTGCTTAGAATCGTTATATTGCTTCAGCTGTTTGTTCATTTTTCTTGTGGCTTTTGTCTGAAAATGTATTTTTAAGGCTAAAGAAGTGATTTAGCTTTTAGGTCTTTAGAGTATTTAAATTGCTCACTGAACATGTGTAATGTTTTGAGGCCACACCAACAATAAATGTTTATCACATTATTTTAATTAAATCACAGGTTTCCACAACACGAAGGATTAAGTACGGTTGCACCTGAACTTAATTACTATGAGGCTAATAAATTCATGAACTGTTAGAGCTCAGTTGAGACTGCTTCTCATGTAACATGTCACTTTAGTAAATACTAAGAACCTACCTCTGTGGTTTCCGTGGAGACACATTCACTGGTGGTGGCGTGGGTAATTCTTTAGGGAACAAGTCTACCCACATTTGAACTTTGCCCTTCAAGAGATGTAAAAAATCTGCTTTTAAATGAACTCAAAGATCTTTTAATATTTTGGCCAGAAAGTGGGAGAGAAATGAATGCACCCTTTTTCAAAACACAGTCCTTTAGGTTTATTATACCATTGTGTTTGACATGCATACATGGCATGCAACTTAGAATGTATTTGTTTTCAATACAAAGGTATGTATATTAATTTTGTGCTTACTTCCAGTCAGTGTACTTACAATACACAGTACTTTATCTTAGAAAATGTAATTCAAGGACATCTGGAGTTGGTGGTCAACAGCCTCCTGTCACATATTGGTACAATATGTGACAGGAATCAATTTCCCTATGGGATTAATAAAGTATTATCTATCTCTATCTATCTACAAATGTTGAATTCACTACAATATAATTTTATCTGCTGTAAATGGTCAGAATTGTATGGCAAAAACTATTACTTATATATGAAATGTATCTATAAACATATAACATTTGTAAAACATATGTATGAATGTATATGTATTTACATATGTGTAGCCTTCAGCCTGAAATACATTATTCAGTTTGGAAAAGTGATTATTTTCATTGTTCCTTGATGGGACTGCTTTTGCAATAGTGTTACAGTATAATACATACTGTGTTGATATCTGCTTTCCTCTTAAGAGTGGTCAATGTATAGTTCTTATTTCATGTTTTGAAGAGATAAAAAGAGGTCAGAATATAATCAAATCTTAATGAAGAGCTGGAAGTCCCAAACATTCTTGTGAATCCATCTGTTTTTGCACTATATGTGTACCCTGAAAAACAGGCAAAAAACCTTACACTTTTTTATGTGGATCTCACCTGCTCCATTCCTGGTTTTTCAACACTGAAGAGTGATCTAGTTTCCACGTGCTCAGGAACCAGCTCAATGCCAGCTATTGGCATGTCAGCCCAGTTATGTAGAACATGCAAGGCTGCATTTTCTTCTTGTTCTTCTGTAGTTTTTCCTGTGTCCACAACAAAACAATAATTCTGGCTCTTATTCAAAACATCTGTTATGTTATAGGGTAAAAAAAAAACACCTTCAATTTTTGTTTTCTTAAGTCTTTTTATGACCTTGAATTCACACTTTGTGGTGAAATAATGGATGTGAATTTGTGACTGTGCTCAGCACATTATTCTCGGTAAAAGCCACAGACATCACAGGTGGAGAGCACGACTGCTTTTGCTGGCTAAAATGAGCCATTATGAGGACCATGAAAAAACTGGAAACAAAAACTATAGGAGGTCACACTTAATCCTGAGACAAAGAAAAAAAGTATTTCAGGAGCAATGGAAGAAATCAAGAGATTAAAGAAAGAATTAAAATGGAAAATAATTGTGATCATCAAAATGCTAAACAAAAATAACTGGGATCTGGAAGTATAAATATTACTAAAAATACATCAAATACAATTTATTTAGAGAGCTTTTAAATAACAAGGATTATTTACTGAAACTGTCTAAAACTTCTGCACTTAACTAAAAAGGCACTGGCATAATCGTACATAAAGAAGACATACATAAAAAATGTCGGCACTTTTGGTCCTAAACCTGGATTAAAACATTAAACATCTAAGGTTTACAGTTAAGATTCTATTGTGGCAAAAGACTTGGAAATAGAAGAGTACCAAGTTGCAGTATGTCGTCAGGTACTTCAAATACTTTTGCTTCAATCTTCACTTCTTTTGCAGCAATGTCATAAACAGGCTCTGGAAGGCCAGACTCTTTGCAAAGCTTGGTGAGAATCTGAGTAGGCTTTCTAGCATCTCGCCAGCTGTTGTACCCTGACCTTTGAATGTAGGAAAGCACAGAAAACATTGTTAATTGACAAATACATTAATATTTTTCACTGCAAAATTTGTGTATTGTGAAGCATTGTCATTAATCTAAAAACTGTATGTGTTTTCTATCTGCTGATATTTTCACTGCAGTAAGGCTTTTGCTGAGGCTGTTACTTCACAAAATGTGTGTATTGTGAAGCATTGTCATTAATCTTAATACTGTACGTGTTTTCTATCTGCTGTTATTTTCACTGAAGTAAGGCTTTTGCTGAGGCTGTTACTTCACAACACACTAACCTAGGTTCCTCAGTCAGATAATGAACACGCTATGAGGTATTAATGAAGAAGATAAAATGTTTTGAGTCCATTTTTTTTTCAGTTAGGACTCCAAATCTAACAGTACTATCGCAAAACAAGAATAAAACAAGGATCAAAGTCTGTTTTTGAGACAAAAAAGCAGTGATAGAATGAGCAGTGATAAAAAGAAATTGATCTACTTCCTTAGAAACCATACAGTTGCTAGTAAAGCTTTTTAATTCTACAGGCATAGCCACTGTACAACTAGATGCTTATGCATTACTAGTAAATTCTCAATCAGAACTTTCTTGTCCATTATCATGTCTAACATTTCTGTTTTTGTGATTTGGTCTTTTTTGACAGAAAGATAAAAAAAATAATTTTTAAGAAAGGCAAATAACCAGCTGTACATCAGGCAGGTACAATTGGAATGAAAAAAGAGCCATATGTTTTTAACAATGGGTCAATGTAAAAATCATTATGTAAACACAGTAATGAAATTAAGGTGAGTACAGATTCCAAGGTGAACACAAATGCATGAACTAGCAATCAAAGTCAAATGAGACTGTAGACAGCAGTTACAGTACCTGACATCAAAGCAAGACAACACATTTTGGCATCATGAATGAAACTAAACAGGGGTACCCACGTGTTATAGGTCTGTTGAAGCCCACAACAAGCATAATGCCTGCTGTAATAGCGATTTTCAAGGTCGATCTTTGTTTCTCCAATTAAATCGTCACTGCCCACTAGGTCATAGTCGAGGATTTGTATCGTTAGCTCTGTCTCTAAAGGGAAGTGTGCAATGAGCTCAAAGAACCTGCAGGCAAAGCCAGAACTTTCATCAGCAGTGAAGGGAAAGATATACAGCAGCTCCTGTGTTCTTTATCTAGTTCAAGCAGAAAGAAAGCAGAAACTAGCAGGCATGCCAGTGACAAAAAAAGAATAGCTATATTGAGAAATAAACCTTCAGAAGATTTCCTCTAAGGCACTATCCACTAAGATTTGAGAAATATTTTGTATTCTCTCTGCTAATTGACTCAAATTCTCTTTTGCTGTGACAGCTTGTAACTCTATCCTTGTCATTCCACTCATTAGTTTGCTTTTGCCAGCTCGTTTGCTGTCTGAGGTACCAGTCCTTTCGGCTTTCGAATAATCGAGATAATTGTGTTGGCTTCTCATCTACAGCAATCCAGTAATGCATTGCTAACAGAAATTTAATCTGGAGTAACAATGTCCAAAAGCTCAATGTAATGAAAATGCTTAGTGAGTGCTTAGTCATGGTAAAATTTGGCTTGACCGATTTAACTGAAGACAGCCCCTCCTGGCCGTAGGACTAGGAGGCTGAGACTGACATGCAGAGGGAGGAGGGAACCAGCTATGAGAAAGTTGCATATGGAGTGAAGGAGGGATGGAAAAGACAGATGCATATGAAAAAGGGGTTACATGTGGTATTTATTTTAATTAAGAAAATGACTTAAGGAAAGGTTACACGTTAGGACAGCTGAGGTGAGAGGGACTGGGCTGCCCTCACCCTACCAAAACTTTCCTTGTAAACTCTATTTAAAAAATAATTTGAAAATTATGCTTTTATTTAAAATGCAACTGTGTGTCAATAAGTATTTCTGTTTCTCAAAAGTGAATTTAACAGAAATTAATTTGTGGTGTGGTTTAAATGTTGCATTCCTTCACAAAGTAACACGTTACAGTACTTGAAATGTAAAATGCTGTCTTGAAATTTGAAATGTGCGTCTGCCTTACTGCCTGTTAAAGAATATATTTTTCTCTTAAAATCTAGTGAAAGAAATGAACAGAGAGAATTCATGTTACATTGTATTGCTTATGAAAACACTAATATTACACACTATATACTTGCAATCTCAGCACTTGCTTTTCTAATAAACTAGGTTGAATCAAACTTTGTTTTAGTGTGTGGTTGTGTCTTCATTACTGAACGAGAAGGATACGTACTCTCCAAATACAGGGTTCAGCTGCTTTGGTATATACCGATCCTTAGACGACAACTCCACATTTCCTAGTTTAACAAGTAAATACGGATCGGCTTTCCCATTCGGATCTGCTGGGGTCAGGTTAGTGGCCTTGAGTAGCACAGGAAAAAGCAAGGTAAGAGTAATGGAATTGAAACAGATATTTAACCATTTTTAAAGAAAAAAATAATGGTAAGTGAATGGTTAATCTTACAGCAAGTATTTAAAAATATTTAATTAAAAAAATTAGCTTTTATCTGAGCAGGTTTTACTTAATGAAATATAATGTCCTAGAACTAAAAACCGTTGCCAAATAAATGTAATGAATATTTTAAAAACAAAACATGAAATAACATTAGGGAAAAAGCAGAAACATCAAATATCATTCACATGAATAAAACCAAGTAAAACCATTAAATTAATTCAAAGGTCAAACTTAAAAAAATATATCCCAATTAATTTGGGGGTATGAGATATGGGATGTGCAGAACATGGTAATAATTTAAGTGAAATTGTAAATAAATACATTATGAAAGAATGTGTGCTTATGAAATGAATGATTTATAAGCACAAACTTATAATGATTTCAGAGGAGAAAAAGGTTTCAGAGGAGAAAACCCTAGCTTTAGAGTGACATACCTTACAGGAAAATTATCACCAGCTGTTCAACAGTATTAAAATTAATAAAAATTGTGTAGTGTGTAGTGACAACATGAATTGAGGGAGATGTTATATTTTGCTTATATTTGTATTATTTACAGAACATTTTTGAAATTGTGTGTTAAGGCTTTATTGTCTGTTTAATTTGTTATTCTTTCTGCTTAGATTATAAATCTGCATGCCATTATGAAGATTATAATTCTGCATGCCAATTAAGTGTTTAGCAAACTATTGCTCTGAAGAACCTGAATCTTCTTATCAGAAGACAACGTTTATAAAAGCAAAAAAAATAATAGTCTCCACTCTTTATCTTCTTTTTCATAGAGTACAATCTTCCCAGGGGGATTTTATTGCAGAATACTTTGGATAACAGACAGCTATTTAAACACTTAAGAGTGCAGGGTTCAAGTGAACAATGCTGTTCACATCCAGTATGAAATACTCCTTTAAACTCTGAGTGGGGATATACTGTAATTCACGATCAAGGGAAACAGTCTTACCAGTATTACATACACTCTGACAGTAACTTGAATGGGAGTGTTAGGAGGCATTCCCTCAGAGATACGGAATGTGTTTTCCTGAGCCTCTTTCTCTGGGTAGATGCAAAAGGACCCCTGAAACACAGCATGAAAATTTGAAATTTTTATCTATTTGGATGCACACAGTTCCTTGACAGATGCACTCAAACACGTCTGTGAAATAATACTGTTGTATTTCAATAGTAAATCATTGAATTTTCAGCCAAAACAGCACAATGGAGTGTTTAATAGAGTCAGTATGATATTAATTGTAGCCATGCTTAATGGATCTGCACTGTTTGCTTAAAAAATGGGTGAACAAAATTATAATGTATTAAAATATTGCATGTAAAGCACTTAGACATTTGCATATTTTGTTCTGCTTTTTGCTAATCAGCAGGACAAAGAATAGATCATGTTTATTAAATTATGTGGCAGTTTTCCTAGCATTTACCTTGAGCTTTCCAGTGGTTCGGTCTTCCGCATCCTCATAGTCATCTCTGCTTTTGCCTTTGTAGAGTGTAAAGGTACACAGCCAGTCTTCAAAGTTGTTGAACTCCTTCTCAAGCTCACCGTGAAAAATCTGTGAATAATTACACAATTTACTTTTTATTTGTGTTTTGGAAGATATGGCAAAAGAATAATTTCAGACATACTAATGTGGGGGCTGAAAAACACTGAATGAGCATTGAGACCGTATCTTATCTAACAAAGCCTGTAATATAGCTTTGAATTTATGTAGCGGAATTACTGTAGATTACAAATAATTTCACTAGACAGACACATGGTTATTAACCAGTTCATTTGATTTGGATCCCTCTTATGTTCACATTGGAATTGCTTGCAGTTTAAAATATCAAGGAATATTCTCCTGACCAACCTTAAATTTGTGAATTTTGGGAAATAAGTGATTACATTTTTCACCAAGAACAACAGGATTTAATTTATGCCTTAACAAGCACAGTACAATATATTTAGAAACAGGGGATGTGGCTAACATAACTAATGACCAAATATCTTCCCATTTGTAGTTTCACATTTCCATTTGAAAGAAGCAACCAAGAAACATTAAATTACTTAATGTCTAAATTATTTAATGTATTCCTTAAACAAGCAATAAACAGACCATCTGAGAGGATCTTATTAGTGGAGATGACTAGATTTTTGAGAATTCTGCCCATGAAATAAATTCAGTTATTATTATTATTATTATTATTATTATTATTGTTATTATTATTATTATTATTATTATTATTATTATTATTATTATTATTATTAATAATAATAATAATAATAATAATAATAACAATAATAAAAATAATAGTAATAATAGTAATAATAATGTATCAGGAATCATTTTTAAAAAGCAAAGAAACTAAGTTGTCTTACATTGAAAACAACTAGAATATGTTTTTAGTTTTCCTAGAGTTCTGGAATGGAAACTCTGAAGATACACGTCAGTATTCTCAAATGATTTTGGATAATCAGCTTGAAACATTAATTAAATGCATTCTTCAACATTGATCACCTCTTTCAAAACCTACAGTATGTACTCATTAGATCTTATATAAATTAGTTTTCATTTTTCAGATTAATGCATATGTAAACGTCAGAAAAGGGATACCCAGTCAGATTTTTCAAACACAAGGGACCTTCTAGAAATGGCTGAAATTCTTCCTTAGCTCACTAATCTACCAACAGAGCTAATAGGATGGTTCTGAATGATCTTGTATTATTTGCATTCTTTCGTGTATTGCTATGCAAAGAATATAAACCCTTTAATCTGTCCACAATTAATTTGTCTCTTAAATTATACAACAAAAAGTTGTACAAATCAATTCAATAAAGTAGTTCAGAAAATGCTGTTGATGTACAATTTAAAATAGTAGAGTGACCCTAAAAAACAATCCAAACAAAAGTCAAAGATCAAAAGTGATGAGAGTCATAGCAACCACAGAATCCAAGTCCGGCCTACATGCACATGACTGCTCTTGCCCTGGACCAGTTCATTACAGGGTCACAAAGATGTGGATAGTTTGAAATAACTATCAAATATGGCCAAGAAAGGTGGAGGAAACCACAGTTCTGGAAAAAAAATCAGTGTGACCATAAGGAGGACACCTAAAACCCACACAGATACCAGAAATCAGAGTCTAGGGTGCGAGGCAACAGCTCTTACTCCCACACCACTGTGTTGTTATCAAACTAAAACTAGCCTCTAAAATGTCAGACTGTGGCATTATGTCATATACTGCATATTTCAAAGGAAAAATAAACCCAAGCTTGAAAAACTTAATAATAAATTATTGAAACAAAAACATGAAAATAAGACCACAATTCCCAATGCTCCTGTTTTGTACTTTAATTAGAACAACTGCATATTGAGCAGTATACTCTCTCTTGAACCCTTTTGGATATCAAAACAAAGCGGTTTCTAAGGATGCAGACTTTATATATAAATACATTGTAGCAAAAACACCATGTACCTTTAATGGGACAATCAAGAATGGTGTCATTTTTGCAGTTGTAGAGTTTGCGTTTAAGCCCAGTCGATATTCATTCCAGCATTTATCTGTTGAACAAATATTAAACAGACATTACTGTGGCAAGAATATTTTAAGAATAGTAGTCCTGGAAATAGTCTAATCTGAAAATCTATTGACAGAATATAAAAATCAATCTTTTCTTATCAAAGAGGACATAAACCTCAGCAATAGAATTTTCACAATGGTCACAGGAGGGTTCATTTAGAATGCACATTAAACAGTATTACAATGTATATCAGTGGCAGGTACAGATATTTAAAAAAAAACATTTCACAATTGCACTGTGCCAGTCTACAGTGAAGTTTGCAATGGATTATTAAAGCAGAAAGGTTAAGGTTACATTTTACCTATTACCCTGCTGTGTCTCTGCTCATCCAAAAGAGGAGATTCACCATTCTAAACAAGATAAGGAACAGGAATAAAAAATGTTATTACCAGACGTAACACTTAAAAAATGAAATCTGCAATTCAAAATTCAAATCAGTTTTACAGTTTCCACCTCTGTACCAGAAAGGAAGGATGAGAATCCTGCTTGCTTTCTTCAGAAAAGTGCCTTTACTACTAAAGCTGTCCACCAGTTTTCATGCAACAAGTTCCATGGCACCCACAGGAGAGATAATATCAATGGGAGGAGCAGGGTACATCTCAAACTCACATGCCCAGGGGTGCACAGTTAATTTTTCAATCTCTTTTAAAGAATTCTGGTTAGAGCTGTCCAAAGATATAGCTCAAATTTAAAACTGCAACATCGGAACTATAGGAATGAGCCTACATTCCAGGAGAGCACACTGATTAGGTGAGTCACTCTGAAGCACCTTAAAAAAAAGTAAGATGATGAGAAATTATCCCTTTTAAATTTATTAATTCATTTAACTTTAAAGTTGTTGTTGAACTCAGAATACAGAGAAGTTACTACAGTATGTCTCAAAATGTCTCAAAATGTCATGAAATGAAGAGAATTCAGCCCAGATGACTTCCCACATCCATCTCGAAAGAGAGCAAACAGCATAAGTCACCTTGTGTTGCTGCTCGTTTGTCCTTATTGATAATGTAACTATTGATGGTAGCAAAATCAATCTTGAAGTTTAAAGAAACAATCTGTTTATATAGTACTTAATCAATTTTCTTTGACCTTTTGCTTATGTTTGAACACTGTACACAGTAGCTTTTGAGAGGTGCTTTTGTGACCGCCGTGGTTCCACCCCGCCGTTTCGTCTCGCAACACCTGGGGCGCGAACCCGGGTCTCTGCTACGCGCAGGGAGGGCGATGATGTCACCGTGTCCAAACAAGCTCCGCTACACTTTACCATGCAGTATGACAATGACCTCAACGTATACTATAGCCAACACAACCAAGGAGTACATCAGGAGAAAAAAGTGAAAAACTGCGGACAAGTTAGTCTTCACGTGTACTGTACAATTCAGCAGCATTTTCTATGCTAAAGAAAACAAAGTCAGAAAACTCCAATATTAGGCAAGATTCTGGCTATTGTGGCTACAACAAAGCATCTCAAATGACACAGTGTGGTGAGGTCACTGGGTAATAGACTTCATGTAGTTATTATCTCAAATAGATATTCAACCAAATCCTGACATTTTCACACTGACATTTAAAGTGAAAGTGTCCAAGGTATGTTTTTGTTCTAATGTGATGTATGCATAGACATATTAAAAAAGACATATATTGAAGGTTTTAGTCTTATTAATCCCATGATCACAAATATCAATTGATTTCACTTTGATGTCCCAATTCTTTTGAAGGGCACTGTAAATGCTAAAAGAAAATGGTGTATACTGGCTTCTCCTGTGACTACCCAAAACGTTATGGTAACTACAGTAGATGTAGTATGCATTGCTTCCAGGCCTTATTCAATACATATGCAGGAACCAATATATCATGAAATTCACCTTTCCCTGTTTTCTCTCTTTATATTGTCAATCACAGTTTCAAATCTTATTGATCCTGGAGGCTTGTGAGTTATTGACATCCTTCCACGTATAAACATATCAACAATTCAAGGGTGAAATTGACAAAGCAAACTAAGCAATAGGGTGTATGTGAAATACAGAATAAGAAATATAAATTTGTAGCTGCCAGTATGCTGGATAGAATACATTTCTAAAAAAACTATATATAAATCACGTCCTGCATTTTCATGCACATATTATAGTATTTTTTCCTCTTCTGAACCTAGAATGGAATGACTACAAGAATAAAAGACTAATTCAATGCTTCCTGAAACAAAAATATGTATGTCTTACACAAAAACACAATAAATCAAAATAATATAGTAATGTTAATGTGATCTATTGTGCTGCATTTTTTATTAACGCTTTTTCTAATATCCATATTTAAAATTCCTTTTCTTAAACAAAGATAGCCCTGCAGTTTTAATGGTACTTCATGTAAAACACACAAATTTATAGATAATTTGTCTGGGAATGTTATTACATGCATGATTACTGAGAAATATTGGTCACAATTAGTTACTTTTTTAAGCTACGTTTTAATTTTATAGATAGAAATTTGATATTAAACATATAAACATCCTTAATGAAATACGTAAAGGGAAATATAAACTCACCAATTCTTTAGAAACATAAAATTTAGACCACCAGTCCAGCTCACTTTCATCTTCCTCATTGCTTGCTATGGTTTCCTGATTAATAACCAGTTTTGGAGGGTTTTCCTAAAAATGACGAAGGTTGTCAAAATTTAACACAGGAGTGAAGGTAATAAATCAATATTGTGGCAGCAATGAAACATGAAAATTGAATAATTTCTCTGTTTATAAAATAAAAGTATTTTTATAAAATAAAAAGAGGCTTTCAGACCAGAGTAACAGCTGCAGAAAGGACTGCTGAAATCTCATAAGAAAGGTTGTAAAGGAGAGGACGTCATTCAGCCAATCTTGTTTGTTTGGAAGGAGGTAAGTGAACATCAAACTCTTCGCAGCTAACGTCAAGTGTGAGGTGTCTCTTTATTGTTTTAACACTTTGTTAATGAAGTTTTAGAAGATTTTTTTTTAGTGTTTTGCTTTTTCAGAGAGCCTATAATTTGGATCTCAACCACCAGGCTGGGAGCTAGTACCTGATATCCACAACTTTTAGTTTCCAGTTGTCACAATGCATTTGTATATATATTCCATTTGTACACTACTGAGTGTGAATTAGTCCCATAGTTTGAATTTACCCATACCTATTACATTACAATTTTCTATACTTGGACCAAAACTCCTCTCAATCATTGTTGTCTTAGACTGATGTGATTTACTGTAGCACCCTTAACCTCTCAATACACAACAGTCCTCTGGGACCAGGTGTCATTCATTCTTGTTGATCATGTTTGAACTCTAAGCCTATAATAGTTTTGTGGAAGTATGACAGGGAAAATATTGTCATGGTGATTTATTGATTTGTAACCATCCCAGTAGAACCTCAGTGTCAGTTCTGATAAAATTACCCAATGCTGTAGATCATTATTTTATATAGGGCATGTTATTGGCATTGGCTACTGTAAAAACCCATATTAAAGTTTTCCAAAAGAAATATTTACAGAAACCCAACCTATAACAAAAATAATGGACTGAAAAATTAAGATCAAACAGAATGCTGTCTGGAGTAGGTTCATTACACTATTGTGTCATCCAGCACTTCAAAAATTAGACTGCTTTATGCTTTGGAAATTTGGAAATATTACATCTTTGTTAGTCATCTTAGCAGACCAAAACAATTGTTTATCTTCAAAATATGTCAAGTGGCAGTATAGAAAAGTGTGAAGTAAAAAATACACTTACAGAAAGATTTTCTTTTTTGTTTTCTTTTCTGAAGTGAAACATTTCCTTTGTCCTCCTCACTAAATAATGACCTTTGCCACTTGTCTCACTCTCACCTATGAGAAAGCAAAATTGTAAAAGCTTGTTTCCCAAAAGCAATTAAATCTGACTCCTTAACCTTTACTTTTCTGACATTTTGTACTAGAAGTATAGCACATTTAAAATAAGAAAAATGAGCTACAGTACAACTGCTCGCAGAAAAATAGAATGAACAAATTTCAGCATAAAGAAACCATTACTCTTGTTTTAATTAATACATCCCTTGGCCAGGGGAAGCATTTACCTAATGTTTGTGATTTTTAAATGTCACTGTTAAATCAGCTCATGTTTTAGAGTGTACAATATGTAGCTACCAGTAGTAGACACTTCGTCATTGATTGTTTTGCAAAAAGACCCCAAAGCAAAAAAATATATATTTTCCAAACCATTTTTTTTTTACTATTAAACTGTATATACAGTATATATTGCAACACAAATGCAGAGCGTTAAACTTGGTCTGGCCACAAAATGTTGTATATCCCATTTTACTTGCCTTTCATGTTTAGCATTAAATGATTTTTAAATTACCTTCTTCATTTTTACTTTCTGGGACTTGTTCAGTTGAAAAGGACTGCACCTGTTGATAACCTAGGTATAGCATGACAGAAAACAGTGTAGAAATGAGAACTAATCAAATAAATATTTTTATTTCGTTTTACATTTTTTTTCTCCGACTATGCATAGTTCTTGCTGGTGAGTGAAAAGTTAAATATTTGACTTAGTTAAAATTCTCATCAGCTATACAGCACCTCAGTTCCTGGCTCCAGATTGTCTGTAAAGATTTTTGGAAGTCTACCTCATGCCTAGATGAGAAAGTGTTAAACTTGGACCGGTATAAAGAAAAACAGTACAGTTTGTTACATAGAGCATATATATCTCCACAGATCTATAGCAAATTTAGCACAGATGTGCCTGTGCTAAATTTGCTATAGATCTGTGGAGATATATATGCTTTATGTAACAAACTGTACTGCATTTCTTTATACCAGTTACAGACAGAGATTGTTGAAGGCAATGAAATAATAATTTGTTACATAGAGCATATATATCTCCAAAATCTCCGTCTGTTACCGGTATAAAGAAATACAGTACAGTTTGTTACATAGAGCATATATATCTCCACAGATCTATAGCAAATTTAGTACAGGCACATCACCTAACAGCCCTAAATGTAAAACCCAGGTTGGAACACTGTTTCACTGTCTATGGGAATGTACATATGTCCAGAGGTTCTGGTGGGAGGTGTGTAAAAAAATATCTTTGATCTGTGTAATACAGTTAGATCCTCATCCTCTCACGTGCATTTTGGGAGTCTTGCCTGTTCAGCTGCTGAACCATAGAGAAGTAGTCCAGCCTGCCCTGATGCTGGCAAGAAAGCCCATCATGACCAGGTGGGTGGGTGACGAGCCTCCCTCTCTAGCTCTCTGGGAATTACTAATAAGAGACTTGATCTCTTTGGAAAAGTTAAGATTCATCCTAAAAGGTGAGCTGGACCGTTTTAAAGATTTGTGGGACAAGCTTTTGAGAGCATTAGGTTTAAAAGAGGAGCTCATTATATATTCCTAAGCCATTATATATAACTATGCTATAACCTTTATGCCTTTTAAATGGTAAACTCTGATATAGCTGCGACTGTACCTGTTTTTGTTTTCATTTTGTTTTTGTTTTTTTCTGTCTTTTTTCTTCTTTCCCCTTTCACTCTTATTTTTTTTCCTTAACCCCATTCTTCATTTCTTTTTCTTACATTCATTGTTATTCTCTTTAAAAAATGTAAAAGTTTAAATATTGATGTCTTTGCTGTGATATTTAATAAACAGAATTGGAAAAAAAAATTCTCAGCAGATGGATTTTATGATGAATTTTCTACCTTTGTCCAAGGTAATTGCCTGTAGAACTCTTTAACTCTTTTGTGACTGTCCTTCTTTGATCAGAAGAATATGCAACCCAAATAAAATTGTGGTAACAGCAAAAAGTATTTCAAAGACACTTACTTTTAACTTTCTTTCTTGACTTCTTCTTCCTACCAAAGACAAACTGCTCCAGGGATGACAAACTTTTGGTACCAATGAGACCAACGCCACCAAACAGCCTTCGTTCCGTTACCACAATAGTGAGAGGAGGATGCAGTTCAGGGTCAATGGGGAATTCCTGGAAAAAAACAATCCTCTTCTGTCAGACCACTACTGAATAACACTGGTTGATCTACCTTATGTAACCTACGCTTCCTAGTCACAGAACATCTAGCACTTTATTTTAATCCAAATGACTCACCCTGAAACAAAAATCTAAACCTAACATAGGAGAATGTGTGGAGAAAGGAATGAACCGAACACAATCCAAAGCATACCACTTCATCTGCGATACAATGTGGTTGTCTTGGGCTTGGGAACTGGCTCACTCATCTCTATTGATGATGTAACTAATGATTGTAGAAGCAAAATGACTTCAGAAGCGTACAGAAACATCTGGTCTTGAAATTAAAAAAAGCTAAGCTTTTGAAATATAATATAAGGCCCATGTTATCTAAACCACTTACAACGACAAAATAGTCAACTGTTTTCTTGAAGTTGGGCTTTGTCTTGTAGTTCTCAATCATGCACGAGTCCAGCTTCTCTCCTGCACACTCCATAATCACCATAGGCTGATTCATGGACAAGATGTTGAGATTCTTAAGGTCCCGCAGGCCCCACAACAACACCTGAAAACACAGACGGATCCTTTCTTTCTCATTTTCTCTTGAGTCACTGGGCTTCTCACACAGAATCACGTGTCTTGATTAAAAGGTGGAGTTGGAGTTGCTGAACTTTATTTCAAATACACTGTTGTCCAATGGTTCTGAGTTGATCAATTATATATCAGTCCATATATTGCCTAGTGCCAAGATCCACATTGCTTAGTCTTATAGTTTAGATTCCTGATTTTGCTCAAAAGATGACTTCAACAAGTTAACAAAGAAATGTCTTTTTTTTAAAAACTCGACTTTGAAATGGATTGCACACATGTTTTTGGAATGCAATGTTTTCCAATGGCAGTGATAAGCATATTATTCATAATATGTCATTAGAAAGCATTCAAAATCTTGTATACTTAAAAATTCATCTTACTCTGCCCTTTGCTGTTATTCATACTGTACCTCTATTCTGTACGGTTCCAGAACAGGCTGAATGCCTTCTGGAATAACATATTTATCTTGGTACTCCAGCTCCTGAGGTACAATATGTTCTGGTATCTTAGGCTGTAATAGAAATTGGAAATCGTAATCAGATTGGAAACATTCAATTTGTTAACATTTGCAGAATTGAAAATCTTTAAATTCTTAAGAAAAGTTACGTGACTCTCAAAGTCCAATCAACAGGTTTGACAAACCACATTCAACAAGTTGTATCAGCTTTTGCCTTTCGTATCATGTCCATCTTTAATGATTATCTTAAACTGTAGCGCAATGTTAGTAGCAATTTTCTATCAAAGCGGGATATTTTGTCTGAAGGGGAACTTTCAAAAACAGGACACCAATTTTTTACAAATATACAGAGATTATGTTTTCTAGTTCAAATTAAGAGAACACCACACATTAAGAGAACAAATTACAGAGGTGTGGAGGGTTGTGTTTTACTAATAGAGATCACAGGGGACTCGAAATAGAGGCAAGTACTCAGCAGTGAGTCTATTTGAGAGAAATATGTCCAGAGAAAATTGAATTTCCCATTTGCAAGGGAAGGTTTTCTCTCCATTAAGATGGTCAGAGTGTCAAGGCGTAGTATTGTCACAGACAAAATTGAATACAAGTGAAGAGTTTCACATTACTATTCAATTTAAGACGTGGCTGCCAAGAACTTTCTTGCCTCAGCATAAACAATAGAATGATTTCTGTTCAAAACAAGAGCAAATCTAAAATATATTGTCTATATTTATGAAATACATCTTTAAAGCGAATTCATTTAATAAATATAGCTGGGTGCCAGTTTGTACTGATAACAATTTAAAACTTTTATTTTCATTTCAGCCTGCAGGTCACGGTGGTAGAGTACTGTACCTCTCCAAATGAGGAATAGTCTAGCTCAATGAACTCCACCACTGCCAGCAGTTCTCCAGCATGTCTCATTCCCCTAGTGATGTCAAAGATGCGCAGGCTCGGCTGCACATACTCATCGCCTTCCAGAAAGACCACAGGAACTATGAAACATTGCCCCAGGTACTCTGGACTGCCCTGCCATAGACACACATTCATATTTAGTACATCATTTCAATATATTTTAAAATACATTTGCATTTGTAAATGTTAATACTTATAGAAATCTACTTATTTAGTCAAATAACCTATGATTGGTGGCAATGAAATCTACTTACAAAATAATCTTGATCATATATCTCGACACAAACAGAAGGTGGATCACTTTGGAAATCCTCCCTGCTTCCATCAATCAGAATGTGATCAAATATCAAAGTCTCACCCCATGTTGGAGACAGTGTCTCTTCAATCACCTGATGAAAACAATCATATTAATTTTACAAGATAAACTCACTCCTACAGCTACAACACAAAAATGTACAGGAAGAGAAGCAATGAACAAATGGAACGAATTGCCGTTTTACTGATCTTTATTTTTTGTGACTATACAATCTGAAGTTTCTACATTCTTTTTGATAAATAAAAATGAATCCATAAAATTGCAGATTTTTATCAGTTCATTACTAGGTTGAATGGCATATATGGACATAATAATATTAGCTTTCTAAAAGTCAATTCTCTGTGCCTCTCTAGTAAGGAAAATGTTATAAAACACCTAGGATAATTTTGACAGCAACAGTCTGTTTTAGTAAAAATGGGTTTATGCTGGACTGAAATTTGAGGATGATTTGAAGACCATTTGTGGGGTTATGACAAAGAAATTTAAATTACTACATAATCAGTAGTTGGTCAAATCAGTACTCAGTGATCAGTTCTTATTTGGATTTCTGTATTACTGTTAATTTGAGTTTGACAATTTGTCTTTTATATGGAACGTTATCAAGGGCTTTGTTGAGGTATAAATTTGTGCACCTTAAATTTATCCATTACTGTTGCCTTTTCATCATTGGGCTTTCACCCTAAGGGTATTGAAGAGCTTCCCACACAAACCAGCCAGTCTGAAAGTTAACCTGCAATCCACCTGAAGCTGTCAGAGTCTTCTGATCCCACATCTGAGTCAGGACCTTATCACCAGCTGCTTGGCTGCAGACAACTTATGCAGCAATCTCTCTGATCTGCCTGCCTGCGTAGCCTTTCCTCTGTACCGCCTGACTGTGTCTTCTGCTCTGCCTGTCTACCTTGTGCATCCACTGCCTCCCCTGTCTTCTTGCTTTCACCCAGAACCAGCGATTGGATTCCTTAGCCTGTCTCACAGTTGGAACATTCTCCAGGTCAGTGCAGCATCATCACATATCCTACATTTTAATGTACATTGAGATTACCTTTCTAATTTTGCTCATTTTTCAGGCAACCCTGGTAAGACCAATCAGTTGCAATTATTGCAATTATTTGGTTCATTTTTGTCTCTAATTTTGAAATAGTATTAATACGCATGATCAAGTTGATTTTTTGAACTGTTATACATTTTCTTAGAAAAATGTTTATGTAAACCTGGTGATTTATGAATGAACAATTGGTCACCAATGTATGGGTAAACAATTGATTACCAATATATTGCATAGAACATACTGTAGTCAGCTGAGACCTCTAGACCACAAAAAGGTATTGTGGAAGCAGCCTGGCAACCATCTGTTTACTGCTTCCTAGGCATTATTTTGGTCCTGAACCTGTGTACTATTTTGGCCTGTGGTGTACTGCAAGTGGGGATAAAGTACAGTAGCTGCAGCTTCAATACACCAGAAAAAAGTTAAAATTCTGATTACATGTCCCTCTTTTTATGGCATGCTGCTGTGATGGACAATGCAATTTCTCTGCAACATATAATTCCAATTATTCTTTATTCCTACAGGCCTGCATCAATACCTAATACCTGACATCCTGCCTCCATCATACTGTGGCATCAACTTTACAAGACTTCCAGGAGACTCAACACAGCTACTTGCAAGTGGACTAATAACTCATCCCTTTGCACACTCTTCAACTCAAAGCTGGTTAAGGAGACTGCTGTTTATTTCTTCTCTATAGGCAGTAGCCTACCTGAACTGTTGTGACAAATACATCAGAAGACATATGATGTATAAAGTCTTATGGAACAATTAAGGGAGAATTAAGAAAAGCAGGGAAATTCACAATGAAAGGGCTTCACTTTATGGCTTATGCCTAAAGTGACTCTTATAAACAAAAAATATCTTTTTTTGCACCTACCTTGGTAGACTGGGAAAAGGCAGAAAATGTTACTTTTGCGAAAGGGTCAGCAAGTCCATTTTCATCTGCTGCCAGCAAACCGCGTGCCTGGTAGAAATGTGCTCTCATTTGGAAAAAACTCTGAACTGATAAAAACAACCAGGAAAGCAGCTGTTAATTGTGGTTTCTGTCACGTCAAGAGATAACAGAATGTCTGGAATTTACACTGTCCATTCAATAGGTGGGCCTTATTTTTTCCTTCATACCACAACTAAGGACATAATATAAATGATTATTTGGGTTAATATAAGTTTTATAAACTGTCAGCAAGATCAGCGTGTAAATAACAGGCCATGGGTTCAATTTATTCCCCGGGTTTTAAATTAAATAATTACATTTATGCTGCTGCCTTATCTAACATTCATTAACTAAGAAACTAAGAGAATTAATCGCTGGTAAGATTCAGTGATCAGTTGAGATAACGAAGTAGTTGTGAAGAACACAGGGAATGAAACTGGAAATAATTACCCTCAGTGATGAGATTGCTTGGCAATGTGATGCCTGAAATGACTGATTCCTCTTCCTCATTATTGATATTAAATCCAGCTGGAAGGGTGACGATGGCGTTCTTTGCATATTTAGAGGGTCCGAACCACAGGCTAATTTCCAATCTTGCCATAACTCTGCTCTCGAGTCCAGGTGTCTGAATAAAAGGACAAAAAATACATAAAAACAACAACAACTCTGCTTCAAAGCTAAATTTCCTGAAAATCGTCTTATTCCCCCTGGTCTTGTTTTCTCATTTTACCCCCTGCCCATGAAATGTTTTGAAAATAAGGTTTTTGAAACAAGTTTTTTTATGTTATATGTTATAACAGTTGTAATAATTCTTCAGTGCATTCTTCTCAGCTTATACCTGAATCTTTTCTTACATTCTACAGTTAATCTTTAGACATTCCATAAACAGAGTTACAGGCTTGAAGTTGCTGACTCTCAAGATTTTTTTACTAAAAAATCTCTTACTTTGAGAAACACAGTTTGTATCTGTCCACAGTCTTTTCCCTTTTCTTGCTTGGCAACAGAAAACAATATAGTGTGAGCAGGGATCCGTATATAGGCAACTCTTTTGTTGTTGCCGAACATCCAAATGAACACATCAGGAATTACATTCTGTGGCTGAAACACAAAACAAATACATTCAAATACAATTTATTTAGTTAACTGTGATGTTCTAAGTGAAGTGCAAATTAGAAACATCTTTACTTAGAATTTCATTCATCAAGATGGGTGAAAGCATTAGAAAAAATATTAATATTCAAATCTGATGCACTTTTCATTTGACACAAACCAGGCTTTCTTTAAAATGAAATGGCTTGCTTGTTCTTTTGTCATGTCTTGTATAGATGAGGTTAAATGATTAAGTCACATTTTCATTACTAGGTTTTTCCACGCTGTATGACAATGCCTCAATGTGTAAACACTTCATTTATAATAAGAGAGAGATCACTTTATTGGCCATATACAATTTCTTGTATTAGGTATTTGACTTTTTGCGTACCCCAACTTGCTCTCCATGAGACACACAGACAGGGAGAGAAGCTTGGGGTCAGAGCGCAGGGTCAGCCATTTATACAGCGCCCATGGAGCAGTTGGGGTTAAGGGCCTTGCTCAGGGGCCCACCGGAGTAGGATTCCCCTGCTGGCCGCGGGATACAAACCGGCAACCTTCCAGCCACAGGCGCAGATCCTTAGCTACAGAGCCACCGCTCTGCAGCAATTTACTGTATGACATATCACCTTGGAGAATGACTTTCTATGCTCTGATGAGCTCCTACTCAGGCTCTGTTATAAAGTCTGGGGTTTCCTTCAAAGAACAGCAACATGTGAATCAATGTCCAAAGGACAGGATTTACATTTCCATCAGAAAAACTTACAAAGGCACATTGAATCTCATTCCAGTAGTCACATTAGCCTCCTGTAGATGAATCTGGATGTTTCTGGGAGCTAGACATAGTTGTATCTCCTGCTATCAATTCAAAACTGGCACCAGTCTAAGATATCCATGAATTGTTTCTGTAGTTTGCTTATTGATTTGGAAACAACTGTAGAGATGAATTATTCTTATTAAAATTGTATTTGTTGTTGGGTGGATGTTAAAAGTCTTAATTGTCAACTTTGTGGCATGTCACAAGAGATCCAAGTTGCTTTACAGCATCTTCTGAGATCATAAACAGTTCCTCTGTTACTCTGTGCACATTAAAACCCCATGGAACATGTGAAATTGAGAATCATTTTAGGATTGAGCGTTGCTCATCTTATTTTAACTGTAGCATCACAATGTCATTCCTAAGCATTAATTCCAGAATGGTTCCACACCTTATTTAATGGAAAAGCAAAATATTTCCTGTAAACAGTGTATTCAGGAGACTGTGCTCCATGTGGCACACCAGCTCAGTCTAGTGGTCTCTCAAGTTGGTCTCTCCTGGTTACTCACAGACATTCTAACTAAAAGCTAAATAGTACATTTTAATTTGATATATTGATGTGAAGTGTGTAGTTTAACAATAAATGTAAAACCCACATGACAACCTTCTTATACAGTTTTTGACTTAAACAATTTCAATATTAAATTTAAGTATTCCCTTTATCTAATTTTGATCTCCGTTCCAGTTTGGTCTTTAACTTTTGAAATATTTCCTACAGATCCTCTTTTTAAAATTATATTTAGTTCCTCTTACCTTTTTCACAGTATATAGTCAAATTTAATGCATTGTAATTCCAATTTTCTTTATCATTGTGCTGTGTGTATGCTCTCACATTTGGATTTCACACACCTTTTTATGGAATCAGAACACATAATGCATATGTTTGTCATTTCTTGGTGATTTCTTTAAAAGTATTTTTAATATAACTGTAAACTCAGTGTTATAAGTTCATTAATATAATAGCAATAGTAAAATTCAGTATATAAGCTGGACTGTGACAAACACACAGAACAGAGCTACAACACAATTCCACTTTTTCTAAAACCCATGCCTATCCATTTCTCATTTTCATTTCAATTAATTAATCATTTAGGACTTGATCACAGCTTCAACAACCACAACCACACAAAAGGTACTCAAAATGTCAGACTGCTGCACATATGCTTACTTCTTCAGACGTCTGCTTAAGATCTTTTAACATCTCTTTCATCTGGAGGACAATCTCACCAATATTTTCACTGTGCAAACACTTCTTAAGCTGGGTTACTTCCTCATGCAGTCTCTCCTTCAAAATAACAAAAAAAAATGTGAAACATAAATGAAAGCCTTCTGTTGTCTGTGAAGGACATACTATGAGTTCATAAGTAATGAATTCACATATTTTACTAACGTCAAAGATCTTTCAGCTGTCCTGTCCCAATATAGATACTTTGCATATTTGTATAAAGTGTTTGAAAAACATTTCACAAATATTTTTTAAATTAAATATGTTTCACCTTTGATTTTTATACTTTATGACATATTGTAATCGTCCATTAAAATTAAGTGAATAAGTAATACTTTAAGTTGAAGAACTACCAGTGTTCCCCCTTTTTTCTCAAGGATTCAGGAACAAGAGTTGCAGCATAAAAGAAGACAAAAAGCAGCAACTGAATTCTGATATTTGCACAGTAGTGTCTAAACAGTAAAACAATTAAACAGAACTACATTGCAAAGTCCTTTAAATGGATTTTGGATCATACACTTCTTGTATAAATATGGTATGTGCAATATTTTATAAATTAATAAAAGTATTATCATGATGTAAATGGTATTATATTCTCTTTTGGCACTTTTTAAGAAAAGTCTTCTTTAGTATTGCAAATGAAAGGTGGCCATTTAACCCATAGAGTTTATTTGGATTTTAGCAACCAAGTGATACAAGAGTCTTAGGATCTTCTTCTGAAAGAAATAACATACTGTACTTGCTTTAAAAACATGTTTGAATAGTTTGCTCTAGACTCTCAGAACCCTTTCTTTGTCACCTGTTCTCTGTTTTAAATCCACTGCTCGTAGGTTTTCATTTGTGTCCTCTGGTTTATGTTTTGCTGATAAGTCTGAAGAAATTAATAGGCTGTCACAGCAGCACATTCCTTTGTGTTTGGGAAAGTACCTGGATGCTTTTCTCCTGACTAATTCCAGAGGATCAATACCTTTTTTGTATGATGGTGACCAAAACTAAACATAAAATTATAAAAGAGGCTTTGGTAGTACAATACCATCCCTTGAATTCCACACTTTTAAATAAGTATCCCAATATTCAGTCTCCCTTTTTATTTCTTTCCCACATTGTCTACATCAAATGATGTCCACATTTTCATAGTGTCATTTAATATTTAAATGTAACACTCTGCACTTAAATCATTACAT
Source organism: Lepisosteus platostomus (assembly GCF_059453375.1). Lineage (NCBI taxonomy): Eukaryota > Metazoa > Chordata > Actinopteri > Semionotiformes > Lepisosteidae > Lepisosteus > Lepisosteus platostomus. The sequence goes on from NC_142622.1 coordinate 12,828,649, forward strand.
AAAATGTAATCTGTCATATATATATGCTAAGTCAGTTCTATTACAATAGATACCTGCATCTTTTGTTTTATAGAAAATATCTAAACTATTGAATACTTAATTTCCTTTGCAGCTTCTAGTGTTTGCTAGTCCTCATGTTTTGGTATTCATGAGAGAATTTCATTACTATACAAATGGCACCAGAATCTAGATCGCTTACTGTATATTGTAGGTATATTAAGAAAAGCAGTGGTCCTACAGTAGTACAGATTCCTATAGTACTCTGCTAATCATATTGTTCCAGCTGAAGCACTCACACCTTATCTGTAGACTCAGTATCCTATCCATTGGTCAGTTTCTAATTCAAGCAAGTGATTTCTTGAATGCCTAACAGCTGATGTTTAAGAATATTAAATCTAAATATACCATATAATGTACTTGGTTAGTATGTGTTACTGCTGTCAGTAAACAAGTTAGTTAAGCAAGACCTTCTTTTTCTAAAGCTTCTTTTCATGATGACTACAATCCCATTTCCATACAGATGATCCTCTAGCTTAGTTCTAATTATCATTTTCATACTCTTACATTTAATAGAAAAGACAAAGACATTTTGAATTAGTTAGTTATTAAACTGTCTAACTATCATATAACTCCCCAACCCACACATAAAACATAGAATAGAGGTTTATACAGTATCCAAATGTTAATCTATGCTAGAGAATATGACAGCAAAATTATTTTCAGTACTGAGAACACATCAGTTCTGAGAAAGTAGCATAAAACTAGTCATACAGTAGTTATTTTTAATATATTGTGTTTAAGATACTTACAATATAATGAGACATTGACTTTTGCCTTCCACAATCTAACGCATTTGGTCTTGTCATCACAACTTTGTCCAGATAATTAAGGTATCGTCTTGCGTTCCAAAAGATGCAATAGAAAAAATTAGAATTGTTTGTATTCTTGTTGTATGAAAAATGTTTGTATCAGAGCTTTAAAATTCAAGTTAATTACAGGAAAAGCTTACCGCAGATCTGCAAGCTAAATTAAAATCAATACGATAACGGCTTAGAGATGAGTGAACAATTTCAAGACCTAGATTTACTGAGCCTGAAAGTTGGAAAACTTAATTTCTGAAAGTTTTGTAAATATCTAATTGTTATCTAAATGTATCTAAATGTATTTTATGCAGTTTTATGCTATTGTTTATTGTAGATTTGATATATCTTGAAATATTAACAAAAATATCAGTATTAAACAATGCATATTAATGACAAAAAATGGCAATATATGTAGCATGTCTCACAGAAAGACAATAGTTATAATTTCTTTAAAATCTGAAACTACTGAAAAAAATTAACTGCTTTCGTATTCAATTTTAAAAACATCTTTAAAAAAAACATCTTCAGAGAAAAGGCCGGAGAAAAACACCTGCATGTGATCTTCAGGGCTTCAAAGGCATGTTGTAACCTTTGCTCTGTACCCGTTTTCTCTTTCTTTAGCATTTGCTCCACTGTATTGAGGTCTTCCTCCTGAAAAGATAGCAAGACAAAAGACAAAATGTGTGAATTTTTCCCATACAGATTACAAAACATATTTTTATGTACGAGTATACAGCTTGTTAAAGTCCTTAAACCATACGTTAACATTATATTCATCCAAGATACTGTTTTCAAAGCAATATTAACAAAAAAGACTGGGGGTTATACAAGTCTTTACTTTATGTTTCAATAGTGTTCTGAATGATAAAAGAAAACAGAGCTATGGCTACTTACATTGCCCTGGTCATGCTCTCTACCAATTAAAAAGACGTACAGGCCAGTCAACTCAGGTCAGAAAATGACAAATTATTTCTCTCATACAGAAAGGGTGATATGCCTTTTGCAACACTAGCTCATCGGAGCTTAGTGAAATGTTGAAATTCCTATAAATGTCATAAAATGCGATGTTGTTTGTGATTGTAAGTACTTATTGGAGCTACAGCTGATGCAGGTGCTCCCCTTTTGCAGTATGTGTACAACTACGATCATTTGGGATGTGTAGGACTTCAGCTGCAGCAAATATATATGTTAGGAATACATCACATATACTGTAATGTCCATAAGAGTGAACTCACCAGCACTTGCGATACCTGCTGAAGGGCATTTACATTGTAGAGTCTCCAGCTTTGGTCTTCCCATCTACTCCACAGGTGTAGGCAGGGTTTTTTTTCCTTGAAAGGGAGGCAGTAGTAGGAGCTGCAAGGGAGTTACAAAGATAAGATGGAGACAGAGTTTTAATTTGTTCACAATAATTTTTCAAAATAAAGATTTCTAGATTTAATTGGCTAAAATGAAAATCGGATGACACAGTAAGCGATAATCATGTAAATGTTTGATAGGGCCAACAAAGGGTTAAAAGTTCTATTTCACTTTTAAGTATTTTTAAACGGATTGCTCTTAATCTCTTTGGTTTCATTTTATACACTGGGAAAAAACTCACTTTAATTCACATGAAGAGCAGTAATGAGTCAACAAAGTAAATTAGTTGTTTCAGCCTTTAACACACATTGAGATTTGTGTGAAACAAAGTAATTTAAATAAAACTGTCAGGTGTATTTCACTGCAATTATGTTTTATCTTCTTCTTTTAATTAGATTGCATTTTAAATTAAAACATTTGGCACTGACGGGAACACAAGACTATACTAAACTAACTAGGCATGCATTTTTCTTTTAGATGCATACTAAACAATCGTTGAGCCTCATTTAGTACTGCTCATCAAGGAACAGTAGGCTGTAAATAATATTTTATTAGCTGATATTTATTTACCCAATGGAACAACTGCATGATATCTTCAGGAAAGAGGATTGGAAGGAGGATATGGTTATAGCCATCTGTTTAGACTAAGGACTGCACTTTGGGAAATTCTGATTTTATCACCGATATCCAGACAACATGACCAACCCATGGGATGATGATAAATAATCATAGTTTCAATAATTGTGATGCTTGTTTGGAAGAGAACACAGATATTGCTACATCTTTCCTCTCTTTTACAGAGGAGATTTTTTACAAAAAAAATCCTTCACAAACAGCATTGGTGATACAGGTCCAGTCCTTATTCCTGGCTCCTATATCCTGTGCATACTTCAGACCAGTATTAGGATAGGAATGGTGATTGTATAATAGACCATTAGTCTAGTTTCAGTTTTTAATGATTTGATCCTAAACACTTCCTTAGGTTCACAAAGGCTACGCTTGCCTGGATTTGTTCATCACTATTATCAATTAATATCTGCGGAAGATATCTCTTAAGGTGCAGGAAGTATTCCATATACTCTTAACTACTCATTGTGAATCTGAGTTGATAACACTGGGGAGTATGCATTTAGAGTTTGCTGAAGGATTTGGTCTTCCTCATCTTAAGAGTAGTAAGTCCTATTGTCCTATATGTGCCTGTTAATATGTTGACAACTATCTAGGGATCCATTTCTGTTGAGGAACATTCTGCAGCACCATCAGCAGACTGGAGCTTATTGACAGAAGTCAGGGTGGTTTTAGTTGTACACCGAAGTCATTAGAGTTTAAATAATTTACTGTCCTTTCCGTAAGTGAGCTGCACTGGGGAGTGGGGAGCTTGTTTGCAATGAAATGGAGCATGGCACTCAAAAATGTTGAAAATAGAGCTGGAAGGATGACATAGCCTCGTTCGACTCCTGTCTAGACTTCTAGGTGCTATGTAATTGATGTCAGACTCCAAGCTCCGAAAGAAGGTTACTTTCTCCCAGGATAGCCAAGGTACTCAGAGCAGAGGAAGCTGCATTTTAAGTTATAGTAAATGCAAACATGGAGAAATGTAGCATGGTTTATGTCAACATCGATATTAACACATGCAAGATTCTAATATTTGACCAGAATTAGAAGGAAAATATGTTGAAAAGTTTTAGTGTCTGAATGAGAAAGCAGGAACATTGAAGAGAGTTCATCTTGACTGGTTAGTGCAGTAAATGATTAGGTGTAAGACAACACGAGTTCAATTTGCAATATACTGGATCCTAAACTGGTCTTATCAATCACCTTCACATTCATGGGACACAGTCTTCCTTGGTTGTCACCAATAACCAATATTTATATTTCCATTAAGGTCTAAGGCTACTATGTCCAGTAAGGCTTGTTTTTCAAATTGCCCAAACCTCCATTGTTATTCATTTACATAAGGGGTATAAATCATAGAAGAGCACTGTAATCAAGCCTTAAAAGTTTCTAAATTTACAAATGACCAAATGAGACTTATGGGTAATAAGCATTATGAGACCTATGGGTATAGTTTAAAAAAGAAAACTCTGCACTGGACATGCAGTGAATCATAAAAAGCATTCTAATAACCCAATAACCAGTCTCAGTATCTTTCTGAAAATTACTGAGTGGCCCATTCCTTGAAGACTGCCCAATGTTAATATTGTTTTTCACCAGCACTTCAGAAGGAACTAGGGGTAGGGTTAATCTTAGCTTGATGACACCTGACTGCTGACATCACTATATATGTATCCTGTGTAGATGAGGGGCCAAATTCCGCCAATATTTATATAAAATATTCATATTTCCTGGTTAAGGTTTAAAAAAATATTGTGCATTTTCCATTTTTCAATGGAAAACAAGAATTGTTTGCTTAGTTTTTTATCAGGCCAAGAATTTAAATTTAAAATAGACAATCTGTGACTTAATTAGGTCAACATGCACAGTGAACCGCCAGTTAGTGAGAAGCACCTCTCGTATTCCGTTTCCACTGGTACAGAGGGAGGGGTGATGCAGGCACTCTGTGTGACTTCTTCTTCTTCCACAACTTCCTCCACAGGGTCCGGTTCTATTAATACTGAGGTCTCATCAGGTTCCTCTTGAGTCGCTGCTTTTTTTGCGGTTACAGGTATTCGAGATGTGCCCTCTTCACGTTTCCCATAATTTCCTGGCTCCAAACACAAACTTTTTTCAGAGACAAGTCTTGGTTTGCTACAGTAACGTCTTCTACTGTCTAGTTAGAAGATCAAATGGAAGGGCTTGTGAGCACCACCAAAAGTTCCATTTCTTCTACCTCACCAACTTTAAATATATATATGCTTTGCATCACTAATGTTAACATAATACAGTAAGTGGATATTTTTCCTATAAGCTCCCAATGCTTGCTGGGGAAAGCCAAACCCATTATATTTAAAACATAAAGATGTTAACTGCTTAAAGTGCATGCAGCTAAAAAGCGAACATCTCCATACTTCCAAAAGAAATAAAAACACATGACCTGAAGAAAGTATAAGAAGAAGTAGCTCACTAGTGACCTTTTTATATTATTGAACATATCTAGAGAGGAACAAGTAATAGGTTTATTCCATGTGAAAAAAAGAAGAAAGAGAACACAACGTTTCGGCCGTGGAGCCTTCTTCAGGTGTGAGAGAGACAGGGCAGTAGGCAAAGGTAAAGTAGCGGGAGAACAAAGGTTGGGAGGGAGGAGGAGTGAGAGGCGGGAGCAGGGGACAGAAAGAGAGGCCAATCAAGAGGTGTGAAGTCAGAATGGGTGCAGAGAGGTGTGAAATGAAACTTCCAATGAATGGAGAAAATTTAAAAGAACAGTAATCTGTCGTTAAGGGAAGGGAGAATGTGTGATCCTAACTGCAGAATAATTTTAGTTTCTGTGGTCTTTCTGATGTATGAGTTCGGAAAACCGTCTTTGAGAACACAGACGGAGAGATTAGTGTGGTCGTGGCCGTCAGAGGTGAAATGAGAAACAATGGGCTTGGAGAGATCTTTAATCTTCACAGCCCTGACGTGTTCTCTGAAGCGGTCTCCGAGTCTCCTTCCTGTTTCTCCAATGTAGATGGCTGGGCATTTACTACAAGAGATACAGTAAATAAGGTTCCTGGAGGTACAAGATGCTGTCTGGGTGATCCGGAATTGTCCTGAGGGGCCTTGAATGAGTGTGGTGGTGGCTGTGTACTTGCAGGTGATACAGCGAGCTCTGTTGCAAGGGAAAGTGCCTGGTGTGGATGGTTGTTGAGGGCGGTCAAGGGAGCTGTGAACAAGGAGGTTACGCAGATTAGGTGGTCGGCGATATGAGATGATAGGGCGATCAGAAAAGAGGGCCCCAATGGAGGGATCATCCTGTAGGATGGAAAAGTTCTGGTTAATGGTCCTGGGGATAGGAAGTGTGTTAGGGTGGTAAGGAAGCACCAAGGGAATGCGGTTGTTACGGCGGGAGTTCATGATCGGGTTGATGGTCCGGGGGGTGTTTTTGGCTCGGGCAAGGGCCCTGTCAATCACACTGCTAGGATATCCTCTGTTGATAAAAAATGAGTACATTTCGAGGGCTTGGTTCTCGAAGTCGATGTCGTCGCTGCATCGCTATATCTAGAGAGGTTTGGGACATATTATCTGAATAATAAAATACATTTCTCAGTTTCACGCTGATAGAATGAAACAAACAAAAATACCAAGAATCTATTTTTTTCTGGTGCAATAAAAAAGCTGAAGTCTTACTTTTTAAATGCTTACCTATTGAGAGCTCAAAACATATGGGTTTCAGACCCAAACTTTTTTCAATCATGGTTGCCTCAAAGAAAGTCGCTAGAAGAAGAAAATCTTTTTTCTTCCCAAAAATGTCCTGAAAAAAAAATGTGAGTGCAATATTTGGAGATATATTTGTTTATGATTGTTATATATACCAAAAGAAAATAGGAAAACATCATGGGTCGCTGTTTTTACTCTTAAATTCCGAAGACATACTGTATTTGTTATGATAGACTACATCTAGCCAATACAAAACACCATTTAAAGCGATTTATTTCAGCTTGACCGCATAGTGCTACAGTGACCAAACCCTGGGACTGCACTTGCTTCCCTTTCTGCACACTCACCATGATGTGACAAAACCTGTCTTCTAGTTAGCTGAGAATTTAACCTCTCAGCCCTTTTGAAAATGTGTGACATCTAGGGCTCAGGGACCAATGATCAGGTGCATACTTGTCCAGACAGTTTAAAATAAATGAACAAATCCCAAAAGACAGTATCTGCAAGCTGGTTCAAAGTGTGTGACATACTGTACATCTTATATTGCTTCCATCCATAGGAGGGAATCTGTGATTTTCCTTATATACAGTAAGCAAATGTTAATTTAAACAATGTTTAGGATCACTATAGATTCTTTATTCATATGCATTCTAATTTGTAATACTAATACTAACAATCCTTTACATCTAAACAACACTTTTCAATATTAGGGATCCCGAAGTGCTGTATACATACAACCCACTTTATCCAACTGTAGTGCCAACCAGGCAGATGCATGTCAACCGTTATGCACTAGGCAACAGCTCAAATGAGTTGAAATATTATTTTGTTCCAGAACTGTTAATGAAATCTGTGAGGCATGGATCAATGAATTCTGATAAAATATTTCCAAGGACATGGGAGCACATACCAGAGGGTGCTACTGTACATCTTATTATTGTAACACCATTGCACTCATGATAACACAGGTGCCAAGATGTCCACAGTAACTGTCAGTAGGAATATGTTCCAATTGCTTGTGTTTCTCTGTGCCATGGTCTGCAGTTTTCAGGACAGCCTGAATAGTTCAACAAACTTTAAGAAACCTGTATTTTCAGAACCATGGCGAAACAGGTCAGAACCAGGTTTGAAATGTTTGACCAAACAGATAAAACCAGGTTGGGGACACATTTATAATAATAATTAATAATTGCTTACACTCAAAGCGCTTTACAGGTAATGGGGACTCCCCTCCACCACCACCAATGTGCAGCATCCACCTGGATGATGCGATGGCAGCCATAGTGCGCCAGAACGCTCACCACACATCAGCTATCATTGGGGAAGAGAGCAGAGTAATATAGCCAATTCATAGAGGGGGATTATTAGGAGGCCATGATTGGTAAGGGCCAATGGGAAATTTGGCCAGGACGCCGGAGTTACACCCCTACTTTTTTCGAGAAACGCCCTGGGATTTTTAATGACCACAAAGAGTCAGCAGCTCGTTTTTTTTTACGTCTCATCCAAAGAATGGCGCCTGTTTACAGTATAGTGTCCCCATCACTATACTGGGGCATAAGGACCCACATGGACCGCAGGGTGAGCGCCCCATGCTGGCCCCACTAACACCTCTTCCAGCAGCAACCTTAGTTTTTCCCAGGAGGTCTCCCATCCAGGTACTGACCAGGCTCATACCTGCTTAGCTTCAGTGGGTTGCCAGTTGTGAGTTGCAGAGTGATATGGCTGCTGGCAATAGTGATGCATTTATGCATTTATGCATGAAAAAGCAAAACTCACTTTGACAGCAGTTTTGTTTTTAATTTTGGTAGGTTGTGAACTGTGAAATCTGTTAGGCCACGCAGCCAGCTCACCTCTGGAAGTGGATGAATGTCTTCCACTTGAACCTGGACAGATGTGGGCTGCTGTAGATCATCTAGGCCGTTTTCGCCATCTTCCTGGTTTTTCACTTTGCTTTTCACTTTGACCTTTTTTTTCAGTGTTTTCGGCACCTTCTTCCTTTTTTTTGACGATTTCTGCGGAGGCGACATTCCGTACACCCCCATGGCGACAGCCAGCAGGAGGCGCCCACGGTAGAAGGCCCCCTCCCCAAGGCCATCATTCAGACTCTGCAAGTCATCACTCACTGTGGAGTTCTGAGAGGAGCCATACAGGTTCACCCATGTTGGGCCAAATGTGGGCAGAAATCCTGTAGGATTTTTAAGAAGCATGAAATTGCCTTGAGGTTATGGGTAAACATGCAAACATTACAATTCTTGGCATCAAATATTATCAAGACTTTTACTTTCAGTGAGGTTCCCAAACACCTTTAAACAGAAGAAGCAATGAAACTAATCAAGGTTTATACCAGATGGTGACAATATAAAATGGGTGTCTAGTACAGGTTTGTCCGCTTGGCAGAAGAGCTACAGTATTTGCATTTCCCCACCACCACCATAACATTCATGAGCTGTAAAAATCCTACTGTTTGATGAAGCCCTCCCCAAGTGTCTTCCACCAACCTCTGTCTTTGGCTACACTCCTCCAAATTGTTTTATCTTACAGAAGGCTTTTCAGTTGTTTCTAGTATTATCAGATCTAGTTAGGCATTTCCTTTGTCCAAAATGATCTGCTCTTCTTCTTTAGTGTCCAGTGAGGTCTCTTAACTCATATCAAGATATCATGTACTCCTGCATGTACTGTAATCCATTAATTGTCTTCACTTACACATTGGTCAGCTTTCACCTTTAAACATTTACACCTTTCTTCATAGTTAGCTTATAAGTACATAATTGATTGTTTTAACTGACGGTTGTTCATAAACAAAAATATATACACAAATATGCGAAGATCTTAGTTTTCATCAAATTTATCGATGAAGCATGATTGCCATATTTCAATGTTGCTGATCCAGCTGTAAAGCATTTTACAGAGACCTCACAGTTTCTCTTTAAATACTCCAGTAATAATCTCTTCAGAGTATTCTTTACATCCTTAATCAAGACACCATTAAGATGTAAAGAGATGTTATCTTTTGTATTCCTGTGGTGGTACGATATACTTAAAGGAGAATTCATTACTCTAGTCACATTCAGTCTGGTGGATTACATTAGTGAATTAGGCAAATTGGTATTTAAACACTTTAGCTGAACAGGGAATTAAACAACCCAAGTGGAATTTACTCTACAACAGGGCCTAGAAGCTGTAGGAAACATAAAAGTACAGACATTTAGAGTACTCATTCCTTTCATTTAACAGATGTTATCAAAAGATCTTTAAATAAAAGAACAGGAACAGTAAGTGTTTCACCTTCAGGCCCATCGTCGGAAATCTGCTTCAGGTTAATGAAATGTGTAGCTAAAATCGTGTCACTGATGTTTGAATTGTCCTGAACTTGAATTTTAATTCTTCTACACAGCACTGGAAATAGCTGCATGAAAGTCACTTGTTTATTCCACACTGGGTTTGAGGATCTTGGAACAACAGATGTTTCACCCTAACAAACAAAAATAACTTGTCATCTTAAAAGAAAATGTTGTGTCACACATTGTGCTGACGTTTTTAGAAATTTACCTTTAAGACTGTACCATTTAAATATCTATCATATGTTTAATTTTTGAGGACTGCAAACTAGAACAATTTACCAAAATATTACAATACAGAAAAGAAACTATATCTGGCTTATCTCAAGTGGCTGCTTGCGTTTATCATAAGCTTTTTTGCATTGCAAATATGTCAAATGACACAAATGAGTAGAAAGGAAATGAAAAAAAAAACTTAAGGGACAGACTTATTTGGATGCATTGAAATATATTTTGAAGGGTTTTAAAAACTGCATTCACTGAATTAATATGTGTTTAAAGCTTTACATAATAAAGCTAGTTGAATTGCATTGGTTTAGTGAAATGCAAGGCCCACAGTTCCAAACAAGGGAAGAAATAAGGGGGCGATTTATCAAGAATATCTAATCCATCTGTTACTAATTCTGGTGATTAAAGGAAATGGAGCAATGAAAAAACAAACCATCCTATTGATCTCACAATATCCTAATGTCGGCAAGCAATTAAAGCAGTTCCTTAACATTTCAAAATGGATATAGAAAGTTGCCTTAGAAGTGAAATTTTCAACTAAATATGGATAAATAAGGCAAGGTATGAGCTATACTGTGGACACAATGGCTATTTGCACAAGACACATTAAAAACTAGGAAAACATACTGCACTGTAAATAATAACAGTAGTAAATGGAATATTACAGAGGAGGAAATGATAGTTGAGAATGATTTTTAATATTACAGGTCTTCAGTCTCCTGGAAATGTCTACAGCTGCTCTGCATCTTGTCTTGTGGAAATTGTTTGCATGGTGTACAGCAGCCCTCTGCTTATCCCTGTGTACACAGTGCCCTCCAAATGTATTGAGAAAGTAAAGTCTGAACTGCAAATTTCTCTATGAACTCTACATTTTCTCGTGAACAAAACGTGACTTATAACTACAATTTTTATAAACTATGTTATTGATATTACAGTCAAATAAATTATATTCTTGTGGGTCAATTAAACAAATTGGCAGTGTTGAATTGCTTTATTCTGAAGGAGCTAAAATATTAAGACAGTTTGCTGACAAACTGGTCAAAAAAGTCCCCTTATTGATCAGGTGTTTGTTGTTGGGGAAATAATTAGGCATTAATAAATCTTCTGAATATCCTATCAACCTGTGTTACTTCTATTTCAGTGTTTGGAGTTTAGCAATCAAAAATCAAAATAAACAGTGGTTTTAAATAAAAACAAGCAATTCTGAAGCTGAATGAAAAGCAAAATTCAATCAGAACCATAGCACAAAAACGGGGCATACCAAAATCAAACATCCTGGAATAAAGTTAAACAAATTCCTGTTAAGGAAACCCTCAAAATAATGGACAGTGTACATGTAAAGATACCTAAATCCATACTTTACAGAAGACTGAGACAGCAGAATTAAATTACAAATCCTACCCCACAAAATGTAAATTTCTCATCAGCATAAGTGAAAAAACAGATTAGAATTTGCTTGGAAATACAAAGATGAGAGTTTTAGAACTAAGTTGTATTGACAGATGTATGGACAGATAAGAAGAAAATAAAACTTTACCAAAGTGACAGGAAAAAAATAAAGTAAAATTGTGATGCTATACCTGTTGATCCACAAATGAGACAAGTATTTTGGGGTCAATAAAGACCTTGTTGTCACCCATGATCTTGGAAACTAAGCGTGAACTCATTCTAGGCAGGCCCTCAGCCTTGTAGATCTTCACACATAAGTAAGACCATGGCCTCTCTGCTGGGATTCCTTTTGGAAGCATCAGATTTCTGAAGAAACAGAGACAATATAGTAATATATATATATCTAACGTATTACTGCCCATATAGTAAGGACAGTAATTAAGGTCTGTTCTTTATAAAGGTGGTATTGAATGAGAGACAAGATATAACACAAAATGGAGTGACCAGAGGTGTAAAATCAAAGTAATAAATCAAGTTCTTGCTTTGCAAGAAGTACTACAAAGTTGAAGACCTGTATAGTCATTTTATCTGTAACAGTTCTACATTTGCAGTTATCTATTTACATGTATTTATATATTTCTATCTTTCTGTACTCATTAAAAAAGAAACATTGCAAACAGAACAATTCTAACTTGCCTTTCAATGTAACTGGAGTAAGCTGTTGTACTGCCCGTGTGCACCAAATCCCCTTTCTGTGTAATGATGATGTCACATCTGACATAGCCCTTTATGGCGGCTGTGATGTCTTCTGGATTTGTCAGGATGGCCCACTTGTTCCGGAACATGTGATCTACACAGAAGCATAAACTTTTAAAATGATCTGATTTTAAAACCCTTTAACATAAAGACAATTTCGTCTGTGTTGTGCTTTACACAAGGGAAGCTGAAGGCTTCTTTTTATAGTTCACCTCGAGGAAAGTATTGCCTTGGAGTGCAATCACTAAAAAATTAAAAAGTAAAAAGAAAATGAAAATAAATACATTTACTATATTTGTTTCTCCCAGTCTGGTGGAAGTGTATAGGAAAAATTATTCACTTCAAGATTTAAAGACTAAAAAGACAATTTTGGTGGGTCTGACCATTAAGATTGAAAAAATAAGAAATAAATTCTCCCCCTCTTCGTCCCCTAGCCATGTTTCAGTTATTACTATAATCAATGTCAACGCTACCTGTTAATGCAGTAGCCTCGAGCTCTTGCAATTTTCTCCTTATGCTTCTGGCATTGAGTAATATGCCACTCTAACTGTTGATCATGGTTGAATGTCAGTTATGTTTATAACATAAGTAGAAAAACTGTCAGACTAACATTTTCTACCATCTAAAACATCTGTGCTCCTATTTTACAGTTTCACTCTTTTATCCTTCCTCCCTGTGTCTGAGACCCTGGGGTGGTGAGAAGCAGAAACAGATGACAGAAACACTGTTACCATGTTACTTGCCTTGCTGCTCGTAAACTGATGACACATCAATTTTGAACATTCCTATCAGAGTTTTCTTGAAAGGTATTTTGTCAGCGCTAAAAACCTGAAAAAAATTTATCATTATGTTTCATTAAAACAAGGACAAAATCCTGCAGTTTCAATTTGAGTGGTGAGAACTATGGGAACTTACCGATATCAGAATGATCTTATCCATAAGTAGATCTGGAGGTTCAAAAAACTCAAAATAAAAGTCCTGTAAAACATTTTGTTTATTATATTACAATACTAAATCCTACAACAGTAGCCCAGACCAAAAATAATTAAAAAGCATCATAAAAGCAAAGGCAAATTAAGACACTTTGATGTTGGCTGACATGTACCTAAACAAGGAGTGATTATTAATAAACTGATATAGTTTAAAGCTCAAGTCTTTCTTAGCTAACATTAACACTATTAAGTTTCTGTTTATGCTCCTAGCATGTGAAATTACAGCACATTCATAGATCAGGCTGCTTTCAATCCCATCACCAGTCTCTTTTTTATGAACTCATATCACCACTATGGTGTCTGGAATCATAGAAGGAATAAATTTATTGATCATAATCTACCTTCAAATCTCTTTATATTGTTAATTCAATGCACATACTCAATTTCCACATTACTGTTTATTAATTCTTCTCAAATCACATTGATAGTATCTTTACTGCCTGACTCCTGTTATAAATTATTTTTGTTTTTGGTTACTTTAATTTTGTTTTTAAGCTGATCAGTAATTATATGTCATTTTAGACAAATAATTCTGACAATGGATCAATAGTGAATGACAGCATATGGGAGACTCCGTTTTGCACATTACTGCTTTAACAAAACATCACAAAGCCTATGAAAACCAAACAAATATCAGGAGAGATAACACAGTACCGCATTGTATTCTGGGCAATTGGTGGACTTTTGAGTGCTTGTGTGCCTTTTCTTCCCATCAATGTCAATGTATACAACAGGATCGATGTTTATTCCACTCAGCTGCCTGGCTTCATGCACTGTTATATTAAACTTCACAGGGCACAGGAGGGAAAAATATTAGCTGCAATAACAACCTGTGAGTGTACAAGTAAAATTGCTGACTGGTAGATTGGAGTCTGATTAACTGAAGGGCTTCAAAATTAAAGAAATGTGTTTTTCTTGATCAGTCAAAGAAGTGCCTGCCTCAGAGAGACATTGATTCTAAAATGTTTGGTGAAGTAAGTGTTCAAATAACTGAAACGAGAAAAGGTACTCCAGGCTAGGTTATCTTTAAAGGGATAAAGACATTTTAAGGAGATTAAGATGAGGGTTCCAAGACTGCTTTGTATTATTTCAGTATTTAAGGATCAAGGACGCAGCCTTTGGGAATTCTTCATCCTGGTTTATTCTTTTTTATATATTTTTTGCTTTAATCTATACATTTTAATAACTTTAATAGTTTATATTTGGCTATTTCATTTTCATTGCATCACTGACATTAGACCGCAGTTATGACCTTTATGTCATGTCAATGAGACATAAGCTAATTCAAAAGAGTTCATAATTAATGTATATATTAATATATAAGCACACATCTATATCATGGCTAAAAAGACTACCATAGTTCACCTTTTGCAATCATAATAACACTTTATAAGTACAAACCAGCAAGACTTTTGTACCCTTGCTACTCTTACTGTTAAAATCAGACTAATGTTGCCAGATGATATCAGAAGTGCTAAAGCATCTCTTAAATGTAAATAAGAAACAAAAAGAGGTCAGAACCAAACATGGGTGCAAATTAATGGCACACTATGGAAAATAATCCATACTGTAAATATGGTTTTCTGAAGAAACTGACCTGGAAATTTTGTGGCCTAAAAAGAGTCTGATCTTTTCTTTCAATCAGCTTGAGACGACTAAAGGGAAAAAGCAAAAGCAAAATCTAGTTTATTTATTAGAAATGGGAATCCATTTATTCTTTTATAAACTGTTTGTGATTCTTAAAGTAAAATGTCTGTTATTATCAACAATTTTATTTTATTCAATTCAAGCCTTTAAAACTTTTAATTAAAAATGATGCATGTTTTGGGGAAATGAAAATAGAATTTCAGATCAATATATACAGTATAACAAAAAGTTGACTCTTCAACATAAAACATTATGTTTATGAAAAACAAATTGCTTTACAAATGCATGGAATTTTAAAATAGTACCAAACCTGCATTAAAGCTGATATACTGTATTACTATTGCAGGTACTATAATGTAATCTTACAGCAATTAAAAAGAGAGACCAGTTGTTTTCATGCGAACATACTCTCTCTTCTGTTCCCTCAGTCTCCTGTAGACGTTAAACACTTCTGACTGCACCTCAGGCACATCCTTCTCAGTCTCCTCTAAAAGGAAGCAAAACAATATCCGATCAGTGCAGAAGGAACTGAACTGACCTTAGCAGCATGTGGTATCTTTATAAGTTCAATGAATCAATTTTTGTATTATAAAGTGCCTTCTAAGAGTGAGTGCCATTTCAGAGTCATTTAAAATGAATCATAGAATAAAAAAGCACAGGATATGTTCAGCATCCCAATGATTATAAGATAGGCAGCATAGAGAAAACAGCTACCAGCTGATTTGAGTGCAGAGGACTCTGGCAGTAAACAGCTGTATAATCTAAATGTAATTTCTCTAGGCAAAAACATTCATAGAGAGCCATTGCACATTGACAAAGTGATGCAGTATGTTATCTTGTGAATGAGACATCTGCTAAACGTAATGTGCATAAGATAAAACATTTTTGGGTTTGCTAGATGGCTAATTTAGAAACCATTATTTTGCAGGAATGTTGAAAGAACACTATTTTTAAAGAAAGATCTGAGTGAAAAATAAATTACTCACCATTATTATCTGAAAATATTCCAAATTCTTTCCCGTGATTTCTACAAAATAATAATAATACACTATACTGTAAGTGTATGAATATTATGCAGAGCATAACAGAATGAACTCTCTGCCAGGTTAGGGTGGGCATTAAGAACAATAGTTAACTCCCTCAGACTGATTTCTGTTAACATTTCTCATTCCAGTTTTTGGTTTTAGCACATTGCAAAACATGAAGTACATAATAGCAATAATTGAATACCATCCAAACAAGAACTGTCTGCACTATAGGACTTGGAGAAAGCAGTTTTGTAATATTTAATTTTAACACCGCATATACTCATTCATTGCTCTATTGTTGCATTCTTTGGTCATCTGTAGCAAAGAAATAACAGCAAAGCATGCAGTTATTAGGGCATTCAAGACTCATCCATTAACCATTACTTGTCTCCAGCCATGCTTCTAAATGAGAGGAAGCGCCTGTGATCAACCCAGACATGGACCACAATGTGTAATGATTGAGGAAGGATATGCTTCACCACAGCAAGGACAATGACTGCAAATGTAGCTGGGCATCAAGGAAGACCTATTTATATATTTACAATTATCATAGTTGCTGGAATCTGATGCAGGAACCCATACAAAATTTTAACACTGGGACTCAATATCATCTTTGATACTGATGAGCCCGTGGCACTAGTTAATGTTTTGTGTCTCATTTGATGAAGAAACGTTAAGATTTCTATAGGGCAAAAGCACCATGTTGATGTCAGTAGTGTAATAATATGAAGCCACTAAGGCCAGCTTTAGTATTCAGATTGTACTTGTTGATCTTTATTTAGGCTCAGATTTTGAATATATACCCCACCTCCTGTTACAGCAGAGAAAGTACAAATGTAATTGCTGAATTTTTTAACACAATAATGTTCTACTAAATAAGGAAAGACATAATTAGTGAAACTGTGAATTATGACCAATTAGTATATATAGCATTTCCCACTATGTAAAACACTTTTACCCTTTGTCTTGCACAATTTTCATCTTTTCATCTTCACTGTACTCAAAGTCTTCATCTTTCCATTGTACTTTCATAGGGTTCTCAGCTATGTAGATTATTTCAAGGTACATAGTAATCTAGTAACAGAAAACAGATATAAGAAAAATTGTGAAAGCTCACATCAGCTCAATGATATGGAATTCACCATCATCATTTTGTCTTGTATGAACAATATAACATGAAGAGAACAGAACAACACTTAAGTTAGGCCAGCCTGGCGTATCTTCATAAAAAAAAAAGAATCAAATTTCATTATTTAAAAAACCTGTATTAAAAATAGCTAAGATTTGAAAAAATGTTTTGGCAGAGGGCCATTTCAACCTTATTGAGAGTTAAACCTAATACGGCAAAAGAAACATACCGTACCATTACCATGTAAACTCTCCTTGTATTTTTTACTATTCATTTTTAATCTGAAATAATTCATTATTAGGTATATTTTGATCACCTCTAATCTAATACTGTCTAATGTTAAATCAGGTCAGGAAGACCAAGGTTAGAGTCAGTTAAGTGTTTAAGAACATAACCTTATTTTCGAAAGCTTTTAAGGAGATTTCTTTTGTCAGTGAGCTTTATTAAAAATCACATCAGCTTGCGGTGAATTATTCTGTTAGTGCAAGTGATTGAAAGCATCATATATTACCACACATCCTCCCCACACAGGTTTTATCAAAGTGTTTCAATGAATTATGACTTAATCTCCAGATTTACATTCTCCGTTGAAGGTACTGCAGGATGATTTAGAAACATTCTGGATGAATACATACCCCAAGAGCCAGGTGGTTCTTGTCTACCAGCATCTCTTTAACACAGGTGTTACTATTTGCAATTGCCTGTTGCAAAACAACATTGACTGATCCAATGCACCTGAGATGAAAGAGAAAAACAAAATGGAAGAGCTTTTTTTACAAGAATTACAGAAAGAAAAAATCATAACCTCCCAATAATCCTCTGAATTGACCTTCACAAAGTGCAGTTAACTCTTTCTGGATGATATTTTATGGTTAAGCTTCACAAATTCTCTGTACTTCCTGTCAGGAGGGTGTTGTGTGCACATTTTTGCACATTTTGAGAAAGTGCAGAAATCATGTTCTGAAAACAGGGCTTTTCCTGCTGGTCCAGGGGTTTAAACAGGGATATTTCTTGTTTAGGTTTAGTACCTATCCTAGGAGAGGGACTGTAATATGGACCTCTTGCAGTGGTAGAAACCTGGCTGTCTGTTTGGACTGCAGGCGAAAAGTTGTTGGTGCAGAACTGGAAGCCTCTAAAATCCTTCTACTTACATGAAGAACCCTTTCTTATTTTGATAGTATTTATATGGAACTTAAAACTGCAGGGATCCATGGTGCCATGTTGAGGTGGAGGAGTCCCATAGTGGTGCTGGGACAGCAGCTGGTATAGTGATTTGTTGGTACAATCTAATCCTTGCTGTATGGGGGTTCTAGAAAGGTATTTAACCACATTTCAGAGGTCCTAAAATAGAAACATGGGGGGGGCTATTTGACAAGGGTAGGGAATGCCTATTTCCATTTTGTATTGTATTTGTGTTCAAGAAAATAAACATTTGTTCGTGAAGAAAAAGGCAATCACACCAAAAGAATCGAGCAAATGATCTGCTGCCACTTTTCCTTAGCAAAACCAATGGGTTTATAAAATCCTGCCATGATTCAAACTGTCCATCAATTCTCATACCCCGGAAACAGCTTCACTTGATATATTAAATCAGATTTTTTTTTCAATATTCTTCAGTATACAAAACATTCACCCTTTGTAGCTTGTCTTAAGGTCGAAGTACCTTAACTCTTTGGATTACCTAAGAAAGTCTTACCTTCGCTTCAGTTTACTGTACTCAAAAAGTTCCACAGTCAGGTAATCATCTTCCTCAATTGAGCCACAGTTTGGCCAGGAAAATATCTAAAAGATTTCCAGACCAGACACAGTGCATCAAAATATTATAAGAACATGCTTCCAAATATATTTATACTCTTTTTAAATCTACTGTACATGTAAATGTTGATTTAACAAAGAAATTCAGGAGTTTACTGGATTTTTTCAATATTTAAATATGAATTAATGTAGTGTATAATCAGTATTGATACTGATATTGATATTACATACTATAACACTTATTCTGAACATGTACAAACTGTGGTGTGCATAATGTACTGTATGAATTAATGCTGTAAATGTAACCTTCTAATGTTTTTGATTCTCTCACAAAGCCTTGGAAATTTCTGGAAATCAGCTTGTCAGCAGGTATTGAAGAAGGTTGTATAGAGACACAAAGCTTGTCTGATATATTGGAATCTGCTGTAAATCTGCATTTCATATCAATATCATATGAATCTGCAATTCATACCAATAATAGGTCTGCAATATTTGTGGTAAAGATAATCCAATTGCTATACTCTGGTATTGGTACTATACATTGGTATGTTGCAAATTCTACTCAATGAATTACATAAATCCTTGCCTACCTGTAAAATCTTAAACAAAACGAAAAGGTAACAAAAAATGTCAAGATTATTATTACAACCAATTAAAAACAACATCAAAATGAAAATGGCCTACCTCATCAAAATAAGCTTCGCTTCCACAATACAGAGGCTCTGACTTTGCAGAAAAACCTTCAGAATTAAAAAGTTAGATACTGTAACTGCACATTATTTTAACAACTTAATGATGACTGTTAAAAGAGTATTGCTAACAATAACAAAAATGAGAGAATATAAATGTTTTGTCTCTTGCAATCCTCATAGAGCTTTAAGAGGTCAGCAGTATTCTTTAGTGTCTATGGTTAAAGACAACAAATAGGAAAAGCATTATTTATTGATACTGAAGACCTTCAAATTTGACATTTACTCTACAGTGTGGTAAGTGAACAAACCAGAAAAGTGATCATCTTATTAACTCATTTACCTTTCCATATAAAAAAAAACATTTGTTGTAATTTTTGTGAAGACACAACTCATACCAATATGTGAATGATAATGTTGGAGTAATGTTGCTGTTAGTGAAAGAATAAGCCCTAAGTAAAATATATTACATTTCCATAAGAAATTCTGATTCAAAGAGCAATGTATTTAGTACAAAACACATCAGCAAAAAAAGAGTTTGGATTGTGACTGTTTAAAGAGTTTAAATCAGTGAATGATGTTTTATACATATTCACATGTACCTGTATTCTAGAAATTCTTTAACTTAAAAGGCATGGTTTTAAATGGGAAAATCTATACATTTGAAAGGTATTTAAGAAGATATAAGATCAATCACTTCCTCACTAACAAAATGTATCTCACATTTTAAGCTTTTAAAATACTCAGTTTTTGTGACATTTTAAAAGCTTTATAATAGCATAAGTAGATGCAAACACATACAAAATATGTAAAACCTAACTGTCCATTATTGCCACTAAACATGTTTTTATAGAAAATGTACCAGCTTTTTGAAAATTGTTGAAACCCCACCTCTGAATTTCATCTGAACCAGTCTTCTTCCTTTTCCATAGAGATCTGTCACTTTCTGCACGTGAACTCTGAGTGACATTATTCTTTGTATGATTTAAGATTTTACACAAACATAAAAAAGAGAAATTATCCAGAGCTAATAAAAGACAATAATCATTGAAGCAATGTCGAGTCAAATGCCTGAACAGACAAAAATGATTGCATCTAAATGGAACATTTTATGCAAATTCCCAAAAAAGAATGAACACATGACACACCAGGAAGAGTTAGCATGAAAGAGACACCCAAGAGGACAAGCAGAGTTGGGATGTTAAAGGATTTTATAAATACATATACATTATACTGTATGTATTTATACATGTAATAAGAAACTTATTGTATGTGGGAATGCATTAATATACTATAAAGGAACAGGTAACGGGTTTATTCCATGCTGAAAAGAAAAGAAAGGAAACACAACAAGAAGGCTCCATGGCCGAAATGGCATGGAATAAGCCCGTTACCTGTTCCTTTGCAGCCTATGCATGCTGACGCAGCTCTCTACTTGAACTACTTCATATACTATATACAGTGTATCTATATATAATATAATAGATACTATACTGTATATGGTACCTTATTAACACCTGATGAATGCAGTTGTGACAAACATAATTTTCCTCTTTTAATTTATTTGGACAAATTATCAACACATTCCCTATTCCAGGAATGTAATTTATAGTAAACGTCTGCTGGTAAAACCATTAATAGATGGACCTAAAAAATCCATTCAATTACACCAACTACTGACATAAAAAAGGTTTTAGTATTAATTTATTCAAATTGTTCATGTTCCCACCAGATCTAATATCTTTAAAAAAGATTTAGAATCAAGTAAATTATTAAAGGTATCACAATTTTATTACTTTAATTGTATTTTATGAAGTAGATGGGTTGGGAACAATAGTTTTATTCTAAAATTGAACATAACATTACATGTATCACCACAGCATACTTAAATATTTTGTAAATTATGGTGCTTAATAACGTCATAATATTTGTCATAATACTGCAACAGGAAATAATCACTTTCAACATTCACTCAACCCGTGTTTGGTTGTGTTTTCAACTGTTCTATTGCAGCAGATGATTCAAATAATATGGAAATTCAGGCACTCGTTTTTCAAAGTGGTAATTTACTGTATATGCAAACAGTGCTACTCTGGCCAGTCTGGAAATTCCACCTCCTTAACACAAAAGGTCTGTATCATTACAGTTCAGAATGACTGATGGACACATCAGCTTCCTTGCAGTGACCCCAACAATGCACTAGAAAGTACTGAAGTTAAATCTTTAATAAGACTACACAATGACTTCAAAGAACCTGAGATGACACAAGTAAAAATGAACCTGCACTGCAGTGACCAGCAGAGAAGCTCTATCCCCAAACAAAGTCTTGACTGGTTTATGTTTCAATAGTATTTCTTCCAAACAGTATATTCTAAAAGTAATAATATTCCCAGAGGCAAAAACAGACAAAAAAAAGCATTCATAACATAATATAAGGAAGACAAAGTAAATCAAGTACGGAAAGAAAGAAGAGAAAAACACATCGCACAAATATTTAAAGCAGAAGTCTAGAGCTCCTCCAACTGTTCATCTCTGAAAATCCTCAATATATCAAAATATTTTGATTTCAAAGTTTATATCTATAGACTTATATCTATAGACTATAGACTATAGACTATAGTTTAAAATGCATGTATAATCACTTGAGTTGTGTCCAGTAGAGTTGTGGTGCAAAATGATTTGACTAAATATCTGAAATTGATTCTTTTTCCAGGTCTGCTTCATGTGTGACCTTTGAATTCATTTGTGTCCAGTACTGTATGTTCTCACCTTATACTATATTTGCTTAACATGGGTGATACCTCATTCCTTTTCACTCAGTTTAGCATCATGTGTTTCAATCAACAACATAAAATGTGGGGGTAACAACTGCATAATAAATGCCAGTTAAAACTGTTCAATTATTGCCAGTTAAAAATTCCAGTTTAATTATTAAATAACATAATAAATCATGTGCATAATAAATCACTGTCTTGCCAGTAACATCAAATGGTGCTGAAACAGCTTATATAAAATTCACAAGTTATGAACAGCAGAATATATAGAACTGACTACAGAATTTGAGATTATGAATAAGAGCATGCACAATAAACAGATTTTTTATTTTTCAACTTTATTGAAATATTGTTTCATGAAAAAGGTGTGTGATTCGGAAGTTAAGCACATTCTGTTGAAATGTTTTTGAACAATCAGCAACTTGACATTCATAAATTACTTAACACTTTCAAATGCACATAGTTTACACAGCAGTTGTAATTGAAGGTTATAACTGCTGACAAAAGTATCAAATGCAGTACACACAGTACATATTCATATATTTAAGTGTTAATAATATCAGCATGAAATTTGTGCACATAAAAGAGGAAAGAGGGTTTATAGACTTTTTTGCAACATACTGTATATGCATGCATATCATATACTGTATCAATAGTGTACTATTACATAGTCTGAAATGGTTAATACAGACTCAAGAAAAAATACCAGTAAGTTTGTGAAAAATAAGCAGAGCAGAAAACACATTTCATATAAAAAAACATATAATCCAACATCAATATTAATGTAAATGATGTGGATTTCCAAATGCCCAATGCAAACCTTATGTAAATCCCATTAAACATTAATTGATATTGAAAACATTCCAATTTGACACTTACAGCACAGTAACTGAACATGCCACAGAAGAGATCATCTTATTCAACCCTTTAGCTTCCCATCTGACAGACTGTTCAGCTGACAGATTCAGTATGATTTAGGATGAACAGTGGGGATTCAACTTTGTCCTTATAAGCTTAACTCTAAGATCTGAAAACAAACTATATTTCAAATACAAAAAACAGCTGCAACTATGAACTTTCCATGACATTCGAAACTGGGAAATGAAAACCACACACTAAGTTATTAAAATTCAGATTATATTAAAATACTGCAAACACAATACAGTAAAAATGTTATTACATCAGTGATTTTAGAACACATTCATAGAGATAGATGTTTATTATAACTTCAATTCACTTTTTATTTAGACATTTATGCAGGCAAAGTTAGGAAATTTTGTGTCATTGCGAGCATTTACAAGCAACAGAATCAGTTAAAGTAGTAAAATGCCTTTTACTCATACAAATGTTCAACTGTTGGCTTACACTGGGAATGCTGATAACAGTTCCAAAAATCACCAGCCATTTTAAGGAATACATTGGGAACACTCATGTATTTCAATGCATTGAAACGGCTCTTTTTAAGAAATCACCACTAAAATGAACTAAAAATGGTATCTTCTGTTGTAGAGCACTTAGTTAAAGATAACTCATGTATTCTGTGGCTGGAGTTTTCAATCCATCTGATCTCAAGTTAAAATGCACAGCTGACACAGAACAAACCCTGGAGAGCACCATGCACCATGCATACACAAAGACCTTTTATGGTTGCTGCTGCTGACATACCTCCTAATACACATTTAGTTTGTAAACACTTTTCCCTGCCAGACACATAGGTCTTATTGTACTTTTTGGTATAGAACTGATTTTAAAATAATATTCATTGTTTTAACTGCATAGTATTTAATGGTTTTGACCCACAAATAGAGGCTTGATTTCTCTTCTCCTGTTCATTTCAGATCCTCAACTTCCAGCTCAGTCTGTTAGCTGAATAGACAGAACAGAAGTGTTGATAGATCCCAGGCACATCACTACCATACCACCAATATAGGTCCTCTAAATGTCCACTTTACGTACAATTACCTTGGCCATCATTTGCAAGGATACTGTACCTTCTGCCCATTTTTAGGTGAACGCATCAATTGTATTTTATGTTGTTATTAGAATTGTGAGAAGGATGTGACTTCTGCTCCATGTTTCTGTGTTTGATGGGCAAAATCAGTACTATAAGGCTAGGTATGATATGAAAGTGAAAGTACATTGACCTACAAGAGAAAAGAGATTTTAAAAAAAAAGTATAAACAAGGCATAAAAGAAAACACTCTTAAGTTACTTAGAATCTTCAACCGATTCAGATTAAAATAAAAGTGGGTTATGGATGTTGGCTTTTTCCTTTTGCAGTATTTTCAAATCTGTCCATTTAAATGCATTTCTAATTTTTAAAATGATTTTTTCTTTAAATGCCAGGTGCCTGAATGCCAGGTGAATTTACAATAAACAGTATACTGGATGCTAAATTTCCTACTTATGCAGTGTGTAAAAGTACAACTACAATATCTTAAAATTTAGCATAGCACACAAAGTACCATAAACAAACATTTGCTAAAAATCTCTAAATAGTAATGAAAGCCTTATGGTTGATAACATTCACTCATCCATACATTTTCTAACCATTTCATCCAATTCAGGGTCGTGGGTGAGGCGGAGCCTATCCCAGCAAGCAACAGGCGCGAGGCAGGACACACCCTGGACAGGACACCGGCCCATTGCAGGGCATAAAGAGACACAGACACAGACATGCACACACTTTGTCGATAACATCTCTGAGAAATTACCTGTTTTACCTGTTGGTAAATGGAACAGATTAGAATCTACATTAGCCCATAAGGATGCATGTTTTTACCAACCTACATACTGTATATAACAATAAAAAGACAGTAGTTACTTTAAAACTGTGATTTAAAATATTATCTTACTTGTAGAATGTAAGTGTAGGCTCCACTGCCAGCAATAGAAATGGCATTACAGTGTAACAGACTGCCAGCTGGGTTACTGCCCAAGTGAGTATGTCATACATAATCTTGATAGTCCATGAGGAAAGGAAGTAATGCCTAAAGTTTTTACGCACCTGAATGCACAGACAGAATGGAAAATTGATGAATGATATGAAATTAAAAGATATGCAAAAAGACAGAATGAAATATTAACAAAACCAGCATCAGGAACTTCTTTCACAACAGTGGTTTAAAGCGTCCATTTTATTTTTTAGCAGTTCCATGTTATACTGTACAGTATGTGCTCTGTATGAGTCACTGTTCATCAAAGTTTATAAGGCAATCAAATGAGAGCTGCACAGAGCCAATAAGCCTTTAGAAAAAAGCATTAAGAGCTTTAGCCAGTGTAACATTACTGTTAGGACTCAGACTGGCAGATACAGCAGGTCAGCTTCATGAGATCTCTACTCACCTCAAATGTCACAGAAAAATATATATGCAAATTATATCAGAACAGCTCAAATTTCTCATGACTGATTCAGGAGCTAGTGTTCTCACCCTCAGGCAACACTATAAGTATACAGTACATCTGGCTGATATAATAATGTCAATGCAATATAATAATCAAATGAAAAATGGGCAATTACAAAATGCACACAATCGATCACAAACTGGGAAAAAGAAAAAGTCTACAGTTCTCAATTTAAACCAAATAATGAATGCTGGTGATTAAATTTTGATGAAACACAGAAAAATAGTTACAGTGGCAGGAAGGAATTGTGTTATTATATTCCTAATGATAAAATAAAGGGAAAGTGATTTCCAAGACAAAATGGACACAAATATGTAATAAAAGAGAAAATATAATTGCAGAGATCTTTCCTGTTTGACTGCAATATAAGCCTTCAAGGTGGACAGCCATTAGTAATAGTGCATTTGCTATTCCATCTAAAATAATGTTATCTAACATACCTTTTTCTATTTTATTGTAATGTCATTTGATTCCTATTTAAGTTACATTAGAGAAATTAAATTCATATTTGATTAGTGAATTAATTTATTATAATTAATTGAATTAATGGTAAATAAATTCCTCTATTATCACCATGATGTGTAATGATTTTTCATTGCTAGATTCGAGACTAGCTAACATTTAATACTATTCAAAGCCTTAAAGTACAGTATTTCTGTCTAGAGCCTAAGCTATTGGGGTGACTCAGGCCAGATGGCAGAAGACTAGTCTCCAAGAAAGATATGTTTCTGGAAGGAGACTGGGGTTTTAGGGAAAACTAAGTATTCATAATATACTGGGAGACATAAACTGGATTTACACTTAGACTCATGGAACCCCACAAGTTCTAACCTACAGCCCTTGTGCACAAACCATGCTCATTTTAAAATATACAGCAAAAACATGGATGTAAAGGCAACATGCAAGCAACATTCCCCGACAGAAGAAGCGGAACAGAGAGCACAGGATGAACTTACTGCTTTTGCGGCAATGGTAATGGGAATGGCAGTGATGAAGGTGAAGTAATATCCAGGGTATACACCGTGCCATAAGGCAGACAACACAAAGGTTAAAGCTGTGGGATAATATGGGGCCCGATCATAGCACACACTGAAAAGAGAATATTCACAGTCTGAGAGCTATTTCACTTTCAGGGACATACCTAATCCATCAGCTCATGAGGGCCATGTAGCCTTTTGCATGACTCGGCTCTGACATATTCCCATAGAAACCAGTAGGAGTTCACTCTGAGGCAGGAAGCACCAGCAACTTAGCCCCAGAAGAAAGTACAGCAGAGAGAAAAACATTGCCATTTCCATTTGAGTCCATGTGAGCAGAGGAAGCTCACATTACATTTATTACGTTAATGGCCTGTTTCATTTCCCCCTGGTAGCTAATATTCATGTTGTAAAGAAAAATGGTATCCGAGAAACATTGTTACATTATTAAAGTAAATCCAAATCCTCGTAATTAGCCCTTTATTAAGACAATTTTCAGTGTTCTGTAAACATCATGTTCTAATTAGTTCACTTATCCACCAGGTGGCAAACTAAATCCACCAGATCCAGAGTTAAAAAGAAAAACCACCATTCATACTGACAGGTTTGCGGGAGTAATACAGGCATGTAACTAGCACCCCATGTTTTATTTATCCATTATTTATTTCACTGATTTCAAGGACATTTAACAGCCTCACTAACATATAAGCTATTTTGCATCTGGGGAAAAAAATGTCTACCTTTTCTTCTTAGAATGAAGAAAGTATTTCAAGACTTTAGATGTTTTAAGAACTGCTGAGTGCACTTAGAAAATTAATGTGGAATAAGTCTTCTTCAGGTGTGCAATCTTCATCATAATTAAAATACAGTAAGGATCACTGAAGCTAGAGTATAAGACTGTTGATTTCATCTGACATATATGCATCTCATTAAGAGACTCTTTAAGCAGGCAGATTCGTCCTTATCTGCAATACTGGATTTTCAGCTCAAGATACTGTTGTTAATAGACAGAAACATCTGTAACTTTCTGAGATGTACAGTTCTGAAAAGGAAAACCTGCTCCTCTCATCAATTTAAAAACATCTGTGGCCCAACATGTTTCCAGCATGACACATGGTCACATGGAATATATTGTGGCTTGCTGGTTATCCACATAATAGTTTCATAAACTGGGTATAAACATACTGGACAGCATAACAGAACTTACCGCTTTAACCAGGCACCTGTTTGTATATTCCAGTTATCAATGAACATTTTGAAACTTGTTGCTGTCTAGACAGAAAGACATTAATGGTTAACAAAAGGCATTTTGAAATGAATAATTGAAAATATTCTTCTAGTTACCTAATTTCCATTATTACCAGATATTAGAAATATCTAATATTTTTGTAGCCCAAAAATAATATTTAAATCATATTAATGTGTAGCAAGCCTATAGGAACCTACAAATAAGAACAAGAACAAAATTAGAGAAGGCCATTCTGTTTATCTAGAACATTTGTCGTCTGATCTGAGGCTCTTTTCCAGCCATTTCTTGAAAGAAGTCAAGTTGCCATCTTCTAAAACGTGGGTGGGTACTTATTTCCATACTCCCACCACCCTTTGCATAAAACATACCTCTTGTAGTCAGTTTTAAATGTGCATGCTTTCCACTTCTATCTTGTGGTTCAATGCATCTCCTAATTCATACTGTAATCTTAAGGTTTGTATTGTTATTTTACTGTGTTTCCAGACTTGTAATCTGTACTTGTCATCTACTCACCTCAATTTTCCAGATGTTTAAGTTGGAAATGAGATCCCATGAAAAGTTGCCGTTTTTGTCAACACCACTGAACCCATAGCCAGCAGCATTGCTAATAGCATCAGCTGATGAGGTAAAACAAGTTGTTGGTGAACTCCTTGACCGCAACAGTCCCTAGAGTTGATTTTTTTCTATGTTAGTTAAAGAAAGTTTCACACTGTTTGTATGTCTTTGGAAAGGACAGAAAGTTGACATATTACCCACTTGTTCTATACCTTACTGGATTTTTGGAACATTCAATATTTTTTTCTCAGTATTCATAAGATTATTGGCTGTAGAGCAAACACTTTTTTTGTGATTACAGCTGTAACAATAGAATCAAACAGAATAAGTACTAATGCACTTCCTATTTGAAAATAAATTAAAGCAACTCACCTAACGTCCACGCAAAGTAAAACTTTGGTCTTGCTGCTTGTATTGAAAAAAAACCATAAGTCAGTCTCGCTAAAAAGGATGCCTCATTGATGAACTGACTATCAATATTATAAGATATTGGTAAGGCTTTGGTGAGACTCAGGAACAGAATTAAGCAACCAATAGACAGCAGCAGCTTCTTAATGACAGCCCCCTAAAAAATGAAATACAAACACATTGTCTAATGGAGAGATGTAGCACTGAATTTAAAATCACAGAGTATTAGTCAGATCCTGCCAGTTAAGATTTTGTTTAGATTCTTAGTGTACAAATATATTTTACACTATTTTACACATTTCTTTCTCTGTAGTATTCAGTTCCTGGAGCACTATCGGTGTGAAATTTGCACTGTATGTTGTCCATGTCTCTGCATGGGTTTCATCCCACAGTCCAAAGACATGTTGTTAGGTTACCTGGCTTTTGGGGAGCCCTGCATGTGTGTGTTTGTTTCTGTATGCCCTGAAAAGGTCTGTGTCCCATGGCACAGAAGAAAAAGTATTAATTTTATTGACTAAGCTTGAATTCTGGTGAACAAGGATGCTACACTGGCTTTCCCATATGACACTGCACAACTGCAGGTGGTAAGAGAGAATCTAACATTAAAAAATGTAACTGTATAACAAATTATAGACTGTCCTATATCTCAAGTGCATTAACTGCAAGTTAGGACTCTTTACTTTTGTTTTTCAATCTTTTCAATTTGTTATTTTTAATAACAATGACAGACAGCCAGAATGGCATCTTCTGGACAATAAAATCAAAACACCTCTGAAGGCTGTATCTTAAATGACTGTTTATATGGGCTTAGTTTATCCAATAATACACGTGGGTGTAAGTATTTATATAAAAAGACAGATTAAATTAATGCTGTATCTTATCCCTTATCAACCGCCATACTGATCAACCATATTGATAAATATATTACAGGCTAATATACTGTATTTCTTCCTATATTTTTATACATACTACAGGTGAAGGCTCTGGAACTGTGCCATAGACATTTTGCTTCCCATTGACGTTGTTTTCCATTGAGGTTCCTATTGATAACCTTTTATATACATGTGTTCCTTCAATGAACTCAATGTAATCTTTGTAGTTACTGCAAGGTCCAACCAGGATGCTCAGGAAATTTAGCTGATAGCTGAGGTACTCCAACAGGTGGGGCTTTGAACTGCAGAACCAAAAATACATGTATTATTACATTCCTTGTCTCCCTATTGCAAACAGTTTTAAAGATGTGTTATCTCTGAAGAACCTCTGATCTTGTTTACAAGCTTATTTTTATCATTCTTGTTAACTATGTTTTTAGCATAACGCACAGTGCAAGGAGATTTTACTATACACAGCAAATAAGCAAGGTCATAGAACTGCTGAGTTTGTTTTTTTATGTTGGACAATGTAATAGCACGTACCGTAGGACCAATTGTGATATTATTTTTCGCATTCATAGTTCCTTTAATAAGTTTAGCACTTTCTTCAAAATACTTTTGTCAATTATCTAAATCTACCCAAGATTTTGTCCTGTTTACTTCATTTAAACTCCTATTCCAGATACAATTCACAGGGGTTTCCTCCGGGTGCTCCGGCTCCTCCCACAGTCTAAAGACATACTGGTAGGTTAACTTACTTATGGGAAATCTGGCCCTGGTATGCGTGTGTATATGTCTGTGTCTGTGTGCGTCCTGCGATGGACCAGTGTCCCATCCAGAGTGTACCCCTGGCTTGCTTGCCAAGAAAGCTTTGCTTTGGAAACCGCCTTGCTTGCAAAGAAACATACTGTATGACAACGTACTTAACAGCAAGTCGCCTCTGCTCTGTTGTGAGTTGCTCTGCCTTTTGGCACAGACCTTTAATAAAATAAAGGGAATTTTATTAATATGCGTATACAATGAATATTGTAGACATTTTTATTTTTTGTGTTCTTTAAGGAAAATATCTTAAAAACGTTATCTGTGGCTAGCTGCAAGACATTCACTATGCGATGGGATGAAAATAAAGTACACTAGCTATATCCTTCCATTAACATAAATCTCTAATTTCCCCCTCTGTACGATGGAAGAGAATGGATGTGTGTCCTGCCATGGACTGGGGTCAGGTCTAAGATGTACTTTCTTTCTATGCCTGTTAGGCTTCGGCTCACAGCAACTTTCTGGGCTAAAAGCAGTTACTAAAAATGGATGGATTGAAAAATACTTCATTTTATTAGGTGATGTTAGTGGAAACAAAAAATATTTCTGAATGTTACGATATACCTTACCATCATGTAGCTGAAAAGCAAGTGTAGTGATCTTCTGTGTTATTATCATCAGTGGCCTAAATAAAAATTTGAATACATTATAAATACTAGTATGAGTGATCAGCAGAAAAAGGAAAATGACACTTCCAGGCTAAACTGCTTCCTTCAACTTCTGTTCTGTTCATCCAGGTGGGGAAATTTAAAAAGAATTAAGTGCAAAAGGTTTGCCACTTAGAAGACAACCAGCATAACAGTATCACAATTTAAACTGGTGGTGGGATTGTCCTCTTTCTGAATAGCAACAAAGGCTACAGCCTGGGTAACAGCTTGCATGGAACACAAAGTGTTCTGTTCCTATTACAATTAAATGACTTTGTGAGCACACTCCATTGTGATGCTATGTGAATAGAGCTGTATTTCACACTAGCTGGGACTGCTCAGTCAAAACAGGGAATACAAAAGGTTTTGACAGAGCAAATATCCAGCACTAAAGAAAAAATGCCATGCACAGCATTTCACAACAGGTTAAAAAATAAATCAATATGCCGTATAATTAATCCAAGTTACAATTGATACTACAACACAAATTAGACAAGAGAAACTGAGCTTGAATTACTGTACATTGTTTCTCCCTTATTATTCTTGATTTCAAATGGTATTTTTTATTTTGCCATGAATCGGAAAAAGAGACTGAATAGGTTTAACAAAAAGGCAACTTCACCATAGCACTGACACATATTATCCCTAAAGCTGCAAAGTCTGTTTCAAATGAGGAAAGTCAAAGCCATCTTACAAAGAATCAATGGGGCTTGTTATATATTGGATTTTAGCAAAAACAGAGTTGGCAAAACAAATAGAAATTGGGGAGACTGCTATACCTATAATCAATAATGGATAGGAAAACACAGAGATGGTGTCTGTCCTCCATCAACTGCTAATATTTTTTAAGTAAAAAGATGCCCTACCCCTATCACCTGTAAAGTACAGATGGTTCAATGTCTACATGAGGTTGAAGCCTAATCAGATTTGGAGCAATTTACAACTTCAGGAAAACACCTGCTCTGTGACAGTTGTGTATACATGTGTATGTATACTTTCACATGCTTTAACATTACACAGTAATGTTTGCACCGATTTATGCTTGGTGATACCACTGTAACACCTCCATGATTTGTAAGGACATTAAAAAATTCCACCCACTCTGAAGCATATGTTACTGTGCAATAGATTATAACTATTGTAGATTATTTCATGCAGTATCTAGTTATATACAAAATATGCGATGACTATAAAATAGGATGAAGAGAGTACTAAAGACAGTTCAAAAACAAACTACACTCAAGATTACACTAAAAATGCCTAGCAAACTGAGAACATCATAACATGATTTAACTGATTTTATCGGTCTAAAATATGGTACATTCAACTGGACTCACTCTACAGTTCACCACAGAAAACCTCTTTTGTTTGAGGCATTCAACAAAGTTTGTTCAAGGAGGACTAATTGCAAAGTGCCACTAGCAATGGGATTTTTATCAGTTTTGCATTTATTTAATGGTGTATTTCTCCACCTCTCTCTAAGAACACTTTAGACATAATGCAAACATTGATTTCAGGAATTAATGTCAACCAAACAAGCAGAAAAAAGACTCAAAGGTCAGTATACCAGGAAGCAGAAAAAGAAAAAAGAACATTAGATGTAACAACTTCAAAAGTCAAAAAATATGCTTTATGATGTTTAAAATGTAATATATACTGTATGTCAGCGGTTAAAAATAGCAATTAAGTAAAAAGCTGGCAATTTCATACATTAAAACATTAACAAGTGCATTAAAAAATGTACAGTCTGAAGTGTTCATTTTTATGTTTTCGCCCTGTGTATTGATCTTGAAAAACTCACCCAGAAAAGTCTGTGGACAGGATGCCATAGCTAAAAATATAAACTCTGCTGACCTGGCATAATGTGAGGTAGCCCATTGCCACAATCAATGAATACCTATAAAAAAGACAGTAAGGATTACAAAAAAACAAAACCTTGCAGTGTATTACATTTTTGTGGTGACAATAATAGAATTGTCTGACCATTATTGTTTCAAAATTAATTTTATTTCAGGTAGATGTCATTAAACAAGGGCAGACTTGAAATGCTTGGTAGCAGAACAGGATGTGCTCAAATTGCAAAATATCCATGTTAACAATTTTTAGCCAATGCATTTCACGATCAAGCCTTACTTTCTAAGATTCATGAGTCAAATGATGACTTATTTTTTTAAAGAAAACAACTTTCAAACTTAAGTCGAGATATAAACACTATGAGTAAATTCCTACTAGATAGGATGTTATGACTACCATTTACATCATATCTATTCATTATAAAAATGTTAATATTACAGTTAAAAAGCTTTTTCCTAAAAGAAAAATGTTCCAACAAACCTTGTCACATCCTTCTTTAAGGGAAAGCACATTTTTTTCTGTATTTATACTGTATACCTTATTTTCCATAGCTACATGTACTGCAATGTTTATATTTATTTTCGGATAATGCCCCAGAAAAGAAGATCTTGACCATTACTCTCTTAGTGGTAGTGTTTAAATTAGTTAATTTGATAAAAACTTAATTTTTCAATTAACAATTTCAGATAAATGACAGGCACATTTTTTCTATTAGATTATCTGTCTGTAACATGGTGAGGTGATAAACTAATTTTAAATTCTGGAGTCATGGATTGGGAGTTTACTGAATCATATAAAGTACAGAAATGAACTAAATGGAAAACACCTGATGTTTTTAGAACTCTCTACATGATACCAGATTAGAAAACAGTTTTTAAGTTGGTAAACTAAACTAAAGAAGGAGTGAAAATCTAAAGTCTGGTGATCATAACAGACAGAAAAAAGAAACCTCCATTCTTCGTCTTTTTCAGCTGTAACATATTGCATGTTCTTGTATTCATGGTCTAAGTGATTGTGGTTGATCTCCTCTGATCATTCACAACAATAACTATTTCAAAACCAGTTGTGCTCAAAGCTGAAGGACAGGAAGTGAGGTGAAGCACATCAGTGCTATACCACCTTAAAAGCTTTCATCAGAAGCTTGCATGAACTAAAACTAATCTAAAGTTGGGTCCTTGGTGCCCGCCTTGTCAATCAGGTTTAAGAAAACTTTTTAATACAGAACCATGTTTCATGAAGAAACAGCCTTTGGATATAATGAATGATTTCACACTGACTGCCTCCTATTGCACAGAAAAGTACGTAACCCCAACGCCACACTGACTTTATCTCAAATAAAAATATATTCAACAAGTCTAATAATTTTCTTTCAAATCTGGGTGACAGGAGAACCCAAACATTTTTTGGCAAACACGTCCAATCACCAGATCAACCACTAAGAAGCCAGGGTTTACGTGTTTACATTACAGTAAGTGAGGAGTATCATCATATTTTAGTCCACAAAATCTAAAGCTAGCTTTGTTAATAAACAGAAAAAGGGTTAATGCAGAATAAATGTAGTAAGAAGTGCAACAAGTCCTTTATACAACAGTGCGTAGTCATGGTTAGTCTCTGGACGCCTGACTGGAAGGTTGCGGGCTCAAGTTTCAGATAAGAACACTGCTATACCCTTGAGCCAGGACGCAAAGCATTCAAAAACATACAAAGTACACTGGTATCACCAGACACATGTACAAAACAAATGTAAAAGGGAACCGGAACCTCTATAAGTCACTACACACTGGCTGTCCGGTCTAGATCAGAGAAAATGTAAAATACAAGCCAAAAAATTATACTAGAAACTGTGTATTGCAGAGTCTGTAAATACACTGGTGTTGCTGAAACAGTCCAGCTGCACATACTGAACGAACAATGCTGTCCTTTTTCTAAATAGTCAGGAACCGCTAAGTAAAAAGACATTCCACATACTTTCAAACATTAAATTCCACGAAAGGGTAATGTTTCCTCTGAGTGTTTGTTTCATCTCAGTTTACAATTACAGTTAAATAGGTAGTACTTGAATGAGTCTTTTTGTTAAATATCCAAAAAATAATATGCTCTGCTGCTATATCAGATGGGCTGTTTCTACCTATAATTTGGTAAGGGATTTTGGAAAGATGCTTATTTGTGACAAGTTATATTTTCATCACATTCTTTATTAAGCATTTGTGAACTGAAAATGTAAGTATTTGAAAATTGTTGTCAGTGATATTGAGGTTTTGCTCATGGTAAAAGGATATGTTGCAACTGTAATATCCCACTGCTAGTGGGGGCTTAAGCACCGGTCTGTTTTCATAGAATGAAACTATGCGCTGGGTAGTACAGCCGAGACCATCAGGGAAACAGCAAGTAGCTTTCAGACTAGGGAAATTACCCACCTCACAGGGTCTGAAGCTGGGAATATGCAGAGTAAAAACCAGCCAAGCCGTGATCCAGGAACGATAAACTAAGCAGGTTGGGATTCTAAGCAAGTCAAAACTAGGGACTCAAGGAGCTCAGATATGAAACTCTGTAACAGAGCTCTGAGCAATGTGAGAGCAGTCCTTAAGTATTCTCCACCACCTGACATAAGATGGATGGACATTATTCACAGGTGATGCAGATTTCCTGTTGGAACACTTTCCATGGTAACTGGCACTAAGAGGCCAACTATCATGGCAAATGCTAATGCAATCGGCTTGTTTGCACTGCGGGCAAGCCTGACAGCAATGTTACGTTGATACACTACTTAATATATACTATGAATTAATTAATACAGAAAATAATCAAAAAGAAGAAGCACACGCACTAAATGTAATTGATTGACAAGAAACAAGAAATTGATAAAATCAAATAAAAATGTAGATAATGTCATTATTTTGGAAGCAGTAGGGAGTAATGGTCACTGCAAGGATGACTGAAATGTTCAGTATGGACTGAAAAAATAAAATGCTACAAAAGATTATGTATGAGCAATGTAAAATCATACTAGTTACCTGTGAACATTGTGATTATTTGCTTTAACCATGATAAAGTAGCAGCTGAACACCAGTATAAAAATGTGTGCTGAATACCTGGAAAATAAGAGGAAAATAGGAAATATTTAAGGTCAGAAACAGCCATTTTATGTATCTTACTTACACTATTGTGTCAGAAATTAAATTTTAAAGAAACCCAAATCACGTTTGTTTGTTCTAAAGCAATACAAAAATTTTAAATGTTCCATTACACAGTTCATTTGAAAGTAAAAATACATTAATGTTGTTTAAATGATTAATTAATTTGTAAAATATAATTTGTACATTTAAATAATGCATTGAATAATAAAATAATAATGTTAATTCTCTTTGATGATGTATTCCTAATATTGTATCTATAATATTAAGTTTGTTATAGAGTAAAATGCATATACTACAATAAATACAACATATGTTATATCCACCAAGGAAGTTAACATTTGAAGAAGCAAAGGCCTGCTATTAGATCCATCGTTGTAATCAGGTCCTATATGTAGGCCTACCAAAAGTGCTCTTTGTTTAAATAATTAATGTTTATTAAAAGAAACACCAGTGCATCCTAGCTCAACATTAGAGAACTACATCAAATTTACAAAACAATTCAGCTAACGTTTTTGAGATGACTGAAAATGAAATTATTCTAGTGCTTATTTAATAACATGCCCAGTTATAATATTAAACACGCCCAGTTCCTACATAGACATATGTGAAGGCAGTACTGAGGGGCAGTGCTGTTTTTGCTGAACTTAACAGAACATTTTCTTATTGGCTTTCAGAAAAGTGAAAAACAACTTTCTTACCAACCAAAACAGAATATAACAAAAAAGATACCAAGGAGAATGGCAACAGCATGACGGACTGTAGTGCTGACATTTTTTGGATGGAGGTACAAGCGGAACCAAAACGCTGCCAAAAGTGCAAACAGCTGGCATGCCAAGAAATTCACCTGTAGAAGACAAAGAAAACCATATTGAAAAGCAAGTGCTAGGCATTGCTAGGCAATTCAGTTAAACAGGGACACATAAAAATGGAATGGTATGACAGAAATAAAGATGTTTGTGCAACTATACGGGCATGCTGAAGCAGAAGAACAGAAACAGAGTAATGCATTTATTTTTGCAAATGACTGCTTTCATGGATTACACATATTGAATACATTGTAACTTGTCAGTATGACAAGATGTAGAGGATACATGTTCTTAGGGCAGAAAAAACACGAATAGTAGAGATATACAGTATGACTCAAAGTGTAATTTATCTGAATACCTGCACATTTTTAAAAGTTGAAAAATACTGAACATTTAACACAGAGACAGGTTCTAAAGAAAGAAAAAGGCTAAACATTTCAGAGCATGTTCCTGCATTGCCCTTTGATTTGTTTTTTTGGGGGTGAATGACTTTTCATCCCTTAAAGCTTGTTGCCTGAAAGATATGCTGCATGGATGTATTTATAGATCCTTTTTAAAATCAAATGTAGGGTTAATTAAGTGTGTAATGGTCTTATTTTCATTACCTGGACAGCACTAGCACAAACTGAATCTACAGAGTTTGCATCTGTAACTTGTATCTCTGGTTTCTAAGCTGAGAATGCTAGCAAAATAATAAACAAAGGATAATACGGTAGAATCAGACAGGATGCATTAGCTAGAATCAGTCCCTCTAAAATGGCTTAAAACAATAAAGTTTGTCATTAGCATAGATATGTTGTATTGCATTTTATTCCTTCAGAGATTAGGTTTATCAACAGGCAACAAACAGCTGCAAGGTCTTTGGTCATAATCAACCCTTCTAAAGAAGAAGGTTTTGAGTCTTGATTTACAAGTGTTCATGTAAAGTGATTCTCTTCAGAGCTTCGGGGCATAGCATGAGAAGGCCCTGTCACCCATAGAATATAAATGAGCTTCGAGGACAGAGAGGACACAAGAATAAGATGAGCAAAGGCTGTAAGGCGGGGAGCAGGGGAGGTCATATGTCAGGCAGGTATTGAGGTGCAAGTAGTGCCTTATAGGTCAGCAGAAGGACTTTGACGTTGACATGAAACCTGATAGGAAGCCAGTGCAAAGACTCCAGGATGGGAGTAATGTGATCACTTGCACAAGACCTGGTCAGGATGCTGGCAAATGCTAAAAGGAAAATCATATATGCATAACATACCACAAAAGAATTCTGGTGGTATAACTAAGTCAAACAACTAAAAATATTTATTTTGTACAACAGTACAACATTTTGTACAGCATTTGAAAGCATTTGACTCTACTCTCAGCTGAAACACTGAAGACCAAAAGATAATAGGCAAACCCACTTTTTTACTGTGTAACATAATGCTAAGACACTTACCACCAATAAAACCATAATTAGAAACCCGACAATTGCACAATTATCCTACATTATAACATTAAACAACTGCAATTAAAAATTAATTGCTAGCCTACAGGTAACTCCGCCAAGGACAGTCCCAAGCCCATGCTGAGAAAGGAGGAGGGTTGGGCGCAGGGCTAGCACCCCAGCCCTGGAAAACTAAATTACTGCAGAAACAGCCAGAGAAGTTAAGCACATCTACAGCGTGTTAACATTTTATGGGACGATGCCGAGATGGTTGCATGCGACTGAACACTCTGGTGTCAAACTGCTGCCCGATGTGCCCAGCAGCACAGGAGGACATAAGACTAAGACTAAGCCTACAGGTGTCAAGCTTAAATTGAGTTCTGACTATTTTGTATTAATCAAGATCAAATTCCTTTCATATATTCAAACATCAAGACATTTTATTTTAAATAAAGCTGCTTTTGTTTAAAAATACCCTTTGCCTACTCATTTTCTCATTGCTCCAGAAAAAAAAACAGAATGCTGTAGGCTTCTTTCATGAATTATGACCGCAGTTGATAAAAACACTTGAGGTGGCTAACGGTGACGTATTTGCAATAGTGAATTAAGATCCTGAAGTTTGCTTTTATCTTTATTCTGGCAAGGGATAGGAATAGGGATTGATGGATCTGAATCAACAATCGTTATTGTATTTTGTTTAATGTTTATTGTAATTCTTATAAATCTTACATCAGTGTTGAACCGAAATACCCCATAATATCCGCGTTTGATCGTGATTATCATGTAATTGTTTATATATAAATCTACACAGATCAGTAATTGATTAATCTGCTACACTATTTCAGCTTCTTTGTAAATACTTTTTTGTATTTAACCTTTACACAGGTATGTTTAGGTGAAAACACACGCGGTTTGGTGACGTATTTTAATGTAGTATGTGTAAACAAACACCTGCAGACTTCAGAAAGACTACTTTACAGTAACAGGTGTACTTCAATGTACGCATACGATGACCACGATAATATCTGAATATTTAGCTTAAAGAAAAAATACTAAATTAAATAATGAAATTACAGATTCAGTTAGCAGAAAGAGAAATTGGGCATTGCCAGTTTATTAATGCTTGAAACTACAACCGATTCTCAGCGTAGCATAAAGATAAAATCAATGAGACAAAAATGACACACTTGGACAAAACATGCACAACTAGGTTATTACAATGACTTCATAAGCGGGTATAAATCATAACTCGAATGATTAATTTGTAAAGTGGTAGCCTATAAATTCCAATTCATTCATCTTTTTTACTGTTGCGAAATTACACATCTGCAATGACAAATAGTCGCAGTATCCATTTTACAAGCATTAGCGCAGGACAAATAAAAAAAAATACAAGAAAAAAGTTTCATACCTATGCCTGTACACAAATTCTCCTGCCCACAAATTTAACTTTACACACACATTCTATTGCGTGAATGAACCCCCGGATACGTTATACTTACAGTAGTACATTTTCTTAAAATCAGTTTAAATTTTTTTTTACTGTGGTACCACATGCATTAGAAAAATATCGTGCTCGTTAAAATCTCCCATGTGAAAAAAAATGAATCTGAACTTTTTTCTAAAACACCATGAGATACTGAAACCTCATGCCTCGATAAATAGGCGTATTTGTATTTCGCAAGCCCACTTTTTTAAATACCATTCATAACGATGTAATTTATTGGGAAACCGAAAGCCTAAATCATATTAAAATCATTCAGAAACATTCAGCAATTATTCTGTTGATTAAAAATGTAATATGGGGTTATGCAAACAGTCGTCTCCCCAGTACTCAATGGAGGGGGGGATTAGCAATTATCAAGAGGATGAACCAAACTTTTTTTTAAGTTTCCAATTCGGTGCAAAAATAATAAAATGCCTCGAGGAGAGGAGAGAAATTTACTTTAAAAGAGTACAACAGATCAGGGATTAAATAACGATAAAGAATATACTCGATGTCCCGAAACGTATTTTGCAATGAGTTATCCGACAGCGATAAATATAAAAAAACATCGTTCACGGCTGTGCAAATTCTGTAAATCGGGTCTTCAGCTCATAAAGACATTGAGGTTGCTCTTGTTCGTAAACCTCTGAACTTCAGCGATTTATCTTGTTGTCCACATCGGGTAGTTACAGCTACAGTGGTCCCTGACACGATTTTCCTACCTGGTCCAAAGGGACTCCAAAAAATTCGCTGACAGGATATAAAAATAAAGAACCCGTCGTTCTATAGGGGAAACTTTGTGGATCCTCCATCCTACATTTCAGGACTCCGGGCTTCTTAGCAGCACAAGTAAAGGGACTTGAGAAAACCAAGTGTGATCTGAGTGAAGCAATGCTGCGTAAGTTTCCTCAGACTTCCTCAAAGGGAGCGCACTGGAGTTAGAGCGGCTCCCACTGACACATCCCACACGACTGTTGCAGCCACCTTAACACAGACAACAGCGGCCATGGCAACAGGCAAGCACCCCGTCAATCCGAAGCGGCAGCTCCGCAGTTGCAGCTGGGATAGGTGACTAATTAGAGGCCGGGCGGGGCAAAGACAGCGCATGAATTGTAAAGGATTTGTATGGTGGGGTTGCTTGGCTACTTTGTTAGTGAAGTGGCGTGGTGCTGGGTGAGGCACATTGGTATTGCCTGAGTAAGTCACTACGTTCCTTTTGAGAATCACACCCATATGCGCAGGCAGAAAACAAAAAATATATATATGGATTATAATTTATGTGATCTTTCAAAACAAAAACAACTTTGCTGTAATTTCCTTTACGAACATGTGGATGTGATATCTTGAATGTCTGACAAATAGTGATGAAACAGAACAAAGGCAATGAAAAGTTTATGCAGTTTTTTTTTACTTTCCATTCCATGAAATATTTGTGTGTGAGCGTCTGCTTTTTCCATTCAGACCAATTTTCCACAGACAGGCTTTGGGTCATGTCTCTAAAACACCAGGACCAAAACAGAAAAAAATATATATTGGAACGACAAGGACCAACTATGCTTTCAGTCCTCTTAAAAAAGTTACACTAGATAAATGTTTCCTCAAATAAACTTCCGACATCACATCCTGCCCTGGTTTTGCCAAGTCACCATTGCAAGCATCGACTAAGCTCCACCCTGCCCAGCTTCGGAAACCAAAGAAAACCAAATCTCCACCGTTACTCCAGTAGAATTTACCTCCTCATAACAGCCCATTTCCTGAACGGATTACCACAGATTTCTGCGGTGTTCATTTTGCACATTTGTTTCTCAATAGGTGTGGAGAACATTGGTTTCCCCATTTAACTGGTTTCACTCTGCTATTACTTAATTGATCGAGGTGATCCTGTTTGTCAACATTCCTTTCATCCTCATCTATTGCATAAGTCTCTTCATTCCACTGGGCAGATGTACAAAGCTCCAGTTCAGTCCCTCCCGATCAAAGGTTCTCGTGTTTTGATCTAGGCCATTGATGATAATAACACAGAAGATCACTGCACTTGCTTTTCAGGTTCATGATGATAGGGTATGTCATAATATTAAGAAGTATTTTTTTGTTTTCACTTACATCGCCTAATAAAATGAAGTATTTTTTTATCCATCCATTTTAAGTAACTACTTTTACCCTAGAAAGTTGCTGTGAGCCGAAGCCTAACAGGCACAGAGAGAAAGTACATCTTAGACCTGACCCCAGTCCATGGCTGCACGCACACCCTTTCTCTTCCACACTCATACAAAGGGGATATTAGAGATTTGTGACACTGTAATGATACAGTTATTGTACTTTATTTTCATTTATTGTATTTGCGTAGTGAATGTCTTCCAGCTAGCTGCAAAGAATTTTTTTAAGATTAGTTTTCTTAGAAAACACACAAAAAATAAAATTGTCTGCAATATTCATTGTATAGGCTGATGAATAAAATTCCCTTTATTTTATTAAAAGTCTGTGTCAAAAGGCAGAGGAACTTACAACTGAGCAGAGGTGGCTCGCTGTTAAGTATGTTGTCGTATGTTTTTTTTGCATTTAAGTTTATCAGCACACATTGGGCACAAGGCAGAGTACACCTTGGATGGGATGCCAGTCCATTGCAGGGCACATACAGACCAGATATGCACACACTCACACTAGGGCCAATTTTCCCAGAAGCAAATTAACCTACCAGTATGTCTTTGGACTGTGGGAGAAAACCCACACAAACACAGGGAGAACACACAAACTCCACACAGATAGTACCCAGGGTCAGGAATTGACTCCAGTGCCCCAGCACTAAATTGCCTGAGTATACAGTACATCAAAAATAGCAAATTTGATTTCACTTTCCCATTACTAATGGAGGGTACTGTATATATGAGTAAAAAGGTTGTAAAACGTATAAGATAAGTCAATTTTTCTGTTCTGATAATACCAGTCTCACACATCAGCACATCAATTGCCAAACCAAAACATTATTTAACAACTGGTTTAAGTTTTTTATTTAATTTGACCAGTGAAAGAAGCATCCCAGTGCATTCGTTCAATGGGTTGTTTGGTAGATGACAAAAACAAGAACAAGAATAATGCTAATTATTGTTTTTCAAGTGACTGGAAGAGTACTCCAGAAAAAAACACTGCTGAATGCATATGCCGAGTACATATTTTGCATGATAAAGACACTCCTTTTCCATTTTAGACTCATTAGTTATCACCTTTCTTAAAAAAAGACACTAATGTCTTGGAGTCAAAAGAAAATTGAGCAGAATGATTCCTTGTGTCAAAGGGATGAAATACATTGAGAGCTTAAGTGAGATGCATCTTTATAGTGGAACCTGAACACAGGATTACAAAATCCTGAAAAGCATTCCAAAGGTCTACTTTAACAGTGTTCTTTAAGAATAAAAAGATGGCAGGGATGGAGAACACAAGTGGAATTAAATTTGATGTCCTTTACAATGAAAATAGAAGACATTGATTTACAGAAACAGTCATCATGCAATTTGGATCACCAAACCATGTTGTTATAATACTACAGCAAGCTTAACCAAAAGACACCTTCTTGTTTCCAAGCTTTCGTATATTTTTACATTGGTAACATATTTTCAGTGTTAACACTGTGTCCCAATATCCTTAAACACTGCTGTGGTTATCCTTGCAATTATCCTTTTCCTGACAGGGGGTTGAAAGAGCTGTCTGCTTTGGAAAATTTCATACGCCAATGAAGATTATTTTTATTTTACACTTTCTGAAAGTATAACAATTCTCACAGTATTTGCTTCTCATGATTTGCTCTCTGATTTTTTGTCATCCTTCTCAGATTATCAGTGACAAAGAATGTATGCATTGAGATACTGAAACATATTTATGATGAATAACAACATTTGGATGGTGAACAGTAAACAGCATTTTTCTTACAAGAGAAGGATGTCTTAATGAGATGGTTAAGTTGTTACAGACTAACAATATGAACATAACAGTACAGTGTTTCTTATAAGGCTTAAATGGTCATTGCTAAGACTTTTGAAGTCAAGCCTTTCCCCCATATACTGTACAAGCCAATGAATTATCCGATGTATCTTGGAACCTTTGTTGTTGTTGTCATCATGACTGGGCTTACTGAGTGTTGGAATGACAAATGAGATTTCTTTAAACACTTGGAAAGCTTGACATGATTAAAGCTTCCTGCCTGTCTACATTACATTTTACCATTTATAGATCCCACAAGTGACAGGTGTAACTACTTTAGATTTAACTAGGAGGTTATATTCCCAGTCGTCTACAAAAGAACAAAGTACAGACATTTAATTGAATTCCCATCAAATGCAGAGACCGTGGTCCTAAAGGTTATAGTCAAAACATTCTAGAGAATAATGAGTACTCCTATGTTTGGGTAGAACTGAGATCTAAAGGTAATATATTTTAACAAGCATCCAGAGTAAACCAAGTAAGAACCACCTTTAACTATAATGTAATAAAATAATTAAATATAATTACAACAATACTATGCCCTGTCACTATCAAGACTGGAT
Source organism: Lepisosteus platostomus (assembly GCF_059453375.1). NCBI lineage: Eukaryota > Metazoa > Chordata > Actinopteri > Semionotiformes > Lepisosteidae > Lepisosteus > Lepisosteus platostomus. The sequence continues at coordinate 12,873,062 of NC_142622.1, forward strand.
AAAGGAGAGTCCTATGAGGTTGACTAATTAAGCATTTATGCACCTTATTTGTAGTAATGATTGCAACAGTTAGAGCTTATTGTGGAACCACAGGGCACAGAGCAGAATCACACCCTGGGTGAGTAGCCAGGCAGCATATAATCTATACAAAATTAAAGCCTTACATGTTTGTGCAATTGATTCTTGGGTCTGGCGAAAATGTTTGTAGATGCGGGGTGCCATCTGCTGGCTGCTAAGATTAAATGCAATATCTCAAGTTAAAAATACATATTGCATTCAGGACTAATAATTTTCAAACATGACGTATGGTGTCAGAATTCTGCACTTTAAACTCAACAGTACAAGTCTATTTAAGTTAGAAATTGGAAATGTTTAATTTCTTAATTTTACACTTTTAACCCACAGTTTAGCTTATTGCCAACTGCCAGTTATCAAATTATAATGCTGACACCAACAAAATACGGTATTAAGTGATACGTCTACACAAGGTTTCATACTAATATTATCAAATGACATAATGACTTACTTCATAAAGTAAAACATTCCACTTTCAAGTGCAAAAATAATTTTGTGTCGCTCATCTAATCTAAGTTTGCCATAGAAATGGGGTCAAATATGTAATTTAAATTCAGGAAACACTGCAAATGAAAACCTGAAACTACTACCAAGAAATGATCAGAAATCATGCAACAGACAATGCATTAAAGAATAAATGTGAAATGTATTTTATAAAATTGAAACTACAGTGACTTTATAATTCAATGATTAGGGCATACATATGTATACAGGCAAATCAGTCTCAAGCTACTAAAATATGTGGTTTTTTATCTTCATGTTTATCGAGGGTTTTCTCACAAAAAATAACAATGAAGGGAAAAGACAATGCATTTCACAATGATGACAAACAGTCTCCCTCCCTCTCCTACCCAGTACTAATTGCAATCAATACATCAGAAACCGCTGAGAGTTTGCAGTAAGGAAACATAAGTAAATGAAAAAGTAACACTAAAGAATATATATCTTTACTATAAATATACATCCGATTTAACATTATCTCACACACAATGTGGGAGGTACGGTGGCACAGTGCTGGAGCCCTGGGTTCAGTTCTGATCCTGGGACAAAATTTGTATTATTCCCGTGTTCATACGGGTTTCCTCCACATTCCAAAAACATACTGGTAGGTTAATTGGCTTCTGGAAAAACTGGACCTGCTGTGGGTGTGTGTATGTTTCTGTATCTGTCTGCCCTGCGATGGACTAGTGCCATATTGCCAGCAGCCATATCATCCTGCAACTCACAACTGGCAACCCACTGAAGCTCAGCAGGTGTGAGCCTGGTCAGTACCTGGATGGGAGACCTCCTGGGAAAAACTAAGGTTGCTGCTGGAAGAGGTGTTAGTGGGGCCAGCAGGGGGTGCTCACCCTGCGGCTCATGTGGGTCCTAATGCCCCAGTGTAGTGACAGGGACACTATACCGTAAACAGTCGCTGTCCTTCGGATGAGATGTAAAACTGAGGTCCTGACTCTTTGTGGTCATTAAAAATCCCAGGGCATTTCTCGAAAAGAGTAGGGGTGTTCCCCGGTGTCCTGGCCAAATTTCCCATTGGCCTTTATCAATCATGGCCTCCTAACAATCCCCATCTATAGATTAGCTTCATTACTCTGCTCTCCTCCCCACTGATAGCTGGTGTGTGGTGAGTGTTCTGGTGCACTATGGCTGCCGTCACATCATCCAGGTGGATGCTGCACAGTGGTGGTGGTGGAGGGGAGTCCCCATTACCTGTAAAGCACTTTGAGTGTCCAGAAAAGTGCTATATAAGTGTAAGCAATTATTATTTGTGTCCCTTCCAGGCTGTACCCTGCCTTATGCTCTTCTCCTGCTAGAACAGGCTCCAGCTCCCATGCGACCCCAAATTGGAAGAAGCGCTTAGGAAATGGATGAATGGATTTGCAAATATATTTGCATCAGCAAATGCAGCACTTTATGGAGGGGTGTATGATATATATTCCTTTACACATGCAGATTCTCATTGGAAATGAGAAAAATAAGTCAATAAATAAGCTTCCTGAATTGGAAGACAGGAACACCCCAAAATACGTCAAATGTACCTTCACCTAAATACTTGCATATGGCCTAAGTCTTGTTCCACTTTGCCTCCTATTTTCTGTTACATGTTAATTGTTTGGAGTAATTCCCACTGCATTTCTAGCATTATCCTTTTAGTTATGACAGAAAAACATGCTAACATAAAGGATTAAGGAATTTGATGTTCAGTGTTTGAACTGAATGCTTGAATTACAGCTTTACTGTTAACGTACAGTAGCACTCCTAATTTTTTTTTTCTTAGTGTGTTGTGGAAGGGAGAAGTTGAAACAAAATTACAAGCTCACAGGTTTTTATTGTCTTTAATAATTAACAGGCGCCTACTAGTCATTCAGAGTTGTTGAGAGAGAGAAAGAGCACAGCATTAGCTAACATCTCATGTGGTAAAAGACAGGAAGAATTCCACCTTTTCTATCAGGGAGAAGAGGAAGGTTAGAGAACAATCCCAGCACTCCATCATAGGGAAATTGAATAGTATACTGTAATTAATTACAGAAATGTAATGTTTTATTATTAAAATAATGTAGTGCATAGGATAATAACAGTTGTCAGTGTGAAGGTATAAGATATAAGAGTGCATTACTGCTTACATAAATGTCAGCATATATAAAGATTTTCTGACTCAAATTAAATGTATAATTCAATCACACATAATATTGTCAATATTAATCTGGGACTAGGGTAAGATATATAATTACCCCTGAATTTTAAATTCATTTAAAGCTGTTTTTTTAGTTGCTTAGTGCTTGTTCTATAAACATGGTCTGGGTAGAGAAGTGCATAAGTGCTTGTCTGAGGAATTTTAGCTTTGGTTAGATCTAATCCTTATTCCACGCCCGAATCCAGCTCCAAAATATATGACCAAAATAACACTAAACCTATATTAATATACATGAGTAAATGGATCAGGAATGTAAGTGTAAGTATGTGCCTAACATGTAATCTGACTCTGACCAAGCCCTTACTTTAACCTGAATTCATTAAAAAAAGTAATCAAAGCTAAATATTAATCTTCATCTTCTATTCTTAAGATTTTCACCTTAATCAATTTAAAATAATCTGAAGACCTCTTCCTCTTCTTGACTAAGAAGACATGAACACTGAATCTTGTAACACCTCAAAAATGATCAGTGACAAATATCCTGCTTAGAACCAGAACATCTACTTTTGCTGGATTTAAACCCTAAACTGGGCAAAGTCCTCTAGTCGGGTTTCTAGAGCATGCTTTGGCTGTGGAACCTTTCTGCTCATCACTCCTTTACTCCCCCACTAGGAACTCTCATTAATTCAAAGTAGTTTTCAACAATCTCAGGGTCCCGGTGAATTTAGGTGTAATATAGGTGCTAGAAATCTTTTGAAAAAAAAAACTCGGAAAACTGGGATTGTTTCAAAAGTGAGGGTTAAGTGAGTGATAACTGAGCACTAAATCAAGGGTTGGGAATTTTCCCGGGACTAGGATTAGGGTTAAAAAAAAATCAACAGTTTAACTGCAGCCAGGTCATCGCTTTTGAATAGTCCCAATTCAGAAAGGGAAAGGGCAAAATTGAGACTTGGCATGAACGTTTTGTGTGATGTGAATCTTGGCTTATGCCAAATTGGTTCATCCTAATGCAAAGTCTCCAACATCATTGAGAGTACAAAAATGGAAATTACATCCAAAACACCACTCATCCTCCGTTTTTATTGTGACAGAAAGAGAGTTATGACATTAAATAATGCCTTTGTTTAAGGGGAAATATAATCTTAAATTATACTGCACGCATACCCACCAAATAAGATTGTGGTTGCTTAAATCTGACAATTTACAGCAGCCATTATTTTATACACAGGTTGATTCGAGGATGGAGATACAAGTAGAAAAATGAGCGAAGTTACGATTTGTTGAGTTTTGGAAGAATTTTTATTGACCTTTGATGAAATCTTTGATTGGGTCTTAAGATTGTGTTCAATGAGTAATACATCTAGGGTTAGTAATACTGTATGTATAAGTTAAAGTTAGAAAACTAACAGCCATCTCTGTGCTTGAAATGACCTGATTAAAACGAATTCTTACCCTTACTCTATTTACACATATATATCCTAATGTAGGTTTTAACATGTTTCACAGCCTTTACCAGTGAACCTTTCAACTGTTTGTAGTGTTAGTACACTGGTAGTTTGCACAATGAGTTAGCAGCAAAATTGTGCTCTGCGCCTGCTAGGATTTATCATAGTCAGTGTTGGGGTGAGAACCACACAGCAATACTTCCTAAACTGCAGCAAACTCCATTACGTCAGAAGACTGTGCTCTTTATCTTACCAGATTTCTACATTGTCCAGATTTCAGAGGGCTGATGTCACTTCTGTAGCATGTTCAGTGAACTGAGTCCTGTCACACATACATTGTAGGATAGTGGGAAATCTTACAGGCAGATTCTGAAACCCTACTGACAATACATCCATAGAGTGTAAATGTTAAAAAAAGAGTATGGCTAGTAGGATATGATTGTGGTATTTAGAATAACTGATTAAAATATTTTAAGTTGCCTTGTTACCATGTTATCAAAAATGGTATCTTTAAAGTTCAGTTACAGTGATTACAGCATATCACGACTAAGAGCTCTGGTACTCTTTCTGACACTCCCTCATCCTTTCTCGACCATTCACCTTGATCTCCATCACTTCGTGGTATACACCTTGAACACTGGTCCTACATTTATGTACACCCTCTGTTCCAACTCAGTACAAGTCAGTGAGGACATCCACTTCTAATCCTAGGGTCTTCGGTCGCCTTCCACACCTCAGGAAAGACAAGAACTGCGGTCAAGCCACACGAACCTTATCTTAGCCAAAAGGTCGTTAATGTTTATGGTGTTCGTTGACTCGCATGACAACCTGGAGTATAAGATAGTGTTTACATACATACTTTCGTTATTAAACGGTCGCCCTGTCTCAAATCTTACCATAAACTGTATACGTTTTCCTGTCTTATATCATGTTTATATAGAAACCAGTGGACGTTAAATTTTTAAATCAGTAAACCATCGTAATATATAATTAATATCACAGCTATTAAGTTCACACCTTGGTGAACAAGCACTAAAATATAATAAGGAATACCCACCATCAAACACCGAGAAGAAGGGAATCCCCTTCTGTTTCATCCAATCACCTTTTTCCTATGTAAATAGTTTTCTCTGGTACCTTGGCAACGGTTTTTTTAAGCATCCAATGGCGTGCCAAAGCAGACGTACTCGCATTCTGATTCGAGTACAATTGTTGTCACGTCAGAAAATAGAGGCGGAGACTGGTTCCAAGACGACCAATAGCTTTGAATATGCAAATCTCGTTTGAAAAGTTCCCGGGAAATCTGAGTTTCGCGGGAGGGTCTTTCGCGCGTAAACTGTATCCCTTCATTCATTGTCAGCTTCCTGGAGCCATTTTTCAGCTGCAAAGACGGAGGCTCTTGTCAGTTTTAAATCCATTGCATCTGGCTGTCTGTGTTCTTAATATTAACTTAAAATTAGTAATATCGGTACATTAGACTCTCTCCTAAGATATACTGTTAGTATTTCAAACGTTGTTGATTTGGATTTCGAGAAAATCGGCTCCAAACCAGAGGAGGGACAAAGGGCAGCCGGAGCAAATAAAGATGAGAAAAGGGATCTCCCCAGCTCCAGAGAAAGTAATAGTAGCAGGGGTTGGAGTCCCAGCCGTTGAAAAAAGTACTGTTTTAACTGGACTGTCAGAAAGTTTTACTTCTAGTTTTCCCAACGCTACATATATCCAGATTATCACCCCGCCGTCCTGTATTCCACAGACTACGAATGTCTGTGTGTCCGAGTCGCCAGCTGGCAGTTTGATTTACTCCACTCCTCACGGACCAACAAACGGAACGGGACAACGACCTGCATTCGGACGTCCACCGGTAACTAAACTGCTCATGTAGCTTAAAAGAAAGTAAATAATTGCAAAACTCAAATGTTTCTGCGTCTGTTTATAAAATGCATACTCGCGGTCGAGAGGATCACAAATTCGGGGAATGGTTGCTTATCTACAAATTTGCTGCAGCGATCTTACTGTTAGAACTCATCTTTTAGATTTATAACACGGCCGCGATAGCAATATAGCCTTTTCGTTTTAAACCGAAACTTTTCCTTCCTGTACTGGCCTAAAAGGGGTCACACCCGAATGTAAAAGGTCAATTGCTGAAACTCTTCCGCTCTGTTTACAAGACGTATTAATAAACTGCTCCTGTGACAAAAATGACATTCGTGGTGCTGCTTTAAGAAAAATACGGAGGAAAAATCTAAGCAATAATCGGTGTTATTTTATATGGGATCAGTGCATAGGATTGTCGTGGCGCTGTCTTGTGGGGAAAAACCAAAACGCTAGGCCCTGTTTTCGTGTTTTTTTGGAAAGGGGGGAAGGGATCTGCCTCTCGCCACCTTCGAGATATCCACACACATCTCTCCATTCTTGGGCAGTGTAATCGTTTTAGCAGTGTTTTGACTTCTGGGACTAAAAACCCGGAACACGGCTTGTTTAAGCGAGGGAGTATGGTTTATATGGCAGAGATGACTGTACGTGCAAATCGAATAGTATCTTTGACATATAAAGCACACAGGAGTTTTTCGAAAACTAAAACATGCTCGGAGCAGGTGATGTTTGCAATAAGCGAAGTCGTAGCTGTTTCCTAATCACTTTGGCCCATTTTCGTTTGTCACCAGGAACGTGTGCATATCTTTCTTCAATTTTGAAGAGTTTGGAAAACTACAGCATGTTCTGCAACACCCTGTAGGATACATTTAAAAGCAAAATGACATAAAGGAGAGATGTCAGTACTTTAAATGGAACGTTATTTTCAAATATATTAGCCACATAGAGGTAAATATTTTACTTTATTTCAATTGCTGCACATAGCTATGGCCTGTATAGCGTTCTAGTTCTAGAAAGACTTTCCAATGATGATGAAGCAATATTAAAATTAGGGAGACAGTGCTCTGAATGGAGCTTAAAGAAGGCACTCTTCTGATGTGCAACCCTGATTTGCTTCCCCACAGCACTTCCTTGATTCTCTGGAAGAATAATTTTAGGCCAAAATCAAACTTTTTAATATAATGACAGACACAAAGGCCTGGATAATGAGTTAATATGGGTATAATTCTGTACCCCCGATACAGATTTGCCAGTTTAACTTCACATTGTGCTGCAACGTTTACCAAATACAAGAAAGCAAGCTTTAACTCTTAACAGCATGTTTTGTGACACATTATGGGTTTGTAGCAGGCCCTTTCTGCCTTAAGCTAATTGTATTTTATGGGCAGTGCAATTTGTAGCTGCCTGAACCTTGTTCATGGTGTTCTGTATAAGGCAAGCTGACACTGGCTGGGCAGCCAAATCTGCTGTGGATGTAGACATTCAGTAAGATATGGAACATTTTTGGTAAATGGTTCTGTGTTAAAGGTGAATTGAAAGGGACAAAGAATTATTTGAACTTACTGTAGCCTGGTATGTACAAAAGGAAGATTTTAAAAATTCAGGTAAATGGAGACAAGACATGGAGACAGTAATTCAAAAGGGCCAGTGGAACTCATTTTAGCCTGGGTTCACTTCCCCTATCTGTGACAGGCACCATCTCATACAGGTAAAATACACTGCATACATATGTTTAAACCTTGCCCTTCTAACATTTTTCCTAATTTGGACCCAATATATAACAGATGTGGGCAGACTCCTGCCACTCTCATATACATGTTTGATCTTGTCCTGGGCTGGTTAATTTCTGGTCCTCCAAGTTTGACACTTTCTCTCATATTGCTCATCTTGAAATCGAGACTGCTCCTTATTGGCATTTTTATCGTACAAACTGATAGCTTCCTCCTATCAAACATTTTTAAAAAGCAAGCCTGTCTTTCTAGCTTTTCTTGTCGGGCACCTTTTCCTCTTTAATTGGTAGCAAGCTGCCACAAAGATGATGCCGTTTAATTTGATGAAAATTAGATATACTTAGTCCACCATTCATTTTTTTAAAATATTGGCAAACATTTCTGAACAATTTAAAAACTTTGAGCCTAACTTCTACACCCTAAATGTTTATCTGTCACTAATTGGCTGTGCAGGTGATACCTGATGAGACTGGCTCTTTTTTTTTTGCTTCCTGGAGACTAGTGCAGTTAGTATTTTGCTATTTTGAATTTTCTGTCTACTCCATTTTGTGAGGGATGTGGAAAGGGGTTTTGAATTTCTGTATTTTATTTTTAAATGATTGAAACTGATTTACATTTCCTGTCACATTAATATGTAATATGTAACATGCATCATGGTGTTTGGTTGATTAATAATAAAAAAAAAAGATTTAGGTAAATCAGATCACTACCCTATTCTATGTTTCTGATAGTGCCAGTTCATTTAAATTTGCCTTTAGAGAATCATTTAATCTAATGAAGCTAAGCCAAGCTGCACTTGCATGGTTCAACCAGATCTCGTCTGTACTTGTCTGTCACACAAATTTGCTGTCAGGTTGCTTGTTTTTAAACAATCAAACAGGTTTATGGGAAGTGGCATACAGGAATTAAGTATTGCTGTCAGCTTTTATCTCTGTCTCCATCTTTTGTTCAGCCAGTGGGTTTCAATAAGTTAAAGAACTAATGTTTTGCTCCCAAGAGCTGTCATGCAAACTGGGGGCCATCAATCTAGTGTGTGTGTGTGAGCATGTTTTTCTTGAATTGATCCGACAGAAGAGGGTAATTACTGGCTTATCCAAGCTAAAGCTGGATCATGTCTGGAGCTCAGTTGTTCAGATTTTGCTCAAAGTAGTCACGTCAGAAACACAATGTAATAACATGAAAAATGTGGCTCCTCCTACAGCATAGTGTCCCTGGTCACTACTGGGGCCTTCTTCATTTGGAAATGTAGGTCTGGAGAGAAATTGGCGCTTGCCAGGTATCCAATACCAAGTAGCAATGTTGACCTGGTTTTCCTCAGAGGTCTTTCATTCTAGAAATAAACAGTCCTAATCTTGCTTTGCTTCTCATAGTAATGCTAAATAAAGTGAATATGGTTAAAATCTTGTGTGCTGACACAATCAGCTAGGTATTCATTGTTAATGTTGCGTTTGCAGTTACCTTTGTTTTTGCTGTCCCTTGGGAAAGTAAAAGAAGTAAAGATATGGTTAGACCAGAAGTCCTCATAGACTGACAAGAGGATCCCCAGAAATAAAGGAGAACATTACACCCCGTTGCAGTACTCTAAACTCACAAAATAATTTTAAGTAACAAGTTTTGCCTTCCGTTAACAGACCACTTCATAAACGTTGAGCTTTTAGAAATTCCGCAGTGCTTAGCTTGCCGCTTTGTTGCCCTGCCACAGTGGGTTTGGTTATGAGCCTGGGGCACTGTCTATGCGGAGTTGATATGTTCTCCCCATGTTCATGGGGGTTTTACTACAGGTCCCCTGGTTTTCTCCCACACTCCAAAGACATGCTGATAGGTTAATTGGCTTAAAATGGGGAAAAAATGGTCCTGGTGTCAGTGCGTGTTTGTTTGTGTCAGTGTGTGCCAGTGTGTGCCCTTGAATGGACTGGTGTCCTGTCCAGGGTGTATCCTGCCTTGCACCTGTTGCTTGCTGGAATAAGCTCTGGTGCCCCTGCCACCATGTATTGGGTGAAGTAGTTAGAAAATGGTTGAATGAAAGCTTTCATGGTAATGCAGTCAATTTAAAATGTGATGTTATTAGAAGAAATGTAATTTAAAATATGATGTTATTGGAAGAAATGTAAGACGTGTTGGTCTTGTCGTTGGAGAATCTGTGTCAAAGTTGCATTCCTCTTAGCCAAACTCTTATTCAAGAAAAAGCTATGAGCTACATTTAACGTGAAGATTTACCTTTTTTTTCATGCAAATCATGGGTGATTCATTGCAATGTAACCTCAATACTTTGTAATATGTTAGGTAGGCTTTGTTTGTAAGCTTAGGTTCTGATCTGCTGCTCATCCCTTTTTTATGAGAAAGACTGTTCCATCTTATGAAGGGGGCTTTGCAAAATAACCCAGTAGTAAGTTTGGGACCGAATTGCATTGATCCATGATCACCTGATGTCCAGGGAATGTTTCTGCTTTCTGGGCACTTTGAAAGGGACTGTGAAGATTTCGTGGCTCTTGGCTGTCCTGTTCTTTCCAAGTGGCGTGTGACCCTCGTTGCTTCTCTGCCAATATCTGAGTTGGTAAAAATCACTCTACCTGAGCAAGCAAAAACAAGGCAGCCTAGCATGTATGGATCCTCTTGTTTTTAGGTTCTTGAGCTAATAGCCTTTCTGCTGTTGTTTATCTGTAACTTTTCATCCCCCTGTTTTTCAAATTAAAGAGTTTCTGTGGATTTGAAGTTTTTACTAGCTTTCCATTGCTAAGGTTTTGCTTCTGGATTTGGCAAGCATCTAAGGACTGTTGTCATATGCCAATTAAATTTATCCTGCTTTGTCATGCAAAGCTTTCTCTTTCAGGCTTCAAAAGAGACATCAGAAAAATGTAAGAGCTCTTGATATTTAACCTCAAATTCTATTTACATAGACAAAAGGCAGTTTTCACTTTACTTTCTGAAGCTTTTTTTAAAATTAATTTTACATACTAATGTTTTCGTTTTGAAGAACGAGATTGTTCTGTTGCTCTGTCATCTGGCTTGTGCAACTGAAGCAAACTGGCTTGATTACCTGAAGCAATCCCTACAACCCAAATTTAAAAATTGATTGGGGTGTTACATGGGCTCCTTCTGTTGAGTCTGTGGGCTCCATTTAGTCCACAAATAGCAAGTTGAGAGCCAGTGCTCTAATTGAAGTGCCATGGGTCTTTGATTCAAACTTCTAAGTGGTTTCCGCTGCTTTAAGTGGTAAATTGCATATAGTACGCATCGAGCTTGACTGAGTGATTTGCAATGAATATGTGCGCTTTCTAACTAATTAATTTCTGTGTTATGCTCTCTGTCATCGCATCGATACCGCGTTAAAAACGTATCTGGGACGCTTCTGGTAATGCCGCCGTTCAGAATGGCCGCTTAATAGTTCTTTTCCCCTCTCTTTCTCAAAAATACCCCATCAACAGTACCAGAACTTTACCTAACCGAATTTAAAAAGGACAGTAAGCATTGGGCAATAATGAAGTCACAAGGCAAAGGATGAAAATACACACACAAACACAGAGAAAGGAATCTGAGGAGGACAAATAGGAAAGTTGAAGCAGCTACCTCCTCCTGTAACGAAGAGGTATACACCACGCTGAGATTAAAAAATACGAGTCTTGGTGAGCCTCAAGAAAATCTGCCCTGAACTGCGCGACTTGTGAAGAGATATGAACGAAACAACAGATTTCACAGAAGTACTGCATCAAGTTAATAAAAGGACAGACAGATCAGAAGAGTGCATTGAGCAAGTCAAGGTGGTGAAGGGATGGAATGATTCAGTGTTTGCTTCAGAAACTGAGGCGACGAGAGACTAACAGACGTGGAGGAAAGATCAAGAAGAACAAATATGAAAATCTATGTAGTTCAGAGGGTTGTGAGGGAGGATCGATACTCGGCCTTTTTGAGAAACTTATTAAAGAACCACTGGGATTCTCCCCCCAGATAAGATTGACAATCTAAGCACATAGAGCCCTGTGCCCAAAAATCACAGATCCGTACAGACCACGATCTGTTCTAATCCGGTTTTCCTGTACAAGACCAAAGAAGAAATCCTGACAAAGGCATGGGAGAAAGTTAAACTAAGTACATAAAAAAAGTATATATTTTGATTATGAGTATAAAGAAACAAAGTACTAAAAACTGCATAAGATTTAAAATACCCATCCTAGCCAAGTTGAGGGTGTCTTTGACTTGGGGGAACAGCTGTAGTCTCCTGCTGGAGGCCCAGTACAACTCGCAGAGGCCTCAGTGTCTGAGCGCCGGACTGGGCGGAGCAGGCCCAACTGCAGGAGCGGGTGAGAAAGGGCGCCTGGCCGTTGTGGACAGGAGAGAGAACCGGACCGCACAGAAACTCTCAAGAACAGTGGGAGACTCGGCAGCTTTTCTGCCATGGTACTTCACCAGATGAGCTGGGGTTTACTAATACTTCTGGATTAAAATGACTCGTACCTAACTTTTGGAAAAAGCAATGTTGGGCTCATTAGGACTCCCCCTTTTTCCTCTTTTGCTTGAAGATCTGTTTACTTTAGCTGTAAGAAACGTGTGATGTGTGTTATATATTTAAGATTTATTCGTATTGTATTAGATATTGAAAAAAGCCTGGTATTAAAGCAGAACAAATATATAGCGATCACATGGTATAGGCCTATATGGAATAGGGTCCTCATTTAGAGAAGAAGGTTTTTTTTTATTCATTCCCTAATTGTCCAAACCTTCTGCATGGGCACAAGGGTGGGGTTATATTTTGAACCCCCCTCTTGAAGCCTTTATATAGTAATTTCTGTCATTATTTGTTCATTGGTTACTTTAAAATGCCAGGAGTACAGTTCTCCGAGAGATTGGGAGCAAACAACTTCAGTATTTACAGGACGAAACAGTTACTGGCTTCCCAAGATGTTAAAGTGATTTCTTTCAAGTGAGTGGTCTACACAACCCAATTAAAAGAGGCAGAACTTTAAAAAAATTAAAGGAGAGAGGGCACAGGTCGTATGTCTGTGAGAGACTCATTTTTCCAACTGAACATGTCAAATTAAAAATGGATGGGTTTTCATAGTGTTCTAGTTCTCTCGTAAAATAGGTTGTAAAATGAACATAACCATACCGATTCTGACTACTGATAATTTAGAATATCAGATTAAAAACAAGGTAAATTCCTTTTTATTCAAAGGGAAATCATTGCTTATTTGTTTAATGTTTATGCACCATGAGAAGTGATTTTTGCAAAAAATATTTGATATCCACATAATAGGATTAGATCTACCTTATGGAGAGACCTGTATCTTACAGGAAGGAACTATACAAGTACACCCCGCATACAGATATTACATAGATATATCAAAACTAAGTTTGATATATTAAGTTAAAATTTTAAGTCTTGCTGCACAAATTAAAATCAGTAGTTACCTCGAAGATTTTAGTTTAAAAGAGATACAAGACAGTGATATTCCCTACCAGCTCTGTTATTTTCTGTATACATAGAACCCCTAGAACAGTGGTTCTCAAACTGTGGCATGCGTACCTGCAGTGGTACGTGGAGTGCCACCAGGTGGTAAGCCACATGACCCTGGAACTGTGTTGTGTGCGCTGAAAAATCGGGACGTGTTTTCATATTTTCTACTTAGACGTATCGAATACGCAGCCTACGTACTACGATACAGCGCGCGCTAATACTTGAGTGGACAGAGCTACAATGTAATTCTATACCACTCTATAGGAATGCATGCTATGAACGTAAGTGACCAATTGTATTTAAAAAAACGTATCTCCAGCAAATAGGGAGGTGGGAGAATGTGCGTGAGTTTCGAACAATGCCAATGTTGTAAACACAGGAATGCATAGAAATGCATGCTAGGAACGCTGGTAATCTTGTGAGCACAGGAAAGCGTGATAGATAACGGAAAAATATTTAAGAACTGTTCTAGGTAAATTTGAGAAAAATACACCAAGCTTCTCTTGTTCGCTCCCATGCATATGAAATAAAAACTTTTTAACTTCTGCGACAGACTCCTGAAACGGAAACGGGGAAAAATGCAAGCTTGCGGATTGCTAAATTTACCGTTGGCAAAAGAGCTGACGTATTATGTGTGAAGAAAAAGCTGCTAAACAGCTCGACCTGCTGCCCCCTCTGAATCATTCATAGAATTATTGAAATGGCGGATGATATCAAAAGTAAGCTAATAGAGCGCGTTAAGATGAGCAGTTGTTTTTTACTGCAATTAGATGAGTCTGTAGTCGATTTGGCCAATTCGCTTGTTTACGTTAGATACGAGTTTGAGGGTACGTCCCATGAGGACTTTCTGTTCTGTAAGCCGCTACCAACAGGAACTACAGGAGAGCACATATTTCAGCTTCTGAATGAATTTATCGAAGAGAATGGCATAGACTGGATAAAATGCGTCGTAGTTTGTACAGACGGTGCTAGAGCGATGACCAGCTGAAACAGCGGTGTAGTTGCACGAATTAGAGAGGTTGCTGCAGAAATGAATGGGCGCATTGCAACTTCCACTGCGAGACCTTTGCTGTCAAGAAAATGCCTGACGATTTAAAATCTGTTAGACTCTGTTGTGAGTTGTATCAAGGCTCAAAAAATGAATTCACATCTGCTGTGCTTGACTAAACAGGCTCACCCCTCTCACTGAAATGGTGCTTTTTTATTGTTTATTTTTATTTGCTGTTGTTCCTGTTTTTTTCTGTAAAGGGCTTTGAGAAGCCACCTTTAAAGGTGCTATATCAAATAAAGTTTATTATTATAATATATATTATATGTGTGTGTGAGTGTGTGCGCACACGCACGCTCATGTTGGTCATTGAGAATTTCTGGGGTTCCTATGAGAAGATGACTTGTAGGTGGTACTTGGATGCTTTGGTTTGATCAGGGGTGGTACTTGGTCCAAAAAGTTTGAGAACCACTGCTAGAAGAATGGATTAGACAAAATTCAAAAGGGGCTAGAAATGAATGGACATGAACAAAGGATTGCCCTACATGCAGCTGATATCCTCTTATATTTCAATCAACCTACTGAATCTCTTACTGAGGTTCTGGACCTCTTGGAGACATTTTGTTAAATCTGGTTACAAACCAAATATTGAAAAGACTTCTAATTACAATCCAACAGATACATTTGAAAGGGAAGCTTAAATTGACATTTAGCCTCTTAAATATTTAGGAGTACAGTTACCAAAATACCTTAATTTAAATTACAGTTCTTTAATTCACAGAATTGCTTGTTGCAATTTGCTCTGTCTTTCAATAGGATCTAGAGCAAAGGCCATTAAAATGAACATGCTTCGAAGATTGTTGTATCATTTTCAATCTCTTCCAGCAAAGTGGAACAAAATAATCTCAAGGTTTATTTGGAATGGAAAGAAGCCAATAATCAGATTTAAGATGATCCAATTATTAATAATAATAATTATTGCTTACACTTATGTAGCGCTTTTCTGGACACTCCACTCAAAGCGCTTTACAAGTAATGGGGACTCCCCTCCACCACCACCAATGTGCAGCCCCACCTGAATGATGCAATGGCAGCCATGGTGCGCCAGAACGCTCACCACACACCAGCTATTAGTGGGGAGGAGAGCAAACTAATGAAGCCAATTCATAGATGGAGATTATTAGGAGGCCATGATTGGTAAGGGCCACTGGGAAATTTGGCCAGGATGCTGGGGTTACACCCCTGCTCTTTTCGAGAAACACCCTGGGATTTTTAATTACCACAGGGAGTCAGGACCTCAGTTTTACGTCTCATCCGAAGGACGGCGCCTGTTTACAGTATAGTGTCCCCGTCACTATACTGGGGCATTAGGACCACATGGACCACAGGGTGAGCTGCAATTAACCAAGGAGAAGGGTGGTCTAACCCTTCCCTGCATAGAAACCAGGTTTCCCAACTCAGATTGATCTTTTGTTGATTTTCTATACAAACAGTTCTGGGAGATAAAGTATTGGCAAAAATACATATGAAGCAACAATACCATGGATAGTTAAACCAATTAAGGTATGGTTTAGCATTATTAAAACATAAATTAGAGAATGATGCAAATGTGTAACAATGGATACCTTATGGTTTGGATTTAATCCCAAGGAAATACGATTATTTTTTATTTCTAAATTAAAAAAATCATAATGAGAAAAAGGTGTATTAAAGAACCACCAATGCCTGAACAGTGAATTTATATTTATATTGTGAATGAGATTTACTGTGATAACATTTTCTCTTAATCTACAGTCGGAATGATTTAACATACTGGTTATTCTGGAACAAATTTCCTCATTAAGACCTGCTTTTACTTTAAGTACAATGATGAAATATTTCTATATAGACCTTTATTTCTTTGTTTTATTTTTTTGATAGTGATTAAAATAATGTTGATTTTTTAGTAATTGTTTCTGGATTTAACACCCATCTAAAAATGTAATTTTACATTAAAAAATGCAAGAAAAAAGTAAACTGTGTTTGCTTTCCATGTAAAGTGTATCGTCAATAAATAAGTAAAAAAAAATCCCAGAAGAAGATGTTTTGATCTGTATAGGTATGTGCTGTAGTTATTGTAGATATTGGAGTAAAATATCTATACTCTGTGGCTAAGGATCTGCGCCTGTGGCTGGAAGGTTGCCAGTTCAAATCCTGTGACCGGCAGAGGAATCCTACTCCGTTGGGCTCCTGAGCAAGGGCCTTAACTCCAGCTGCTCCAGGGGCGCTGTACAATGGCTGACCCTTCGCTCTGACCCCAGGCTTCTTTCCCTGTCAGTCTGCCTGTGTGTCTCTTGGAGAGCAAGCTGGGGTATGCGAAAAGATGAATTCCTAATGCAAGAAATTGTATATGGCTAATAAAGTGATCTTATACGGATATGAACTGTACAGTTGAACAGCTTCATAAACTTGTCTCTAGGCCTACACCAATGCAGTCAATTTTAGTCTTCAAGCTGAGCTACAGCAATATATAGATTTTCATTCTAACTCAAATTTGTATGTAGATCAAGCTTGTTGGCCAGGGCTATCTCATCACATTGGGGGACGTCTTTACCTGGGAGAAAGAATGAGCTTCTTCTCCATTTCCTGTAGGCAAAGAGGCGACTGGAGCTGGATGACAGTGACCATCAGTACCTCAGTGAAGAAGCCAAGACACCCAAGGGGAAGGGCAGGGCCACGACCCGAAACCTCAGCAGTCCTAAGAGTAAGTGCCTTGGGTCGAGATGGAGAAAACGAAAGCCTTATCCATCCACTGGTCTTATCCATCTCTTTTTTCCTAAGTAGGTCCAGCTTTTCTGATGTTGAGAGGTTAACTCATGGGTGTGTTCAGTTTCAGTAGTTAATAAAGGTGACAGTGTTGAAAGCCTGGTATGAAAACCAAAAAGTAATGAGAGCATCCTCTTCAAAAAATATACCTCTGTGCATTGGACTAAGCTGCTGTTTTTTTCCTTTGTGCCCAGTTGTTTTTTTGACTTGGACCTACATAGTTTATCGTGTGGCTCAAGTTCATAATGCAGTATAATGACAATATATTATAAACGTGATTCATTTAAGGTTCATAGTTTTGAAAACAAATGGTAGGAGCTTGTGCGAGGAAGTTGTTTTTTTTGTTGCTTTTATTGGTTGTATCTTTACATGCATAAAACAAGGATGTCATTTACACTGTGCTAGTGTTCATCAGAAATATCCAACTATTTTGCTTTCACTGCATGAAGTGTAAAGCTGTCACGTTAGGTGGGCACGTGTATTTTATTTCTACATTATAAAAACTTTTTTCCAATAATTGTTCTAGGCAAGTATCCCATTTATAAAAAAAAAAAGTCAGTGGCCGTCAGCTGTTTCCAATGTAGTTACGTTAAACCCTAAAGATTTATTTTTTTCTGCAGAAAACAAGTCAATGATTAGACGTGGAGTATCTAAAGGGAGAAACAGGTCTGCTTGGATGGGAAGCCTTATTGGTACTCTGTTTTTGTAGCTCCCAAGTCCCCATCGGAGAAGACGCGCTATGACACGTCTCTGGGACTCTTGACCAAGAAGTTTGTTCAGCTACTTGGTCAGTCGTCAGACGGTGTGGTAGACCTGAATCGGGCCGCGGAGGTCCTCAAGGTGCAGAAGAGACGCCTCTATGACATTACAAATGTGCTGGAGGGTATTCACCTCATCAAGAAGAAATCCAAAAACAACATTCAGTGGATGTATGTATCTCATGTCGGGGGATGCGAGGGGACATACAGTAGCAGCTTTGCAGAACTGTTGCATGATGATGATGACATGCCTGTAGGTACCTATGCGACTGAAGTATTTCTTGCACTTTTCCTTCAGGTGAAAATGCAGTGCATTGCAGAGGGTCCATGTTTTCATTGGCTAGACTTGACTGCTTGACTCATTTTCACATTTTACTTTCTGATTTTATAATGCCTTTTAACGCCTTCCCCACTTTTTTTACATTGGCAAATTACAGTATTAGGGAGCTCAACAGCCTTAGCTGCAGAAGAAATAAGAGGCAGATATTTTTTCCCCTGCAATACTTTTCCAGGTTTTACATTTACACAGGCATCCTGGGAGATCCAGCCAAGTGATCGTTACTGGGTTCTGCATTCCTAAGAGACACTCCTTGATTTATGATGACCCGATCTGTCTCTGTAGCCCCTGGAGTGTCGGGTGCCAATTCTCCTCATATGGTTCATAACCTGTTATAATAGTCTCTAGGCCGCAATGTATCGTAGTTTTGCGATTGACAGGAAGCGGTTCCAGGGCTGTGGAGTTCATTTATATGAGCATAGGAATGCAAGATAAGCTATTAACACCCACATTAGCAAGATTTATGATGCGGTCTATTAGTCCAAAGGTCTCATTTAACTTCTTGATGGCTCTTGAGGAATTGGCCTCAACATGTCTGGGGAAATTGAAAGTAATTGTATTTTTAGGCTCATCTCTTTAAGAAACCTACTTTGCAAAGTTCTTCTCTCTCTGGCTTTGTGGCAGTGTGCACCATGTTTTTGAGAGTGATAAACTGTATACTAGTTTGACCTGAGTTTAACTTGACTTACTTGACTTTATTTCGGTGATCTATTTACATAGTTCTTAAAAGACAGGGGCAGACATTGATTATTAGAGATGTCAAATGTTTCGGTGATGTTGAGGCACATGTCGATTTGAATTAGTGTTTGGTCATGTTATTCCTCTCCTGGGGAAGAGTTGTCTCATGGGTTAAGATTCTCTGGTGGCAGTTGTCCAGGTCATCTGAGGTATTCAGGTAGAGCTATGTTTGGGGTATAAGATTAGTCACAGTACGAAGATGTTATGCACGTGGGTGCTGTAAACAAGTGTAAGCAGCAAACCCATGTTGCCATTTGAAGGTGTAGAGCTCAAAGAGATCTGGTCATGTTAACTGAACAGAATAAAGTGCAGTGTAATGCACTTTATAGAATTAATGTGAAGATACATAGGTTCTTAAAGAGCACAGCATTATAACTGTCTAGGGTACGTATTTGCTCGAGCACTCACATGTACAAAAATTATTTATGGAATCGATCCTTGTTAAAAAGACTAATATTCTACTATATTAGAATAACACCGCGCAAGGTCATTTGTCATGAATTGAATTCCAGAAACTGCAAGCATTGCATTTATTCACACATCTCAGTATTTCTTTAAATAAAATCCAACAAAAGTTTTAATAATAACCTTCTGTTCTTTGGAGGTGCAGTGGAAGCCTCAGTGTAGGTTTAGAAGCCCATAAAGTTTTCATGTTTCTCTGCCCTTCTGAAATATCAACATTTTCACATGTAGAATGTTGTATAAGTGAAAGTGGTCATGTTGCAACTGATGATTATACTTCCATACCATGTTCTGTACACCTTTGTTAAAGGTTTGTTCAGACAGCTGCAAATCCATTTAATCACAAAAAAAATCTAATTTGTCCTGTTTTCTTGTGTGTTGTCAATTTGTTTGACTTGAGAGGGCTTTAAATATTCATCTTGAGGTGTGATTGCAGTAAATTTGTACATATTATAAGACTGGTTATTGAAAATAAGTGATTTGCAATAAGGAAGTTCGGATCAAATTGAAAAATCAAGCACCTTCTATGCTCTAGTGTTTAAAAGGTTGATTTCTGTGTTTTCCTGACAATTGTGAACACCAGTTAATTGAAGATAAATTGCTGCTTGAGGTTTTTTTTATATCCTCTATAGAAGCTGAATTAAATTTACAGAAACAAATTTTATGAACACTTTTAAGAATATTAGACTAAATCCAGCAGCTGAACCAATTTGTGGTTCGCCTAGTACCAAACAGACATTTTATTTAAAAGTCAGAGACAGACGTTTTTTAGATCTCTTTGGAAAGATGTTTGCATTTTGCTTGACCTCTTGTCTACCGTTTGACTTCTAAGGTTCAAAAACTTGATTATATAATAAGCTTATAAAGACGTGATATGAGCATAGGCATAGCTATTTTTTATGCTATGGGAATGGTCAGTTTTGTCCTCGCTTTATTTGGCCATACTTCTTTCTGAAATGTTTTATTTGTGTGAGTGTCCCTTGTATCATGAAAAATTCATTTCTGACTTCGTAGGGAGTCTTTCATTCTTAACTCACTTGTATTCCTTCATTAATTTTTCCCTGGTTGTTTGTCAGTTTTGTGACAAAACTTCTCTGCAGTGTTTCAACAAGCAGTGCTTGCGTGTGAGGGAGAGTGGTCGAGGTGGGGACAGTTTTCTGCTGCTGCTGTGTGACCTGTGCTTCCTTTCTGTGGACAGGGGCTGCAATCTGTCGGAGGAGGGGGGAACTCTGAACCAGTGTCAGGCACTGAGCCGAGAGATGGTAGAGCTGAGTCAGGTGGAGAAAAGGCTCGATGAGCTCATCCAGAGCTGCACCCTTGATGTACGGCAGCTCACAGAGGAGTCTTTGAACCAGAAATATCCTTTCACTGTTTGCTGGGAGACCCTCTTTTATTAAATCAAGATTTTAACAGAGAGTTAACTTTGTGCTCCTAAGACTAGGTACTATCATCGGAACCAAGGCCTTCTCCCTTTTTACATTATCATGATTCAAGATTTTCTTAAATGTCAGAGTAGCTGTTTTATTCCGGAGCTACTGAGAAGTGCAATATATTTTTAACACATTGAACACTTTCATTTTATTTTTTTTCCCCATGTAGATACAGTCCTCGTCTAGTAACAATCCCAAGTTTTCTACTATTTACATTATTGAAGCAGATGCTGCCCTCAAACATTGCATTTTCAGACTATTTTAGAGGTGTGATATTTTTACATTTTGTCAGCAAAGTTCTTGGAATGTGCACACTCAATAACCTGCCTTTGTGTGCTGAATTAATTAGGGCTGACCTCCCGTTGATATTTACTGTACTTGATATGTAGTACCATTTGAAATATTGTTTCTGCACAGTTACCCATTCATCTATTTGGAGTCCCATCTTTTATAATATCAAGACTTTAATGGGGCAAGAGGCACTTCATTAGTGAGTCTAAGGGCAGCTTACTATTATGTTTTATGAAGTACAGATTTCAGTGGTGTATTAAAATTACATTAAAGAAACTGTCTAAAATGGTCTATTAGTTTCTTTTTGATAATAGATTCAGAGTTTTGGATCTTTAAAGGAGCTTTTGACACGGTCAATGTGTTTTACCGTGAACTATATTTACTGAACATGTCAGGATAGCCTTTCAGAGACCCTATTCCACAAAAACTCCATATACTTCCTGTGTTGCAGTGTGCGGCTGCAGGGCAGGATGTGTCCTGATGTATATGGACTCATAATGCTATGAAAGGAAGCCACCAGCGAGGGAGGAAGG
Source organism: Lepisosteus platostomus (assembly GCF_059453375.1). Classification (NCBI taxonomy): domain Eukaryota; kingdom Metazoa; phylum Chordata; class Actinopteri; order Semionotiformes; family Lepisosteidae; genus Lepisosteus; species Lepisosteus platostomus. Next base: position 12,894,610 of record NC_142622.1, read on the forward strand.
GTTTTGAAATGTTTGAGCTGGCCTTTTCTTTGACCATGTTTACATTTGCATATGTTACCTACCAAGACATCCGGAGGATAAAAAGCCTAAGAGATCAGACTGTGATTGCAGTGAAAGCTCCCTCAGAGACCAAGCTAGAGGTGCCAGACCCACAGGAGGTGAGTACATAGCTGGAGCAACTAAATAAACTCGTGCCTGTTGAATGATTGGCACTCCTGTGGGCATTTAAAATTTAATGGGTCTGTTGAGTTATGAAATGGAGTTAGAGATGCAGAAATCTGTAATTTCAAAATGGCTTTTGACTTGAGCAATCATGCCCAATCTTTTTAGCTTTTGGCTCAGCTTAAAATCACATTGTAAACTTATTTCCTCAATGGTAATGTAAAATCATGAACATTTTTTTTTTTAGAATTTACAAGTCCACCTAACCAGCACACAGGGACCTATAGAAGTGTTTCTATGTCCAGATGAGAATGTTCCCAACAGTCCACTGAAAAACACTTTGGACCTGAATGGAAATTCTTCCCCTTTAGTGAAAGTCTTACAAGGTAAGAGCTGTTCATGCCCAGTAATGCCTCTAGGAAGTTTCAAGATAGTACCTGGAAGTTCCAAAAGCCTTTGTACCTCAGATGTGAAATGATAATCTATTTACAGTAATGTGCTTATTTTAAACTGTAGTGGTTAGGACTCAACTCATAACAGGAAGGTTGTGAACTCAGATCTTGGACTGTCCACTGTTGTTTGAACTCAGCTTTATTAGTTGTTTTCAATAAAAGCCTCAGCCAAAAATATATTTATACAAATTTATAATGAAATTAGTCACATTTATCTTGAAATGTCAGGGTAGGTAAGGAGAATTGCAGTTCTCGGTGAAAGAATTCAGAAGTCAAATTCTGCATGCATTTTTTTAACTTGTAATGTTTCCTTCCTCTTACTTTCACATTTGTAAAAAACGGAGTTGCAGTTTTGCAATGGTAGTCTTGAAAGTTGGTGGAGAAGATTCCCACATTTATCTAATTTTCAGTGCAGAGATGGGATGACAGGGGCCGGGAGATCAGCCACTTTCAGCCACTGCCTTCAGGAAGAAAGTTCCAAATACAGCTGCATTCCGAATGTCGAAGCAAGATATTTCTGATCAAATTGTTTTTGTTACGTTTTGAGCTTGAAATGTGTTGTCCTTTTAATATTTGTTAGAACACTGTGAACATTATTTTAAACTGTGCAACATTTGGAGTTAATGGTCAAAAAAGAATCAAATCTGCTGAAGCCCTAGTCAAGATGAGCACATTAATATGGATTTCAAATCAGAAATTACAAATTACATTATTCTGCTTGTCATTTGCTCTTGAACAATATTTAGAAAGGACCAAATTTAAGGTGGTTGTGCTATTTGGCCAAATGCAGTTTTTTTTTAAAAAGAGAGAATTGCCAGTTAGGTTTTATATCCCCACCTGGAATAGCCAGTTTTTCAAATCTCAACTCACAGCCACGAATCCTGCACTGACTCAAGAGAGAATGAGAAAGTGTTGGCAGACTGCTCTGACCTGTCCACTTTGGGACTGTGCGACACTTGCAGAAAGAGCCCCTCTGCAGAACTGCAGTTCAGCTCTGATTGGAGGGAAGATGCTCCCCTCACCAACAACACTGCTTTATTGCAGGCTCCTGGAGGCTGAGCCCTGGCCCAGTCTCTCCCTTACCTTAGGGGTGCTCCGCCAGTTGAGGGGGATCACAGTTGTATTTGGCTGGTGATATGACACACTCTTGTTGGCATCAACCATCTCACCCACAAAGGCGGCCCCCAATTGCAGCAATCTAAAATCGTATGTAGCATTTGTGGAAAGAGTGCAGACTTCCTCTAGGATTTAAATCGGGTTTTGAGAGGTTTTCACAGAGCTCTGGTCATACAGTATGTTGGCAGCATCTGTACATATTTTTCTAGTAGCCTAGATTTAGATGTTGACCATTTTTTGTGCAGTCTTATTTACATTAAACTTTTCTTTCCTGGTGTCTTTTTCTAGAATCCTGCAGCTCCTTGGGGCCTGATTGTCCAGTGACTGTTTCAAATGTTTCCCCACTGACGTCCCCAATTTCCAGCCTCTTACAGCAGACTGAGGACCAAATCCCTTCCGGACTGGAAGGACCATTTGTAAACTTGTCGCCTCCTTTGATCCATGAAGACTACTTACTGAGCCTGGGCGATGAGGAGGGAATTAGTGACCTTTTTGATGCATATGATTTAGATAAGCTCCCACTGGATGACCTCCTTTGCAACTAACTGGGCATTGTCTGCCAGGAATAGACTAACCTAGAAGGTGGATCTAGGAGGCCTCGTTTGTTAAAAGAGGTGCTTCTTTGTCTTCCTTTTATTTCTAACTCAGATCTGCAACAGCAGAGTGGTTTGCCTTAATCTGTACCCTTCAAAGGGTACACAGATTTTAAACCTGATGCGAGATCTGCCTTATGAAGTTGGGCACAAACCCTCAAAATATATTCAGTGTTACACATTCTGGCTGTCTCATTTTACACAACTGCTAATGTCATGTTCTGTTACAGAATGACTGTACAGAATAAAATTGTGCAAGCAAGGATTTTTTTTAAAAAAAAGGCTAAATCCTTGTTTTTTCGCAGCTCTGCATAATGTGGCGTTTTTAAACCGACATTGGAACTGTGCATTGTGTTGCGGTGTTTTATTTTTCTGTGACTTCTTAAACCATCAGTTGAATGGTCTCTGATGATCACCCGAGCAGATCGTGACCCTCTCTGATAGTGACCCAAGCAGATTAAGGAACATTTGTCTCCCCAGTAGGTAACATTTCTACTTGAAGGTAATAAATATGCTGAACAGATCTGTGGTTGGGTGAATATTCATCTGTTTTTTTCTATTTGGAATTGCCCACCTGATTTGGAATAGCTAATTGTTTTTCATGTCCTGGCTGTGAAACATGCTTTGGGAAGAATGAGGAAGCGTAGGCAAACTCCTTTTGACATGCCTACCATCACATGTCAGGGGTTCAGAAAAGAATAAGGTAGAGGCTTGTCCCACGCTCTCAGGCGGCTACAGTGCTTGATGTATTTGAGATCCAGTGATCCCTGGCTGACTCATCCCACTCTGCCTTCTGTGGCCTGGGGATCAAATGTGCACCAAAGGGGGAAAAACCCTCATCACTCAGGTCAGGTCTTCCAGATCTAGAACTTCCAGAGTGGTGATCAGATAAACCCACTGTTAATTCTGTGGGAAGTGAAACAACTGAATAAAACTCCTTCGTTTTGCATTTTCTCTCAAAAAGAAAAGAACAGCTCGGTTGCTTTAACTTGTTAGTATGCTTTTATACATTTTGGAAAATCTGTCTTTGGGAATGAGATTTGTTCAAAAAGCAAAAAAAGAAAATCAGTTGTATTCTCTAGTGTAGGACAGTCTTGAGGTGTCCTTTGAATTTAAAATACACGCCATAAGTAATTTTTGAATAATGCCCAGAAATAGTATAGTATATAACGAGTATAATGTGCCATTTTTTTACATCTGCCCTTTACTTTGACCTGTAAAATGGAGACGTGTAAAAAGCTGTTCTGAGTTCTAGTAGAGAGATGCATATCTTTAGTAGTTTGAATCTAGTCTCGGTATGCATCACAAGTAGATTGTTGTTGGTTGCATCACAGTGCAGTTCAGGTGACTGCATTAACTACTGGGCCATATCAGATGTCAGATTTTCCATTCACTTGTTTTAGTGATGTTTTTCTAATGATTTGTATCAAGAGCTTTATTTACTTTATAGTTGGTATAGAAGAATGTATCCCGCTTGTTGACAATATCTTCAGATGCAGGGATATCTGACTATTGGACAGTCCCACGTCTATTTGATGTTCCCTGTTTCACCTTTCTCCAATGCAGCTTGAGCTCTTTCTCCCCCTCCACCTTTTCATGCTTCAAATTAGAAATAACCAAGCTTGAACTCTTTTCCCTGTTCCTGTTCCACAGCATCATGATAAAACTAACCTGTTTTTGCTAATGCAAAATGGAAGCATTTTCTGCTTAGGGATGGTTTCAGAGGGAATCACACCAGTAATATTCTCAGCGAGTCGTGGGTGGGTTGCTCATTTCCTGAACTGTAAAATCAGATGGAGAGGTTCCAGTGAACCTCTTTATAAGGAATGTAAATTAATCCTTTAATTTCAATAATGGAGTTCCACTTGTGAATTTTTTGTGCCCAGTCTCAACTCTGTGGGTCTGCCCTGAACTGCTAAATAATGATGGTGTGAAATCTGCTTCAGTCAGTAATACTGCAGTAAAACCTTTTATTCTGTAAAAGCTTTGAAGGATGTGATTCCTAATGGGAAAGGTACATTAAGTGGGTTGAGCTTTATATTTCATTTCTCAGAGGTAGGTTAAAAGTTTTGAGGACTTTTTTTTCCCCCCACTGGTTTTACATAGTGTCAGACTCTTCAGACATTAACTTCCAGCTTTTTAAAAACAGATTTTAAAGACTTCCGGACCATGAGTGGTCAGTTCCAGAAGTGAAACAATATAAACTATGTCTAATACATTTTATGTAATGTAGATTCTTTGTATCATCACCACATTATGGAGTGGATTTCAGGGGTCACAGAGTAGATGAATCTGGAAAGTACAAAGCACTGTATAGACTTTAGAGTGTCGAAAAAGGGTGAACCAGATTGTCAAATTTCTTGAAATGTTGAAAGAGCACTGGATGTCTTAATTTGCCTGTATAAAGGGATTTCATATTGCATTTACTAAGGGGATGTTGTAAACGAATTGTGCACCCTTTGTGCTGTTTCGAATTTTTGTTTCTAAAAATACCCAGTCAGTTTTGGAAAATTTGAGTAGAGAATCAGGAATACTTTTTCTGGAGTTTCAAGAAGCCATGCATTTATCAACTGAGTGTTTTAATAAAATGGATCGTTATAAGGTTTATTTTAGGAAAGAAAATGCCTTAAAGGTATAAATACTATACTATTTAATTAGTATAGCATTGATATTGTAATCCTTGTGTGACATTGTTCCTTTTTGCAGGGTAGATTTTAAAGATTTTATTTTCTTTTAAAGCCATTCTGGGAGGATTTAAAACTGTAGTATAACTTAATTTATGCACAATTGTGCATTTATGTAGACTACCTCTGAACCTTTGTCTTGTAGTGAATTGTATTTTTATTACAATTTGAGTATTCACCTTAGCATAGCATTTAGGTCCATATTTCTGTATTTAGGGTGTTGTGACAGCAGATTAAAAATGCTTCAGCCTGCTTTCTGCTCTTTTTAAAGGGACATCATAAACAGTAATTGTTTTAAGTTATGTTGCATGTCGCAGAAAACATTGCTTTTAACCACTAAAAACTGTTTTTTTCTTTTTGATTTTTCAAGATTGCAAAACTGAGTTAACTTTTCATTAGATTAGAAAATAAAATTGTTGGGTGTAGTCTTTTGCATAAATAAATTTAAACATTAAAACTACCAAAAATGAATTTCCAAAGTGGAAGCATTTACATTTAACTTGCTGAAAGAAAATGATCTTAATTGTCTACATTTTGAAATTGCCACCCTTCCACCTAGTCTGGTGGTTTTCTTTTCCTTGGCTAAGAATTTTGTCAAAGTTTCATTATGAAGAGTACGGTATTTTGCAAAAGTGTGAAAACGTGAGATGCGGGTTGGAATTTGATAGTGTTCCTATCTGTTCCAAATGTGCTGATCTATACAAATCCCAGAGGAGAGGGCTGTTTTTGCAATATAGAGTAAATCCTGTTTAACACTATTGTGGTCTTTAACTGCATGGCAAGAACAAACAACTAATCTGATAATGTATCATCTTTCAGGTTTAGAACAGCTTTGGGCAAGAGCCCCCTAGTGGTGCCAAATAAGAGCTTTTTTAATTTTCTAGAATTTCAGATTCATCATCCAATGACGTTGTTAGGTCACACTATGTGCAGTGGCATTACTTTAATCGCACATTTGTGCCTTTGCCAAAAGCAGAGCTTTATATTTTTGTTCCTTACATTCTTATAACTATATCTGAATTAACTCACTGTGAGAACATAGAGCTGCTCCTCTGTGGCAGGGGCACGTGAATGCACAGCACAGATGACCTATCTGACATGTTATTAAAAATGTACTTATGTATTGTGTGTAAGAGGTGTGACGATATTGACCTTGTAATATCCCAAGTTCTATGACCCGGGCTAGCTGCTTTCTGTTCATATTTCCATGCACGTTGTAATCATTGTATGTGGGTTTAAACATGAAATCGGTTACTAAAATCCTTTTATTCCATTCAATTTTGAAACAAAACCCAGATGTATGCAGATCTATATATGATGTTTTGATGTCATCTTTGGAGTTGAATGTACACATTTGCTAACCCTTAAGCCTTTCATTCTCAAGTGTCATTCTCCAGTTCTTAAACCTTAAGTGATCATTTCCACGGATAATTAACTGGTAACTGACGTATAAACCTACGCAGGAAACCCTGTGCTATAATTGAGTAGAGGATGATAACCCATGGTTCATTTGCTGTTTTGGAGATTGTTCAGCATAAATTCATATTTATATATTTATACATGGCTTCCATGGTTTGTAAATGTGATAATCTTTTCTGGCTTTTGGTTTCAGCTGATATGTATGAGCAAAGATTTTATGTGGGGAAGGTGATAAACACATCACCCTTGAATGCAATGGTTTGTATGTTTCACCCTATTGATATTTGGTACACTTCTACTCCATTTCAGTTCAAAGGGCTGCAAGAGTTTTTGGTACCACTGGTTGTGCCCTAGCTGACTTTCTGCAATTGAGGTTTTAGTATAAAACTTAAGCAGGTACGCATTTCTGGAAGTGTTCTGAATAGTGAAGCTACTGTTAATATTCTTGCATGCTAAACTGTGTAACAGTTTTCTTTTATATAATTTAAAAATGTGCCTCTTTACAATTAAGTTTGCAATAAACGTACTGTACATTGTTTTACTGAATGGTTCCCCACAATTTAAAATACTGCCAGAATGAGTGACTGGGCAAGGCTGGAAGTTTTTTTTTTTTCTAGGTAAGTGGAATTGTACATAAGATGAGGAATTATTTAAAGCTTTTAAAACAAAGTTTTTTTGTATGTGTGCATGAAAGTACTTGTGTGCTCAATGAATGAGGTTGGATTTTTTTTTTCAGAGAAGTGTGAAAATATGTAAAAATGTAAAATGTTTTAAAGGAATCTAGCTTTGTATTTTATGTTCATTGAAAAGCTTTGATATTGCTTCTGTAAACAAATTTCTTTTGAATAGTTCATTTTCTTCTTTCCAGTTGATGCCATTGTGATTTTTTTTGTATGTGAAGATTTGAAATTCACCAAAACTTGAAAAAGAGCAATAAAAGATCTAAAACTTTTAAAGAATTGTCCTTTAATTAAAACCATGTTAATGAATTGCACATTAAAATATTAATTAATTTACAGCACTGTCAGGAATGTTAATCATCATGGAAAAGGCTTTTAATTATCAAGATGGAACCACAAGAAAACTTGCCCATCTAAAAAACAAATGAACCGACCTGCCAAAAGTTTCATTTGTTTTTAGTTGTCACTCTCAGTGTTAAATGCGCACTGTGTTTACGGTAAGGAATAAGCCAGGTGAGGGTTAGAAATGTAATAATAATAATAGTGTTTCTTTATTAGCCCTATACAATTTCTTGCATTAGGAATTTGTCTTTTCGCATACCCCAGCTTTTCTCCATGGAGACACAGACACACAGACAGGGAGAGAAGCTTGGGGTCAGAGTGCAGGGTCTGCCATTGTACGGCACCCCTGGAGCAGTTGGGGTTAAGGGCCTTGCTCAGGGGCCCAATGGAGTAGGATTCCTCCGCCGGCCACGGGATTTGAACCGGTAACCTTCCAATCACAGGCGCAGATCCTTAGCCACAGAGCCGATAGAACTTCATCCGGTTTGTGGCTGAATTTAAAATGGCTTAAAGATAGAATGAGACTCAGGCATTGCTTGGAAATGTAGAGACCTGGATGTTAGCTTTTGCCCGTGGTTTTCAAAAGTCCAGACTTCACGTCTTTCATTTTAATGTATCTCAATATTCCTGACCTACAATACCATGCATGGTACTTTATCTTGCTGCTTTAAAGCTGTCGTCATGACGCTTTGAAGTAGAAATTAATTTGTTTTAATCACAACGTACTCCACACAAAAGGAAACAAAATGTAATTCTTGTGCAAGAAAATGGAAAAGTTACGATTATACAAGTATTCAAACCCATTACTGTGGCTTAACTAAATCAATTTAGGTTCCCAAAATTCCATGCTGAAATTAATGTTTTACTCTTCTGTTCTGCTTTTTAGCAAGAATTCGACCCTGTGCTTACTTAGAGCATACTCGCGATCACATTTTCCTGTTTTTATACAGTAATCTGTTTTAAATCCATAAAGTGCATGAATACATTCAGTTTTGTGAGGGTGGATTAGAAATCAACAGCTTGTGATATATCTTGCATTCGCTGGTTCAAAGTCGTTTTACATGACTAAAATACTTTTTCACATTTGATTTGTTCTGTGCACGGTTAGCGACAGGACAGTAAGAAATCTCTTCTCAGCTTCAAAAAGAGGATCAGGTGTCATTAGTGTTGGAGCTCCAATTACCACCTCAGTGCCTTTTTTCTCGTGCTAGTTGATGAAGATGGAATTGTATCAAAGATTTTTTTTTTCGAAGTGAGATTCAATGTTTTAGGGGTCCAAATAAAGATATAGACTGACATTACGTCAGTAATGATGAAAGTGTAGGAAGCGTGTATATTATCACCCGGGACAATTAATTTACTGTGAAATTGAACGAAGGCTACAACATGACAAATGACGTTGTCTCAGTCTACTTATTTGAAAATGGTCCTGTAATCTGTCCAGTTCTTGTTTCTTCATGCATGTAAATTTAACAAATCCACATTTTGAGCCTCCTCAAAAATTGAACAAAATATGTATAGGTTAAAAACTATAGCTGTCTCTCAATCTGATTTGATCTAAATTGAAATGTCTCGTTATGTATTTAAAATATCTGCTGTACTGCACGTCCGTTTTCGTTATTTTTAACATACACTAAGAACTTGTATGTGAGAATGGTGTTTGTACACTAAGAACTCGTATGTGAGAATGCTGTTTGTGGACTACAGTTCAGCATTCAATTCCATCATACCCAGTCAACTGGTGACAAAGCTCAGGGGATTAGGTCTGTGCAACTCTGTCTGCAACTGGCTGCTAGACTTTCTTATCGAGAGACCACAGGTGGTGCGGATAGGCAATAAAACATCAACACCACTCACCCTGAGCACTGGAACCCCACAAGGCTGCTGTCTGAGTCCAAGGTTGTACTCCCTATTTACTCACGACTGCACAGCAAGACACAGCAACAACCGCATCATTAAGTTTGCCGATGACACCGCTATAATAGGACTGATCAGTGATGATGACGAGTCCACTTACATGGATGAAGTTGTACAGCTGCTTAGGTGGTGTCATAGCAATAACCTGGACTTGAACATAAAGAAAACGAAAGAGCTAATAGTGGACTTTCAGAGACACAGGCCATACACTCACAGCCCACTCAGTATTGATGGAACGGAAGTGGAAACAGTCACCAGCTTTAGGTTTTTGGGAATTCACATCTCTAAAGATCTAACCTGGACTGTGCACACTGACTCTATCATGAAGAAGGCTCAGTAGCGCCTTTATTTCTTGAGGTGCCTCAAGCGATGGGGGATGCCAATACATGTGTTGGTGAACTTCTACCGCTGCACCATCGAGAGCGTCCTCACCAACGGGATCACCGTGTGGTATGGCAACACCTCTTTGCGAGAAAGAAAGGCACTGCAGAGAATGGTCAATATGGCCCAGAAGATCATCGGCTGCGGTCTCACCGGGATTAAACAGCTCTATGAGGACCACTGCCGTGGTAGAATTCTGGCCATCACAGAGGACAGTCACCACCCCGGGCATGAGCTCTTTACCCCACTGCCCTCAGGCAAGAGATATAAGAGCATACGGACACTTACCACTAGATTCTTCAACAGCTTCTATCCACAAGCAATGAGACTGGCGAACACTTTTAGCCATCCCCCTCGGACCACACCTACACCATCACCATCTACCTCTTTATGATTTCTTATTTATTGCACATCTCCAGTCATTGTTTACACGTCTGTATTGTTTACATTCAAACTGTCTACATGTTTACTTGCACATTGTCTATTGTTTGTTTGTACATTGTCTTGATGCACTGTTTGCACTTTGTCTTGTTTTTTACACTTGTTTTACAAGAGACTTTCGTCGAGAGACTTTCTGTGAGTAAGAATTCCATTGTACCAGTACCGGTTACATATGGCAATAAAGTTCAAATTCAAGAGTTCAAGTTCAACATAAATGAGACTGCGTTGATAGTCCCTGGACCGCTCATTTTGGTAGCAAATATCCATGGATGTAATGTAAAGATGATACCTAAAATGATTACAAGTACGTAACATTTTAAGAGTAAATATAATACAAAAACTACTACCATGACTACGCTGCATGTAATTCATGATCATTTATCTGAAACAAAAACTTAATACTGGACTTTTTACCAAATCTTTATGACATTGATATTTTAATTTAATTACATCAATAATGATTATTCTTTAATGCCATATTTTATGCAAGCGTGTGGTATTTTAAAGATATATGATACGTCGATAAATAGATTATTCGTGTCAATATAACATTAATGAAAGTAATTCGAAATTTTGCTTTTCAGTTTTGGATGTTTGTCTTCTCTCAGGTTCCGTAGATAAGGGTCAAAGGGGAAATCCATCATGGCGGAGTCCTTTTGAAAACAAGTGCGAATAAGATGAGTGAAAATTAACAAAGTGTGACAATTTCTGAAGATAAAGCACTGGTTTGCGTCGGAATTGTTGAAAAAACTTAAATTTTCCTAGATTTGGAAACGATCATATTTACGGTAAGCATTATATTTTAAAGATAAATAATAACACGTGTGTACTGGTTTGATTTTGCAGCAAACTCTTTGAGTATTTTCAAATGTTGGAAATCACAATGTTTTTCAGAAATTGTACTTTTTGTCTTTTCAAAGAGGACTTCGACAGTTTTAACTTTTTTATGTTGTTTAGTTTATTCTTTCTCTTTATTTTTTTGCCAGAACACGTGTATCACAATCACAGACAATTACTGGCAGTCTTCCATCCTAATAATTTATGTGTAATCACGTAAACGAGGTTGTCTTCATCATATAATCTTTATTTAGCGATTTAAAGTCAGTCATATAATAGAGTCGCACAGTTTTCAAAATGTTTTATTGCATTTACAAAATGCACTATAATGTTTTTAATTGGCTTCAAGTAATGTTGTCTCACCATTCGTGGTTGAATTTAGAAAATTTATAAAATTAAAAGTTAAATATTTTGCATTGATTAAACAGCACTAGTGCTTCTTGAATGCATCAGTAACATAATATTTAAATAAGTTATTAATGGAAATATGTTGCAAGGGAAAACTGTAAAGGTTAGTTAATGGTAGGCTTTACTTCTTGACATTCAAATGCCAACTGTCAAGATATGAAAAGACATTAAGTTTGAGTTTTAGATTTCTAGTTCTAATTGCTGACTTTAATTGCTTTTGATTCTTTAGATTTCTGGTTAAATAGTTTCAACAGCATCTACAACATACAGAACTTCAAGACAGCCTTTCCCTAACTTAGTTGATCTTATTTCTGGCTAAACAGTTCTTAATATTTGATCCATGAACACACAAAGGTGGAAATTATAATGTATCAAACCCCACAGTGAGTGTTTTTCTTTCCATATACCAAAGTCCAGTTGGTTACATTTCAGGCAACAGTCCTGAATGAAGTCGTTAAAGGATTGAAAACCTGCAGAGGCATCAGCCCTCCAGATGCAGGTTTAGACATCTTTGCTTTAGAGGCAATGTTGCATCTTTGACTTGATTCCCTGGAATATATTCAAGAATGTTTTTTTTCTCTGCTTCATTTCTTATCTAGAATGGGATTTATATAACCTGGTGTTAAATTATAAGCCAGTACTGTTGTTGTGGTCGATAGCAAATGATAGTAGATCCGGTGGGTAGCTGCGTCACCATGCGAAGGCTGCAAAAGAACAAGTAATAGGTAATAAGTAAAAATTAATGAATCATCATTTGCTTATAAATAGCAAATGATGATGATTCATTAATTTTTTAATAAAAAATTACTGTATATGTAAGATATGTTTGAAACTTTTGCCAATGACAAATATGTCACAAAGCTAGTTCTGGATGGTTTTGACCTTTTTCTGACAAATGGAATTTGATTGCATTGAGTGCACAAAAGTTGCCAAACCTTTCCATTGCTTAACCAACAAATATTGCTGTGAAGGTGAAAACACCATCCTGTGCATCAAAGCAGATTGAGCAAACTGTAAATACTGAAATAATCTTCTCCTCTATATACATCACATTGTTGGGCTCAAATAGAAATATTAAGAAATATTTGTCGGGGAAATCTTTCTATCGGTGACAATGGAAAATTTACCATTGTGTGATCCAATTGATCTTTAGTGATTTTTACAGATCTGTTCTTATTTTAGAACTTTGCCCAGTATGTTGAAAAAATCCATATTCATGCCTTCAAGAAGCATAACAAGCGTGAACCTCTTACCTTACTCTTTACATTCCTCCATTTTGTGCCAAATATTTGACCTTCCACTAAAGTATGAAAGCCATGATCAGTGACATGCATTGCAAGCTCTCTTGCAAAATAAGATAGGCCCCGCTAAAAGTAATGTAGTAAATAAGACTGCTGTTGAACTGTTTTTCTTTTTATGTCAAAGATCTTTCATTGGATAGCATAACTGAGAGATTGACAGAGCAGTCAATCAAAGTGGTTTTCAGTTTAGTTCTTCAGCATTAATTACTTTTAATGAGTATGCCACTCATAGCATGCATGGGGTTTGTGGTTAGTATAGGCTTATAGCAGGAGAACGGAAGTCACTTTCTCTAGCTCCTGTAAACCCCCTTCCAGGATAATTAGGAATAATTAGATATTGAACTCCATATAAGTCTTCCTAAAGAGATCTGCTAAATTTTCTTTCAAGACAATGCCGGCTGCTTGTGATTCACTGGTGGATGACATTGAGGATATGGTATCGGCACACGATCCCAAGCCTCACGATCGACAGTTTGCGAGGAAGAACATTGTGCCGAGATCCAGAAAGAGAAAACAGCAGCAAAATACCGAAGATCTACTTGTTGACAGGTAAGGTCGATGAAAAAAGAATTTGTTTTCTGAATGAATGAAACCTATCAGAGAGGGTAAGAAGACAGCTCTATGCATGTACTACATCTGTAACTACCAAGTTTGTATCATGTCAACATGCTAAATAAACTCTTAAAATATTATAATATGCCAGGCTTATTAATATGGATTCTAAAACACTTAAATTCACTTTTGTATAGTTTTACAGAATTGTGATTATTGCTGCTAGAGGTAGAGGCTTGCTGGGTCTGCAAAAAAGTAAGTCCTTCTGATGCCAATAAACAAAAACAAACTTGTTAGAAAGGTGGAGAAAAAAAAACTAAATCACAGTTTAGAAAGAATCTTCCATTATTGTAAAATAAGCTACGTATGTGAAGGATACAAAAAGAGACAAACTTAAGAATTGGATTATAGGAATAAAAATAAGGTGTTAGGCAATTGTGAATCAACAGTTTTTTTTTAAATAACAACTTAAATCAATTGGGAAGCCACAGAAACAGGCAGAGACTTAAAGCTGTTGGTATTGTTTTCACTGAAGTATCCAAACTAAGTCTACTTTTCAAAATACCTGATAACAGAGTTCATTATCCACCATCCACTATGTTATACTAATAATGAATAATCTGACTGAAATACTATAATTACTCGTCACGCCATTACTGTCTTTTACTTGCATTTGTCTTATACAAATATTTGGTGACTTGACACAGTTCTTACATTGGTGTTGAAGGTATTCTTATTTTCTGTGTTGTAAAGTGGAAGCATTTGTAAGCAAGTTATGTTTCTGTGCGTCCAAAGGTTTGTTAATAATTTTTGGTCACTTCAAAGTTGTGCAGTCACACCAGGTTAGTGCCTTTTGTCCTTGTGGATTCCTCAGTTCATTTGCTCTGTTTCAGTGTTATTCCTGGGACACAAAAGGTCTGGATGAAGACATGGGGCTGCTCCCACAACAGCTCAGATGGAGAATACATGGCTGGCCAACTTGCTGCAAGTGGATACAAAATGACAGGTATTGCTGTCTTGCTGTTATCTTGTATTGTCTTCTCGAGGGCATTACATGACTTTGAAGAATGGAATGGTATCAGTGGCAGCTCGTAAGGGAGGGCTAATGTTTTTAGAGGGATTTTCTAATATTTAACTTTTTTAAGGACTTATACCTCACCTACTATGGGAGAAAGATATCAGAAGTTTCCCACCTCTTAATTATTTAATTTTCACATTATACTTTTTTTTCTACTAATTGTTAATGCTAACAAAATAAGTTTGGAAATCGAGACATTTTAACTAGGGTAATTGCTTGTCAGGACTGTAGTATAGGATGAACTAAATCAAGCTAAATGCTTATATTAAGGGGGATAAGGAGATGGGGGGGAAAAATGCCAGTTTTAATAAGTGCAGGAAAAACAATCATTGTTTCTTTAAGACTTGATTTTTAGTTGCATACACTTGTGGATATTACAGTTCACCTGTTTGAATATGATCTCTTACATGTAAGAAGTCAATTACAAAATATTTAAATTGTATTAAAAATAACCTGTTTTAGGTAGATAGGTGTTAAAAACAATTGAAATGGAAAATAAATTCAAAATGAAGGAATTATTCATTATTCAGGGGGAAACTCATCTAGCAACTTACACATTTTTCCTGTGTTAAGTGATTTCTGATGGTTACCATTAAAGAGTGGAATAATCAGAAAGCCTCCCCTCAGCTACAGCTGAGTGGTATTTCATTGCAAACCTCTTGGTATGGTATCTGCTATTGGTGCTACTCAACATTTAGGTAGTTATTTATTTGATTTTTTACATTCTTTTCTTTTGATGCTGAAAGCTTCACACTTTGTTCTAATGCTCTAATGGTTTGGTGCACATTCTGGTATAGGTTACATGATTGTTGCCTCATTGGATCAAAGGTACTCAGGATGCATCTCTCTGCTTCATGTTAGTGTATAGAGTGGAAAATGTTAAGATGATTTAATTGATGATTAATTTGTATTGGGTGCACATACTGTATTATCAGTTTTTTCAGTAGGAAAGTGCTTCTGGAGAATAGCGAACTATTGCAGGCTAAAAAAAGACTGCTACAAGACTGAGAATCCTATTCACTGCTTTATAAATGGTCACCTTCACCAGAACCACAAGCACGACAGCTGTGAAACATGCTTCCAATTAGGGAGTATAGCAGTTGTCCATAATTGGGTAGTTTGTTTGTCAGAATCGCATGCCTTGAGTATAAAGCTGCTTTTGGGCTAAGTTTAGCATGTTTCTCTGGAGATTTCTTTTCATCCTTCTTTCTATGTATAGTTTTATCGTGTCCTGAGAGTGATTTCAATCTATTATAAACATTCATAAACATGCATTCATAAAGACAATTTTTAATAAAATATTTTAAATAATAAATTAATTCAAAATACATTTGCATAATAAGTGATACATAAAATATTTATATTTTTGAAAATATGGAGTCTTTTATTTTCTATTAAGGGACTGATCTCTTTCTTGTCTTGGAAAAAGTTGCTGATAATTTATAGTTCAGTTTTGGCCAAAAATATCAATTGTCTTGCATGATGCCAAAAAAAGTGCAATTTAAGACATCATTTTGTATTCACACAGTAAATTCAGGTAATTTATGCTGTTTTTCTTAAAATATCTATTATAGTTCACTGTGCCATTACAGTGGTAATCTGTGGCATTTGGGAGTTGCTGGAAGGGAAACCATAATTTAGACTGCAGTAGAGATCCCCAATGTGTTAGTGTTTACTTTTCCAGTTTAATTCCACCAAAAGGATATCTTTTACAGTTTGTCTGAAGCTTTTGAATTATTACTAGTTTTTATATTTTATTGATAGCAGGTTAGTAAATTGCAGCTTGCATGTATTATATGTATACAGTGGTGCTAGAAAGTTTGTAAACCCTTTAGAATTGTCTAAATTTCTACATACATTTGACATAAAATGTGATCAGATATTCATCTAAGTCATAAAAATAGATAAAGAGAACCCAATTAAACAAATAATACACAAGATTATATACTTTTTAATTCATTTATTTATCAAAGTGATCCAACATTAAATGTGTTTGTTCAGTAAATTCCGCAATTCTACAAACGTTCTAGCACCACTGTATGTATTGTATGTAGATGTATTAAGTTCTAGGGATGATCAATATGAGCTTAATTTATTTCTCTGTTGGCTTGTATACATTTTATACATTGTCATTTGTCATCTTCATGTTTATTCTGGATCCTTGAAGTGCTACACCTAGAAATCTGTAGAGATAAATTGATTTTTAATTATTTACAGCACATTCACATTACTGCTCAAAACGTCAGTGTTTCATTTGTTTATTCTTTTCTTTTTGTGAAGTACAGTCAAGCTTAATACAGTGTTAGTTAGCCGTTACTTATAAAGTGTACCCACAGTATTTTTCCTAATTGAAGAATAATCCTACTTCTAATTTAGAACTGATGTTGTCTGACATTTTTGGGACTCTTTTGAGGTTAGCTGTTTTCTTAGGGCTTTCTTCCGTACCACTAAGCCCTTCTAAGGTTTCCCTTAGTTTCATGTTGGAAGCACATAATTGTAGCATACTGTAGCTCTGATTTTCAAAAGGCAGTTTGGTACCTGTGATATTTTGTCTTCTCATATTGCCCATCTTGAAAACTATAATACTTTTTCTATGCTGCTGAAAAGATGTGCTATGTACTGCTATTTGCACAAGAAGATTGTGGTATTCATGTCCCGTACAACCTCTTTTATTAGTAATTATTATATGAATATATTTTCTGTTTTTTTTAATTAAAAATAACTTCATTATGCTAGTTATAGTATGGTTTTTCCTAACTTGATCTTGATTGCAACATGTTAGCTTGTAGTTTGTCATAAAATTACCAAACTGAAAATTGAGGAGTTAACTGTTAATGGTGTTGAAGAGTCATCTGTTTTAATTTAGAATAGTCACATTTTCATAGTTCTTTGTGTTGTACTATTTTAACAATGGATCCATGACATCAATTGCTATTTACATTTTGTTTAATAATAACATCTATCCTAGTGTTTTTTAAAATGGATGTTGTTGGCTCTTATAAGGTCAGGAGACTAATTGTAGTTGAAGATATGCAGTTTCAGGATATGTCTGTTTCATCTGCAGGCTTTTAATTTTTTTATCCATCTTGTCTCCTTTGCTGATTGTACCTGTTGCCCTTTCGTGAGATGTACTGAATAAACACTGCTTCTTTAATTTTGCTCCAAATAACCAAATGCATAAAGGCAAAGATGTGCTATTTCTAAGACCAGCTTTGTTTATGACAGTGCAATTCTCAAGAAATACCCTAGATGGCACTCTGAGTGTATATATAAAATGAGTACCAGCAGACAAAATTAAACTGATTTGTTTTTAGCCAGGCTGAATGTTTTGGAGATGGGGATCAAGGATTAAATGTAAAGAAAATGTACTTTTTAAAACATTTTGTCTGGCTTTTACGGTATCTACATCCTAAAATGATGCCTTTTTTTCAAAGGCAACTTACAGAATGTGTAGAGAGGAGATCATCAAGTTCGCAGAAGTTAATGAACTGTTTTCAGCTGGTTTCAGCCTGTTATAGAACACAAGAGGCCCCTTGTGCATGCAATGTTGAGCCTCTGACCTGGCATCTGGTTGTTATCAGCATAGCTGCTTGAAAATAAACTCTGTGTTAAAACTAATCAGCCAGCTAAGGGTCATGCTCCAAAAGTGGGCTTGTGCTTCGTTGGCCAGACAGTGCATTCACACCAGCTAATGAAAACGCTGCTGCAGTTACATTGGCCATGGGTTTAGAGAAACTTGTGAAAATTGCTTTAAAAATGCTTGAGGGGGTTGCTTTTAAACTCTTACTTAAAAATATTTAAAGGTTTAGTGGTTTTAAAAGGCCTACAGTTGGCCCAAATTACAATAGAGCTAAAAAAAAGTTGCATAAAAACAGTAATTTTAACCGGTAGAACAAAAGTATCGGCTTTGAACCTTAAGTGTGCTTTCAGCTCTGCTCTTTTGTGGTCTTTTAAGAAAAAAAACTGCACATAATATATAATCCCTTCCCCACCTCATTCTACCACTGCTAATGCATTTGTGTATTATGCACTTCTTGTGTGAAGAAGAACCAAGGCACTCAACCTAATATTTCAAACACGGTTACAGTACTCAGAAGATTTCCTGCTTTCAAACTTCTATTTGCCGTATATAGTTACAGAAAACAGTTATGTTTTTTTCTGGTTCTTATTATTCTTGCTTGTAAAACTCTGGGGGTTGTATATGGATATAGAAGATATCATGCCTAAGCTGTTTCACTTGACGGAGTGAAAGGGTAGGTTTTAAATCTTAAACAGTAAATAATTAGTTCTCATTCACTATCAACTGTTTAAATGATTAAAAAGCTTCAAACTGGGTACTGGGTCATTTTTGAAAGAAGATTGGAAAATGTTAATCGGAACAATTGCTTGAGGTACTCTCATTCATAGTAGTTATCAATGCAGCTGTGGAAGGCATTAATCACTAAATATGCAAATTTTTGCCTTTTGGAACCTATGAGACAATACCATGAAATGTGTTCTAATTGTCCCAGGTCTTAGTGATGTGTAATTTTCCATTAGAAAAGAGCAGGTGCCAATTGTAGCTGACACACAATTTCTTGATCCAACTTGATTGGATACTTCTCTGCTAATTAACTACACCAAAAATTTACATTTGGTATTTCAATACAGAATATTTAAAGTGGTAAGTCCAGTTTTCTTTTTAAACATTTATTTCTCAGGGTAACCTGTGTATTAACCGGCAGTGATATACAATGGTTAGGAATTTATAACTATGTCAAAATAAATTTTAATTCTGCGTATAATAAAATAATAGTTGTAGTATTGATTTAGGTGGTAAAGATATTCCTTGCTGTGAAGAAAAGGGAAGAACTGTTAAATTATCACCTTGTTCCTTAACATATAAGGTAACCTGTACATCATAACTACAAGTCAGAATAAATTAATTAATGATTTTTAATTTGATTTTTTGGCTAGAAAATGTAAACATGCTGGTAGTTCAGTGCCTATGTACCAAAAATAATTAAACCTCAAATAACTATGGAAATCTCTTGATGATGGAATTAAAAATTAGTTTGAAACGGATAGATTTTTTTACTGCAAGTTAAATAATATATTAATCTGAATCTTGCTGTCCACTTGAAGTAGGTCTGATCTGTCCATATAGACATAATGATTAAATTTATGCTGTGGTAGCAATTAGATATTGTAGATTGTGTTTTGGACCGTAATTACACAATTATGATTTTCAATTTAGTAGAAATATTAATGAAACCACCTAAATCATTACACATACATTTCCCTTATTAATCTGTAATCATTAACTCTTAACAGCGAATTCTTCTTTTTCTTTTTCAACAAAGGTAACAAAGGGATTCACATTCTACTAAACATTTTTTGTTGTGGATGGTCTTTACTCATTCCAGAAACTGCAATTTAAAAATGAACTTTTTTGCTCTTCTTTCAAGTTGCACTTATATCTTCATTTTGAAATATTTGCCTATGGTGTCTCCCAGCTGGCTAGACTGCTTGTATATCCAGTGCATAATCTATATGACCACCGTTTGAGAAAAGCAAAGGGATTGACTTTCTCCATTTCTGTTATTGCAAGCTTCATAAAACCCTTGGCAGTGCTTGGCATTTCAACTATGGAATAGGGTCTTCAATGTTGCAGGTGACGAACATTAGGATAATAAAAATTCTGCTTCCAAAAATCATAATTCTCAAATGATCCACAAACATTTTGTTTGTATATTCAGTTTCCTCTAATAGTATTGAGACAGCAAGCTCACTATTAGTTATATTTGATGATAAAGTAGTTTATTTGTAATCATGCAATTAATATGAATAACTACAGAATGTTTCCTTTTGGGTAATTGTATGCACATATTACACCATATTAGTTCAAAAACGTGTTTTAAATTCGGTGATTTTATATTACCATAGGTTTGGGACACATTCACCTTAAGTGTATTTTGCAGTTTAAATAATAGTATTTGGTTGCAGTGTGGTGGCTCTGTGGCTAAGGATCTGTGCCTGTGGCAGGAAGGTTGCTGTTTCGTATCCCGTGGTCGGCACAGGAATCCTACTCCTTTGGGCCCCTGAGTAAGGCCCTTAACCCCAACTGGTCCAGAGGCACTGTATAAATGGCTGACCCTGCGCTCTGACTCCCAGCTTCTTTCCGTGTCTGTGTGTCTCATGGAGAGCAAGTTGGGGTATGCGAAAAGACAAATTCCTAATACAAGAAATTGTATGTGGCCAATAAAGTGATCTTATCTTATATCCCTTTGGAGGAATAACTGCATGGAATCTCAGACCAACTGAGCACTAATTAAACTCTGTAATGATGCTTAGTTTCAGCCACTTTGAGTCCTTGTCAATTCTTGGGATTTTCTTGCTGTTTCTTAAGCATGTAAAGATTTTACCATACTAGGTTTTTACACATTTATGCTCCCGATTAGCATTTTCTGGATTGGGGACTTTGGGCTTGCCGAAATTCCCCTAATTCAAATGGTGAAGTGATTTTTCTTTTCTCAACCCGACCTACTATGTAGTGGGGCTGCTGGTGTATAATAACTACTACACTTCGTTGGTGGATGAAATGAGTCCTGTCCTAAATGTGAAGAGCTTTGTGATGAATAGTGCTATCTAGATGTTATACTCACCGTAATAATAGCTCACTAATCACTGTGGTTTGTGGAAATGATTTGTTTTGTGTGGTCTGCTGTTGAGAATGTTGCTGTTTGTCGGTGAATCACAGTTTAATTTCTTCCTTTGCATTCTAGACTTCTGATATGAAATATTGCAAGTAGATTAAAAGTCAAGAAAAAAAATACAGAACAACTTTTAAGAATTGAAGGTCAGTCTTTATTTCTGACAAACAAGATTTCATAATTGTCACAAAAACTCTGTATCATTTGATGAATCATTTTCTTAGTCTTCTATCTGATAATGTGTTATTGTTATTGATGGTTTTTTAAAATGTATTTATACTATAAATGTATTAATTATATATATATATTAAGTAATTGTTAAACTCCTTGAAATTTATTTGAAAGAAACCTCCCTTGTCACAGTTATCGGGTAACTGACACTTTTCAAGCCGATGCGCTGATCTGTTGTTGAACACATGTCATAGGTAAACCAGTTGTGCTGATTAACATTCGTCATCAACAGGACGGACCAACATGGGGGGTCTACTGTGAAAGTCGCAGGGTAGTAACCTGTGGCCACCGTTGGAAGCAATACAAGCTGTACATCTGCTGTACCAGGTTGCAGATGTTTTGTCTTCTTCCTGTCATAGAGTTTGGACAAGCATTCGTCTTATCCTACTAAATGTTCAACATGGCTCAGATCTAGAGAGTACTGCACCTGTGGCATAACTCCACAAGGAGCAAGAGGACATGTTGACCTGCTGGAATGTTGTCACCTCAGGTTGAGTCCGAAGGTAGGGCAGCAAGGGAGGTCCCAGGACTTTTTCGGTGTAATGACATTGTCCAGTCAGGTTGCCATAAATCACTACAAGAGTTCTGTAGCAACTGCATATTCCCACCCAGAATATCACAATTTGAACCTTCCCATCAATTGATATGTTCTAGATAGCAATAAGAGTTTTTTCTGCACAATTTGCACCACAATTGAATCTTGAAATCTTTATTACTACAGAAGCCCTGGATCTGTTGTTGATGAGTCCGCCAGAGGTGACAAAGTCCAGTTTCCAACATAGCACTGGCACGGAGGCATCACTGACTTTCAGTGGAACATATCGGTTCTTTTTTTAGTTTCTCTTTTTTGATTTTCATTAGGCTTGAGTCGGTTGAATCACCTTGCGACAAATCACATTGCCAAGTGTCCAAACAGCTTCTGGTAATAATGTGATTCCTAGTACCTTTTTTAGAATGACCATGATAAATTCAACATTTTTGATTAATCAGAATGAGCACAAAAACACTTAATCAATCTACAAAAACAAATATGCTCTTCTAAAATCCTAGACACATAGTAATACATTTTTGATGTACTGGGTAAATAGAAACTGTACATTACCAGAAGGTTTTTGCTTTCCCTCTAGAAGACAAAAAGGGTAATTAAAATAAGCCAGTTCTGCATTCTTAAAACCTTGTGTTGCAAACAACATAATTTAAAGATTTAGTGTTCTTGGGAGAAAAAACACTCCAGTTCTTAGCCAGTTCAATTTCCTGCAATTTTTTTGTTTTTCTTTTCAGTCTTTTTGTTTCTGCTTTTTTGTTGGAAAGCATTTTAAAGTATGTATTTCCAAAGTTGTTGGAGGTGATCAAGGCTGCAATTAGTCTAATACAAAAGTATTTTCCTATGTGAAGGTTAACTTATACCACCTGGTTTCTGATCTGTGCTGTATGGTGTAATTAAAATCACCTGTGTCTAATTGTGTAATTAAACCATTTAACCTTATTCCTAGCTTAATATGTCATGTTAGGAATCAAGAACAGTTGTTAAAATACTCATCTGTATTTTTCGATACGGTATATATCCTATAGATACTGTATATAAAATACCCATCTGTATTTTAATATACAGTGAATAGCCTGTATATATATATAGCCCTTTTATGGCATTTATACAAACTTATTTAAATTACCAGCCTTGTATAATACCTGAGGTGTAAGTTGAATATTAAGTAAATAGCAGCATATGTTGACTTATGTTGACTTTCCTGGTGTTGTTTCTTTGCTAATGATTTCATTTTCATTTTCAAGTGGAAACATACATAGACTGAATCTACAATTAATCTAAAATGTGGTTGGTTGAAGGCAAAATGCAGAAAGGAACTAACATATTTAACTCCTTAATTTTGAATGCAGAGAAAGAACACAGAGCACAGCTATAAGTGATGTTAGATTCAATGTGAAAGAATGAAGGGACTAGGTTTATAGAACAAAATGCCTCACCATTTGGGAGTTTATGGACTACGATCTTCCAAGTAATTACGTGGGGAATCTCTAGGATTAGTATCCTGCTAACATCTGCACTGCATGGTGGGCTGGATGTCCTCCATTCTTTAGTAATCTTATTCTTACCTTGCAGTCTAGCTCTCAGATAATTATTGAGGGCAAAATGTACCTTTTTATCCTATGTATGACTTGCTGAGAGAATGAGTATTTTAATGTGGAGTCAGTGCTCCTTTGTGAGTGGTTTGTGGCTGACAGCTGTTCAGCTTTTACATCTGCCTTGGTGTCTCATTTTCGATGGCTTGTACAGGCAAGATTATGGGAAAAACCACTCCAGCAGATCC
This sequence comes from Lepisosteus platostomus, assembly GCF_059453375.1. Lineage (NCBI taxonomy): Eukaryota > Metazoa > Chordata > Actinopteri > Semionotiformes > Lepisosteidae > Lepisosteus > Lepisosteus platostomus. The sequence goes on from NC_142622.1 coordinate 12,918,223, forward strand.
AATTGAGAAATATGTTAAAATTGCTTGATGCTGTAGTTAAGAACAGAAGGAAGCTTTTTTTTTGGCCAAGGTGTATCTATTTGATATGCACCAGGTAAACCACTAAATATAAATATAGCTCTGCATTACAGTAGGATCTTGACATTTGCAAAGGGTAGTGCAGAGAACCATTGCAAATAGCCAAATTGGTAATACAACCAAGTCCACCCCTAAATCATCTCATGATGAACTATAGGATATAGTACGTGTGGGTAAAAGACATAAGTAACCTTCCCTTATATGATAATTATAGTATGAATGTGTTGGGTTTAAGTAAATAACATTCATCAACTGAAAGAAGCAACAGTAATCACAAACCTACAGTAATCAGCTACAATAAAACAACATGGATTCCTCCTCTGCGTTCAGCCTGCACTTTCTCTCTCAGCCTCCCTGATTAGGACGCCCCACTGTAATGAAATGGGCAGTAAAACTGTCAGTGAGCCTGTAAAGTCGTCTCTAGCCTGTCATTGCCCACACTGCTGACACAAAACCTGGAGTGTTCATTACAACATAAAAACAAGATCAAGTTAAGATGTGGATAGTGGGTACTTGGGCAGGGGCCAGGGAGAAGCTCTCTCACTAGCTAGATTTGTCTTGCATCCTACTCTGCTGTGCCACTGTGTGGCAGCCAGAAAGAAACAAATTTGCAAATGTCGGGACTCTAGTGTATACTGTTATATGGTGTTTGTCCTGTCCTTCCACATTTATACGGGTTTACAGTATTATCAGTTTTTCATGGCTAGAGGAGGGGTGGACCTTCTTGTTTAATTTGTCATAATGACTTCCATGTAAGATGGTGCTGGGATGTGTACTGTACTGTGTACTGCTTTTGACTTTCTTAGTCAAGTCTGTCTGGCAGCACTATACATTTAGGATGACAACACACTAAACTACACGTTTCCTATTTGCATAGCCTTCCCATTTTAAAAAGAGCAGCCTTGATATAAAAATGTACACCATTAAGCATATAATAGAGCAGCCCAAAAGACAAAGTTGAATTGAGTATACATATGGCTATACCTATAGAGCAGCATTTGGTATCCTTACTTTTTACAGGCTTCCTTTTCTTTAAATCTATCAATTGTTCCACACCTTAGTTTCCATCGGCCTCTCCTGTATCACAGATAGAGAACGAGGCCTTGTGCATTCACTTCCCTAATGTGTCCACAGTCCCTTGCAAGAGAATAAACACTGAAGGGGGGGGCATTTTCCCATTTACAGGAGTTTGACAGGTCCACTTGTGATTATGCTCCAGGTCAAGGATGCCCATGCTGACTGTATTCAGTCCAGTCCCCTTAGAGACTGGGAATCACAATCACAGCGAGCTAATGACGTGGTCTGGGCTTGAACTGTAGCCTGGGTGAGGACTGTGTCTTGAGCCACTTTGGAGCATGAGAAGATCACATTTTCATGATGAGGTATCTCATGAAAGACATGAGAGTTTGTGAAATGATATCTAAATATCACTTTGGAAATGGAGCCTCAATAATATGTTCATGGAACACGAGTGTGTTGATGGGAGCTTTGGTGTTGAAAAGGCTTGTCATTGGGCTATTGATCCTAAAGAATAAGTTAGTTTTTCTTATCACTTTGTGCAGTACAAGGTCGAGAGGGAGCTGGAGCCTATCCTGGCAAGCAACAGGATAGCAAGGTATTTCCTGATAAGCAAGGTGGGATACACCTTGATGGGACTCCAATCCCTTGCTGGGCTCATACAGACACAAATGCAAACATACTCACACCAGGGCTAATTTAGTCAGATTCCAGGTAATTTACCAGTTTGTCATTAGAGTGTGGGAGGAAACCCATGTGAAAATGAGAACATACAAACTCCACACAGATAGCACCAGAATTGAATCCAGAGGCCAACGATAACCTGTGTGTTGCAGGGAATTCATGTTTTAGCATGTGCAAAACAAAATTTCCTAATACATTTGGATAGCTTTTCACCAACATGATTATGCATGCAAATGTTCCGGAGTGCCCTTTTTAGTTTTGTACTTAGTTATTGCAAGACATTTAGCAGGGTTACACTAGATGGTACCTTTTAGCTAGATGTAGTCAAAGATAATACAATATTAGCATTTATGATTTTGGAAATTAAATGAAAATGGAATGAGTGGGTACTCATTTGATTAACAACTTACATTTTGTAAATGTCCTTTTGGTTTCAGACCTTGTGGATATTGAAAGACGAGACAGTATACAGTTCCAGTTTTGCCTTACAGTGGGAGGGTTGTGCAATTGCCAGCAGGTGGCAGTATGTACATATAGATGGAGCCAGCTATTGGGCTGCTTTAACATTTTACAAATCTTTTTTATAGATTTTAGCTCTTTTACTGTTGAAAAATGTTTTCATACATATTCTGCAAAAAATATTTGAACACCAAGGAAATTGTATAAGCTTTTCTGAGTATATGCTTGCTTGAATAGCTTTATTATTGGAAATTAAAGTTGAGGCATAATTCATAAATTTGCATTATTCCTGTCATTTTATTTTGTTTTTTGAAGGTGTGAAACTGAATATGCTTTTGGTTCCCAATGCCAGTAACCTTCAATTACAAAACGAAATTTGTAACTCCTTTCTACCGATAGATGGCAATGTTTAACAAGAAACTGAGCTGTGAACCTGTTTCCTACTTTGCTTGTCAGGCAACAGTAATGTTTCTAAGAGATATACAGTCTGGAGCTTATTTTCATAAGGCAAAGAGTTCAGTTTAATATTTATCAATTAAATATGCTGTTTTAATGTTAAATGAAACAAATCTTGTTTTAAGTTATATTCTTTACTTCCTATGAAAAAAAACGAATAAATTCAGCACCTGGGGTTGTATTATTTGAATGTTTGTGCTGTGAATGAGGCTGTGTGCCATGTGAATTGTGAACCATTGCTATGTGTTAGGTTTTTGAGAATATATTTTCTTAACACATTTGTTAGTTGGTAATTGAATATTGCAAGAAAATGACTCTTCTGAGTTTTTGGTTATTATTTTGAGCTCTGGTGTGTTTTCTCCTGGGTTACAGAGCTGCCGTTGGAAGGCCACCATTGAATAAGTGTAGGTATTTGGCAGAGCTAATATTTTTAGTAAAGTTTTTAAAGAAAATATTTGTGCAGTATATGGGGGAGAGGCATACGTATTAAAGAAATAGTATTTTTAATGCGTTTGTGCACCTTGCATACGTGGCAGCTCATTCATAAAAAACATTTTTTACACACTGTGCTGAGTGGCTGCACGCTAGCTACGCAATATTGCATGGAGCCGTGTGTGTCCAATGAAAATATTGCAGCTTTTTTTGTCTCTCTCCTCCTTATTCGGTGTACAGTACAGAATGTGCTTGCAGTTTTCAGTGGCGAACAGAAAGCTGTAAGTACAATACTGTACATCCTTGTTGCGCATACGGAGAGCATTTAATGGAGATGGAAGGAAAGAAGCATGCCTGCTGCAGGCACTCACATTATTGCCTATATAAGGCACGCATTTTTGCAGGATGGAACAGATGCGTTCATAGTATTTAACTCCGGGACTTTTTCTTGATACTGTGTTTCTGATTTTGCAATCATGGATCCATTGGATTATAAACAGTTGGAGTTATCACTGTTTTCCTTCATATGCATCATTTTCTGTTTGATTCGTACTTGTGAAAAGCATTTGGAAATGGATGAGGCAGTTGCAACACCTGATCTGTACCTAAGCATATGCTTGTCTCTGGTTGTGCCTTGCTTTTTTGAAAAATGGAGGGGCATGCTGTAAATAGTAATGAAGGAACAAAGCAGTGTGTTTTTTTTCTACTTAAAAGATATCACAAAACTGAGTTTTGTATTAACATATTCATATTTATACCCTGTACTTGAGAATCCAATGTGGTGTTTGTGTTTTAGACCAGTTGAGCAGACCTTTACCGCTTTTCCCTGTACTGGTACAATAAACCTGGTTCAATACATCTATTTATGTAAAATTGAATGTGCTTTAAGTGAACCTTAGCCATTATTAACTCATGTATTCCCCCTGTCCCTCAAGAATGACTTGAAAATCGTTTTTTCATTTCACTTTAAACTTTTTCTCACTTGAGAGTGAAGGCAACACACCATACACTGAGTCTGTTGAAGTTCTATAAGCAAACATCTGTCATAAATCTTACAGTTGCTCATTTGCAGCTATGCTGAGGATGAGGAATGCAGGACATCACTTCAGGGATGTATGTAGTTCAGTGCTGAGTGCCTGAACAAAATCAACGGTGTGAAAAAACACCTGTCGTTTATCTTCACATGCTTACAGTATTTCTCCTATTTCAGTGTGCCAGTTACCACGTCCTTGCTCGGTGAGCTATGGTGGTTAAGATAGAGCTGCTTTCTGGACACGGTTATATGAATCTGCTTGCTAATTAATTTTCAGTTCATGGTGTTTATAGTCAAGCAAATCCACTTTGGATTTAATGATCTTTTTAGCACCGACTGAGCTCTGTTGAAATGAATCTTTGCTTTACCATTTAGTTATCCTATACAGTGTTATGTTTGTCTTTTCATCTGGGTGGTTGCTTTCACTTTAGCCATGAGATATAGGGTTGGAATTATCTTCGCATCTCATTTTCTAGCTGCGTTCTCCTGGTGAGGGTCACTGAGGTAAAAAACTGAGGAGGGCAGACCACGTTTCCCTTTCTCCACCTCCTCCTGTGGGAATTTCAGCTGAGAGATATAATTCCTCCAGTATGTCCTGGCTTCTCTTCCCGTTGGACCGTGCCAGTACACCTCCAGGGGGCATCCTCCCCAGATGCTTCTCACTTCAACTGGCTCGGTCCAGAGGAGCAGTGAGCTGACTGTAGGGCAGGGTCCTCCTAGATTGCTGAGCTCCTCACACCATTCCGGAGAGTAAGCCTAGCATTTCTGCTGCTTGTACATTCTTTCTATTGCTCATTCTTTTGGTCACTACCCGAAGCTCGTGACCGTAGGTGAGGATGGGGACATAGATCGACTGGGGAAAACTGAGCTTTGCCCAAAACCTCATTTCCCGCTTCACACCACAGTATTACTGGAGCTGCTGCACCCACCTGCTGGTCATTCACACACTACCCTCTACCCTCACTCATGAACGAGACCCCGAGGTACTTAAACTCCTCTCCTGCGGCAGCTGTTCCCCCTTCACCTCAGGGTTGGTATTGTTTCAAGAAAAAGCAGATATGAGCATGATCTAACGTTGTAATTTCTTATTGCAAAATCTTCTCTTGTGAAGTTATAATTGAAGTCTCTGAATGTTTTTGACTTATAGTATCTTTCAGTATTGTGGTAGTTCTGTGATGTCAGTAGGCATTTTTAAACCTTACTTAAGCAGCTGGATAAGATGAGCTTATGTAGTTTCAGTGTCTCTTTCTTGGAGATTTCAGTTGCCTGCAGTGACCTGCATCTCAGGATAAACATCAGGACTCTCTGTAAATTTTAAGACTGGGTCTGTGACAGATTGCCATACTCATATCTTTTGTTTCTCAGCAGGGCTCTGCTTTTGAAATGTACTTTCATTTTGTCACATGAATTGGTCCTGTAAAGCATGTTGATATCCAATGAAAGTAGTCCAGTTGTTTTTTGTACCTTGCAAAAACATAATCTTTTTTTTCAGTCTGGGGAAATAAAAACATTCAATTTTTGTCATAAAAAGCCAGTACACATGGAATCTGGTTACTGCAGTCTGGGCAGGATGTTTACCCCCTGGCCATTTATAAAGTTTACCTGTCTGATACTGCCAGACGAGGAGCCCTTTAACCTCTGCTTTAATAACGTGAAATCTTGAAAGTACAGCACTTGCAGAAAGAAGGCATGGCGCTGTGGGCTCAATTTATTTACAAGCTTTGGGTTGGGGGATGGGATTGAATTGCTTTAGCTACAATATTGCCTTGACTTACACTGTCAGGGCTCCATGCGGAGGTCAGCTTACAATGGCATGATCTTATTGCATTTCATTTGTGGAGTGAAGTAGTACCTTTCTTCTCCTCCCAGCCTCAAACGCTGCACTTGATCAACCATAGTTGGAGCCCATCCGATGTTTCATGTTTCAGGTTTCCCTAAGTTCTTAATTTAAATTAATAAAATTGCCATGTTAACAAACTTTTGCTAGACGGCAATGTAGGATTTTTCTGTAATACAGCTGGGAGGTAAAGCTGTCTCTAGTCATTAACATGGCTACACTACGTTTAATTAACCTTACTATCAGAAGTACATATTGAATGACTTAACCACACTGAGATCATTTCTGTTATGTAGCACTAACGTGGTTAGCACAAACATCTGGCTCACAGACGTGTGACTAGATTTTGGGGAATAAGTCTTGAGGAATATCATCGGGGGGAAAATTAGTACACTGTACTATAAATTTATAAGTAACTATTAACATTAATCAGAAAGGGTTCCTTTTAAAATTTAAAAGTAAACTTCAGTGTAATTGACAAGTTACTAAGCTACTGACCAATCTGTAATTGGGTGGTTGAAACACTTTTTTTCAAGCAGGTTTAACTAAAGCATGAGTCAGTTCTGTCCATGCATCAGTTGTGGTGTTTAACACTTGTGAATTGGTTTTCTAAAACCCTTGAGTCACTTGCACAAAGACAAGTAATTAAACTTTGCCATCCGCTTCTGTTAAGGGTGCAGAGAATGTGAAATTTAATAGGATATGTTTAGAAAACTGATTGAAGAGGACAGTCAAATGTTTTTCAAGGCTGTTTTTAAAAGCTTTTTTTTTTCCTTGGGAAAGATAACCTACTTTGAATCTTTACACATAAATTTTAATGACTGCATTACTTTTACCACCTGCTGAAATGGAGCTGGAATGGCTGGTGACCTGAAGAGAGCACTTGTTTGATATTAATTCTGCATGTCTAGACTCCAGCCTTGTAGATGTTCACTGGCTAAAACCAAATTAATGCTTTTTAAAACTGCATCTGGTGTTTGAAGGGCCACTAGTAATTTGCATTAGTCATTTCATGTTTGGTGTAGCAAAGAGAAAGTGTAGTACTAAATAAATGTGAAACCACTGGCATTTATGTGTCATGTGAATGATTAATAATTGCTCAAATATATTTGTGAATTGGAATAAGGAGAGATTAATTCCACACTGAAAAGTAGAAAGAAAAAAACATTTTGGTTGTGGAGCCTTCTACATTTTGGTTGTGGAGCCTTCTTCACATGTAGAATTCTTCACAAATCAAGGTCTGCATTAAAAGAACATTCATTTTAGTTTTATAATATTTAGAAATTACACTATATATGGAGTTTCACATTGTAGAATCTGTTAGTTGGTGTCTAATTGTCTTTTCAGTCATTTTAATTATGCTTAGTTACTATAGTTACTATTTTTTAGGAAGAATATATTTTTCTTGTTTGTTTTTAAAGCTTTCTGAGCATTTCTGTCTCACAGAGCATTCATCGCATTCTGTATAATTGACTTCAGTAACATCTCAGTATCCTGAGCCAGTGGCAAGAGCACATCATGAAAGACAAGGTCATTTACCTTGTACAGCAGGTAGTGCCTACTGCTGAAGTTGTTGATAATCTTAAATTGGCAGTTGACAGTGGAGACTACTTATAGAGGTTCAACTCCAAGATCAACATGAACCCATTAAGGTCTCTGAAAGATCCCTGTATGAATGGAAGTAACTTAGGAGGGCAGCCACCTGAACAGAGCTTTCATACTGCTTACATTAAGAGTTTGTTGATATAAGCTGTTAGTATCTCCTCTGATCCCTCGCATGTTCTGCATGAAGAATACCAACAGATGTTTTAGAGTCCCTAAATGCAGACCTAACTAAAATGTGGAATTACTTCATGCACATTCAGTCAAGCTACACAATCAATAAAAGAGTATTGGTTATGGGCTAGAGCAATTAGTGGTTATGTGAAAAAATGAAGGGGTAATGTGCAGTTCTATGGGCTTAGGGTAACTGTGGGGGGAGTAAAAAAGGTTCTGGTAAGCTGTGGATTCCTGTAAGGAGTTGTGCGTAATGACTTTCTTTTAGATGTTTTTATTTTAACATAGTGTTTATTTGTACTTTTTTACTGTTGTACTTACATTTTTAAGTAAGCCTCCGTGTGTGTAAAATATAATTTCTTGAATGAAAGAACACATTTCTGAGAAGTCAGAGAAGCATCATCGTATCATATAACTTTTGCATTGTCTCAGTGCTTTTTGGATTGTGTCAACTACTCTCCGACCTTCCCCTGGGTGTCTGGCAACTGCCTGAGACAAACCTACAGACAGACCTTTCTCTCTGCAATACCCAGGTTTTATCAGACTTCATGTGCTTTGTTTCTTTTATGATGAGTGTTTATGAAAGCTACCACTGTCACGGTTAGTCTATACAACAGGTCTGTCCATCAAGAAGATGACTCCAAGTGCTCTTCTTCAACAGCTGACTCCACACTTCTTCTTGGTCGGAACGGTTTTACTTAAGTTAGATTTCCTAGCTTGTTAATTTCCTTGTGTATACTTAGCTAGCGTTTAAAGCAAGCTGATTAGATATTGAGTAATTCTGACTGTTCCTTTTTGGTGGTTTCTGGTGGCCTCTAGTGGATGTTCTTGATCATTGCATCTATCTTGACATGCTGAAGGCTCCTCTGATCCACATAAGGTAACAAACGACAAGAGGCCATTTGGCCCTTCTAGCCCATATGATTGCTAGTACTGTAGCTAATTGATCCAAAGATCTCATCCAGTTGTTTCTTGAAGAAAGCCAGTCTACTGAGCTTGTTCAGTACTCTTACAGCCCTCATCTGTAGCAGAACACAAGAAAAGGGTGCGGCCTGTATTGTTTCTGTAATTACGGACTGAGTTGCATCATATTGTGATTTTGAAAGATTACACACACATACCTTCAAAATTAACTGTTAGTGTATTCATTTACCAATATCTAGAATTACTATTGTGGCAGATTTTTTCTCATCTTTGTTATTTTTTTAACAGGATATCAGAATGCTAGAGCATGCCGACTAAGAAAGATTAAATACAGGGGTGTAGACATTTTGGTTAATAGTTCCTTGTCAAGAAATAATGGAAATGTACTGCATTTTGTAAAGCGTTAAGTCACAACCAGCAGTTAGAACACAAATTTAAACCAAAATCAAGCACGCCTGCAACAACATTTTCATCCAACATTTTAGGAATGGAATTACAAGCTTTTCAGAGGTTCTTAATCAGTATTGAAAATAAAATTGTTAATTAACATTTTCAGTCTGGACCTACATATTTCTGTTAATGCTATAAAGGTACGTGTTAAGTGTGTCTCTGCATGGGTGAGATATTCAGGGTTTTCTGCAGTTGTATAGAGGCCAGGTGCGCTGCTTTGCCAAACAAACGTGTGAATGCTGACAAAACATACACAGGAATCCATATTGGAATGCTGTTTCATAGTAATACACAGCAAGATCATTTACCAGCCGGCAGCCACTATGGTATGTAATCGCCCACTTCTCCAGTTTTGCGCATGGGACCAAATGTCACGGCCTCATATGTTGGTCTGAAAAATTCAAATATTTGCATCAAGTCTAGGGTGATTAAAAAATGAGGAATGAACCTTAAATTTTCTAATTGTCGGAGTAGCTAAAAGAACACGATCGCTTGAAGCAGACAGAAAATAGCAATTAGCAATGCATTTCATACACAAATCTCTTCCTCAGGCAGCATCATGGGTATCCTACATCTTCGAAGAATACTGTATAAACAAGCTCGTTGTTGTGGTCAAATAACGTATGTTCGGGATAATATTGTTTAGCTGCAATAATAAGATAGCTGGTCAGTTCACTAGCTCATAGATAGATAGGGGGCAGGGATGGGGGGTGTAGGTTACCACCTGGCCTAAGCCTTTTCCCATGATATTAGTATAGTGATGCAGGCATGCACAGGTAGTAATGAATTGCTTGGTATTCCAGAGAGCTATAAATCCTTTGTCTGCAAGTACAGTATTATATTGATGAGAGAAAAGATTGTTCTATGTGTAAATATGGAAGGGTAATGGAAGCACTTGGAGCGCTGCAACGGACACCCACAAAGTTTAATAAATCAACAACTGAGCACTGTTTTGGACTTATGACCTTGAGCATTAACATGGGCATCTGCTACACAGCAAGCGTACAGGCTCTGTATCTATTTATGTGGATTGTACTTGCTTATTATCTATTTACTGCGCTCAGGGAATTAAATCCAAATGTTGGTTTTTTATCAAGTAACCTACTACAGAATAAAGCCACAGGTGCACCAGCAGCAATGCATTTTTCAGAACTGCTGGAACACAAGCAGAGTGCTGCTGGATGGAGGATGCTAGAAGTGTTGACATAGGTGTCATCCTGATATGTACATTTTTTTTTTTGTCGGGCAAAATTTAGGAAGGCAAAATAATTTTCTTAGTGTGCGTGTGAGGTGAGGCTAGTGTGATGGTGTTAGTCCCATTTGCATTCCTTTGACTCTTTGCAAGTATTTTGGAAATGGGAGTGAAATCGTGAAACCTGAAGGACAGAAGGTGGATAAAGGGGCCGTGCAGTGGCCCTGTGGCTAAGTATCTGCACCTGTGGCTGGGGAGGTTGCTGGTTTGAATCCCGCGGCTGGCAGAGGAATCCTCCTCCATTGGGCTCCTGAGCAAGGCCCTTAACCCCAACGGCTCCAGGGGAGCTATATAAATGGCTGACCCTGCGCTCTGACCCCAAGCTTCTCTCTCCCTGTCTCTGTGTCTCATGGAGAGCAGAGAAAATACTAATTCTCATGCTGTCTCATGCGAAAAGACTAATTCTTAATACAAGAAATTGTATATGGCCAATAAAATGATCTGATCTTATCCATCTATAAGAACTATATTATTATTTTTTTAAATAACGTCCTGTGTGCTAAACATTTTTTGCAATACATTAACATTGCCTTCTCTAAAAACCATGGTAAGGGTAAAAAATACATCTTGCCATTTTTCAGACAGTTCATATATTAATATTGCACATCATTTCTGCTTCTTAATACATATTGATTAGTCCAGAAGGAAGTAAAACATTAAATTTCTGAGGTAGTGCACACCCAGTACACTACAGTGGTGATGTTGAAGTGCTTATCTGATGAGGAAAGATAGCAGGAAATCAGTGACAAATATCCTACACACTCTTTTGTCAGTTTTGTTTTCCCAAACTTGACGACCTCAGCTGCTCAGATTTGATCTAGTGTACAGCCCTGCTAATTTGGGATTCCAGTGTCTGCTCAGGTGTTCTCGCTGAACCAAAGTTAATATAAGGGTCAAGGTCAGGGGTACTGTGTTCAAGTACAGGTGTACTGTTTGGCCTTTTCTTAAACCTTTCCTGGGTGATTTTTTGTCTTTTTTGTTTATCTGCCAAATATTCTTGCGGCCGCTGTCACTTTTTTCAGTAACTGTCTGAAATCTATATGAAGTTTTTCTCTTGTCAGTTTGCAGCCCTGCTGTATGTATAAATCCCTGCTGGACATTTTCTTTATCTTAAGGTGAGTATATGGTAATGTGGTCAAGGCACATCACTGTTTTTATGCAAATAAAAATCCCCAAAACACTGTCTAACATCACATTAGCAAAAAGCAGAGTAACTCCATGAAGTCATTCTGATTGGAACCTGTGCAAATGGGGGGACAACATCTTTACTACCTGCTGTGACTGTCTGAGTCAATGTTCAGAGTGTATGAAGAATCAGACTGCTGGTGCATGTGAAGCTGCTTTTCCTTGCATTAACATCCTCAAAGCACGGCAGGACTCCTGTGGCATATTGACTGCAGTCTGAGCTAGAAAAATGTGCATACAGTAAGTGGAGAGAATAAAGTGCAGTGGAGAGATGGCCTGAACTGTGTCAAGGGTTCACAGAAACTTACTGAAGAAAGAGCCTCAGTATTCTGAGTACTGTTTTGCTAACAGCAGGAGTTTGCATTTAAAAACTTGACAACCTCACAATTTTGTGTCCTCGTGACATACCCAAAGTATGACTGATGATTTACACAGCTTCATTCTGCCAATAAAACTCCGACATGTATCTGATGCTGTATTGCTTTGATTTCTTTAAAACTTGCAGGCCTCAAATAATAATTATATAAGGCCTGCAAGAACAGTTTCAGAAAGCAAGTGAAATGTAATGAATATTTATAATACATGTATTGGGGTGGAATGGTGGCACAGTGGGGAATGCTGTCACTTCACAGCCCTGGGTTTGAATCTGGCTCTCTGTGTAGTGTTTGTATCTTTTCCCCACATTTGCATGACACTTTTTCAGTTAATCTGGTTTCCTCCCACTTTTTTCAAATACCGGCTGTTCAGGTTTTTATAATGGAAGACTGTTACTTTGCCTAGAAAGGAAACAGATTAGTTCCTTTTTAAAAATTATAAAGTATAATATGTAGAAATAAGTTAATAAGAAATAAGTAATTTTTGTACTGATAAAAGTGAGTGACACTTTATAACATTTAAAAAAATGCTATAATTGTTAGAATGCATACGTTTCTAATCAGTTTATAATTCCTTTAAATTATCCTTCCACTTTTTGACAAATTATGTAATGGGAATATATCCTTATTTTTTTTTTTACTTTTAGTCTCTTTTTGATCCCTTGTTTTATTCTTACAAGGAATGTGTAGCTAGCTAAAGGCTCCACAATTGAAATGTTGTGTTTTCTTTCTTCTCTTTTCAGCATGGAATATACCCAATACTTGTTCCTTTGTAGCTAAAATACATACAGAAATATACTGTAGAATTAATTTATCCCCTTCTATTTGCTCACTATGTACAAACAACTACACATCTTATGGTTGTAGTTGGTCAATACTTTATTTTACTGACAGTCCAGGACACTTCAGTGACTTTCTCGATTAAGGTTAAAGAAAAAAAGAAATATAGAAGGAGGCCTTTGCTGTCTGGACGTAGGAGAAACCCCATGCATTATTCATAATCAGAATCACTTGAAATTGTTTTTTTCTGTTTATTAATTATGCGTTAAACTAGATTATACTCTGGGATTTGCTTATTTTTCCCCTGCCTGTTAAATGCCTCGGGCAGCTTTGTAGAAAGGCACTTTGAACAAGTCCACATGCAGGATTAAGCATTAGGGTTTTCATGAATTTCTTATAAATCAGCTTTTGAAAATAGCGTAATTTATTTTAAAACAAAGCTATATTGAAAGCATTTGGTATTCAGAGGATCCATTTTTAATGATACATGTCGTCAAAAAATGCTCTTCTGTTTTTAAAAAATATTTTTCAGTGGTGGAAAAAAAACAGCAATAGATGATAAAAGCAAGTGCCACAGGGGGACAATTTAGATTTCTGACTGTTTTGCAAGTGGTTTAATTTGTGAAATCCTCAGAAAAATCCCATTGAATCTTGAAAGTGCAGCTTTGCTGTTTCAACATCAAGAAATTGTGGTATATTTTAAGAAAAGGTTTTAGGATTTCTGTTCAAGTTCTATCTGTTTTGATTGTGGATTTTTAGGAAGACCGGTTCAGAGTTTAACGGAGACATGCATGAGCCTTGTTTTATTTGTGGATTGTTATGACATTCCATGTCTAGCTGTCTAAAAGTCCTTATTTATTGGTATGTGTTCTGTGCAATAAAGAAATTGCATATTATTTTGCTTAACACATACTGAGAAATATCAAAAGACATAGATTAATCACATTTTCCATATGCACATATCTATTGAAATTATTTGTAAAAAAACTTATTTTCCTTAAATTGTTGTTTCTGTATGTGTTCTGCTTTGGATTGCAAGACAATAAAGAGCATAGATGAGTTCAACCGATCGAAGATCCTACATTCATCTAGACTAAGTCCAGTTCCCCAGAGTCTAAGAGGGCAAACTTGGAAAGCTTTGTAATAAATATGGATTGCACAGTCAGAAAACCAAGAAAATCTGTTTTGTTGAAGTTCACAACTTCACAATATTGCATGTTCAGGTTGTTTGGGTTATATGGTCAGATTTCTGACCATTCTAAAATGGTTAACTACATTATCTCATGCCTCATAATTTGTAATTGAGACGCATCTTTTTTTTTTAGTGTAGTCTGTGAAAGGTCTCAGTATGTCACAGTACAATAATATTGCAATTTACATTAATTGGATACATCTCTCAGCCATGCGAGACATCATCTTAAGTATTTGAAATTTTTTAATTTGCCTTTTTTATAAGTTTTTCATCTTGATTAATTACATTACATTGCTGAATACATTACAGATGTTTTCACCTTTGCCACACAGAACATTTAATGGACTTATTTAATAAGTGTGTAAGCATTTAAAATGTAGACCAAAGAGACTGAAAAAGGAATATGCCAAAACCTTTTTTTTAAACTACTTCCTAAAGTTACATCATGCCTTTGTCATAGTGTGGTGTAACAAGCATCAGCTTTTATGAGTACATTTTTACAACTGTTTTAATTATGATAAAAACCTTAACTGGAAGACATCAAAACTGTACTGAACATATTCAATTTTATATAAGTCTTAAGAGATTAACAGAGTAGGATATTATTATGTGGCCTGGTGTCTTGGAGTTTGGATTTGCCGTTAGTAGTTTTATCACCTGCTTCTGGATAACTCATTACTGGTATCTGAGAGAAAAGTTTAAAAGTTCTTCCCCTCTGTAATTTCATTCTTCATTCCACTTGATTAGGAAGCCACTTAGTGCTTGATTGTTGTTATAGAGTCCATAAATTAAACTTTTTGATCATCATTTAAACAATAAAGCTCTTTACCAATAGGTTGGTTGTTGTCAGAGTTTCTCAGATTTAAAAAAAATTCCGATATACTCTTTCTGAAGATAGAAGGATCAATTTCATGGTGTTCTGTGGAACACACAAGCTACAGTTTTCATCATTGTAGGTATAAACAACTGACTGTTACTTGCTGTTAGTTTGCAAAGTTGTGGCAGACTGACAAAGTGACACCTAAAGCTCAAATTAATCAAGGTTTTTTTCAAGTGGCTTTCCTAATTCTGGGGTGAAAGAATAAGGAAATCTTTAAAAAATATATATGAACCTACATCTCTTTGGGAAATTAGTATTTTGTACTAAGCGGGTCGGGTCACTCAGGCAAAATCATAGATATAATTGCCTTTTCTTGTAAGTATGGCGCTTAATTTGAAAAAAGCGGTTCTATAGACAATGAAGGTCTCCCATCTTGGCACTGAGCAGGCCCAGCCGTGCTCAGCTTCTGACACTTGATAAGATCAAGCTAAAGGGTACACTATAGTTAGGTGTGGGAAACAGAAACACAAGCAACATCCCAAAATTACTGTGGAATATTTTTTCTTAATATTTGTGTTTTAGTTCTGTTCATCATTACTGTGAAATTTTCATTTTGTTGTTTGCGTTTCTGGTTTAAATAAGAGTATTTTGTATTTGGGGAAGCTATGACATTGATATGGCTTATCTGATTACAAAATACCTGTGTAATAATATAAGTTAACAGATGACATTCTAGCTTTACTGATATAAGTCATTTGGTGTGTCTGGGCTAGCTGTACGCCCTGTTAGTTGATGCTGTCCAGCATGTATAATTAATCTCTGATAAGGCATACTGAACTTGAATGAGCTCACGCTAAGCCTGTAATAGCTTTTCTGCTAGGGTGCTCTTTATCAGTTGTTCTTAATATGCTGCTGCCTTTCTCGATACTTTACACAGGAGTCCAACGACCTTGTCAGAAAGGATACAATTTTTAGAAACAAATAATTGTGTATTTGTGATTTTGGTTATTCATTCTGTCTACAATTGAAATATTTTAGGACTTTTGTTCTACCCAGTGTTTTTATGGCCATTAGACTGAACTGTGTTATAACTTAATTGTACAGCCCACTCACTGGCAAAGGTTTTGTGCAATTAATTGTCAAATGTTTTGTAAATAACTTGCCTGTACCTCTGTTTTTCTTTTGCTGAAGAACAGGAATGCAGTATGATGCACAACAAATAAGTAACTCATTTTCTTTTGTTATGGTTTCATGGTGTAGAGCTGGTCTCTGACAAGAATAACAACACTGTGTAGAGATTTCTTCCAGATTAGTTTATGAATGCTTGCATTTCATGATGGTAATTATTTCTTTCGCCTGGAATGAAACTTTAATGCCTCTTCAGGCAGGTCCAAGCCAGAGAGGTCCCTGGGAACCCAGCCCTACAGCTGTTGCACTGCCAACGTTCTCATCCCCTCTCCTGAGCTGGAGAGGATAGCCAGTGCTCACCCCAGCCAACGCTTTCCGGCCTCTTCCGGGGCTACAAGTCATTTACATTTCAAACCTGGATCTGCACTTCAAAGTGATGCAGCCGTCAAGTGCTTAAACCTACATCACAGACTGTTTTGTGGGCCTCAGCCGTCAAGCTAGTTTTTCTGTGAAGTGAAATCTGTATTGTAATCTGGGTTGGGTCCTGTTCACATCGGCCATATGTATATCCGAGCCACCCTGTCAAGACATAAACTGCATGAGTGGCTCTGATTTACCCTTACCCCTTGAGTGACTAAAAAAAAAAGATACTCTGAGAAGTGGCAGCTGTGCTTTTATCATTGTGCAGGAGAATATCTAATGATTGCTGCTGCTATGTAGAGTTGAACATCACTGTCCTATAACTGTCCAAAAGACTTTGTCAAAGCTGGTGATAACATTGTGTTTCAAAGCAAGAAGGCAGGTTGACTAAACTAAAACAAACATTGGTACATCTCCTTTTGGGGATCTGAACTCTCATGCCTCCAGCTTGTAAAGTAAAATGTTATTAATCTGTAACATATAGATTTACTATAGGTGCCATTAAAGTATTTTTTGTAATATGCAATTATAACAATTATAATCATAAATATATATATATAATCATAATTATAGTCATAAATATGGTTCAGATTGCTCTGACCTTATATACAGAATGTAAAATTAGCATTGCCCTGTCTCATCAACACGATCATTTACTGCTAAGCAGAAGAAAGGGCAGTGGCCGTGGAAGAAAGAATAATTTTACACAAGTGAACAAGTTTGTTTTTGTATCTTTATTATATTTTTAAGATGACAAATTGTACATGTTGTCTGATATTTTTTTTGGCTTACAATTTTACTTGGAATGAGTAAAATTAGTTTGCTCAGTCAGATCTCAGCGCAATTACAAATAGAAAAATAGTGTCAAATTTTAGCTAATTAATGTGAGTGTGCTTTGACATTGTACATAACACTTCCTCAGTCGAATGGGTCATTTCTGTTTTGCCTCTAAAGATAGTAATAAAAATGTCCTTTACCAAAGTATTTGTGGTTTTGATAGTCTAACTATAACTAAGCTGGTTATGATGAAATGGAAGAAATGTATTCAGCCCCAAATGCTACTGCCGTTTTTCTCTTTGAGCTGTTTTAGCCCCAGTTGTTTTTGCTAGCTGTCTGATCATTGGTGTTATTCAGACTCCCCCCAAGCAAACCTCTCCCTCCCCCCACCACTGGATAACAACGCCATGCTTGGTTGCTAAGGGAAAATGAAAAAAAAAGACTGAGACCCTGAGGCCTGGTTGTCTGGTCTCTGGGTCTGTTTAGTCTGCAAGCTGATTGGGGTTCTTGGAGGTGAAAACACACTGCTACTAGTTGGGGGTTGGGGAGTCTGCACCCTACAGCACTAATGCATTGCGATAGCTGGGAGGTGTTAATCAGCGTTCTGTCAGCCATGTTTCAATCCTTAGCAGTCACTGTTGATTACCTACAGTACTTTTATAGGTAAATGTTTTTTGTTTCATTTTCTTCTATTTTCCTTTTCATTTGCTTAAGCCATTTTGAGCCATTTCTTTTGAAAGCAATTCTGCAAACCCTCAGAACATGGTCTTTACTGAGTTGATCAAGTTAATGTATTGAATGAACCGTTTATTGTACCACATGCAAAAAAATCAAGTAGTTTAGGAGTTTTGGCCTTTATCTTGAAATAAATGCAGCTCAGATATTTGCATACTATTTGCATATGGCCCCTAAAGGCTGTTTGGAGTGCCAAGAGGCTAAAGTCTGTATTTATTACTAGGTTCTTAACTAGTTTTCGGTTTTACAGAATTTACATCTCATTTGCATTGAAGCTGCTTGACTGGGGATTGGGGGTTAGATGACCTAAATTGCTTTTATTCCTGGTAACTAGGGAAACAACTCCTCATAATTAGTTAAAAAATTAATACAATAAAATAGATTTTTTTTATGTCATAGGGACAAGTGGACAACATGTTTTTTCAGAATGTCTTTGTGATGGTTTTTATTTGATTTTAATACATTTACCTGCTACTTTTTAAAATAATTCAGTTTAGTCTGCTTGAAAAATAAGAAGCTAAATTCTCCATATCAATATTCAGGTGTGTGTAGCATTTTGTGTAAGATTGGCGATTTTAATTTTGGACCTGCAAACATACCTTTATGTGTTTTAATTTCAGGAGCATTAGCGTAATTTTTACCACATATGTATTTCAAAACAGAATCTGGGTTAGTTTGTCAAAGATTAATCATAGAGCTAGAATGAAGATTACTACTGCAGAAGACGAATTCCACAGTGAAATATGAGTAGCAGTCACATCCTTTGTAAGAATCATTTTGTGTTGACTGTTGGTGAAATGCTGCACCTTTGTATTAATATTTTTCTGTACCACTCCTGTAGAAGCAGTGCTGTGTTTATAAGCAGCTTCGCTCTCTTCTGATTAGGAGTTTTATTGGCAGAAAAGGGATGCAAGCTGTCTCTTTTCTAACACCAGGAGGTCAGCAAGCCCAGGCACACTGTCTGGACAAGCTGCCAATTCCATCTTTCCTAACTAGAGTTAGATTGGAGTGGCTGGTAAGCTAACATTCTTTAGCTGGGGATGAGTTGTCTGGCAGTGCTCCATAGATACACCTTGCTTCATCCATGTCTTTTTACGTTCTACTAACCGTTCCATTTTATCTTCCTAGATATTTCCATGGAAATGATACATGGAACTGTTTCCCTTTTATTTCTGTTTGGGCTTTTGTCTCAAGCTGCCACACAAAATGGTAACTAGTGCATTACTTAACAGTACATTTATTTTTGCAAAGGTTTGCACAGCATCTCATAAAAGTCTGTACTAAGTCGTATGATCAAGTATGATCAAGAAAACAAAAGCACTTACGATATAATTTTTGGAGACAACTTGTAAATAAAGATCTTATAGTTTCCATGAACAAGTATGCATATCCATTCCAGTTGTATTTAGCATTATTCATTACATTTTTGGACATGATTGTTTTTTATTTCCTATTTTTTCCTTTTTTTCCCCCTTAAAATCAGAAATGTATTTTAATTTTTTCTCCTCTAATTTAAAAATAAGATGTTGCTGACCTTGCGATGCTGGTGTGAGTCTTATGTCAGCTATGGGGGAAGCAGAACCTCAAACAGAGTTAACAGAGTTAACCCCAGTTTTCGGAGCAATGCTTCTCACTGATGACCATGTGCCCACTGTTAGCGAAGGGTAGCTGTGATATGGGCAGTTGAGATCTCTTTGGCCATTTCATGGCTAATGCAAACCAGTAGCACTTGGCTGGCTGCTCTAAGAAACTTGGAAAATTCTGAATTTGGAGAACTGAGCAATACATACAAGTTTTGAGAAATGTCTTTACAATAATTGCATAGTACATAAGTTACTTTATTCATTCGTAGTTATAATTATTGCAAATGCAATCCAGCCTGATTTTACTAATGTCTTTGCAGCAACGGAGTCACAAGCAAGGCACACACAAGATAGTCAGCCAAATTCCACATTGTCATTGCATTGTTCATCTGCAAGGAGTGGCTTCATGATGAGCAGTAGATAGTCAGAACTGACCAAATGCATGCGCTTTAAATGACTGTGAACTCCTGTGTAAACAATTGTAAGTATTGTAAATATTGTAATTAGAATTGTCAGGCTTGGTTGTCGCACCTCTAATATTCTTCTCGGTCATAGTGAATTAGAGCTGAGCTGTTAGATTCATTGTGGTGAAATGATTTCATTTTACTCCCTTCGCATGAAGGAAGCAGCATCACCGAATCAAGTCTGAGTCAGTGAACGACCAAGAACTCCCGAATCGAGTCCAAGCCATTGACCGACTCAAAAAATGAAGTAAGATTGATTCACTGAATGACACTGTGACACTCAATACTGTATTCAAAGAAATAATATCAGACACATAATTAATCTGAGGGTAATGTGTGTTTTATGGAGATTGACTATTTTTGGATTTGCTTAATGTTTGCTAAATCACGCTCAACTTTAGTTTCCAAGTTACTTCTTTCTCTGAGTTCAGCGATTAGAGCTGAATCATTTCATTGTGTTGACTCACTTGACCTGACACTTGATTCGCTCTTCTGAGCCAATTGACTTAGTGGATCACATAAACAAATTGGCTGGGGGAAGGTGAATCGTTCCGTTTAATCCACTGAAATGATTTGCTCAAACAGAGTTCCCAAACTGCACAACTATTGTGAATATTATCAGTCTTTTTTTATTGGCATTGCAGACCTCTTCTTGCTTCAGGGTTAAAGAGCAGGTGGATGATTTATTGGCTAAACCTGAACAAATAGGAGGGGTGTTTAAATTTGAGCCAGTGTCCTGTGTAATTAAGGGCAAATAGTGGTGGTAAGTAGTTAGAGGAAATGAACAATGTGGATGAAACTGCCCACCTCTCTTAATCGTTCTACATTATACAATGTTATTTGAGACTCGTGGAGTCATTTTTTCCAAATATCAACATCATTTTTTAAAATACTTTTACCTGTCATCATACTAAGCGTACCAACTCACCTGTGGAAACGATCTTTTTTGGTACATTATTATATTATACTGAGACTTTTACTCCACAGATGTTTTTGTCAGGCATTTTTATTGTAAAATTCCTCATTTGATTTCAAGGCTAAGTTATTTAGCTTATATTTCTGAAAATAATGAATACTGTACTTCTTGTCTTTGGAAATGCCATTCTTTGTCTTTTGTTTTATTTATGTCTGGTATTTAAGACATCAGAAAAATGCATACAAACTACTGCACTTTTATGAAATGTGAGACCATTGTGCACCTGTGATAATATTATATCCCCTTAATGGTAATTTATTCACTGAAGATGACCAAATATCCAATCTCGAACATTGAAAATGCCTTTACCTGGGAAACTTGAACTATAGACTAGGGCTTTTCTGGAGCAAGTGATTTGCAACAAGGAGAACAGTGTTTGCTGAAAGGGTGTGCTGTTCGGCATAAATCGTTTTGGGCCTCCTGTGTGCTACATGACTTTACAAACAAGACAAAACATTCAGAAAAGTTTATTTGTATAGTAGAAACAATCAATGCACAGGAACTGTTGCCAATTACTTGTGTGAGCCTTCTAAGAAAAAATTATTCAAGTAATGTATATGCACACAGATTTATTTCAGTGCCTTCTTTAGTGATAAAAGTTTTAGATCATTAAATACTATCTTAAAAATTCTTTAAAAAGACGAGAACTTTCAGTAGAAGCTAGTGAACATCAGTTCAAACGTTCATGAATACACAGAGAGCTGAAAGCGCAAAAAAGGCATGAACATCTTTTGATGATAAAATGTATTTTCTATGACAGTCTCTATATTTTGA
This sequence comes from Lepisosteus platostomus, assembly GCF_059453375.1. Lineage (NCBI taxonomy): Eukaryota > Metazoa > Chordata > Actinopteri > Semionotiformes > Lepisosteidae > Lepisosteus > Lepisosteus platostomus. The sequence continues at coordinate 12,939,829 of NC_142622.1, forward strand.
GTTCATTTTGAGGGCAGCATATTGGAAGGAAACTTCCATTTCATTTTATGTTGTGCATTGCTCCCAAATGTTGCATTTAATTAATTTCTTTATCTTTCAAGCTTCAAGAATTGATTGGTGGTGGTGATGTGTTTGTTAAAGAGTAACATTTGGTGCTGATTAACTCTTGGCCATGACTTTTGAGTGTTTTAGTGTTGTCTTGAAATTACACTAAAAATAAATCTGAAGAGGAAACAGAGCTGAAACTGTTGGTCGAGCAAAAATAATAAGATGTATACAGTACAAGTCTGTGAAAGCTGGAGTATCAGATCAAGGGTGAAAGCATTTGATTCTGCATTGATTCTGAACTTCCTTTTAGAAATTAATTTCACTGAAGGATTACCACTATTTGACCACTTTTTCAAACAGTGGGACATTGAAACACGTGGTCTTTAACAAGATTGGTATTCTATGTAATTATGTAATAATAGGAGTTTTGAGTTGAATTGATTGGAATATATGCTTTTTCATATATTTTGGAATTCATATCCACCCAGCAAAACATAAACTTTCATGCTCTAATATCTAATTGTGCTAAAATAAGTTTAATTGAACAAGGAATTGGGTTTTAAAGAGTTTTGCTTAGGACATGACTGCAATCATCCCTTTCTGTCTCATATTATTTAATTGTTGCCAACACAGATTTTCCATGGATGGTTTTGATGGGGTGATTCAAATGATCGAATAATCAAAACAATAATAAATATGTCTTGACATATGGTAATGGAGTCAGGCAGTCCATCCAAAAACACAGCCTGTTGTGTTGTAAAACATCTGCGCTCTTTATTTACTGTATCTGCTGTTTACAGAGCAAACTGACAGGTGTACATTTTATTCAAATCAGCTACAGTATTGAATAGACACTGTCAGTTGACGGCAAACAGAGAATCTCATACAAGTGATGGCATTGAAATGATATGTAAATATTTGCTTATTCTCAGTGTTGCTATAACTTTCACTTTAGAAGTCAGCGCTAGTAAATTTGTCAAAAGATTTGAAAAAAAGAATCTAGTATTTTAACTTTCTGTGTAGTTTCCATCTATTTTTTCAATAGTCGCTTCCAGTTCAGAGATTCTAATCTTTTGAACCCTTATTTCAAATCCGTGACAATCCAAATTTTATCTCATTAGACTAATGCTGAAAGCATTATGCTTTTGTTTCACTGTTAAGTTTTAAGTACTATTTTTCCAAGTCTATGAAACAATAGTTATGTATATTGATATTTTAGTCTTCGCCATGTGGATATATGCTATTTTATGTCACTAAATACTTTTTATCGCAAATTAAATTCTAAAAACACACTGCAAATGTGTATTTCACATTAATAATATCAAAAAATATATTTTATTATTTTTGTAAAATGGTGATCTGAGTTGTCCTGTGCATTTGACACATTAAGTTACAATTAACCTCTGTTGCCATTCGGCGGTTATTATTATCAGTGCTGAAACCATATGTGAATCCATTTTTATCATCCCTATTAAAAGGCTGTAACTAGCATGAAAGGGCTTCTAGCTGTGTATTTGAATCTTAGAAAAATGAGTACTCCAGGGGACTAAAAGGCTCACACCTCAGATAAATAGAAAAGACCTTTTGACGCCGTTATTTCAGTGTAGCATACAGTATACATGTATTCAAGCTATATTTATAGTATATGCTGTGTATCATTTGAAAGCAATTGTTGACTGGGAGAAACTTTTCAAAGTTGACAGTACTAAGTCTTTTCAAATGCGTATAATGTGAAAGCAGGTACTTCTCAAGTTTCGTGACTCAAGCCCCAAATATAATGTCTGTGCACAGTGTGCCTCCCTGTGGAATGGTTCATTTAATCATGTTTAGGAAGACATACTGCATCACATGAAAAGGCCCTCATTTCACATAAGGAAGAAATGAAAATCCTAGTGATATGGATATGTTAAGGACGGAATACAGTATTTTGGCAAATTTAGTTTTGCAAAAGGTTTTAATCAAATACAAAATTACCACTTTTTTTTCAGCACTCACTCCCCATAACCATAATGTTATTCTAAAAAAAGTAGGACCACAGGGATTTGCCAAGATTAACCTTTACATTAACATTTACATTACATGAAAGATTTTTCAATCCTGGTAAAACAACTAAAGTCTAGTACTACAATGTTTAACAAAGTAGACAGTAGTGGCTTTTGATTGTATCCTAGATAATTAGTGTTTGTTACAGTAACAAAAAATTAATTTTCAGATATATTTTAAGTCTGTATTATATTTTATGGCAGTCACCTTGTTCTAATATTATCAGATTTATGTAATGTAAAGAAAATTGCACCTTATTAACTCTACTAGTTCACCAGTTATTTTTAAAGTGGGGGCATTTAGGAGTTTTCAGGCTCCTTTTACTGCTGTTGCATCACTCAGCCTCCGCTAAATCATTTACAACCAGATACCTTTCAAGAAAAGTATCAAATAAACTTCACCTTTCAGATATATTTTTTTACTGTTGCTTGCAAACAGGATTAAAATCATATTTTGTCTTTGTCAGATTTTATGATGAAAATAATATTTCTGTGAGTCTCTCTAAAATACTGTATATGTTCAAAATCTCTCTCATGGGCACAGGAGGGTTGAGAGCTGTGTGTATTTGAATCAGCACAAGTGATTTGTTTTGTCAGTAAGTTTTGATTCTATGAAAAACAATTCAAAAGGCTGCATTCAATAAATTCCTTTTACTGCCCGGTGCTAGGGATTCTGGAATTGGGAAGACAGTGCTTGTCCTTATTCTGTCAGGGAGACCTTGCCTTTAACTACTCTATTCGCCTGGCATTGCTCGTCATTGCATCACTCATGATGTTTCTTGCCTCAGCTGGTGCCTTGTGGAATTTTCTTCCCTTCTTTTCAGTGTGGTCATCACTGATGTGGTAACATCCCAGTATTTTGGCAAGTCTGGAGACTGATGGATGAAGAGAGTGACAGAAACCCCACAGTGTTTCAGAAAATTTTAATAGCTTGCTAGCAGGGTGGATTAGCCAATTTACACTACAGAATGGTGGTGTTAATCTCATTTGCTATGACAGTCTAGATTAAATTTAAATGTACTTCAGGCTGGACGTATATAGCATAATCTGATTGCTTATCAGATTGCTAGGCATAACCTTTTCATACTATTATTTATTTCTGTGCATATTACTATTATTTGGATTATTACAATTAATTTAAGAGTGTGAATTACTAATTTATTTGTAGTGTTTTGCATTTTTGGTGTTTATTTTACAACATACTTCCTTTTAAAATGCAGTTAGTGGTCTTTGCAGCTTCACTCGATACTAATTTATTAACCTTCTTTAAAAATCATAGTTTTGATTACTGTACACTCTTGAACACATTCTGCATATACACCTACATATGTAATGTATATACAGTATGTAAGAGGCACATAATATGCATACTATGAAATTTGTATTTTATTGTTTGTTTTTTGAAGTATGATGCAATTTTCACAACAATAAATGTCATCCCACCCCTTGTAGTCACATCTCTTATGGTCTTACCTAGCTTAATGTTTTTTGTCCTTCTTGTTTTTAACATGATTAATGTGTTACAAACGTGTTAACAAAAGCAAAGAAAATTTCTCTGTAAAACCTGAAGTGATGAAAGCAATTCAGTAATGCGATTGGTTGAGCAACATTTAAATTGCCATGAACCTAGCTGCACTGTGCTGACGGTACTAAAAACGGTACTAAGTGGATTAATATAAGTAAGTTTTCTTATTTTGACAATTCAGTGCTCTTTTAAGGTATTTCAGCAGAATCTGGATTTGAAATAGGGCTGGGCGATATGACCAAAAACATTATCACAATAATTTTCATATCGGTCGATATCGATAATAATCACGATAAATGTCAAATCATTATTTCTTTCAAGTTTAAAGGCTGATTTTTTTCTCCTGAGTGAAAGTTGAAGAAACCAGACAGTTAATTGGTAAATTAAACAAGTCTTTATTTTAAGAACACAACAAACACTTGCCAAACAGCAGAAACATTAAACAAATCTGAGGTAGAGAGTATTCAAGTCTTTTTTATGTCAAAATATGCATGAGTAACATTTACAAAATAAATATCTTAATAGAAAAATTAAATATTGCAGTGTGATAAAACACACATAGAAGATGGCTCAGACAGACTGCAAAGTTTAAAGTGCTCTGTTTTATGTCTGATCGTAAAAAGCCAAAATATCTCCAAATTACCGAAGTTGAATGACCTTTTCTGTTGACGATGTCATTGTCCTTCGAGCTGGTCGTTGGCAGCACTACATTTGCTTCAGTGTCTCTCATTCCTCCACTCTAACTACAATCCTGCTTTGTTGTTGGTTAAATTAAAATTTTTAAGTTATATCACCTTTGCTAAGAAGAATTACTTTGAGTACCCATTTTTCAGTGAACTGGTTAATGTCAATTTTTACAGTTTATAAGATGACTGTAGAAGTGATCTATCATGTTTCTCATCAGATTGTTCAACAACAAAATCTTGATTGTTTTTTTATAGATTTATTAATTTGCATCATATTGATGTGGAGGCATGCCTATAATGCACATTATTCATGAGAATAATGTGCATTATAGGCATGCCAAGAAAAAAAAAAGTTTGCTGAAAAGCTGAAAATTGACAATATATTTCTATCAGACACATTTGAAATTGTTCCTTTTCGATTTTGGATTGCTTTGTTATTTCCATATCTACTACCAGTGCACTACTTCAGTTTTCTGGGCTATACTGATTTTCAGAACTTGGGCACTTAGAGAAAGAAGCTCTTTTCATCTGTACTGTTTCTTCCCCACTCTTTCCATTCGAGGGAAGAATGAGTGACACAGCACTAAAGAGTAAAGGTGGTGGCAATCGTAACAAGTCCTACTGAAACTCTTGCTACTAGTCATGAATCTACCAATTTTGTGTACGTCACTTTGAAACCACAAGTGTCATGAGCAACTACCACACAACTGCTGGGGAAAATATTTGTATCCAGTTTTGAAAAGGGCAATTAACAGAATGCATACTGATTTAGAGTGAGAGACCAGATTTCAAATTAATGACTTCACAGATTATCTCTTTAACTTGTATTCAGATAAAGGGAGAAATCTGATCAGGCCTTTTCTAGGGTTAAAAGCAGCATCAAGCGTATATGTCTGAAAGGCGCAATGTTTATTTGTCAGTTTCCTAGATGCACTGGATTTGGTTTATGTTGAGCTGGTGCGAATCCTTAACAAGGTGCAGATGTGTATGAAGTTGAAGGTAAAGGAGATGACGGTGACTGACAGCTGTTGCAGGCACGCGGGCAGCTGTGCTCTGAAACACGGCAAAGACTCTACTCAGGCAGAAAATGCATTAGAAGTGCAGCTTGTCATTACTGTCACTTCCACTAAAGGACGTGTGCATCATTTTAGTGCTGGAGAAACTGTTTTGGAGACTGAAAAGGCTGTCTAATAATGTTTTCTGTTTCAGAGAGGTGTATTCTAGTGGATACATTGTGAGAGTGCAATCAGCATCCATTAGGATACTGTCATTTTACTTCCCTTTATAGCAAAATGTAAGTTACTTCATAAAAGAAATCTGATAAAATTCCAGATGTTAATGAGGAAGGCTGGTTTAGATGCTCATTGCTAATTTTAAAAATCTTCTTACCCTTTGCCATTTTTTAGCAGGTTTAAGATGAATGTTTTAATATTTTGCCCAAAGGGCCTAAATCTGCTGGTGATCAAATGCCTGTGATGTTTGCCTGGTTAAGCAGCACTTGGAGAAAGTGAGAAAGAAACACTTGGAGAAAGATTCTTATCAGTTACAAAATTAAAATTAAGCAAATAATGGAACTGGACATCTGGGGATAGGTGTAACAGTTCAACGATTTAGCTTCACACTTGAGTTTCAAAAAGCATTGCAGCATTGTGTGAGTAGTCCAGAGTTATGGGTGTAAGATTTAAATAAAAAAAACAAGGAGAAGTCTGATTTAAAAGAGGCCTGAGTTTAAAAACTTCTAGGTTTGTCTCAGATCTGAATGTGGTGAAAAAGTAGTGGTTTGATTTGACATGGAATACGGAGTTCGTTTAATATTATATTTAGCCTGTGTAGCATTCTAGTGCTATTAACTTGGAATTTGTTTCAACACTGTGATGGATGTTTGCCTCTTGACATGAACAGTATTCTTGACTTTCTTTGAGACTGATACTCACCTTTAAGATCAGTATAAAATCAAGCTGTGGGTAGCTGTCTTTTATTTTCTGGAATCTGCTTAGTTGCTGCTTCTACAAATAAACAGCACTGGTGAAAAAGCTAATTTATTAAGTTTAATGACATCTTTCAAATTACAGCCCTTGTGCTGATATGGTATAGAAACCTTTTTTTTAAACGTTTGTACTTATTTATACGTTTTTGATAATCTTTGAATCTGCAGTAGTTTATTATATAATTATAAAATTTAAACTATATAATGTAATGTAAAATCAGAGAGGGTGAGGTTTTAAGTGCACTGAAGCACTAATCATTCAGAAAATACAGAAAAAAGCTAATTCTAAAAAAGTTATTCAAAATATTACACTCTCTTAAATTCACTAGGCTTAACCTTTTTTTTACAAAAACCTTTATAACCAATTCCAGGCGATGTGATTCTACCTACAGTTTTGCATTTATGGGAAATAATCAAACTCTTCAAAACCAGAAAGGTCTGCCTTGTGCTGATTTTAGCAAGCCAGCTGTTCTTAAATTTGTCTCTGCCTAATTCTTTGTCTTATGACTGATCCATTTGTATAACTATACATCTAAAGGAATGTTAGGTTAAAAGAAATCATCGTTGGTTGTCTTAACTTTGAAGCACAATTTGGCATATTAAAAAGAAAAGAGAGCGCCTGACATGATATGAAATTGTTGGAGTCAACATTTATTAGCTTAATGATTTAAGACTACTTAATGACCTAGTTTCAGGCACCATTGAATTTCTGCAAAGCATCAATTAAGCCTTATTGCAGCAAATGTCCAAGATAACTCTTTAATGGCTGACCCAGCGGTTTTTCATGTTCACTTCCAGACACCCCTGGAAGAGGTAAGAGGCCCAGGTGGTACGGTGAACGTGAAAGTGTTATTAGCTTTAACATGTAATAAATATCAGACATAAGGCTGGCCCTTCTTTTGACTGACTTGGCTGAGACTCCGCTCAATCAATTCCTTCTCTATCACTCTGTGCTCTATTTCCCAAGGTCATTCGTTGATGTTCACAGTGGGATGAGAAATGAGATGGGGGGGCTGGGGAATTGGATCGCACTTTCCTGGAGTTCTCTGTGACTTGAGTAGTGAGCCTTGGACAGAGCTTTGCTGGTTCTTTTCAGGGCCATTTCCTTTCATTTTTTTTTAATGGGAGACCAGTGACGGTCAGAAATAATTAATGTAACTAAAATTAATTGTAATGACTTCCAGGATAATAGTAGAGCTTCAATCACTGTTCAGGCTCCCCCCAGTTATATTTACATCGGTATAATATTAAATGACTTTCTGGAGGGTGTTCAAACAGTAAATTTGTGGAGTTTTTATATCCTGAACAGAGTCAGTTAATGAGAAAGCCGAGACTGAACATGTCTGTAGTTCTCCATTTACAATGAAGGCGACCTGATTGGAAGGTGATCCATTGATCAAGTCCTGAAACTTAAAATGTTGCCCTTCTTCTGGGTTTCTATTCATGATAACATTCTAGTAGGACATGTTCTAATGCTATTAAAAAACCAATGACTTCCTTGAGAGATTAGAATGAGACATAAATGATGTTGGTGCCTCGCACACACATTTAACATTTGTGGGATGAACTGGGATGACATAGCAGGGTAAGTCATACTTGGGACCTTTGCAGAGATCATTTTTCCACCTACTACAGGTCATCAATTACTTGAGAAATGTAATCCTCTTATGCAACATACTCTATTTCGAAGATTGTTTGGCCGATTAAATCCAAGTTGAAAGGTATAATGTTTTTGATGGTTCCGTGAACATACGATGAAATGAGGTTCCTGCAAAACCAGAATGGTTAACTGGATACTGTGTTAGTTCAGATTGCTGCGTTTTGAGAATTGAACTAGAAACTTAGCAGCTTTCACAATACTGAAACCTGCTTCAGATGTGCACCTCGCAGGTTGCAGTAAAACCTTTTACACTAACATATGGCCATCATATGCTTTGTGAAATATACCACATAAGTATAACTGCTTCACTTGCAGCTAAATCTTCAAATTACCTTAGTGCTATAGCTTAGTGCTTCAGCGTTTGAATTGAAATTTGGTGGATTTAGTTTCACTAAAATCCATATTAAGACTTGCACCTCAAATACAGTGCAGTTACCCTGTTTACACCCAAAGTGGGTCATCCACTGCTTGGAAGAATGCGTTCAGCTCCACTAATTGCTCTTCTTAAAACACCAGGGAGCTCAATACTTGTTGCTGAGGTGACAATGCAGTTATAATCTGGACAAAAAAGATCTATTCTACAAGTGTTTTCTCAGACTGCTATTTCTTTCTATTCCATACTTGTTCTGTACCACAAACTTCCAGCAGGTTTCTGGTTACAGTTTGAAATTTAGAGTCTTACAGCATTTGTTATGGATTGCCTTCATTAAGTATTCTTCCAGTATATATAGTAGAATAATGTTAGAGAATACCAACTGTTATTTTTTTATAGGTGTTTTTATCTGGAATCAAACGATTTTGGATTTACATTTTTTAAATGTTATCACTTTTTTTATCAAACTGCATGTCTTTGTAATATATTTTTAGATCTTATGAATTTGTTTGTTTATTTGTAGGTAAGTCTGTTTGTTATACTCAAACATAGCTGTCCCACTTCATCATTAATGAAAAATCTTCTAACAGTTCTGACTATTGTTTCTTGAAAAATGGTACTCTTCACCAAGTTGATTGTGTATTGAAGATGCAGCAGTTTAATTTGTGTAGTCCTGTACAGTAAGTATTTTTTGAGGGAATTAATAGAAATTATTTAGATTGTTTTGAATAAACACAGAGCATGTCCCAAATAGCAGGGTAATCACAGGAAGGAACTGGAATAAATTGTTGTGTTCTCAGCACATGGAAGCCACCCATTGATATTGGTGCTTGATATAGGCTGGTCTATAATCAAGTCATTAAATGGGATTTATAAGGTAAGGTACTTTTTGCTGCTGTACAAATTAATGATACCCTGTTAGTGTTGCGGTTTTGAGGTTACTTTTGAAGTGCCATCCTCCATGACTGTCTGAAGAGATGGCAGGTGGGGGGTAAATATAATAACAGTATATCGGGGGATGGAGCCCAAACAATTCTTTTAGTTCACTAACACAAAACAAATGGAACCTGAATGTCTTGAGGTCACAAATGTGGTATGTAAGCTGCTGTTTATGTATTATAATTAAGTTAAGCAGCATGTTTACTTTAACAACATAAGAACTGATGCAAACCAGAGGAGGCTCTTCAGCTCATTGGGCTTGCTTAGTTTTTTAGTAGCTAATTGATCTAAAGATATCACCAAGCTGGTTCTTGAGCAAAGACACAGTATCAACTTCAACAATATGGCTGCACACCTTGTTCTATACTTTCACAATCTTTTGTACAAAGAAGTGCATCCTTCTTCAGTTTTAAATGCCCTTTCCTATAGTTAACATTTATCTCCCCATTTTTGTGCTTCACTCTTAATTCTGATTAAGCATAAATAATTGATGAAAGTCTTATTATAAGATTCACAATTGATGCCATCCAAGACCACTTTATTTATAAATGTTTCTTTTGCTGCTGATATGACAAACATTAACTTGTATAATCTAAAATAAAATAGAATGTATGAATGTTAACTATAAAATATGATTTCCTACCTTTTAATTTATTTTCACTCCAATAAAAAATCACTTTTGACTCAATCAGTATCCTAAGAGTTTTGACAGCTAATTTATTAGCCCTTCCCATGTAATCGACTGCTCAATCAGTGACATCATTATATGTGTAATTGCTATTTAAAACAGGTAGGCAGTTATCTATGGATTGTGTGTGTGTGTGTGTGTGTGTGTGTGTGTGTGTGTGTGTGTGTGTGTGTGTGTGTGTGTGTGTGTGTGCAGTTCAGGGGGGGAATGGGCAAGACAAAAGACAAAAGATTTGACTTTGAACACGCCATGATAGTGGGTGCCAGATGTGCTGGCATGAGTGTATCAGGAACTGCAATGTTGCTGGGGTTTTCACACACAACAGTGTCCTGCTTGTATCAAGAATGGGCCACCACCCATGGCGGTTCTGTGGTCGGAAACAGACTGGTCAGAAACAAATGAAAGGGACTGATGGAGGCTGACATGACTTGAGCAAAGTAACAGACAGGGATATAGCCGTGCACCTAACATGTCAGTGGAACAGTAGTGCTGAAAGAGTCATATCAGAATGCACAACCTGTCATACCTTTTCACCAATGGCAGGAGACAACCCATCCAAGTTCCACTCCTGTCAGTGAAAAACAAGAATGCTCAGTTGCAGTGGGCTAAGGAACACAAACACTGGAAAAGAGGATTGGAAAAACATCGCCTGGTCTGATGAATCTTGGTTCTTGTTCTTTCATGTTGATGGGAGGACCAGGATATGGTGAAAGCCGCATGAGTTCATGGATCCATCTTGCTGGGTGTCAACAATTTAGGCTGGTGGTGACGGTCTAATGGTGTGGGATGTATTTTCATGGCCCCAATTAGATCCATTGATATGGGTAGAACAACTTTTGCCACAGGACATCTGAACACGGTTGCCGATCTGGTGCATCCCTTCATGGCAGTAGTGTATCCACCTGCGAATGGGCTTTTTCAACAGGATATTGCTCCACGCCACAAGGCTAGGAAAGACCTGGGATGGTTCCAGAAACATGACAATAAATTCAGCTTAATGCAGTGGCCTCCCCAATCGTCAAATCTCAACCCAAACAAGCATCTCTGGGATCAGCTAGAATGAGCTGTATGGAGTAGAGATCCACTGCCAACTAATTTGCAACAACTATGGGACACATTGGAATCGACATGGGCCAGCATCCCTGTGCCGCACCATCAACACCTTGTTGAGTCTGTGCCCCGATTAATTCAAGTTGTTCTGCAAATAGGGGGCTAACTTGCCATTAGGTAGATGTACCTTATAAATTTGCCACTCAGTGTATTACAGTGTGATTTTAAATTAACACATTTTAAACAAATGTTTTCTGTATTCTTTTTTGAAAATTTGGAAGGGTTTTTCAAATTATGCATAATTTGATTTCTTAAGTTAAAACAGAGGTTCTACTCAGATTCATTGCTTTTGGTCCTGTTCCTCTAAAATTGCTCCGTTTATTTCACTTGCTGTGTGTTCTACTTTTCCCACTCAAGGTAATGAATTCAAAATGCTTTTGGTTGCTATATAATATTAATAACATAATGTATCAATCTTGTGTGTCGCTATTTTGCCCGGAGTCAGCCGTTGTTGAATGAGAGTTTTTGTCAGTTACAGTGCAGAGCAATATCTCAATCTGCTGTGCTGTCAGTATCCATCTTGTAGTGTTTAGAGTGTTTTTCATTCCAAATGGTGGCTATTTCATCACTACTCTCTGAACATCTGTTTATTTCCTGTTTTTAATTTCTCTTTTCAGTTCTGCTTAACCTTTTGCAGATGGACATTTTCATTCAGCCCAGCTTTCATTGATACAATACATCATTTCAACCATTAATCGCCTTAACTGCCTCACTGATTGAAATATTATCACAGAGGTCTGTGTTTCCAACCTGTTAAGACTGATTTTTAAAACGGCCATTATCATCATTATTTAGTGATTTAGAAATATAAAGATCTTAGTGCCCACTTTCTTATAGATTGTTAGTTTAAGCGAGACAGTAGGGTAGGGGCGTGGACTTGTTACTGGAAAAGTGTGGATTCAGATAAATTGCATACAAATGTAAGTCCAGATAAAGTAATAATACTATCAATACATAAACAGAAGCCCTAGAAAAAACTTGTGATTCGCACATCAGGACTATCTTTTAGAAATTTGCTTCTTTTGAATGTTATATTATACATTCTCTCCCTACTATACATACTGTCCTTGTGCTGTATTCTTTTGTCCCAACATTATTGCCTTTTTATACCAAAGTGCAACATGAAGTAAATGTTGACATTCACATAATCTTCATATAAAAAGAAATTAGTTTTAGATTGTAAAAATTCTGAAACACAAAATAAGATGTGAGTATATCCATATATGTATGTTTTTGTGGAGATAGACAAAAGTCTTTTACTGTGCTTAGATTTTTTTAACCCAAGCTCCAACTTTAATACAATTCTCCTAGATAGTAATGTTTTACTGCCATGTCCTGTAAATGTAAATGGCCCGGTTCATAACACATTAAAATCAATGTTGTCTCATTATCTCTGTGAATGTGCTCAATTTTATCATGCAGTGGATTCACCCATTTATTCCCCTCGAAGAATAACAATCTAGATGTTTTCAGAGTTGAAAATAAATATTTTCCACTTCAGTTGTTTGCTTCTAGTTTTGCACAGTAATTTATATTAAGTTTCATCTTGTATTCAGAAGTGGAAAACTACTTACTGTAAATTAACAAGTTAGAAGCAAACCTTCTCACTATGGTAGTCATCATTGAATTATTGTTCAAACATTTTTTATATCATTCTATGGAAAAATGGTCAGTGCTGTTAGAAAATTCCTGGTAAGTGGTCTCCCTTTGGGGAAGTTACCCGTCTTTTCTACGGAAATGCGGTATTGGTAATAATTGGATGTGTTGCCTATTTAAAATTGAGAATGGGAGGCACTTCTTTAAACAGGTGGTCATGGGAATGTGGAACATGGTACTAAGATATATTTTTAAAGACTTGTTTTATTGCGGTTCACCTAAACTGCAAATTACTAGCAGTCAGACTGGGCAAATTACTTCTTTACATTTGTAGCCTTAGTACATAACACTTTGCAGTTTGTGAGGTTTGTTTCCTTGTGCTATAACGTGCCGGTGTGTGATGAGGCTTAGGCTGAATAGACCTCTGTACTGTAATAGCATGTCAGGATCCCATTGTTAGGGTCACAGGGGGAAGTGGTGTGGCAGAAAAGTGGTGATGAAAGGCTTTCATACACTATTGATTCATATACCGTTCTCTGTTCTTCATGGAATCACGAAGCAGGAGTGGGAAGACTGAATGTTAAGTAAAAAAGAAAATGAAAAGTCTATCAATTGACCATCAATGTGAACCATTAAAGTACAGTTAATGCATATATGTTATATTAAGCCTTTATATTACTATCCTTTTTTGAAAAACCTTTTTACCTACTGTACAAGTGTGTGAGAACTTTTATTGTTATGCATTAATGTTTTCTTGCACAAGATACTGTATTTACTGATGGGTGTTTTTTGGGGAACAGCGGTTTTACAGGAGAAAATGTTTGTCATTGTGCCATTATTTTGCAAAGTCCTACATCTCATTACTTGATGCAAGAAGAATTGACATATTTTTGCAGTGCTGACCACTAAGAACCAATGATTAAAATGATTTTTAAAGATAAATAGTAATGTTAATAAAGAGTTTTGAGTGGGGAGCTGCATCTGCACACAGGATGCAAAGGAGCAAGAAGAGGTTAATTCCATGCTCGAAAGTAGAAAGAAATACGTTTTGGATATTCAACCTTCCTCGGGTGTGAGGAGGTTAAAGAAAACTATTCTGTGTACTCTATATGAACCATTAGAATGACAGGAGACATAGAATGACATAGAATATTTATTAAGTTTCAATTTCTTTGAAGCAATATCCTTTTTTTGTTTCTGTATTTTGTGATTGATTGCAAAAAACACTTTAAGTGCTTCACAAAGATGTAATGAGTACACATTTAATCAATACCCCAGTACGGATTAAAGAAAAACATTCTCTTGTTTGGACCATTGGAACTCCCCAAGCTCTCCATCTTAATAGATCAAGCACGCATCTCTATGTGTTGTGTTTGTTAAAATCTTCTGGGATATAAAGGTTCCAGCCAACAGAAAAGATTTATGCAACACAGGTTTTTTTTAACAATATACAGTGTAGTATATCATGTAAACAAATTAATGTTGTGCTGTATTGAGTCAGAGTTAAGCATTTTCAAATGGGGAACTAACAGAATAACAGTGGTAGTGGATGTGCTATTGAATTGGGGGTAAAAATAAGAAAGGAAAATGAAGTTGGACTAATTACTCAAGTAAATTATAGATGATGAATATTTGTTCTATCACAGCATCAAGATTTAATACATTTTAAAATATCTGAACGAGGCCCTGTTTGCAGAGCAGGAGAGAGAGATCAAATCAATCTACTCCATTTAACGCTATTAATTTGAGACTACTTTCATCTGACTCTCTCAAGCATCTGCAATTGGCTTAATGAAAATGCGGGCACTTCTGTGGTCTAGAGTACTGATATTTGAGTTTCAAAAAACCTTCTTTAAAATGTTTCATGGCACTTAAGATTGTTAAAAGAATAGTTGGTCTTTGCCAAAGAATACGTAAAAATAGGCAGAAAAGGATATACACAACATATAATGATGAACATGAATAAAGATGTGGTTTTAAAATGGGTCCTGAGTAGTTCGTTATATCCGTCTATTGACAGGACATCTTGTCTTTCTGTCTAGTGACAGAATTAGACAGATGTTACCTTTTCCTCTTCAGGAGGATATAAGAATGATATAATAAAGCGGATTTAATAAAGTATCATACATATAAGTATGGTAATGTGAATGTTTTGACAAGACGTATTCAACATGATAAAAGCTGATCTCAAATCCATATTCTTCAGGACTGAAGGTTAGGAATTCTTGTCAGTTAAATCTACAACATTACAACAATAAAGTGCAACACCTTTATACTGCATATGAAAAAAAACATAATACCATACATGCTATTAAATAAATAAAAACATGGTAATGAATTTAAGTTCTGTGGAATAATTTTACTTGTCGTGTCATCGTAGTACCCTTTAATGGAATATTTTAGATTTTGCCAGTGTGTCCACAGGATACTTGAATCTGAGACTCGCATGGCCATTTTCTTCTGAAGGGTTTGAAGTGAGTGATATTCCCAGTGGATTAGTGTGTTTGATAAATTTTTAATGGTCATGTGGAAAGAAAGTAATATTAAGAGAAAAGGGGAAACACACATGGCAAAATCTTTACTGATTTGCACCAATTTTGACTTATTTGAGTTTCAATAAACTTTTACTTTTCCCTTAAATCCTAAAATTCTACTCCATTCTAAGCATTTGTTCAGATTTTTTCTGAAAACGTATACTAGACAGAGCCCAGCAAATAAATATGACTGAAAGGAAGAGTTACTGTTCTAAGGTCATTGATAAGAACTTTTCGAACCAGAAAATTACTATTTTGTATACATGTAAATTCTTCTCATGTTTTAGTGTAGTTTGAGTTTGAAATGGTTGTGTTTGTGTGTGTGAATCTTTCCATTAGATCTGACCGGCCCAAACTTGCCTCAGTGGGGCACCAGTTGCTGTGATTCTTATAGCTAAACCTTTACCAAGTCTGATCATGTATAATGCAGTAAACAGAAACAAAAATGGATTATGTTACTAACTTACTTTATTCTTATGCCTTATACTGTAGGTTATCTGTGCTTCAGAGATGTGTGGATATGTGTATGAACAGTACACTATATGTGAACAGTTTTTCATTAATTAACTAATTTATTTATGTTTGGTGGAGTTTCATATACAATGCAATCTCTTGTGTTTTTGATTTATTCATTGAGCTAGGGTTTAGTTTAGTATGACTGACTTGAAAGCAAAAGAAACAAGAAACACCGTATTGAACCATCTAAGCTTTCCAATTTGAAGGTTTTTGTTTCATTAATGTAAGGAACTGCGCTATTTGTACTATATATATGTACGTCTAACCATACACTGAGGTTATTCTATCCAAAATTTAATTTTAATTCACATCTGTGATTTTATTAGGCAAATTCTCTTATTTGCTATTTGGTCTGGCTGATGGGTTCTTGAATGAAAGAAGAGTAGAGTGGTATTAAACCGAGTTGAAGATTAAGCTCTATTTCCAGATTAGCCATGCAGCAAACTAGAATTTGGCTAGTGAGTTCTTTCCTGCCCCCTGCCCAAGTATCCACTACCCGGCATCTGCATCTCAACGTGGTCTTGTTTGTAGATAGTAACAAACACGCCAGGGTCAGTGTTGGTGGTTTGGGAAATGACAGACTGGAGACGACTTTACTGGCTCACTGACAGTTTTATTGCTCTTTTCATTACAGTGTGGCGTCCTAATCATGGAGCAAGATATTAGCTGTAAAGGCAGAGAGAGAAAATGCAGGTGTCCACTGTACACTGAGGAATTTGTGTTTATTGTAGCTGTGATTGCTGTTTGTTTTAGTTGATCAATGCTATTTAAAATAACTGTAAACCAATGCATTAGCACTTAAATTATCATACTAAGGAGGGTTATATATTTCTTTCAATCATATATGCTATATACTGTTGTAAATTATGCAGCAGTATAGGGATGGGTGGACTTATATGCAAAATTGCCTATTTGTGTTGAATATCTGCACTGATCCCTCACAAATGCCAAGACCCTACTGTAGTGGTAAAATCACCAATGTGTAAACAAACTGGTAAGACAGAATTTTCTAGGAGACATAATATTTTATTTTAATAACCAACACATTTTTTAAGGATCTATAAAAAAGGCAATGACAACATATGCAGTTCTTAAAATACCTGCCTATTCTGATGACCAGTACTTTATTGAAAGTTTTTTACAGCACAGTCTTTAGAAAGTGAACTAAATAGCATTGATCTTGTCCAATTGCATCTCCTTTTAATTGAAGCAGGTGAAGAGCATTTACCCACAGTGGATCCTCATATATAACAGGGCTTCTTGTTCAGTAATGAACTACAAACATTTGACATTGTTCTCAATGTATCTCTGCGTTAATGAGAAATTCATTTCAGTTCTGAACAATCTGAAAAAGATGGTTATTTATCCCTGTGTGAATACTTAACAATTATGTATTTTGAGTCCTGTTTAAGGCATGGTGGGCTAAAGTCACACAGTTACATCTGTTATGTGCTATATATCACATTAGCCTTGTAATTAATAATGGACATTCATTGTCCAGGTGGATGCTGCACATTGGTGGTGGTGGAGGGGAATCCCCATTACCTGTAAAGAGCTTTGAGTGGAGTGTCCAGAAATGCGCTATATAAGTGTAAGCAATTATTATTCTTGTGTCTATAAAATACATTAACATTTGTTTCAGCCTGATAATAACAAGGACAGGAAAAAGTATAGTGGAGTTGATTGGCAAACATTTCAACACTGGGTAATTAGCAATATGGTGTACATTTACAGCAATATAGAAAGAGCAGCAAATGTTCAGTACACTGTTAGTATACCATTTTAACTACTGCTTTTAGTTAGAATATGTGTCATTGGATGATTTTTACTTTTTTGTGAAGATAGTTTGGTTGTACTATGTATTTCTGTCTCTAATATATTCTGCTTAATATGATGACATAAAAAATGGAGTTAGTGTTACCGCAGAGTTACTTTTTTGTGACCTCTGACTGAAACAAATGTCCTTTCTTGTAGATGTCCTTCCTTGGTAGTAATATCTTCCCTCTCTGTCTCCACTGCTGGGAGGACACTAACCCCATTTCTGAGCCTAGTGTGCCCTTTTTATAAACAGTGGTTCACATATTTATCCTGGTTAGTGGTGCAGGACAGAAACTCATGGCCCCAGAAGCTGGGTTCTTTCTTCTGGTAGATGTGCTGAGCCTTTGCCACAGATAGTTTAGTACCTTTTAGTATTGTGTTTGGACCTGAAAGCGAGTTATGCTTTTCCTTCCCTCCTTCTTTCCTTTGTTTTAGCCACATTTGGGTGGTAGGTCTAAAGAGAAATGCCAGTTTATATCTATACAGGCAACATTGTTTTCAAAATTAGAAGTAACCTGTACTGTTATAAATGTTTTATAAAACTTTTATACATGGGGTATAGTTTCTTGTGTACCTCAGGAAGTCCTAATTGTTTGTTTGGTTACACTAATGCCACCATCTTTATCAAACCCAAATTCAATTCAAAATCAAGTGTTTGATAAGAATTTGATTTGTCTTGTAGGGCAGACATATATGCAAAAAAATAATGCATACAAAATAATATTTATGATATATATATATATTCTTGTAAATAAGTGTATTGGAAATTTGTGCTTAGCAAAATTCTAAAAAGCCTTTTAAGGAGGAAGAATTCACCACTTTATGAAACATAATTGAATGGGATTCTGCCCTCAGTCTATAATACTGCAAAATCACTCCTTGATTTTGAGGATGTAAAACTTAGATTTTGAACGTCAGTATCTCTCTGCATGCTTTTGTATAAATATGTCATCTATTGAATATGTGCAAAACAAGAATCATAAATTGTAGATGGGGATCTTAAAATAAGAAATATATATTTTTGCTTGTCAGTTCCTGAATGTCTTTGTAATTATTGTTCTTTCTAAAGTAGATGGAAAGTTTTTTATTTGTTCACAGCTCTATGGCACTATGGCAATAATCCTTTATTTAACCAGATAAGTCAGTTGAGAACAAATTTTCATTTACTGTAAGGCATTGCACTTCATAAAATGTCATCTTTATTGACAGCCTATTTTATATGAATACTGTTTCCTGAATTTTTCCAAAATCTAAGACTTTAAACAGTCTGCCCCTAAAACAGACATTTTTTTTATCCTAGTGATGACATTAGGTAATGATAGTTTGATCACAATAGACTAAACTTTAATATATTTGAAATTTCTTTGAATTCAAAGAGAGTTCAATATGTGTGTGCCACTGAATATAACTTATACAGATTGCATTTCAGACATTTCATACTTATTCCTTTCCTTAGGCTACATTTGTAATTAGTCTTTTGACTCAGACTTTTATGCTTGAATGAAATACCAATCCTGAAGAGACCAAGGAAATTGTAATGGAAGTGTTCCTAGTGGAGTGTTAAATTCCTGTGTGTGTATATGCCAATAACAAGTACAGTAACGGGTAAAACGTAATGACAGAACTGAATGTTTGAGATACTGGTGGATGTATCCCAGCATAGTCTGACCTGACAGCTTGTCATGAAAGTGGTGGCAGGTGACTTAACTTTTCCTGAATATTCTCTCCTCGAATTGGGCTTCATGAAAGGAAAAATAAAGCTGACAGATAGAATCTGCAAGACATTGAAATATTAATATCCCATTATGCCATCTTCTCCTCCCACCCAAAGATGCCGTCTTAAAGCAATATCACACCTTTCATATCCTTTGTTTTGTTGTAAACATAAAGCGTGCATCTGAGATATCTTTTAAATTAAAGGTCAGTCTGTGTGAGCTCAGACATAGCTTTCTGCCTCAAAACCTTGATTTGCTTCTATTTTGTACAGTTGACAAAGAGGTCTGGTATGAAACAAGGTCAACTATTTCAATTTGATGAAGATTTGCTGAAATGCACCTCCTTTTTTATGGGGGCAGTTATACTTGAAATTCATGTCATTATGAAGTGATTCTGGGGACCATGTCCTTGGTCTGTAATGCTGCAGCTTCTGTACTTGAGGATGTAAGAAATATATTCATAAAGTCAGTAGCCTCATGAATAGTTCTGTACCAGATAGCCATAACCCTAATGTTCCTTAAAATTAGAAAATGTATGAGTGACTTTTAAGTGCTTGTAGCTTCTTAAGTAGAGGAGATACCACTTTCAATTTGCTTAGGTGTGATGATAATTGAACTGACTGTTGATATCCAGCTCTATAACCATCTCATACTTGGCAGTCTGATTTAATAATCTCACAAAACGGCTTCAGGATTCATATTGAAAATAACATATTTGCCCCATTTCTGAAGGGCTAAATCACTTTGTGGGACATGAATTAGCAAACAGGCATTTTTTGCCATCATCGGGGCTGATAGATGAGTATTTGCCAGGGACCTGTGGTAAAGTAATACCTAAATGAGCTTAGCCAGGTTATCGTAAAAGAAAATTTGTTCTCAACTGACTTACCAGGAAGATGAAAGTGTTTGTTATTGGGTGGCACAGTGGTGCTGCCTCACAGTGCTAGGCTCTGAGTTGACTTTCCGATGACTGACACAGGTGCAGGGTCAAGGTACATTGAGGGACTTCAGTTGTTGCATAAATACTGTACGCATCCTTAACTCACATCTTTAGTGAGAGTTGATTTGGGCACAAGCGATCGGCTGAATAAACATGTTGAACGTCCAGTCTAGTGATAATCAGGAAAGAACAACAGAACAAACCATTATACTCTGCTTATTGAGAATGAAGATGCCTTTGTAAGTGATATTGGAGAAATATGTCATATGGATTCGCCAACAGCAGAAACAAATCCTCTTAAGCAGCATGACAAATTTAGCTTCATGTTGGCTAAATAACATGTTATGATATTTTTATAGCAGAATTTTCTGATTGCAACTTTGTAAACTTGCTGCACTTAGTCATTGAGTCTATATATAATAATATATCGAAAAAGTCCTAGCGTATTCATTGTTTTGTCCAAAATTAAGTAATTTCTCTGATCTTTAGAAGACACGCAGTTCTTGGAAAAGATAACATTAACGCTCAAGAGTGTAGATTGAACTCAGAAATTGCAGGTTTAAAAATAAGCTGCTTTTTACTGTTGTTCTTGTAATATGAAAAAATGAATACCCTGACAAGGCACATATAAGCACATAAACTGAAATGAGAGTGCCTGACAGTCTTGGTTTTAAATATACTTCTAAAAAGTTTAATCTTATTTCTTGGGTTCTTGTTTCACATTTTTAAAGTGGATGTATTAGGGAATGCTTGTATTTTGTCTTCATTGCTCCTTTTTTGCATGTGTGGTAGCAGTCATCTAAATAAGCGAATGGAGGAAATTCTTAAAGATTCCTTGCTACGCTGTCAGTCTTTGTCGAATAGTGAGCCTTTGAGATAAAGAGGATCTGTTATTGGTTTCTCGTGATCTGAAAGTCCCGAGGAGGTTTGGACTAGCCTCCTTGCTTTACAATATCTTCAGTTACTGTATCCTTCAGAGAAAGACAGGAAAGAATGAGTCAAAACTGAAGGGTGACTCATGAGCACAACTAACACCAGCTCCTGTTGTTTACAGTGCTGGACTATGATGTAGTCCTCCTTTGGCCAGGGTCTTACCAGAAATCTTCTTTGTTATGGGTAGTAAGAACATAAAACTTGCGCCATATTAGTGTCTTTGAGTGGTTGGCTGTAAAAAAGTTTTTCAAGAACATGACACTCAGTTCTGAAGCTGACATTCAAAGTGCTTCATTATTAAAAATGATTTTCTTTAGAACTATGTAATTACAAATGACCAAAAAACTCAAATTGTCTGTATGTTAAATGGGGGAGTCTTTCTGGATCTCAGTTCTGATTAGTTTAAATTATAGTATTAGCATTGAAAGTAGTTTTATTTCCATATGGCTTAACATTTTAGCCTTAGCTTGTTTTGCATTGTTGGCAGACCCTCTGTGTGTAGTTTTTCAGAACATTTGAGGACAGTGTAGTGTGTCAAGCCAATTTTCTAAATAACAGTTTTTGTTTGTCTGGTTCCTTGCTTATCAGTCAATTAAACTGTATGTTTATGCCAGATAGTTTCATCAAAAACACATTTGTGTGGTATGTTTCAACACCTCTCCATTATGTGGATGTTTTGTTTTTAAATAATTGAAATTTGTTTAGGGATTAGTGACTCCACCAGGAAAGAAATAGAACACAAATCAGTTATATATAATTTTGAGTAATTATACAATAACATTGTACAGATATGGCTGTATTAATGATCTGATTTTTTTTAGTAATGTTTCTTTTTTTTCATGGCAATTCTGATACATTATTACAGTATGTTATTAGGATCATCCTATTATTGCAGCTACTTTCACTGTCAGAAAAATCAAATAATTAATACATCAAAATATACATATCAACCCACACAATGTGATAAAGGAAATGGTCCAATTAAAATGAACTAGTGAAGTTTAAAACCACTGCATTTTTGGCAGCAAGTAGCTTATGCCTTAACATGGTTCTTTCATTTTCTTGTTTTTCCCTAGCAATACTAGGGGGAAAAATCTATTCTGACAGATGATATGATATGTTTGGGGTCGCAGCAGCCAGACGTTAAGGGGAAGCATACCGTACCTTAGGCAGGGGCTTTGAATTAGCACTAATTCAGCTGTCTCTGCTGTGAAGAGCCATGTGTGGTTTTTCCCATTGATTGGAAAGCCTTTATACTTAGGCATGCGCAAGCTGCCCTTGCAGAATAGAGAGCTGTGGTATCTGGAGACAGGTGGGAAGATGTTTTTTAAAGACATAAAAAATGTATTTTATGTGCACACTGGTAACTGAATTTCTTGATTATCTTACACAAAGAAAACTATACTATTTGGATTCCCTTTGGATTTAATTTGCATTCAGTTTTGACTTACATATTTACTTTATTTTTTTCTGAATTTATTATTGATTTTTTTTCCTGCTTCTCGGCATGCTTGATCTTATCTTTTCCAGATTATTGTATTCCCACCACCTATTATGTATAAGCAGGCTTATATTTTTGGATTAGTGATAATACTGATTGAATTTTTTAAGATGAATTTTAAAAAATGTTCTGCAGCATCAGTATTCATTCAAAGTTCAAAAGCAAGTCATTGCTTTGTTTGACAGAGGAGAAAGCAGTAACATAGCAATGAATGGTAACTGTACCAATGCTAAAAAATATCATAACATGGCATGTTTATTTTTTGTGGATAATTTAACTTAGAACATTGAACAGTGTTACAATCTACAGGCAATCTGCAGGGGCCTAAATAATACTGCACTTTCCTTAACTGACTAAATATTTTCTGTTTGTACTTCTATTAATAATGTGTTTTTTGGCTGGAGTATTTCTCAAGGTTAATTATTGTTAATACAACAATGTGTTGTGTCTTTGTGAAATTCCCCTGGAAAACCAGATCCTTTGCCAGAGACTGTTGACTTCATGCTGTTGTCTAAACCTGACTTTCTTGTGGCCACTTCTAAAGGGATGAGGGTTAAAGACCAGTAATGTGACACTGGCTTGGGACTTTCCTGTCTAATATTTTTCTAATCTATTTGCTCTTCAACATGTTGATTTTTTTTAATGTTTCACCAGAAGAAAACTGTTCCTCTTTTTTTTCCCTAACATAACACATAAATTGTTCCTTTTCAGACTAATTATACATGGCACCCCACCTACTTTCACACTAATGACTTATGGCAGAAAAGATAAAGTTTGTGGTAGTAATTAAAATTGATTTGTGTAACGTACTCGTTTTGCCATACCAATACTTGATTGCAGTCTGACCATGTATTTCGCATTGAATGAATACTGAGATATGGTTAATTAGCTCTAGGATGTGTTCTGTAATGGAACAGGTAAAGGGTCATTCCACCCTGAAAGGTAAAGAAAAGAAACATAATGTTTTGGCTGTGGAGCCTTCTTCTGGTGACCTTGCTGACGCAGCTCCCTGCTCGAATGTGCTCTGTAATGTTGAACTCAGCAGGGCCATGGGTGATCTAGAAACAGCACAGTGACTGGGGTTTCAGCACCCATTGTTGGTTCAATTCCCTTTTCTTCTGCATTGGAAAATGGATTTTCAAGTTTTATACTAGCTGATTTCCTGAAACAACCAAAGTCTTGAATTATTCTTCTGAAAGAAATAAGTATTTTCTATAATGTCTCCTAATGTGGAGTAAATTTTTACATTAAAATCAAACTCTTGCTGGATCAAACTTGGGGATAAAAATATATTAGAATGTATCTTTAAGCAGTTTAAGTGTGTTAGTCAGCTCTTCAGTGTTGGTATTTAGGGTGTTCTCAATGATTTGAACAGACACCTTTCTAGAACATGTCTGAAACAACCAAAGTCTTGAATTATACTTCTGAAAGAAATAAGTATTTTCTATAATGTCTCCTAAAGTGGAGTACATTTTTACATTAAAATCAAACTCTTGCTGGATCAAACTTGGGGATAAAAATATATTAGAATGTATCTTTAAGCAGTTTAAGTGTGTTAGTCAGCTCTTCAGTGTTGGTATTTAGGGTGTTCTCAATGATTTGAACAGACACCTTTCTAGAACATGTCTGTGTTGTACTAGCTAATACTTTAATCTTTTTTTGGTGAAGAGTCTACTGAGTGACTTTAAAGCCACCAAATGTGTATCAGATAATAGGTTCATATATTAGGTATTGTTTATTATAAAATGTATTATATTTAAGTGATATTTTATTTATTTAGAGTTTAAAGGAGTAGTATTGAGCAAATGTAGTTATAAGGGGGAAACAATTGTTTTTCATTTTAAATGTTATAATTTAAGAATAACATTTTAAGTTATATTAAGTGTAATACAACCAAGTAGTTGAATAATTTATTCAAAAACCCCTCTCACCATTAGTCATAGACTAAGCTTAATGCAATATATGCCATTTATTTAAATGACGTATATAGTCAGGCACTTGTAAATGCAGCCTCAAATAAAATTTATAATCGGCCACTGACGTTGCAGTGTACATTTTTTGTCCTCTTTTGTTTTATTCGTAGTAAAACGTGATAATATCATTCATTTTCAGCTTTTTCATGTGTAAGTACAGCCGTTTACTTTAAACTTGGGTTTTTGTGTAATATCGACAAGAAGCAGTAGTTACTTCATATTTAAGTTTATGCCCTTAAGGCTTTGTCTATCAGATGGTGTGAAAGTCTAAGGATCTGTCCTGTTTTAGAGAAATAAGCAGAGTGGCATTTCCCACGTTATATTTAAAGGTTCCTCTTAACAGCTATGTTGATGCAGATGATGAAGTTGATAAGTGGCTATAGGGCCCCAGCATGTTTTTCTCCTTTGTTGCCTTTAGAGTATATGATTCTCAGTCTGTGTTCAGTTAAGGGCAGTTTGACAATTACCAGTTGTGCAGGAGTGTATAAGTGAATCAGATAAAGCCCTGAGTAATAACCACTTGATGGTTAACTTTTTAACTGAATGCCGTGTAAATTCCCATGTCCCTAGTTCACTTGCTTCTGAAAGGTAAATTCAGTTTGTTTTTGTTTTCTTCCTGTATGTTTGCATAATAAAAGAGGCTGTGCTGACCACCCTTTTCTAGAATTTTTGGATCGCTGATTCACTTATCTTACCTCAGGAATAGTTAACTACATCCCTGCTTTGTCCATGACCTGTGCAGGATTTAACTACTCAGTCAACTGCTACATCGGACCTGAATTTCCCTTTTCTCTGAGACGGGTGTGTTCACCATTTCTGCAGGCCAAAGTTCAAGTTCGCTTCATGTCACAATTTAGGTTAATTTTAAGACCCATAACAATACAAACTCATTATGTTATAGAAGACATTTTGTTGAGAGGTTTAGAAGTAGACCTGCATATTTGGGGGTTTTCTGTAAGTTACAATATTCCATATGTAAACTTATGCTGTGTGGAAAAGAAAGGTTAAGCACAGTGCAAGACACATGTCTTACAGTTATTTTAAAGAGTGCTGCCCACAAATGAATCTACAGAATTGGTGAATGATATGACACAGTTAAACACACTGGCAGGGATTTGTGGGGATATTCAAATTATGCTTTTCTCTGCCTGTTCTCTGAATCTGTTTCTTTCCACTTAAGTCGTCCTCATTTTTGAAAAAAGGAATTGAAATAATCCTTAACAGGATTATATGCTAATTTATGGAAGGGTTTTGCTGAAAGTAAACTTCAGTGACACTTAGAGGAATATGTACTCACAATAATAAAAAACTATTAATCTTTCAAAAAGTGTTTTATGGCTTGCCTTGCTGTTGTCATTCTCTTGGCAATGCATTTCAGTGTTTATGAAATCTGACTGCCCACAAAGCTTCTTGCAGACGCCTGCTTTCTCTGACTTCCTTTTCATGATACTTTGGATTCTTGTTAGTTTCTTCCTGCTCATATCCTTCTGTGGTCTACCCTCAACAGCACAAATCCCTTCACCCCAGCTCGCTCTTCAGCCTTCCCTGTATTCTTGGCTTCATCTGTGTATCCTCAGTTTTGTGCAGTACCCTCAGGCTAGACCAATCTTCTCTCTTCTGCAGCCTTTTATTTCCTTCCTAAAACAAACAACATAGTCAAAATTACAGAAACCTTAAAATAAGTGGAGACTGACTCTTGACATTTTGAAATGAACTTTTTCAATTTAACTGTTGATAACATTGTCTGAATGTGCTGTTCTCTCGGTGAGTATGACGTGGGTGTTGAAAGATTGCTTTTACATGTGTTCAGTATAGGATCCACAAAAGCAGTGGTGTACTTCATTTTTAAAACCTTTTCAGTAGAACAGCTGCTGTTTTCTGGAATGTGAAAAATGACATTCAGTAGTTTAATGCTTTGTATATGTGTAACCTTTAGGCTTCTTTTTAAAAAATAACCTTTAAATGTCTTTGTGGATGTTTGGTTTTATAAAGTAGGTTAAAAGAGAAGCAATATACAGTGAATAAAATACTAAGCAAAGCATAATGCATACATGCAAAAGCTGTCTTGCAAAGGTGCAAACCATAAAATCAGGTCCTGTAGTGTAAATATGTATTTAGCTTAAAGTACAATGTGTGCATCTGATAAAGTCAGACTTTTACATTGGGCACTTTAACATGTCCGTTTGAGGATTAAATAAAGAAATTTGGAGAAAAATGATTTTATTTTTTTATTTTTTGATGATGCTATATTTCGATACACTTGGATATGTTAAGGTTTAGTATCTTTGTTAAATCTTAAAATCCTAATGCTGGTTGTTATATGAAGTTCAGTTTCTTTTCTGTCCGAGTGAGAATCCTTCCTGATGCTGTGTCTACCAGCTCTGTTTAGAAAGCAGTGGGCTCTCTTCTCGGTGGCTGCTCATAATCGGATGGGGAACTGCAGGGTGAAGCTTTATTGTGCAGTAAATTTGCTCTTGACATCAGCTGAATTTTAGTTTTGATAACCTACTAATGAATTGAACAGCGCTGGCTGATGTTACTTTTTTATAAAAGGTATGTGATTGAAATATAAATAGCCTAGCATCTGGACTAAAGAAAGTGTTTATTTACAAAGATTACAGTCTAGGTAACCTGAATGAATTGTCACATTTGTACATCTACCTGAATTATCAATGTCCGTCCATTCATCTGTTTTTTAACTGATCTGTTCAATACAGGGGAGCTGGAGCCTGTTCCAGCAAGCAATGGGCACATCCAAGATGGGATGCTAGTCCATCACAGGGCACACAAAGACACAAACATGCACATACAGTACTGACACCATTCTTCCAGAAGCCAATTATCCAACAATATGTCTTTGGACTATAGGAGGAAACTCAAGCACCTGGAAGAAACCCTTGCTAACATGGGTAGAATGTGTTTAACTCTCATATCGCTATCATATAATTATCAAAAAATATATATCAGTGTGTAATTTAGAAACATTTCTAAAAATTTTACACCATTTTCATTTAGATACAATTTAATTTTGTAATGAATTCAATTTATTTAGATACAATATACAGTACCCTGTTTCTATTACTATTTCCATTTAGTCATTTTTAAGAATTGGATATTTTTCCTTTCACGGGTTTCATTGTGTTGTCTAATCTGTTTCAACATGTACAGCATGCCACAGCAATTTTGAATCTATAACCTATTCCTAAAATTTTGCTCATGTAAGCAGTTTATTTCAGACTGATTTTGTGGTGCTGAATTCCAAACTGGCTTTATGCTGTAAGTACAGCAGATAGATATATTTTTTCACATCGGTTGTTCCACAGAGAAGAAGATGACTTTGAACAGCTGAGATGGCAGTCTGCATGCGACATGGTTTGGCAGGGCACACTGAATCTTTGGCAGCGTACATTAACCTACATTTTGCTGTGGAAACCCCTGGTGTTGCTGGAATGGCTGTCCTCCCACAGGCACTGTTGTTTTTTGACTCAGATTGTGCAGCTGCCAGATGAGGGGGTAATGTGTGCTGGGGAACACAGCTGTATTGACAGTGCCAAGTGTTCTGTAATGCCCCATGCAGAAACAAAAACAGGAGCAGCATTTACCTTACTGCCTTGGGACAGTGCTGACACTCCTTGGCTCAGAGCACTGCCCTGCACTCTTAGCTTCATCTAAGAGGATTTCTTAGTATTTTTTCTTTTTTCTTTTAAAAATTGGATCATATTTTATTCTTCAATCTCTAAATTTCAGTGCTTCAGCCTTTTATGGTGACAAATTAGTTTTTCAATGTTTAAAGCACATTTTGTTTACACATCTTATGTTGTATAGGAAGATCAGAGGTAGAAAAGTTGTTTAAACATGGATATCGCTATTCCTAAAAGGATTTGCTTTTAATAGTTGCTCATTAGTATTTTGCACCACAGTTATTAGTTGCAATATTGCGCTTGTGGGAATCCCTGGTCCTCGTGAATCACAGTCCACCAAGTTTTATGGATCACCCTTAAATAATCAACATCTAAATGCTTAGAACTATTTTGCTTTGACCACTTAAGCAGATGATATTTTCAGTTAAATGGTTTAGAGACCATGTGAAATGAAATACCTTTACCTTGTAGCTCTTAAGAACCACAGTTGGCCATAACTGATTTAATTAAGTCAAATGAAGCTTGAATCTTGATTGGCTTATCAATCTTTACAAGTTTATGCTTTAAGGGGCGTAATCTATAAGACCTCCTTGACCTGTGGCTCTGCAGGGCCATGTTTCACCAACTCTGCTGTATAATAATAATGCTGTTCAGATTGTATATACAGTAGATGTTTTTAAATAGAGTTGTTGCTATTAGGGTTTGTAGTATTACGTTTCCAGACCGTAGTTGAAGCTTTGAACTCATTGATTTATTCACTCTTATAAGAGTGAATGTTTCATAGGGTATTTTGATACCTTATGAAGGATTTATGAGTCTTTTTCACCTGTAGGTAAGAATTGGACTGGTATATACTGTAGGTACTATTGCAAGTAGTTGAATGGTTCATGGTATAAAATCACTCTTAATATTAGTGTGGTAACATTCAATTCTGTAAGCAGTTAGAAGTTAATTCCACACTGAAAAGAAAGTGAAGACACATCTGCCTTATAGTCATGGAGGATTCCTTAAGCATGTGTGGGATTGTGGGAGAAATTGAAACTGTAATGAGGCAGAGGGATGGGGTCTGAAGGACAAAAGAATGCTAGTGTGAAAATGAGTAGGCGACGTGAAGAGGGGGCTAAAGAGATGGTTATCTGACAAATTCCAAGGGAAGTAGGGAAGGCAGTAATATTTCAGTTGTGAAGTGCTGGTGGAATATGGGAACCAGGTTGACAGCTCAAGCTAGTGCAGAAGGCCTTTCTACAGAATTTGTAGTTGTTTCAACAAAGAAATGAGCATTCAGTTAAATTCCATACACTACTATGACTGACCAAGCCCTTTAAATACCAATCAAAATCCCAAATTAACAAAGTGCTCTAACAACTTCCATGCAGATTCTGCATAATTAAAAGTTCATCATCCTGTGTGTCTCTTTACACCAAGAAGAAGAGCTTTGGTAGCTTCTGCTGGAAGTTGCGCTGTAATACTAGCCCCTTCATAGGCTGCTTTGCCACAGTGTTTATAATTGCTAAGAAGAGCTACACTCTTGTGGAGAGCACACTGCAGTAGATTAAAGACACAAAGGAACTGGTTCTATAGGACTCAGCCACACTGTCAGAATCAGCTCAGCTGACAGGGCGGAGCGGTGGCTCTGTGGCTAAGGATCTGCGCCTGTGGCTGGAAGGTTGCCGGTTCAAATCCCGCGGTCGGCAGAGGAATCCTACTCCGTTGGGCCCCTGAGCAAGGCCCTTAACCCCAACTCCAGGGGCGCCGTACGATGGCTGACCCTATGCTCTGACCCCAAGCTTCTCTCCCTGTCTGTGTATCTGTGTCTCATGGAGAAAAGCTGGGGTATGCGAAAAGACGAATTCCTAATGCAAGAAATTGTATAGGGCTAATAAAGAAACATTACATTACATTACATTATTCTACATGTTCCACACTCACAGCAGTTTCTCTGTGTCTCAAACACAGCACACTGAGAAACAACAGAGGCTCTATCTACACCAGGCTTCTAAACTGTTTCCAAAGGGACAATTTGCTGTGAGGCCTGAAGATATGTACCTGCAGTCTGCCAGAGATCTGGGATTCCTGAAACTTGTCTTCTGATCCATTTTTGGTGTGGGACCCATTGAATTCCTGTCAAATGATAAAGACAGAAAGATCACTGTAATTATGGCCTGGAGAAATAAAATAGGTAACTAACCTGATTAAAGAGATCTTTGATCCCCACTGCTGTGATGTGTTCCCTATAACAGTTGGCCAGTCTTCTTTCTGTTTTTCCAGTCTAAATGGCAGGATGCTTTCTCCAAGAGATGCAGTAAGTGAGATTTCCGTGATTGGGTGATCCTGAAATAGCCATAAGAGCCGTGTATGTGTTATTGGCTATGTATTTGCAGCTAACAGTAGCTTGGGTGCAACAAAAATTGCCTGGCATGGATGGCAGCTGTATGTGCTTAAGGGAACTGTAAAAAAGAAGGCTTTGAGGATTAGGTGTTTGGCAGTGTGAGATGATTAGTGTGTCTGGGCAAAAGGTTCCAGTTGAAAGGTCATTCTGTAAAATGGAGAAGTTTTGATTGATGACTTTGGAAATAAAGTGTTAGGACTGAAGCACAGTGGAATGCAGTTCTAGGTATAGAAATTCTGAGGCTGATGTTCTGAGGGCTGTTTTTAGCATGGGTGAAGGCCTTGTCAATGCTGTGCAAAGGAAATGCTCAGTCAATGACGAAAGACCACATTTTAAGGGCTTGGTTTTGTAATTGAGTCTCATCATGACATCTCGTATATACTTAACATAGTGCATTTGCCTTTGGCTGTTTTGAGTTACTGAGGAACCATGAAAGAACATCTGCTTTCATATTGCAAGCAGAGACCACTGAACTGGGTCAGCTAAATGATATGTTTCAGAGGTTCAAGTAATCAAGGGGAGGAAATAATCATCATAACAAAAGATAAAATCAATTGCTCAAAAGGTGTGTGAACAGTGATTATGAGATCTGCCACTTTAACATTTGACACAAATATAGATTTAAAAAGCTTTTGAGCTAGAATAATGCTTGTTGTTCAATTTCACATTTTTTGTCATTTGTTTTTTCCCTCTTTTAGAAGTTTTAAATGTATTAATAAAATGTGTTTTTTAGAATGAAAAGTGTTCAAGATCAGTTCTGCTTATTTACTGTTCATTTGTGTATCAAAAGTGAGAAACCCTGTGTTTGTATTTCAGTAGCTCAATCACTTCGATAATGCTTCAAAGACCTAAGTAACTGTTTTTTGGAATAACTTGATATCCTGAACTGCTATCGGATAGTTTAGTTCTTGAATAATCTTGAATAGAACTGCTTATGTTTCCAGTATACTTGTTGGATTATATTATTTTTTGCACCAATAAATCTCTGCAAAATATATTCCTTTGGGGGTTCTGAATTTTCAACTACTTGTTTCCCTTTATCTCTCTTCTGTTTTTATCTAAAACCGATACTGCCACACAGCACTAGGGCCTGCTCTTGTGTGAGCTGTACTTGTGGCGGCCCGGACCTGTCTGCAGAACTTTGGCAAACTCTTTATTATCTTAGAAATAGGGAGCTTGTTCTTAAAGCACAGTGTTGACTGACATTTTATGTTTAGTTTTAAGGAGTGTAGGGTAGTTCCTGAATGCTTCAGTGAGGCTTGGTAATGGATAGTAACTAAAATATTTAGTTCAGCATGCAGGAAGGGATAGGAAACAGCAGTAAACTGGATCTTGGCCTAGTATTTATATACACATTTGTTACGCAGTGTGACAACCCCTTCTTCAGCATAATTTCAGCAGAGTCCTTTCCAATCCCCTTGAGTTTGTGAAGCCTAGGAGTGCATCTTGGCTTTCTTGAACAGAGTCATTTTGTATGGGGGTGTGAGACACAATTAATTGTAGTAAGCAGTGAAATATAATATTTATGGTGTGTGGAATGGGCCAGCTCCTGGTGTGAGCTCTGATTTTTCTATTGCATAACTTCTGTCTTCTCCCCTTCTCTAGAGAATCCATCTGAGGCTGACTTGTGGCTTCTGAACAGCTGCACTGTGAAAAACCCAGCAGAAGACCATTTCAGAAACTCAATCAAGTAAGACCTCCAGCCCTTTAAAGAGAATGGTTTCCTTTTTGTCAGAATGACGGTCACTAGTTATTAGAAAGGATAATGCTGCTCAGTGGTTTACGATGGCTCAAGCTTTGGAAAACAATGCAGAATGTGTGTGGTTTTAGAAGTGCAAGGCCCTCAACTAAAGTATACATTTTTTTTTTATTCACAGTAAGATGGATATGATAATGATTTATGTTTCTCATAAGAAGCCTTCCATAAATTCAAAAGAACATGCATAGATGAGAGACTTAATATTCAGGTACACTGTTAATAAGGGTGTCATTTTGCTTTTATTTTTACTGATCATTAAGTGACTAATTAAACTGAGAGGATGCAGCCTGAGGCAATTCTGATTTTTGTCTAAAACCTGTCACTTCCAATCTGATTCCATTAATCTTCATCAGGATTACTTTGCCTTCAAGGCAGACACAGAAGGGACTGGTGCAAGCTGATAGAGCTGGGTGAGAGGGAGGAAATGAGTGGCCTCTTTTTTCCGCAAAACACGACTGTTTTTACTGCATTTCAGTGTGAGGCACCCCTAAAAGCCTGTAGTTCTCAGTAAGCTCTTGCTGAGTGACAAATTTAGTCCGTATTCATATTTGCATGTAGTAAATATAATCACAGCAAAATAATAAAGTAGGAGCAGCTCAACTTGGAGGGTTTTTAATCTCGATTCACCATAAAATATTTTTTTGAGACTGCAAAAACAAAGTTGTTAAACACAGACATGAAAAAACAGACTAAACCATTACATCTTTTATTTCTGTACTGATGGAAAAGTTACAGATTGCTTCCTCAGCTGGTATATATATGTATAATTTGATGGATGTTTTCTTTTATTATAGATTTAACGCACACATATTCAGTTTTCATAACACATAAAATTTCACCCCACAGGAGAAGGCTATCACGAGAAGAATGCTTTATTTTGAATGTTTGATTGAAGACTGAGTATATTTTGTTTAATTGGGCAATTCTTCTGAAAATGCCAAAAAAGCTAAAAAATATTACCTGTTTGCTATTGTGTGGAAGCAAGTTTCTGGGCTACTAACAATCCTGGCTTCTTAAACTGTATGGCCTCCTTTTTCACTGCCTTCCTGATGTCATAATAAAAAAGGGAGAGACTCCTAATGAGTCCTGTACTGTTTGTCTTTCATTCAAACATATCAGGCAGCAGACATTTTAAATTTAAAGTCAGACTCCGATTCCATTTCTGTAGAATTGAAATGTTCTAGTAGGTTAATGAAGTGCTTCGTTTTCCAGACAGAGTTTTCATCTTGCCTTTTGGTCTCCAACACAAAGTGTTTGATCTCCTGTATGGCAGGACAACCAAAGGCAAGAGGGCGTGGTTTTCATTTGTCTTGTTCCACATGGCTACCATACAACAGCTGCGATGTGTATTAAATCCCCTTGAACTCCTTATTCACACTAGGGTAATTTGATTATGTTTTTGTACACTGCTTATTTTCAACTATTTCCTATGTAAATTATTAAAATGTTCGGATGGCAGCATGCATTCCTTTGAGAGCAGAGAACACTACCTCATTTGCATAAAAACTGTCAGATTAAACCAGAAACTGTTTTGCATTTTTATTATTTTTCTTTCATCTGGGCACACACGAAGGTGAAATATGCCTTTCATGCAAGAGGCGGGGGGTCACAAGGAGACACTGAGGAAAGTTGAGCAGTGGGAGCGAAATTGTATTGCTCCCCTGAAACAGCAATGATTTATAGAATTTAAGGTCTGTGTAGGGGTTTTAACCCTTTAATATCTTTGGAAAGTACCTTATCTTATCTCTAAAACAGCTCTTTGACACAGCACTTTAACACAGTATTTTGATACGTGTGGGTATCAAAAAATAAAACCAAAACATGCGGGACGAAAAATAATTTGCTTTCTGTGATAACATAATGTTCTTCTAGATATTGTGGAAATAAAATAGAAAAGCAAATTGATATGTAGTTAAAAGTGTAAAATTAAAATCAAAAGATGTTACCGTAAAACAGTACAATGCACTAGTGGACTCTCATTTAAAATTGTTTAAATTCTCGTTTAAAAGTTTGGTCATCAAATTAGAGAAAAAGATATTGCGTCGCAGGAATCAGTCCAGAGAAGAGGGACCAGATAATTTCCATGCTTAAAGGAATCAGCTGAATCTTTTTGAACTTGAGCAGAGATGGCTAAAAGGCTACAGGATTCAAGTGCAATATTCAAAATCTTAAAAGGTATTAACAAAATATGCCATTTGAACTGTGAAAAACACGTGGAAGTGCATTTAAATCTCAGAACAGACAGCACATCTTTACATAAAGAGATGCAGGAGTCTGTAACAAGCAACCTAGCCATCTTGTTGAATCCAATACCCTGTGTTTTCTAGCCATAAAATAAACTAGATGGACCAAATGTTGTCCTTTTGTTTGTGGTGTTGCTTACATTAACAAATAAAAGTGAAATCCATCTCTGAATGATAATGCTGTTATATAATGGTTCAGTCTGCCCCTCCCTTCCCCATTGTTCATTCAAATTGGAAATTAAAACACTTTATTTAAATGAAAAGATACTTTTGTGTAATAAATAATCTGTCATCTTCGATCCATGTGAGGTATTTAAATTGTGTTTTTATAATTATTATTATTTGTGGTTTGCATTTGTTGTAGAATCTGTCACAAGACAAAATACACCTGCTATAGAACTGAAGTATTTTTTTTATTGTGACCTTTGTGATATTTATGAATTTAACATCAAACTAATTATTAGCAATTTAGTGTGCAGATATTTTAAATTGACCCTTGAGACCCCTTTGTTCTTGCGATTACTGATCATTTGTCTAGTTTATTGTTGAATTAAAAATATTGTGTTTTTGTTATCCAAAACAGTGATGCTAACTGTCTTATTCTGAAACAAATCTTTAATTTGTACACTGAAGGCAATCTTGATGAATGTGATACACTTTAATAATATTGTCAAACTGCTTCCATGCATGGGACAGTGTCATAAAAGTTGCAATTAACTTTCCTCATGAACATTATATGGAATATGTTATCAAATAAGAGATTCTAACTGACTGCAGAAAATTATCGTAAAGTGATTTATTTTTCATCATATGCTGTAGTAATCAAAAATATTTTGTGCCTTAATTTGATTGCAGACAGCCAAGAAAAACATTTCTTGAAAGTAGAAGAATAAAATAAGAAGCTGAATATTGCAACATAAAACCTACAAACATTACATTTAGATTTGATAGTTAAGTTTTTGCTGAAAAGGCCATCAGGAAATTACTATCTGAATTTGTTTAAAGTTAAACATTTTGTAGCTTTAATGAAATGGGAGTTTCAAGGGTTTTCAGTTTTTTAATCAAAGATTTTGATATTTTTGTACATTCTTTTGCATCTCACGAGTAATACAAATTGACTTAAAACTAAGCTGTGCAATCTTCTTAATCCTGATGAATATGCAAATAATATTGAATTCTTAGGAATAATAGGACCTTTTCAGAAATGCTCAGTTCAATACTTTGAATAGAATTTCCATAAAGAGCAGCTCCACAACAGATCACAAAACATCCTGCTCTAATGCAAATGCAATTAATGCTGTATTCAGCTGTATGTCTTACTTCTTCCACCAGACACGCTTCAGCTTACTTATTTGAACTGTGATTGTCATTGCTGTCTATTAGTCTGATGTGCAGCAGTTGATAAGTAGTTACTTCCTTTTACATACTAAATAAATATGCCGTGTCTCAACAGAATGAAATAAACATCCTCAAATCTGGTGTCAGAAATCTACTGACTGCTGCGTGCTGCGCTGTGTGCAGTTTCTGCTTTTATCCAGGAGGCAAATGGCAGCACTTCCCAAACCTTATTAAACAAGTTTTCAACAAAGTAAGAACAAAAACAGACAGCAGTGGCAATTCACAGAAGTACAACTTCCACTCTCTACCAGTCTCTCATCAGCATTCCCGTTGTCTGTCTGAAAGCTCTTTTATATGCTCCAGACTCCTTCCTGACTTTGCCAAACAGAAGTTCCTCTTTCATGTCCAAATATTCACCAGCCTTTCTATTTATCCTATGAAGATGTTTCCATTTGTGACCTTTAAACAGTTGAAAATTGTTTTCATTGTGTGTCCCATCACAAAACACTTAAGGGATTCTCACCACTAGGTAAAGTTCTTGCATGCATGAAAGATAAAAAAAAAAGTGATATAAGGACAATTAATGTTTTTTTCTAGCACACTGATCAATCACATCTTGAACAAAACATATACTTCAGACATTGATTTCTACATAGAAGAGCATTTTACTTTTAAAATCGAGGTTATTCAGTGTTAAACCTATAGACTGTAAGTACCATCACTACCTTTGCCATATATTTCTTCTTTCAATTTATCCTGTCATCAAAATATCTTATACTAGGCTAATATTGATATTTGACCATCAGTGTTTTGTTATACTATATTATATTCCGCTTCTTAGCTGACTTGGTAAAACACTTCTTTAAAGACATTTCTTTATTTAAAGATAAACAGTACTTTCTAAATTACTTGTAACCTTTTACAGTCTTCTGTCATAGCCTATTACTCTGCAGTGAGAGTGAGATACTCATTCCTCCACTTTGTATTAAGATACGTGCTTGTGTTATAAGTATGTATACTAAGATATCTCATTATGGTACAGTATATTACAACAAAGAAGACCATTGATTATTCTTTGTTATTAAGATTGAGAGAGTTCTCTATATCTACTGTATATCTGCTTTTTCAAAGTTTCACCTTATGCTCTGGTGCAGTGGTAAGTAATGACCTGATGGTTTTTGATTTGTAAAAGATAAAGTTTAAAAAGAAACACAATGCTCTCAAAAAGATACAAACTCTCTATGGTCTGATATTATATATTATGTCTTTTCCAGTGTTTCTTGCACAGTTCAAAATTGTTTGTTAACTTGCAAATGCACAGAGCATTAGTTTTAATTTAGGCTAATCCCCCACGATTCAAGATCTGTATTTTGAAGAAAGGAGAAAATTTACCTGCAAAGGTCTGGAACATTATTACCAAGATCTAGATTGCAGTAGTGTGCAGTTTTCTTCCTTTTTTCCTGGAGGAATCATGTGCCACTTCACCATGTATGTGGAAGACACAATAAGGCCTAATGATTGAAAGTATGCACAGCAAAAAATGCAGTCCTGATTAATGTCCTGTAGCAGTATGTCGGATGATCTTTTTCATGTTTAAATTCCTGTTCTAATTGTTGATGCTTATATGGCAGCTATGTATTAAACATATTTAGTATGTGACTAGTAGTCATTTTGTGACCTCATGATCTGAATTGTTTCCATTCTTATTCATGAATCACTCTTGTGTTCCAATATTTCAATCAGTTCGTATATCTTGAATATCCTTGTCAAAGTTCTCTGTAGTGCAAAAATGGAAGGTACAGTCACTGACATGATCGCAGACATTCTTATCTATGGTGTATATGTGTATCTATAGTACTTTCAAAAATTCCACCTTTTAGTGGCACTGTCCTTGGTTAAAGGAAATTTCTTTATATAACTGAGTTTATAGAACCATGAAAGAGATTTCAGGATAGAATATTTTGTATTGTGCAGTTATGTTAGAGCTATTGAAGTTCAATGCTGCCTCTGCTGATGCTGCTAGAACTGCACCCAGCTGTTCAGGTTCAGAATCAGAACAAAATAGAGAGCTCAGAAAGACCGTAAACATGAGAGCCCTACACACAATTACCAAGATAATGAAAGAGAACATTATGTACCAGACTGCATCTCTGATCCAGATGAAACCCACGCATTTTTAAAAGGAGCCTGGACAAGAGCCCTGTTAAAAACTAGTCCTGTTGATCTTATATCTAGGCTATGCTGCATATTAGATAAGGTACTTCAGATTCAAGTACTGCACGAGGAAATGCTAATCAATTTTCATGATGGAGTGATCAGCATTATTGGCTACCAGACCTATTTCAGTATTTAGTGTACAGTGTTTGATGCTGGTCAAATGTCTTGACTACATTAAGAAGAGTTTTGATAACAAGAGCAGGATAAAGGATTTTGACAGTTAACACTGTCTTGCTGTCTCCCTGAGAAGCTGAAACCATCATTTGATATCAACAATCATAAGAGTATGAAACACATCATTGGCTTATTCTGTTAAAATGTTTAAAAGCACTCAGAGAAATGTGTTAAGGTCTTAAAACCTCATGTGTTGCACTTTAACCATGTGGAAACAGTCCTCAGCTTTTTGGGAGCATTCACAGTTGGAAATTCTTTGTGATTCCAGTAGAGGGCAGTGGCTATAGATCTAACATTAATTGCTGATATACAGTACTTAGAAACAGTACACATTTAACAGGCTGCATCTCACCTTAAATGTTGTTTAAAAGTTTAACAAAGTAAAATTTAATTATTAGAAGAGCATGAGAAGAATGGCTGAAGTGGAAAGTTAAATTCAAGTCGGGTGTTTTGTATCTTGTGTCCTGAAATGGGACTGCATTTTTCCTTATCGATACACTTGCTTGTGGGCTACTGGACAATCTGAATGCTATCTTTAAGAGGAAAGGAAATAAAGGGTTATTGGTACTATTCTCACAGCAACATCTTAAGAAAAATCAGCACGGGAAGCCTTAATGTGATATGAAATGTCCTGTAGAT
This sequence comes from Lepisosteus platostomus, assembly GCF_059453375.1. Classification (NCBI taxonomy): domain Eukaryota; kingdom Metazoa; phylum Chordata; class Actinopteri; order Semionotiformes; family Lepisosteidae; genus Lepisosteus; species Lepisosteus platostomus. The sequence goes on from NC_142622.1 coordinate 12,978,813, forward strand.
CTGCTCTAGCTCATAGTTAAATACTGCCAGACCACAAGAAGGTAACACCTCTCCATGGGTAGGCATTCTTGAAAGTGCCTTTTTATACAGTATCTGTAGTTTTCAGCAACACTTGAAAACTTTTTATAGCCTAATTTTTTGGATTTCTTAAAATATTTTCACATTTTATTTAGCATTAACCAATTTATGTATTTATGAAAGATTAATTGATATTGATAACAAACTATATAAAGATCTGATCATGCCTGTGCTGATAATACTTTCTTAAAATACATTTTTGTCCCATTGAAAATTGTTAACATTTGACTCATGGTCAGTCAAATATGGTGAAACCTGAATAGCCTACAGTTTCCTTAAAAACAAATGTGGAGTAACACCAATTATTATTTTGATCCACCTCTTAGAATCACAATGATTAAATCACGGTCTTGCTATTTCCCACAGAAAGTAGACTTCGACTGGTGTGATACACTTCTCACTAAATACTTTTCAAGGTCACAGGTGCCCAGCAAGTCCAAGGATTCACTGCTGCATGGCAAGTGAAAATACCCTGGCTGACTGAAGCTCTCCCAGGCCCTGGTGCTGCTTAGCCAACTGTGACTGTGCTGCCTGGGGAGTGACAGTCGGTTAATGTCATAGCTGAGACTCAAACCCATGATGTCTAGACTGGGTTTTGCCACATGGGAGTCTCAGCCTAGAGGCTTATTAATACTCAGTACCAGAAGACCAGTACAGCAAGGTTATGTTGTGGAAAACTTCTGCATTTCACATAAGTTAATCTAAGGTTTTTCATCTTAAATGCTTTGATGCATTTAAATATTTGCCATTATTAGTACCTCAGTAAATTGGCTAGAGACAGTTTTTACCAGACAGTTCATGTGGGTGCACTTAGTTTTAGGAAAGATAGCAGTTTCCTAGTTTAAATTAAGTACCTTTAACTGAAAGGTGTGAAACCACTCTCGGTGAGTGACCTGCCTTTGAAGGTTTTGGCATGATGCCAGGGGCTTTCAGCAGAATATTTTATTTTTATCAGTCTTCTCATATTTGCAAGAATATCTATGGTGGGTGGTGCAGATTTTAAGGCATGTAAATAAGTTTTAAATGTGTTTATTGAATGAGAAGACCTTCCAAGATGACATATCCACTTACTGTAGGTAACAGTATTGAATCTCTCTATAATGTGGAATGTTTAACCATGATAAATAACTTTCAAATTATAACATCACCCTTTCCTATCCTGGAATCCTGTGTGTTCCACCCTTGAACAAAGCGGTTTAACATAAGAAGCCTTACTGATGAATATTAAGATGCTTTTTAACATCTACTATCACTGGACTAAGAATGAAGAGATACAAAGTTTAGACCAGTCTCGTCCCAATGATCTCATGCTTTACCAGGCTAGAAAGACTTGGGAAAAAATACAAGTCTATGGACTTAACATTTAGTTTAAGTCTTAGAAGACTACATGGTGTTATGCACAAACATTAGATTTTCATTATCCACTGAGCTACTTCATTTTCTCTGTCACAGACACATAAATGTATACACATAGTGTATGTATCTGTATATGTATCAATAGAAAGTAATTTGTATATATTGTCAGATTGATATCACAGTTGGTTCTTATATATGTGTACGTGTTCCGTAATGCCAAGTGCAGGTTACTCATAAGACATTAAGGATGCCGAAGTTTTGATCTCTCAAATCAGGAATTTTAGAAGTATTATAAAATCACTTTAATTCATCTATCAACAATCATTTTCTTTTTGCTGTGGCAAAATCCTTTAACCATAGAGAATCAGAAAATCAGGAACAAAAGAATTTTGGACAGTACTGCTTGCAGTTACAGGAATTCACAATTATCCAAGATTCGTATTCACTAATTCATGAGAAGCCTTGCACGTTTTTTTTTTTGTACAGTAGGTGCTGTTGAAAACATAAACAGGCTTTTGGCTTTACTCAGAGTTCCATTTATGTAAGAAACTTTTGTGAAAACCTTCTGTTAGGTTTCCATCCGTTCATGCTGAAAAGGTTGGTAGAGGGCTCATTTTAAGCTACTGGTACTTAATTCTTTGCACATTTGTGCTATAAAAATGTGGACATAACTAGCATCTTCCCTGTATTTAGGATTTTGGGTTATAAAATAATCCTTTATATTTCAGTCACTGAATGTGTGCAGCCCTTTCTGTTGCCTGACGTGTTAGATTCTGCAGATATATTGTACCTTGAAAAGGATGTTCTGACAGCTTGTCTCTGGAAAAGCATTATACGGTATATTTATCTGAAATATTTATAAGACTGGCTTCTCTGTGATACCACTTCCCATTCACTGGGGTCTCCTTTCAGCTGCTGCTGTAAAGTTGCAATAATACAAGCAAACCTGACAATCATGCAGAAATAAATGAGTTGAGGGGCTTAAGCAAGTGTACTGGGGTTTAAATAGTCTTTTATCACTCATTTAAAAAGCTAGAAAGAAAACAATATTTATTACTTTTGGAGAAAGGGGACTTCAGTGCACCAATGGTGTACAGCAGAAAAAAGAAATTTTGCCTTAATGAGATCTAATTTTTGGTGCAAGCAGGGACCATAGAAAAGCATCCCATAGTTTTATGAGGTTGGTTTTCAATGAGGTATAATTTAATTTGCTTGGAAAGAAAGGTAATAATGAAGCTGAACACTATTAATGATGGGGGATGTGAAGTGAACAATCACATTGTCTTCCATTCTCCCTGGGAAGAGTTTATTGCTCTGTGTTTACCAGTAATTGCAGCATGTCTAAACCACTGCTTTGCTTGATGGAGGTCTTTCAGGAAAGGTTATTCACACTCCATGAGGAACTCTAGCATCCCCTTAAGAGATTTCAGCTGGTAGGAGTAAAAACAGAATAATAAAACTGACCGTTAGTCAGCACAGTTATTTGACTGTTGGAAGTCAGATGGCAGTCTTGTTTCATGTCAGTCACCGGTCAGGAATGGGAATGTGGTGTGACACAGACTTGGCATTATCCCCATCATCTAACTCTTTAATTGAAAATCTTCAGTAATATGCTGAAGAACACTTAAATGTTCAGATGTCCTTTACATAGATATTTGCATTTGAAATTAATTTAAGGAAACTAAAAAATAAAGCAAGAACTTTTTGTTAAACAAAAAAGTGTATTATGGGCTTGTAATTGAATTTAAATTGTAAAACATGGGGAAGGGATGTCCATTTTCATTGTTAAAAGAGTGAAATATTGGAAACTATTTTATTGTTTTAATATCACATTTTCCATTTGTTTTAATTGTTGGCTATTTAGTTACTTTTTATATTTAAAATTAGTCAAATAGTCTAGATCTTATTTCTGACTTAATTTGTATCCAATTTAACATGATTCAATTGAACATAGAATTCTTTTTTGTAATAAACATTAATTAATTTTCCCTACAAAATACTTCATAATGTAAATCTTTTATGGTTTAATTATACTTGATTGAATGCTTGAATGGGCTGTTAATTAGCATTTACATTTTCATGTCTCTCAACTGAACTGTTGCTGGCATTCAAAGACTGGAGAGAAGATTTAATCTTTGATGGAGGTGAGATATGTCATATCATAGTTTTGTTGTGATTTTTTTTGGGGTGAGATAATATATAACACAACAAAAAATAAAATGTTCTCCTATGTTTTCCCTAAGCTACATGCATTGACACTTGGTAACCTTGATCATCCTGCATAAAAAATATACAGGTACTCAGGCACTTGATTTCCTGAATTTCCTTTCAATGAGCGGTCTGCTTTTGACATTGATGCACTGGATTCAACTACATAGGATCTTGAATGTGGAACAAATGAAGTAACTAGAGAGACTCACAAGCATGTTCCAGTTCTAATTTTGGTTTTGCTATCCAATGAAATAGGCCCTAATCCCATATGTTCTAACATCATCCACAGATTTCCATTCAAAGCAACCAAAGGTCTTTTCAGCATCTAAAAAAGCATTATGGATTTAGATTTATTGTCAGTGGTGATATGAATAATATGAAGGAGAAGGTGGCTATTATCTGTCGTCAGCTGGATTCTTGTAAATCCTGTTTGATCATGACAATTCAGTTTAGACATGTAAGTCTCGAGTCTTTGTGCAATTACTTTGGGCTATACCTTAGTGTCCAGATGTATTAGGGGCAGGCAGAGGGTGATAGCTAGCACATGCAGAGGGGTCCTTATCCTTTTTCATTAATAATGAAATAATAGGATCCACCCCTCTCCATCATCTCAAGAAGTAAGGGCCCCAGCTGATCCCCAAAAGCATGAAAAAACTTATAAGTTAACAACCACCAGGGACTCATCTTTATTCATGGTCTGCAGTACATCTTCTCACTCTGAGAAAGCTACCACACAGAGAGACTGCAGCTGAAGGCCTTTGCCAAAACATTTATTTTTGTCACTGTCATGTGGAATGGCAGAGCTTTATGATTTTGAAAGTGGCAGAATTTGGGATTGATTATAAGCAGTTCAGAAACCCTCAACGTAGAGGGGATATTTGCAAAGCTTTCATTACAACAGAGGTTGGTCAGGTACCAACAAGCTGGTAATTCTATCTAGTCCAGTCTGTAAAGACGTCTGCCCTGCATCAAAGGATGGCACTCGAAGAATGCTAGTTCAGATTATAGTTCTTTAATATTTTGCAAAAGGGATTGAGATTAGAAACAAATGGTGTAGTAGTAGACCTTCTGATCAAGCCCTTTATTGCATCCAATAAAATGACAGTCCCTTAGCACAAGTTAGAATAGTTTAGATTGAAATGTCAGGCTAAATGATTCGTTGTGTAATAGAGTAGTATTAAATTCAGATTTTGTGGCTTTATTGGGAATATTTGCAAATATTAGGTTAGAGTACATTGTGCTGTGGTCTGAAAGATCTCTTCATAAAATGTCCACATTGCGAAATTGAGAGAGAGGAGTTTGATGTAAAAATGAAATTGAAGTTTAAAGAAAACATTTTCGTCTGAATGGAAATGTAAGATTTTTGTTCAACAGGGCTTACAGATCTGTGTTAATAAATTTTGTTTTTTTTAGAGAGGTCTGATAACAGTTTGATCAGAACACAAATATGAGTTGAAACTCATAAACTGAAATTTGTTTAAAAAAATACAATTCTCCCTTTTCCCTACACACAAAATGGAAAGCAGAGAGAAATGAAGGACAGTGCTGTTCTCCATACTTTATTTCTATCTTATCCTTATTGGTTGGATCCAAGGCTTTTGTGCTCCGTGATGCTAAAAGTGATTCTATGGGCAGTGAGAGTTCGCTAGATCTCCACTAACAGTACCACTCCTACAGAATGTTTCCTCCACAACAGATTTCTTTAGACAACATGGAGGGGACAACAAGGGGAAGTTTTTTCATCCTTCCCAGTCGTCATTGTTAACTGGGGAGTTAAAGTGAGCGGGATTCTGCAGGATGCTGGGATGAGACGAAATTAAGAGTCAAGTGACCATCTTGCCAAGGGTGTCACATAATCCCTTATTATGACTTTGCACTTAATATTTAGGGAGGGTTGCACAATTTTTCTTTATTATGTTTTGGCTGCACATTCCTCATTGGTTGAGCACCTTCATGCCTACAGATTCTTTTCTGATACCTTTGTTTGAGACCAGACTTTTTAAATTTAAATTCTGAAAACAATTTGTCCATTTGCTAGTTTACATGTCTAAACAAAAACCGAAAGCCTGAGAGTAAAGGACACTTAGGAAAACATTAAGAGAAAATAGACTTAATTCAGTGAATTTCATTAAGCAGACAAAAATGCATATGCAGCACGCCCGTTGGAAATAACTGTAATGGTATGTTATTAATTTTTGAAACATATACAGAATTTCATGAACATGTTTAAATTGTTAAACACCTTGTTTTTCACACCACTTTTATGCATATAAAATGACATAAGATTTTGAATGTAATTACCTTGTTTGGTTTCCTCATTGTTTATTTTAAAATTAGGAAAAGGAAATTCAGGTAATTTTAAAAGTTTAAACAATGAGTTGGTTTAGATATTAATCCAGTATTGTCACTTAGTGGGAAATGGAGGCAGCACAGTGGCCAGGCATTTTTAGCGTTACTGCCTCACAGCTCTTTTGGTCCTGGGTTAAATTCTGGACTTTGTTGCTTTCGGTATGGTTAACATGCTAACCCCATCTCTCTGTGGATTTTCTCTGGTTTCCTCCCACTTTTTAAAGACAAGCTAGCTTCTGCTTATGTTCTGCAATGAGCTGGTTTCCCATCCAGGGTATACTTCCATCTTGTACCCTCTGTTTCCCGGATAGGGTCTCAGGTTTCCAGAGCCTTACCAAGAATAAGTATTTTTCTTCTTAAGGATTGTAATTGGTTTAAAGAAATGAAATAATTAAAGAATAGCATTGTAGTTTTTATTGTTAATTTGCCTTCTTGTTATTCTTGTACAGTATTCTCTGACATTTAACCTTCCTCATAAAAAGGGTCTAGAGGAAGTATTACATCAAATAAATCTAAATTTACTAATTTAAATGGAAATCACATAGTCTAAAATAAATGACAAAATAGCTCATTATAAATATAATCCTTTATTTTTTTCCAAAAACGTTTAACAGTTCACATAGCATTGCCTACAGTCAGTAGAATTTGCCATTCTTTACATCATCAGCGTGCAGATCAGTAGATAGATACTTTATTGATCCCGTGAGGGAAATTGCAGTGCAACAGCAGCTTAACACACACAACACAGCCACAGTGTAACGAATTATATAATAATAGTACAATACATACAATACAATACAAGAGTTACTCACAGTCCGGACACACAAGAACAAACTAGAACAGAACAGTACACAGAAAATCGTATCACACGTATGAATATAAATATAGATGTAACCATAGATATAAATATAAATATAAATGTATTGCACAGGTCCCTGGCATATATTGCACAAAAGTGGTTGTAAACGGGAAAAAGAAAAAGAAAAAGAAAGAGAACAGATGTAGCAGTAGATGTGTATATGCGTTTAGTCCAGAAACAGGTCACTGTCGCTGTTGCCTCTGCCAAGACGCAAGGTGGATGCGTTGTACAGTCTTATGGCAGACGGCAAGAATGACCTCCTGTAGCGTTCCCTGTCGCACCGTGGATGAATCAGTCTATTGCTGAACGTGCTCTTCATTCCTGCAAGCCTGTCATAGAGGGGATGGGAGAAGTTGTCCATGATGGCCTCTAGTTTGGACATCATTCTCCTCTCAGCCACTACCTCCAAGGGGTCCAGGTCAGACCCAATGACAGAGCTTGCTCTCCTGATGAGCTTGTTCAGCCTTTTGGAATCTACTGCTCTAATCCCAGAGCCCCAGCACACCACTGCGTAGAAAATGGCACTCGCTACCACCGACTGATAAAACATGTGTAGCATCTTACTACACACATTGAAGGACCTGAGCCTCCTCAAGAAGTAAAGTCGGCTCTGTCCTTTCTTATAGATGGCCTCGATGTTCTTAGACCATTCCAGTCTATCGTCGATGTGCACTCCCAGGTACTTGTACGAGTCCACCATCTCCACGCCACTCCCATGGATGTAGACAGGAGTAGGTTTGACCTTTTTCCTCCTGAAATCCACCACCAGTTCCTTTGTCTTTGTAACATTCAGTTCCAAGTGGTTCACCCCACACCACTCCACAAAGCTGCTGACCAGTCCTCTGTACTCCTCCTCCTGCTCACCCTTGATACATCCCACAATTGCAGAGTCATCTGAGAACTTTTGCAGGTGGCATGACTTTGAGTTGTACTTAAAGTCCGAAGTATAGAGGGTGAAGAGGAATGGAGAAAGAACTGTCCCTTGAGGTGCCCCTGTGTTACTCACTACCAGTTCAGACACACAGTTCTGAAGTCTCACAGACTGTGGTCTGCCCGTCAGGTAGTCAGTGATCCACGAGGTCATGGAGGCATCGACTTGCATCTCCTCCAGCTTCCTCCTTAGAAGTAAGGGCTGGATGGTATTGAAGGCACTGGAGAAGTCGAAAAACATGATCCTTACAGTGTTGCCAGCCCTGTCCAGGTGTGAGTAGGCCCTTTGCAGCATGTAGATGATCGCATCCTCCACACCAACACTGGGCTGGTAGGCAAACTGTAGGGTGTCCAGTGATGAGCTGACCAGGGGTCTCAGGTGGGATAAGACCAGCCTCTCCAGTGTCTTCATGATGTGAGAAGTCAGTGCAACTGGTCTGTAGTCGTTGAGGACAGAGGGGCGCCCTTTCTTTGGTACCGGGACCAGGCATGATGTCTTCCAGAGCACCGGGACTCTCTCCAAGCGCAGGCTCAGGTTGAACAGTCGCTGGAGCACTCCGCTCAGCTGATCAGCACAGGCCCTCAGAACTCTGGGACAGATGTTATCTGGTCCTGTGGCCTTACCCTCGTGCAGCCTCTTCAGCTCCTTCTTCACCTGGTCAGCTGTGATGGTCAGCCTGGCCCGGGGGATGATGCTCATAGTGCTTTCAGTGCTGGAGGTGTTAATGGCGGAGGTGTTGGAGAGTGGCAGCTGTGGGGGATGGGTGGGTGAGCAGCCGTCGGGGGTTGTAGCTGTAGGCGGCCATGGTTGTGGGGGGATGGAGGAGGTGTTGGGCAGTTGCAGCTGTGAAGGGTTAGGGAGCGTGTGGCTGTGGGGGGATGGGTGTTGCGCCACAGAGGACCCAGAATCAAACCTGTTAAAGAACTGGTTCAACTCGTTGGCCATCTCCAGGTTCCCTTCTGTTGCAACCCCAGCCTGTTTGAAGCCAGTGATCTCTCTCATGCTGCTCCATACATCTCTCACCCTATTCCTTTGCAGCTTGTTCTCTACCTTCCTCCTGTAGGCGTCCTTGCTCTCTCTTAACTTCTGCTTTAGCTCCCTCTGTACACGCTTGACCTCTTCCTTATCTCCCCTCATAAAGGCTCTCTTCTTGTCATTCAGAAGAGCCTTCAGGTCGCTGGTGATCCAGGGTTTGTTATTTGAAAAGCAGTGTACGTCTTTGGTGGGGATGGTGTTGTCTACGCAGAAGTTAATATAGTCAGTGACACAGTCCACCATGCTGTCTATGTCGTCCCCATGTGGTTCGCACAGCACATCCCAGTTGGTGGCCTCCAAAGCACCACGTAGATCCTCCATAGCCTCCTGAGACCATCTCCTCACAGTCCTCATGGTCACTGGTTGGCGCTGGACAATAGGATTGTATAGTGGTGTAAGAAAGACAAGGTTGTGATCTGATCTGCCAAGGGGGGGAAGGGCTGTGGAACTATATGCATCCTTAGCATTGGCATATAATAAGTCCAGTGTTTTGTTTTCCCTGGTCGGGCACTTAACAAACTGGTGGAAAGTAGGCAGAGTGGTGGAAATAGATACGTGGTTAAAGTCCCCTGAAATAGCTATAAAAGCGCTTGGGTGCTTTGTTTGTAGCCTGCCTGTGACTGTGTTTATGACGTCACACGCTACCTCTGCATTTGCCGTAGGTGGAATGTAAACAACAACAAAGATGGCGCATGTAAACTCCCGTGGCAGATAGTACGGACGCAGTTCTACGGCTACCAGTTCGATGTCCGGGTTACAGACGCGCTCCTTAACATGAATATGTCCAGGATTACACCATCTGTTGTTTACAAGCACCGCGAGCCCCCCTCCTTTCCTCTTACCGCTCTCGGTGTTTCTGTCCGCCCGCACCGTCTGAAAGCCGCCGATGGTAACGTTCGAGTCCGGAATAAGTTCCTGCAGCCACGTCTCGGTGAAACACATGATACTGCATTCACGATACTCCCTCTGGCTTCTCACCAATGCTCCCAGTTCGTCCATCTTGTTCACTAAGGACCGCACATTTCCCATGATGATCGAAGGAAGGTAGGGTTTAAATCTCCTTCTCTTCGCCTTTCGCGTCGCACCAGCCCTACAGCCTCGGCTTCTCCTCCGGCACCGATGGCTTCTCTCCAGTGAGTAGAGCCGGACGCGCTAGCGCGATCAGCTGCTCCCGCGTGTAGACAATGCCTCTGTGGCTATCGGCATTGCAACTCGATAGCCACAGAGGTCCGAGTATCAGAAAAAACAAGAAAAAGTTTCTCAGCTTCCTAGTATCCATCATGTTGTGATCGCAAATCTAGTTGCCGGCAAAGGTATGAAGAAAAAACACTAACACACTAGCATTAACTAACTGAAAGAAACAAAAAGACAACAAAAAGACACAGAGCTGCTGTAGCAGGCTGCCACTAACATGGCGCCATCTTGGACATCCAAGTAGACAACACAATGGAGGATAGAACAATAGTTGTACTTAATGTATGCATACAGTGCCTTCAGAAAGTATTTTCCCCCTTTAATTTTTTTGCATTTTATTCCTGTTACACCCCCCAAGTCAATACTTTTTATATAGTCCTTTAGCAGCAATTACAGCCGTGGGTCTTCTTGGGTATGTCTGTATGAGCTTTGCACATTTAGATTGTGGAATTTTTGCCCATTCTTAAGTGCAAATTTGCTCCAGCTCTGCCAAATTAGATGGAGAGCATCAGTGGACAGCAATTTTCAGGTCATACCACAGATTTTCAATTGGATTCAACCCTAGGCTCTGGCTCGGCCATTCCAGAATACTCACATTTTTTTCTAGCCGTTCCTTGATAGTTTTTGCTGTGTGCTTTCGGTCATTGTCCAGCTGGAAAATGAATCTTCACCCTAAACGCAGATCTCTGGCTGACTGAAACAGGATTTCCTCAAGGATTTGCCTGTATTTGACTCCATCCATGTTGCCCTTGATGGCAACGAGCTTTCCAGTTCCTTCTGCTGAAAAGCGACCCCAGAGCATGATGCTGCCACCAACATGCTTGACGGTAGGGATGGTGTTACCTGGGTGTTGGGCTGTATTTGGTTTGCGCTAAACATAGCGCTTTGTTTTCAGGCCAAAGAGCTCAACTGTAGTCTCATCAGACCACAAAATTTTCTTCCAAAAGGTTTCAGGTTTTGTCACATGGCTTCTAACAAACTCCAGGCATGACTTAATGTTGGCCTTTCTCAGAAGTGGCCAAGGGTGTACCTTGTTAATGTATTTAGTGTGATCTCTCAAGATAATTGAATACCTCACCCAATTTAGGTTGTTAAAAAAAGGGGGTGAATACTTATCAATTAAGTAATTTTCAGATTAGTATAATTCTGAAGACATCTAAATGCTTTATTTCATTTTAACATTATAGAGAATTACTTCTACAGGAGTGGAAAACAATAAACATTAATTTGACTTTGCAACACAGCAGAATGAGAAATAATCAAGGGGGGGATACTTTCTGAAGTCACTGTAAGTACTTAATTTATCTACATCCAGGTGGATGCTGCACATTGGTGGTGGTGGAGGGGAGTCCCCATTACCTGTAAAGCGCTTTGAGTGGAGTGTCCAGAAAAGCGCTATATAAATGTAAGCAATTATTATTATTATTATTATTATTATTATTATTATTACTACATCTGAACTTGCATCCGAACTTCTGTGTAGCTGAAATTGAGGACAATATGCAACTCCACCAAGAAAATGTTTAAGTGTATGATAGCGGGTAGATTAATTAGGTAATTATAATTGATTCTCCCACTTTGTCATTCTCTGTATAATAGCATTCATCATTTTAATTTATATCGTAAAAATAACTCTACTGTTGTAGTTTAGTTCCAGCTAGCTCCTACTTGTTTGCTTTTGGTGGCTATAGAAATGGCAGTTTTGGTTTGTTGGGCTTTGAAAGTTAATTGCCAGTGAATTGTGTTTCTAGAGCAAATGATTTTATATTCTTTGGTTACTCGCACTAATTAGCTTTACACATTTAGGCAGTTTAGAACAATGATATCACGATAAGCTACAGCAGTGAATGATTTGAAGAAATAATACTTCATTAATTAAGCTGCATACTGAGGCAACAGAAATGATTCTGATTGCAAAATAAATTTGCTCACAGTGTTAAAGTAGGTACATCTTAGCACAGAAATTCATTTTATAAAAAAAGCCCTCCATGTGGAATTTTAGAACTAAAAGCTACAAAATACCTTTGATAGAAAATAATTGGAGTACAGTGTTCCTAGGCAAGCAGCTGTAATACTCCCTGTATTGTAAGGTGCTCTGGAAAATGAGTCATCCATTTGAATTGAAGTACTGTAGATTATCTGAAATAGAAAGCAAAAATTTCCAAAGAAATTTTTCTAACACTTCATGACTGCATCTCTGCTTCATAAATATCTGTCCTAATATAGAACAAGGTTAAGGTTATTTTTAACAAATATGCCAGTTAATTGAATCTATGAAATATCATACTAACTTAAAAAGTACATGATTTAAGTAATATAGTGAAGTGTAGGTTTTAATTTGCTTCACTGCAATTAAGATGTCACTATTTTTTTCATTTCTAAACAGCAAGATTTCTTGATTAAACAATTTTCTTGAAGATTATGCACTAAAAGTAAATAGATTAAGAACTGCCAAGGAATGACATCTCTATTGCCATTATAATGTGGAATATGGGATATAGTGGCTAGTGGCAACAGGCAAGGTGAAAGAAATTAGAAACAGTTTTAAAGCTAGCCTGAGGCACTTAACTTTGTCTCATGTATACCAGGTCTCTCAGTTCTGTAGTTGAACATCTAAGAGTGTTTGCAGTGGCATATAGGAAAGAAATATATAGAATAAACTTAATGGTACAGTAATATGATGCCTTGTGCTAAACACTGACTTGATTAACATTTGAAGATTTAGTAATATATTAAAGCATCAGATTAGGGATTTGCAGGACTTTGTCTCCTAACAATTGAATGGATTAATTTTCACAGGTGGTAATGCCGAAGACATTTGAAGACATTAAGTGGCTTTCATTTTTATCATTTGGCATGTTTGTAAACTACAGTCCCGTGGCAGCGAGAAATGGCTTTCTGAGCAGTACCTATTCATTGTTTAATGCTGAAATCTGATACAATGCCAAAATGAAGTCTTTTCAAAGCACGAAGTTAATAATTGCATTCATTTTAGCGTAGCCGCAAATTCAAAGGTAATGTGAAGAATTATAATTAAAATTCCTGTCTCCGAATCATGCATTCTATTTAAGGGTGTTGCTTGAAAGTACTTGTGGCTTCAAAATACATTTACTCACAAAGGAGAAACATTGACACTAACTAAACACTAACATTGACATAAAGGATAAAACTGAAGCTCCAAAGTTTAAAATTAGCATTACATTATGTGATGTATTTGCACACAAGCTGTTACAGGAGTCTCTTTATATATATATTGGTTTTTTAAAATGTTGTGTTCTTTTCCTTATCATGTGCTGTTTTGGTTGGGTATGCTTCATAGTGTGCTGAAACAGTTGGTATATAGAAGTGTTTCTGACCGGTATCACAGTATCAGCTGCCAGTTGTGCTGATAATGCAGGAACTGAAAGAGGTGGAGCTGCTAGATGCATTAGAGTATGAGCAGGTGGAAACTTGCCTGAACAGGATCTGGGTGCTGAAACTGGCTTGGCCTTGGTACGCCCTCACAGCCCCCTGTGCGTGTTGTGTTTTCAGATTCAACCTTCTGATTCAACAGCTACAGGAATAGAAAATGAGTTGGGTTTGCCTGTGCAGTCACATCCTGTTTCTTCACCGATTAAGTAATTACACAAAACCAAATCTGCCTAGGGTTTGATAGAGCGTGTGGGCTACAATTTCTTACTTACCTTTACTTCACTTGTGCACAGTGGTATCTTAACCCTTTTTGTCATAATGTGGTATACAGTTAGGCCCCCGATAAAGTATGTTTAAGTCATAAGTGCTACAATATATTTAGAATCTCTAGTTTTTGCTTTTCTGACTTGAAGTAGTATGGTGAGCAGTTATGGATTCAACCCTTTAAATCCTTGAATATTGACTTTAAGTCCTATTTGTGCAGGGTTTTTGTGCCTAGTCTCATGTTTAGGCAGGTCTGTATTACAACTGAACTGGAGGCTGTCTGCATGAAATGGATTATGAAGTTTGACATGCATAGGGTGTACTGACCTCTATCACTAGCAGAAATATCAAAACTAGTCTTTCTTTAGTTCTTTAGCAGGGGTTTAAGCATTACTTTAGTAGTAGTGTTTTCAGACTGCCAATCTGCATGTTCAATAGATGCTAAATGGACGTCAGTTTGGAGTTATCCATAAGGTTGGCAGTAGCTTTCTGTGCAATCCATACAGGACAAAAGCAAAGGCAGAGAACGAATACCAAAGGATGAAAAAATATACAGTTCAGATATGCATTAATTTACGTAAGATGTCCTTAGTCCCTAAATCTGAATTGAAAACAGTAGGCATCATTACTGGCTGGTGTGTTAAGATTTAAAAGCGTCAATTCTGAAAATATTGGATGTCCTTTAGTATGCTTTGTAATTTTGACCAAGGGGTAGATTATTAATCATCTACCATAGTTGTGGCGTTTAACCTCTGACAGCTTGTTAAAAATCCAGTGTCTCTAGCCCAGTGGGGTGTTGTTAGCTTTGGTGAAACCTGTTCATCTCTTGATTATCTGCCAGCGGGTGAGATCTGGCTTGATTACACTAATAAAGGCTGCATGCTGGAAGCCTTATGTTGGTGCTTAAATTGATCAAGCAGTGCACAGCAAATTGCTGATAAGTTATAAAATCCCTGTCTTCATGTTAGGGCATCTGTGATAAAAAGTAATTGTTTTGTATTTGAAGCAGATCTTTAAAATTAGAAAAGAGCTATGTTCACTTTGTAATTTGTTTTCCCTATAGAAACTACATATTTCACATTTTAGTACTGTATGGGTTTATTTTAAATTTTCATAGTTCAGCATTATTCTTCAGATGGGTTCTCTAGCTAGAAAGAGTGAGTGCACATTTATCATGTTACATCCTTACAAAAATATTTCTCCTAATGTCATCTCTTATTAGTTTCCTTTCAGTATCTCACCTTTGTTGGTTCATGATTCAATTATTTTAATAGATATTCAACATTTATACTCATTGGGTTAATTCCAATAAATATAATTTATCATTGGACTACACACAAATGATCTACTGCATAGTCGTTTTACCTCCTTATGTCTCTGTGAGGTGTGAGTGGCACAAATACTTCAAGGCTTCTAGAACAATAGTATATAAAGTAGTGCCCCTCAATTCTGTCAATTGTTAAAGAAAGAGATCAGCACACATACGGGAATGATAGTTATGGAAAAAAGCTAATAATGGGCAGTGTAATTAAATTTAAATTCATCTGCAATCATAATTAGTTTGTAAGAATGATTGTGAATTAATAAGAAAGTGTGCTGCCTTACTAGGTGAATTACAGAAACCTGGAACTATTCCAGTTTTCTGAGCGTAGCATTAATTAAGCAATTGTCTCGTGTTCTGCCATTAAAATTCCACCTCAGACCATGCAAGAAAGCTATGCAGTATGAATAGTGATTTAATTTGGGCATTCACTGATAAAATGTCTGTTAAGATTGTTGTGTTTTGTGCTATTTAATTCATTACTTTGTCTACTGGAAATAGAATGCATCCAGTTAAAAACAAACTGGAGAGCTGTAGCAACTATTAAACATGGGAATGTATTCAACTTATCAGCATTTCCTTGATTTGAATTATCAAGTGAGTGAATGGTTTGCAAATCATAACACAATTAAATTATGTTATTATAAATGTCTGTAAGCTTAATTCCTGCAGAATGATATACATTAACTTATATAGTCTGTTACGATTTATAAAACTCTCTAAAAACTAAAGTTAATGTATCATCATTCTGGATTGATGTTTATATATATAACGCAATATGTAGCATGTTATTGTATGATTTTTACTTCTTGGTAACTGATTTGATTGGAATTCTTTGAACAGGAGTGTTAGAATTCATGATTATCATATTTCATTAATTTTAAATGCATTGGTTCAAGTTTGTTTATCCTTCAACCTGTAACATTCAGTCTGTGACATTTACAGGCTCATAATAAGCTGTAATTATAGAACATGTAATTGTTATAGCAGACAAATAACAAATACTCAGCCTCCCACCCTTTTCTTCATATTTACATGTGTAGATTCCCCTAATCCCTTTCCATTTATGCAGAATACATGTAAAACATCTCCTTCTCTGGGAACCCAATATACAGACTGAATTCTCCCTCTCTATTGCACCAATCTTTCTCTCTTCCCTTCCATAGGGAGCATCATAGACTTTGTTTCAGTTCGGAGTGTTTCTACATGTCTCTAATGCTGTGACATGCAGGTACCTGTTTAGCTTCTTCTTCAGCTATCTGCATCTCCTCTGCCATTTGGAAGAATTAACTGTTGGAGTAAGAAAGGTTCCTGAATTTTGCTACTGTATCTTATTCAGATTTACAGAAATGGTTCCTCTTTATTTTTATCTGAAGCAGAATAATGGCAAATACAATTCAAAATTCCTAATTTCATATTAATTGTATTTTAGTGGCCTTGAATCTGTCTAAATACTATAAAAATACACTGTGCCGTAATGTATTTATTTAAAACTTATTAGCATTGAGTTCACGGTTTTTTTTTTCAATTTGCATTTTATGCAAACTGTTTAAACTGTCTGGTCATGCTTTAAAATAACTAATTGTTCTCTGTCTATATATGTAGACCTTCTTAGTTTTTACTTGTATGGAAAGAGTTTCTTGTGTGAAAAACTGATCTAGTTCATTTGTGCATGTATTTCTTCCTGCAAAACAATTAGTAATTTCATTTTATTAGATCTGGGGATCAGGCTGCAGAACTGAATGCAGTCCTCACTATGTATTGTGAGTTTGTGAAGTATGTCATAATGGGCTTAAACTGTGCTATTTATTCATAAACATCTGGATCTTAGTTTGTATTTTACTGATTGTGTAATGTAAGTTTATTCAGTAAAAGTGTGATGTATCACGTTTTTCAGAAACTGTATGCATGGCTTGAAAATAAATGAAATTCATAACTTCTAATGTTCTTCTTCTCCAATTCTTATCACTGCATAGTCACGTACAGTCTGCTTCTGGTGATAAGTAAACAGGTTTTTTTTCTGGCAGTGTTAGGACATCATCATCTATAATTTTCTCTGTGCTAGAGGTATTCCCACAAACAATCGTGTCAAATTAAAACTTATCTGTTTTAAAATGAACCATTGGCATGTGTTCATGTGGGCCTTTTTTTGACAAGAATGAACTTGAACTTCAAACTTGATGTACTGTAAATACATGGTTATAAAGACAGTGGTCTGTTTTTCCAGATTTTGATTTTTCAGTTTGGAGTCATTTGGGTAACTTTTTGAACACATGTTTTGAAGGCTGCGTTTTTGATTGGTGTACTAGAAGTCCCCGAGCTAGGGTAAGGGTTTGAATGAGAAGTAGACATTTACTGAATGTTAGGGTTTGAATGAAAGATTGACCTGATTAGTGGGAGTCGCTTCTTTTTGGGAGCAGTTTCTTCATTTGTATTTAACAACTATAGTGTACAGTATGTATGACATATATTTAATAAAAAAATATTTGAATGTCCTCAGAATAGCAATGACTTGATGATTTACATTGCTAAAGAATAATAGTCAAGGTCACTCTCTGGACCTGTGTAAAGAAAGTATTGACTGAGGTTTTGGAGTGGAATAGGTTCAGAAGGAAAACATACAGTAGAGATCTTAGTTTAGAAACTTGTAAGAACATTTGCAGGGATAAGTGATTTCAGTGCAGTCTTATTTGGATAAGTGAGATGTAGAAAAACATACAAAACCTTCTCATCTAATTGAGTGAAAAATTTGAATAAAATGAAAACCTTATTTCTGTATTATAATGTTGCTGTACAGTATTAACTGCGTTGTCTTCTGGATGTTGTTTTGGTTTTGAAATTGAAGTACTGAAGGAAAAAGGGCTACTTGCAGTAGACAAAGGGTTTTTTAGTTGGGAGTCAACAACAGAAATTGCTTATATATATATAAATATAGTTATGAACGTCACAGTATGAAAAAGAAAAGTAAAATATAGGGGTACAGGTGTATTGGGCTTAGGGTCCTGGAATTCTAGGATTCCAGTAGGTTGCAGGCTTAAATCCTTGGAAGGACACTGCTTGTATACCCTTGAGCAAGGTAACTCACTCAAATTGCGCAAGTAAATGTGCCTCTGACATGTTAACATGTGGTATATTAATATCAGTTCCACAGTGATAGTGCTAAAAGGGTGAAGGGATCTTTTTTTAGTATCCACACAGGTATTCCAGCATCTGTCATTCCTGCTTTTCCTGTTTTGTCTTGCCACATTATCCCTGGAAACATAAATGTTATGTTGGAACTGGATTGAATGAATTGGTACCTCAGAATATTACTTAACTTGATCATGGACTTTTTAAATGTAGACTAGATAGCACATGTCAAAAATCACTTCTTGCCTTTGTCCTCACTGGCTTTCACAATGCAGCACATACAGTAGCATGAAATGTTTAGATACATGCTTAGCAGGGGATCTTCAAAATGCACATTCTAGTTTTATTACTGATGCATACAGCGGAATTCACATTCTAGTGCAGGAGTGGATACTCTTCAATTCTGAAGTTAAAACAGTAGCAGCAGCATACTTTTTTCTCATTCTTGTAAGTAAAGAAAGTAAAGAATATCTACATTTAGAAACAAGAATGGGGAGGTGTACTACATTACCAATCAGCTCTGAGAGAAAAAGAAACCACATTAATTTCCAGTATACTCCATTGTGTTTTATTACTTAAAGTTTAATTTAAATCTTTTCACAGGAAGTCACAGAAAATAATAGTTCTGAACTCCTTTTCCCATAGATGACGATCCAGTTATATTATTTTTAAGGCTTTTTGGAAAAATTGTTTTTGGATCATTCTTCCTATGATAAAAACAAGATTTCTAGGAAATTAACACTAGGCAACAGCTGCTGTTAAAAATGTCATATTTTAAGAAGGTGCAGTCTTAGGCCTTCTTATATAATGAGATTACTACAGCTGAAGTTCCCCTTTTGGTTCACTCATGTTACACTGCAATAGATTCATAGAGCAAAGCCAGTGACATTGATGGAATGCTGGACTGTCATTGCCACCATTGATAAAATTGGGATAAATCTGTTTTGGCTGTATAGAATGTGTAATTTCAGCCCTGACTCATTTCGTAATGGTGCTGTTGTCTTCCATCAAGTGCTTAGTTACAAATGGAGACTGATGCTAATGAGTAAGGTCACACATGCTGGCACTAAGCAGCAGTGAGTAGAAAAATGTGTGTATAATAAGCTGTAGTTTCCAGTTGCGTGCTGGGAATGATGAAGGCTTTGCAACCCTTTGATTATTTTAAGCCCATTCACATAATGTCAGTTAATTCCATATAACTTACAGCCCAGTTACTTTTACAGTGATGGTCCAAAAGGCTTTTATTACACACTACAATATGGTGTGCAGTTTTTATGTCCTATTTTAAAGGGAGGGGCATTTGTCTTAATCCATAACACCTGCTATTCAGATTACATTTCCAAGTGCCTATCAACAATATACTTTTTGGGGCGTCTTTGCTAAAACTCACCATTCTGCTCATGATGCAGAATCCAGCTGTAGATTGAGAGCTGTTCCCTTAAAACTTAGTATGTGTATTGACTGATTCAGCTTCTTTCTCAACTCTTAAATGCACTTAACAAAATCTAATCACACCTTCTTTTTAAGCAACATGAATCAGAAACAAGGTCAGAACTGTGTTTTATGGATATACAAATGACATATTTGCTTTCCTGCTTAGTTTGGGAGTTGTTTTTATCCTTTGTATATCTGTGTTTACCTGTTGGCTTGACTGCTGCAAAATCACTTTGGGCCGTTGAAGTAAATAGAAAGGGAATAAAAGATATGGTGAGACGGTTTTTATTTAACTGCTTCCTGAAACATATGGGAAGCACAAAACACCCGTTTTCCCTTAGGCTGTTTCGATGAGTAAGGCACTGAGTGCGTGTGGACCAGACAGGTGTTCACAGCCTCTTCAACAGAGGGCCTTTTAGGGGCAGATGTGTTGCTGAATACTGAAATTTGCCCAGAGTCTGTATTTTTGTTCTTATAAACATTTTCATTGAACACTTTTGGAATTACCTTCCCAACAGATGGTGCATGGTGGTAATCACAGATATCTTGTGTTTACCTGCAGATGTGTGAGAACAGCTCACCAAATGCCTTTTTGTTTACTCAGTATTACAGTGGCCTGCTGTAAAAATCTGTCTCTACTGAGAGTAATTTGATAACTGAGAAAAGGGTTTGCTGAATGGGATCTTTAATAGTTTGGTTTATTACTCATTTGTTTGATTTAGTGCGACAGTTGTGGGTTGGTTGTTTCAGGTTGTGGAACACAGGTGCATGCTTCTGAGAAATGTTCTTGTTTAACCTTATAATCTGACAACTCAGCAGTGCAGCACAGTGCACAGGTCTTCAACCTCTATGGTGGAGAGAGTAACCAATGTTCTTTCTGCAGAGCAGCAGAGGGGCATTAACATACAATACAATGACTATGTGCAGCTGCCTTCCAGTCACAACTGTTACAACAGTTCCATTAACAGCTTTGTTGTGGGTTATTCTTACTTTAGCATGTCAGTAAAATGTTCAAGGTTCTCTGGGTGTTTAAAAGCATCTTTTAATTTAAAAATAGTATGCCTTTATTGGCGGTTCCCTTATAATGGTAACCACATTGCAGTGAATATCCCACTCTGCCACGTGTTAGAATTCCCAGTTGTGGCTATTAAGGTACACTGAAGAAACAGATGGGAAAGACTAAAAATATTTTTTTATTATGATTCTTATTTTTTTATTTATTATGATTCTTTCTACAAGGAAACTATGGCAGGGTCATTCTGTATTTTATTTCCTTTTGGTGATGGCAGTTGTGTGGGTCTGGCCAAGAATTAGTGGTTATATAGCTTATTTTCTGAAATGCCCAGACATTTAGGCCACTCTGTCAACTTTAGTATAAGAATGTAACTGTTTATTCATTAAGGAAACAATGAATTCCCATTCTGAGCAATTCTCTTCCCCCACCCCCATGTGTTCTTAGATTAAGATGCAATGTTTTTAGTTTTAGGTTGATATATATTTACAAAGTTTTAAAAAAGAAACTTTTCTCTTAGAAATGGCTGTATGGATTCCTTAATCCTTTAGTGCTATGGAACAAAATGTTAAGATGGAAACTCTGTGTGTCTCTTAAGCATGTGGTAATTGATTCTAGGAAAAAAAAATACCAACTATAAAGTAATGTACACCAGAAAACTAATTGCATATGGCACGATTTGAGTTATAAAAGCAGAGAATATTCTGTAGTTAAAAAGGGAAATTGAAGCAATTGTATTTTGTCAGTTAGAAGCATTTTGAACTGTGTCCACAGTGTACCCACCACCTGTTGTGTTAAGTAAAGTCTATGGTTTCAGACCTAGTTTAGGTAACGAATAAGAGCGAAAAGCTATCAGGTTTTTTCTATTCATCTTCAAAATAATACTAATCTGATTAATTTCTTAACCTCTGTGATTCATCTGTTGATGGGAACAATCTGCTATTCATTGCTTTAGATTCTAAATGGAATGCACTCTAAAGGGGAGCCCACACTGCACAATGATATGCTCCAGGTTTACAATGGCCATGTGCTTCACAGGGGACTCTTTACAAGACCACCTGCTTATTTTTTTTCTATGTGACTGACTTGCAGTTTCTTTTCATCCTCCCTCAAATCCTTTGTAGTTTAAGGGATCTTATAAGAATAGATGCAGGTGATTCATCAACGGGAGTACGGTGTTATTCAGACCGCGAATAATGCAGAGGGTTGTGTTATGCAGTTATTTAAACAGGATCTGACTGCTTCCACTGAGATGACTTGAAATTAGAAAGTGATTGTTAGGTTTAAGAGAAACTTTCACCTGCAGGAAGCAGCAAATACAAGCCTTTAAGGTGCATAGCAAAATTAGTGGAATGTATTATTCATCCTGCAGAAACACTGGCTCTTATTTTTAAACTTTTAAGACCATCTCTGTTGAATGTTTTGTAGGACCTTTTAAAAGTTAGATTTTGTTCATAATTACACATATTTCTACAGTGTGATTTATTTGGTGCGATAGTCATAAAGTATATTGTTTGAAGTCTTGAGGAGAGGGAAAACGTGTAGAATTTGATTAGCTTTTTGAGTTTGGTTGAAATAAACCTAGTATTGTAAAAAATATTTTTCAAAGTATATTTCACAATTTAGGGGTTATTTTTATTTCTGTATATTTGAAATGTAAAGATAACACACATTTGGCATTGTGCTATCTCATTATGTACACACTGAGAATGCCTATGTAAAGAATCAATCTTGTGGTTGTCTTTTGGTATTTACCAGTTGAAGGTCCTTTGTTTGACTTTTGCTTTTCATTCTTTACTGAGACCATACAGTATTATCAGTAAAAACTAAATTTGCCAAATATAAAGGCGGTTTTCCCCCAGCAATATTTCTGCTGTATAAAACTATTTGCTGAGTATTGCAGTGTATCTGTGCATAAAAGAGACTACTCTTGAGCTAAGAACCGTTGGCAGTGAACTCGTGGTATAGAGTAGGTAATGCAATCAGACTGCATTAAACATTTGATCTTTCATTGTAACATAGTTCCTCGGGCACAGATTGAAATACATGCATGTGGAAGATTCAATTTTTTTTATCTTTTGAGTTATTTTAGTGCAACTAACATGTTAGAACTACAATAAAAATTTACACTTCGGTTACCATAAAATGGTCAGAATGGTAGCTAAGGGCCTAATCTCATATATAGTATGTAACACTAATTAAATGCCTTTAAATTTAAATTCATATGCATGCTTACTCCTTTTTGTCAAACATATAACTGACTGGAGGTTACGCACTAATGCAAACCACACTATGAATAAGGATGGAATTTAAACTCATAACATGCATGTTTCCAAAAAGATGCAATAGATGACATGGAATATTTTTTTTTTTAGATAAATCTAGTTTATCATTTACATTTGGCTAAAGTTAAAACTAGATAACACCCCTATGTATTACTTAAGAAAGTAAACTGCTGACACCAATTGTGTGCTCATGGTAAAGCATATGTTATAAAATCTCTTTTATGGAATTGGCCATACAATTTAATAATCCCTATGTTCTTAGTGCATTTCAGTTTGAGGTCAGGCTCATGCAAGTTTCCAACAGTTTTGGCCTTAGGCTGGTGTCTCCTCCTAAATGATAATTTGTGAAATTGCTAGCCTCTTGACTTTTTATTAACATACAAATGCCATCATACTCATATCTTGTCTCATATCATCACTGAACCACATATTCATTCAATTTTGTTTGTTTATCCTAAGGCTATTTTTAATATTACAAATGTGAATCTGTAAAAAACAAATGTCCATGAATGTTACTTTTGTGCTTCTCCAAAGAATTTCTCTCACACATTCTATTGGAAGCTTAGGAAAAGCACTGAAAAACACAGCTGTCTTATCTTCACCCTTTTATACTCAACATTTTGGAATATGCAGTCACTTTTAAAATGTGAATCATCTACATAAACCACTCAGGGAAGATGCAGAAATACATCCTGCTAAAAGTGGTTATTTATTTAAAAAGAATTTGACAGTCATTTTTAATACCCGCTAAATATGAAGTAGCCAAATTGTAAATCAGCTCATTTTACCACTTGTGCTGTAATGGACAGATACTCTTCTGATACACTCTCCTTTCAGAGCCATCGATCATTTTATCCTCTATGAGATGCATAGAGCCTTAGAGGAGGTTAGCCTGTGGACTGCAGGCTCTTAGGCACCTGGTTGGTCTCAGGATGCTGCAGCCTACCCTAACACATAGTTAGGGTAACACATAGACACTTTGTACTAGAAATGCAAGTGGAATATCTTCACCGTCAGTAGTATAGCAACTGTGACTAATTCACGTGTTTCACCTTTTTGCTCAAAATACAATCACAAAACATTCTATTTTGCACCACTCTGCCACCAAATTACAAGTTTTTGTAAGTAATAGAAGGTAAGATAATGTAGATCTTGCTCTTTGGGTTTGCTTTATCGTCAGATTGACTGGCATGAGATTTAGGCGCATGTTCTCACGGGTTAATCAGTCAATTAATTGCTTAGGTGGCAGCCTACATCCCTTAAAAAAGGCTTTCAAAGCCTTATTTGGCCCACATCAAAGCCTCTCATACACGTCCTTTAGCAAGCCTTTAATGGGATTGCAGTCTTGGCAATTACTCTGTGTAGATCAGGGGTCTTCAGCCCTGCTCCTGGAAAGCCTCAGTCCAGCAGGTTTTATTGGTCACTATTAAATCATCAATTTCTTAAGATGTGGAACAATTTTGTTGTAATCAATGCAGCAGGTAATTTGTTAAAACAAGCAATTTTAAAGATCATTTGGGACCAAGCTCCTTTAACCCTCAAAGACCAGAGCTCTCTGGTTTTAAACAGATTACTTGACTAATTGATCAATAATTTATAGGTATTCCTAATCTTTAGAAACAGGTGACCTGTAGGTCTGAAGTCCTGATTGTACTTTGTTGTCTCCTTATTTAGTTTTTCTAAAAGCCTGAACTTGCAATATTGATTGCTACAGTCGTTGGTTTTAATGAAATAAGAAATAGGTCATATTTTCATAAAAGACTTTTGGAAGATTAAAAAAAACAAACTCTTGATGATCGTGTATGTCTGTGGCCGCATCAGGCTCTGAAGGAGAAAGTGGTCTTTTTCAGGCTTTTGCTAATCCTATCAAGGATCATTAGGTCTGCCTGTTAGTTCTATACTGATTTTCCTCATAATTGATAAATAATCATTACTACAGTGTTTTTTTTAATAGCATATAGATGACATTATGTTTGCTTTGCCATTATGTTTTGAATCTTTCTTCTAGCCAGAGGCATTATTTGATCTTAGCAAAATTATCGATAAATCTATACTTTGTTATGCTATATTGACTATATAGGAACAGAAAAGCTATCTGTGTATGCCTTTATGGTTTGGGACATTTTTTACATTTTTGAAAGTAATGTGACTTTCATTCTTGATGATTTCACCTATTGCTTTGAACACCTGTGGCTTTAAAATATGTATAGTTTGATAATTTAATTGGAAACCATTGAGAGAGCTTTCAGACAACATTGACATCAAAGCTTAGTTTGAAAATTTCTTAATGTATTTGTGTTGTATGATATTACTGCTTACATTAATCTCACCTCAGTTGTGTAAACTAGGGTTATTGTGGTTTTGGATACTTCTACAAAGTGGTGTCAATAGAATGCATACAATTTCCTTTTATTTGCCACTTGAATTCTAGGTTGATCTTTTTTCTATATGACATGAGTAACACCATGATCTTGACATGGATTCTACATGAAAGAAAAATAAGATGTTATTTTGGAATGATGGGAATGTAATTGTTAAATATCTAAGAGCTTGAACTGAAGTAATAAAATAATAAATAAGATGAGGTAGTTTGGAAAATATTTTTCTAAATTCTTGTTATTTTTTAACTATTTTCTCTCATTCATTTTTATTTCAGTTTTTTTTTAAAGTTTGCTTGCTTTTGTGGTTATAGGTCATGAGCTACAAAAATATGCTTGGTTATAAATGTTATCTTCTTCAAGACTGAGGAGCACACCACTACAGTACATCCAATTTTAGTCTCCTTTTATCTCTATAGATAGATAACACTTTATTGATCCCGAAGGGAAATACATTATATATAAATATTTTAACAATAAACTAATGAATTTCAAATAAACACATTTTGTGATTTTTAGACTTTTCAATGGTAATATATGTTCTAAAACATTTAGGAAGATATTTTACCTTCATTCTGCGTGTACACTTGGTATAATACATGGGTTCTCAAATCTTGGAAAGGACAGCCTGTGAGGGCCAGAAATGTCAGTAGATTGTCCTGTTTCAATTGAATTGGACGGCACACGAGATACATTCTCATTAGTGATACTTGCCCAGGGGACTAATGGCACTATTCTGAAAGTCTGAGAAAATGTAGATGTATTTTATTTTTCCTGTGGATTTTTTAAGTTTTATTAAGTTCAGTGAATTAGCTGTAGGTTCCGCATTTTCAAACCATACGTGCTAAAACATTTTAATTACATTTTTCGTGGTGTACTTGTAAGCTACAAGTGTGACTTGGGAAATTTTCATCTTGCCTCTAAAATTAATCTTACATTTTTTTCCAATTTTCTTTTTGCATCCATTATGAATTTATGAAACAATAAATCGAGGTAGAATGCAAATAAGTATAAATTGGCCATGTGTCGCTACACCTGGGAAGGAAACAGTCAACATAAGAATAAAGTTAACTCCTGCATAATCCAAAACAGAAGGGATGTAACAGCCAATCTGAAATAACACATTTGTTGTTGAGGAGGTAAACTGTCAAGTTTCATGATTTAATTTTAATTTAATACATCTTGTCACTGTTGCTAATCTCCCAAGGACTAATTGGTGCCATAAACCAGGGAGAAACTTTTTGGAAGCAGTACTGTATGCCAAGAATGAACAGTTCACCTCTATTTACATATCTGTGTGCCATTTGCTTTTTAACATCCATAAATCCTATTTACATTTTAACATCTTCCTTAATAAATACTGGGAGATCTTGCTCCCTTAGAAATGTTGGCACAAAGTGTTTCTTGAGGAATAATCCAATGAAACTTTATCAGCAGTTGTCCAATGTGATCCTCAGTGACCTTTACATATTCTTTCTTTTTTCTGCCCATAGCAGGGGCACTGTCAGTTGACACAGAAATTATTATTTTTTTAATGTCATTTCAATGTCAAAATGATTAACAAAAATCTCTGCTGTATCATCCCCATTGTTGTGCTATGCATGCGTTTTAGGCAGTATCTTCTTGAACATTGTCTTTTGTAATCTCTCAGGATCTCTTAATTGCGGATGTACTTTATATCCCCATTCTGATCAAGCATGACGCTAAACACCATTACATCTTCTAATGTCATTGTTGTTTAAAGTTTTGTGCCATTTTATTTGAGTCTCTCAATTGATCTGGCAGACAGGGGTAAGTCTTTTATTTTGGAGAAGATTGTGTCTGAGAAAAGCCTCTTTTATTTATTCCCTGTCAGTACGTTTTTCTACGATTTGCATCACATTGTGCAATTTTGTAAATTCCTTCTGTAGCTTGATTTTTACTGATACAGAAGTTAGTATCTCACTTTGGCCCATTTGATTGGTTCAAGTTCAACCTTGTCTGCCTCATCTTTGAAGTCTGATGCTTTGTTTTAAAATGTTATTGGAAATTTGATTTCTGTTTCTCTGAAAACGTAGAGCATAAACAGCACTTTATCTTCAATGAATCGATATTCATCTCTCCAACAGGGCTGAATTGAGAGAACGTTTAGTTTCTTGGAAATCTTCATTTTGTCCAAAATATCTAAATAAACACCATTTCACCTATGTTCTATTGTTGGTGTGCAATCTTGTCTACATTTTTTGTACCTGTGTGTGGACTTTGTAGTCTATCAACACCCCACTAGTAACAAGGGTGTGAAAGTATTTTGGCGTTTCCCTGTGTACCATCACTGTCCTTCTAACAGTTGCTTTTTGTGTTGTTCCTGCAGACTGCATGCAATCAAAGTCTGCATTTGAAAATACAAAACCTAAGTGGCTGTTCCAAGAGATTAGCTTAACTGTTAAAGTTTATTTGCCTTTCTCTAGATTTTGTTTTCTTGGTTAAATTGCAATGACTTTGATTTGTTTAAAAATTATGACAACACCTGAAGTAATTAGTCTGATTTAGGAACAAGTAATACGTTTATTCCATGCTGAAAAAAAGAAGAAAGAAAACACAATGTTTCGGCCGTGGAGCCTTCTTCAGGTTTCCTTTATATGTGTTACTGTTACAGTTACAGCTGGGTGATATACCTGTACAGTAGAAAGATGATCAGTGCATTTGTGTTGTGGTCTAACCAGATAATGCATTCACCTACAGATGCTGTCAGGCTATTCCAAGTGTTCTGAGGTTCACCTTGAACTCAGTGCTTCTCTGGGGTGCAGGAAGGTAATCAGACCCAGACCATCAGAGAAACAAATGAGACTCTTATTGAGTTGCACATTAATTCATTTCAGATGCAGGTCTTTGCAAAATTGATCTGATGAAGCTAAACAGTATATACTATTTAACTTCCCCTCTGTATGTGTATAAACTGATGTTGACTGTTGTAGCCTGCAGCTTTTAAAAGCTGAAATGCATCACATTGCTGTGCAGTATTTGATTTTGTAAATCATTAAACTGTAGACTTGGGGGTGGTTTTCAATAATGCCAGTCCTTCCTGTGGTTTCCATGTTATTGCTAGAAGCTGCTTAAGCCTCTAATCAAGGATCTTAATGGCCAAGTCACTTAACCTGACCATGTCAGTGTAACATGTGATGATGGACAAGTGAGACATTTATCAGTGCAGTCCATGTTAAATATCAGTGTTTTGTAGTATCTAGTGTGGAATTGCAGAAAAACAAAATGGGAAGTTATTAAGTCATCAGTCCAGATTGCTTCATCATTACTGGATGAAGGCCTCCTCAAGGTCAGTGTATACAATCCTATGGTTCCATCCCTTTGTCTCCTTACATTGATATCACTTCTGAAACTTTGGAATTGTTCCATATTTCATGAGGCCTCTCTTATACATCTTAATGTGAATTATAGCTTCTGTATCATTTCAGTTTTCAGAACTGAAGTTAAATGTATGAAAAAAGGATTATGCATTGTCAGTACTGTATCTAACAAAAATACTCCATTCCATTTGGAGTCTGAATTTCACTTATCTGGTTTTCATTTCAACATACATATATCTGGTGTATATATGCATATACTGTACATGTTATTGGAAGAAACCGAAGTTGCCTGCAGGCAGAAGTCAAGTAAGCACAGATATTTTTATCTTTTCAGTGTCTGTCTAGGATGTCTGAGACATGCAAGTGGGCAGATCATGAAGAAACAAATACTGTACTGTCTATATCACTGCATTATACTGAACTTAAGCAGTAAAAAAGTAAGCAATTAAAAAAAGATACGTCACAGCGCTTTCCACTTTGAGTATGGCTTCAGTGACCTAATTTATTTTTTTCCCGTTGTGAATGAAGATGTTGATAACATCATTGCAACACATAATGAGGAATTGCATCTGCAGTTATTCAAATACTGTATATAAGCTCTTACACTGGCAGCTGACAGTTAGTCGTGCTTAACAGTTGCTATCTTAATTTATTATTTATATTATTATTCCCAAATGGTTGTGGAAATTTTGGGATGTACCTATGCAGAATTGAACGTTTTATATAAGAATTTTCTTACCGAAGTCAGACAGTTTGAGATTTGGCAGGCTATTTTGCAAAGTACAGTATCTGAATTAAGCATTTGGCCATATCATATTTATAACTCATTATTTTTACAGAGAATATATGTCTTAAATCTCAATATTTTTTTTTTTAATAAACTTCAGACAATTACAGTCACTAATTCTCCCCAGAGTAGCAGTGTGTTTAAGGGAAACCTATTGTTTCATTAATAAAGCTCTGTGTTTTTGCAGCTATAAAGTATACAGAATGTTTGCAGTAGTTTGGAGCAGTGGTTAGGGTACTAGACTCATAACTGGGAAGGTTGTGGGTTCAAATCCCAGGAGGAGTCCTGCTGTTGTACCCTTGAGCGAGGTACTTCACTCAAATTGTTGCAGTACAATTCCCCACTGTACAGGTATATCACTTTGGATAAAAGTGCCATCCACATATATTGATGATAATTTTAACAGACAATATTACAACTGTGCTGTAAATTCCTTAATTTCATGGGACTGTATATGGAACCCACCAATTCTAACAATAGCTCTCAATATCTTTGTTTAACAATGGCTTTCAGCTATCTTCACCTTTAATATTGAATTTAATGTTACTGAATCTTTTTCCTGAACCTTCTGTAGGTAAAACACCCTTCTGGCTATGAAGTCATGATGTGTGAAGAATCAAACAACTTTCATTTGTTGTGACCCTTTTCTTTTCAATTGGCAATAAATCTATACTTTTGCCATTTTTCTGCAAAATGCCCCCATCCATCATTATTGCCTGTAAAATAAGTTAAGTACTATCTTTCTGCAGAATTTTGTGGCACAGTTCTCTACTAAGCCAAGATTTGATCAGTGTTTGTATAATATATGCATTAATTAAAAATTGAAGACTGGAATCCTCAGCCCTGCTTGCAAAAGTTGCCATATGTTTCTTCAGCTTTTAATGATATTCCAAGTAGTAGCTTAGTATTGTAGTATTAGCTCAGGTCTCTAGACAGGGCTGAATTACTTACAGTATGTTAATGATCCCAGAAGATTTATGAATTTTAAGATATTTTGTTTGATTATTTATTAACTTTGCCTTGATGTGAACAATGGAAAAAAATATTATAAGTCAAGTTTATCTAGCATTTAATGAAAAGGAAGCAGACTTTTTATTTCACTTCAGAGTCAGTTTGTATACATTTGGGTACCAAATTCTGTAACACGAAAGGTATAACTGCTTTTCTATAAAGCCTTAGAAAGTGAAGCTCAAGTGAAGCTCAAACCCAGTTGGCAATGAAAGATATCTGGTGCTAGACGATATAGAGATGTTAAGGGCTTTCAATTAACAAGAAATGTGAATGAAAGCTGATTTAGTAGCTAAGTGAAATTGCAATAGCCAAAGCTGATATTTAGCTTGACTGTACCTGCAGGTTGGAATAGGAATGTAATTTATTTTGTTTTTCTGAAGGAATCACTTCACTTAGAGTGCAGACTGGCATCTTACTGTGTTGCGGCTAATATACTGCTGCTCCACAAGTGGTGTCCTTGGAGGCTACTCCAGCACCTCGTGTGTTTAAACATACAATGGCATAACACTACTTTAATATCTTCTTTTACATCTGTTTTTCAAAATAACAAGGATTTCTTTCAGGGCCCATGTATACCAACTATGTTTAGGGCACTCTGTACAGGGTGAAAACAAAAACAAATAAAATCAAAATAACAATAACATTAAACAGAAATAAAGAAATAAGGACAGAGATATAAAAGAAAAAAAACGTGAAAAGGCGAGACAAGGCAGACGCTAATTAAAAGACTGACTGGACAGATATGGCTGGAGTCTAGATTTAAAAACTGTAAGAGAGTTTACAGTTCTCAGGTTGGCAGGGAGTGAGCTCCGGAGTCGTGGAGCAAGATGGCTGAAAGTGTGCACCCTGAGATGCTGGTGTCTAGAAGAAGGTACTACTAAAAGATGTGCCTCAGTAGAGCGGAAAGCCCTGCTTGGTGCAGCTGCTTGAAGGTGACATTTGCTTATTAGAAAGAGCAAAATCAGACTATTGTTAAACTCTCACATGATGCAAGAGCAGAATTGGGGATATTGATGGTCAGAACGGGCACCACAGGGGCGCAGTGGTTAGAATTGCTGCCTCACAATGCTGTGACCATGGGTTCAGTTCTGGACCTGCTATGTTTGTTGTCCCTGTGTTATCGTGGGTTTCCTCCAGGTGCTCCGGTTTCCCCCCCCCTCAGTCCAAAGACATACTGGGAGATTAATTGGATTCTGGGAATACTGGCCCTGGAGTGAACATGTGCATATCTGTGTCTATCACTGTGTGCCCTGTCAAGGGTGTATCTTGGCTTGTGCCCGTTGCTTGCCTGAATAGACTCCAGTTCCCCTGCGACCCTGTATTGGATAAAGCAGTTATAAAATGGATGGATAGTTAGACTGACAGTATGCTGCCTATGTGTGCTATAACTCACAAGTGACCATCTCAGATTTAAAATACATCCTTTTTAACTTACGTAATTTAAGAACAACATTTAGAGTTGTTATAAGTATAAATTACATAAAAATAGCAAACTTGATCAAATATTACCAGAATCCACAAATAACACAATCTAAAGTGCTTTATAAACATTTAAATTGAGATGAGTATCTAAATGTATGGCATAAAGCCTTAGAATTGTCTCTTTTTTTCTGTTAAACCTAATGGAGTAGATTGTTGGATATATGGACACCTCTTAGGAAATCAAATTCAGGCTGTAAATGTGTAACATCCAATATCTAGTAAGCTAAGTCCTGATGAAATCACCTTGGGAACATCTAATTTGAAAAGCAGTGCTCTGACTACTGTTGGAATTAATTAGGCCTGCAGGTAGGGTTCACCTCATTCAGGATCTGTCACAAACTGAGGTTTGCGAAGGGTGATGTATGGCAGTACACTGACTTAGAGATACCTTCAGGGTAAAACATTTATTACCGCATATGTTTATGCCTTGTGAAATGAATGACATAAAGTATAGTGCTTTTAAAATTATTGCTGATAAAATAGCCTAATGGGATCATTTTCATTATCGTATTCTATGATTATTATTTTAAGGGGTGATCTTCTTTCATATATAACCTAAGATTATTTGTTATAATTATCTTCATAAGTTACTTAATGGACAGAATTTCCTGGGTAAAATCCACTCATGCTTTTCAAGAGGAAAAGGGCTCTAATGCTACAGCAATAGTTCCAAAATAACAAATAGAGTTAAATTAAGTTTACAATAGCTACTCATTTATTTTAGACCACCTTTACAAGTTCAAATTAGAGGTCAGTTTTGGAAAAACTGCCATTATATAGAATTTAAAAAAATGATTTGCCTAATTTTCCTTGTTGTTGAAACATTTTTGAAACCATGACAATGTGTAATTCATATTATTGGATGGAATTTTCATGTGTTTTCAAAGTTTTGAGGATATTACATCCCTGGAATGGTTTTGAATTCTGTGTTGAATATTGACTACAGTATCTTCCTGAAATTAGCTAAGCATAATAACTAATTTCAGTGGATTATATTTTAGTATATATTTTAATTCATCTTACTCTTTTGATGCTGTTTTAGTATTTTGTGATTTTAAATGTACTTTTACAATTGAATTAATTAGTCATACAATTTTCGGAAAGAAACGTTTGAAGAAACTTTAATGGGAAAGGTCTTTTAAGGAGCTACTGCTACATACTTGTTATGGAAACAGTGTGGCTGACCACTCAATTCTTATAAAGTGACTTTAAGTAAAATAGTGTTTTATGTAAAAGAATTTGATAAGAACATCAAGGACTTTTGCTAGAACATGGAGTGAGCTATTTGTTGTAGCATCTCTTTATAATAAAGATTTGTTTAGCTTATGCTTTCCTCCTTTTAATGTGATTACCCAACTGGCCAAAAATAACACCCCATAGAACACCGCAGTGTAGAGTAATATTATAATTCAGCATAACGGCGCATAATACAGTAAGCACAACAAAATAAGACAATTGATTATAGAATGTACATGTACAATGTACCAATTCTAGTACTGCTTGGGAGAGGAAATTTTAGAGTATTTGGAGATGCGGGTTTGCCAGTGATAGTACAAGTAGATTCCATCTAGTTGTTTGGAGCATCATGTCAGAGAAGAGATGTGCTAAGTATAGGAAAGAGAGGTATCAGGTTATCACTAAGCTTCCTTGAAGTGAATGCAGGTGATAGGATCCGGAGAAACCGACATAGTGAGATAAGAGTAATATGAAGAAGGGATACAGAGTACAGTTGCACAGATTTTGAATGGCTGAGTTTGAGGCAATGTGAAAAATGAAATTAAAAAATGTCAGTTTGCTTTACAGTATGGATGCCGATTGTTTTACACTGAAACATGTACTGTAAGTTATAATGTCAATCAGGGTATTTGTTTCTATCATTTTTTTCAGTAGGCTGTTTATTCTATGGCTGTTTTCCTGAATGGCTTCCTGCAGTTTCATCTGGTCACTGCAGGGCCTAGTGAAGGTGAATTATCTGAACTTATTCAAGTTCCACAGCTTCATCATATGCTATTTGCATTTTAGAATTTTTTTAAGCAGGTTTTGCCAAAATGTTTAGCCCTGGAGGGCGAAGCAAGGTTCAGGAGAACACCACGTGATCACACCTGACATCTGCTCGGCATAGGGGAAACTGGGTCTCTGAGACCAGCCCTGGGTAAAACTTACAGCACTGCTGCAAATGTATGCCTAGGGAGCCAAAACATACACAGGATGTTTGGGGAGCATTGCTCCTTTCCTTTGATTTTTTTTAAAGTGATACAGTGTGGTGCATTTAACAATTTCATGCCCTTTCTTTAGTCTAGAAATGTGTTCTTGTTCCTTTTTTTATAGGCTTTGTATTATACAGTACCTACAATCTAAGCAGTTGTTCATAATGTTATATAATGAGTTTACCTTAATCAGTTTTATTTCTAATAATGTATGATAATTTACATTTAAATTACACCACATAAGATTGCAATAATTCTTATATGCAGTCTATTGTTGGCACCTTTACATGGAAGAAGGTTATTTATTTTATTATTTTTTATTAGACTATGTGTATTAAGTAGCATGTTTTACAAGTCTATAGAAAATATGATACTGAGTAGTGCAAGTTAGTAAAGTGAATAATGAAACTGCGAGTCCCTTTGAGTAGTACATTTAGTAAAACAAAGGCAGAAAATACAGCACATTAAAATCTCCATATTGTTGAAAAATTAGCTTTCATTATTCATAGAAGTGATACATACTTTAATTACTCTAATTACCAGGTAATATACAAAGATTGAACATGGAAACAACTGATAGATTTAACTGCACATTTGCATTAAATGTGCAAATTTGCTGTTTAATTAAAAGGGACAACAAAAACAAAGTTTTTAAATTAACTAGTCACAGGTGTTCCGTAACTGTTAATATATGGCCGGAGGCAATTTGGAGCAGCAGTGCTGTAAGCTATGGTTATTAGAAAAGACATGCCGCTCGCTTGTATTTTCCACGTGTTTCTTGATTATTCAACGGTCTGTCTGTGCATGGAGGTGGGTATGAAAAAGGCACATAGAATGCCTGCAGGAGTAAAAGTGTAATCCAGCCTTTGCTGAATTGGTCTCACTTTCACTGGAGGTGGGGTCTCTAGGGAAAGGGGCATGTTGATTGCACAGTGTTGCTGTCAATTTACAGAGGCTGCTGTGATGGACTTCGGGGGGAGCAGGAATAAAGTGGGCGATGATTGCTGGCGGCCACAAAAACCATGGAGTACAGCTGTCAAGTGGCCGTGGCCTCCCGCCCACCGGGATGTTTCCAGGTGTCCCGGCAGCTCAGACTGCCCCTGCTGCTTGGCAGGGGTCAGTGAGGTGTAATGAAGCTAAACAATCCCAGCTGTATGTGTGCATAGAAATTTATAGTTTTTATATATTGTACACAATTAAAAGGATTTAACTGATTGAAACAATCATTTCTCATTCAGTCATTTAAACCTCATGTGTGACCTGATTAATTTATGCAGTGAAATTTAGCTTCCTCTTAAAACTGTACATATTTCTATGTGTAAACATATACAGTAAAGGAACAAGTAATAGGTTTATTCCATGCTGAAAAAAAGAAGAAAGAGAACACAACGTTGTTCTCTTTCTTCTTTTTTTCAGCATGGAATAAACCTATTACTTGTTCCTTTGCAGCCTACGCATGCTGACGCAGCTACCCACCTGAACATATACAGTATATAACTACACTCCTTAGAAACACTATGATCAACTTTCCTTTTACAAAATAGTCAGGTCTCATTTCATATGTAATTTATCAACAATTATGGAATCAGTCATGCCTAATTTTCTGTTTGGAATTAAATCTATCTTGCAGATCTGTGGAATCTGTGGAAGCACATAATGGTAGTGCCCTGAGTGATGAAATTTCTTCTGGAAAAGTTACATGATATCAAGTAGAACACTTGCCTTAAGCCTAAACAGACCTTGGCATGTTTGACTCTGAATAGGTGTACGTTACCATCTATCACATGTTAAGTTTGTAAAAACTGGACTAATGTAAACAAGAAATGTATTGGTGTCTACGTGTTAATATACATTCTCACATGTATGAAATTATTTATTTTAACGACTCCTTTTGAAAATGAGTTTAAACAAATAAACTGATTGCGTTAATTTCAAAAGGACCTACTTATTATGTTTGAAAGTTTAGAAGGAATATGTCTATTTGATCTTTAAATTTCAGCATGGTCTCAGTTGAATTAAGAAGGCATCTTGTGTATATATTTTGATTTTAAATTATTTAATCATCAAAAAATCTCCAATGCCGTTCTGAAGGTCTTTGTTGCCTCTCTAGCATTTGTATTGTTTTTAAATAATGCAGGCTTTTTTTCCTTATTATTGCTGACATTCTACCTGGAAATCTTGTTTCATTGTCTGAAGAGAAGAACTTAATTGCGAAAGGTTTCAACTGAAGTAATGCATGCCGTTTCCATAATTTGTCATCTGTTGTCTGAAACACGAATGTCTTATGAAATCAGGTCTTATGTTGAAGGGGTCTTGCAATAGGCATAATCCTGCAATGTACTGTAATCGACATATACCTTTTATTTGTTGTAATTGTTTTAATACCTTTTTTTACTGAGTGTACATACTATGTGGAATACCGTGATAGATCTAGCTATAGCGTGTAACAAAACACCGCATTTTTTCTTGACCAAAAGCCACATGAGTCTGATTACATTGTGAGTTTTTGAAGGCAACATTTACTGAACTGGCAATAGTGCATCTTTGTCTTCTGCTTCTTTTTAATAATCTGCTTTTGCTTAATGCAACCCTTAGCCACTTGAAGTACAAGTATTTTTTAAATTTAAGTGTTTTTTTCTTAGTACTTGTATATATTTGGCTCCTAAAAAAATCTGCAAATCAAGCTTTTAATAAGTTACACTGGTTTATTCAGAAATAAGTGACTTAAAATCTCTTATAAAAATCATAAGATTTCCTCTATTATATTTTAAAAACCTTTTTCAGTTTTCTTAAGTGTAATCTTGTTTTCTTAGCTTTTAAGTAACTAACATATCAATGTAAAGTTAGTAGTTTACCTCTTACTTAATTTAGAAAATGCAGTCACCTTTAAATAGGACTCTTGCTTTTAAATGTTGTGTGTATTCCTTGATAATTTATCACAGGTTTTGTATAAAACTGTTTCTGAAGACACTTTGAATGTAATTTACTTTTAATTTGCTTTCATTTCTACCTTTATTTTGAATTTATTCCAATTTATTTTACAACTATGGTGGCCTAAGAGGTTTTAGAGATACAGGTACATGTAACTGCAAAAAAAAGAAACAATCAACATAAAGTGTTTTAATAGGACGTTTTGCCACTGCTACCAGCCAGAACAGCTACAGTGCACAATGAATTCTACAAATGTCTAGGACTCTGCTGGAGGGATACAGCACCACTCCTCCACGAGAAACTCCATCATTTGGTGTTTTGCTTATAGCAGTAAAAAACTGGTATCTCAGGCATCACTCCAGAATCTCCCATAAATGTCAAATTGAGTTGAAATCTGGTGACTGGGATGACCATGGCATATGGTTATATCATTTTCATGCACATCAAACCATTCGGTGACCACACATTCCCTGTGGATGGGGGCATTGTCATCCTGGAAGATTCATCTCCCATCGGGATACAGATGCTTCACCATAGGATGGACGTGATTATTCAGAATGGCTTTATTTTATTGAGCATTTACATTGCGCTTTAAGGGTTTGAGTGGACGTGAACCATGAACATCACGGTTGAGGAGTATGCACTTTCATCTACTGTTGCCTCTAGTCGATTGTCTTTCTCTCAGAATTCCACCATGCCACCTTAACCGCTGTTCCTCATGAAACATTAGCATGTTGAGCTCCTACCAAATTTGCCCCAACAATCACCCCTCTCTCAGAGTCACTGAGAACTCTTCTTCTAGCTGTGGTAGCCAAAATAATGTGCAACTGGACACTTTATCCTCTATCCTTTGTCCCACGAGGTAACGTTAAGTGTGGTAACTAAGCAAATAAATGACCAGGAACCAATTTTTGGGGATTTATATTTTTTGCATCAAATGATAGAAATACAATCTTAACAAACAACATTATTTTTAGTATACAATACAAATTCCCAACAGTTCTATGTCTATTGAGAGTAGTAAAATAAGGATGAGCAGCTTTGGGAATCTCCAGAATTACTTTCTCAAGATGAGACATGGATTTTTATGCTTTGTGTGATAATTGTTGCTCTCACACACAAAACAGCTACAAAAACCGAACCTGAGCTCAGGGTCAGTTTTTTTGCATTGCTGATTTTGACTTCCTGTAGTGTAATTTTCAGTATAGTATAGTGGGTTAGTGATAAATAGACTGTATAACAAGTCAGCTTTACATGATCTTGCCCCAGCAAGTACTTAACATTTCTTATGACACTTCTATTATTTCTATTGAAATCTGTAAATATTAAGGTCTAGACACAGAAAAAAAATAATTACAGCAGAAAGGGATGGTTTCCAAGATGGGAGCTAATCTGCTTGATGAATGTAGATCTATAGCAATCCCTGAGTGAAATACCCTGTATTTATGAGGATTTTGTATGCACTTATGGAGTAGCATGAATTTATAGAAGCTACTGCAGAGACGTTATACAGTATATAGAAACACGACAACATACCTTTTGGGAATACAGAGCTCTTTTTATTGTTGCTGGAATACATAATTGTCACAGAAACTTTTGACATTCTCACAGTGATATAATTGTTTTGGAAAACTAATAAACTGAGAATATTTATCTTTTATGTTAATTTTCAAATTAATGTTTGCCAAGATTGGAGTGTAAATATTTCAGTATGAATTCCCCCAACACAACAATTACTAATTTTTAAACAACATTTGACTTGGAAAAAAAAGAAAAGATTTCAGCAGAAATATAGTACTCTAGGTATTGAAGGGCTAGAGGAAACAACACATGCTGTATTATGCATGAACTGTGGTTCAAAGCCAGCTTATGTGCAGGGGAGAGTGGGGTCATTTGTTTCTTAGTCAGTTATACAATGTGTTTTCCTCCTCATAATCACAGATTCTGTTTTTCTTACCTAACTTGACCTAGTCCTAGATGATATGTGCACAGAAAAAAATATATAGTTTATGATACCTAGCCAAAATAGGCTTTAATAATGAAAAGACGTCTAATACTTTATTTTCATTGTTTTTTAAAGGTGGTATCAATGTATAATCTTATTCTGGAGAGGTTAAGGCTATATGACAGGATAAGAACCTCTCATTAAGTGAAATATAATGCTAAGAGGTGCCAGTTTCTAATTATATTGTGGTTTGTTTTGTATGACTTAGCACCATTAAAAGTACAGGGTATAAAAAATAAGTGAGAGCAATGGTACCGAGTAGCTATGTTTTTACTAGCTTTATACCCCAAGGAACAGCAAAGCTTAACTTGGATAAATCCCCAATAATTTGAAACGCTTAATCTATTTAGTAGTGTAAACAACATTTTCTGCAAATACAAGTCTTAAGATCTGTGTCACAGGCACTAGAATTCATAATTACCTTGCTTAAAGACACTCTAGTCATGAAAACTGATCTTGACGGTAATGAAAGTAATCCGTCCCTTCCAATACATATTAATGCAGCTTTTATTGTTTTCTATTTCTGTCCAACAAAAACATGTTTTCCTTCCTATGAGTTTATAAGTTCAAAGGTGCTGTTACATCCCTAGCTGTGTATTGTATTTAATCATATTCTATATTTTTCAAACAAATTTAGGAACTTTATGTACTGTAATTGCAATAGGGACTGTGAATTCAAACCTCATAGCTTCTTCTTAGTGGTTTTAATGTCCTTCTAAATGAGTTCAAAGATAAAAGTAATGAACTTATTGTAAGAAGAAACCGTGCTACCTTCTTTAACAGAGCATCAGCATTTCTTGAAACAACTTTGATTTTGAGTACCCGATATAAAATTGTCTGTTATAGAGGTTATGTGGGCAAAGTAGAGCTGTTTCTTGTAGTATCTCTACAGGTATCTCTTACTATATACACTATAGCTAAGTATCTCTGATTTTTTAAACTACATGCTATGCCACTTTTCCTTCTTTTAAGCACCTACTGTAGCTTATGTTTTTATGTGTTTGTAGTTATCCTAGATGTCTTTTTGTGCCTCATTGCTTTCTCAACATCCCTTATTTGTCAGGTAGAGCATCTCAGTTGAACTGCAGCACTGAGACAACAGAAAACTAGATTCTTTAGGAATGGAATATGTGTGCTCTCAGAAGCAAGCATGCAGAGATGGAGGGCTACAGAATATTTCTTCTGATTGAATCTCAGACCTGGTGTGTGTAGCTGTGAACCATGGTGTTCTTCCTCTGATAAATTTCTCTATAAAGTGTAAAAACGCATTTTCTCATACATAGAAAAGATAGAGGTGTTATCAACTGTTTTGGCTTGGTGTTCCTATAGAGAGCTTGCAAAACCACCACTCAGTGCTTAAAGCTGTGTAGATAGAATTTGAGTGGGATCTTTGATAGAAGTGAGTTATGTTGTTTTGATAAGCTATTTGTAATTGGATAATGTGTCTAGATTTAAGTCATTAGTAAGATGGAATTTATTTTCTAAAGTTAAAGAACATAAATTATTCTATATTGTGCTTATAATGGACTTTCACAAGTTGTTGCGTATCTTACGACAAGTGTAACTTGGGATCTCACAAATCCTTTGTGATTTAAGGGAATCAGCTTCAACAGGGTACTTTTTCCAGACACCCACTATTATCTGTGTAAATATTCTCTTCATGTTCTCAATCTACCTTAATGAAGTACTTAATATTTTAGTTTGGATAATTAAAGGTTTATGCTATTTTAACTTATCTCATTGAGTGGGTCTTTTAGCACAAAAAGGGCATGCTAGTATTTTTATTTAGAAGAATAACTAATAGTTCTTATATTTAGGTGGGTAGCTGCGTCAGTATGCGTAGGCTGCAAAGGAACAAGTAATAGGTTTATTCCACGCTCAAAAGAGAATAAAGAAAGAAAACACAATGTTTCGGCCGTCGAGCCCTCTTCAGGTGTGAGAAATATTTTCTTATATTTTTATTAATATATTTTTTTCTTATATTTATGTTCTTATATATCTTATATGTTCTTATTCTTTCTATCCGCCAGCAGCCATATCCCCCTGAAGCTCACAACTGGTAACCCACTGAAGCTAAGCAGGCCTATGTGGGTGATGGGGACACTATATTGTAAAAAGGCACCGTCCTTCGGATGAGATGTAACACAGAGGTCTTGACTCTCTGTGGTCATTAAAAATCCTATGGTATTTCTCTAAAAGAGTAGGGGTGTAACCCCGGCATCCTGGCCAAATTCCCATTGGCCTTTACCTCACTATGAATTGGTTTCATCACTCTGTACTCCTCCCCACTGATAGCTGGTGTCTGGCACACTATGGCTGCTGTCGCATTATTAAGGTGGATGCTGCATATTGGTGATGGTGGAGGGGAGTCCCCATTACCTGTAAAGCACTTTGATTGGAGTGTCCAGAAAAGCACTGTATAAGTGTAATTGTTGTTATTATTATATTCTTAGCATGACTTTAACAAAGACAATCATGTCACACAGGAAAGCTCAAGGTTTTCATTTAGGTATTTAAACTGTTATGTTCTACTCCTTCTTTCATTAACAGACATCACTGTTTTAGAAAATGAATCTAAATGGCTTAATTATGCTTGATGTTTTAAATGACTGTAGATAAATGTAAAATCCAAACTATTAATCCAGCAGTGTTCATTATACAGTATGTATGATGAGAGTAGTAACTACTAAAAGTTCACAAATATGTTGATCTCAAGGCTGAATTAAGGATAAAATGATATTTCATGTTAGTACTGATTCATTGTATAATCTTAGCTTTGAAAAGGATAATAGGTAGCACAAATATTCTGCAGAGCATCCATGACTGCTCATAAGAATATGATGCATATAGAAAGGATTAAAAGTGTCATGATTATTCAGTTATATCTGGGTATGATCTCACCCTCAATAACCTGATACATGTGAGACAGGATGAGATGCCAGTATGTGGTTTAGTCAGCTGACTAATAGGGAAAGTATCCTGCTTATCAAAAGAGATTTGATAAACCTAACATCTGGTGTTGTGAAAAGTTTTTTCCTCTGCAGTACGAGATCCAGTAACATACCCAGGTATTTACAATGAATGAAAAGTGTTTGAATAAAAGAACAGACTATTGATAATATATTTCTGGTGTAAGTAGTCTAATTTCATATATATATTATAGACATTAAAGAAGGGATACTTGCATGCAGTCCAGAAGCACTGATTGCCGAGATAGATAATGTAAGTCCGTATGCCATGTGTTCACTATTATCTCCACTCTATTGCCCTGGGCGTTGACTTGGCAGGATGTGGAAATTTTTGTTAAAATAATAAATAACAAAAATGCACAAAATTACTGCATGTTCTTTTATTGCTTTTCTAAATGGATTTACTAAATTGGAAGTACATAGTACTACACTACGTAGTTATTAGGATTAGCTCAGACAGGTTATTACAACGGAAGCCTTTTCATGTTGTGTAACGAAATGTGTGTTAGGCACTTTCAAGTTCAAGTTCATGTTTATCTGTCATTTCAGCCATATACAAGTATACAGTGGAATGAAATATCCTGGTGCAAAACTAAACAGTCCTTCTCTCATATCGCAGTTTTAAAATACTTTTGTATTCATTTAGCTCAATAATAAATGCAGAAATCGCTGTTTTTTCTGTATATGTGTACTGTATGCAGTGTGCTTGTATAGTAGGTTATTTCTATCATTGCTTGTTTCCATCTGCTTGTTTGAATGTCCAGATATGTAGCCTATCTGTCGCAGATATGTATATAGGGACTCACATGCATAATACTGTAATATGTTGGTTGATTAAAAAATCAGAAGCTCAGAAAATACATAGAAATTAAGTGAAAACAATGACTTTAAGTTGGTTTAAATCATTTCATATTTAAAGCTATGCAACAGAAACTGCAAAGTAAAAAGAAACAAGTAAAAGGCCAAACCAATAATGTTTTATTTAATAAGAAAGATGCTTATAATTTTAGTGCTATCCAACAATTTTTCTAATGTTTGTCACATGAGACTTGCATAGCTAATCCGCAATACTCTGAAATAGTAATAACAGATAAGAAATCAGATCAAGCGATTTGTAAAAAATAAATATGGTTTGAAACACTTTCGAACTGCATTCACTTCCTGTGAGGCTGCATGACTTCCTAGTCTTGGGTAAAAATGGAAAAGCTAGAATCTCATTAAGTTGGGGAAAAAGAAAAGCTTTTTTCTACTTAATTTCCTCAGCTGATATTTCTTTGGTCTAATGTGGCATAGCTGATCATCCTGAGGATTTGTGTTGATGTGATTTAAAAGCCCTTCATTTTGTGTGGCATTATTTATTCTAAACACCATTCTTTAAAAAAAGGAAATAAAATGCATGCACAATGCCTTCTGCCTAATTAAATTGCTATTCAGTCTTCTGCCCAGAAAATTAATTTATGGAATGAAAAAAATAGTATTTCTTTTTATAAAATGTACGGAGCTTCAATTCAGAAAAAGAAGGTTCAAGGCAGGGTTGATTTCATTAAAAGAAGAAAGCTTTAAAATGGGGAGATGATTTTAATAAAGACAGATTCCAGAAGTGACACTTGTTAGAAGCGTGCATATTTTCCTTGGATGAAAGCTTTTCTTCTCCTTTTGTTATTTCACATTGAATTATGCATTTTTAAAAATAAAAAATCATAGGACTACATCTTCCCTTTCAATGTTTTGTCTCTCAACATCCTTTTCATAAAAAAACCCTGAAAGGCTAAATGTTTTCGGTCCCTCGTTCCCTTTTATTGCATTTATGGATTGCAGAGCTTGAAAAGCTATTTCATCCACTGAAGAAAATGTATTACAATCTTATTAAGTTTAATAGAAGTTAACACTGCTTAAAGACTGGGAAATGGGTGCACATTTACAGTTGTTGCACTCGTTTGTAGAAATTTAGAGAGCCAGTCTAGATTCTGTTGGGATTCTTCTCTGGAAAGTGGTGCGTTGTATTCATTCCTGGCATGGAATGACCTTTTTACCAGAGAAACATTCCAGAAAAGGCTTACATATGTCTGCTATGAATACTTGCTTTTTCTGTAACATTTAGTAACTCTCTTAATTTTTTTTTTGAAAAAGTGAAAAAAAAAGGGCATAAAATCTACCTACTATATGATGAAACTGCCTGTTGTCTGAAAGGCTGCTATAAGGCAAAGTGTTTTTTGAAAACACTTACACAATTCTTCTCACACAACCTTCCTGATGTAATGTTTTCACCAGAGAGGATCTTGTTTCCATTTTACTTCCATTCCTTAACCTTAGATGCAGAAAAGCAATTTTGGTGAGGTAGATTTTTACTTTGTCCTTGGTGTCTGCTCTCATTCTTTAAGCAGCTCTTTGGAATGATGTTCTAGGTTCTGTGAACACTTAAGTACCATGTGTTGTGTTCACATGACCTCTGAACTGCTCTTCGGGAACTTGACTGTTCTGACATAATAGTTATCTCTATCTCTATAATGTCTGCTATCTCACTCATCATCCTGCCCTTTATTTTGTAATTCACTGTCTTTCAATACTAGTCAAATGTTTCAATGTTTTAAATTAATTAACAGATCTTTATTGGGAACGTTTTCCCATCCTATC
Source organism: Lepisosteus platostomus (assembly GCF_059453375.1). Lineage (NCBI taxonomy): Eukaryota > Metazoa > Chordata > Actinopteri > Semionotiformes > Lepisosteidae > Lepisosteus > Lepisosteus platostomus. The sequence goes on from NC_142622.1 coordinate 13,023,427, forward strand.
TTAACAACAATTGTATTTTTGTGTATCATACTATAGTTAAAGTTGTAACTTTATGGAGCTGTTTCTCGCAAGAGCAACTACGTAATTAGAATGCTATATCATTTCAATTTGTTGCCGCCAATGTACAGCTTAAAATGTCCTGTGTACCTGAGGGTGTTTTCAGTTCTATGATTAGATCTTTTCTGCCTGACACATGCATGCAGATTAGCAGTATTACGTCTAAGTGCTCCGATTGCTCTGTTATTTTTAATTGATTTATCTTTTCTTTGTCTTATTGGTAACACTGATATAACCATCTTGGTCAGGTCATCATAGTAAATGAGAATCTGTTTTCAAGTGACTTCAACGATTAAATAAACGATTACTATAAATATCAAGACAGGGAGGAATGGAAGATAATGTTAAATCCTACAGTACATTTTAAAGTCATAAAGAAATTATATATCCTTGTAGCCCCTCTTTTTACTGTTTGTAGACCCTGTACGGCATAAAGTGCTTTAGAAAATGTGTGAATGGATTTTTTTTACATAACATTTCCTTGAGGCCTGTAGTCTCAAGACCTTCTGGGAAGTTCAAGAACTCTGGTAATTGTGTATGCTGAAAATTGATACTGGAATGTAAACAGTATTAATACAATCTTTTTTTTTCAAATTTGTTCTTAGGAAAGCTAAAGAACAAAATAAAAAGGTGGTGGTTGCAGGATGCGTTCCTCAGGCTCAGCCCAGAATGGAATACCTCAAAGGCCTGAGTGTTATTGGGGTAAGTTCATTTTCCTCATCATGGTTTTGTAAGTCTTATTTCCACTAGTGTACTTTTTACACTTTAGTTGGAAAATCTGGATTAGAGATGTTTCCTCTGACTTTGAAATCTACATGGACAAGCCCCAAATGGATCTGCTATAGTACTTTCATATGTCTCACCCAATGAATCATAACTGGTCCAAGCAAAAGTATCTTGAATTAGAATGTAGACACAATGCCCATTTTTCAATTTGCAGCAGTGATCAGGGGGAAAAGTGTTCTACAAGAAATTTACTGAGTCTGACTGAAATTCTAATGTAATTCAAAGGATTTTAAAATAAAATGCTTTTATTTACACTTGATAAAAATTTAACTGGTCATTGACAAATTATCTTGTGAAGATGGGCAATATTGTAACCTTCATTTTCCTAATGGTTACAGAATTTCTCTTGAGCCCTATGAACATACCATAACATGTCGGAAGACCAGAGGTTAGACTGGTTTGGGGTTCTTGTTATCTGCCATAGATGCATTTCAGAAATGTGGCGCAGATCTACTTTCTCTGGTTTAGATGAAAGTTATTCCCACTAGCTCTTCCAAGTTGTTTGACACAGCAGTAGACAGATTAGTCTTGGAGCTGCAGAGAAGGAGTGCATACTTAATATACTGCTCCAGATACTTTATTCTTAGATACTGGAGTTGAATCCCCCCCTCTGCTATTTTTCTGGCTGTGCCAACATTTATTTTCTTACTGTGCACTGAAATGTTGTCCAGTGTATGCTTAGATCTTTTAAAATAGTTTTTTCACTACATGTTGTATGCTCATCTTTTCTTTCTGAGGGGGTGATTTATTTCTTGGGGTGACTCTGTATTGTGTACTGTCATTACAATGGAACCCTGTGCACTTTATTTTTATTTGTGGGTGTGTTTTACATCTTGGTTTGCGACCTTGGAAGCTGATATTTTATCAATTTTGTACAGTCGTTTTGACTGTCACGGAGCCTTCCATGCTCCCAGCTCTTGTCTATTGTCTGTTCATGGTCATTAGATCTGACCTGTACTTATTGTTCAAACATCGTGAGCCCACAGTTAAAGTTCAATAGTTCAGTTATATATCATTTATCCCTTCTCTCTTCCATCTATCCAATTTCTAACCACTTCATTCAACTCAAGGACATTGGGGGGCCAGAGCCTATCCCAGCAAATAATGGGGAGAAGGCGGGCTATACCTTGGGTTGGGCGCCAGTCTATCACAGGGCAGACACAGACACGCACATGTTCACACCAGACCCAGCATTCCGAAAGATCAGTTAACCTACCAGTATGTCTTTGAACTGTGGGAGAAAGACGACATAGGTGAATATGGGGGAGAACATGCAAGCTCCATGCAAATTCGACCATGCAGCACCCCTGGACCAGAACTGAACTCAGGGACCCAGAGCTTTGAGGTAGAAATGCCAACCACTGCGCCACTGTGCGACCCTCTTCTGTCTTCCACTAGAAAAAATTTAGAACCCTTTGTATGTTCAATATTAATTATGGAAAATGTTTACTTCTTTTTCTTCTAGTTCTGGCTAATCTGTTTACATTTCCATGTGCTTTGTTTCCTGTGGACAGGCTTTGCTTCACTACTGTTCATTGTCTGTAATTGATAGATTCTAACATTTTGTCTTGGAATACAAATGGATTGAATTCACCTATCAAAACAGATGAACAATTTTTTCACTACATACAATTATATGTATTGTTTTAGTGCAGGAGAAATCAAATCTGCTGATTTTCACAGATTTCAAACTAAACAAAGGGAATTTCTCATTTAAAACAAAACAGATTGTTATTAGAGATTGACAGGAAGATGCATATTATATATATATATGGAGCACTATCATGCTGTTTGTGGACTGTGTGTAGCATAGAGAGCAGAGTGCATTTTGTAATACCATCCCATTAATGTACGATAGCATGATGGAGTGAGAGGACCAGGCAATCTTCTTGTTCTACGAGACACATTCCCCTCCTGATGCACAAAGCAGCGAAAGTCATTGTTAAAATTAATAAATATTTATGATGGCTTTATTTCTGTACTATCATTTAGTAATACTTGCTCTTTCAGAAAAAAAAGATCATGACTACTTGCATTTCAAAACATTGTAGAACATCTTTAAAAGAGAATGTTCATTTTTGAGTGCATACAGCTTTCACATTAACTCAGTGTTTACTTGGTCTTCATTCATTTATTGGATGTTTAAATGGAATATTCTAAGCTTCATTCACATTAGTGTAGCTAGTGCATATCATATCTCTTCTTCATTTGTACATACATGAACTATATAAACATATTACAGGCTATGTAAGCATTGGGATGATTTGTATGTGAAATTGATATTTAACTCTATGAATATATATCCCCTATTTGTTTAATCTCTTATAAAAATAGGCTTTAACATCTTCCTTGACCAAATCTTCTTTTATTAACATTTTTTGTGTGCTCTTCTTTGCAGCATTTCAGTTGTTTTATGATGTGGAAAACAATTTATAGCTTCTGTATATATATCACATTATACTGTATCTATTGTTTTACTTATGCAATAGCTTTTGCATTGTAAAGTATATAGTTATATATATCAGCAATACATGAAAATAGAAAGCTAAAAAGATGTCATAAGGTTTGCTTTTTTGCATTTCTTTGTGCTCCCCTATGTCTGAGACACAGAGAGACCTGATCTTTTCCACAAGTAAAATTATGAAAACCACGTGGCTTCATTATTCTTTTGTTTTAGCTGAGAAGCAGCAAATTTAGAATCATTTAGTGCATCTCATTTGTGTTACATATCTCCTTGGGAGGTGCCTGATTTGTTTTTTTATCATTAGTGCTCTTCAACATTAGTCTCTATATGTAAATGTTTCAGATTTGGAAACATAATAATTGTTAGGCTGGTAACGTTAGACAACATTAGATGCATGGTAAGCATGTTTTTGATTAGATATCTTTTTTGTTAAGATATACATCTGACTTGTGGCAAAATACACTATTAATGTAAATGTTACACTTTAGATTTAACTAACTGAAAAAGTTACACTAGGTAACTGGCTTCCTTAAAAAAAATTACATTTTCCCAAATATACATTCACTCACTTTGTTAGCTGGAAACCTTGAATTAAAAAATAAAATTAGAACAGTAAATTCCATATACTTCCCAGGTTTTTAAAAACGTATGGAACATTCCATGGGCAACTACTTCAAATATAGCAAGGTCCTTGCAAAAATGGTGGCAATCCCTAGTTTAAATAAGACTGTGCTGGTTGTAACTGTCCAAAATATTGTCCTTACATGCAAGACAAAACAGCATGTGCAGTCTGTTTTGTGCATGTTCTGTATTCTTTATCTTGGAATCTCTCCTTAAGAGTGCTGTTGCTGACTGGCAGCACATTCTGGAGATCATTTGTTACTGGTGCAGTCTTTGGCCTTTCACAATGCAAATCATTTTCAATAATTTTAAAACATTTTAGACTGAGAGGGAGGTCAGTTGTAAATTGGTTAAATCAGTATAATGTACATGTATAGTATACATCGACTATGAACTATCGCATGAAAGTAGATCCAGTTTTAATAGATTTTTTTTCTTGATTTAACTATAAAAAGATAAAAAGATGTATTTTTCTCACCATGACTCGTCAGTCACAAAAAGTTACTTTGGTTAATATGTGGTTTGGGAGTACATGTCCGCCTGCATACTAATTCTAAAAATAAAACTTAAACATTTAAAATTATAGCATTATAGATGTATCCCTTTGTAAATTATCCCCAAAATTTGTTTAAAAAATCAATTAGTTCTGTTACCACAGTGCATTTATAAACCTTTAAAACGTATGTCTTTAATGCATTTTCATTTGGCACTCGATTTATTTTATTTGTAACATACTGTACATAGAAGACTTATCCATTACATGATTTACAAACTCCAGGCTTCTATGAAGTTATCCTGAAGAAATGTAATTAACCTGTCCAGTATGTGATAGTAAATTCACAAGTTCATATTTATTTTCTTATAATGACGTTGTGTCCAAAGTATCAGAAACCTGTGATGGCTCATTAGGGTGTCTGTTACATGTAAACCCAAAATGAACCAAACATTCTTGTCCAGGTAGGTGATATTAATTCTGGTTTCCCAATACAGTCTACACAGAAATTACAAATTTGCTCAAAATGTGCAGCATCAAAGAATAATATAGTCTAGAAATATTAAAACTTTGGTAAGGATGCTATTCTTTCATTTCCTTTTGCAAGCATGTCAACCAATTGAGCTATTCAGAACATAGTACAGTCAAAGCCTCTAATTTTTTTGGTTCAATTTAAAGTAAGTGAGCTCCCTGGATTTTTCTGATGTAATTCTAGAGCTAAAAAAAGCTTAGTGCTTCTCACTTTTACCAGTGCTTATATGCTCAAAAAGTCTCATATTGGCTAAGGCTAAGGGTGAGTAAGCTAATGTTCAAGCTGAAAGAAATGGTGCCCAGCAGGCTCCTTTGCTTGCTTTTAAATTAAGCTAAAAGGTGGTCTGTAGATAGTTAAGTATAACTTCCCTGAAAACCTTATTGATTCAAAAGCTGTTGGATTACAGGGATGATAGAAAGTACAGAGCACTGGATGCTCATCTCTCTACCCAGCAGGTTAGCTTTAGGAACACTGAAAATTCCAAATGGCAGTGGCTTCATGCTGACTTTGTCCTGCTGTCTGTGGCTTCTGAGAGTAGTGCCTCATTTGTGGCAGTATGGATTGGCAGCAGATTGACACACCATTAATACATGCACACAGACACGGGCCCTTGAAAGTACTGTCAATTTCAGTGTTAATTCTTCCACACAGGACATGCATTCTTGCTAATTTATATTTAAAGTGTATTTTTTTAAAAGAATGATTGAACATGTATCTTTCTAAATAATTTGTAACCGATCATGGCATGTCCTTTTGCTCTTCTACATTTTTTTAGTTTCTACATTGTTTAGTGCAGACATATTTATTGCTGTAAGGTGAACTCAAATAGTCTACATTTGTCCTTTAAAAAAGGAATATGTTTATAGGAATAAGTACAATTTTAAATTAACTACAATATATATTGTCATTACAGATCATGCAACCCCAATGCAAATTTGCTCTATTAGCGAAAGAAACTAATAATTACATCCCACATCCCCAACATTAAGAAAATAAACTCAGAGACATTCCTCTAAATTGCACTTCACAGGAGTAGAAGGGACAATCAGGCGGTATTAAATGATGTGCCCACCATTATAATAAACTGAAATGAAATGAAGTAGCAATCCTTCACATATAGCCAGGAGAAAGTTACTTAAGACAGAATAGCAAGGTTGTGTAAATGATGGTTGGCTTCTCTTTTCACTTGAACTTGCCTCTGGTGAAGGGTTGCAGGATAAATTTGACAGCAGAGCATAAGAGATATAAGCTTTGGAGAATATATGGGCAGTACAAATATAGTAAAGTGCTAATGTGTGCCTAGTATTTGTGCAGCTGAGATTGCTCAGAGGGGGGGAAGAAATTTTGCAGTAAACATCAGGAAAATTAGGTATGATTTGGCTCATATGCAAGTTAGGATACGTTTCAATTGATCTTTGATCTCTGGACTGGGCAAAAGAGACTGTTAAGTCTGATCTATTGAAGGAAATATATGTCAGTTGTGTTCTGCCCCCCCAGAGTTAAATAGCTGGACCAGCAGGAATCAGCCTTCTGCCCACAGCTTCTTTATAGCACAAAAGTATACTTCCACTGTTGACATCATGCAGCTAGACCCCAAAGACCTGTGTGTGCTGGGTGAAGGCTCTCCTGCCTATTATTCTATGCAGGCTGTGTTCTGAAATAAAATCAATTTTGTCTCTAATGGGACTGCAATTTCTGTCCACTATAAACAGTAGGTTGTTAAAACACACTGGTACTGAGTATTGTGTACTTCATCCCAAGGCATTACTTGTTAAAAAGCCTCAGCATGATCACTTAAATCTGATTCTGTTCAAATTGCAGGCCAGCCAAAGCCGAATCTTTCAAAACTGTTTTTATGGTCTTTAACTTCTTGTCTCAAGAATACATGAACTAGCAATTGTTGTTTTTGAGCTGAAACTTGAAATTTTAACTATCCATACTGTATATGTTTTCTTAACAGTTCATTTGAAATTGTAATCTCAATCTTATCTAAATGAATTTGGACAGTTGCCATGTAAAAATGCAGGATGATTAGAGGATGTATGCTTATGAGTGACAAACTGATCTTACCTGCAGTTCAGAGGGCCTGCAAAAGGCCTCAAACTATTGAAAATAATGTATGTGACATTATCATCCTATTCCAGGGCAGATTCCTAACACACAAACAACATGCAGGACAGGATGCTAACTTAACTACAGTGTGTGGTAAGGAAAACTGAAACCATGTGGTGTTCATTAATTGTAGAATGTGGATAATGTCACTGACATAGGAGGACCACACATAGAAGAGAGGGACAGCAAAGTACCACTGATCCCCTGATAAGTGTTATATTATTTTGACATGAGGTTTTCCTGTTTGTGTATATTGCTGTTATATATTATATTTATTGTGTTTGTTCCAGATTGTAAAAAAGGCACATTTTTTGAAAAGAAAAGAAAATGAGTTTAGAAAGATTATTAAGGTCCAGGAAGACATTATGGGTTGTGTATAATACACGGAAAAAAGGAAAATATTAATGTCCTTAAATATCAATTTCTTATGTTACATGTATACTTATATGCAATTATTTATACAGTTCATGTATATGTGAATGAATGGGGATTTTTATGGTTTATATTGAAGTGAGCCATGCTTAAAATATGTGAAGCATTAAAATATTTTAAAATATATTAATGAATGAACTGTAAGCGTTGAGGTCCAATGAAAGAAAACTGCAAGGGAATCATAACTTTCAGACATGACCATTCTCACAGTATGACAAAAGTTCCGAACAAAATACAGTAATGGTTTTACCATAATTTGTGTTTAAACCAGTCAGGACCTATGAGCATGCTCCTCTGTTGTAAGAATAAGTACAACTAAATAAAAGCTTTCACTATTTTCAATAGTGTTTTTAGTTGATTAATTAAACAAGTAAAAAACAGCAGTTGTTTCACGTTGCTGCTTCCCATGGTACAGTACATGCTAGAGTTGTGGAATTCAACTCCATTGTGTTCTCTAAATATAGTATGACTTTCCAAAGTAGAGTGTACTGTGCATTTCCAGCCAAAACAAAATTGTAATTAGTTACATCATTGACAGACTGAATATATAAACAAGTAGTACAATAATACAGTCACACAGTTACTACACTTTTACCTGAAGTGCACTTTGTATGATCCAGAATAAATTGGCACACACAGCATGACCGAGTAACTTACTTTTAAGAACACGCAAGAGAGATCCACTACTTGTACATAACATTTTGTTTTAAAAAATCTGAAAAATATGCTACATCCTTGAGATTTAGTGACATTTAAATATTAAGTAATTTGAAAAGGTTCTGTTTAGCATCTTCACATCAATGCTTTTCCCTTTTTTCCAAACTCACAGGTTTTCTGTGTCTGGATTGATGTTCATGCCGCATAAGCTAAGACATTAATATGTCTTGCTTGTATTTGTGAGCTATGCCTTTTCTTGTGTGGAGGAAGTTTTGATATATGATTTCTATTTTATCTGCTTTCTTGGTATTGTGGTAACTCACTTACCATACAAACCTCTGTCCTGTACAGTGTATTGTCCTCTTTTGAATTATCTTTGTAAAAGAGCCAAACATGGCCTTATACAGATATTCTCATGGCACTTTTGTCTTAGTTTATTGAGATACCTAAAGCAGCATGCAGCTTTCTGATGGAATGTAGACTGTTAAAAAGGATACTAGTTTAGTGGGAGTAAGATGGAATGCAAGTAAAATGTATAAACAAAAATAAACTATATAACACTGGATTACATTATTTTATTGTTCCTTAGCCAATATAACAGGTTAGTTCAAAGCACTTCCCTTCATTTCTATGAGTCTTTGTTTTGGGGCCAGAAATCTACATTACCACATTTTGGCAAATTTTCTTAGCTTTGATATGCTACATATTCTTCATTTGAACAGAAAAGGGATAATTAATACAGTGCAAACTTTTATGTTGTACTGTGAAGTGCACTATGAGTGGATTGAATGAGATGATAATGTTCTACAATGATTTTAGTAATAGAATCCTGTCTATTAGATATTAAGTACAAGTTCTCCAAATTTTAAACAGACGCTATTATCCATCCATAACTATTCCTAACTTTTTCTTTAATTTAAGGGTTGCGAGTAAGCCAGAGTCTCACAAGCGAGCAATATATTTAGTAACTGTCTTTAGTAACTTCCTTGCACTCTTCTAGCATTGACATATTCTTGGCAATGTCAGGACATCTGGTGGAATAGCTTACCTCTCTTCAGTCAAACTCAGTGTTAGCTCAAGTCATTGGAGGTGATTGTTGTTATGTGACCCTGGCATATCCTGAAGGCCTGGTTACGCAGATACCTTCTGCATCTCTGATGCCTTCTCCTGTTTGACACCATGTTACACTATCACACCAGTCTTGGTAATTTCAGCTGATTCACTTTGTGCCTAACAACCTGAAGAAATATAACAGAAATAATGATGGGTAAATCTTGCTACCCCCTCAGACCTCCACACAAACTGAACAAACATTAAAAGGGAATGGAACCTTATAAACAGGTATATACTTGCCTGTACTTGACCATGTCCATGTGATGTTTGCTTCAAAGGCCTTTTGTTTCCACAATGGATAAAACCTGTGTTTGTTTAACTACACGGTTCAGCCTGAACCAAAATCGGTTGTGGAAAAAAAAGTATGACAAAAAATATGAAAAAAGAAAGAAAGCAGGAGAAGAGAGAAAAAGATAAATGAAAAGAAACTTAGAATTCTTAATATTGGTGTCACAGTAGCTCAAACACAACAAACATTGCTTAAATATTTAGAATATTTCATTAATGAAACTAAAATACCAACTAACATATATATATACACATTGACAAAACTAAATTAGAAATTGCGCAAGGTGATTATCACATGTCAGTCGAATACCAATCTAATCAGTGAGGAAGTGAAAGGATCAGTTTAGGTTTATATTATTATAATTATGGCTGTAGTAGTCATAGTTATAATAGTCTGTAGCAGCTGCAGCTTTTGCAGATTTATCCCCTGAAATGATTTTTTCTTTTTTTCTTTTGCTTCTGTTTACTGCTCTGTACCAACAAGGCCACATACCTGCATTTGTTTTGTATAAGAAAGCAAGTGTAAGAATCGAAAGAATGTCTGTTGTCTCACAGCGGAATTTTATGTCAAACAACTGACCTTGCTTACTGCTGAATGGTAGTGGGGGTGGTGTGTGATAAAAAAATGTGTCTGCAGTGGACATGAGATTGATTATTGAAAATCTTGATGTGGCCCATCCAGGGTTGCTCTGATCAGCACGTAGTGTCTTTTTAAAAAGTGCATAGAGATAGATTGGGAATTTGATTTTATTGATAAGTGTTGTCTGTTTCAGGTGCAGCAGATCGATCGTGTGGTGGAGGTTGTGGACGAGACTATTAAAGGTGAGCTCGAATAGTGTTGTCCATTGCTATTTGTTCTATGGCTGCCTTCTGCAAATAATTTCAAATTCATTTCTACTGTTTCTTTCCTTATCTCCTGACTGCTGATATTACAAAGTTCACACATAGCAATCCAATTTTCTCTCACTACTTAAATTCTGAAAGAAGACATATCAACATTCTGACTGAATGCACGAGGCCCTTAATGATTTGTATGGCCAAGCTACTTCATACAGTACCAGGATTTTTGTGTCTGCTTTGTTTTGTGTGTGGTGTAATGATATAGTTGAATTATCTTTCACGTTCAAACACATTCACATGTGCACATTTTTGTACATATAACTGTTGTTTCCAAACGATAGCAAAGTGATCTCAACACACGTTGTGTGATCTAAGAATCCCTGGTTTCAAGTTTTAATTTTATACCCTTTATAATAGTTTTTACCTGTTCATTCTATGATTGTTTTCTACTATATTCTAAGTAATTGTGGATAGCTAATCTGAGTCTTAATCCATTGTAAGTAAAATTAAAAATTAAATTTCAGAAAAGATAAGTGTATGTATTTGATTCAGTGATTGCAATTGAAAAGAATTATGCATTTACAATTTATGTAGATTTGTTAGTATATATTTATAAGATAATTCAATTAAATGTTATGTAATCCAGCTTGCATAGGGAATTATAAATACTTAATTGATTGTTAATATTTTTTCATCGCTGATAGTTATTTTGGTAAAGGTTTTCCAGATTTAAATCCTTTTTTTGCCTCCTGGAGTTAACAACCTGTAAGACACATTTGGCCTTTGATTCCATTACTTTATTTCATGTTAGAAACTCTGACATTTTTCAGTTTTTAACAGTCACTTTCATGAGCACTCTTTATCCATATTCTAAAACACAAAATCCATTCATTATGAAGGAAGTAATTGACCATACAAGTAATTTTTAGTACACCATAAAGATTGACTCTATGACTGTTGATTTTGATAGCACAACAGCAGAACAATCTCGAGAGGATCTTGTCTTTTATTAATCTAAATTAGGATAAATTAAACAAGTCAGCCCAGCGGAAGTCTTCAGCATGAACAGTGAAACAGAAACCAGGGCACAAGTGGAAACTATTTAGAAGTGCATTTAAAACAGAGAACAGGAAGCCATTTGTTTCACAAAAGGTTTTGGGAATATGGAACAAGCTACCCAGCCATGTTGTTGAAGCCGAAACCTGGTTTCTTTCAAGAAACGGCTGGATTAGATCCTTGGATCAATTAGCTCCTAATTGCGAAACAGGCTAGCTGGACTAAATGACCTCCTTTCATTTGGAACCGTTCTAATGTTCTTATTACTGTGTACAAGATTTTGGGTTTGAACAGACGCAAGATAAATTTGACATCACAGATTATAACTAATATCTTTATGCCCAAAAAGACATAGGTCTTTTTATGGTTTCAGTTTATGACAACAGAATCCTGCTTTCCTTTATTTTATTTAGATACAGTATTTCATTTTACATCAATAATACGACGTTGACATTATAATTAATCTGAGGTATTTTTATGCAGTTTTTCTGCTCCTCCTCCCACAGCCCTCCCCCCGGCTCACACATACCATTTAACCACAGGACAAATAAAAAAACAGCAAAATGATCTGTAACACTGAAAGAGTTAAATCTGGCACAAACACAAGCAAAATTTCTAAGACCATGAAAACTATATCAGACGTTGACTGATCTAAGAAAATTTGTCGGGGGAGGAGAAGATTAATGACCACCTGAGGCTTTAGTCAGTGTGTATATCAGTTTTGACCTTGGGGCTTTTTTAGGGGAAATTGAAGCAGGGTAGAACATGGAGGAAACTTTGTTCAAGAGCTAAAAATGAATAATCTGTTTTTTTTATTTGCAGAAAGCATTTTTTATGCACCATTACTATTTTTTATTGCATCAATAAAAAGGTATCTGTCCACTATTTTATATTAAAACTAGTACCTAGAGATTAAGGTTTAGAAAAGTTGATTCGTTTGGTAAGCAGGAAGGATCTTAGGTTGTGTCCTCCATAAATTTATTACAAATCAATGAACACTTGCCCTGAAGTGACTATAGTGTTTTGTTGCATTATCTAGTCAGTGTATTTTCATGGTAGCTTAACAGTGCTGTACTCTTATTTGTCTGCATAGTATGTGTAGTGTTTCAAAAGAGCAACTGCATGGGAAGATTTCTTCTTTATTTGGGTTGTGGTTAATTACCCAAGACTGCAGCTTAAGAAGAGTAGTCTTGCTGGCAGAGGTAGAAAATGATAGGGTTTCCTTTCGAACAACCTTGTTCTCCGTTTGAAGGCCGATTTTTTTTTCTTCTTCTTTTCTAATCATATTTCTGAGGTGACCTGGCATTGTGCCTCCCACTGTTTCTATTCTCATAAAACACTTGCAGGCACCAGTATGTTCCTGTGGGTTACCAATTGGAATCCCCATGAAGTTTATCAAACTGTTACACCATGAAAGAGACAAGTAAAATGCAGACACAGAAGCACATGCACCCAACAGTGAAGGGCAATGAAAGTAAAAAAATAAAAGGGAAGGACATGCATTGGCTTTAGAATGGTCAAATTGAATATAGAAAGAAAAGCAAAATGACTAAGATGTATGAATACCTTTCTTCAGGCACAGTGAAAACATGCTCAAGCCCTTGAGCACAGTACTGACAGACAAGAATACTAGAGTAATGGTTCATGAAGACTATGTTACTACTATCAGCCCAACTGGTGTTGCCTTGCAATGTTATGTTGTTATTACTTGAGGAAAAAAAGGTCATGTTTACTCACCTTGGCATCTTTTCTTTTTACTGTATGTTCTTTAGGAAGAACAACTAACGTCCGCTCTCTTGTTAATTCTCATACCACATACGGTTTTGTTGCTGTCGCGGTAGAACAAATGCTCCAGCACTATATCAAACTGATCATTTAACTTGGTGTAGTATTATTTTATGCAAAGAACCCAGTTCTATTAAAATCAACACACAAACTGTAGCACAAACAGCTTTCCTATTTGAAGCTCCCATGCTCAAGTAAAAAGTGCACTAGATAAGAGACAAGTGAGTGCTAAACATTACTAGGAATCATAAAATAATTTATCATTCTCTTAGGTGCTAAAACAGTTATCCTTCTGTATAGTCTTACCTTTCCAGAAGGTCTTAGCTAAACAATTTTAGAATGATGTTTACTGTATACTGTAGGTTGTAGCACCATGAGTTTTGTGGCACGTTAAAGGTTTCAGTGGATATTGGAAAGTGTAGCCCTTTATATTAGTACATATTAATAGTAGTTATTTAAGCCCATTTACAATTGAAAAACTTTTTTTTACTCTACTGTTAAATTTGCTGACACCTAACCTAACCCCATGGCACTACAACCCTTGTAGAGCCCTGCTCTCCTCCACCACCTTCCTCCACGCTCCTCTCGGTCCTGAGCCAGTCTTCGCCATCCTCTCACTCTCAACTTTCTGAAGTCTTCTTCAACATCGTCCATCCATCTTTTGCGGGGACGGCCTTGAAGGCGCCTTTCTTCCGGCTTTCAACGGAAGACTCTCCGTACCCCTCTGGTATCGTCTGTCTGTTCTAGATGTCCAAGCCAGCACAGCCGTGCCGCTCTTACCTCCGCAGTTATTGGGGGATCCTCATACAGCTCGTAAAGCTCGATGTTGGTTCTTGTTCGCCACTCTCCTCCTTCCTGAACTGGCCCATAGATCTTTCGGAGGATCTTTCTCTCCCACTTATTAAAGAGTTCCACATCTCGCTTTGTCAGCACCCATGTCTCCGATGCGTAGGAAACCACAGGACGGATAACGTGCCTAACACCTAGTTTCCACAATAACTAACCATATTTTAAACTGGGGTCATATTTATTCCTCATATCGTCAAGGTTTTGGTCAGGATGCATTATGCTTTTTCTAGGCAATAATGGTATAATGATTGTCCAGCATCTTTTTCCCTATTCTTAGGACTCCACCACTTTTTCTTCCAGGCAGTGTATATGTATATGACTGGACTTTGGTCTTTGTCTTTGTGTCATGTTGGAAGTATAATCTGAAGTCCCACATTTTACATGCCATATTATGCTGGCTGAGACTCTACCTTTTCTTCTGCCTTTGCCACAGTGGAGTAACCTAATTATGGTTGTGCATCAGGTCTAATAGTCTCTTGCACAGTCCTTGACTTTCAGTTCAGGATTGCAGAAGCTGGACATATATCTAGGTTTTGGATTACATGGCAAGCTAAGTCTTAACATAAATGCTGCATATGTGTTAGATTTCACAATTTATTTTCTATTATGTCACTGTTTAAGAACATTACAAACGATAGGGACCCATGTGGTTTATGCTGGCATTGTTTCTTGTCCGTTTTGTAGTATAGTGTTTAAAAATGACACTTTTCTTAATAAATAGGGCTACTATATATTATCTAATATCTAATATAATACTGTGTATTATTAGACTAATTTCAGAACTAGTAGACAAACTCATGGCCAAAAATGGGAATGGGGGATCCAATTGTATAGATAAGGGCAAAAGTATGTTTCTATAAGATAATTTCACAGAGCAGTGTCAAAGATGTTTAAAATATAGTTGAAATCTTAGATTTATCGAAAAGGGTGTGGGTTTAAAGGACTTTGAGTTTGTTTGGAACAGACAAAATAGTAATAGAAGTGTACTATAAACACTTCTGTTAACTTAAAGTAATGCTTTACTATACAGTGCATTAGATCTTTGTCGCAAAAATATAATGTGATTACTTGGACACTGTCTTCACTTAGAATAGGCTTTTTGGGGAGCACAAATACTGACATAGTAATGGTTGCGATAGATTTTATGTCAGAGAACCAATCTAGAGCAAATGGTATTTATCAGCACATAATGAGTGGCAGAATAATCCTTTTTTAGGTATGTGACAGTTTGAGTCTACAATTTTGCAGAGTTTTCTTCTAGTACAGTGCGTTTGAGTGTCTCTATACAATAATTGAGATTGTGTATACACTTTGCACTTCACTTTGTAAAAAAATATAGAAATTCAAAAGAACTTCAGTCATTCAATATCTAAAAAACTCAAATAATGATTAATCTTGCCTTGATGGCTCCTCGATGTGTTTTTCACTCACCATAAATATTTTCAGGTACAAATGTCTGAAAGGAAAGATATCATTTTCAAAACAGAAAATAAGTGTACTTAGAAAAAACAAGGTTTGCTTCATTCTTTTGATAATATTTAGGAATAATGCACTTTGCACTACAATTAACAGAAAGGAGAACAATTACTCTGCAATGAAAGCTGAGATGATGTGCTTTAGTTTATAATGTTTATAATGAGTGAAACAAAATTACAGAAAAT
The DNA here is from genome assembly GCF_059453375.1 of Lepisosteus platostomus. Lineage (NCBI taxonomy): Eukaryota > Metazoa > Chordata > Actinopteri > Semionotiformes > Lepisosteidae > Lepisosteus > Lepisosteus platostomus. Next base: position 13,039,173 of record NC_142622.1, read on the forward strand.
GCAAGGTTACACTAGATTCAAGCTCATTCATTCTAACTTTTTATCTGAATAACAAGTATGTAGTATATAAAGATTATGAACATGACTGAAATTATGGCCATCCCTTGGGTGGTTGGTTATTGTAATTTCTGCTGAATCTGGTTCTTATCATAATGAAATACTTTTATGCTTACAGCTTGGTTCTTGATGGGCATTAATTAATGTACAGTATGAAAATTAAAATCAATGAATGTCACTTCAGTATCTAAGTTCTCCATAAATTCATAAAAAATAGTAATTAAATAGGTCACACAAAGGAAATTTAGTAAAAAATAACTTCAATATTGCAAAACCTAAATTACAAAATCCTGACTCTTTTCAAAGATGTGTTTAAGTAGGCTTTAGGTATTCCATGCCTACTCACACTTCCTTGAACATTATGCCTTATTTGTAAAAAGATTTGTATTCCCAAAATAATTTTTTACTTGCTCACGTTCAAAGACAGTTATTTGGGATAGTTTTAATTTGACCATATCTACAGCATGTCACCTCCCTAGGACAAATAATGATCAGCTTTCCTGTTCAGAAGACGAGCTGTGGATACACAAAGTCTCTCTCTCTTCAGGAAGGAGACTTTATCATGTAGAATTGAGAGACTGATAGTCATTCAAAAACGGTAAAGGATCAGGTGAAGTAAACTGTCAAAGAGCAAGTAATGATAGCTGTACTGTATAATCTAAAGGTTAATTTGCTAGAGCTAAGGCAGTTTGTTTTTGTAAAACCTGGTGACATATACAATTCCAGCTCTCTCTTGAATTTGTCCTATTAAATTCTTGAAGTTCAGCAGATGGTAATTGTATTGAATCACCAGATTTATCCTGTGGTGCTCATGCTGAGGTGTAGGTGACTCAATAAGACTGGTCTCTGGAGAACCTGAATCAATAGAGAACCCATTTGTAGAGGATGCATAGGAGTGCTACAATGCAGTACCTTGTACAAAAAAGGGAAAATACTGTTCCTTCTTGGTAATCTCACATTTTTAAATCAGTTTACACAAAGTTACCTTTTTCTTGAATTTGCAAAGCTTACACATTGAGAATGGAGCATAATTATTTGCAGTATAACATGGTACACAATAGGCATTTACAGTACAATAAGTGCACTGTATTAACAATCAAATGTCCAAGTGGTGTTTAACCTGTAAGGAAGCAATACAGATTTTCTTGTATCTAATTGTTCTTGAAATTGTATTTTTTGATTTATTATAGAGACAGAACATTTTCATTTTTTCCCCTAATAATACCTTTAATTAGTCATCAGTTTAGTGTATTTTATTAATTTCAAGCAGATACACATTGAGTATTTGTCTATTTAACTTTATTACACAATTTATAGAAACATTTTAAGAAAATAATTAAGCTGTAAAGAGTCACTTTAAAAAAAAAGAAGGCTATAAACAATGCTGTGTAATTTACGCAAGCTAGATAGAAATTAATTGAGTTGTAAGTTAATGTCCATTAAGTAGGTAATTTTGCCTTTAATACATCATTGAACAAAAATTGAACAACTTGTCTGCTGGGGCATGGCAGCTTTCTTTTTTTATCACTTATGATTATTTCCCAATTGTTTTCTTGTTCCATAAGTTTCTTTGAAAAGAATGATGAATTCTGCGGAGGGCCCTTTACTAAAAATCACCTTGTTGAACGTGCAGCTTTTGTCTGTGCTTCTTTGAAGACTCTAAAATATTTTTTACCTGTCTTGGATGTCTTTATATTTAATTTGCGTATATATTGTAATTGTCTTTATATTTATTTGCAAATTTCTCTGTCATTTGCAAACAGACCTCTTTGGTTTGGGAAATAGTTTAGCGTTCTAAAAATGTGCATGTGATTATCCATGTTAAGGAGCCTTTAACAATATGTAGTGTTTTCTTCTATAATTTTCACAGTTAGAGTAGAAAATGTAAATAATCATTTGGAAATTGCAATTGTAAAATCAAATAGCAAACTTCAACAAGAAGAAGAGAAATCCTGCTGAGAAAAATGTAAAGAGGTCATCTTTAGTCATTCTCCTCTTATAGTACATGCTGTTAAAATGAGAATGAGCTCATAAACGCTTGTGTGGTCTTTAGGTCTTCTTAGCGGAAGACTGACTACCTCTGGTGTGCAGTGTACAGTGCTGAATTGTTCTCAGAATTCGGCTTACACATGCCGTATGAAACATTTATAGAAATTTAGTTGGACCTCTGTGTGATCAGTCTCTGCTGCAGTGAAAATCAGATTTCTATTAAAAAAGACAATGCTTTTAGATCTATGACTTTTCACTGAACCAATGAATCGGAAAATGACTTGTTATACCTTCAGCCAGAGATTTTACCCAATTATTTGCATGTAGATAGGCTGTATGAATTATTTAGCAAAAGTTATTAGTTCGTGGCACATACAGTACTTCTGAATCATAAAGCAGGGGAATATAATTAAATGCCTTCTCTGATGTGAACAGGAAAATTGGGCTGTGATGTGAACTTTTGACACAATGAAGGGCATTAGCCATCTTGTTATCAGATTGATCTTGCACAGTTCTTTATTAAAAAGCTGCTGGAAAAAAAGTTCACCACTTATAAAAGATCTCCGTGGATTGCTATACCATTTGTTATTGTTTCGACTGACTGTTGTCATATCAAAGTAAGGAGCCATGACATAATGGCCCATTATGCCTGAAATTGCTTTATGTCTTGTTAAATTTATAAGGAAAAAAGGGGTAAACCCTGCAAGTGTTATCAGTCACCTTCTAAATTCCATTTTAGAATAATTACTGCTAGAATAAGGGCTAGCTCAAGTAAACAGACTTCTTGAGACGTGGCTGTAATGTTCCTGAAACATGCCTTTTAAAATCTATTTATTACCGAAGACATTTACTACAGAAAAGTTCAATTTGGCCTAGGATATTTTTTTATTTTTTGTAAGTCATGCCATAATTAGATTTCAGAGTAGACAGTGGTACATTGTCTCTTTAGTCTGACATGTTTTAGCTAAAAGAAATTAATTGGAATGCAAAATTGAATTGAGAACAGAATTAAGCTCTTTACTGTCAGAACAGTTGAAATTGAGTATTGTACAGTTGAGGATTATAGCAAATCTCTAAGGTTCCTGGCAGTCTTATTTTATAAAGAAAATATTACTGTTACCAATATTGTAAAGCAAAGATAGCAAAGGTGATATCAGGTACTTGTACAGGGTGTATTGAGAAATGATTTTGTGTAGCACAGCTGATACAAGAATATTTCTATCTTTTACTCATGACAATCAAAGATGCTATGCGACCTCAAGTTTATTTATGTATGATGTAATGCTGTATAGAACAGGAGTTCATCTTTCACCTGTGGAAGCTTATGCACAGCACTTTCAATTACAGCCTTACACTACTCCAAATCAACAGAGGAAGCTCCTCTCATCCTTTCATAGCTCATCAGATGCCTTTACTGCCACTTCAACACTATAACATGTTAGATTATCTTGATTTTTCACATATTTCTGTATAGCATAACATAGCTAACATTAGGATGATAGATGTTGGCATAACAAAAGAAAGTCTTCTAGCAATCTCTGCTATTTTCAGTTTCAATCCTCAAAAAAGCATCTGTGGTTACTTAAGTGAGAATTTGGTCTTTTGCCCATCAACAAACTAAACAATCAATTTTTGCTGCTTTCCACAGACGTTCAAGGAATTCAGGGGCCTAAATTAGCTGGCCGCAATATATTTTCGTGAAATGTTATGACTAGTATTTGTATGTTTCATTTGAAGGTCACTCCATACGCCTGTTGGGTCAGAAAAAGGATAATGGAAAACGGTTGGGGGGCGCTCGATTGGATTTGCCGAAGATTAGGAAAAACCCACTGATAGAAATCATTTCCATCAATACAGGGTAAGCTGCTTTCAAACTTGCTCATAAAATATTCAGCATCACCTGAGAATTCAATTTATTTTTCTTTGCCAGACATGGTGTGGCATTGCTGCTGTGACTGTCTTCCTAACTTGGAGACTGAAATGATCTGAAAACCTCAGGGGTTTCGGTTGTATCAATATCAGAAAGCACTGTTTGGTCTTTTTTACAGATTACATTTGTTTGTTTTGTAGATGATTTCATTATAAGTTATAAGTTATGCTCTCAGGAGTCTTGAGTTTTAATTTCATTTTATTGAATTTGAACAAAAATTGCATAAACGTTTTGTGAGGCTACTATCGCATGTAAGGCTCATAGTAGGAGGATTGTTAATATTTCTTTACTTCACGTAACTGCATGGTTTTGAAGTGCAAACATTTCATTATGCTTATGAATCAAATATGGCTTTGTTTTCCTATTTCAGTATTGGTAGTGTCCTAAATGGCAGTTCGCTCGCAGCATTTGTGTGAATCACATGTATTATATTATATTCATACAATATATATTGTATGCTTTATATTAAGGAATATTATATCAAAGCATTCTGTTTTTTAGCAGGAAGGATGCTTTCTGCCATAAAGGGCAATGGCAGGTAGAGTTAGGGACAGCCCCAACAGCTTAAAAGTGCTGAAATACTTTGTAAAACAAAAAAGGTTTTTGGAGCAGCAGTATCCAATGGTATAATTTTATTTCCCAAAAATTGCTTGATGTTTTCATAATGATTTTTCAAACAATTTGTAAAAACACATTTCTATAAATTTTTAAATTCTGTTGGATTGTGCTGGAAATGTGCAGATCTGCATATGCTAGCAGTTTGCTCTTGATATCCCTAAGTGTAAAGGAGTGGTACAAAAGTGAAAAATGTGTTACCAAGAGTTCTCAGTCTAGGTCTAACATAGGTTATACATAAGAACTAATAAAGAGCTGATTATACCTTGGTAAATTTGACAGTTGTGCACCCTGTCATGTTTAAGGTGAACCACACATGGCTGGAAGAATGCTGGTTTGAGTTATTTTTGCATTTAGTTGCTTAATGTCAGCTGGACATACAAATGAGAAAAAAGATTCTGTGGCTTTGCCATTTCAAAGTCCTTTCTAAACTTTAGATGTGGGAAGCACTCCATGGTTCAGAACAGAATTTTCTTATATTATGCTGAACTTTATAAATTATTATACTAAACCCCACAATCGTTTTCTCTGTTAGGAGATAACAGAACAATGTTTACAATCCTTTACATTCTGAGCTATGGACCCCTCTCAGTTTCATATAGCTGAATACCTGTGCTATATCTGAAACAGATGACTGGTGACTGATGATGTCTAGTGATGAAGGTATTGTAACATTAAGTGAATCTTTCCATACATCAAGTCTGTTGAATGTATTTGGTTTTCTTGTCTTCATCTCACACCTATAGTTTAATGTATATCAAATGTTTGCTGACAGTGGTCATATACTTTCAGTCAGTACTGGTTCTCTGAATTTTAAACTTTTAAAAAAATGGCTATATCAGTAATTTTAACCTTTTTGCAAAGGAACCTACCACAGTATTTGCTGCAAGAGCTTAGAGAAAGTCAGGAAGCCACTTTTTGAAAATACTGTTGTGTCAACAAGGCAGACTGTTCCTTTGCAACTGTTGCGTCTCTGCACAGGACTGTGACCTCTGATCTTTGAACTTCAGCTGAAGCTGAAAATAGTGGTCCCTTGTAATCTGGAAGCCTACCACCTGCAGAATTGTTAACCTGTTTCTGTGAAGCCAGAGGACCTTTGATTTGAAGTGCGAAGGGAGAATTAACCAAATGTCATCAGTATTCCTGCTCATGTTCTTCTTCATGTTTCAAGGCAGAAGTAGATTCACATTTTATTGCACTTCACTGTGGGACCCTTCTATGCAGCTAGGCTTTGTTTTATTTCCCGATTTCCAGAATAAGCCTTGTCTAATGCATTACAAGCATCACACTCATACAAGAAATTGCACTTATGTTTCTGTAGTATACTTTGTTTTTCCATTTGGCCTTTCTTTCATTTCAGAAAGCAAGGGCTAGTTACTGGCATCAGGACCCTGCAGCAGTGCACTTTCAGATATTTCACATTTGCTTATTCCAGTTTGATCCAAAACCAGTTTTTTGAAGAAAACTGTACTGCTGCCTTTACTGTTTCCCTTGTGCTACATTTACATACACGTTGACACCACCCTCACAGATGTGATGGCTGCCAACTTTTGCCTTCATTTTTGTGTCGTCTGTATGGTATAATAAGGGCTGGTCACAGCAGGCTACATAGAAGATATGGGGATGTAAGCATAAAATGATCACTGAAGTATGGAACCCAATTTATCACTCTGTTGGCTTTTGATTGTGTTCATATTTTTGGAGGTGTAACAGTCTGGAAGTCTGCTGAGGTTATTCCTTTGAACTTCACTAGTATCCACTTTGACCAGAACTCATATATCCAGGTTTCTTGTACCTATATGGAACTGTCATTTTCAATTACAGAGCGAACTGTAAAAATAAGAAGCAATAGCCTCTTCAGAAGGAACACTGTAAGAGATCAGTCTTTCCTATTTTAGAGTTTTCTGTACATTGTAGATCCTTTAATTGTTTCTTCCAGGAAATAGTTTATTAACTTAGACTTATTTTCATGAATGTGCTATATAGTTATTGGTATATAAAGTTCCCAGTATGTTAGGCTTATCTTTTAACTGTAGAGCTGCATCTACAGAGCATTTGTTAAATCTTGTAAAATATAAATTTTATATAATCCAGTTTTAGACTGTTCAGTGCTTTAGGATTGACTTGTTTTTGCCGAGTGATAGATTGTACATTTATTCAGGGCTTTGCATAGGTGATGGCTTTGCTAATTAATTATTAAATCAGAACAGATCCATGACCACATAAGTAAACATTAGATGTTTAGGATTCACAATATGCACACATACAGTTTTTGCTTTGGTTGCTAATCAGATAATTCAATAAGAGATAAGAACTAAGAATAAAATAAGAGATTCTCATACAATCAAACTTTAATTCATGGGTGGAATTTTTCTTACTCCTTTTGAGGTTACCTCAGAGTGTACCTCTCTTCTGCAATAGAATGTGTAAAATGCATTATCTGACTTGAACTGAGATCTATATTTATGATAATTGATGCCACACATTTAAAGCATGTTTTATTTGTTCACTCCATGCTTTATAAATGTTTGGACAAACAGTTGTTAAAAGAAAGGCTGTCCCATTTTTGTAGTTTGTGTGGGAATTAGAATGCAAGCCAGCTGTGATAGGTTTTATTATCATGAAATGTTTCAGGGACAGACTGAAGTGTCTTCTTACGCATTTCTTGGTATTTCTGAGCACAGTCCTTACACATGTAAACAAGTACTCTCTGTTCTTGAAGAGTATCAGTGCATAAATTTGTGTCTTGGCATGAGTGAAGTTTATGCAAGGAATAATCCTTCTCTTTGCTCAGGCTACAGTTATCCCTTTTGACTCAGACTTAGATGAACAAAACAAATTAAAGTTTATCTCTACATTTCTACCACCATGTGCAATGGTTCTATTCACTCATCGTTAATAACTTCAGTTAAATGTTAGAAAGGTAACCCTAGTTATTGCCGCCACAAAATGATTTTATATTATATGGTTAAATTGTAACATGAAACTGGGATGCATTGCACTTTAATATTAGATTGTCTCTAAATGTGCGGAAAGTGTGAATTAAACGTTGTGCTAATTTTATTGTATTTCCTTGCTTATTTGTGTGTTTTTAGTTTTGAACAGTTAGGACTAGTAAATAGTATTTTTTTCAAGCTTTACAGTGAGCTCATTGATAGATGATAACCATCAAGAAAGGTGATGAAAGAAAGGTAAAATACTTCTTTTTAAAATGTGTTAAATATGTATTATCATCTTAAACTATAAGATGACTTATTTGCAATTAAGGTGCATAACTATATCCTTCAGTGATCAGTATGCTTTCTTACATCATTAGCACTAAGCAGCATTTTCTAAATTTGTATATGCATTAAGGAGGCTGCTATTATGACACGGTAACCTTTTGAACTTTAGGTCTAACCTGTCTGCAGTTTGAGCTTCGTTGTGTCCTTTTTGTTCTGAAGCACAGTTTGCTTCTGTTTTTTATTCTTCTTTTTCACAGTTACTCCTCAAGCTACAAAACACAGTGCCAAAACGTTCTCATTATTCTACACACAAGAAAGTTTTCTTTCTACAGATGTAAAACATGGCTGCCTGCCAGAGCACAAGAGAAAGCAATTTTTTTATGGGATGGTGCTATTTTTTTTACCTAATATTTCTAGTTAATATTTCTAATTCACAACATGAAGGCTGACATTCAGAGCTAATAAGCTTTACTTAATCACAGCTTTATTTACATGAAGAATATATGAAACCATTAAGAATATATGCCCTGAGTTATGATTGTAGAGCTGCAAAATATCTTATGGTGCCTCTTGGTATGTAAACTGTCGTTTGCAACTTCTAAAGCATGGGTAAGAGAATACCTCCACAGTCCCTATGATCTAGGCATCCTCCTTCCTTACTTTTGTGTCGACCATATTGTGTATAGTGAATATACACTAACATTCTGGCTGAAGATCTCTGTGAACATTTTGGTCCTCACCACTTTTAATATTAATAATGGTAGAAAATCAAACGAATCATAAAATAATAAAGTACCTTGTACTCATGCAGTCTGAACAATAGGCATTTTCCTTATTGTTCTAGCCTGTGGGAACAATATTATTTTTGTTAAATGCATTAAGTTAAGATTGAGAGCATTGTTCTAAAGGAAGCAAAAATGCTTAGAATAAATGCAATAAGCCACATGGAAAATATGCATAACTTTGTAATTAATATTGTTCTGCTACTATAGTTGGGGTTTTTTATTATTGGTTGACTGCCTTCCTTGAAATACTGTATGACCCTTTTCACTTATTTAAAAATAGTCTGTGTTGTAGATCTATGTTTTCAGTGTAATGACACCAACAGTCTAGCAGACACTGATCAGAAGAGTTTTTTTTAAAGAATCTGTACTCTGGATGTTAAATATTTTGCACTAAGTAGTACTTAGCGCTAAAATGTCCCAGAGAAATAAGAGGAAATCTAGAAATGGCTCATGTTCTAAATGTTGTAGATTGCAAAGACAAGTTGCACAAAAAAAACAGAAACTTGTTTTGTTACTTCGGACATTTAACAAATGTAATATTGTATTCATATAACTTTGACAGATGGTAGGAGGGATTTATCCAGGACTTCATATTATTGCAGCCTTTAGGGCTTATTACCGCTAATTTTCTTCAGACTTTGTCCTTGCATTAGATGAGTAAGCTTTTGTTGTTGTCGTTTTTCATTGTCATGTGTTGTTGTTGGGGTTTAAGGAGGATTTAGTGAACACTGGAATGCTTTACTTACTGATGGAATTAGTTCAGACATTTGTTTTCATGTGGTGTCAGTACCTATGTGTCATTGCTGGAACTGTACACTATGTGACCTTAATATTTTTCAAATTTTGTATCTGTCCATTAGTATCTTTTTACTTATTTTATGTAAATTCCGTCATGATGATTTAGTTAGCAACCCTATGTCACATACTTCTAATTTATTATTTGAAACAATTTAAATCTGAATTCTGTGTTGTTTACGAACTAATTTTCAGTAAGTGTAATTAAAATAGTTGTCATGTGTAGGACTTCTCATGACCTTTAAATTGTAAGGCACTTCATTTTGACAGAAGTCTGCCTAGCAGCTTTGAAAAATACTCTCTCCCCGGCAACTTTTATCTCTGTGGCTATTGGTGAGCCATCGGGGTCACATGAGAGGGCCGCCCAATCCATTTGAAGCCAGTGATGTTTTTGTGTTGTATGTGTTAACCAGGCAGACATCATAAATCCAGATGGCCATGTCTAGTTTTATAGACATCACATTTGCTTTTCAATTAACTGCAGAGTTACTCTAAGCAGGCTGCTCTTTACAGGATCAGTTTAATAGTGCTTCCATGATGGAGCTTTGTGGACAGATAAAAACACCCCACTTTACCCATTAATCTGTTGAACTAGCACAGTTGTTTTTCATAACAAATTTGCAGACCTTTGCAGAACTTTGCAGACCTTGTGTCTGTTTTTTTCATTGGGAATGCGAAGTTTTTTTTTTTAAATGTACAATTTAATTAAATATTTTGAACATATGTAGGTTTTATGTTAGTTTCACATTAGGGAATTTAAAATGTTTCTGATTTGTTTAAAAGCACAAGCTTTTTATTGCTTACCTTTGGTGGTAGGGACCAATTTATCTAACAGAAGACAGCCATTGTATTACATCGTATTACATACTTTAAAATGTCTTCCTTGTTCAGACACTTAGATTCTATGTTTCATGTGCAGACATTCGTCAGAAAAGACCATTTTTAAAATTTTAATTTGTTTTTGAGGTAATAGTGACATCATGCCTGACATTTCAAAGTTAACATCACAGAGAGCCCTTTGTGTTTGAAAAGTCCTGAAACAGTCTTCAAGATGGAATAGCAATGGTTCAGTGTACAGTATCAGCACATTTGGACTGGTGTTAAAGCTAGCATTTTCTTTTTTATTTTGCCTGGTAGTGGTAATAACCTTCCCAGTTTGTAAGCCATTGCTGTTTTGACATCTTGAAACTCTTTAGCAGGGGAATGGTGGCTGTGACAAAATGGTATTTAGTGATCCAGAATGGCATATTATGAACAATACTGTAGTAATACTGTATCTAAATACTGAGGCACCTTTAAAATGTAAATGTGATGGTTTTCTTTTTGTCCCCAAACTAAGTATTGATTTTAGTGAATGTGTATAAAATCATTTACAACTATGGGGGGAAATAAAAACAAACTAAAATAAGAATTTAAGATTATGATGTGGAAGAATACAAGTATAACTACTGGTTTCTGTTTTAGACTTTAATTTAGTTTTTTATTTTATTTATTTCTACATTTTGAGGATGTTTATTTGGACTCTGAGAGCATGATTTATAATTGAAGGCTTGCTCTAAAAGTTTTTTTTTATTCTGACTGCTTGCTTTATTTAAAGTTGGTATTTACAAAAATGTATTCTGAAATAGTATTCACAGAATGGGTCTTTAACAGCTTGGGTCTTCACATTAAAACAAACTCTAGCTGCCTTATAGTCTGCATTAAATGATAATTTGGGCTATTCTGTTTCAGCCCCTGTTGTTAAGAAGCCACAGCTTTGGAGTTTTAACCCCAGTTACCATAATAATGGTTTACTGTGGTGTACCATCTTCTTGAGCCCTCAGATGGTGGAGTGGAGGTTTTCTATGGAAACTGAAAGCTTTGCTATGTAAAGATTTAGGTATACTAGACCTATGCTGTAGTATAAAGCTTTTCAGTTGCAACCAATTTTTTTATCGTGTCAGTACTGTGTCCTTAATTGACGTGAACCCAGAAGCGACAATATGGCAGCATGATCTGTTGGTCTTAGTTTCATACATCATTACATTTTAGTGTGTGATTCTATGTTTGTTATTTGTTTTGGATACTTACAATAGATTGTTCACTTCTTAAAGGCTTGAATCTAGTTCTTGTCTTGGTTTAAATTGAGGTGGTCTACTACTAGTTTCTGTTAGTTCTCTACTCTACAGGTCCTGTTCTCTATAGCTTTTATGACCAGTGTCTTTGAAGGCACAGCTAATGCATTTTAATTTTATTGCTGGCCTGACATTGAAGTAGAACAAATCATTGGGAGCCATGTTTGCCCTGAAAGGAATGAGTGAATAAAAGTGCATGTGGAGTGACATAAGGCAGCTTTCATATTTAAGTTTTTTGGTACATTTCATTTTAGGTCATAACAGCTTTAGCACTTTGTCTTACATCAGCGGAAAATGAAATAATAATAATAATACTTCTCCCTTAGGATTCCGGACGTACAGTCTGGTGAAGGATGTGGGGGTGGAAAACATTTCCTTTTTCGTGCTAAAAAAATCTTTTTTTGTTATTTGTTTTGCTCAGATCACTGGTCATATGTCTTCTTTTTTACATCACTATTGAAGAGGAAAACATTGCATGCTGCTTGTTTACAGAACCCAGAAGGGGCTTTAGCATTTCTGAGAACCTTGTTACTGTTTTTAAGCAAAGGTCAGATTAACATGTTGCCAGTGGGCACATGCTTTCTGAACTTTTCTTTCCAAAACCACAAAAGCATATGATAACCACGTGGCCTTTTTTTGCACGGCACAGGCACACTGATAGACTTTGTCTAGGGAACTGTCAAACTTAACAGGCTCATTGAGTGAGGGATATTAAATATCTCTGGTAATTTTCAGTCATCTAAGAAGAGGCAAGCTGTAAGTTAGAATTTTTGGCTCTCTTTGTTTAGGATGGAAATATACAGGATGTATTTGGCACTTTTCCCTCAAATTTCCACTGTCACATTTTGAGTCTATTTTTGTGCTTGGTTTTTGTTTTTGTGTTGTTTTTATTTTTCTAAATTGTCATATGTGATAATATTTATTTTAAGCATCTGAAAAAAATAACAAAACCTCGATAAACTAATGTAAACAAGATTAAGCTGATGTGTTTTTGGCTAGTGCCCTGTTTAATATTTCACTTTAATCATGCTGATCTGAAATTTAAAAAGCATTAGCTTATGGTCTGGCAGTCTTGTGAATTCCCATTGGCCATCCTTCAATCCAAAGCCTGCTGTAAATCCTTTAAATCTTTGCCTTAGCAGATCCCTCAAACAAAGTGACAATAACAAACAGATATTCTATGAGTGAAAAATTAATCAAATTTGATTGAAAAAAATCTATTTAACATATTTGTGTTTTTTACTCCCAGTGCTGTGTAAAAAAACATGCCTACTGTTCTTGTTCTCTTTTTATAATATAATATTCCCATAGTAATTTATTGACCTATGGTATACAGTCATTTCTTAGAAATGCCCCTGTAAAATATTTGATTTATTTTGTTTCAGTTTTTTTTTTATAATTGTGCCGAAACTGCATTTAAATGCTTAAAGTTGAATGCATGGTTGGTTCTCAATACCTTTAGGTGACAAGAGCTGAACTGTGAAAGACTGATGGTGAATCTTTAACACAGATTCATAAAGAAATGTTCTAAAGAAAACCACTGGTTTCTGATGCCTTTCATTTCATTTGTTTCCATTACCTGTCAAAGAGGTTTAGAATGAGTGCCAACAGGCTTTGATGTTCCAGGGCCTTTGTCAGCCTGATTGAACTTCTGCAGACTGTATTGATACCATTCACATCTTTTTTAAACTTCTTGGGTTGACCAAAGGCATCATGTGCTTCAGGAGGAAAACCTAGGGTATTCTCAGATTGACTTTGATTGAGCCCTCATTGATGACCTCTGAAAAAGGACCATTGGTTTAAAACCACGGGAAACCCCTGTTCTTTGGTATTCAGCCAGAATATGTAGAGACTATTACTTCTCTTTTGGAAAAGATACCTTGACAAGAATTTATATAAAAATATTTTTAACATGGGGGATGCTGAGAAGTGACCGCAGCAAGTGCTTGGTGGTTGCTCACTGAATTCAGTATTCAGTAATTCCCTTGAAATGAATTCGGTTTTTCAAGCATGTAGTGAAAATTATTACTTTGACTTTTGCAGTAGCCAACTAAGAGATCAGCCAAGCATTTGTGCCAGATGACCCTAGTTCTAATTCAATCTGTGATTTATTAAAAGAGCATTGAGTGGGAGCTGTGTTTTTTTCAGTGTGAAATTACCTTAGTCTTTTTTTACCCCTAAAACAGTAATGTCAACAAACAAAATACAGCCCACTGAATCAAACGTTTAGGGTAGGTTCTTTATGTGCACCAGTTTGCTACGTTATTTTTCCTTGTACTGTATATTCAAGGTTTTTTTACTTTTGTAACAAATCAATAGATCCTAATTAAATGTTGACCAGAGGTATTTTAGTACCATGTACAGATGTACTTAACTGTTCATTATATCAAGGGAAATATAGCAACTTGTGATAAAAGTAAATATCAGTCTAAACTGATTTATTTTCAAAAGCTTAAGCTTATGATAGCTTTGACTTCATAAACAGAGGATGAGAAATGTATTGTGGTGGTGCTTAAAAAGATAGTGAATGTGAGAGAAGAAAGAGAGCACACTGCTATCTGCTTTGCAGTTGGAGAGCAGGCCATTACAAATGGGATGTGCAGCTCTCTCTAAGAGATGGTAGGTGGGACCTATTGGAGTCCCCAAAGCCAAGACTTTCAGAATGAGCATCACTATTGAGTAATGCTTCCATATGTCTGAGGTTTGTGAGTTTAAGATGAGTTTTCTTTTGCTCTTGGCTATGCTTTTTGAATTATGTCAGGCATAAGAAAGGAAGGAAATAGGCCTTGAATGACTTTGGATCAGAACAATAGTCTGTCTAGTTCAATTATATTTGATTATTTGCATAATAATAATGTACATTTAGAATGGAGCTGTATTAAGGGTCTTTATTCCTGCTTAATCAACAGCTTTTAATGCATGCTTGTATGTTTATAATGAAACAATTTAGGATGAAATTTCAAGTTTAAATTATATATGATAGAGTGAAGTCAGTTTTACAAATGTGAACATGAATCCATTGCATCCCTAAAGGGCAACTGCATATATTAAATCTTGGTTAAAAAATAAATTAATTGAATGGTTGAATGACGCACAAGATTGTGAACTTTGTGAAAATACTGTATAGTCTTCCTCTTGTTTCAAACCCCTGGTCTCGCCTTGGGCAAGGGCGAGAGTTTGTGCAAATTACGACGGGAAGTGGCCCTTCCTGCTCACTAGTCAATGTAATAACCAATGTAATGAGATGTATGAGATGTATACTGTACAAGGTGGTACAGTAGAAATTTCACCGCAGAAATGTTCCAGTGTGATCTGCATGCAGAGTTAATAAGTAAGTTGTATTTGTTGGCAAAACTGTCTCAAAGTCAAGAGGAATATTCCTATTGGATTAAAAGAGATGTATTCACAAGCTTGCTTGCTTACAATGTAATAGAGCCTCTTCACCTCACTGGAGGTTTGGTTGCCTCATTCTGAATCACAGAATATGACGCTGTTCATTCCTGGAAATTTCTTTTCTACTTTGTGATGTAAATTGGAGGTTTTACGTATTACCGTGTAGATTTTCATTGTGGTTTCAAATACATTCATTTATTCCAATTCTTTCTAACCCAGAAATAAAAAAGTAGCTTTGCTGTTACCCTTTTAATAGATTAATGTTGGAAGTCTGCCACTCCAGTCTGCAAACTACATGACTCAGATTGGCAGTAATTGTATGCCTCCTTCAGTGATGTTCTTCATTCAGTCTAAGCAATGATACTTGGTATTAGTTGTTATCAATAGGTTGGTCAACTATTTCTTGGATTAAGATGTGGTGAGACCCTGGATTTTTTAATTGATTGTCTTCTCAGATTGACACAGATAGCCTTGGTTGGTACTCAATGTGTGGGAACACAAATTATTGTGTTAAAGAATTTAGGGACTATGTTGATGTTGGTGTTTATGCAACAACAGCTGGAGCACAGGTCTCAAAATGCCAGCATGATCTTGTACATCACTGTTCACATAGACAAGTTGACTCTTGGTGTTAATGGCCTTTTGATTCCTTTACATAAACACAAGAAAAGCAGTTTTGTCCCGTTTTACCAATCTTAACAAGTCTTTAATGCTTTCATGACCTGCTGTATGCTCTGTCATTGCTAAATGAGGTGCAGAACGGCTAGTGACATTCCCAGAGTGCATTCGGTTAACCTTTTACTGATTTCTGGCATCACTGCGGCATAATTAAATTAAAATTGGAAAACCTGAGTGTTTTTTTTGTGCACACACTAGCCCTGTACATGCAAAGTCACAAACACATATGTTTAATCATTTAGCATTTACATAATTGTCTGGTATCTACTGTAGTATGCTTAATTTTGGACTTGTTTCAGTATAGTGTACATTTTCAAGTGAACGGATACAGTACATTGGTGCTTTAGATTTGTTTTTAATTCACTTTCATTAAATGTGTGAAATGATGCCTACTGCATGTGCATGTAATGTCTAAGTGTTGGGTTGATCAGGTCATGCCAAAGGGCCATGTTACAGGCAAATGAATGCTAAGTTTTAGCATTTGATCAGTACGGTCGGCCTGAGAATGGCTGAAAAGTGCCCATTATTAAAAACTAACATTGTTAGTTTCTAGTTGATCAGGGTATCAGCAGCAAGCTTTTTTCCGTATCCTTTTCTAGCTTCTCAGCCACACTGCTAGTCAAGCCACTGGGGCTGTTACAAATTTACCAGATGTTTATTTTTTAGCATATGATTATTTGTGTTTCAAACCTATCTTTTATAGGCTTTATGTTCCATAGTACATTTTACTTTTAACTTTAAAGGTTTTTTGCACATTCAGAGTCCCACACAAGACAGACAAACCAAATAGTACATACAGTAATTAGAAGTTATTGGAACTGTTAATATTTAACAGTTAAAACAGCCAAAAGATACAGTTAATCAGAAAAAAAAAACATTATAAAGGATCATTTTTAAACAGGATATAAAAACAGTGTCTCATCTTTTTGGTCGTCGTATTCCACAATCATCCCTGAGGCATGCGGGAAAGGAGTATTTCAGGAGACAGATTTAGCAGTGAAACATAGACTTGAGGTCATAACTGGAAACTCTTTAATAATAAAATAAATTAATTAATAGAATTAATTTATGATGGACAATAGGAAACACATCTTTACACAAAGTGTTACTCATATCTGGAACAGGTTTCTCAGCTAGATTATAAAGGCACACGGTCTGGGCTCATTCAGGACACACTTTTTGATGTTTTAGTCTTTTAATGTTTGACATTTTATTTCATTACTAAACTATTAAACAAGCAAAAGGGACAGAATGTATTTCTCTCATTTGCAACCCTTCTTATGTGTAGTATAATTTAAAACACACCTTTTGGTTATACTTTATTACACATTAATTTTCCTGTTTTATCTGGCTATCATACATAAATAGAAAATAGGGAGACACATTTGAGTATTTTGGAACACTTACATGTTTTTTGTAGTTTAACCATAATATTTTATATGGGCAATCAAATGCTTACCACTGTGTACTCTTTGACAATCATTACCGTGAACTAGTAGTTGTTTGTCTTATGTAAATTAAGGAAATGATAATGATTAGAAGATGTTAGGCAATTTATCAATGTTGCACAAGTTCCAGTAACCAAAACATCAGGAGTTGGTCTTGAGAATAGTGGAATAACTATTCCCTTCTCCCTAAACCTCTTCCAAATCAGGCTTAAAAATATTTTTGAAACTATGTGAAAATGAAAATGTTTTTTCCCTCCAATGGCTGTACAATAATACATTCATAAAACAAAAAAAAAAAACATTACATAGTTTTAGTAAATCAAATCATTCTTAAGACTTGA
The DNA here is from genome assembly GCF_059453375.1 of Lepisosteus platostomus. NCBI lineage: Eukaryota > Metazoa > Chordata > Actinopteri > Semionotiformes > Lepisosteidae > Lepisosteus > Lepisosteus platostomus. The sequence goes on from NC_142622.1 coordinate 13,056,542, forward strand.
TTCTTGTCTATTTTACAATATATGTATATTTTTTAAATACTTAAGCACATGCAGAATTAAATTATTCAAATTGTTTTACATGTTGATATAACATTTAAAATGATAGTTAAGATAATACTTTCTTAGATAAAAGTATTGAAAACCATCTGCAATGACTGGATAATGCTAGGATTTTGTTTATTAAAAGCAATCAAGTATCCATAAGAAGATATTCACGTCAACAAGCATTCTGTTATTTGTTGCTGAAGACTGTTGTGCACGACTTGCATGAAATTTAGTAATAATTAATACTGTTCATAATCTGAATAAGCAGTTTATATGATTGCAATATTTATTCAAGGACGTGCAGTATTGTGAAATTAATTATGTTATCTCACAGTTGCCTTGTTGCCAGGGGTATGTTGCAGAATGAGCCAATATGCTAGTTTCATTCCTTAATAGCAACAATATCCAGTTTTGAGGGATTATGTTCTAAATATATAGTAATGTATTATTTTTTGGAAGCTAAACAATTGAGGGGGTATTGTTTGGGTTCTGTTTTCCCTGCTAAAAACAATTGAGTTAAGCATTCCCACAGACAGTTCTTCCTCGCAAATTGAACACAAGCCTGATTTCTATCAGAAGCCATTTAGAATGTCTGATTCGGTACAGTGGGAATTTTGCTTAAATTATTTAAGTTTCCCAGACTGCTTCCAGTTGACCAAAATAGTATTATCCTTTGCACCTTGTGCCCCAGCATTCATGTGTGGAGCAGAGAAGGCTACAGCCTGCTGTTTCCTGTGTGATTTTGTCCTCTGACAGGTTGTGTCCCAAAGGTAGAGCAGGATATAAAAACAATGGTCCTTATCAGGGGCACTAGTGACCTCAGCATAAGACCCTGTTATTCCTATGTTTTCTTTGTAAATTTGGTCAGATATCTGGTGAGAAAAGGGGGACAGTTTGGTGGTTTGCCTGACTTACATGTTTTATTGTTTGTTTTTAACTCTTAGCACCGCCATACTTTATCCTAAACACAGAACAGTTCTAATTCCCGCGACAACATTCAGCACGTTATTTTTTAATAAACGTAATTTTTTATGTTTTCCCCTTTTTTCCATAGTAGCTATTGAAGTAAACATTTAAAAATGTTCTTCCACAGAGATTTTGTTTTCATTTATGTAGTATGCATTATTTATTTCCATAGATTAATACACAGGGAGATGTGTAAATAGGATTTACATAGCGTATTGAATGTTTAGAGTGTACTGATAACGATATCAGCTTATTTCTTTGTACTCTCTGTAAATCAAAGGAGATGAAACTGTAACATGAATCGCATTTGGGAGATACTTATGTGGTTTTTACACAACAGAAAGAAGAATTAAACAAAAAAAATTCAGTTTGAAATAAGCATCTGTAAACTGCTTAGGCTAATTAAAGAATTAAAGTAACTTGTATGGTGTAACATAGGCTGTTGAACACTTTATTGTGTGGCTGAAGGCTCACCTGTAAAAAAAGAACATTCTATTCAAAACAATAGCCAGTGACCTTTGTATCTGAAAGTGGTTCAATTTATTTGTCTGAATATGCTTTAACTTCTCTTAGGTTAATTTTATGACTTTGAAAGTATATGCATCTTAGAGTGGTACAGTATGTTTTATTCACACTCAATAAGATGTGCATTGTTCCGTCTATGTTTTAACCAAAAAGAGACAATCCCTAAAGATATCTAGCTGTGCACTGCAACTGTAGAAAGGTATTATTCATCCATTTGCTGTAGGTGAGTGGAATGATCCCTCATTGAAAACCAGAATGTTGATCTCGCAGGCACTTCCAAAACAGCCTCATAATATTCTCCTGTTTCTTTCACATTATAATCTGTATATCCAGGGATTGAAGCCAAATGCAAGTCATTTCTGTCTAGTAAGTTAACAAGGTTTGGACTCAAAAGCCTGACAGCTAAAAACAATCTCACAGCAGATTGCCAGAACTGCCAAATGGTATGCAATGTAATGTAAAAATTGTGTAATCTTCTGCCCCGAAAACACCAAAAATATTTTTACATTTTAATTACTTTCAGGTGCTGTTTGTTGTCAGTTAGGAAGATACTAGTTACACACTGACTGGGAAGACTTTCCTAGTTGTGCCACAGATTGAGAACAGTTCTGCCCTGTTGCCAGAAAGTCACACTGGGTTTCATATTCCACTGCATCTAAACATTAGAACTGAGAACTTTTTGCTTGTTGTGGAATCATAACCCTTTTTAATAACCTCTTCAGTTTTTATCACTAAGATCAGACCATTTCAGGCCTGAAAGCTTGCCTGCCACATTAAAGAGTCTTTCGCAGGTGGAGATGTGGCAGGTATAACTAGGTGCTTGCTGGGCTAAACAAGAGGACTCCTTCTGTTTTCCTTGCCAATTAGCCAGAGAATCAGATTCTTCTGAACCTGGCTTAGGTAGTTTGTTACAGTATTTCAGAAGATACAACTGTGGTGATGATACTGCTGCAGATTTTGGTGGAGCAGTTTAGGTGAGACGAGTTTGCATGATGTGAACCCCCCATTCAAACAGTAACATAGCTGGCAGTGATTATTTTGTCTCCCTTGACTTGTAGCGTCCCTCTAATAACCCTTTCGCCAATGGCCTGTCTTATTTGACCAACTCCAAGCCATCTTTAATAATCTTCTGTAAGCTGTGAGCGAAACAGAGACTATGTTTGTGTGAAAAGTAATTCATAATAACATACAGTAACTGTGTCTTTCCGGGATTAGGATTTGCGACCCTTGATATAGGGAGTGTGTCAAGTTATGTTTTCAAATGCTGCCAAGTTCAGTATAGAAAAAAATAATAAGTGTTCCATGTGCATGCTAAAGTTAAGCAAAACATGCTTGTGTCCTGAGCTACTGGTCAAAAGTAATTTAAACTTCAGTGTGGCTGTTCCAATTGAAGACCTTTTGGTCTTCAGTGTGGCTGTTCCTATTGAAGACCTTTTGCTATTATCTGAAAAGCAGGAGCATTCTTCTTCTAAGAAGTCTTGAATTCACCTCTTTTTATGTTAAATTCTAAATTGTAGCTTCTAGGTCTATAGAAGGAAATGCTTAAAGAAGGAGTATACAATGAAAAGGTGTACAATAAGGATATATATATACTGTATATATACATCTCTGTAAAGATAGTGTATTTAGAAAAAAAAAACTATTGAAAATAATAAGAGTAAAATGTTGGTATTTTCTCTGACTTTGTTGTAGTGAGAAACTTGGCCTCGCTCACTGAAATACTGTGGGCGAGTCTTTGCCCTTGAGGTGGAAAGATGAACAGATCTGGTCCATAAAGCCACTAACCTTGTTTTATTTCTGTGAAAGAAGTTGCTGATTCTATTTGTAAGCACTTTAAACCCCATAGCAGAAGTCAGCAGTCCGAGCAAGCTAAGCAATAAACCATTACGTTTTTTTAGATACCCAGGGCGGACGAATCCCTCCTTCTGCCTTACTGTGTCAGAATACTGCTCTGTGCTGTTTATCAACCAAATGTATGTACTGGTTTTAAGCTTCACTGGCTAGGACAGATTATTTAATTTCCAAGCCCCCGCTCACTCATTTCTTTTCCAAAATATGATAGATGGTTTGACTGGAATAAAAATGAAAAACAGACTCATTAAAAAAGCAAGATGTGACTGACATGCAATATTTTTTCAAGCCAATTGAATTTTCTCAGTGCATTTCTGTCTGTCTCCTCCTCCAGAAATAAATAAGGCTTAAAATAGTTTGTGCTAAACCCTTCTTTTTTGTTATGTACTTTTCACTGAAATCTTGAGTAAAGCTCTTGTCGTTTTTTTTCACTTTATTTTCTGACCAAAGTGGAAAAAAAGGTTGTTGGTGCAACATTTATTTTTTAAGTATTTTCCAAATTTGTTGCTTTTTTTGTTCCTGTTTCATTGTGCTTTTGCTTCATTCCTTTTGGTCTATGGGTTTTGTCTCCAAAACAAGATTTAGAATTACATTTTTCTGATCCTGATAAATCAAAGTGTTTTTATATTGTTGCAACCTCTTGTTCTCATATTTCAGTTCTTGGCTTTTTATCTACAGATCAAACAGTCACAGGGATACTTTTTGCCATGGGTTTTGTAGAAAAAGTAATTTCCATTGCAGGAGCTAGTATTTCATTTGAGATAATAGTAGTAATCATTTTTGCTAATGACAGCAACATAGCTTGTAGATCAAAACAAACTGTACACAGAAAATAAAGTAACAAGACTGTGCACATTTAAAAGTCAAAATATGATAAACTGAACATAAAAGAAATTTATGAAAAAATGCGTTTAAGTGTAAATTTAGAAAATATTTTCTTCTCATTTGAACAGTTTTGCAAGTGCATTTCTTATATCTTGTTTCTGAAACATGCTTATCTATAAATAAGAGCAAAATCTGTAACTTGTAGATGTCAAGATATGTAAGAGTATGTAAATAAAATTCTAGAAAAAATTTACAAAAGCCCACTTGGCAGTTAAGTTCACATTATAAGCCATACTAAAACCTAGATTTTGCTTCTTAAAAACATCGAGATATTTGAGATATATTTTTCACCATCAGTCACCAGGTTTTAACTTTTATGCTTCTGTGTTTTTATGGGGTCTATGGATAGACTTTATCGTGATTACATTAAATATAGAAAGTAAAAATTTCTAAGAATGATGTTAAATCATTTAGGATGCTTTGGATTCCGTTTATTTAAAATTGTTTTTTGAAGAGATGGGAGCTTTAATTCAGACTCGTCATTTGTGGAAAAGAGAAATATTTCGCAAGTGTTAAAAGCAGTAAAGGATATATTCTTAATTAAAAAGCCAACCTCCCAGGTTTTTCTTCCTGACATGTCTCTTTACATGCTGTGCCAGTACAGATCAGTAGCAGATTACACTGTAATTAGATGATTATCTTTTAAAGGAGACTGTCAAGTCATGCAAGAAAATGGGGAGGCATTGAAGTGCAAGATGCAGTAACAATAAACATGAAGTTTGGGATTTGTATAAAAGTATAAAATGCTACATAGCCCTGCTTTAAGTTAAAACTTTGATCCACCCCCACTTCACACAATTCAGACTTGTTGCATGATGGCAGATTTCTGTTTGTGGAGGCTTCTGGTGTCTCCTTAATCAAAGCTGGATTCGGGTACTGGGCTTGGGATTTGAAATTAGTAGGTGGGCTGAAGTTTTCATTGTATCCCATCTGTTTGAAAAACAAAATATATAGCTCATTTATGAAACTGAGTGATTGTAAACATGAAACAATTTCTTGATTTTGATAAACCCCATGTGTAAATGTGTGTCCGAGGTTTTTTAATTGGATTTCCCATCTTTCCTTCTCTTTGGTTTGAAAAAACTGTCCATCCCCAGGGTAACCTTTACAGCTTACACATCCAAGTGCCTTTTATCATCACACTTAAACACGAATGCATTACAGATGTTAAGTCGTATAGCTTTGCTTTGCTTTGAGTGCCACATTAGCGATAACAGATTTTATAGTTAATGTAATTCACAGGGTGAAAGACATTTTAGCTAACTAATATTTTTTCCCCACTGAGGTTCAGATTAATAGTGCTGGCGCGAATATATTCTAAAAAGTATCCTCACTGGAGTATCTGATTGGATGGAAGTGTTTAAAACAGTATATAATGAGTAAAAAAAAATGTCAGAGACTGATTGTAGTCTTGCAGTCAAAGACATGTTGAGAAACATAAAAAGTAATACGAAAAAATACTGATCAATTGTTGTATGTATTACATGTAACAGAAAAATGTATAATTTTGGTTCACCTACTGAGATGTTAGTTCCAGTGCAGCCAGATTTACCAGCTGCTGTGTCTTTTTTTCCCGTTATTGAATCATATATAAAAACAGTGGGAATCTCTGTATCCCTTGGTCTACAAGCACAGCATTTGCTTTTATTACCACCATCATAAAAACTTGGCTCATGGTGGAAGGGAAAAATGTACTTTTTACTGTTCCTTGGAGGCTCAGTGAAACATTGGATGAAAGTGAAAACGTGTAAATAAATAACTAAACCAGTTTTTGCAGAAATATCAGATACCTAGAGAAATGGGTTTCCTGTGATGCTATTGTATTCTATTGCACTTCAGTATTTTTCCATAGCATTTTATATAGGGAGTTTCAAAAGAAGATGTTTCTAAGCTTTCATGTCTTTGAACCCATTTCTTCAGAAATGCTGCTTTGATGTATGCTTGTGTTCCAAAATATGAGAATGAGCAAATGCTCTGTGTTGAGGTAAGATTTATGTAGCCCCTGAATAAATTGCTAAAATGTTTATTATTAGTGTATATTGCATGAATACAAAGAAAATTGTTTGTGCCAAATGCGGTTAAGTTTCTGCCCTTACATCTACATGTACGACATGTCACAGATAAGCATCCCATGCTTACAACTTGTATATGATATTAGAGTAAATATGTTTTATGTAAGATTTACTTAGCTTCAGAATATGAGTCTGTTTTCTGTAGTAAATGGCATTTCAAAGGTTTGGAAAGAAAAAAACACAGTAGGAGATAGATACAGCAAGTTGGTGAACATACTGTTGCTCATTTTGTCATTTTCAGACCTTGTTTTATTAAATATTTTTTTACCTGATCACTTAACGGTCCTCTTTAAACAAAATTCCCACTCCTTGAACCATTTTATAGACAGATGTTATCCTCTTTCGCCGCAGTCGAACTGGGGAGAAGATTTTCTATTCTGAAGAAATCAGCTTTTGGTGCATGAAATATGTGCAGTAGTGAATTCTGCAGATTTCAAATTACAAACACCTTTCAGTTGGCAGCCATAAAAAAGCAATCACGACACTGGAAAAACAGTAATTTCTTTCAGTAATATACATTACAAAGCTTTATTTTAAGGCTTGCCTTCTCACTGAAACACAGAAATTGTTTTGACTTGTGGATACTCAACTTAGATTGCTTATTGGAGAGAATCCATATGTATTTGCTTCTTGATAAACCTAAGCCTTTATGTTCCAAAACCTTGGAGTAAATTTTACAAGGAACATTAAAATCTACCTCCCTTTTCTTCCACATTCTGAACGCCTTTCATTGCTTTTCAAAATGCTCTACAAATGTTGCATCCATTATCCATCCAGTCCATCAGTCCAGTTCAAAATCACGTCAGCGTTCTGAATGGTTGTTGGAGACATTTTTGTGCATCTGCATTTGCTAACAAGTCAAAAGTGTTACACCTGGAATGGACTGAAGTTTTGTCTGAAGGCATCTTCCTGTGTTTTAATAGCACCAATCACTAAGGAATTACATGTTTATTTGGTGTGGTTAGCCTGCTGTAGTTTTTTACTGGCTTGTACACAACAAAAGAAAATAAAAAAAGCATTTACATGAAACATGCCAACTCCTTTTCCTTTAATAAATCCATTTTTGTCACATGTTGTAACACTTTCTTGTTAACACTAAGATGATATAAACACAAAAAACAATAAAGGCTAACAAATCATCCTTTAATTATATTGTGCTGAAGCAGGCCTTATGAAATCCTCTGGTGGGCTTTGTACAGCCTGTGGGCAATAATTTGTGCCTATAAAGACCCCAAGTCTAGATATTTCCAACAGTGTTCAGACAGATAACAAAAAGAACACTCAGGATAGTTCTCACCTGGTAGTTCTTTCTGTTTTAAGAAACTAAAATATCACCATACTGTACCTCAATATGTAATTAACACCAGGAATAAAGCTCTGTGCGGCAACAACCTTCACTTTAAATAATTAAGCAATTATTTACCTTCGTCATCTAATTATGTTTTAGAAAAGTCTTGCTGGGCTAGTCGTTTAGACAGTTTAAAGGAGACAACCTGCTCCAGTTTGTGCTGATGTTACAGTATTTAAATATTTAAATGTTAATGTGTTGTCATTACTGGTATTGTTAATTCAGTGTTATCTGGTAAATGTGTGTGTATGTACAGTATATATACTGTACTTAAATAAATAACTTGTAAGATAGTGTAGCTGTTCTACAACATTATCCTTAAGATATAATAAACACATTTTGGTAATTATTCATTCTAACTTATTTTAATCTTATGCACTGGGATATTTAGTTGAATGTTTTTTTTTTATTCTTAGCCAAGATTTAAGGTTCTGTGATTGGGCTTCATCAGAGGAGTAACAGCTGTATTACAGGCAAAAAAACAAAAAAACTTGAGAGCATTTTGAATTTCCCTCTGTGATTTCTTAAGAATTTCATTAGGAATACAATTATTGCAAAGGAGAAAAGATTACATACTCGTACCATTGTATGACCTGACCAATTCTTTTCAAAATGCTCCAATTGAAACAAAAGACAAATCTTTCCCAATTTAATAGAGCTAGCTCCAGTTAACAGTGTCAGAATAAAAGGCAATGGCTTGTGCATTTGGTAGTTTTCATTAGTTTCTTTATTGAGTGATTATATGTTTTAACACTTCACATATTCCAATATATTTGAAAGAGGATATTCTGGAAATCCACATAGTACTCTGAAGATATTTTATTTACATTAGACAGAAGGATTTAGAATGGTTCTTAATTTTGGCAACAGATTAAGGTGGTGAGCAAATTTTACAGAAAATGAAAACAATCTTCTAGCTAGAGGCAATACACCACTTTTTTTGTGACATGTAAAAGCTCAGTAAAATAGTAAAAACATTTTGCAGTTGTAATGCCATTTAAGCTTAAAGATGCATGAAAATGAATTTTGAAGAAGAGATTTTCACTTCAGACATATAGTATACTCTTACAAATACACTGAGCAAATTTATCCCTGCCTATAGAATTTAATATTTTTTTCTTTAACCATCCATCATTTGTTTTAAGGGGTGTAAAGTAAGAACTGAGAAGGCATGGTGAATAATATTCAGAATTGTACGATTTGAAGTCCTAATTGTGACCTAAATTAAAGTGAAAACTATTATTACACTAATATCACTAATGTGATGGATTTGTGACTTGATATTTGTAGATTTTTTGTTATTTATAAAAAGCCCAAAATAAATCAAGGGCATCTGGAGAAGGTGTCAAAAAAATGTGCCACCCCTTTACAGTTTGATTTCAGCATTATCCTGGCACACTGTATAGTATGTCAAAGAATGGTGCTACTCCAAACCTAAGGTATGGACATTTCTGTGAACAACAAGATAAGAAGCTCCCATCTGTGTTTGTTTTCTCTGGGTGCCAGTCATATTATGGCTAAACACAATCCTTAATGCTCAGTTCAATCTGGGGAAGTGATCTCAGATAGGGGTTTTAGTGGGACAGATTTCCAAAAGATAAGATCGGCTAAAATCTGGATGTTGAATGTTTTTGGAGGCGGCTTAATTTCTGTGCAAAAAGAAAACGAATAAAACAAAGGCAACAATCTCTTAGTCTAGCCAGTAAATCCCACAAATACCCATCCTGTGTCCACCTACTTTAACATGGTTAGTAACATGGTTTGAACCAGTTATAGGGTTATGAATATTATACACAATTCAAAAACTGCATATTTAAATTAATTTTTAAGATGAAAAGTCCCCAGTTGCTTGACAAGTTCATTTAGATTTGAATATCAGCATTTAAATTACGTTTTATTCTGGATTATTGATATGTATGAGAAGAATAAAAAGAGCATTGACAATATTAAATATGCATAAAACTGGGAGTGATACTCTCTAACCAGTTTACTAAAAAAGGACATTTACAACGATGGGGACATGAGCAAGGCTTAGATCAAAAAGGACCCCAAGGTTCCTCACCTGAGTAGATTCTAGGACCGTCAATCACCATAACTCCTCTCTTCTCAGACTTCAAAATGTTTTATTGCATCTACTTTTTAACCTCGTCTGAGCAGTTGTCTGTGACAACTGGCAGAAGACTATCAGGTCCTGGTGATCTGCTTATTTTAAGTGCTTCAAAGCACTTTCTTGTTAATCTACCACACTTCCCTGTAGTTTATTACAGATCAATAAAAAATATTAGTTAAAATTATGGACAGGGTAAAATTCAGAAAGAGTTACACATTTAATTTCCTAATGTATTGGAAAGGAGCATGTTTTTCTCATCTGCTTTTAAAGAATTGCTTTGTTGAAATACTTGTAAATATCTTGGCTACAAATTATTTAGATTTTGTAAGGAGTTGAGAATGAGTGTGCGATTTGTAGCTGAGTGGCAAAGAATTAAGCAAAAATAACATCTTATTTTTTTGTTTCTTTCAGTGTGATACATGTGTAATACAGAATACAATTCTGGACATGCTGGAAATTAATTTGTATGTTAGTAGAGACCCTAATGTGTAATTAGAGTTACTACATTAGAGTAGTAATACTTAGTAAGTAGTAACTTCTTAGTAAGCTCTAATCTTCTGACTACACAATGACAGTCCAGGGTCAAAAATATCATCTTCACCATATTACCACTACCACCATTATGATTTTCTAACTTTTAAGGGTTTAATTCCATCACCATGAGCTATGGTTCATGCCGAACTTGTTAACTTAATGCATTATTTGTGTTAAGTACTGATCTGCATAACTTCAGTCTTATCACAGTTACATCCATGTCTCAATACCCAATGGTCAGAAACCTGTGCTAAACACCTGTGCAGTACTATTTGACTTAGTGTGCAGGTAAACAGCACTTGATAATAGTCAGATAAAGTATGGTGTCATCAACATTTTTAAATCGAACCCTTTAATAGAGATAACCATTCGGTGATAGTCAAGTGTCAATCTGTAATAATAATGACATTTTATAAAGAACCTTTTGTGGTACCTCATTTCAGGATAAGGTATAATTAAATAAATAAGTATATAGAAATACATTTAAACAGTAAGTTAATTAAAATTTAGAATTAATTAAATGCCAACTAACGTGCAAGGTGTGGGTTAGGCCTGGAGATCATTCTGCTGTCTTGTAGAACAACAGAGCAAATAAATACTAAATCATATATTATATAGCAATATATAGTAAACCATGAGAATCCCTAAATCATTTTATGTACAGTATGGTCTAATAAAATATTATGTATAGGTGAAGAAGAATATTAAGTGACTCAGAATCAGCAGCTGTCAGCAAGACTTTAAGAACCTTAACAAGAGCTGTTTCATTACTGTACCTAAACCCTGACTGGAAAAGTTCAAGCGGCTTATTAGATGAAAGATGCATTGTAATAGGGTCGCAATCACACATTACTTAATTTTTCCTAAAAAGAACACCTTGGAGATATGTTATAACGTTAAGTCATTAATGACTAGCTTTTATTATAAATGTTACAGCAGCAGACTTTAAATATGGTGTTTCAAACCCAGATATCAGGGAGTCATTGATAGACTGTAGAGTTATATGATTTGCTTTGTCCAGGCCGTGATGATGCAGTATCCTATGGAACATCTGACGTTGCTTTTTCATCTACACTTTAACATTGAACCAGCCTTTCCATCACGTTGATAAAGGTTTACTTTGGTCTCATCTGTTCATAAAACGTCATTCTGCAACTCCCCTTTATGACAAAAACTCTGACACATGGTGGAGGTAATGCCATGGCCTAGACAAGCAAAGCCGGGCTCTGGAAAAGGTTCACTTGTCTGTGTTGATGATCTTACTAACAGGAGCAGCAGCAGAATGAATTCCGAGGTTTTCAGAAACATTTGTCTGCGAATGCAGAGGAAAATACTTCCATACTTATTATATGTTCCGTACAGTCAAAGAAACCAAGAAGATCACCAGATAAAAAAACATGGAAAATCTTAATTTCCAGTTGACCATGCATTGTACAGTACATGTAGAAGAAACAAAGTGAAGTCTGAAATTCCCAGGAATATGCAACAGCTCAAAGCAGCTCTGGCAACGAATCTCAAATGACTCCACAGAGGCTTTGGTATGCTCAGTGGGTTGCAGACTTCATGCAGTTATTACCTTAAAGGGATGTGCAATCAAATACTTATAGACTTAATTTTTCCATACAAATTACTTTAAATAAGTAATTAAGCAATAAAGATGACTGTAAAACAAAAATGGCAGTTTTAACTTTTTTGTGTTGCAGTACTTTTGGAGGGCACTGTCACTGATGCTACTGACTATATTGAGTTACTACTTAGTGATGGTGCAAAAAAAAAGTACTTGCAGTGAATGTGTGTCACAGTACGTACAGTATGATAAATATAAAGTGAGTAAAGAATTTCAGTAATTTCAGATCTGTATTATTTCCGTGTAATTTTAAAAAGAACAATTCAGATGATCATAAAAACTGAAAGAGATACTTTTGTACCTGAATAATAACTTGCTTATTAATGCAGATTCCTAAGTTCTTCTTAGAAACTAGAATATGGTATTTTCAACACCCTTTGTTTGAATAAAACCTGTTTTACCTTTCCAAAACATAATTGTAAAAGGTTAAAGGAGCAAATATAGCAGAGTTACCATGGACATTGAACATAGGAGTTTACTTTGTTGTCCATTTATGCATAGTTTGGATAAAATCGTGCATGTAAACTCGTGTGAATGTATTATAATTCATACAAAAGAGACTAAAAAAAATATGCAATGTTTTTTTAAGAACAATCAAGCTAAACATTTAAAGAAGATTCAGATGTGTTTTCTCTCCCCCTTTTTCAAACAGTTGTCTTAATGCCTGCACCTACTGCAAAACTAAACATGCACGAGGGGACTTGGCAAGCTATCCAATAGAGGAGCTGGTAGAGAGAGCGCAACAGTCCTTTTTGGGTAAGTAACACAGAAAGGCGGTGCTCTTGATAATTTCTTAGGTGTTACATACAGTATAAAGCCATGGGTATGAATTATTTTACATTGATATTTCTGACTAGTTAAGCAAGAAAGTCATTGGATTGGACCAGCCAGTATATTGAATATATGAATACTATTATATTGTCTAGCTTGAGAAATGTTGTTATTGTGTAAATAATACTGAATTTGATTGGTAAAGGCCTGCCAATCAAAATCTAGGTAAATCTATTATCCTTGGTGTTGGACAATAAAAAAACACAATATCTAAACTACTTATGAAGACTGCTACCAACCTAGTATCTGGGCAAAAAAGGAGGAAATCTGTTTTTGTAATCGGTTGCAACCAATTGGGAATCATATCTCCCAGTCAATAAATGTTATCTTATAATCTGTTTATTCTCTTATTAGTAGTTGTTGATCTTTAATGCCATGTGTTGATGCAAAGTGTTATTTTTGTATTGCATATGATCATGGTTTAGACATAATGGTTAAGTTTATAAAGTAAGCTATTCATGTTTATCATGTTTAGAGCATAAACATCTAAGCTGATAAAAAGATTATTTCAAATTATGTTTATGAGCCATAGGCTACTTGTTAATCCTTTTTTTTCTCCTCCCAACCTTTGTTTATGCTAATACCTGCTAGTAAATATATGTAGATGAATGTTTTTTTCTTATTTTTATGTAGAACTGTAGTTAGGAGAAAGACCAGAAAACGTTCTTACTGTATAATAAGATGTTTTTCATGGCTTCTCTGCCCATTAAGTCATGGAAAGAGATTGAGTCCAACACCTGTTTTCATTTAATTTGAAACAAAACAATAAATGTTTATCAAATGTAATGGTGACCTAGAGTTGTCCTAGAACATCTGCATTTTCATATTATAAATCTGTAAATCTTTTTATTGTCATTACAAACTTGAATGGCCCTGCTGTATGAAATGTATTTCCCACATGCACATTCTTAACTGTATTATCAGGTTGACACAATCACTGTACATCAATATTTATCATGTTTTTAATGCATTCCATTATATGAAATTACTCAAAATGAATATTTATACATAAAAGAAAACATGATTTAAGACAGACTTATTCCCTATTGAATAATAAGGAATCCCCTTCTCACACCAATTATAGGCATCACTGTTAGACATTTAAATTTCCCTATACCATTTACTTTACTTCTTTACAGTTACTGCATTCAACTTCCACAATGAACAGATTTTTAGATTTTTTCCTATAAGCAATTTAATTGAATGGTAAAATATAATAGATACATTTTACCATAAAAATGTTTAGAATGTTTTATGGTTTTTCCACTGGCTAACATACAATGAAAGCATTAATTTAAAGTGACATTTCATAAAAGCATGCAAGCTACATTTTTTTTTACTTTTGATGCATGTTCGATAACATGAAAACAGAAGATAAAGAAATGGTATATATTATAAGCAGTAATCATAGCAAAGAAGCCGATAAATAATTTAATGAATGATAAAGAAAAACTTACCCAAGTTTATTTCTTTGTAAGTTTTTATTTTCTTTCATATTTTCTATAATATTGATTATTTTATTTTCATTTTAAGAGCAGGTCATAACAGCATACCTAAATATAGTGGCTTTAATTACTTTAAATATTGTTTTATAAAAATTGCATGCAGTGTGTAGTGTACAATGCCAAGTTTATTCATAATCCTCATTTTTTTTTATTTTACTTAACAAAATACTTAGAGGTGTGCATAAATGTGACCCTGTGTTTTCTGGAATTCAATTATGCATGATTAATATAATTTTTTTCTTTGAAATACTTTTAAGGTTATGGTATAACATTTTAGGAGCTTTAAGCCATGACATATTACCCAGTTTCTCACTCATTCTGTTATATGATATTTTTTAATTTCTATTTCCTTATAAAAGGAATAATCCTGGGAGTTACTCTCAAGTTTCATATTTGTACGGTGCTGCATTTTCAACAGAAAACAATAGACTAAGCAACAAGTACAGTGCAATGTGAATTCTATATTTCCATATTAGCAATTCATGATTCTATTCTATCTGCTGTATTTCCTGTCAGGCATTATTCATCTCTGTAAAATAAGAAATAAATAATAGTCCAGTTTTCAGTACTTCATCCAAGTGGCTGTCTTTTCAGTTGTTCAGATAGATTTGCTAGACAAGCTTACATTACCTACACTAGCCCACATTCAGTACATGAATGTTGTTTTGATTTTTCAGGAATGTGAGCAGATATGTTTCTTGCAGCAAAACGGTTGTTGTGAAAAACAAAGGTTACTGTTATGTCATCAATATAGAGCATTATCTTGTTGTATCATTTAAATCAAGAAATATACAAGAAACATATGACCTTCAAAACTGTCAGTGGGCAATTGGGCAAACACTGACTTGGTAACTGCATGGTTTTAATGCTAGCTTCTTAACTACATTTTAATGCATTGTTTTATGTACTGCATGGGAACAGCTGCTTTAGTTATGCAAAGCATTGGCAAATTGATTATGTTAAATGATGGTATGATGTCTACAGTGCAGTACAGTTTTTTTTAACTTCCTTTACGGTGGTTGTGACTCCTGAAAATGAGTGCAAGCAGATTTTGTCAAATTGTAATTCATTCCCTTTTTTTTACTGGATAGAGTACTGTATGTCAATTTGTTTTTCTTAACCTTTAGAATAAGATTTGTTTTTGGACGGAAGCTGGTTTGCTGAAAAGAAAAAACATCTGTTATTCTGATTATACCTTGTTGTAAAGGTCTCTATGATTTTTTCTGTTCATCCATTTTAATGTAATGTCTAACATGGAAAAAAAACAGTTTAAAGTGTAAAGTACCAAACCTGTAGGCTGAAAAATAGGTTTCAGAAGGATTTACTTTACCAGGAGTAAACAATCAAGCACACATAATTTGTAAAGGTCTGTGTATTTCAGTTACACCTTATATGACACAGCTGTAGAATAATAGTTGTTTGAAAAGAGCTTTTTATCTTAATATGTGAAGTGCTAAATGCACACATTCCATAAATTGAAATGATACGTTGTGTAGATCCTGTTGGAAGGGCATCAACTTTCTATTTTAAATATATAGCAAATTACTTTAAGCTTAGAAGAGTTGTCCCTGAATTGGCATTCAAGAGTCTATTCAAAATTTACAGTCATCAAAGGTCTGGTATATCACCATAGATTGACGTGGAAGATTGCTTTCGAATTACCTAGCAGTGTTTGAATAATGGAAAAGCAAAGAATGGTGTGAGAAGCAAATGTACTTTAAATTGCAGAAGTTCTGCTCTATTGGGAACCGAGAAATGAACAGCAATTATCACATCAGCACTGTAGATACAAAAAAGGGAATATAACAAAAAAAAATCAATATTTTGCAGTTGTTAGAGAATATAACTGTTAAGACAAAATTCTGGTTTGGCATAAGTAGTTGTAGTTTCATATTTTATATGGAGTGGGTGAGACACATTCACCATTATTATGTTGGAAGAAGATTGACCTGGAAAGCCACTTATGTTTTAAGTTTATTGAGATGGGATTCTCTGAGGTGCTTTAGCAGTTGAAGATTCAAATGTATTAAACACATTTTATCTAATTTTTCTGCATGTTTAGCCAGAAACAGGGGGAAAAATGATTGTTCTAGGTTATAATAAGTCAAAAAAACCGTTTTGTAACACTTTTGTAAAAACTTTGGCAAAGTCAGTGACACATGTTTTAGTTTTGGTCTGTCATTCTAGGATGATAATTCTTGTAATGCAAGAATGCAAAACTTTGTAATGCAAAACTCACTCTCCAGATATACAATATTGTTCTTTTATCATTCAATTAATGTTTGCTGTTTCTTTAAATATACATTACAATCATGTTAGTCATAGTGAGTGTTGTTCCATTTACTTAGTAAAAAGTTGGATTGTATAATACTGTATATATATATAAGTTGCTATCTGGAGTTGTCACACTCAGCAGTTTCTAACCTGTCAAGATGTTACAGTCAAATAGTCTGTCAATGATGGGCATAGTCTGGAAGACTCCACATCATGACATGTCTCCAAGATGGATGCTCCATCTTCATTTTCACTGCTAGTTCCACTGAATCAGAAATGCCAGGTCGGCAGGTTAACTGTAAAGGGTCAGTTAAACAATCATTGTTTGCAGACCAGATGACCACACATGGGGACCAGCTATGTATCAAAACAACCAAGTGAGATCCTGTGAACAGCACTTCACATAGCCTGGCCAGCAGTGCAAGTCTTCTTTAGTGATGACTCATGTTTTTGTGTGTAGAACACCCTGAATGACATCAATAAGTATGGTGCAGACATGCAGAATAATGTGTTAACTCTGTATGACAGATCAGTCGATGACTGTGTAGTCACTACAAATATCCACTCGCAGTAAATAGTGGCAAACTGGTTTTATAGTGCTAAATTGATGAAGCAGTGATGAAACCACTGTGGTTTTGTCAACTGATTTTATCTTTATTACTTTCAGTACTGGTATAACAGTGTTTGCTACAACTGATTTTTTTTCATCAATTATAGGGGAAAAACTCATCTTTGGTTTCCAAGTTGATCAATCGCTAAAGATATGCACAGGTTGATGCATGCAGTGTAGAATCATAGGTTCAAGTCTGAACTGTGTCACGAGTTAACTGTAATAGAGATTCCTCAAGTGATGGCTTGGCTTGCAGTTACCAGCAGGATTTGCTCAGTATCTGTGAGAAATGGATCTCCGGTTCTTATACTAAAAGAAAATGAGAATGCCGTTTTTGATGCCATTCTCAACTGCAAACATGCTATTAATTTCATGATTGGAAATTTATACGGCTGATATTTAATGGGATTTAAAAGTGTAGTGTATGCATCAAACACAATATAATTTAGTGATAACATGCTCCCATTCTGATTAGATTATACTTGTTGTGATGTCTTATTGTCCTTTGTGATGGGGAAACCGAATATTAATCTTATCTCCTCAATAACTAGTCATACTGATATTTGCCATGGTAGAAGCAGTTGGTGTCAAATAATGCAGCATTTGAGATTGCTGGTTTATTCAAATATGCTACTTATTTGTATATTTAGTACAATAAGAAGACTTGAAGTTTGTACTTCATTATTATTAAATTATACACGTATTCTAATGTAAATGCATTATTGCTATTAGTAGTAGTTGTTGTTTTATTGTTGTTTGTAACTGCAAACAAGAATTACTTAAATATTCACCAAAGTGATTTATTTTCTTAAGTAACATTTAAACAGCTATCCCAATTGCTTGTGTCCTAGAAACTGCCTTTTTAGTCATTTAAATTATTCAAATTACAGAATGAATAATTCCATCTCGCAAGGCTTTTTGCATAAATTTGATGATTTACCTTTCAAGACAGGTCCGTATAAATGCTCTGAATGTGCTGGTGGCAGTATTTTTATGCCATCTAGCAAATTAGAAGGCGATGGGAGGCAATATCTGACAGAAGGTATTGCTCCTCCCTGTCACATAGTGAATTAAAATTATGAGCACAAACCCTGCTTTGAAGCTTGGCAGAGGATTTCAGGAGGTTTATAACACTCTTTTGCAATTTGCATTGGAAATGGCTCGTCTTTTAAAAACCTGGGACTTCTTACTCAAGCCGTGTTCTAATGTTTTGTTTAGTGTTTTTTTTTCTATTTTATAATTGGGTTACTCTCCTCTTCAAATGTCACTGCTTTGCCCTAGGCATTGGTTCATTCTGTATTATATTATATATAAAACAACTGTTGTTATTATTATTGTGGTTGTTATAAAACATTTATTTTAAGACAGAAAACAGGGTAAAGAGTACTTTAGAAGAAGGTTAGTAGTCTTTTATAGGATTTTAAATAATATTATTTAAATAATGTGTATTTTTCCTTCATCCTAAGGACATTGATATGGGACTTATTTTCTCAATCAACAATCAACATTTATGCAATTTTTGTTTGTGATAATGTGTCAAGATCTTCTTTATAGGCTGGATTTTTCCCCTTTTTTCTTTAAAAAAAATCATATAGAAAAACTTGAATCTGAGCCAGTAAATGGTTGGGTTGCATACATTAATAATGGATATCCCAGAGTTTCTGCTATGATAATGTGATGTAATGAGTGGAGTTCTACAAGGATCTGTCCTTTCACCACTGCCTTTCTTAATTGTATCAATATGTATCAAAATGTATCAGTAATCAGTAATCTTCACAGCTACAGATGATATAAGAGGCTAATTCTTGATATCTAAAGTCATTATTTCATCCATAAACACAAAGTGAAGTCTATGAGTGTAATCTTTACTTGATGTTGAATAGTCCACCAAAGATGGAAATGCACAGTATGTTTGCAGTTTGATTAATTGTCTTTTTTGACAATAGCATGTTGTTCCTTCCGATGACCTGGGTGTGTCCTTTATTAATACAGATGAGGTAATGTATTTTTGTGCATATCATGACCCTTGTGGTTTCTTGTTTATTGCCATTTTGATGTGGTTGTTAGTGGAATTTCTCTTTCATTCAGAGCAGTTAAGAAAAGCCACATGCACTCAGGGGCTCCTGTGATCTTCTTGTGCTTAAATGTTGGCAGAAAGTTATGTGGAAAGTGACTTTATTTTTTTTTTAAAGGTGTTGGATGTATGTTAGTTTGAGCCATCTCAGCCAAATTGTTCTTCAATTCTTTCTTTGGCCATGATCTTTAGGCAAAAGGGTAGACTAGTTAAAGATAAAAGCATAATCCACAGAATAGCCATTTGAACCATATTGCAAAGACTGAAACAGTTTTAGAAGATTGTATGTAATAGGTTTTTAATGACTACTGAAAAATGCATTAAAAAACAATATGGCCCCTGTGCGACTTGGTATTCTGCCATGTGTGGGCTTTTTTTCTGTAAAAGCATGGATTCACTAAGGATCCAGAAGCCTTATGAATTCAAGGGAGAAAACCATATTCATACAGTAGGTAGTGACTTTGTGAAGGAAGATGTGGCCACTCTTGTGTTTTCGTTTTCAGTAATGACATTCATGCACTTTTTAATGTATCTAAAAGAGCTCACCTGCTCTTTTTAAATACTTTAAAAAGTGGATGAATGTCACAAAGATTTTCTAATAGGTGACACCTGCTTAATATTAAAATAAAACAAATATCTTGACAACTTTCCATCATGATATTGTGACAGCGTTGAAGCAGTGTTTTGTGTTTGCTTGTTTGAGGGATAGGGTGAAGAATTAATTGTGTGGAGGCTAGATCTCCTCACGCTCTAAATTGTTCATAATCAGAACTACAAAAGTCGGTGTATTTTATATTAACAGAGCCATGTCTGAAAATGATTAGTTCATTGACAGGCAAATTGTGAATTCCAGGAGCTGTTGTGTGTGCTCTTGTACTAAACTTACAGTAATATAATTAATACTGTAGCTTAACAGATGCCAAGACATCTTTAAGTTGACAAAATGATTGATTTTTAAATGTATGATATGGTGGGAAAACTTGCACTGTTTTTTCAGAATTTGTCCAATCAAGCTTGGATTGGGTCTGAAATTTTTTATTTTTGAATAATTATGAGTTTGTAATAACTTCTGGATGCTACATTCATAAGTCATTCATAATCATTTTATCATTAAGTGTATTCATTGAGTTTAGAAATGTTTCTTTTTTAAATGTTCATTATAATACAATTCACTCAATCATATGATGTTTAATATCCTTTGCTTAGACATCTGCATGGTTATATTTAGTACTGCAAATAAAAGCATCCTTATAGCATTAAACTTAAGTGAAACATGCAAGACTCCAAAATTACTATGATCCCTCATGCAAACGAATGACTAACCATTAATCTTTCCTGGAAAAAAAATACAAAGAGAATTACATTGATTTCTTATAGAATTTTAATTTGCTATTTTCTCAATTTTTTCACCATCTGTTTATCTCTGAAATGTTATTGAAAATCCACATTAATTACTTGCCAGTAGGGAGTCTGTTACTATACTTTATTATGGAAAATCCATATGTAAGACTGCTATTGATCTCCAGCTGAAGCATACTGGCATTTCTTTGGTGCTGGATAGCTTGTTTCACTTTAAAGCTACTAATATAACTTCAGTGGCTGTTCATTAAGATTACTTTTAAAGACAGACTGACCTTGTCTGTGCATTTCCTAAGTTACAAATGTGAAGCAATACTTTTGAATTCTCTTTTTTCAACAAGACATATACATAACTTTATACATTTGAAAAAGGTTTTTTGTTGGCTAATTGTTCTGCACAATATTTCATTTGACATTAGAAAAGTAGTTCAATATCGAAATCGTGATTTGTCTAAATGAAAGCATGACGGTACAGCACATGAAAAATCTACTGTTGAACAAAACGAGAATAATACTGTCAAGCTCTTATTATGTATAAAACTTTTGTTCTGTGGTAGTTTGCATGGTTGTATGTATGTTAAATATAAATATAAAATGTTTAGCATAATATGGCATAAAGTAGTCTGGGAGAAGTCCCAACTATTTATGTTTTTAATCGAATCCCTTTTGTATTTAAAGTCCTGAATTCCACCATGTAGTTTTAAAGTTGAATGAGTTTTCCTAGGATAAGCATGGATTTACTGCTATTAAATTGCCTAGATTTTCAAAATATTCACGAGACGATTTTGACAATAACCACATTTCTAGTGTCATCAACTTGCCTGAACCCTTTGTAAGCCTTCAAAGGTTATGCCAGTATAAATGTCTTGTCAGAGGCAATTCAGCTTGTGGCACATACCATGGTTATACATTCCAGGGTTGTGGAGCCACTTAAACTGCAGATTTAAATTAGATGCACATGGATACGAAACTTCTAGCTAACTTACCGGAGGAGAATTTTAGCTCAGTACAAATCCTTGTTGTACTGAATTGTCTTTTACTATACTTGCAAGGGTATCTAGATGTTGGGTCTCTTTCCAAATCAAATAGGAGGGAAAAGCTGAAGATGGGAATTTTTTAACTGTACTGCTGTGTTATTTTTAAAATTGTAGTTTCATTAAACTTTTGAGGAAATAATGTTTTTTTTTCTATATCTCATTGACCAGTTATTTATTTTAATAATACAATATATAATTCACAATATTAATTTATTTTAATATCTGGACAAATAACAGTGAACATGTGTTATCTTAACAAAACAAATAAAAAGTCAGATACAATGCAATGCATTTACTTACATTCAATTTTTGTCAAGCCCAGTGTCAGACAACTTGTTTTTTTAAAGAACACAGTAAATTATAGCAAATCTATTAAGAAACAGTGACTTGCATTTTCTATTTTTTGAGGAAACTAATACAAATACAGAAGAAGAAATCTTGCTCATTTTTTTACCTAACATTCTACACTCTTAAATTGTAAAAAAGATGATCAAGTATAAGCACACTGTACTTATTTTAAGGCATATCCTTAACAAACTCTGTGTGGATACTAAATAATAATAATAATAATAATTATTGCTTACACTTATATAGCGCTTTTCTGGACACTCCACTCAAAGCGCTTTACAGGTAATGGGGACTCCCCTCCACCACCACCAATGTGCAGCATCCACCTGGATGATGCGACGGCAGCCATAGTGCGCCAGAACGCTCACCACACATCAGCTATCAGTGGGGAGGAGAGCAGAGTAATGTAGCCAATTCATAGAGGGGGATTATTAGGAGGCCATGATGGGGTAAAGGCCAGGGGGGAAATTTGGCCAGGACACCGGGGTTACACCCCTACTCTTTTCGAGAATCGCCCTGGGATTTTTAATGACCACAGAGAGTCAGGACCTCGGTTTTACGTCTCATCCGAAGGACGGCGCCTGTTTACAGTATAGTGTCCCCGTCACTATACTGGGGCATTAGGACCCACATGGACCGCAGGGTGAGCGCCCCCTGCTGGCCCCACTAACACCTCTTCCAGCAGCAACCTTAGTTTTTCCCAGGAGGTCTCCCATCCAGGTACTGACCAGGCTCACACCTGCTTAGCTTCAGTGGGTTGCCAGTTGTGAGTTGCAGGGTGATATGGCTGCTGAACTATAGATCAAACTATAACTATAAACCAGAACCAATAGAAGCATTCATAATATTTCTGTAAGTTTCAAACTTAAGTTTTTGTGTGCATGTTGGAATATGTTAGCTCAATCACACTAATGATTAACTGTAATAAGCATGTTCTTCCCTATCGTTAAGTATTAAAATTATTCAGTTTAGCAAGATATTCCATCAGCATACAGTGCCATGCTGCAATACCTAAAAAGGGGATATATAAACTTGTATAATTGTTTTAGTAATGAATTGTTTCATTTTGCATCAATCACATCAGTCCCATGCCCTGTAAGTTGTATAGTTGTCAACACCCTGCTCTAACACACTGTCCTTAACCTTTAGTTTCCTTGTTCTCTACTTGCGATTACATGTGTTGAGCTACACAGATTAATTTTGAACATGGTCTATAAACTTGCCCTCTGCAAATTAAAAGAAAGGTGGTATGAAACTGCAAATGTCATGTAATTGCAATGGCTCCTCTGCCCTGAGCACCACCTGCTTTTCATTTCCCATGACTTGTGCATTTGACCGAGACATGGAAACCTTTTCAGTCATGCACCTGTATTACCACAGAATGAAATTAACCCTTCTCTGTGTTGCCTGATTATTTGCAAAACCAAATCAGGGCACCTTGATTAGCTCTCTGAAGGAATATATTGAGAACTTTGCAGGAGGGGGAAAAGAAATAGAAGGAGGTTTAAACAATCACTGGTTCAAGTTCACAAACAGAGCAGTAACACTGAATAAATGCCCAAGTGTTAATGAATGGCTATTTCAAATATTTACAGAGGCAAAAAAGGAAAAGTCTGGCATCCATGAGCAGCTGTCGTACAGAGACCTAATGTACATAAACTTGATATATGGGCCAGATTTCTAATGCACTAGTGACATATTTAATCTGTTTGAAAGATGCATGCTTTCTGCTGGAGGTCATTAGCCAGTTCATATCTAGTTCCATACAAGTACATTATAGAACCCCACATTTTTTACTTTTTTAAATGCATAAATGGAGGCCAAGGTCTAAAGCCTAGCTACATATCATTCAACTTTTATTCCACCGATTTATTTGCTTGTGCTTAACAGAATAGTAAGAGTTTTTATTACGCCAGGTGGTAACGTGCCAAAGCTGTGTTGACACTGGAGCTTCAGGTGGATAGAAAGTCCCATGACAGTTGTTGAACCATATGGATACCTTTGCTTAAGTATTACTATGACCCTACCACTCATAATGCTGAAACTGCTGTAAGAAATCAGCAACTTCATTACAAGACCCAATCTGGAATTCAATTACAAACTACAACCATTGAAAAATCATACAGAACAGCAATTGTATAACCCTGATGTCTCACCTTTGGTTTGATTAGGAGGCTAAGGGAAATCAGTCATTAGGAACATTTGATAAGCAGCAATAAAGATAAAAGTATTTGATTTATTATCTTTCTGTAATGGTTCTTCATGGATGAATATTCCATTTTCCCCTCAGCTTTTAGGTTTCAGGTAATCATTCATCCTTATATTTGGTGATCATTACAGACAAGCATACCATGCATTTATGAATATGAAAATACTATTCACATTGTAATGTTCATATTTGTGTATTTTGAAGCAGCCATCATTTAGTGTGCAGAGCCTGTTCTAAAAAAAATCAGTTTATTTTCTTTGACAATTTGTGATATTAGTTCTTTTTTTTTTACATACAGGTACCAGTATACCACCTTATCCCTAGCACATGTGTTTTCAGATTGCAACATTGGCATATAGGCAATATTTTAGAAAGGGAAATTAACTCATTAAATTGGTGCAAATAGTGTAATGAATCTGTCCCCTTATATTGGTGTTGAAAATTATTAAAGTAACTGCTCAGCAAAATCCTAGTTGCTTCTATAATAGATCAGGTTTAAAAGTCAATCAGTCAGTTGTAATCAATATGTTAACATCAATAGTATCTTGAACTCCTTATCTGGAGTATTGAAATTGCTGTTAACCTTCTACTCCTCAACAGGTAAATAAATAAAGAAGACCTTGCATAAAAAATGTTTTCTTAGCATAAGGTATTAAGAATAGATTGGTCTGAAGGCTCTGAAGAGGGAGTGAAGTCAATGGGGCTGCTTGCACATGGAAAATAGAGCAATTCAAGTGCAGTTCACTTCAGCGTACATTTGGATAGTTTTGTATCTTTTCACATCACTGCTGTTAGGAGCAGGAATGTGAAATGCTTACATGAGTTTTGTCTTTATGGTCAGTATATTTGGGAATAATGTTCAAATTTGTATTTTTTAGTTAAGGCATTAGAATTAAACTGCTTAGTTAGTATTTTAAAGCACCATTTCAATGGTAAAAACGAGAGTGCTTCATGTGGCTTCTTCATAAAGCACCTACAGGAAGCAGTTCCCATACTGTCTTTAGGCTTTACACGTGTACAGTTTTTTTTCTCACAAATTTATTCCTGGCTGTGAAATGTAGCTAGAAACGAATGCATTGGAGATGGAAATATTTGTTTCTACTTTTAATCTTAAAATTGCTAGTTTCATTTAACTTTATTTGTTCAATCACTGCATCTCTAGCTTTGTCCTGTGGGAACCCCTGTGTCTTCTGGTTTTTGCCCCAAGTTCATAAACACAGGCTAATTAAAATTTTATATTTGAGGCCTAATTTAAAAATTGTCAGATTTTAGAAGGAATGGGATTTGTAAATGGTATCAACTCTGTATTATTTAATGAACCTCAGAGCTGCCCTTAGGTGTGTGAAACATGACCAGTTGAATGTATCGTAAGCAGAAGAACAGAAAATGCTTTCATTCCCTGACACATTGTCAGTCCGACCTGTGTGTTTGCAGTTGTTTATTGTTTACTTGTAAAGAACCTTTTATTAAGAAATAAGGGAGCAAATTCTTGATTTGCAAGTTGGGAAAGAAAGACTACATAAAATTCTGAAATCATTGAAAATCAGCTTTAGCTAGATGAAATTTCAAGCAAGCGCAAAGAACTTTCTCTTTGGAAAAAAGAAATTTTGCAGTGTGTTAAAATACTGTTTATGTTTTTCTGTTTCTTCATTTGCTTTTTATGTTTTCTTCTTACATTGGTTCCTTTTCCACTTTTGTACAGCAAGTTAAACATGAAACATCTGCGTATAGTGCAAAATAGGTGATTAAATTGGCAGTAATAAAACTTCATTCAGCAAGTCATACAGTATGATTGCTTTCTCTGCACTTTGAAAGAGGTATTTGATCAAAAGTTAATGAAGAAAATGTCTGCTTTTAGAGTCATTAGTATATGAAAACATCTCATGAATAAAAACAGCAGCTTCTCCTGCTCTCTCCTCAATTAGCACCACCAACAATGCTTGGCTTATTTATGTGCAAGCATGTTGGGATGTATGCTGTCTACCATACCGTATCTGTTATTGATAGAAGCTTAAATAGAAAGTCTCCGTCTATCAAAAGAGTAGAGCTAGTATTGACAAACACAGGGCTCTAACTCCCCTGCAAAACCCAATTCAGGCCTGCCCCAGACAAAGACAGAGTGACCTTTTCCAGGATGAGCGACTATTCAAACACAGCGCTTGTCATAATCAGCCTCAGGTCTCTCCCATTCTCACAAGCACACTGATGTATTCTGCTCTCATCATAGCCATAGGATGAAAGTGCAAAAAGCAGCACTGCATGTATTGCACTGCTGCAAGCTTTAGAAAAGTAAGATCTGCAAATGTGAGCTGCCTGCAACGGTCATTATGACTTCAGGTACTATGGAGTTAAGCATCTTTTTTACCTTTGAAGATTCCAGTTATTCTAAACAGATAAATATAAACCGATCTATATATTTTTAAATGATCATCTTTACATGATGAGCAGAACAGAATTAGAACAATAGACTTGCCTTAGCCCAGTTTTAGTTTCTATGAAGCATTTGCAGGATGCAGTTTTGCAAATGACATTGGTCTGGTACGTCTGGTATCCAGTGATCAACACCAAGTAATGTTCAACAGCTTCAGCAAAGTGAGACATGCATTTGGTAGGAGGTTCTTTCTCCACAATGTGTCTAGGACAGTTTCAGAGTAAACATTTGTTGTTAATCTAGTTGTTAAGCTACTGTTAATAAAGACAGTAGCTGACAGCATTTACTACATATCTAGAGAACATGTTACACAGAGTTAGCATGGACTAGGTACCTAAGGCATGTTGTGAAGGCAGAAATTATAGTAACTTGATGTCATAGCTTGATGTAGAGTTAGAATACTGAGCACTGATTTATTGAATGGTCTTAGTCATTAGCTTTTTATGTATTCATGATTGAGTAGTGTATTATCACTGACATATTTTATATTTGGCATTGAAATTTGCTGACTGTCTTTAGACTGGTAATGAATATGTGCCATTATATAGATATATCTTCTGTCTGTGCATATAATTTGCAATTATGTATATAAATGCATGTATATAACATACAATTTTAATATTTAAATACATTAATAAAAATATACTTTAATAAAATTAAGTTGTGCAATATGCACAATATAAATTACAGTACATTATATGTAAGACCACGGTGGCTTTGTTCAGGTCAAGAAAATTAAGTCATAAATACTAGTAAAAAAAATAGCGAAGATAAAAAAAAAACATTGCTAGAGGAGCTGTTTGTATTCCAGGTCTTATCTCTCTGTATTTACGGGGAGTGAATGACTGAATGCTTTGATATTATGGATGTTTTAGAATTATCTTAGAAAAGGAAAAAAAAGGCTGTATTTATTCACTGCAGATGCTTCTCTGCAGCAGTGCTGCTGAACAAGCACATTTTGGTGAGGCTGGCCTTGAGAAATAATGAAGGTATCAGTACAAAGCAGAGCAGACTGTGCGCTGCCGTGCAATGACAATAGTGAAAGTGCTAGATTGCAGAATGAAAAGAGGAGATGCACCTGCCGACAGAGGACTGGGGCTGGCCCTTCATTACCATCCATTGTTATTGGTAAAAGGCCGGATGATGTCACCGCCTATCAGGCCCAATTGGCGCCCCACGGTGTGACAAGTAATTTGCCTGCTGCTGCTTCTCTCAGTAGGGTATAAAAAAAGTGAAGGAGACTCTGAGGTTTTCACTTGTCCATTTCTTCAGTGGTATGCAGCAATGACAAGAGGGCCCTGCACATGCAATCAATGTGCATAGTAACAGCGAAGGTGTAATGAAACATAAGTGCACATTTAGGTAATTATACCTCTACCAGGTGGCGCCCTGGGGCCCAGCTTATGCAGAAACTGCTTGAGGTGACGGCTGTGCAGTGCAGACCATTGAGGCACCATCTGCTGCCTTCCCATTCGCTCATTAATTTCTCTGTCCCCCAATGCTCGGACTCTCCTCTCACTTTGAAAAGCACTTCATCTGTTCCTTTTCAGTGAGTGGGGAATGAAAAGGCTGATTTATTCATTGTTGAATAGCAACTCTAATGCAAAAATAAAGATGCTAAAACAAATCGCTTTTTTTTTCCTGGGACGTTAGATGTAATCTTCATATACCCATTTATCCATAAAAAATAATTATTTGTCTTATTTCTGCTAGTATTTAAATTCATCCTATAGAGGCTACTTTTTTCTACATTTCATCAATTTACAGGTGAGGCAAATTGAGCCGAAAGAAATGTGAATGTGTAGATGCTACAGTTACATTGCTTTAATGTTTTATTTGTAAACTCTGAAAGACATTTTAGTTATTTTTTATTCCTTTTTGTTTCATTAAAGATTTGACCTGAATGTCTGAGTTTATTAGTGTCAGTTTGAAATAATTTTCACTGTGATGTAGCAGTATTTAATCAACTTTTCCTATGCATTTTTCCTCTTGGTTATTCATATTTATAATTATCATACCCACTTATAATTTCTTTTTTAGGAAAAACTGTAAATCAGTTATTTAAGGTCTTCTAATGGTTAATGAACAGGGCTAGTTAGGAACTGCGGAAGTGGGTATATTTACACAAATGTGAGGAATCAGCAGTTTTTATGTCCATGTATTTTAACTGTCATCATGTTATCTGATATGTATATATCTGAAGATGACATAGTGTTTGTTGAAATTATAGTACTAAAATTAAGATTGTTGGTAATCTGGAATGTAAACCTTTTAACGAAGAGGATATAGGAATGTAGGAGTGTAAGCCCATATTTTAATATGGAAACTTGGCTTGCCTGAGTGAAAAAAAAATACTGTAGTAAAAACGACCTTCTTCAAAACACAAATGTATATTTCAGCTCTTGTTGTAGTTTTATTAAATTTGTTTCATCATTATTTTTTTTTAAGCTCCTTAATCTTTTGCACAGGTGATGTTATTCTTTACATTTACTGACGTGTAAGATCTTCTAATTACATTCTTCCTGCCCATGTTCTTTTCAGGGAGGTGTGAGTGAATCAAGCTGAATACAGATACTTTAAGAAATGAACAAAAATAAATATTTTCTTTACAGTTTACTGCTGCCATTTTCTTTAGAAATATATAATTGCATTTTAGAGGATAATGTGTTCTTAACTACTTTATTAAAGATATGTGATAAGCAAACACCCTGAGTGTGTTTCTCAGACAGCCTATAGTCCAGCTTCAAGTTGTCATAGTTTTAAGTTGGCTTGGTGTCTTTTGAGCTATCCAGTGAATTTCAGCAGCAGCTTTAGAAAGGCTTTTGAACGGGTGCAGTGTGTTCATTCTGAATGATTGGTAGGCACAGGGTGAAAGGTCAGGTTGCACAGCTAGTCAGCAGGAGGCCAGCAGTCTAGCTTAATCAGTCAGAGGCGGGGCCACAGCAGACCTCTACCCGAAACCAGCTCTGGCTGATTTGCTTCGCTCTCAATACAGCGCATGAACCGTCACATAAACATGTTTTTGTTTTGAATTAATGGCTGAGGCACTTGGCGTCTGCGGCAAGCAAGGCAGGTGTATTTTTAGAGCACAGCCCTGGCCTGTTTCTGAACACCTGGCGTATATGTGAAAAGCAAACCTGCATGTGTTAGAAAGAGACCCTTCATCATGCAGTGGTTCTCTCTTTTTTTCAAATTGAATTGTGAATGCAGATTCTCTTCAAGGGCAGAACTGGTGCTGTTTGGAGAAAAGAATCCTAATGGAAATCTTGTCAGGCCTTGACAGTGACATTGTGTAGTATTAAAGACTGCTGGATGTGTGTGTGATGACTGATTGTTTTTCATTAACTGTCCTTCCCAGCTTATGGTTTTAATGGTTTCAGAGGTATTTGTTTGATTTTGTGGCTAAATTCTTAAAAGCTGTAAACCTATTAATTTATTAATGTTGAGCAACAAGAGGACATTGAAAGCAGAACAATCGTTATTTTTAAAGAAAAAAATCCTGTGTCAAATGTTATTGGCTTTAAAAAAAAACCCAAAGCAACTATTATAGTTCTGAGTACAAAATTAAAGAAGATTCCAAGAAAAAAAAAACATCTGGGTGGCAAACTAGAACTAATCCAGTTTCTTGATTTTTTTTATTTTTAATAAACCTGCACTACCTAATAAATCCTAAACAATTTAGAACAACAGTCTAGTAGTGATGCCAAAATAACACGGATATTAACTATTGGACAAGAGACTCATTTGATTTCTTTTCAGAATAAAACTTTTGATCACACCCTTGGTCTGTTTAACTGTGTCCATTTTGCACACGTAGCTATTACAGTAGCCATTACACTGATTTGTACTGATATGCTTCTCAGTACCTTTCAAAGTGGAGAAGGAAAAAAGTCAAACTAAGACACTGTAGGTTGTGTATGATTAACCAAACATGAAGTTTTTCTGTTAAAATCACTACGTGAAGCTTGGTTTCTTCTCAGTGTAGTTTTAATTAAAGTAACAGCAGAAGTGTTTCTGGAAAAAGCAGAACTATTTTTATTGCATAAGTGTATGTGAAGCAGTTTGTTCTGATTAGTAAGATGCACGTTTCTGGGTGGGGGATGGTAAGATGTTTCGCTTTGCTGGCAGTAGGTGGTAGCAGTGTTCTGACATTAACAGCTGTAGGACTGATCATCCAGTGTCTGGGTTCACATATCGGATGTCTGGCAGATTGATCCAACTCTTTTTTAACCCTTTAATCAACAGCTCAACACAAAGTGAACACTACACTTAATGTGTTACTGCCTACAATCTTCTTTTGACTTTGTCACATTTTTTCAGTGCAGATTATATTACATTAATTTACACTGTTTTCTAAATTTCATTCTGTATTGCAATTCAATCCCCCCTCCTCCCAGTTCCCAGAAACAGACTCAGCTGAATTTGCTAAAGAAGACAGTTTTTACTGAAAGCAATACAAAATTTATAGGTTAAGGTAGTTATGATTTGATGGTCTTCCTTTGTGAAAACCATATTTATGTAAATGGGAAGCAAACAAAGTCTTTTATTTTCTTTCAGAATTCAGAATTTCATTGTTACTGAATTATGAAATTGGATCTACCCTCTAACTGTATACCTGATATAAACACATTTTTCTCTAACACACAATTTGATTCTAGAAATGGTCCAAGAACTACTAATTATATATTTTATAAAAGTAAATCCTCAGATTTTTTTAATCTGTATAAAGCAGCATTACTGTATTCTGTTAATTGTAGTGAGAGGAAGGCACAATTACCCATACAGTAAAAATAATGTGCTGCAGACTTCTGAGTTACACTTTTTTTTCACAGTTCTGGTAGCTGTTCCTGGAAAAAAACAAAACTCAAAGTAAAGAAGTGTTGTTGTGATGGCACATTCATTATGTCTCCCACACATGTGCTTTCTCAGGCTATTATCCCAAGCAGCTGGTTCTGCGTTGCACATGGACAGAGCTGCTTACAAACAAAACATTGTTTTGTGCACACAGCAGATTTTTTCCCTTCCTTCTGTAGATGATCTCTGTATGACTCACAAGGAAGTTTCTTTGAACTGCTTTGTCTGACACTGAACCAGAGCACAGCTCTAGTAGGGTAATACAGGGTGATGTCAAAAGAATATTTTAAACCTACAAGCACGGCTTACAAATGATTTCCCTATTCAATAAGTATTTCCCTTTCTATTGAGAGTACTTTGTTTCTTGTAAACAAGATTGCAACAAGTTAGAAAAACACTGCTGTGAATTGTGTTCAAGTGCTTAAGGCAGACAGAGCAGGGAACACCTTTACAGTTATGTTGTTCAGCAGTAGTCACTTGTTTATCAAATGCAAGATTGTAACTTTATTTTTATGGTTATGGAATATAATCTCATTGAATTTTGACGTCTTATAAAATTTTAAGAAACTGTGATGTGTCAGATAGATAACATAAAAATGCACAGCACAATGAATTCAAAGACTCATTGCAAAGGTGATTAATTAAAATGATGCAATTCATACATTTTTGGTGGGGGTGGGGGTGGGGAAGTATTTTACCTGAATCTGAAATTTGCCAATAATTGTCCTGGGTTTTGCCAGTAAAAGTTGGTTTTGCATTCAAACTATAAAGTTGCTCAGAAATATACAGTATATGTTTTTGATTTCACCAATTTATGTTTACAGAAAATTAGTTTGACTTTGACCAGGTACTGGGAAAAAAGAAACATACTGTAGACATACAGTATTCTTGAGTGATAGCTGTCATTAAGGTAGCGTAGACACCAAAATGATTATACGGTGCCTCTCAACATGGAGATCTAGCCCCCAAAGTTTTGACTGTGAATTTAATGATTATTACATTGCTGACTTTTTCCACTCGGTTAGCCTTTCAGTCATGTGTGAGCTGCTTTAACTGAACCTCAGCTCGATAAAGGCAGCCGCAGTTCATTAACAGCAACAGAGAAATGAGCTTGGCAGCTCCTGCTGTATAGTCTTCCTAGCATAGGCTGATCCAATTGGAAATGAATGAGTACTGATGTACAGAGACTCCCTAATGATTAATTTATTTTTTAGTCGTATTTTTGCTTAAATCAATAATGGTATTATTTAACACTAGCAGAATTTCAGTTAAATGGTTTTCATATAAAAAAGACATACTGTATATCTGGAACGGAGCACAGGTTATGAACTTAGGTTTTATAGCTTTGCATCACCATCTGCCTTGTTAATCAGAAGCACTGATCGAAGAGAATTTTGTAGAAAAAATCCTGTATTGCATGCAATTAGAACATAAGAAAGGTTACAAAAGAGAGGAAGGCTTTTAGCCCACATATCTCATTTGGTAGCTAGTAGCTAATTGATTCAAGAATCTCAGAACAGAACTCTCTATCAAATGGATGTATTTTTTTGTAGCAGACTTCTAAAATATTTTTATAATTGAAATGCTTAAAAATTGTGTAGGACAGATCATTGTTTAATGTTTCTCATCTCATATTAAGAAGTATTGTGGATCTTGTTTCTTGTTACTAAACCAGGAGTAGCTGAAAAACTAGATTTATTCCTCAACAGAGTGTGTAAAAGATAAACTGGGAGCTGTAATCTAGAATTTGTTTCAACCTTTCTTGACTTGTAAAACTGTAAATTTGGGGATTTCTGTTGATTTGTGTGATTATTTTGAAGCCAGATAATTAATAATAATTATTCATGCTATTTCGATTCTGATTCTGATTCTTTTTTGGGAATCCGCTTGCAGTAAGAATGTAAGACATACACTGCCTTTTATGCTGTGAGCCTCAGTTTTAAACTGAAAAAAGATGACGTGTTGAGGAGCTCACTGTCAAACTGGGTCCAACATCAGATGGGAGATGGTTATGTTACACTACTTGTCTGCAGAGTGACTTGACAGGCCCACCAGATCAGCCAGTTAGCTTGACTCAGATTGTTAAATTGTTTAACCCAGTGACAGACTGGGGCAGAGGTTGAGCTAAAGAAAGTGGGTGTGGCCTGGGAGCTCTTCCATAGAACGTCTGCCGTGTTGACAGGCTAACAAAGGTCACATTCTGGTGCATTACTTGCTCAGTAGGCCAAGAAGCAGGTGCAGAGGCTTTGAAATCTATTGTCCTGCACCTGCCTGAACTCAGGTAAGTATAAACAGCTGCTGTCTCGGGATTGCCTTACCTCCTATGTGGGACTGGAACTAACCCAAGTGTGCCACTTTTTTAGAAGTATTTTTGTTGTCTTCTCATCATTGTTTTAGATTAGAGCCTTGTACAGCAGACTTCAACTCCTCCCTTATGCTAGACTAATTTGAAAAGGTGCAAATAGGCAAGAGAAAAAGTTCTGTTATATTGGGAGCAGAGAAGAAAAGAAAACAGGCTTTCTGTTAGACTGAATTCTGCAACCTAATACTAGTCCATTATTTGAAGGGCTATCTACATTGTATGTAATTAATGCATTTTCATTGGTTTTTTTTAGTGCAGTTGGCAGTTTAGAAGTTAGACATAATCTGTTACTTTATATTTAAAGATCACTGTTTATGAGATTAATACATTTAGGTGATTGTGGCCCAGTGTTGTAATATGAATGATCTTTTTTGTATGTTTTAGTGTGCTGTATGGATTTAATATCTGCTTGCCAAAAAAGTGTTATAAGAAAGTGTTAAGTAATTAGTTACTGAAAGTCTTATTTCTGAATAAGCTCATTAACAGCATGTTTGTAAGGATCAGTTCCTTACCTTGCATGTTCCAAAGTTGATTAGAAAAGAAAAACCCTGTGCTACATTATGGATGTAACAGTGGTAGCCTACATTCTCCCTTTAAAAGAAAAAAATGTATACCCATACTTTATATGCAAATGTATTTTAATGAGATCCATAGTTAATGAGATGTTGACAGGGCACCAGTTCAGAGTGCCACATCGACTTTGATGTGTTCAACTGGCGGTGTCTGCAAAGGAGAATGAGCAGGCATATGACAAGAATATAATGTAGAACCCTTTTTTCTAACAGGGAAGTATTTCAGGGGATTTGTGGTGTTGCCTTTGACCATTTATGATCCTTTAACATAGCTATACCTCTTACGAAATCCTGTGTTCCACAGCTATATTCAAATACTACATACAATTAGACCTAGAATGCTGTGATTCATTCAATAGTATAATTAGTTATTATGCATTTTTTTCAAAATGTATTTACCCTGTTTCATCTTCTAGCAATGCATTACTATATGATCATATGTTATTGTTCCAGAATCTTTTATGGATTTCATGTAAAATACAGCAAGAACAACAAAAATACATAAGAAAATATTTCCCCATCCCCATACAAAACTGCTTCATACTTTCCCCATCCTCTTTAGTGGCAATTTCTCGAAGGCTTTACACAAAGACTCTTCAAAAAAACGATCAAACAACTACAACTATGACAAGTCTTTGCCTGTTTCAGTTGTTGAACTCCAAGCTCCCCAGTGTCCCTCCAGTTCACCATGAAAACTGGCCATTGAACGTTCCAAGTAAATAATATCAGCCTGGAGAGATGAGAGGCTTCCAAAAGAAGCCACTAACTTTATAGCTGTAGTTAGTCTATCCAACCTGTTCAGTTTCTGCTGCTGCATTGAGAGTCATCATCTGGCAAGAGTACTGTGTTTAAACAGGAAGTGTCCCTATTTAGAGTAACAGACAAACAAGAAGAATTTGGTTTCTAAAACCTACTGTAACTACTCTGGACTCTCAGAAAACTTGTAACTAGTTGCACACAGTTCCTTTTTGACAGACTATACACAGTTGACTATACACAGTTAACTAGCTTGATATGATATATCTACATGTGTATCTATATGTGCTGGTTATACTTGAATCACGTTTTACTGAACTCACTTGCATAGGCATTGAAGAAACGGAGGTTAGTCACTTAAGCATTTTTTGTATGAACATTGTATGTATATCCTGTATTATATATTGGACAAACCAGGGTTGAGCCCCTGGTAAATTATTTCTCTTAGCTCTGCCTGTGATGGCCAGAGCTGCAAGGCCCTTAGTTGGGGAAAAGTATCCCAGAGTGTGCCCTTGCAAGTGATGGCAGCTCCAAAATTCAGCATACCATCCTTTCACATCTTGTGGATGGATGGTGCTTTTCACTTCCCTGTCCAGCTCTGATGCTAATGATGGTTCTCCTCCTGTGCCTGATGCATGCATTGCCAGTTTTGCACCTTTTCATTACCTGCATCACAGTTACTGTATGCTCAGTTAGCTCTGCTTTAGGGATTCTGAGGAAGCAAACTGCATTTAGTTTTTTTTTGGTGTTTCCATAACTTTGCTGCCCAACCTCTGTTTATCCTTGTTAGCTCTTTTTATTTTTCTCACTGTTCTATTTTATGTTCCCTAATCTTATGTCAGTTCTTTGATTTAAAAGTATTTGCTAAATATCTGGACGCTCATGGTGATTCTTATCGTTTTTGTGGCTCTTCAGCTGTGGGCATTGAATAATTTGAATAGCTATTAAGTTGACATAGGGTGCTGTGCAAAATAATTGCCTCGCAGCAAGGTAATTTGGATTTTGCGGGCACACTTTTTTTAACTGCGCCTATCCTTACATATCTCCCTTCATGTTTCGGTAGCTGTTAAGTATAACTATGTTATGTACAATTTTTTTTTCTGACTCTTGCTTTTCTTCTCTTGTTTATAATGAAAATGAAAAGCCTTTTCAAAATGTAATGAGTTTGAAAAGACCTGCTGTTATGTTTGCATTAGTTTTTATCTGTCTGTAAATGCCTGGCAAATATTAGAAATCCATCTAGAATGCTCACAGAGCTCAAGTAATATATTCAATCAATATCTAATCTACTGCAGAAAAAATAAGGAAATGGCGATGATTTAAAAGGGCGGAGCGGTGGCTCTGTGGCTAAGGATCTGCGCCTGTGGCTGGAAGGTTGCCGGTCCGAATCTCATGGCTGGCAGAGGAATCCTACTCCGTTGGGCCCCTGAGCAAAGCCCTTAACCCCAACTGCTCCAGGGCTGCCGTATAAATGGCTGACCCTGCGCTCTGACCCCAAGCTTCTCTCCCTCTCTATGTGTCTCATGGAGAGCAAGTTGGGGTATGTGAAAAGACAAATTCCTAATACATGAAATTGTATATGACCAATAAAGTGATCCTTATCTTAAATCTTAGTTTCAGTAGACAGATGTATTTATTTGAATGGCTATTCAGAGTTGCAGTAATTGTGCTGGGTACAAATTCTATATGAATCCTGTTTTCCCTATACTTCAGAGCTGGACAAAATATTCTGGGGGAAGAGGAAAGGGAAACCTTTTTTTTTACAAACTCCAAACATTGGATATCATGCATTATTTTTAATATGCTTTTATTTTGAAAGGCTGTATGATTTAAAAGAAATCAATTGGTTGTGTTTAGTACAGCATTCTCTTGCATTGCAATAGTAATGACAGTACAAGTAACAGATTAGGACATAGTCTCTCGCAAACAACATGGATGATAGTTTTGTTCTTCTGAAGTTGTTAGTAATTTATATAAAACTGCTAAATAACTTATAAGTTATGGTGAATTAGAACTATTTCCATGATTAACCTTTTGGATTTTTCCATATGAAACGGATTCCTTGATATCCATTGTTTGAAGTATACCTATTTGATAAAGTCATATTAGCAACATTAGTGTTTTGCTATATAACCAGAATACACTCCTTTAAACATTTTAGCATTCTGTGAATTAGTGCCTGAGACCTCTTCTTCAGTTCTTATGTGATTCATTGCCAACACATGTGCATGTCCAAATGCAGCTAATAACCTACACTACATTAGATTGTGCTCTACAGTACCACTGAGGGGGTGGTGGGGGCTGAACTAGCGGTTCCTGCATGATTTGATTCTCAAGAAAGACGACTGCAGGCTGGGTGGCGAGATAAACCCAGCACCCCACACCTTGCCTTCATGTCTTTATTCTATGTTATGTGGGTTCTTTTAAAATGGTGACAGGCATCCATTTACTGCTGTTTTGAGGATAAGAGAAATAGCAGGGTGCTGAAAAATTTGTTTTTAAAGTAGTCTCATGAATGTGGTGAGTGAAATTCCATTTTGCAAAGTCACAGCTCAGCGGCTCTCATTTAGAAAGAGCTGCAGCAGCTTACCTTAAGAGCTAAGAAAAGGGAAGGGGGGGGTCACTAGTATGTCTTGCCTTACTTTCATCTTTGGCCTCTTTTGCCAATGTCAGGCCACCGCAAATCCACCTTCCTTTAATCTTTCCAGAGTATTTATTTTTAGTCTGCTACAGATGATTTGTGGAGTGTTTTTTGTTCTGTGGGTCAAATGAAGCTCAAATAGCCAAGAAAACGGAAAGTACCTCTGGGAAGAGGAGCAGTATGTTTTTTCCATCTTCAGAAAATGTCATTTTCAAGTCTCTTGCTCTCCCCAGTGTTATTCAGTATTTTCCCTTTAGTATTCATTTTGTTTATCTCTTGGGAAGCATTTCCAGTGTGGTTTATACGTAGGAGAGTGCCATTGGGTAAACAGTGAGATGATGGAATGTCAGTGTTATTTTGTTTCTCACAAACATAAGCAGTCAAAAACTTTTTTGCAGAATTTCTTGGAATTGTTTGGTTATTCAGGATGTGTTCTTTATTGCGTATCATTTCAATTTAAAATGTCTTTTAAGTAAAACCTCTCTGTAAGTATGTAACTATCAGGACCTTTGTGCAAAGATTTCCCACTGTGGCTTGTAATGATGCACGTGCAGCTCTAGTTCAAAGAACTGTATAAAGATTAACAGAACCTATAAGCACACACCTTTGGTCAATATAAAACTTATATGATGTTTTATATATATGGTCTAAGATATAAAACTGTAATAATGTGAAACTATAACAGTCTGAAATGACTATGTGGCATTAGGTTCAAACTGGGTTACATTATTTGATCACATTTACTGTACACTGTATATACAACTGCTAATTTAAACCAAAAATAAAAGGATTTAAAAAAGGATATTTTTTAGAGTGAGTATGGTTTAGATGTATTTCTGTAATGTACAAATCGAATATCAGATATCAGTTACACCCCTTGAGTTATAGAAAAAAGACAAATCATCTCATTAAACCCCCTAAATGTGGCAGTTAAGCGCAGGACTGATTTAACAAGATCAGCCATTTAAAGGTTAACCTTAACTTCACATCAGTTTTGATTAATTGCAGACATAAACAAATAAATATTGTCACTTTTGTTTTAAAGTGTTGGAGTGATAGTGATTGTTGTTGTTTTTTAGGTTAAATAGTTCAAACAAAGATTGCAGACGTGCATATGTGTTTGTAGCTAATTATGAGGTCTATCTACTTTCAGAACTGGAGTTTGTTAAATAATTTAAGTTGAATGAGCACTTTATGTACAAATTACATTCTTTTTTCCTAATAAATATAATTAAATATTTGATAATTTTGGTATTGAAAAGGGAGAGGTGCAAAGCTTGGAAGTCTGAGTGCAGTCATCCCATGCTGGAAGAAATGAAATAGCCAGTCAGATGCTTCTAGATCTTTCGTAACTGTTTAACCCTACAGCTTAGACTTCACAGCTCGTTTCTTTAATATGTCAACTTATGATAAAACCAGTGGAGCCTAACCTTGACACTGTGCTAGACAGTTACAGTAAGGAGACTTTACATCTTTTTAATTCTTTTTACTCCTACTTGTTTCATTACCTAATTATTAGGATTGTACTTTAAATCATAACAGGTTTGGAAATACAGTACACATTGTGTATTCGGTACGTATACATGTAAATTTAAAAGTCAGCAAAATATTATAGCTATGTAAATGTGCATACAGACAATTATGCTTTTTGGATTCAGTGCTTTAGTTGTGTAGCCAAATAAAGTGTAGAGCAGTGGTTCTCAAACTTTTTGGACCAAGTACCACCCTTAATCCAACCAAAGCATCCAAGTACCACCTAGAAGTCATCATCTCATAGGAACCCCAGAAATTCTCAATGACCAACATGAGCGCACGTGCACACACACTCACACATACATATAATAAATATTATAATAATAAACTTTATTTGATATAGCGCCTTTAAAGGTGGCTTCTCAAAGTGTTTTACAGAAAAAAAAAACATTAACAACAACTAATAAAAAAGCACTATTTCAGTGAGAGAGGTGAGCCTGTTTAGTTGAGGAAAGCAGATGTGAATTAATTTTTTGAGCCTTGATACAATTCACAACAGAGTCTAACAGATATTAAATCGTCAGGCATTTTCTTGACGGCAAAGGTCTCGCGGTGGATGTTGTAATGCGTACATTAATTTCTGGAGCAACCTCTCTAATTCGTGCAACTACACCGTTATGTCGGCTTGTCATTGCTCTAGCACCGTCTGTACAAACTCAGACGCATTTTATCCAGTCGTGGCCATTCTCTTCGATAAATTCATTCAGAAGCTGAAATATGTGCTCTCCTGTAGTTCCTGTTGGTAGCGGTTTACAGAACAGAAAGTCTTCATGGGACATGCCCTCAAACTCGTATCTAACGTGGAAACCCCTGGGTAAAAGAGGGACACTAAGTATACTGAAAGCAAGGGCTTCCAAACAATTGTGGCTCATGCGTTAATTAAACAAATAGGGTCATGTATTAAAATTCTCGACAAGCTTGATTGTCTATAATTATGACTAGCATGGCTAACAGAGGAGACCTCAGTGACTTTGAAAGAGGGGTGATTGTCGGGGTGTGTTTGACAGGAGCTTCAGTGATCAAGACAGCTCAACTTGCTGATGTTTCATGAGCAGCAGTGTCGAGAGTGACGTCATTGTGGAATTCTAAGGGAAAGACATCATCAACAAAAGGTAGCAGCGGGTGGATTTGCGTACTCCAGGATTGTGATATCCGTACATTCATTTGAAATGCAAGGCAAAACTGGCGAGCACCAGCAGATCAATTGACTACAAATTTTAACTTGGGGCGCGAGGGCCCAATTTAAACTAAAATCTGAGCACCCCACAGAGAAGAATACCATAGTTATGTTGCAGTGCACATATCTTTTTCAAGTTACTTGGTGCAAAGAGCATGGGGAACGGACTACTGAGCAATGGAGTACTGAGCAATGTGTTCAGCCAGATAAATCCTTTACCATGTTCTCCATAAATGGCTGAATCAATATGTGGAACAAACCTAAAAAAGGTCTGAGGATTAGATTCTAGCAGTGAAAGTTTAGGGTGATTCTGTAATATTAAAGGGTGCATTTTCCATTCATTCACTAATGAAACAATTAAATATGTTTGTAAATTTGAGTTTTATTTGACATTGTTAAAAGGGGGGTTAATCTTTGGTGCTTTTTATTTCTCATTTTGTTTAAGTTTTACTGATAAAAAATAATTAAAAATTTGTATACGTACAGTAGTATATATTTTTATCTTAGGTGTATTTCACATGATTGTCTATAGGTGTGACTAGGGTTAATGTTAAATATAGAATTAGGATCAAGACTAAGGTTAGACTTCAGGTTAGAGCTTCAGTGAACTAACTGCTAAACAGGATTAGGGTTAAGGAAGGAATTGGTTTTGGCCTTGATTATGTGTAAGGTTAAGGTTAGGTCATGAGTTGGTTTGCGGTTTAGTGTTTAAATTTAATTTAATTGGTATCAACCTATTCACCGGGTATTTGCCAGTATCTTTTTTTAACCAGGTCTTTTATGTTATGGCTCATTACTTCATATTTATATACTGTATATTAATTTAATATAGGTAATTTTGAAGAAATCTTGTTTGCAAAATGTGCTAAGCAAGCTGGTTGTGTAGACTAGAGACACAAAGAGTTAGTAGTCCAATTATTATCAAGAAAAATACTGTAACTGTTACTTTAATTTCAAGCTGTGCCTGTTGCTGGCAATGGACAAGGTTTCCCAGTGGTTCTGTAGTTATGGGTGGGGTGAGACAGCTGGGATCCGTTTAGCTTGCTGTGTCATTGCCTTAGGAGCTTGCATTACTGGGTATTTTCCATGTGATGTCTGTTTGTTGACATATTAATGCTTCTGTTCCAGACTTCCAGCACAAAAATTACTGATACGCCTGGTCGCGTGTTTGGTACCTTGCATTCTCCAGGGCTGATGCAGAGATGTATTAGCATGACAGGTTAAATAGCAACTTGTTGTTCCAAAGTAGAAAAAATGTTTTCTGGTTCAAGAAAAATTACATATTAACAAGTGGTCTGTTAAAAATGTTTGTTCTGTATGTTATCTATAATTGATTTATGGTTTGTTAAAATTCTTTTAAATTCCCTTTAGACAAACAGTTAATAGGGCTTTGCTTCAGCTTGCAGTTCCTGTATTCATGAGTTCTGATTTCATTTTTTGTTTTCCACTATTACAAAAACGTTTTCCCTCTGAGCTGAAAAACAGATGCTCTTTTTTCAAATAAGGCCTTTAAGTTTATATACTACACTTGTTGAGCCTTTGTGGTTTTCAGAACACATTTATTTGGATTATTATTCCTGTATCTTAAATTACATATATTTTTAATGACTTATTTTTTGTTTCTGGTCTGCCCAGGATTCAGGTGTCTATACACTTTGTTTTTCTTGCAGGGTGGAGATATTTCCCAGTGCTGAAGCTATAAAGATAAAAGTAGTTTTAGTATTGATATAATTCCTGTTTAACTGATAGACCACCCTTGCTTTTGCAGTTTAGTGTGTTACATTTTTTTGTTCATTTACTGAAGTGCTAATGATAAACTATTCATTGTGTTTTGTTGTTCCATAGTGCACTTTTCAGCTTTTCCAATGGAAAAAGGAAAAGAGTTAATTTGTTTTAAATAGATAGTTAACAGATATCAGAAATTGAAAACCTGTCATTCTGTTTTGCTGGAACGTGGACATATTTAACTTTTGGGTCGTTTCTTTCCTCATGGGGTACCTAAGCTCTGATATGTAATCACTGAACAATTACCAATCTATACAAGATTGCTAATTACCATAGTAGTTAAAGTAGCACAGCTACATAAATAGCAGTTTCCACTGTAAATTAAAGTAATTACCTGTCAGTTTAGTTTAATGCAATTGCAGTCAAGCGCAACTTTGCTTTGTACTTGGCATTGCAGTGACTTTTAACCCACAGACCCAACTGCTTCACAGACACAAAAGGTGCTTATATCATAGTGTAAATACTTCTGTTGTAAATATTAATCGACCTGAAAGTGGATGATATACTTTAAAAAAACACCTGACTGGTGTCAGAAACTCTGATAGACTGGATTAGAATCTCCTAACATGTTTCCTGTGATATAGAAACATATGTTTTACCTTCTTAGAAAAGCAGTTCAGTAGTCTGTGACAGAGATCAAGTGAGATTGTCAGACATAAAGAAAATGGAACTTGAATTTCAGTTTATAATGTTTTTTTTTGTAAAGCTGTTTTATGAATGATTTTTAAGTGGTGGTATGTTTTGGTAATGGTGTATGTCAGACTGTGTGACAGGGAGATGGCTAGTTATGGATGTACTGCACTCAGACATGAGACACATCAGGTCAGCTCACGTGATTCCTGGTACAGCACCCATGTGTCTGAAGAGCTCTAATTGACAAACCTGGCAATATGAGCCATGGTGCAAGCAGTAAATCCTATCATACAAGAGAGATGAGACAACAGCCTTCCTACTGCCTGAGCTAAAGTGTTGTTTCCCTACCCCAGCACCCCACATATAATACATTAAATTATATAATACATATTATAAATGAAATTG
Organism: Lepisosteus platostomus; assembly: GCF_059453375.1. Lineage (NCBI taxonomy): Eukaryota > Metazoa > Chordata > Actinopteri > Semionotiformes > Lepisosteidae > Lepisosteus > Lepisosteus platostomus. Next base: position 13,099,901 of record NC_142622.1, read on the forward strand.
CAATAGTTCATGTTTTATATCAGTAGTGTCTTGTAAACATCTTCATATTAACATTTTAAATAGTTAACAGATAGTTTTGTCTGTCGTTCAGTTAATTTTGATTTTGGGGATATTCTTACCTAAAATCGTATGATTTCATAGCAGTGCTAGGAGCTCAGTTTTTGGCCATTCAGAGTAACATGATTTTTATAAATGTAAGAAGTGTGAAAGTTATGAGTGTGCCTTACTTGAATAAATGGAGTTCCTGGCTACCATCTTCATGATTGAGAGTGGGCGAAGTGAAAGAAGTTGCCTGGAGAATGAAATCTTCTGCTTCAGTAATCAAGACAAGTCCAGAGAAACCAGGAAGCAAGCTCTTTCAGGGACAGGCCATGACTGGGAAGGCAGAGGGTCGACACACTGACCCAACAGAGTCATCCATCTGTGTAATTGTTTTCAGACTGCAGTAGTTACGGCACAAGAAATTTTAGGAAGAAATAACCCATGAGTCACCACAATGATTGTATCTTGCCATCTGCGTGCAGATGACCTGCCTGCTTGGAGCCTGTTAAGGGGTAACACTGACAGCTGAGTGACTAAATTGCTGTCATCTGTGGGCCAGAGTATATCAGGTGGCAGTGAAGAGAATGGTAGAATGTTGTTTTTAGTGATGAATGCCATTTTTGCCCTTGACAGACCTGATGGAAGACAATGTATGTGGAAACATAGTGGCGAGTGTCATAGTGGCTGTTGCATTTTTCAAACTAAGCACTGGGAACATTAGAAGCAAGAGGTGAGGAAGGATGTCCTTTAACACAAGAACACCTTTGGTGTTTGGTGCACCTTTGGTGCAGATTTACAGTACTTTTATACACGAAGGTATGTCGCCAAAGACTTTGAACCAGATATTTAAAATTCCTGCAAATCAATTTAATAGTCACATTTCTATCAGGACAGTTTAAAATTGTCTAGTTCAATAATTGCAATGTCTCAGATTTAGGTAAACAGTAGAGGTCTTTCTGTACCCAGCTTTTTCTCCTGACTGGAGTCACATCTGTGGGACCAACTTGCATAGGCTGTCAACAGGAAACAACTGCACCCTGCCAACCTTTGCCATCTGTCTGCAGCTGTACAGAAAAAGTGGTAGAATGTTGCACTGCCCTCTGTCTGTGTGTCAAAACTGCCAGGATTCTTTTTATTCTTAGGGAGTAGCATTACATACTCATTCATCCATTTTGAACTGCTCTATCCGATACAAAGTCATAGAGAATCCCGGCAAGCAACTGGCGAAAGGCAGGATACACCCTGGACAGAATGCCAGTCCATCGCAGGGCAGACACACAGACACAGATATGCACACACTTACACCAGTTTTCCCAAAAACCTGTTAACCTACTGTACCAGTATGTCTTTGGGCTGTGGGTGGAATATGGAGCACCTGGCTAAAACCCATGGAAACAATGCTAACCACTGTGCTGCCCATAACACACCATACAGTAACAGAAGTAGAAAGAAACACACTGCAAATTGACTTAGTAACATCATGTATAAAATTAAATATACATTAAAAGTGTTATTGAAAACTAAAATCTTTAAGTGTTAAGTAACATACTTTATATTTATGTAATACGGGTAATGCGTAAGATGGCCAGAATCTGCAGATTTAAGATTAAAAGCTACAGTATACTCACTCAGTTCCTTACTATAGCTTGGACTTAGACTTCTGAGTGCCTTTTACATGAGCAGGAGAACTTTGAAGTCCACTTAAAATGTCAGAGGGAACCACTGGAATTTGAGTAGGATGTGTGATGTGCTGATCGAGTACTTGTAAGTATTTGTAATAAGCCTGTTTAGTACCTTAGAAGGTAATCCTGTAATCCTGTAAGGAATAGTTGAACAATGTTGAAAGAATTGTATGTATTAGACTGTTTTGAAGAGGGGGAAAGCAGCATTTTAGGACTATTAGGTTACTGTAACCCTTCTCAATAAATCTGGACTAGGAGGAGGATCTAGTTAACCTAAAGACTTCCGTATAGGCATACTGATGTTATTCAGATACCTGTAGATGAATAGTCAGCCTCATTCTCATTGACAAACACTAAAGACATTCAATTATTACATATTTGTAAGAAGTCAGTTTAAAAATGTATTTGGAAATTTCCTTTAAATTACTGGCATTGTACTTTAAGCCATAACTTTTCAAAATAATCTTGTAAAAATCAAAGGTTTCTCATGTTAAAATGATAAATGTTAAAATTATACATATATGCTATAGTTGCATGATGTCTGTTAAGTGTGGACATTATAAATACATCCCACATAAATATTGAATATTTGTAAAATTGTTTATATAAACTTTCATTCGGCTTTTATTCAAGTAAAGGGTTGAAGATGGGAATCTGTGCACCTTTTTCTGTAAATATACAATGAATTTAACTGTTTTTGTTAATCTTTGGCAAACAGAAAAAAAATAAGTCGCTTTTTTTTTTTAATTGCTCTGTCCTGGAAGAGGTCAATACTGTACATTGCTTAAAAACGGAAAGAGAAAAACAAACAACATGGTGGCCATGACAGTTTCCCAAGTATGTACTGATGTTAACTAAGATTGAAATGTATGTTGACATTATTGGTTTGGAGTTGCAAAAGACATTAAACCTTTGTTGAAAATTCATATTTCAGCAGGCCATTCACTTGGTGCGCAAAGTCTCACTAGTTAGATAAAGAGAAGGTTTGATTTATAATAAGAGATGGAATATCTTTGAGTGGCCCAAGTAATCAATAATCCCCAAAAATGTGTCAGAAATGCAGACGTTTTGCCACAGAGAATGAAGAAACATCCATACTCGCAGAAAAATGAGTTACATTTTTCTAAATTGGCATCAAGCGAAGATGCTTATTGCATTTTAGTTATTGTAATATAAACACTAAAAAAGGTAAAAATACTACAAATAATGCTATGTTATGGTCGTGCCTAGTATTGTATATGTTACCCACTCGAAGCATACTGTATATAAATCAAATGGGGCCCACCAAAAAATGCATTTTGCAATTCTGTGATAGAGAGCTATCCAAAATGACTCACAGCAGTAATTACTGGCAGAGGTGCTTCCACCAAATATTGGGGTTGAGTACTAATTACATCAGTAAATATAATTATTTTCTTTGCAGGTTTTGTGGAAATGTCACCGTTTTCTCATATTACGGTTAGATCAGTGTTCATTTGGATCATTTCAGTTGCGTTTTTAATTTCCTTTCACAAAATAGTGAATTAATTATTTGTAATTTCAGGAAAATGTGATGTTCTTGGTAGAGAGTGAGAACATCTGCAAAATAGTGTAGTTGTATGTATCAACAATGCTTGATTTAAAAATAAAATTCTTAAGCACCAGCCTTTTGGATTCCAGAACAAACTTCCATTAATGAGTGGCTTTAATGCAATGCACTGCATGTGTACAGATCAGTGCAAAATGCCTTGAAAGTGCACAAGGCAGCCATGCTGTGCTTTCAAGAAATAAAAAAATGCAGCATGTGTTCCTTACTATACCACTGAAATGGTAAATATCCTGGCAAATACACTCTTGTCCCTTTCTTTGCAAAATAATTCAGAGTCCATGGAACACAATCACAAAAGGTCTTGCGGTTACTTCCTTATCAAGCTTTCATGGTGTGATTTCAATCAGACTTTATAAACCCAGCCAGGTTTTCTAAGATTATTTTTATACTGGGTGTAATGTTAATGTAGCCTAGAGAAGCTTTAGAATATGTTTTAAATCTAAACTACAGCGAACAAAAGCAGACAAGGGTATACTTTGTAGGTGGAAATCCTTACAGAATATTATAAGTTATTTCAGTTGGTGAAAAGGTGATTCAGGTTCTTAAACCAGATGAGATACTTTGAATGAAAAGCATAGTCATTTTATTCCAGAGGCAGATTTTGACTACACTGTGAATATATATATATATCTTATATATGGGACATGCAACTACATATTTTAATTTTCTTTGCCTTTGTAAAAGATAAAAGTCTCATTCATAGATATACATATATACTATTTATTATTTTGAGAAGAAAGGTTTTTGAAATATTCTGCATAAAAAATCAAGTCAACTTCTTAAATGTACCTCAAATGTATAAAGCGACTGTCCTCATTTTTTGTTGTTTTTTTTAGAACAAAACTAAAAATACAGTATATGTAATAATTACTAGCAAAAAATGCTGTAACAAACAGTACTATTTTTGTCTACTGGAACTCCATCTACAGTGTAATGATACAATATGACATTGCCATTATTTTCCACAGAGTTCTTGAGGGGAAAATGGTAGGGCAAACAACTGCACAAATTATAGCGGTTTCCAAATATGCAGCATCTTTTCACATGTTTATCCCTTAAATGTATCTTCCATGAGATGAAAATATGAGACATTACAACACATTTTGGATAAACATCAAAAGAACATTTTTCTTACAAATATGAAGATGTAATTTTATCTTGCATTCTCCTTTGTAGAATAGAAATTATCCAAATGTATGGATGGATATATTTCCATTCTCATGTTTTACATGCTTTTTTAATTAGGGGGAAAAAAACACAACTGGAAAACCAATTCAAGAACTCTCTGTGGATAGCTTCTCAAGAACATTTGGCCCAAGTGGCTACACAAAGGTTGGTTGCTGGAAGAGTACTCTATAAACTAGTTGTATATTTGCACTGTTTTTTGCCAATATATTTAAGGGTAAAGTAGGCTATTGATACATAGGATACCTCAGTAGACAAAATATTGTTCTGATGAGCGGATGCTTACCTCGTGACTGTATTTCATATATAATATACAGTGTGTGAGCTTGTATATTTCTTTTGTCCTGGTTATTTTTGCAAATTTATTGTTATAGTTGTGCTCTTGCTGTGTGGTCAGGAATGTACTGCTCTGAAGCCGTCTCTGATGTTTTTTCATTTAAATTTGTAGGGCTATTGCTTGAACCATATTGTGAGGTGCAGTAGGGATGATAGTTGTGACCCGAGTCATTAATTTCTGTTTATGGTTCTTAATACTCATCTTTCACATGTGTGTTTCAATGGATATAATTAATTAATTTGTATTTTTTTGTTTCTTGAGAGTAAGAAAATTACTTATTAGTTATAGGTACAGATCCAAGGCCTCACTGTATGGGTTACAATAGCATTGCCTCCATCCATGGGAGATACAGTGATTTAAACCCCTAATGTGGTTCATTTGTAGGGAATGATGGTTGAGGAGAAGGTGTACAGTGAAGACTTCATCTCATATTTCCCTCAGTGGAGAAGATTGTAAACTAAGTTATCTAATCATTTTGTGTAGAGATTTATCACATTTATTTGTCTTTGGCTTTATTTTTAAACTTCTTCTAAATATATTTTTTGCAATTCTGCATTAATCCATCTGAAGGTTAAGCCTTGGTTGATTGTTTTTAGTCTTGTGCACAATAAAGGGTGTACGTTTGCTTTTCATACACAGTTGTCCTCATTTACATTTGTGGGAAAATCCACCTCCAATAGGGGCACTGGGGCATTTTTCTTATCTAACTGTCACCATCTTTTGAGGGATGATGTCATCACAACCCTTCTTTACAAACAGAAAGTGCCATCAAGAATTACAGAAGAAAATGTCTGAGAACTAGCTTGAGATCCAGTTTAAATATACAGTATATGCTACGGCTGTCATTCTTGTCTTGTGTGCCTACTGAATAACATGGGAACCATAGTTTTAAAAATTCAGATTTGTCTCTAACTTATTTTGAGAATTACTCTACAAATCTTCTGGAGCAGCATATTCAGAAGACCAATGGTATACAAAATTAGTGAACCATATCAGATTCGGAAAACTGACCTCAGAGCTCTATGCTTGAAATCAATACTAAGAAATGTCTATTCTGTCAGTACACTGCATATAGTGTGGCTTTAACATAGGGTGCCATGTCCATAATTAAGTGGTTTACTGATGTTTTTTAGTTTTCTTATTTTTTCGTATTCTTATTTTATTGTTACATTATGGAATAGAACATGGGTAAGGCAGTGCATTCTGGGTCAATCATCGTATTTCTGTATAAGTAATAAATGTTGTATGCAAAAATATAGTCCATTATTTGACAATTTTATTATTTTGTTTGTCATATGATTTGGATAAAAATTAATATACTTTTATGATAATTATTTTTATGCAAAAGAGCAGCTAAAAATAATCTAGAAAGAAATTGTGGCTTGTTTTTTTCCTGTAGCTTTGAGATTATTAGTTTAGGAAATGCCTTTGTAATGATCCTTTATTCCATTCAGTTGTCTCTATATAGCAAGCTGCTACTTAGCAGTGGTAGATACTGTATGTAACTGCTACAGAAATATGTCTCCTTTTGCAATTAAAGGAGGATACTGAGGAGGATACTGTTATTCCATTGCTCACTAAAGGATTGCTAATTGCAACACTTTATGATGTGGTTTATTTAAAAATGATGCAGTTTCAAATGTCCTCATTGCTGACAGCTTTAATATATTTTATTTAAATATTTAATAATCCTCATTTGCAAGATCTCCAGCTAGTGTTTTCAGTATTATCTAAGGGTGCCTTCAAAAATGCTTTTGTAAATCTTCATAAATATCATTGTATTACTACATTGCACTACACTACTACAACTCCTAAGATAGGGAGAATCCTAGAGTACTTCTGGACCAAAGAGTTATATAAACTTGTTCGGAAAAAAAAAAGTTTGACATTTTAAAAGACTTAAGGTAAGTAGTAAGTTAAAAAATTCCACAAAGGTCTTTCTAAAAGGATTGCTGGAAACCAATATCTCCTGCATTGCTGCTTGAGTGTCCGTTCCCATATAGCATGCATTAATTTAAGAATTATTGTCCCTCCTAAATTCAACGATTACTGCACTTTTGCTTAATTTTTGGAATAAGATTGTGAATTTGGTTTCATAGGAATGAAATAATCAGTGATATACTGTATATACGAATATATCTAAAATGCTTAATTGCTAATGTAATTAGGATATAGGACATTGTTATTGCCACCAAGAAGCACTTTATCAAAAGTATTGTTGTTTAGCATTTGTTTCTGTCAGAAAAACTAATCTCTATTCTCATTTTGTAGTGTTAATGTGAATCATAGACTTGTGTGTGGCTGGCTGTCTCTTCACCTTTGTTGGAGGTTTGCTTTGGCTTGATACTTAAGAGCATTAGGGACAGAAAGCCTCTTTCAAAACCAATAGTATCCTGTTTATGTGAGGCTAGAAAGAGTTTCCATGGCAGCAGTAAGGAAGGTGATAAGTAAAAGGTTAGGAGGGATTTCTGGGTTCACCTTGGCAAGTACTCCCACTGAATGTTGAGGGATAATGCTGAAATCGGGAAATCTAATTTCTAGCAGCACTTTCTGTTCATCAGCTTTTCTTCTGAACCTTCCAGGCAGCATACCGCAAACAATCTAGTGCCTTTTTAAAGCAGCACCTTGGCAATGTTGAGGTCGATGCTTAAAGATGAAAAGATAGCTCCCCTAAATCAAGAAAGGGGTTTTAGAAATCTGTGTAACCTTGTGAAAAAAGCCATCTGCAGCTGAAGAGACATTAAGGGACACTTAGCGAAGCACAGATCTTTCCAAAAGAATAGAAAAGGCATTAATTAGGACCTTGCTTTGGAAGAAAAGGATAGATGCTTGGCTTCGGTCAGCGCTGTTACTCATTCTTTTTTCTTCTTGTGCAGAAAGCATGTTTGCAATCAGTGCACGGATGCTATTTACAAAAGGGCTTTCCTTGCTACTCATTGATATGAATAAAAGAATTAAAAAATTGGTCATAAATTTAAATAGAAAACTCTTTTCAATTGATTTTACATCTATTGTGATTTGGTTGTTTCACTGTTTTATACAATAAATATTAAACATGTAATACAACCTCTGCAGCTGCAAGCTCTAAGGACAGTTATAAAAGCCTTGTTACTATAAAATAGTTGCCACAGCAGGCTTTTAGTAAAAGGGATTCAAATTCAAATGTGTGTTTTTACCCCTCTTTTTTACTAAAGAAAACTGTTTCATGTACTAGTACTGGATCAGATCTGAGTTACTGAAAGAACGCAGTTTAATATGATCATTATGTTCTGAATATTGAGTAAATTGATAAGGAACAAGCTACGGTACTGTATGTGCAGCTGAGCTTTTGTTGGATACGAGTTCAGCAGTGTAGTTTTCAGTGCCTGAGACACTTTATTTTGTGATAACTGAGATATTACTGACATGATAGTTTATGTTACCATCTTGATTGCAATAGCAATATTTTGCATAAATATGCCTTTTAAATCACATCAGGTATGCAAAATGTTTTTCACAGAAAATGGCATCTTTAAAAATATAAAAATGTAGATAACTGTTTTGTGATTTCATGTTATAAAGAAGTTCTGAGGCAACTGGATAGCAGGAAGCATCACAAAAGCATTACAAATAATCTCACAAGAAAATCAATATAATTACAATAGGAAAAGAATTAACTGAATTCAGTACAGATGAGAACTATTATTATTAGAACTAGAATTATTTACAACCACTGCAAGTATTTCTTTTATTATACATTCTATATTATTTGTTCTGCTCATAAAGTGCTGAATATATTTTATCTATTTTAAAATTTTCTTTATACAAATATATGTAATGTACTTTACTGTATATACAAATTATTTTAAACCTGTCTCCAGCCTCCTGTATGTTGTGCAGTATATGCCCTCTATTAGGTCATTTGTGGTTAAAGGGTAAATCTAAATAATTTCAATCAGAAGAACAAAATGTTTTGAAATCATTTGTAGTGTGATGTGAATCATATACATGTTGTTGGATGAGCTTGATAAACATTTAAAAAAATGTTATCAGTACACAAGCTGTAAACTTTAATGAAGAGTAAGTGGACAACAATAGCAACAGACAACCAAACTACATTCAGCTTCGACAACAAATTTAGAATTATTTTTATGAGTAAAAGTTGTAGATTGATGCTCTTTTGTGTATTTTGCTTTGGAAGATACATTTTCATATCAATTAATAATTGAATAACCTGTTCTGATTCTCGGTTTGTTAGCTGCATTCCAGCCGCATGACTGTGTGATGCCATGCTTTAGTCTTGAGAGTGACTATTTTAAACTACAGGCAACTTCTCATCTGATAATGGAAACTTGTGGAAGTTGCTGAGCTTTTCAGTCCAGAAGAACTGTGCCCAACTGGTTTCACGGAGTAAATGCTTGCTAGGATTGCTGTTATATTGTTTGATTTCAAGATTCAACATCAGCAGTTTTCTGTCTGGACCTCTTGTGAAGCAAAAACCATATTGCTATATTCTTGCTAAGAAATTGTACAGAACATAGAATATTATTTTTTATGATTTTGCTAATTAACAATTAATTTTCATTAGACGTTTGTAAGTCACAAATTACATTTATATGTTTCCCTATTTTTTTCCTGATTTCTACAAGGTAAGAGTAACTAATCGGAATTAGCATTATAAATCAAAATGAAGACTTTCTACTCTTCTTTTTGACAATGAGTTAGAAATGGGCATTTTGCAGTGATGATAAAGAAGATCATTAATTTGTACTCAATATTTCTGCTTGCTTCTACAATAGGTTGATTTTTAGCCATCAAATATCTGTTCTGCATGGAACATAATTGCAATGATGTTACTAACTGGAAAACGTTTTTTTGGAAAATGTCCAGCAGTGTCAAAATTTCCCAGTAGAAGTGTTCCTGAGCATATACAGTATGTGCTTTAAAAGTTTGAAAAAAGTGTAATTACTTGTCTTGGAACAATTGCAAATTAAGTCTTAAATAGCTACTGGTTTCTATCATGCAGAGGTAGGAGCTGATAATAAGGGGAACTGCTTGACATTTCATTTTCCTCCCAGAAATACTAAATGTCACTACAGCTTGGTGAAAGATTTGCACCTGACTGAGCAGCCTTTTGCCATGTATGTCAGGTCATTGTAACAGGACTGGCATGATTTGAAGGTAGGCCATGTGGAGCATTGGTGTTCTGTGTTGCTGGTGATCTAATGTGTCCTGAAGTGTCTGCAACAGATCGTTCCTTGTTCAGCAGTGCAACCATAGTCTCTTTTAAAGACAATATTACTAAGTGCCCAAGGTTATATTGTCACTATCAGGCTTTGATTTTCATAAATATAGCATATATAGTTATGCTTCCTTTCCCTCTCATCCTTGGTCTGAGACAACTGATGTTAAAGGCCTTTGCATTTTCTAAGGAAATGGTCATTACTAGTATAGCATTCTAGGCGGCACAAAGGTAGACATTCAGTTACGTTGAATTATGAGGATGGTTGGTGCAGTGTGCTCCTTAGTGGATGTGTGTTGGTTTAAATGAGTGATATTTAAGTAAGCATGGTATTCATTGAGGTCTTTTCAGTGACAGTTTAGCCCATTCTGGCATAACCATCCAAATGATGCATAACGCAAATAAAAACATGGCAACTGCAAGCATATTTCAACTTACAAAAAGAAAAAAAAATGTTTTAGTGAAAAGTTATTTGCAATTCTTTGTAGCATTTGTAAACTTTTTAAACTGATTTACGTTTTTTAAAGATGTGAGACTTTTTGTATGTATCATAGTACTGTATGTATTTATATATATCAAATTTAAATATATATATAAAACAAATTTGATGTTGGATTTAATTTTGTTACTTTTTATTATTGTTAGAGTTTTTTGTTCTGCTACATTATGTGTACAGATCTGTGTCCAATTTGTATTAACCCTGATGTTAATGATGAATTAATTTATTCTTAACATCCAAGTCAAGGAAGAAAGCAACGCAATTCTGTATTGATGTTTTTACTACTTTTAAGACTCTACATTTCTAATTCAGTAATAAAAGAAGTTCCTGAACTTTTGCAGAGAAATACATATCTCAGAAGTGAACAAAAGAAATGTAAATCGTTTTCTGTCAGAAACATCTTAGATATACAGACAGGACACATCCCATGCTCTCATCTACATTTTTGTTGGCAAAAACAGTGCTGCAATTTGCCTGTAGATTATGCCAAGAAATGTGACCCATGTGAGTCGAATGTGTTTGTCATGTGTAACATTTCACAGTAATTGTTTACAAGTACAGTTTTAAAAAATAAACCTGTTCTGCTAAATACTGTTAAATACTTCACTTATGGCAACAGTAAAACCTGGAAAGTTTTGAAGTCATTGTTACCTGTTAAATAAACATTATCACTTACCCTAGAACTTAAATGAACAGCAGTGAATATATTATTTTATAGTAATAGATTTGTCATTTTAACTGTATGTAACATAAATATCTAAATGTACACTTTGTACAGATTATTGAAACTGTTCGACATTTATAGAATATATAACATTTCTTTCTTCAAATGCTTTCATTACTGTTGTGCATTTTTTGAGTAAACCTTTACAACTATCACCTTAAATGTATTAAATTGATCTCTGTGCAGCTGAATATCAGATTTCACAAATGCTTAAACCTACCACATCCTTTTTTGTGTCATGTGCAGCATATAATATAAAGCTAATCCATTTGCCAACTTTAATTTCACAGGTAATTCATTTTGTTTAAACAGCACCATTATTTTATTAATTATTAATACAAGCTGTCGGTAGGATACATTCTATTGACAGTCAAGGGTTGTCTGGATAGTGTGGCTGATTGAAGCTGAGGGACCCTTGGAGATGTAGTGTGAGCTTTTAGTGGGTATTTGTGTTGTGTGATAGCAACAGGGAGGCCCAAGTTAAAGCCAATTTTTCTGCAATGTGATTTCACAGAGCAATGATTGTGTGCCTTCGTTATGGTTCAACACCTTCCATTAGGAATTATTTGCAAGCAGAGTGAACTGAAAACATTTTTGGATAGTATTACTGATCAATAATTTAGCACTGACACATTTTTCACATTTAGGCCATCATTTCACATTTTGATCTCAAAAATATCTAGGCATTGACAAGCTGGACGTGTGTTGGACACTAAAATGTGTCTAAGAAGCCTGCAGGGTGGAAGGCCAGACCATGAGTATTAACATGGTAACATTTTTTTCAAAATGATTTCAGCACTTTCTCACCATAACTCGGTTTAGTATTTTTAAAAATAATTTGCTCATTTAATGGTTAATTCATTTGTTCATTTCTTTTCTATATTAAACCTTTCTATTTAGTGTTCTGTCATTACAGATGCAGCCATTCAAAATGCGCGGGCGATACCGCATTATTTTCCGGTACGCAGTCTACCGCGAGTTACCGGTATATACCGCGAGTTACCGGTAAATACCGCTAGTTACCGTAAATTCTCCTATAATACGACAAGCAAAATAATAGTATCTGGAATTTCTAGTATACTAGTATATTTCTAGTGGAAAGATAACAGATTTTAATCGTCTTTTTTCTGAACCAGGGAAAATCCCTTTTTTTATTAATTTTAATAGAGAAACATGATCAGATTTTCCCTGGTTCAGAAAAAAAGATCTGAAGTACTGTACTGTATACTAGTTTGTCACTCTTCTCATCTCCTCTTTGCTAAATGGCTTTTGAATAGAGTCACATGAAGACAGAGGTGAAACAGCCCTTCACAGCCCTGTCGTAGTACACGAATATAATTATATCTTATTAATTTCTTGAGATACGCGATTCTTTTAATACAGTCTTTGCTGTGCTCTAGAGGATCCTTGTGATATTTCGAGCTCTGGTTGAATGATAAGTGTCGCAGTTTAAATCATTTTCGTAGTTAGAAATTATGGAACGCTCTGTTAAAAGCAAGTGAGTTTTTATGTCTGTTGCAGTTTTTTTGCAACATGAATATAATTATATCGTTATTAATTTCTTGAGATACGCGATTCCATTTTATATTCCCTTTTAATCAAATTCTAAAAGACTGCTTGTTGACTCCGGTATCACGTTAGTGAAAGACTTCGATTCTTAAAATGTTTAGGGAGAAATGGAATACTGGTGTGTATGTTTTCTTTAAAGTACCGAGACCAGCCATATACTGTATGTTTAAGTTCCAAAATTAATATCGTTTATGGCCTTCACTCGCGTTGCAGTATGCTCCTATTCTTTTTATGCTCAGGCACTAAGTTTTCCCTTCAGTGGTAAAATTCCATATAAATATTCAATACTACAACGGGCACAGTAAAGACGTTTACTGTAAATCTTTCTACGACAGGCCAACGGACCACGAGTGCCCCTGTCGGTCAACCAATCACGTACCGCGGTACCGTGCGTCACAATGCGCGACGCCGTAGCCAATTACCTCCGGTACGTGTGTGTACCGCGCACTTTGAATGGCTGCATCTGTACATGCATAATACAAGTACCTGCATAAATACAAAAATGGTTTCTGGCATTTGATATTTTTTAACGTAGAGAAATAATGCAGTTACATAGGACTTTGGAGATTAGCTATTCTAACTGTATGTATTACCTATTTCTAGCAGTATAAAAAATCAAAGCAATTGGATGAAGGCTAGCAGACTTTTAGGCACTGGTTTTCATGCAGAGCCATACAGAAAAAACCACATCAAGAAAGAACAATGAAAAATGTTAAATGAAAGGTGGGTGCTGTCCACATGTTTAATTTGGGTTTACAGGAGGTGGTTTTGCCTGCACATTCTAATCACAAAGAATTTTAATCTCAGTAAAGCTGCCGTTTCTAACAGTTCATTGGCTTTTTACATTTTGTCGCAATTTCACATTTATATTTACCAAGGATAGTATTTAGATAGATACTTTATTGATCCCGTGAGGGAAATTGCAGTGAAACAGCAGTTTAACACAGTCAACACAGCACAGTGTAACGAAATGATACAATAATACAATACATACAATACAATATATTTGATTTTGTCTGTGGCTTCGCTAATTAGAAAAGACTCAGTTGATTGTTGAGATTATGTACAGCAGCTCAGTAAAACATTTGGTATTTTATGGATGATTTGCTGAGTTGGTAGCATTATAAACACTGTTTCATCTTCATAATTAATAGATTCTAAAACCTGTCATGAAAATACAATGCCAGTGTATGCAATAATCTATATATGTGAAATACCAGGCATTCACTGAAATACATCCTCTTTGCAAGGTACTTTAGCAATATGTCACTGCCATTGAAACATTTAGATTAGTGACTTTTTATATTAACATAGTATTGTATAACCGTTTGTGTAATAAATACAATTTATTGTAAAGCCTTACCATAACACTAAATATTAAATTCTGACTCTTCTTTTTGTAGAAAAACTTTAATGTTAAGCAATAAAATAGTTAATGTTCAATACCTTTAAGTTCCTTTTTATCAATCCATTAAGTGCTATCCATTTTGTCATTTTCCTTCTTTCTGCTTTTTTTAGTATTAAAAAATATATCTAGGAATGTGGAGTACAGGCATGTGGTAGTTTATTTACAGAATTAAACATGTTACATGGCTCTTCAGGTGTAATCTATGAAATTTTGCTGTAGCGATCCTTTCGATACCTGAAATGCTAACATTAAAAATAGAATTTGTTTTTAAAAAAAAGGGCTGTCTATGGAAGGGGGAAAAGTCCCTGCAATTATACATCCTGGTTTAAGAATGAAATTACAATCTGTCACATGGAGAAGCAGGTGGTTGGTTAGAATCAGCACAAGCTAATTGTCTCCAATGCAAATGTGCAAATGGACAACACAAACCCAAGATCTTTTTTTAATGAAGGCTTTCCTGTAATGCACCTGCTCTCTTATTCCCAAGCCTGGATCAATAGCCAGTAGGAGGTTTGTAACTGAAGGATCTGCATTTGCTTTTCTCTTCCAAAAGATAACTGGAACCTTAGCAAGAAATCAACAAAAAGCTAGGGTTTTCAGCCCTGTGCAAAACGATTACCTTCTGGTTAAAAATGTTATTTTTCATCTTTTTTGAGGATGTACTTAAAGTGCACTCTTATGGATGTATTTTGGAATGTTACTTAAAAATGTACTTTTAGCTTTAAGTTCTTTGTGTTGCTTTCACATTCTTACATTTCTGAACTTTTTTGTTGAACACCCGTTCACCAATACAATAAGTTAAACACAATATTGTGATAAAAAGTAATGTTTTAGAGCCAGTCCCCCTGGTTGCCTCTAATTCTAACATATAGCTCAGAAAGAAGACTAAAAAAATAAGTTGTTTTTTGCATGCATGGGAAAATTCATCAAGTGAGAACCCATTTTAACATTCTAAATCGTTGACAATGGGACACAAAGAACTGATACCAGAGAAACAAAAAAGGGTCTAGAAACAGAGCAATACCTTATACTGATGTTTTCAGATTGATTGATTTACTTGTTGCAATCATTAAATTTTCCTGTTTAGTATGTTGTGTGGAATAGTGTTGGGATCATATGTTAGTACTTCATAGTAAAAAGGCAAGCCCACCCTATCCCATCCCTTTTTTATTACAGAAGCTTCAAACATATTTTGTAATGATTTACTAAAATCATAAAGTTATTGCAGCTTCACAAAATGCAGTGAAGCTGTCACTTACATTTGCGTTAGGCATTAATATCTATTGATGCAATAAGATAAAAGCAGTGTAAGAAAATTAGACTGACAGGTAATTAAATTTGTGTGAAACAGTGACTAATTAGTGTGCTCTAATCACAGCATACTTTTCATTAGTCACAGTGAGTTCATACAATGATACAATTAACGTATTTAAGTGTTTTGAAAATATTTGTGAAATTGCTTAAAGCTCAAAGAATCTACTTTTCATTTCAGTCAGATATTAGTCAGGGTGCATTAAAGTAAATTATTAGGGAAAGTGTGGAATTTAAAGAAATTCTGCATTTTTCCTAGGTGTTATATTTTCATACTATATATAGTATCATGTGAATAACTTGTAATCCTTGAAACAAAAACTTACAAGTTACTTTTAACTTTTAAAGATTTTTTTTTTTCATTTGTAGTGACATCTGGTTTGGGGATTAATATACCTTTAGCTTTCATTTATTTTTTAAACTCTTTTATTTTTCCAATTAAACCATGTTTTAAATGTTTGTCCCTGATGACACATATTCAGTGCTTTACAATGTTGCATTTGTTAAAAGCAAATACAGTAGGTGGAACATTGCAAAACATGAAAGAACACTAACCAGGTTTATATTCTGTCTTTTGTTTTATGTAATCTCTGCTGGGATCACAGTTGTTTTTAAGAAATAAGATCAACACATTTACATAGAAGACTATGTATCAGGGACTTTCCAAATCATAGACTTTCCAAATCATAATCTAGCTCAATCAGTATTGAGTTTCACAGTTTGTCCCCTGCCACTCAGTTCACTGGCTGAAGTCTGCTCTGTGGTATTGTTGTCTGGGAATACCCAAAAAATGACACAGCTGGCAGAGTGTCATTCAGGGTGCGTTGGTGTAAAGTCAGCTAGACTTTCCTTAGCCTGCTTCTCAAGGCTGATGCTTGTGGTTTGCTTGATGCCTTGAGTGTGCAGTGCTTTGAGTGACAACTGTCAGCTCTTCATCCAGAGCTTCACAGTGTGTGTGTTGTGAACTTGCTATGTGTAAATTAAACTGATGGTATCAGCGCACATTTTTAAAAGTGCATTCTACATCTCTAGATTGCTGGTACTCGGGGATCCAGTGCCAATTAGATTGATTGGATTTCCTTTGCTTCCAAAAATTGTACAAAAAATATTGAAAGACAATTGGGAGATAATACCTTTGAAAGGGTTATGAGTCGTGGAGGAGAAACTATAAAAGGTCAGATGAAATAACCACTTTTCCTAGCCTTTGCACCAAGCAAAGCATCATGTGAAACAAAATGACACAGGGTTTCATAACTGAGCCGTGGAATAAACAAAGTTAAATATGAAAAATAAGCAGAAATCAAAGAAACAAAAATCTTGCATAGTTTCTGGATTGCTTTTGGCTGACTAATAATCAGCTCGGGTACATTAGCAGAGTAATGCTGCAGTAATCGACTATACGCTTAATTGACTTTGCCGGTGACAGTCTTGCTGGGGATAGACTCTTGCTGGTGCCAGTTGACCTCTTCATTGGTGCAGCCATAGTATGCTAGAAAGTAAGAATCATATTAATTGGTTTTGTTTCATTGCACATAAACCTCTGTAGCTAGAATCTTATTTTTTCTTAATGGTGATTGCCTGGGCTGTAGATGTTCACAGGATTATCTCCCACTATATGTTAAAGTAAAAGTAAGTAAGTAAAGTAAGTAAAAACAGTTGCTTCTATAGCAAATATGATGTGTGTTGTTGAATTATAAATACAGTTTTCTATATCAAAGCCAAAGCAAATACGGAAGCCATTTATCTCATATTATTCTACAGTTCAGTCATACTTTTCATTGCAAATAAGTTGCAGACCTCGTTGCTATTCTGAGAATCATTAACGTGCCCCTATGTATAGAAGGTTTTACACTTCACTCTGTTTGATGTGCTTTGTACTGGCTTCCATAATTCATGGCAAGCATGTGTGTTGCTTTTGATCTAAATTGCATCTTCAAAACTTTGCCATTGATTATATGCAGTATTGGACAAGTTTGGACCTCTTGCCTGGATACATCCTTTTCCACCCATCCATCTCTCCTTTCATCCTGTCGAGAAAGAAGAAAAAAAGCATTTTTCTTTAAAAGCCCGCTATTAGTCACTATTGTCCATGTGAGAAGCAGGCAGCTGCTGCTTTGTGGCTGCATCTTATTTGCTGCTTAGTGTGAAAAAAAAATCTTGCTTCAGGTAGTGAATAGACAAGAATGGGGGTATTTTTTTCTCTCCTGTTCTGTACTCATTCTCAAGAACTTAATGTACAGGCATGGGAATAAGGAGTGAACTGCTGTTGTGTATTTCTGTAATGGTTCACAAATAACAGCTTGGACAAGCAGAGGCAAAAAGAAAAAATAAGTCACCACTGCAGACCTTAGACAGTCATTAATTTTCTTTTTTTCCTGCCAGCTAAAATAGGAAGTGCTAAACTACATTTCTATTACCTCTCTTAATTCTCACCTTCAGTGTAATAAAGACAAAATTGCTTTTCAATGGTAGGTGCCCAAATAGGAAATGCTGTAAGATCATGGGGAGAATGTACTAGGAGTAATGATCCTTTTTCAACCTCCTGTCAGAGAGGAGCTCAGACTGTATTGAGGAACTACAATTGCAACGTGCAATGCTGCATCAGGTGGCACAGCACATAATACCTTATTTCGGGCAGTGCTCCAGCACATCAGGTGAAGGTATTTCTGAATTAAGGAGCACATGTTAAAAGAGAAGCCAGTCGTTTATCTTATTTTTGGCTTTTCTTCCCTGTAGTGTATTGGAGCATTCAGAAAGACCCTAAAATATATGCGTTTTTAAAGCTGCATGGCAAAAACTGCATTGTTTTATTACTTTTACTCCGAGACATAAATCCTTAGATTCTTAAACATTAAATTTGTAAAGGAAAATAATATTTAGTATGGGTTTAGAGTTGAAAGTTGAGAGAGTTGAATTACTTTCATTCAGTCGGTTGTACCAAAAAGTAGAATCTGTGACAGTGGTCAGTGGGGTCTTTATCTAATTAAAACCTCATAGGTGGTCTTTCTCTAAGTGTCTTTTCTTTTGTTCCGATATATAAACAGCATGTAGGGTAAACACTTGGCTGGTGGTCAGTCAGATCATTCAGCTGTGCTGCTTTAATACGTGCCATTCGGTGTTTGGAGGTCAAGCAGGATCTGGCAGCTTCCCGTCACTGGTTACCAGAGATACAGCACAGGATTGCAGCTACTGACACATGCCCTTCTCACGGTCTGAAATCTCCACAGAGCACCAAACAATAAAATCTTGACAGCACAGATGTCTGTTATATAAAACATCATAGTTCATATGAAGCTTGTGGGTAAAATTGATTGAAAATTAATACTTTAAAATTATATTAAAAGGGTTTTTATACCATTCCCTAACCCCTCTACCAGGAGGAGAAAACATACAGTACTTGCATTTTATTTGGATGTCCGTGGTATGTTTCATATTAAATTTTACAGGTATATGTTAAGTAACGAGAACTTAGAGATAAAGTTAACAAAACAGTGGTGTTCAAAATTTAATATACACTTAATTATGACCTTAGTAACTAATTATTTCAGCTAGGGCAACATTCTTATGCTTGTCTATTGGACATGAATGTTTTATGTCTTTATGTCCTTTGAAATAGTGATTATATGATACAATTACTGTGATAATTGTGAAGATGACAGCAGTGACATGGTATTATAAATCAGTGAAAAGGAATCATTTACTTTTCAACTTCACCTATTGTTGGCTAGAGAATTGTAAAAAAAAAGAAAGCAATTAACTGAAAAAAATGTTTGACTGGGTCTGTGCAGTACATTCTGTGTCAAAGATTATTACAACTACATTCACTTATTGACAGGGGGCAAAGAGTACTCACATTTCTGAAAACCATAGTGAGTCAATTAACTTCACAGCTACAGTCATGGAAAACCAATTTAATTTCCTCTAAAGTTGGAAGAAAAAAACAATTTGCATTGGTCAAATGAGTGATCTTTCGGAACACTTGGCATCTAAACGGCTTTTTTTAGAAATTTTGAAATGTAGTCACTCTTAGAATAAATCTGATCTTTCTGCTTTAGTCCACGTCATTAGTGTCAGGTCAGCATATTGAACCAAAAGTTTTAATTCTGGCTTATCATGCTTTATGATTGGACTTGCCGAATAAAGTATTTTGCAGCAGACAGATTTAAATGTGTATATCCAGTGAATACATTGCAATACAAGGATAAAACATATGGTATCAGTACACATTTTGGGAATCAAAGGCAAGTCTCTGTGAATTGGGCGCCTCTCCAGGGGTATTATAGAGGCTCTTAGGGAGAGTTATTTAGGAGGACAGTTATACTATTCCACAGGAAACCATTCATCTTTAAAGCTTTCATGGTACAACTGCACAAGATTCTACAAGCTGAGTGTTGCACCTTATAGATTTAGAGCAACTCTTCTAGATGTTGGCACCTTCCATCAAATTTGAACATGTATGTGATTGGAAATAATACTTTCTGTTGTTTCTAGTAGTGTGGATTGAGTTGTAATGTATTTTGTTCCTAATGTGGTAGACTGAGTGGATTCAGATCTGACTGATCTCCTGTTCATACTGTGTATTGAAATCAGAGACTGACAGCTCCAGTCATCGAGAGCTGGAATCCTGGAGATTTCACAGGTACTTTTCAATCAGCAAATGATTAAAACCTAAAAGGTTAAGAATCTCAGTGCTTATTTTGATTGTGTTTTTTTTCTTTAAATAAGAATGCAGCAGTGACAGCTACTGCGTGCACTCTGCCCTTTTATAACCTGTTTTGTTTTGTGGCTGAATTGCATTTGAGCACAGATCACTGGATATAAAGCAGCTTGTAAATGCAGTTACTTCCTTTGTGCAACTGTGCTTCTCCTTCAGAAGTGTAGGTGTTTTTTTTTAATTACGTTGTCAGTGACACTGTATATTCAGTATGCTAGTATATTGTTTTATAGTTTTTTGGCCTTGTGTTGTTCTCAGTTAGATTGTCCAACAGTTAAGTTACCATCCTTTTTTTAAAAAAAAAAGATATCTTATGTTTTAAATTCAATTTAAAAACTGATATTTCTCCAGTGATACTATTGTCATCAAAAATGGCCTGTGTATCCTGTGTAGCATACAGTATAGGAAATGGGATGAAGAATAATGGAGGATTATGTATCTTGAAGGAATTCCAAAATTCTTTCTTTTGCCCTCTGCTTCTTTAGATTTATAATGATGAGCAAGCCTAGTTACCAAGTGAAATGTTTATGTCCAGTCTATGATCTCTTTCAAGGATAAACTCTTAAGCCTAACTGGTGGGTATAATTTGCCGACTCATTCTTGATTCTTAAACATAGAATTTCTATAGTTCATTTAGTTGTAAGAGGTAAGAATGATACTTATTTTTCTAATTATGAGGTGAAAGCCCCCCAAAAAACAAACAAACAAACAAACAAACAAACAACATTTGATATGATTTCTGTATTAAAAAAGACAGGACAGTACTTGTACTGTAAGTGTAGAGGGTCGCCATATTAAAATGAGCTGCCTTGACATATAACTGGTATGTTTCCTGCATCATTAAGCACAGAAAAGACCTTGACATTGAGCATCATACATTCTTGCAGAATGCTAATAGTGTAAACTGCAGGTGCAGTAGTGTTCAGTTGTGTTTGGAAGTGCATAGATTTAGGCGACAATAGTTCAGGCTGTCGGGCTAACACTGATATGTAATACTGCTTATCACCACCAGTTTTATTGTTTTTAACAGGACCTTGTCAATAAATGAAATTGCTTGATTTAAACTAGTTGACATTGATTCTGAGGTATTGACATGTATCCAAATTGTTTTGTCATACAGCTTCTGAACCTTTTAGTTTTAATCACTTCATAAAATCAAGAAAAGATGGACTGGAAACACAATTTAATTAAATCCACTTTAGACAATTTAAATTTTATTTTCTACTGAATAGCAATAACTTGTTTTTTAAAAGGATCTTAGTTGATGATAATACCACTGTATTCACTATAACTTACTATTGCTGACTATAATCTATAACTTGTATGGATCCTGCTAAAAGTAATGTTTAATGTTACCAGCTTTTACACTGTAAGTAACCAAATTATGCATTTTAAATTTTCTTTTAATGGGATTGGGAATATAATGTAGACACCAGTCGTACAGGTGAATGTATTGGTGAACATTTTTGGAGGGTGTGCTTTTAAATAGTTTTTTAGTAAATTTTCTATAGATCACTAAAGCATAGGCTAGCACACAGTTGACCAGACAGACTTCAGTGGGTTGTTATTCCAGCTGCATGAAAGTGGATTCTTGCTTATGTAAACTTTAATTTAGATAGGCAAGCACAGTGTAAAACTTGCTGTGTTTACTTCTCAGCATAGGAGTCACTTACTGGGTTCAACTCCAGCTTTAGGCTTCTGTTACATTATTTATTTTTATTGTTTTTTCGGTTGCTAGGAGTTACAGTGGTCATGAGTTACTTTTTTGTATATTGCAGGATAGTAACCCTCAGGGTTTACTGTTTTGTTTTTATTGTGAATGCTGAGCTTTTACATAAATAATGGTTAGGTTTTCTTCTTTTGTAGCTTCTGGATTTGTAATTGGTGGTGTATATCCTTTTGGGTTGAGAAGTTGTTGTTTCGATAGTCATCTCACTATTACTCATGGTGAAAATTAAAAAATTCTTCTTTATTCGTACAGCTGCTGTAACACATACACATAGATACATAGCAAAGTCCTCACATTGAATCATTTTTGTTACTGGAGAAATAATGTATCATAACAGATGTTATGCCACTTTAAGCCTTTATTAAAATAAAAGGTTTATTTCTATTTATTTATAGATATCAGTGATCAGAAGATTATTTAGTATTTTAAAATCAGGACCAAAACTTCTTTTGGTATCTAGGTTTTATTTTCCTGCCAGCCTAGAGCAAGTCTTTATCAAAGTGATTTTATGATAAAGGTTTTATCATAAAAGCCATTTTATTGTTACTACTCAGAATAAATGTAAAATCAAATACACCCTGTCTTGTCTTTACCTGTTACCTATATATAACCCTGGAATTGAGTACTGATTTGCCTATGGTTTATATGAATTGCTTTGGAAAGTTTTGTTTAGTGTCTCCCAACTTAGTAATCAAAAAGCCCCATAATAACCTTGGTTTAAATACTGTAAATAGAATAGTTTATCTAACAAACCTAAATCATGAGTGGATCATAATCCTAGTGGATTATGTGTTTTTTTTTATTTCAGCAATATGTAAACAAATACAGGTATTTGAACATATTCATACCCCTACTCACAAAACAGAAGCAGGGTAAAATGTTGTATTATTCTAAGTAAGAGGTGCATTGAAGCTTGAAATAACATACTGGACAATCTGTTTCTTAAACTGCACATGTGTTGTAGAGGAGTGCGGAACTTGATTTCAGCTTGAAATTGGTCTTATGGGAACAAATGTGCTAAGTATCTTTGAGCTAACACAAAACAGCATATTAATGAATAAAGGAAGAAACTGGGATAACAAAAGAGATTGCAATATTATTCCAAGAAGAATGTATTTATAAATAATTTCCATTCCACATGTACATTTCATCTCTTCACCTCAGTGGTTGACCTCTGTTTATAATCCTTGGTGTTTTGCACATTTTGCTGCATTATTAGATTTTTGCCATTTTAAGGAAATCCCAAAAAAATCATTTTAAGGAATTACAACTAAATGAACTGATCAGAAAGGATTTCATTTTACATTTCAGCTATTGAATTTAAGGATGGTTACAAACAAGACGAAGCCATTTAGACCATCTAACCCATTTGATAGTACTGTATTTTATTTATCCATGGATCTCATCCATCTGTTTCAGCTAAGGTATCAGCATCAACAATATGGCTGGATAGTGTATTCCAAGATCACAAATGCCTTTGACTGCTTTCTTAAGAAAGCTGTTATTCGAAATCAATAATTTGTCTCTAAAATGAAATAGGTGAAGTACTAGGTTACATAACTTTACTTTCCTGCAAGTAATGATAACCTTGGTT
Organism: Lepisosteus platostomus; assembly: GCF_059453375.1. Classification (NCBI taxonomy): domain Eukaryota; kingdom Metazoa; phylum Chordata; class Actinopteri; order Semionotiformes; family Lepisosteidae; genus Lepisosteus; species Lepisosteus platostomus. The sequence goes on from NC_142622.1 coordinate 13,123,504, forward strand.
CTGTTGGCCTACTCTACAAATACCTCACATGTTTGATGTTTGCACAGAAATCAATGGATTAAAATGATGCAAAGTGTTTGGTAATAAAGTGCATTTTTTTTCTTTTTAGTTACCTCCTCAATGTAGATTCATGATTTGTAAACACTATTTATTCAGTAATCATCTGGTCAGGTTCAGTATTTACAGAAATTGGCTTTCTTTTCTTAAACACAACTTCAATGTGATTTTATAAGATCAATATACAGGTAGTAGTGCCTGGGATATTTATGATAGGAAGCTGCAAATTATTTTTTTTTTGTTAGAAGGAGCTGGATCTGAGGCTCCTTTACAATGCAGAATCACCCATATGACATCTTCTTGATCTTTTGATGGTGATAGCTAGCTTCTTTACACTAGAAGTTCAAAAGTGAAAATTAATGCTGTATCGATACAGCCCATCATTCTGAAATCTAATGCATTGTAATTCTAATGATTTGAACAGTGTCATGTTATATTTCTCTCTCATCTCACTAGATTGTTTTTCTTCCATCTTTCTCCTAAAACTGGCCACCAATTCAGAAGAGATCCTCTATTTTTCACAATGATATATGATGCCATTAATCCTTTCTGAAAGGTTGACACAGAGCTGCAGGGCGGGAGCAGAGTGAACTGCCTTCTCGTCTTCTGGCTCCTTCTAGGGCCTGTTCTGTATTTACAGCTGGAAGTGTGACTGCCAGGGACTGGTGGAAACCTTCACCAGGAGAAAGAAAAAGAACCACAGCTTTAAGGTTAAGTTTCAGTGAAATATGATAAGTGGAGAAGAATCATCCCTTTCTATTTCAAAAACTGTTAGGGACAGAGAACTAGAAAACTTTACAAAATCCCAAGAATCCAAATGCTGTGACTGCCAGTTAATTCTGCATGCTTTGTATTCATATCTATTGTTTCCTTAGTATTTTTATTTCATGCAAGACTTTGTAAACACAGTATGTTTCTTTGGATAAGGGCATCTGCTAAGCTAATAAAATAATCATTGAGAGTTAGCAGGTAGCATCAATATAGAACATCAGAAAACCATGAATATCATAACAATGCAAGAGCTTTTGATGTGTTTGCTGTGGAGCAAATAACATGAGGTTATAAAGCATGGGGTATGGACTTTCTTGTTAACATTCTTCAGCTCATCATTGTGACTGAATACATGCAGCAGCTGTTCAGCTAAATTAATATTACTGCGCATGAATTCTAGTTTGTAAACGGGTTGTTTGTTTTTAAGTTAAATGAAAATCTTATACTGTATTTGGATTTTAAGACCCAGTCTAGCTTTACATGCAAGGGAAATGTCTTATGAAGCCTCTATAATCTGGGCTTGAATAAATATCTGTAGAAACAGTGATACATTGCCTCTGGTAATGGGATGTTTATCACACAGACTGTGAAAATAGTGTTGTGAAAGATGATGTAAAAATGGTTGGGAGTCTGCTTAAAATATGCAAACTTGGTGTCTGTCACATAGTATGCACTTTAATGTGTAGCAGGATTTTGTGATTTTCTTGCTTTCTGGATGTTTATAAGCTTTTTGTTAGGAAAAACAAGGTTGTAGACATCTGTGCTGATATTAAAATATGTCTACTTAGGTTACAAACTTTAACACAAGGGCATCTGTGAGCTGTGACCAAAGGGCAGTTTGTAATTATGTAGCCTAGTTGTAATGGAGCCTAATGCCTTTAAGGTGTGCACTAAGGATGCTTTCCTAAGCAGAGAACACATTCCTTTCTCAGAGGTCAGTTTGCTTTCCTCACTCCCACAGTGAGCTGAGCAAGGCAAATAATGAACCTGTTCTTGACATTATTATAGCTTGCCTTTTAGTTCATCAGTAGTGTTTATGTATTGATAACAACAATGGCAAATTAAAAAGTATACAATTATTCTTTATTCATATAGCACTATTAATAATGGCTGTGTACAAGTTCTGACAAACTTTAATTTGTTGTATCTAATTTGCTTACATATTTCATGCATGCAAATTAAAAGTTTGATGCATTGCTGTATATATGCATGTCTGAGATATTCTTAAGTGAAAATCACAGCGCATTGGGACATGATAAAAACACGTAATAAAAGAGGTTACTAGCGAGAGGATGCCATTCAGTCCATAAGAACCATTGTGTGCTTTAAAAGGATTTTTGCATTTATATTATTTTTTTCTTTTTTTTTTACTTTTTACACCAGTCACGTGTGACATAATACTGCAAATTGTAGTAAATTAACAGTATGTATGGAAAGTTCTATAGAAAGCCAAAACAATGCTCCTAGGGAGTAGAAGATTCCTAAGGTGCCATTATATGGTCTTCCAGTAGCTCTCACTACCACAAGAACATGAGAACAGTTACAAATGAAAGGAGGCCATTTGGCACATGCCTATTTGGTAGTTAAAAGTTAATTGATCCAAGGATTTTATCTAGCCATTTCTTCAAAAAATCCAGGCGCTGGGCTTCAACTACATGGCTAAGTAGCTTGTTCCATCCCACAACCCTTTTGGTAAATACGTTCCAAGTCTGCTGTTAGCTTTGTCAGTACCAGGATTAAGGATTTGAATATTTGTATCAAATATACACAATATTTTCACAGTCTTCAATGTTCATCACTAAATAGGTTCAGTTCTTTCAGCTGGTCAGTGTTAGACATTCCATTAATATATCTATTGTTCTTTTCTGACCTTATTTCAGAGCAGTGACATCTTTCCTATAACACAGTAACCAGAATTGTGCACAATATTCTAAATGAGGCCTTGCATGTACATTGTATATTTACCTTGAGTTCCCTTTAAGTTTTGCATTTTTAACTACTGTATATATCCTAACATTTTCTGAGCCTTTTTTAATTGCTTCACTACATATATGATGTGTAACACCTAGTTTGTAATTAACTTCTTTTATCTCAGTGTTTTCTATTTTATGTTTATAGTTTTTGCTACCTTCATGCTAAAACCCCTTTTTTGCCCATGACGCCATTTGCCAGGTTTTTGCCCAGTCCTGAATTTTGTCTAAATCTTTTTTAATTTCATCTATGCCTTCTGCTGTGTTAAATAATTCTTGTGTTTTCACAAGTCTGATTAGTTCATTAACTATACCAGATGTTAGATAATAGATATAAATTAAGAGCAGCAGTGGTCCTAGTGCAGATCCTTGTGATACTCCCCTAATTATTCTAATCACCACAGTTTGAACATTCATGCCTTGCTTGTACTCTGTTTTCTTTTAACCAACACTCAACCCAAATACCTGCGTTTCTCTGAATACCAGCCACCTGTGATTTAAGAATTCATCTTTTATGGGAAACTTAATCAGAAGCTTTCTGAAAATCTAAATAGACCATCATGTGCTTTCTATTTGTTTCCACTGCCATCAGTTTATAAGTACTTATGGAAGTGTGTTATGGAAGTTGTGGGATTTGGCCAGCCTTGATCCCCTTTAAATATCTAACCATTGTGTTGTATGTCTTTTGTTTGATTTAAAATTTGTTTTCTCCAGAAAGCTGAAACAAGCCTTCTTCGTTGGCAGCTAACTTGCTGCCACAGCTGCTTCCTTTATTTCTGTCTTTTTTTCTCAAAACACTTGCTGCCATCTCTCTGCAGGGGTTTAGCCGTCTCCACCTAGGCAGCCCAGCTGATTGATATTGTTTCCACATTATAACTTTTTTTTCCATTAACTTGAGCAGGTTCCCCTTCCATTTGCATACACCTAAACTTTTTAGGAAAAAAAAATGTCTGCCCCTCCCTGCAAAACCATTTAAACTATACCACAGTAATTTGGAAAAAAAGATGAAGTAAGGTCAACATAATATGCATTGATCATTTTAATGATTGTCGGGTAATGGAAACCATTGCCACTCATGTCCTGTTTTGATGTAAGTCAGTTGCTTTCATGCTTTCATGTAGCTGTAGTTCAGATTACAGCCACTGCAATTATCCTTTTTTTTTTACTTCTGGCTATACAGGAAAGTTGTCAAAAGAGGCCTGTTATCCACTGCAGCAGTTTTCTTCATCTTTGAAACAGGTCTGAAATAGTCCAGGCAGTATCAGTTGGAGATTCTATCAAATCTAGCTAATTAAATGTGTAGAAACATTTTTCAGTGCTTGCTTTAAAACGTCATCAGAATAACAAATGACATTTTAATTTATGTAAAGCTTTGACAGATTTTACTGCCTTAGATGATAGAATTGTATACTGACTTGTATAGGTATTCACTGTTAATTAGTCAATGCTGAACACTTGGTAAATGTCTCTACACAGAAAAAAAAAGTCCTATTTGAAAATATTGATGTGGACATAGGTCACAGGAGAGCGTCTAAGGCTTAGTCTCTTTCTCATTACAGACTCAGACTGAGTATACTTTTTAAAAGTCAGTTAAATAAACCTACTGGACTTCTTCATTTATTATTCAGGTGTAGCTGGTTCATTACAAGGGAATCCCCACGTAAACAAACACCAGTAATATAAAGCCTTGAAACACAAATGAGTCATTAAATGAAACAAAGGACAGCTTCATTCATTGCAAAATGAGCCATAATTAGAAAGTCATCCATAAAGATTGAGCATATTTAACTAAAGACAACTGCAAACAGTTAGAAACAGTCTTGTGGTGATGCATGTTTACTTAAAGGCAATGAGGATGGAAATATGCTTTCATTTTTAAAACTGGCAAAGAAACTCAGTGTGTCATCATTACATTTAAAGACAATATCTTAACTCCCGCAAACAGATTTTCAAAATTTCCAGTAAACCTTGTTTGCAGAATTCATACCGCTGTGAACTTGTAGGTTTTTCATTACTTTTGAGTCACTGTGGGTATGTCATCATGACTTCTGTTAAGTCAGTACACTCTTATAACAGTATAAAACATTTATGGCATAGTAGAGGAAAAAAAAGCTTAGTGGCTATATTTAAATAAATGTATTTGACTTTTAGTCTGAATTTTGAATGTTAGTATTAGTCTGCCTTGTATTATATTGACAGATTTTAATGTAAAAGTATTCATTTAAAATGCAGTATACTCTAAATTCATTTTATAAATATTGCTTTAATAAAATATGAGAATGTGCACCATTCTAGGCCTTTCCATGGGACAATCTGCGCCCATGAGTACCTCTGATTGCACAAGAGGTCAAATGAAAAATTACAATACTTTGCTCTGACTTAAAAATAAATTTATTTAATGTGTTTTCCAGAGCAGGCGGTTGAGTTCTGTGCGCTTTATCTCCACAGAGGGTGTCTGCGAGATCTGGTTGACCAGTGAAGACACAGGAGCCTATGGAAGAGACATTGGCACAGATTTGCCGACTCTGCTGTGGCAGCTGGTGGAAGTGATACCTGAGGGAGCCATGTTGAGACTGGGCATGACAAACCCTCCTTACATATTGGAGCACCTGGAAGTAAGACCACCTACAGCTTGTACTGGCCCATGCACTTGTCAGATTAAGTCAGCTAACCCTAGACCTATTGGGCTCCTGACCTGGTGTTGTTCCTCTTTACACAAAGGAATTCTTTATATATAAGTGAAAAGAACACAAAATGGGCAGTTGGTGTTGATCAGTGTTTGATTTTGTTATTTTTTTCCATACTTCTGCCATACACAGCCATAACTAAATGATAACGATTGTATGGTCTATACTCCAGGTGCTGGTATGTTATTTCACTGTAAAGGCAATAACTGAAAGAGGATATGAATTGATGTGTAGACAGAACAGAAGATTGATAATTTGATTTGTTTGAGCTTTAAAAATTATTTCCTCCATCCATTTTCTATGCACTTCATCCGTCGTGGGGGAGCCACAACCTGTCTCGGCAAGCAACAGGCGCAAGACAAGCCAGTCCATCACAGGGGACACACAGAAACAAACACACAGGCCAATTTATCAAGAACCAATTGACCTATGAGTATATCTTTGGTCTGTGGGAGGAAACCGTAGATTACCCAGAGGAGATCAACATGAACTTGGGGAGAACATACATACTCCTCACATGTAGCACTCCTGGAATTGAAATCAGGGGGCGAGGCAGCTAACCACTGTGCCATAGTAACACATTTTAGCAATTGCACTTTCTTTCTAAATCATAGTTGTATACAGTATGTGTGTGAAAGTTGCTGTATAAACAAGAGTAATTACTAATGCAGTCAGATTCAAAATATAATGATATCTGGAAGCTTGTGATTTCTTATGATTTCATTTTATGAATGTTCAGTTACACTGACTGAACACAGTGATTAAAATCAGTGCATCTACTAAAATAAGTAGTAGCTTTATAAAATCACCAACACTCCTTGAGAATCACCAGATGATTCCCCTTACCTGCTGACAGCAGTTGAAATGTATGTACTATATGGAAATGACCTTCCTATATAGTATGTGCATTTCAAGCATTTGCTATCCACATTTAATATTAATTTGACAGATGATTAACCCACTGATCATGTTCTTAAATAAGGAGAGCCATACACCATTAAAACGTTTTTAAATAAAGAAGTACAGAGGGAGAATTAGTTTCTGAATTTCTTTCCAAAGAGTATATTTCTTTGTGTGTTCAAGTTGCAGTGTTTGCTTAAAAGTCTGCTCTCCTTTGAATAAAATAGAAAGAAACTTATTTTTCCCCTAAAACCCCAGGTGTAGGTTAAAGCCCTAATCTTCAAGTTACAGGGAAGAAGTGCTGTGGGATGCAGTTTTAATTTGTTCTGGGTTAATTGAGGTTGTAATTTTGTCCCCATAAGTATAGGTTATGTTTATGCTCCGTTACATTCAAATTAAAAACTGATGAAGCTTCTTTATGTTGCAGAATTGTTGTTAAACAATTAAATGGTAATTAAAATGCAGGGTAAGCAGTATGTTAATGTTGACAGCTAGACCATCTCACATAGTTGGTTTTCATTTCATTTAAACAATGTGCACTTACCATATTTAGATCTCTTTTTTTCTGTGCATTTTATGTTTAACAATTAGTATCATTGTTTGATGGTATTTTGTATTCAGTTGCACAGAAAATTAGTTATTTATTTGGTGATACTAAGCAGCTTCTTTGTCGTCAACAGTCATTGATTTACTAATAACAGAAAATGCCATACAGAATTAGCAACCAGTCAAACTTTCAGACATACTAGTAGTAATGTGCTTCTTACAATGATGTACGGAAGATAAAGTCTAAATTGATACAGTGAAGCATTATTTCACCTAATATTTGTAAATACATTGATATAATAAAAAAAAAGTGTTTTTGCATTTTGCTGTAACATAGTGTATGTTGGTAGAACTAATGTAGCATAGCTACAATCAGAAAATATCCGTAGTACCTTCCACCTGATATTTTCTCCATTTAAAATGCAGAAAACTGTTGTTTTTCTTTTTTCAGATGGACACATTTGTCTCTCATCATCATTAAATTTGGCATTTTGTTACATTCCCCGTTAAATGACACGGTTTAACATGATTGCAAGATGTTAACAAAACCCCCTTCTAACTTTTTTCTATTGTTATTATTTTTAAAATATTTTTCACTTTGATCATTTTATAAATGGTTTACTACTCTGAAATTCTGTTTGAGCTGACTGTAAAGAGCTGACATTAAATTATAGACTGCTTTCAACAGTAAAGGCCAAGTCATTCGACTTTCACGTAAGACATCTTATAAAAATAACCATTTAGCAAGTATTAGCTGGTAGTCAGTGAACAGAGAGGTTATTATAACTCCTTCTCTGTCATTTCTCTTGCAAAGCAGCTGTCAGACAGAAGATAGGACTTTTGGAGGTTCTAGAGGAAACGGGCTATGAGACTTGATTTTAGAAAACTAAAGTGAAAGTGTACTATAAAACTGGTCTTCTAATTAAAAGCCAAGTTAAATTTAGTAATTATTGTCCATATTTTTTTTTATCTATTATATCCATCTTTAGCAATTCAAGCAGTCTTTGGGGCTGTTAAAGGTAGTTTCATTGGAGGCTGTGCAAATAATGTAATGTAATGAGCTTATGTGGATGCTTTCTGTCAACAAGGGCAAAGTGAAACCCTTTAATTAATCCAGTTTAATCGAAATAAGCAAGAGAACCTTGTTGTGTTTTGTTGTGCTGTGAACCTTGTAGTGTTTTGCCATTTCTTGCAAATACATGGTTTGTACAGTATTTTTGTTATTTTTGTCATCTTACATTTTTATACTTAAGGAAATAACCAAGTAATTTTTCTGACTGCATTGGACTGAAAAGGGAAAATGCAAATGGGGGACATGCAAGGAGATCTTCTGAAACTTTCATTGTCAAGATATTTACTTGTTTTTACACTATGAGCCCAGAGACAGAAACACACCCTTAACTGATAATACTCAGCCCATCATGTGTCTGACCAATCTTGGTGTTTGTGTATACAGTGAGAGGATCCTCCAACTGATTTCCCCCAACCCAACACTGACAACACTCAGATAGTCAATCATCTCCTGGTAATTGATGGCCATAGGGAGTGCTTTGATTTAAACTAGTTGTAGGATCTATACAACAGACTAAGCAAAGTCATTTATAAGATTAGTCAGTAAGGAGCTCCACATCTGTCCTTTAGCCCTGTTTAAAAGACCCCTTTTGTGTGAAACAGTATTGTCTGTTGTAAACTGGGTGGGATCACTACATTACAAGGAACATCAGATGAATGTGAGGCATAGCATGTGCACAGTTGTTTTTTTTAGGTAATGTAATATCTTGGAAATATGCAAATAATTGATTTGGATAAAAACGTTCACTGTCAAGGATGGAAGTTTTGATCTTTTTTTCATTTGATATGGTATTAGCATATTATTGCTTACTTTTTCTATGAGTAGTTTAGTTTAAAAAGATGCATGTTTGATACACTGTTATTGGATTTTTGATTGATACAATAATCTATTACTTTGGCCTTTTATTTTACTGCATAGAAAAAAAATATTTTTGGTAGTCTTTTTTAAGTGCATGGAAAATTGTGATCACCCAATTTCATGTATAGTGCCTTATAAAAGTATTCAGACCCTTCCATAGTTTTTTGTTGCTTTAAAGCTTACACTCATTTTGAAATAGCAATTCATACTTGTTATATACACAACCTTTTCCACACATTCAAAGCAAAAGGCAAAATGAAATAAATAGATAATTAACATGAAAGAAAAATGGATAAAACATGATTGCAAGTATTCAAATCATTTGCTGTGGAAAATCTAAATTAGTCTACGTGCACAAAATTACTTTAACGAGCCACACAATTAGTTGTGCAAGAGCAGTGGTTCAGATAATTTCAGAATAAATACACCTATTTCTATAAGGTCCCTCAGTCAGGTAGTGAAATTCAAACAAAGATTCAACCATAAGACAAAAAAGCTTTCAGAAAATCTTAGACATAAAGTCGTTTAAATGCACAATTTTGGAGAAGGAAACTGTATAAAACATAAAAAAACTCTTAATATTTCTTTAAGCATGGTGAACTAAGAAGAAGGCATGAAGACACTGACTAGATCAGGCAGTCTCTCCCAATTGTGCTGCTGGAAGAGAAGTAAACTGATTACATTGTGAAAAAGGTTACATTTTGAGGCCAGTGGTGTCTTTGAAAGAGTTACAGAGTTTAAAGGCTAAGCTTGGAGAACACATCCGTGAATCAGCAATACTGGTCACTTCACATAAGAGGCTTCTATGGACCTTACATCTGAAAAACATCTGAAACACTGCATTGCCTTTGAAAGAAAACACCTAAGTAATACTGCAAAACATGTGGCAAAAGACAAAATAAAATTGGAATTTACAACTGATGTAAACCCAGCTTAGTGCATCACTCAGTCAACACCATCCTTAATGTCAAGCACGGAAGTAGCAGCACTATGTTATACTTCTGCTTCTCTTCATTAGGGACTGGGATGCTTATCAAGACTGATGGGAACATAAATAAGATAACTTGTCTTACTTTAAATTCTACACTTTGAGCATTCAGGAATTCAATAAAATGTTACATTTAAAAAAGTATGTGCATCATATTGGAATTCCACACCATAGAAAGTGTCTGAATACTTTTGCAAGGCACTGTATATAACTTTTTCTATTCTTACTGTGTAGAAATACATTCACTCTTCTAATCTTTTATGTCAAAGTAAAAATACCCTAACAATTGCCATTCTGAGCTTTGTTGGAGATTGAACTCCAAATCTATCCACCATGATAGAACATTTATTTTTTTATCCCATTTCAGTTTGGTTATCTCCCTCTCCACCCCCTCCCCTTTTCTAGCCTTTAATCTAGAAGTGAGAGATGCGGGAACACTTACAGTTCACTCAATTATACTCAAGGCCCCAGGGAGGTGAATGCAATTTGTATTTGGAGCGCTGACTGCTAATTTCACACAAAACATGTACGATTTTCATATTAATGATTCTCCTGAGACACTTTGTCCATTAGTGGCTTAATGTACCATTTTTAAGAACACTAGGTAAAATAGATGCAGAAAATTTGTTCGATCAGTTATGAGTTACAATATATTGAGGTGGGGGGTACTTGCAGGTCCTTTTTCTTTCCCAAAGTCATGAAATGTTATTTAGATATTTGCAGTGGTTGAAGGTGGTGCACTTCATTTTGAAATTTCTGCCAAAAAGTAATTTGTCTGTTGGTTGGTAGGTAGACAAAAATCAGATATACTGTCACAGGTAAAGGTGTGCAGATTTGTCATCTGCAAGAAATGCAAAAACATTTCCTGATAAGAATTTGTTTTTGTGCGGGTGCTTGTGATGTAGCCTTAACTTTCTGGTGAGAAATGTAAAAGTTATTTTACTTCAATTACAGTTATAACCTAAAAATGTACAGCCCTTGCAATTGGTTGTTTTCTGTCCAGGACAAATGCTCTGAAACAGAAGGAAGTTCAAGTGTCAGTGTTTTTCAGTAGAATTTGATGGGATATATGTATATCTGCTTTGATGCAATGCATTTGATAGGCTACAGATGCATTTGAGTGATCTGTTAAATGTAATTCAGGGAGATGAACTATGGCCCTGAAGGACTTTTATTGAAGAAATTGAAAAATCTACAGTTAACTAGTAAGACCTGACTTACAATATTGTGTATAATTATGGTCACCATATTTAAAAAATTAATCTGTCTAGAGAACATTCACAAGATGCATGCAAGTGCTCAAAGGAATGTCCTAAACTTCCAGAATAAAAGAACTGAACATTATTACTCTTGAAATAAGATAATATCATGAGGAGGGGGCCTAATTCATGCATTCAAATCTCTCAGAGGCCTTGATAAAGTGTACTCTTTGTACTACTTCACTATGAACAAGTAAATATGAACCAGAGAATACAAGTGGAAAATACAGGTCATGCATTGAAAACTGAGAATATGAGGCTTTTTAGTTTACAGAATGGGCTGTGAAAGTCTAACAAGCTAATTAGCTCATGTTGTTGAAGCTGATATTCTTCCTTCTTTCAAGAAGTTGCTGGATTGAGATCCTTGGATCATTTAGCTACTTAGCAACAATCCTGCTTACGCTGTTATGGCCTCATACTCATGACATAAAACCTTCACAGTTTTGAAGAGCAAAGAAACTAATACCATGTTTCAATTAAACGGATGATTTGCCAGTTAAGTAGCTGAGAAATCAGTAGGTTAAGGTAGTTTATAGCATCAAGGAAATTCAATCAGAAGATAATGCATCCTTTCAGTAGTGCAAGTGCTTCAGAAGTGTTCACATTCTAATGCGAAAGTAATCAAATACATATGTATTTGTTTCTTCTGATGTTCTTTGTAAATATCTATTTGTACTGTATATATGAATGCAATGTATTTGTAACTGCATGGCATTTGTAAGATGTAGAGGTACATATTTACATTTTTATTGAAATCCATTTGAATGGCTCACTGCTCAAATTTGTTCTTTTATCCAGGTTTTATACATTTAATGTTTATCATCTTATCTAGTATATTTACTGTAGTAGTTGCTGTTTTATTATCTTATGTGACTTATTTTTTAAAATTGTTCTCAGGTAGGAAGTTTGACTGAACTGTGAATGCATAGCCAAAGTCATATTCTCACCTCATATACATTACAGCTTTGTTTCATTTACCATATCAGATTTAGTACTAAAATAAGAATCAGGCATTTAAATGTCCCCCTTAATGGTTAACTGCTTATTAATTGATGTATTAATGTAATAAATATGAAGCAGTTTTAATCTTGAAACTTTGTATTTTCCTTGCAGTGCCTTTAAGCTCTCCTCTTTCTACTTGAGTGAACTTTACAAACACTGCTAACAACCTCGTTCACATCTCACAGCTTCTAAAATGCTTGATTTAACATGTCCAGAACTGTAGCCTTTCTAGACACCTATCACAAAGGCTTTTTATTCCCACTCCTATATGCCATCTGTGGACTTCTTCTTTTATAGAGGGTAGCCCTCTGATCTTTTTAAGGTGTGAAATGCCAAACGTGCCAATCACTATGGTGCCTCTTTCCCTTGACACCTCATGTTCCCTGTTTGGTGTATCCACAGGGAGCCTTCATCACAACTCTCTCAGCCTTTAGGAACTATCCCAGCTGCACACAGACATCACACTGACACTGCTGCTTTGGCCACTTCAAACATTTCTTTCATGAGTTACATTTGTCAAGGTTTGAGGCATAGTGATGTGGATGTATCATAGTGGTTTATATGCCTTTATCTTGTGTTGGATGGTGTATGTTGTTTTTCTTTGAATCTTGTGATCTGTTCCATATTTTTAAGAAAATCCCCAGTGATTTAACTCTTTTACTGTTTCTGCATCCTTTTTAATTGCCATCATAACAACTGAAGAAAGTCGCACTAAAGATTACATCTGGGATTTATACAGTAGTGTTCTTAGTGTTGTATATAAAGAATGCCTTTGATTTGTCTGCAAGATAAATTAACTTTGTTTACAAATGGGAGAAGTCCATTCAGCCCTTCTATAATGCTTAGTAGTGAACAGCTAATTGTTCCAAGGTTTTCATTCAGCTTGGAAGAAGCCAGGGTGTAGACTTTGGTAGCTTGTTCCATTCTCCCAGCAGCCATTCTGTAAATAATTGTTTCCTATTCTTAGTTTTAAATGCCCTTCCCTGTAGTTTCACTTGTCCTCCTCTGGTTTGAATTTTCACAGTTGATTCATCGTTACTTGCAGATTTTTCTTCAGTGCTTAAGTCCTTAATTACACAAACTGTGATGCTAATATTGCATTATAGAATCCTTACTAACCAGGACATTAATAAAATGCATGTAGGTTTAACATGAAATGCTTTCAATTTACATTGGTCTCTGTTGGGCATTTAAAACATCTGACCCAAAATCTTTTAGTTATGAATTCTTAAGTCACTTTGTGGAGGAAAGCAGCTATTTAAGATTTCAGTAAAATATACCTTATATTTTGAAACATATTTTTGGTTAGCAAAAAGTTAATTTGGTCAAAAGGAATAGGGATTTTCAGGGAATGTTTTGTTTCTCTGAAAAAAAATCAGTCTTGGGTATTGATACCCCACTGCTCCCCTTAAACCTTTTACTTTTGCAAACATATAGTGCTTTTAATGTTGGTGAAGAGTTCTTTTTTTTCTTGAGAATGAATCCATAAATAACTTATTTGTCCTCTAGTTTATTTTGGGGATTTTTTAACAATTATATATTTTGTCTAGATCGAAGAAGTCAGTACAACCCATTATTATTTGGTGCATAAGAATAACACTTGTGTCCTCTGCTTAATTTTTCACTGCTGAATGTTCACATAAAACAGCTTCAAAGTCATTCTACAAAATGAATGATAGATGCAGTAAATAAAAGTGTGATTCCCATCTTTTGGATGAGGTGTTTTACCTCTAAAACAAAATCTTTTGGTATTAAGTCATCATGACATCACTTTCAATAACTGCTTATGCAGTTCAGAGTCACAGTGGCCAGAAGCGTATTCCGGGAAGAGTGCTAGACAGGATAAACCCTGGACAGGACAACAGTCCATCACAGGGACACAAAAATGCACGTTCTCATGAGGGACAGTTTTGATAGAATCCATTTAACCTACCAGCATGTCTTTGGACTGTGGGAGGAAAGCAGAACACCTATAGAAATCCGACACAAGCACAGGGAGACCCGGGCAGAACATGCAAACTCAATGCAGATTGTACCCAAGGGATTGAACCCAGGGACCCAGTGCTGCGAGGCAGCAATTGTACAATGTGCCACTGTGCTGCCTGCTCTTTTGGTATTGAAATACCAAAATCTTTTTGGTTCGAATGTTTAAATGGCATTAATAACTTCAGAATATTCTTATTGAAAACAGTTTTGAATGTGTATTGCCTTTACGAACTTCGATAAATTGCTTGTCCACACACTACTTAAATTTCAAGTACTTTATGTCACTTTTGTCTTTCATGACTATTGAGATGCAAAGTGGGAGTATTTGGTCATATTTTAGGTTTAAAGTTGCATATTTATTAAGAGACAGGTTGGAAGTGCAATAGCAATATAACAAATCTTTCTGAAAACATGAAGCTTTGTTTTGAAAATAATTTTGTATTTTCAAATAGTCTCAGTGAAAAATCAGTTTAAAGAACATAAGACAGAGGAAGTACATTGATGGAAAGTAATACAGTCTTGTCTAATCTTTTGGTGATGATTATCTTCAGCAACATCCAGAAATCATTGTTGTATGTTGTTTTTCTTTTTAATTGTAAATAGTGTATGCTATTTGAAAAGTCCCAGTACCAATGTTATGTTTAATAGTTAAGTAATACAAGAGAGCAAAGGTTAAGCAGCTCCCATAATCTGTTAATTTGTCTTTTTAACCCCCCCCGCCCCAAAATATAGCGCCAAAGCTGTAGATCCAAAAGCCCATTATGTTTTCATCATAATGTGCGGTAATGGAGTGTGGTATAATATGCATTCCTTTCAAAATGTATGTAAATGTATCATCTTCAATGAAGGCTTCTCACAGAAGGTTCCAATACTGGTTTGCAGCTCCATAGATATCTGTAGCACAGACTGTAGTTATACAGTATATTGTATAAAGCAGAGATCTTTTTCCATCCTCAAGAGAAGATTATCAATTCACATCTGTATTTTTCTTAGACAAAAGTTCTGCCCTATGGTTTAGAAATGTGACAACACTGATTATTCCATTTAAAAATAAGAATAAATAAACACAGCAAGGAATCTAAGTATCCAGTATCTTAAGGGTTACAGACTTTTTGAACAGCTAAATTTCACATCTCTTCTCTTGAAGTGTTTAAAAATCACTGGCCCCCAAAACAATTTTCCATTCAGCAATCACAATGAAACCACTTTGAGACTGTCATTTTTTGGCAGTTGTTGCGTTTTGAGCGGGGAAAATCAAAACATATGCAATACATCCAAAGAAAGCAACAATTATCCAAGAAACACAGATTTAGTGGTGTCTTGGGGGTAAAAGGAAAGAAAAATTATATTTCAGATCTGCTGAAGAATTATTTTTTCAGATGTCCTTTTCTTAATTATTTCACTATTTTAAAAGTTACTTTTAAGAACTCCATAAGAGATTCAATTTAATATAAACATGTTACATGTTCACAGGAAAATTGTTGTTACTTAGATTCCCTGACATCTTTTTCATTTGTTCAACATCACTTCTGATAGCTTTTGCTAGACAGTGCTTTATTTCTACAAGAATGCACTTAGAAAAATGTTCAGTGCAAGATGAAAGGGTTGCCTTCTATTTACTCTTGTTACACTAACCAGATGTATAATACAATCTTTTATTGTTAAAGGACTGTGTCATTATGTAGTAGTTATGGTCTTATCGGTTGAAATTATTGAATCATTGCTTTCTTAATGTTGTGAAAAATTGCATGTTTCTCTCCAATACAGTATGTAATTTTATTGAAAATTTTTTAAATCTATATTAGTAACTTGTATATTTATTACAGAAATTATATTAATTAAAAGTGCTTTTTCAAATTACCTGATTTTATTAAACACATTGGTATATATTATATAAAAATAGTCCTTAGATGTAATTTATTTTATGAATCAGTCCCCACATTCTTGCTAAAAAAAGTAAATTTTGTATATTGCTGAGAATTGCAGGGAATTTCTTAATATGATTTACATTCTCTTTTTTGATCAAATATTTGTTTCTTTTTTGCTTCTATGGCAAAGGAAGTGTTCTTTTGCTAATCCCAAGCAAATGCGTATTAAGTATACTGCATTCTTTTCATCCCACACCCAGGGAAAATGGTTTTGTACCTGTTCTCACTGTATCTGTGGTTATTCTTACTTCTCAAGGCGTGCCGAGTTAAAGTGACCCTCCCTTATCTGTGTGTGTGGAGGGGTGAAGCTCAGGGGAAACAATCACTTAGATAACAGCAAATTGTAAAATTGGCTAATGTTCCAAGGAAAAAACCTTTTTAAAAAATACTGTTATGGCAAATGGTGGATATCATCTTTGTAATTATCCAGATTCTAACATAAAGGTATGCAACATTAATATTAATTATCTCTTTTAAGAGGAAATGGATTCAGCATTCCATTTGTGTAAAGCCTTCCTAAAATTCTTTTAAATTATGTATAGATAATTAATGATGTAGAAGTCACATTAAAGATTACAGCGGGGCTTTATATAGTGTTCTTAGTGTTGGACATGAAGAGTGTCTTTGAAGCTGTCATCTCTACAAGATAAATTGCCTTTCGTTTAAAAACTGTTAGCTGTGTTATGTTTTTGGAGTGGTGTGAAATTAGAACATCTTTAATCAGCTGACAATTGTGGAATTAATCTGTTGTGCCCATCTCAGGTCTTCTGTCACTCACTTCTGATGCCATCTGGCCAATGCACACAATCCACCTGAGTCTAGTTTAATTTCATTGGAGGGTTGAAATCAGAAGGAGCCTTCATTGTCTTTTTTTAACGAGTTTCCTGTACATATTACCATAACCAAGTAAATTATGGCTTTGCAGAATAAATATGATGCATATTAAACTGTGTGCTATTGGGGACAAGATGCAGGGCAATCAGATAGTCGTTAACATGAAGAATAATTATAGGTTGCTTAATTAACATGTCTGCATTTTTTTTCTTTTGCAAATAATCAGATCAGATATTTCCAGCAATCTATTTTTATTACGTAATTTAAAGTACTGTTTGCTTGGCCTTTATCTCACATAATCTAAAATACTCTTATACATTATATGAGTATCATATAAAATATTCATTCAATATTTTCATAGATAACACACAAAAGGATCAGCAGAAAATACAGTAGTTTGGTTGAAAACTAAGCTATTAATTTTGTTTCCACATCATTTTTTATACATATTCAGAATGTTTTAATTGTTAATAATTTTGGACCTCCAAAACACAAGAAATACATTTCCAGTCTATACTAAATGGAAATTAATCGTTTTCTGCCTTTTAGTGCTGTACATTGTCAGTAATATTTTTGTGGACACACTAGAGAGTTATAAGAATTGCTTATTATTTGTGGAATATAGTCATATTCATGCAAGCCTAGGTGACTTATATGATTTTGTGTTCACCAGAATACTTGGAGACAGGATAGGATTTTGAAATAGCCCTGGAATTGAAAGATGTGGATTTGTAAATGCACTTCACTCCTCTGCTGTGAAAGCTGGTTATTAATCGCTGTTGTACATGACATAAGTAACACCACAATTCGTCATCATCCACTAGTGAAGAGCAAGTAACATGTGGCAGCTTTATTATGCAGCTCAGGTAAAGAAGTGAGAAATTGCT
This sequence comes from Lepisosteus platostomus, assembly GCF_059453375.1. NCBI lineage: Eukaryota > Metazoa > Chordata > Actinopteri > Semionotiformes > Lepisosteidae > Lepisosteus > Lepisosteus platostomus. Next base: position 13,141,249 of record NC_142622.1, read on the forward strand.
TCACAGATTAAGGGAAAGCTTTAAGTAGCTCAGATTCTGTAAACCCACTATGGAATTTAGCCAAGACTGACCAAGTCACAACCATTTTATCCAAAGGACAACACCTCCAGCTCACCTACAATATATGCTTATTTACACTTAATATCACCAGAAAACAATCTAAGTAACAAATGTGAGAGGAATTTGCTCATAAATAGGTCTTCTGTGCAGCCTCTGAAGTGAAATCACTGGATGGAGCCTGCCAATACTTTTGTGTGCAACTATATGATTATTTTCTGACTTGTCCAACAAAGACATTTCACACAGTCCTGCACATCTCCAGGAAGGAAGGGGAATATACTCTAGGTGGGGATGTTATGAAAATCCCTTTGCCAAACTTTTAGAATGGGTGCTTTTGTGATTAAAATTAGCATGAGATAAAAGCAGCTAGATTGGTTGTTTATTAGATGTAACTTCAATGCCAAAGTGTAAAGAGTCAAGACAAGCAGGTGCCCATCTTTCTTCTTGTCATTCAGAGCCTCTACCAGCCCATAATCCTTCCTCTCTGCCACTTATTCTACAGGGTGTGACATATTGCTAATTCATTTGGATACTTTACATGTCCCAGTGCAAGTATTCATGATTTATCTGCATTACTAATCAGCTGGTATTCTTAAAACTAATTAATTCCTTTAATTTTTATCTTCTAATGTGTAACCCCATGTGGTGCTGTACAAGTGAGCCAGACGAGCCCGGCAGGGGGGATTTGCACAATGGGTTTTAATTGTAAAGATGAACTGCAATCAACAAAATTTCTAAAAAAAATATTTTTAATACAGATTAGAATTCAGTTAATGAGAAAACTGTGACTACACGACCCCAGTTGCATTGCTTTCTTTATAACTACAGAAACTGTATTTTTCTCTTTTCTTTCACTGACAGCAGGTTCTTTTTAACCTCAGGAAATTCTTTCATTTAGCTGTTTTTTTTAATTATTGAGTAAGATTAAAAGCTGCTTTGCTTTGCTTTGCTCTGGATCTTCACTGAGACACAAGCTGGCATTCTTTTCAATGGTAATAATAATTCATGACATTATTCAGAATTATAGTAGTACATGGCATTATTTAAAGATTCCTTCCTCTGTCTACAAAGTTGGAAAAATAATCTGTATAATTCATAGATACAGTCAATTCTATAAATAACAACAAATGTATGGTAACATGCTTCTGTTCACCAACAAATCTATATATAAATACAGTATATTGATAGACTTGAATTTATTGCATTTAAATTTTTTTATGTTAACCAATAAGGAATGTATGACACAGCTTGCATTGACCTATTCTGGCTGTTCACCATTTGACTATTCTTCTTTTTTAAAATTGCTGACTAATTTGGTCTGGATACAGAAAAAATATTATTACTAATGTGACAGCTTAAACAAAAACACAGCCTTGAGAGAACGGTCGCATGTTTCAATAAATCAGCCAATCTATACATTGTTATCAGATATGTGTACTAGTGTTATTGTTTTTGAGTAACTGTTTGGGAGCACTGTAATTTGTATGAAACATACACATATTGTGTTTTACTGTGTAACTTGAACTGGGAAAAAATGTGCTCTCAATGAAACTCTAAGATCCTCTTAATAGTTTCTCAAGACAGGTTTTACTTTTCATTGATTCCAGATGGGAATTAAAGAATACATTTTTTTACTGCCAGATTTATGTATTATTATGAAATTAAGCAAGGAGTAGGAGAAAGTTAAAACAGGAAACAGATGTACTGGTTTCTCAACAGCTGTGTGCTCTTAAACATCTGTCTGCATTTGTATTACTATTGTTTTTTAAAAGCTTTTTTATAAGTCAGTTCACCAGACTAAATACTATCATACAACAGTTATATTTACAGGTGTCTTGCAAGGTTTTCTTGAATATTGATCTTGAATTTCACTCAGTGAACATGAATTATGAGATGCAAATCAAAATTTCTCTGAAATTATAAATTTAGTATTCAGTTGTATTTGGTTGCCTGTAACCTGAAAACAAAGGACAGTTGGAGCTGCTGACTTTTTAATCTTTTGATAAACTGTTGTGTTAGAGCTTTGATGTAGTCTGGGCTTTTCAGAAGTGATCATTTACTTTTGTGAGTGTGTATACATTTTTTTAAAATAGTGGCTTAAAATTCTAAAGCATTTCTTCATTTTATAAAATCTCAGATCAGTACACAGATGGTAGAAATATAAATTGCAATATTGCTATTCTAGAGGTGTAAGATCTAAATAAGGAAAAGCAGAATAAATCAAAATTGATTTTTGTTGGTCCAAATCGACTACAACTGTTAAAGTAAAAAAAAAGTCCTTTACATGTTCTGAGTTCTGGCAGAACAGTACAGTCTTTCAGCAGCAGAAGCAAAGAGATTAATATATTAGTTTGAACATAGCAAAGGGTAAATAAAGGGAATACTTAGCTCCTTGTGGACATAGAGAAATCTTCCCTTTCATAAACCTGGAATTATTGACAGTGCTTTGAATTTGAAGCAGATGAAGCCTTAATGTAAGAAGTAACATCTTCTGTTTGAGAAGCAGAGTTCTGTAATCTTCCTGCACACTAATCCCTTTGGAAATGAGTACTTGGTTATACCTTATATATATTATTCCACAATCAGCCCAGAAATAAAGAGAGCAAGAGTAAAGGGAGAAAGGGTATCCATTATGACATTATAATAGATGCTTTGCTTTTTGAGAAATTTCATTGACCTTTATGAGAAAGTGCAGTCAAATTACACTTTCTCCATTGAGAACACCGTGCTACCATCTGAGCAGACACCACAGTTTTCTTATGGGGACATACAGACTTTTACCATGGAATTCAGCTAATTAAAGTGAAGCATTGGCAAGTTAGAGCAGAACAGACCTGGTCATTCTCCCAGATCAGAGCGGAGTCCTTGTTCAGAATTCACAGGCTTGTACTGGGATCATTATAGCTAGGAGATAGACAGAAAAAACATATTTCCCCTTTGTGGTTTTCAGGAACGCTAATTAAAAATGGCAGTTTGAGCCAGATTGTTAAAATTTAAGATTTGTATTTATGGAAGCACTCGGACGATTTATTTTAAAATGTGTACAGAATGTGCTTTTGATTGAAAGATGAGGTATGAATTATTCTGAATTATCTTTAATGTGACATAACTGCCAGAGACACCTTTTGTTCTGAAAATGGTCTACATTTCATTACAAAAACACATTCCATACTACTTATAAATCATGGGAAGAAGAGAGAATATCAGATACTTTACTCAGTAATTATTGAAGAGGACAGTATATATAGAGAAAATAGATTAGTACAGTGGAAGCTGATGTCATTGCAGATATATTAAGCAGCTTGTCTTGAATGAGTGTCACTTAAATAAAGAATTCATTCCGCATAAAGGTGTTTATTAAGGGAAATTGGTTTCCATTTAATCTTTGGTTAAAGTAATTATATAGAGACTTCATATTAAAACAATGAATTGTAGCAAGAGAGAAAATGATAGTTGCTACATTTATTTAAAGAACAGTGCTATCTGTACACCAAGTAAACTACACAGTACATGCCTTGCAAGGTTTTGGAGGTATTGGGAGTCTAATGCTACTCGCCGCTTACAATAAAAGATCAGCTTTTTTAAAATGTGACATGTTAGTGATTTTTGTCAGGAGTATGATGCCTGTTTCATCTTTGCAGGAAATGGCAAAGATCCTCAATCATCCCAGGGTGTACGCCTTCCTTCACGTACCTGTCCAGTCTGCTTCTGACAGCGTTCTGATGGACATGAAAAGAGAATACTGTGTGGCAGACTTCAAACGGGTAGTCGACTTCTTGAAAGAAAAGTAAGTCCCTCTGAAATACTGAAATCTGCAGCTACCTCTCTGTATTCCACAAAAGAGAGAGGGGCTTAAAGATTACAAGCTTGACTCTTTTACCTATTACCATTTTGGATTTTTTTTTTAGAGGACGGGGGATTAAAAAAAAGGTTTCAAGGGTTTCTTGGGTTTCTAGTATAATAACAGACCTTGATGTGGTTGTGCCACTCCTTGTTTCTGTCTTGCTTACAGCATTCCTTCTTCTTTGTGTTCTTTCATTGTAGTTCAAACAACACTCATTTTGCGCTCCTTGCCTGACTTATTTCTTAGTTATCTTTTTTTTAAATTGTTGCTCTTTGATTAAATTGTTGATTTTTTTTTTTTTACAGCAGCTTCACACACATAGTTAGAAAATGAATATGGCTCAGATTTGTGCAGAGGCAAAAAGCCCAAAGCATAGAGGAGGGCTTGATTTTTGATTATACAGGGAAAAAATGTAATTGTTTTTTTTTTACAAGATGTACAGAAACCTTACCTTAAGCGGGCCTGTTTTGATGTGTGTGATACCAAAAGAGATTAATTTTACTTACAGCGCTCTCCAAATTCGTTTATACACCAATTTAAGACAAGCATTCATTGCCTAATATGTCTCACTTTTAAGATTAAGACAAAATCTTAATGTTGTACTGTAATCAAAGTAGAAGAAAGTCAAAGCTGTCATAACTGAATTACAGAAAAGGGGTCACATTTATTCACAACTCTGAGTTAAATATAATTTAACAAAAATAAATCTACAGTAGCATTCAGGTCTTTGGAAGTGCAAGGGAAATCTCCAGACCTACACAGAGGAGTTATTTGCTCCAAAGGTTTCCTGTTTCCCTGGGGTGTAAAAGGAGGTAAACACAGAAAACATCTAGTTGTAGCATGCATCATCATGGTCAAAGTCAGAGAGCTCTTCGAAGACTTCAGGCAAGAGGTCATTGACCTCCACATGCTGAGGACTGTAGAGGAACCACTGCAAAAAATGAATCTAACACTTTCCACTGTAGTGTACATTATTAAGACATTTACTTCTACTATAAAATCACCCAGTCAGGTGGAGGATGCAAGTATATTTTGCCACCCCTTTGGCAACTAGTGGCTGCCAACTAGGACTGAGAAACTAGTGGTGTGGAAGGCAAATGTAAGTCCAAAGGCAACAGATGGTGATGTCAAACACACTGGAATCTTCAGGATTAAGGATAGACATAATCACCACTCAATGTCTCCTGTATGAATGTGGTTTTCATAACTGGATTGTAAGGAAAAAGCCTCTTCTGAAGGTGGACTACATAAAAACACATCTTAGACTACTCAAATGTTTTTTTGAATGGCGTTTTTGTCTTTTGATTGACTAAAAATTAGCTTTCTTGACATTTCCATTTTCGGCAGCATTATAGTTTGTTATACAACAGTTGAAACTCGTGATGTGAAAACACTCATGCCCGGTGTGAAGTATTGTGGGGTGCTTATTATATTTTGGAGCTGTTTTATATCTACAGATCCTGCAGCCCTTGTCAAAGTGAACTCTCAACATGTACCAGGACCTTTTAACCAGACACCCGGATCTATATGCCAAGAATCTTACGCTTGGCCAAAAATTAATATTCTAGCATGACAATGCAAATCATACATTTTGATACAAAGGAATGATTAACTGTGTACAAAATAAATGTTCTGGGCATCTCAGTCTCCATACTCGGGTCCAATAGAACATTTGTGATTCAAGATGGCAATTCACTTACAGAAAACAAAGGGTCTGAAAAATTAAGAGTAATTCTACATGAAGGAATGTTCATAAATTTGTCCTCTGAAGTGCAAGAAACTCAAAGCAGAAGGCATTTTGTCAGTGTAATCCCTGCCAGGGCAGGATTCAAAATTTATGATTTATGTGGCTGTGCTAAGCTCAGTGCTATTCAAAATGAGTGAATAACATATTTTAGTTTTTTTTTTTAAGGCAAGATACTGTATATTATCAGTTTGTGAATCTTTATTTGATGTTTATTATTCCTATTTTGGCAGGAATAGTGCACTGTAGGACACTAGATTCTATTAATTTAATTAATTTTATAATTAAATATTACAATTGATGCTATGGAATGTCTGTATTATTCATTTTACATGATTTTATTTTTCACCACTTATCAGTCTGTGTTTCAAGTATCGTGGTTACAACTCCTTGGCAAAATCCGACTTTTATAATTTGGGATAGGGACAAGGAAATATACATACTGTAGGCAGGCGTCAATTCACATTTATTTGTCTGATTTCCACTACTCAGTTTACTAATCTGGTTCCATTCTTCACCCCTCTGCTTTTCCTAGTACCACCATCCACGGTCTCCTCCCTATTTTGTAATTGTGTTTTATCTTGTGTTTTCTTTTTATTTATTGTTGTTCTTATTCTGTAAAGTGCTTTGAAAAGCCACCTTTAAAGGCGCTATATAAAATAAAGTTGATTATTATTACTCAATAATCAATTGATAATTCCATCAGTTTTTAGTTATCAGTTTTTTCATTTGACATTAAAGAGATCTGATGACCTGTTTAATATTTTGCATCTTGTATTCAACTAGAGAAACTGCATATTTTGCAGCAAATCAACTCTCTTTTAAAGTGGTTTCCAATCAGAAAAGTCGGACTCTACTTGTCTCTAGTATGTTCATTCAGGGTATATAATTATTGGGGTATAATGGTTTTTCATGGGATCATTGTGTGTGACTTCCATTTTGTGTTATTTGCTTGTTTTCTAAGTTTATTGGATTTTATTGCACTTGTTATTTAGATTACATGCAAAGCATCTTATGTTTTACAACAAAATATGAATGTGAATAAATAGGAAAACTGAATAAACTGAAACAGAATAAATAGGAGGTCCTTCGATACTACATTATCTGACTATATTAAGTATTGCCTTCCAAAGCAAGTTTCTGCACATCAACAATCAGATTTGATGTTAGTAATTTTTTTCAGAAATGCATGATTGCAGATTACCATCTGGGTACAAACAGCTACAATAGCTCTATATATACTTTATAGGAAAATAAATGAATTAATGTAATGTATTTAAATAACTGTTACCTCTTTACATTTTATAAAATTCTACTGTACTTGCAATGTTGTTGAACCTTTCCCCATTTTTTTAGTTAAAGTTATTGTTTATGAATTCACTTAATATGAAAAAAGAAAACTACTGGATCATAAACAGTATGTGTTTTAATATTTTATCCCACGAGATATTTCTTCCATTTTCAAGGACACTACTTTTAGGGGCAGCAGTATTCTCTTTCTTACCTGGTTTACCAAGCGGACATTCATAGCTGTTTAGCAGAGATTAATCAGCCTTCAGTCAGTTCTGATTCCGGCTGTCAGAACAGCTGTCAGCGGTGGCTGTGTCTCGCTGAGAATCCATCCAACAGACTGCAGTGTGAGGAAGTGGAAGCCACGTATTCCTGGCTTCAATTTCTTGCTCATTCAGCGACTCCTGTGGTCAAGTTCATTAACCTGAGTTCCACCTTGTCTTGGCTGCAAGCTGAGGAATCAAAATACAACGTCTGACACAATACAGACAACTCAAAAATAATAGGAGTCGATGTGAAGAAATGGGCTTTTTTATGGAGGCGTTTTGGTATTAAGTCTATGGCTTCCTGTTGTGGGAGGATTTGTTGTAGGTTTTGTTCCATGTTCACCGAAAGGGTGCACATGTGCACATGTGCACATGGTAGCTCCATGTTCACAATGAGACATGATACAAAAGCAGTTCATGCTCCTGTGATAGGAAATGCAAAGCATTTAATTTTAGGGCTCTTAAGGATTTGGAAATTGATTCCTTTTATACAAGACAATAAAATGAAGTTGTGTGTGACTGAAATAATAAAATATATAAAGTAAAATGAGACAGTTTTGCAACACTTTGGTGCCTCATCAGTTTTATTGTATGACGAACGAGTTACTCAGCAATTCAAGGCCATGATTCAGTGGTCATTTGGCAGTTACAAAGTTTGTGCTCTCCACACACATGTACACAAACCCCATTTTATTTTTATAAATGATATAACAACAATTACATTTTTCTCATTTTCCTGAATGAACAAGAACCCTTTTAACTTAAAACACAAAAGTAGTAGTCTTTACTGAGCATAACATTATCAGTAATCTATCCAATTTTTACTCTGCTTTTATGTATTTAGCTGTTTCTAAAAGACAATAGTGAATTCTGTTTTGTGTTTTAAGCATATAAGAACATAACATTACAGGTGATAAGCAAAGGATAGTGTATACTGTACATTGAGATGAACAGTAATTTTACATTGAAAGAGAAAGGAATTTAAGTTGTGAGTTTCCTACAGGTGTTTCTGTAACAATTCATTACCTTGACAGCTACCTAATTTTACTTGCTGTTACAGGCCTTGCAGGAGCAGTATGGTTTTAGTTTTGAACAGTTATTTAGTACAGACAATACAGCAAATATAACATATTGTAGAATAATGCAGCAGCATACATGACTAAAAACGATTTTTTGTGTCATTATGTGTGAAGTCAGGACAAATGTTCATCTTGCAGGATATTTTTGGCAAGCACTGTATGTAACAGTTTCAAAGGCAGATTAAATGAGCAAGCTTGATGTCTCCAAGTCTATCTTGTATTATTCCTAAGGTACTTTATGAGGATAAGGACAAAAAGTGGTTTAAATGATAATACAGTAGGTGCTTGAGAAATCTAGCAGTGGAAAACGGTGACCTTTTATTCTAGTTCATATCTGTCCTGCTAACAATTAGTCTTTTTTATGGTAAGTTGTTGGGGCAGGAATCCACAGAGATATATTGAAACATGGCAATGAGAGCACTTAGGCTCCTGTAATGTTTTTTAACAATCAGGCTTGGCGCGTGGCTGGAGCCATACACAGGAGTTGGCGCTGTGCCAGTTTCATTTTTGAACTAACTTGAACCTGTTTTATTATTTTCTCCCCCCCCTTCCTCTCCTTCTCGCTCTTAAATGGGGGTATTGGCAGGCACTTTGAAAACAACAGCTGGATTTGAGATAACCCAGGAGAGCTGGCAGAGGGCAAGTTCAGGATCTGGAAGAGAAGCTAAATCATTATCCTGAAGTCAGTGTGTAGAAAGCAGGCAGCGTGTTCTGACTTGCGCAGCAGGGCTTTGCTACTCAAAGGTACAGACGGCCTCTCCAGGAGTTTAAGAATCAAGCTTATTTTGAACAGGGGCTTCATTGAGCTGCTTTGGTATACCTTATGGGAAGTGGGATTTTCCTGGTCAATTATGTGTGCTACGTGCATTTACATTTGTAACAGGTTGATAGCAAAGACTTTGTCAATACTACATAAATTTAAGTGACTCAATGTGTTATTTTACTCCTTATTGTAAGATTGAGTTCTTGAAGAAAATCCAATAAGAGCACAATCCCATGTTCATTTTTTGCTAATAAGAGTGAGAAATACAAATCATACCAGTTGTAGTAAAAGTAAAATAAGACAGTCTGAGTTAGAGTACACCTCTTTGACCACAGCTAGTTTTAGTAGTTTAGTAATTAGTTTTAATAAGCAAAGTATTAATCTAGTATTTTGAAAATGTAGGAATTAGCCAGAACACTTACTGTATATTACTTTAGAAGGAATTCCAGAGTATCATTGTAATGTTTGTGACAGAACCAGTAAGTAAAGCAAGCAATCTGTGTCCAAATTGTTCTTTGAAATAATCGATTTCAGAAAAACATTATAAGCAGTAGGGCCCAGAAAAAAAAAAATTGAAATCAGGTGATGCATTAAATGATGAGCTTTGGGAGGGTGTCAAGGCTCTTTCAAGTGAAGAGAGTCTACGGGAACAAATGCATAAAAGCAGCAATATTGGACAAAATAATGAGATTATTTACAGTGCAGCACAAGAGCTAAAAGAATCAAAACAAAAGTCTACCTTTTCAAATAACTCTTGACTAATTTCTTCCTGTTTCCTCTCTAAACACTGGGTATCTAAGGTCCACAATACAAAACGGTCCAAATCTAAATCATAATCTTAATCTTTTTCCTGGTTGCTTGCTCTAGTTCCTCTGCTGTCTTTCCTGCCCTGGCTTTCTACCCTTACCTGACCAGTCACGAGTCCCAGGATAGATAGGTGGCGTGCAGCAGGTCATCCCCACAGGTTCCTGGGAAATGCAAACAAGATTCTCTAATGTCAGATAATAGGAACTTGCTTTCTGCCTGCTACAATACCACATCAGGTAATAGGATAATATGCTCATGAAGCATGCCCATGTTTTTTAACTGTAGCAGGGGTACTCAACTACCAGATCTTCCTGGTCTTTCCATTGCAAGTCTCTTGACACAAACAACTGTTTGGATCTGACTAACTTTTAGCGTTCCAGATGGGAACTTTGCTTTGCAGGCAGGTACAGACATAACACAATACATTTAACACAACCTGAGCCTATTAACAAATAAGAGACATACATTAATGATGAAAAAAAAAATTGCAGTATACAATCGTTTTTTTCAAATTAAGCAGGTTAATAACCGTAGGAATGAAAGATAACTTAGTTCTATTGCATTTGAATCTAGGTATTCTAAATTGATGTCCAGATGGAAGGAGCTCAGATTCACTGTGCAGGGGGTGGTCATGACAATCAGTAATTATATTGGCCTCCTACACTATTTGTTTGACTTAGATGTTTGAAAGCTGTAGTTGTTTTGCACCAGTGCCATTGCTGGCTACCTTCACAGTCCTGCTCAATGAATATTAGGATAGATTCAATGAACGTTCTGAAGAATAAAGACAATGTTGTAGTACACACATTAAAAGGTGGCAGTTGGCTCTTCTTACATATGGCATCCATGTTCAAAGTTTAGTTTGTAAACAGGAATAGTGCATGGTATTTATAACTGATGACAATTTCAGTTTCTTGCTCTTCGATGACTGTTGGTTTTTCAGTTGGTGGTTGCTTTTTACTGTATAAGCAATAATCTTGTGTTTGATTTTTGATACATTAAGTTCACGAAAGGGGTTGTTACACAATTCATCAAAATAATCTGCTACAGGCCCATGATCGGTGTCTACATCTTGGAGAAGACTTCCAATTCCTATTTTAATTAAGTAATTAAAGAGTTGAATCTACGTTAATCCTGAAATTAAATAGACCAGAATAGTACACCTACTATACTGGATAGTATTGACAAGATATGCTGCTGGTAAGCTACACATCTGTCACTGAACACCACCACCCTGTCAGTATTAAGGTAATAATTCAAATTTAGACTGCAGATGTAACAAGCAATAATCTTCATCATCATTTTATTTAACCAGTTAAATTGAGAACAGGTTCTGGTTTACAATGATTCTTTGGCCAAGAGGTTTACATCTGTTACATGGAAGACAAAAGAGAAAAGGTAAACAACAATAAAAAAACTGATAACTGTTTCTTCAGAGCTACATCTTAAATTGTCAAATTGCTGAGAGAACTGCAATACAAATATTAAGATTGATTAACATTTGTATAGTGAATTATGTACTGTATGCAGAACTGTAAAGAATTATATTTTCAGGAGCAACATTTCTGAGATATTTCTGGATATTTCCTATTAGGGATTTCTTCAGGGAGGTTTACAGTATTTCTTTTAAGTGAATTGTTTTAAATTTGTATGAAAAGAAGCAATATGTTGTAGAGAATCTAAACAAGTTAGACAGATGTCCATTTGTTGATAGGTTGGATCAGTGTCATGTTGCCATGTGACATGATGTCTGTCCGAAAGCACAGCATGAATTCAAAAGGAGTTCAATTAAGATAAAAAGAAACTAACAAAACATATTACTACTTTTTTTATATTTGATTAATCTTAATTTGCTCTTTTTTTAAAAGCCTGTATTAAAATATGAAATTTTCAAATGACCAAAACTGCAAATCTTACAACATCTAAAATTGTCTGTGCTTTGCTCCATATACTGTATCTTAAAAAGCTGTAAAATCATTACGTTTTACAACAGTGCTAATTGGATTTTAAATGCCATCTTAAATGTATACAATATGCGTGTTTTTAATAATGAATTTCATTTTCAGCTGAAGACATAAGCTGATTGTGTGTGTTACTTTCCATTTCACTGATACATTGATCTTCTTGAGAATGACAAAAGTTGACTGTCCAATTATCTTAGAATGCCCTTAATTAGTACATCCAATTAGAACATTACACAGGTATTTAGCAGTGTAGTTTTATGCTCTGGTAGTTTGGTAGTTTTTGTACTAAAACCTTTCTCAGAATGAAAATGAAAAAGCTAAAAAGTTTGGATTTTTAGCATTCAGCATTTAAAAATTTTAAACAAATATTCCTTTACTTTTAGGCTTGAGAAACTTAGAATATATCGTTTCTTGCTAGATCCAGTGTTTTTTTGGTTCATGAATGTTAACAGATGGCAGTCCACAAACCTAACTTTCTAGGAATTAGATTTTTAGCTGTCCTTACCTGTGTTTATAGACAGCACATGAACAGCAGATTGTAGTACAATAAGAATATACAGTACCTGTATGCTTGCGATCCCATTCCAGTATTTATATTTCTACTTTTCAGGTAAAAACTAATAGTTATGAAAAAATAAGTATCTAAAACAGTTTGGTATTGATATATTTATCAGGAGAAAGTGGATCTTCTGGATCCTGATGACCAGGCATGTGCTATGAAGTTCATAACATTGTTTAACTAGAATATTGTGATGGCCTAAATAATTTTTCTGTCCCTCCAAATGTGTAAAAACAATACACTTTAGAAGTACTTTTTATTACTTTCATCAATGAAACAAATTTAAAAATAATGCACATTTTTTGGAATTGTATTTAGAATAATTGTTTTCTTTTCATACTGTATGTAGTTTCTGGACCAAAGTATTGCAGATATTGTTGATCTGGGATTCCTTGTATTTGTGAAGATGATCAGTGGCAAATTCTTAAAACATCCTGTACCTATGTTTTCATGTAGTACTTTATGGTAACATAAATTAGAGGAGGTTGTTGGCCTCCTCTTTCTTATTTTGTTCCTAAAATATTGATATACATTTTGCAAATTATATACTGATGATAAGATGCTTTGCTTGCCTACTTAATGCAGTGTACACATTATAAATTGGGAAATTTACTTACATAGCCTAGATAACAGTTTCTCCCCATCATCGTTTTCCAGACTGTTTTCTTTAGCACATTCTGAAGACACTGAGGTAGATTTTTTTTAATTCAGTATAAAGTGAGAGACTAGAAATCTAATAGCCTGACCCTAAAGTGTGAAACCAGTGGGTGGTGTTATTTCATGTTGTTTCATGTGGTTTCACAATTAATGAGATTCACGAAAAAAACTTTGGTTTATAGAGCATTCACAAAAATATGTGATATCCTGTTTTGTTGATACGGAATAGAATATTAAGGTACTGATGTGGCACTAAATTATCATCTTTTTCTACAATAATTTAAATACTTATAAAATAAAAGACAATGAAAAATTGGCAGAGCTTAATCATACTGTTGCTAAGCTCTTTATTTGGCAACATATGTACACAAAACAAAATACAGATGTTAATTGAAATTAACAACACCTAGGAATGGGATACCAGTGTAGTCCTGTGTTCATATATATACAGTACACTAATATAAATTCAAAATCATCACAAAAACTATATGAAGAAATAATGATACTATTTGACAGATCCTAAATTCACTGTTCCTTATCCCTTTATTTGACAACATGTAAATCTCAAATAGGTATTTGGAAAGTGATAGCACCTAGGAATAGGTCATCATCATTTTTTTAATTGCTGTTTTTAAATTGCCACAATAAAATCGTTTATGTATGTGACTAAAGTTTCCAATATTTCATAGAATATATCTAATTCAAGATATTTATGTTCTTATGCATCATGGAAATTGTCTCCACAAGTCTTTAAGTGTGGAATAAAAATACAGATATAGTAAAAACCCTTATGGGTTTAGACTTTCTTCAGATTCTAAGGCCTTGTGGTTGTATTGCCACCTGAATGTAATGAATATGTGTTTGAGCTACATATTACTATGTTCAGTGTGCCCATTCAATATGGATCATGGTGACACTTTTTTCAAGACTAAGCTCAGTGCAGATCTACTAATACTGGCAAGAACAATTACAATTACAGTGGCAATTTCACGCTTCAATTTAACCACTTCTGGTCACAGATTTCATTTGAGACTATTGATGATGTTTTTTCAATGCTAACAATTATCAATACAAAATGTTAATTATAATATTCTGATGAACTATTATTACTACTGACCTAATTATTATCCAGTTCCTAAGTGTAATTTTATCTTGATTGACTGTTGTGCTGCCCAATTGCAATAGCAAATTTCTATAATTTTTCTCCGTTATAAAAGTTGCTTATAGTTGCCAGAATCAAAGGCACTAACTGCCTGATATTGGAAATTTGTACACCTTGAATACCTTTATATACTTAACATGATGTACAAGTAACTGCCAAAATAAAGGAAACACCAGCATCAGGTGTCTTGATGGAGCATTCAGCCACCACAGACTTCCAGAACAGCTTCAATGCCTCTTGAATAGATTCTACAAGTGTTTTGAACTCTGTTGGAGGGATAAGATCACTTTATTGGCCATATACAATTTCTTGTATTAGGAATTTGTCTTTTCGCATACCCCAACCTGCTTCCCGTGAGACACACAGACAGGGTGAGAAGGTTTGGGTCGGAGCGCAGGGTCAGCCATTTATACGGCGCCCCTGGAGCAGCTGGGGTTAAGGGCCTTGCTCAGGGGCCCAACGGAGTAGGATTCCTCTGCCAGCTATGGGATACAAACCAGCAGCCTTCCAGCCATAGGTGCAGATCCTTAGCAACAGAGCCACTGCACTGCTCTGCAGTGGATGGATGCGACACCATTCTTCCATCTTCCATGAAAAATTCTGTCATTTTGTATTATGTCTGTGGTGGTGGAAAAAAACTCAGGTGCCGCTCCCGAATCTCTTGTGTTCAACTGGGTGAAGTTCTGGTGACTAGGATGACCATGGCATTTGGTTTAGTTTGTTTTCACGCTCATCAAACCATTCAGTAAAACTTTGTGCCCTTTGGATGGGTGCTTTGTCATCCTGGAAGAGTCCATTCCCATCAGGATAGCACAGGATGAACGTGATCGCTCAGATTGATCACTCATTTTTTATTTATTGACATTTACCTTGTCCTCTAAAGGGTTGAGTGGACCTAACCTATGCCAGGTAATCGCACCCCAAACCATAACAGAACCACCAGAACCCTTTATCATGGGAACCAAGCACTCAAGACTGTAGGCTTCTTTTGGTATGCGCTGCAAATTTACTCGTCCAATTGTTGAGAACAGGATGAAGCATGATTCTTCTGACCTTCTGACTTTTTTCCACTCCTCAATAGACCACTGACTGTGTTCTTTGCACCACTTTGCTCACAGACGTGTAAGTTTAGGTGCAATAAGTGGTTTTGTACGCTGCAACTTGACCATGGTTTCCATGTCTGTGAAGTTCTTGATGAAACTGTCTGTTCATGCCTTAGATTGACATTTGCAGCCAAATGATTCAGAGTGGCTCATCTGTTTTGCCTTTTATCTTGAACCAGTGCATGGACGTCATGGTTGAAGAGTTTGTGCTTTCATCCACATTTGTCCCTAGTTGATTATGTTTTTCTATTAGATTTCCATGCCAACATCACTTTAACCAGTGTTCCTTGTGAAACAACAGCAAGGAGCAGTCTTCATCATTGAAGCTCCTGCCAAACCTGGCCCAACAATCACCCCTCTCTCACAGTCACTGAGATCTCTTCTTGTAGCCATGGTAGCCAAAATAATGTGCAGCTGGCCCTGCCCAGCATTTTTATATATAACCCTAATCAAGATAAGATGTTAATTGCTCAATTAACACCTGTTTGGAAGAATCTGCTTTCAATATATATTCTATATACTTCGTATCCCTCATTCCCACAAGTGTTTCCTTTAATTTGGCAGTTACATGTACATATGTCTGCATATAATGTTTTGTGAGTGAGAGTACCTTTAAAATCTTAACCTTCTGAAAAGGTGAGATGCATCCATTAATGTTTTATTTAACCTTTACTTGTTATTTTAAAAACTACTATTTCTCTAGCATATTTGTAGTGCACACTTGTGTGAAAAGAACCCTGATTACTAAGATTCTCATGTACTTTTGCATAACATGCTGATTGAGAAAATTGTATTGTATGGTCTGCATAGCTTTTGGTATGAATTACAAAACTAAAGTTTGCCTTAATTCAAAGCAGAGATTATTTTGTCTGCATGAACAAGTTAACATGCTTGCTGTTGTTTATACTATTATTATTATTATTATTATTATTATTATTATTATTATTATTATTACTATCAATGTGATTACTGTTGCTACAGCACTTCTACAACTTTTTAGTTTTATGACTGTTAATGTAAGAGATTAAAGAATCCCGATATCCTGTTCTGTACTGCAGAAAATTAGTAATCTTTACATATACGTTGCTAGTATTTGAAATATTTTTTTCAAACATTTTAAATATTTGTTTTCTTACATGTCCACACGTTTATTGTTGAACCACTGTTAAAGAAAGGGTCAATGTAATTATTATGCTTTAACAGTTACTGTAATGATCCCATTAAATAACCTGTCAGTTTACCTGCAAAAGTGACAAATATTACTTTTTCAAATTGATAGTGATATACTCCTTGTAAAATCTGCCCTGCATAGAGTTCCAAACTTTTGACATTTAGAAGAATAAGAAATAAACTTACTTTCCATCCATATAGTTTAATTAGGGAAAGGCAATAAGATACAACTGACCTGACCCTCTGTGTCATAGGATAAAGGCTTTGTACATTTGATGCGAGTAGTTCAGTTATTTCTGCAAAGACTTTTCCAGAGCTGATTGGTTTTGCCAGTTTTCTCTCTATAAAATACAATAAAATATAGGTTAATAAGAAAATTAGATACATGAGTGCTCAGTGGTCAACAACTTACAGTAAATATAAATAAAAACGAAAAGTTCAATATTTGGTAAAAAGACTTTTAGCAACAATTACTGTAGCAGGTTTTTTTTTTTTTACTAGTACACCACAGGCTTCGTGCACCAAAGGCTTGGGAGATTTGCTCAGCAAATCACAGGTTACTTGGGGATCACTTGTGAACACCTTTTTCCATAGATCTCAACAGTATTCAATTTAGGACTTTTACTGTGCTATTCAAGGACATTCACCTTCTGATTTTTAAGTCACACTAATGTAACTTTGGATGATTGTCGTGGAAGGTGAATTTTTGTCCCAGTTTTAGGTCAGTTGCATGTTTTTCTTTGATATTTCTGAGAAATTTACTGCATCTATATTCCTATCAGTCTTGCTGCCCAGTACCTGCTAATGAGAAGCAGTGGTATAATGCAATGCTGCCACCAACATAGATGACAGTAGGGATGATGTTGACTGAGTCATGTACTATGTTGCGTTTGTGTCAGATATAATGCTGTGTATTTAGAAAAAAAAATCCATATGCCATCATTATAATCCATATTACCCATAAACCTTTCAACACATGTATGCAGTATCACTGAAATGCTTTGTTGCAAACTCCATGTGGTGTTTGAGATGTTTTTTTTCAGTTTCATACAAACTTTTTGGAAGTACCAGGATGTAAATCCATGAACATTTTCTTTCAGCTTCAGCAATGAACTCTGTAATCTTCAAGGTCACTTTTGGCTCAGTTTTTTTGGATGGATATTCTGATCTAGGCAATATTCCTATTCTGCTTCTCAATGACCACTTTCACAATGTTCAAAGAGAGATTACTTTGAAATAAAAGGGTCTTTTTGATACCCTTATTCTAATCTGGGTCTTTATTCAACTGTACCCTTGAGTTATTTTGGAAACTTCTTGGCCTTGGTTGACCAATGCTCATGGTTAAATCTTTGCTTGAAATTTGCTACCTAACCGAGGCAGCTCACAGAAATGAGTGTGTTTATGAGATGAGTGTTATTTCCTATGAGCAGATGCACCTCAATTAATTATGTGAATCAGTTAGGTAATTTTGTATATCTAAATCAATTTAGAGTTTGTCACAGCCAAATGTTTGAATAATTATGCAACCACTTTCATAAGTAACTTATTTCTTTTGCTTTTTCCTTTGAATGTGTGGAGTAGGTTGTGTTAAAAACAAATATTGCTTCTTCAAAGTGTCATGACTGCAAGCTTTAAAGCAAACAAATGTTTTTGTGTCTGACACTATATCTGGCAGATAACTTGGTGTTGGAATACAATGGACAGTTCAGATCTTTAAAAAATCTGTTCTTGTGAAAAAGAAAACTTCTATTGAATAATTTAATATAAATGTATATTTAACCTAAAAGAAAACTAGGTGGGATGTGCATTGCCCTACAGATCTACCTCATCTCTGCACTATGGAATGACAGGCTCCAAACTTATAATAATGACTCAGTCCGTGGCTTTGTATTTTTTTTTTGCTATTGAAACATTTTCAGCTGGCAGATGTTTAAAAGCACTGAGTAAAATAGTCTGCTTTCTTTCATATCCCAACGTCTCGCACCTGTTTTTAGCTGGAAGTCATGTGAGGTGAGGATTAGTGAAGGAGGTGTTTTCAGCAGTTGTTTTACCTTAAAGACATGAGCTCTTTAAGGCAGCAATTTTTGTTGCTGCTGCAGTACTTCTTTTCACTGCTCAAGTACTTGTTTTTCATTCAGCTATTCATCAAGCCATGAAAGATTTTCCACCCACTCAAAAGTTTTTAAAAAACAATCTACATGTTTGGGAATCAATAAAAATGTTTCCACAAAATTGTGGGATATCCCAATCTCTCACAGCCAGGTTGATTTTTTTAATTCTACGAGCTAGTATTCTGAACCATACGTCCTTGCCAGACGTAAAAATGATAACATTTTAAGGGGCTCCAACCATTGATACCCATAAGTGATCAAGTGTAGTTAATAAAATATTTGTCCGCTTGTTAAATATGAATGTACCTAACATTATGTAATCATAGATTTGGAGCTAAGGTTTTAGTCTTTTGACAATAATGTCTATTTTCATCAAAATATAAAGCACCAAATGTATCCATTGAAAGAAAAACAGCACTCTATTTTGAAAGAATTACCCAGTTGTGTTCATTTTAGTTCCTTCAATCTATCGACAGGCTTTAGTTTGTTGTATTTGATTCTCATATTGGGATGTTTATATCCATGGCTAGAGAAAGTCAGCCATTGACAATCTGTCCAGTCTGAGCCCCAGGCTGAGATGAACTGCAAAACCTGATCTATGTAACTGGATTCCTAATCCCTCCAGTGAGATGTGAGATACAGTGAAGCCAAATAGCACTTATCCTACCTCTCCCTCCACAAGCTTGTTTTCATCAGATCTTGAGAACATTGTCTTGAGACACTCACTGTACGCATGGTACTAATGATTGTGCGGTACTAGTGAAGATATGCATGTTTTTATTCAAATACCTGTAAAGAAGATTCTCTGTGTACTGCTTGAATGTGATCTCTATATTGTTCAAGTTTATATTCATTGCATTTTGCTTCTGAAATGCATTGATGCAGAACACTAATAAATCTCTATTAGTACTCAAGTGATTGTTTGTAATGACAGCATATATGTAGTCTTTATAGTATACTGCATGTCAATCCAGTTTTTAGTATCTTACTTATGATTATGGAGGTTGCAGCAGAGTTGTCTTAGGAGCCTATCTAAGAAGCACACTGTGTAAGGTGACACTCAGGGCACACAGTTGTTTTCCCCTGGAATGTATACTAGTCCATTACAGTGCCATAGAGAAAAATACAGTTCATAATAGCTAGTCTAATGTGGCCAGCACTCAGTGACAACACACGTGTGCCAGAGGAGACCTCGAGCAAGAATTCAGTCCAAGATCCCGGTGCTGTGAGGCTGCAGTATTAACAACCTCTCTATTGTGCCATCTGTAAATTTAATGCATAGTGCATTTATATTGTAATGATAATTTAGATTAACAATAATATAATTGTAATATGTACTATGCATAGAATATAAAAATAATACCCTACAATGTGCTATATTCATGTACCCGTCTCAGCAGTGGAGGCAGTAATAAGATGGCGTCTTCGTTTGGCTTATGTGCTATTGATATATAGATCAGTGATTGTTGCTCTTAGACTAATGCACGGAAAGCTCCCTCTGTTATCTGAGCTCTGAGTCACCCATATGGTGCCAGCTAGGAATGGGGCCTAAATGAGACATGAGACACACATTGTCAGTCTTTCCTGTTGGCCCCCTGTCTGTATTCCTGCCAAAGATAAATGGCTTTTTCTTTGTAAATAATTTGACCTAGAGTGGTGTGGGGGTCACTGAGGTGAAATGTCAGTTGCCTTATCAGGTGATACACACACTTCATCACCCAGTTCCTTTTTTCACTTATCTCAGCAATGTGAGCCTGAGACTTGGTCTCTTTTTTTGTTCTGAACTATTTTGCAAAGAGACTGTGAAACTGACGGAATAAAGTTGTAAGGTTTGGATTTGTGACATTTGCGTGCGTTGATTTGTCATCTCCTGCATTAATATATTTATGTTTGAGTTAAAAAATTAAGTTAAAGAAATAAGGTACGAAGAAGACTTCTTTTTGTGTTACATTAGTGGAAATAATTGTTTACTTTTATTTTTGTATATTCCACATCTTTGAAATCATTTCATATGAAGGGGTAAAAGAGCCTGTTGTTTGCCCATTTTAGCTTCAACAAGAAGCAAGTAAAATAAAATGCAGTGGTGGTCATGCTTATACAAATATAAAACTATATACTTTTGTTGAGACGTTCTCAGTGTAAATCAAACAGCAGTTGGAAGAGATCAACTCAGTAAAAAATACATGAAATCATACCATCTTCACTTCATTTAAGAGTCTTATTTCTACAAGACATGTCCTTTCTTGTTCTAGAAGGCTGTTAACCTTCCCTGTAATGTAAATCAGCAAGTCATTTTGTTTCTTTTCAAAGTCAGACAGCAGAATTCAGTAAGACAGCAGTGTGATAGGTATTGCATATATTTTTAAAGGGTTATTAGTGATATCAGCGGTTTCAGATGTCTCTTTTTATCTAAAGTACTTTATGTACTTTATCCACTTTAAAATATTTTGCTTACCTCTGGAAGTCAGTATTCTTTATCTTAAATTGTTAAAAAGTAATTGAATGTAATGTATGATTTTATGAGGAAGTATAAGAATCTATATGACAATTCATATTTCTGATGCATTCTTCACTAATCATAAAAAGTACTGGAGAATGAAGCATCTATCAAACACCTCAAATACAAAAAAGAAATGTAAAAAAATGAAAATAAGGTCATGGGTTTACCCACTGTCATGTGAACTTCACTTGTCCAGGCATTGTGAGCTTAAACATGCTTTCCTCATATACTGTAGTCACAAGTGCTAGTTTGCTAATAAACCTTATTGTTACTCTTAAGAGATTGGCTGTCTTGTGTTTAATTTATGATAGGTGACCTCTCTGACATAAAGGACTTGAGGGTAATACACAGTTTTGTGTGAAAATTGCAGCATGGACAAGGCAAAACACAACTAAGAATTGTTGAAACAGAAGTGTGCCACCATTATTTTGAGACATGCACTATCAGTGAAGAAACACAAAGCCAACTTTTGTATTAAGTTGAATGTAAAATGGGTTTAATTTCAGTCCTGCAAAGTTGAAATGGGCCTAATATTGAAAATATTTTCATGACAATTTTATGAAAAGTGGAGAAAATTAAATTCAACTTTAAATATCATAAATAACTTTTTTAGAGTATTTAATTAAGCTCTTTTAAGCTTCTCTTTATATAACAGCAAAGTATTATTAACTCAACCAACCAATCCAGCAACCAACGGTATATCTTTTATAACTTCAATTTATACTATAGAAAGGTCACCTGTAAATAAATTTATCTTAAGAATAAATCAAATATATCAGAATGTGATTCACTCTTAAGTGGCAATATGTATTAAATGGGCTTTCATCAGATGCTAGTATTTTGATTCCTTCCTGTGAAAGGTGGCTTTTATTTAGATATTAGGTTCGAAAATTGTTTGAAAATATTGCTGTCTATGTTGATCGTTTCTAAGGATGCTTCAACTTCCAATATTAATGTCCTCTATTTTTACCTCTAATTTTTCACCAAAGTATTGTTTCATTATTATTAATTGCCTCATCTAATTAATACAGGTCTAGGAAATCGATTAAAATTATATTGTTGGATTGATTTTTATGAAGTGAAAAGTTAATTGTGTTACTTTAAAGGCCTAAACAAAAACAGTGAAGTATTTTTTTAAAAGGTTGCTAAATAACCATAGATCATATTTCTTAACGAGCAGTGCATTTAAGAAATATAATTCATATATTCATAAAATAAAAGGTTGAAATTATACAATATCAATTCAGTACTTGGGAAATGAAGTATCTCACTCTTTTGCCTGCAATCTGCTGTATACACCACTGTCAGTAGCTTTCCTTTTTGCTTTCATATCTTTTGCCAAATATACTGAAAAGCATTAAAATGTAAAAACTGCTATCAGTTCAAAGTTCATTGCATTTTTAATTAATCTCAATATATTTTATGTACTGTATATATTTGATATACGGTATATATATTATGTTCAGTGTTTGAATTGTCATTTGTTTCAGTGACGTTGAAAAGAATGTGGTCACTAAAAATGACCATAATTTATATGCAAAATGTAAAATACCAAATAAGATTTAAAAACTGAGACACCGCTTTATGTAAAATAATAAATACAAAATAAATACAAAATCTAAAAAAAAACAAGCAGACAAAGTATGAAACTGAATTAAAGAGGAGGTACTTTGAGCTTTTTGTAAGCTCAGAAACAATTGTCTGTGCACTAATTTTATTCTACCAAGGCAGTGTACCAGTTTTATTATTGATCTAATTTTTGTTTTTATAACGTTACTCATGCCTGTTTCCCTCATTAATTGTTTATTTCTACTTCCCTTTAACTTTCAGTTAAACAGATTTTTTTGGGGTTTTCTGAAACAGGTGCTACAGCACAACCATTTTATAATGTGCTCTGCACAAATTCAGCATGTACTGTATACTTGAACTTATTTTTCTGCTAACAGTCAGTCATCTACTTTATTTGTAGATGTTAATTTTTTTATGCAGTCCTAAAGGAAGATTAGTTGTCCATAAATAAAAGTTATGTGTGAAGTTATTAAACCATCCACTTGTTTCAAATGCCACTGTTCTCACCTTATGACTGTGCTAGGGGCTTTTAGAGCTGAGTACAATCTTTCTGCCCTGGAGCTTTCACCAGTTCTGCGTCTAGGGTTTAGAATATGTCTGATGCAGATGTTTTGCTCAGCATCAGCAATCCGTGTTTAATTTGTATGAGTGCAGTTCTGTTTTGTCTTTATAAAGTATTCTACAAAACAGTGGGAGTGCTGCTGCTTGGATATATAAATGTAACTTGATTGACTGATTGGCTGGTTCCCCTGTTCCCAGTGGCACTGTTTCACTGCAGCTCATCTGTTGAAGGCTCTCTGACTTGCCTCTTATCTTAGGGTTCTCTTGAGTCTTTTGCAGCTCAGCTCCCTGTGTGGAGAACTCTTTGTATGGGGAACTCAAAGATGTTTATTCCAGACATATATCCAGCTGTACCTTGCAGTCTTAATTGTGTAGCCTCCAATTTTCCACGAAGACTTCAAAAGAGCAAAGGTTACAAGTTTAATGGAAATGATGAATCTGTGTGGTTAGAAGATGATTCCCGGGGTGAATTAATCCAGATGTTAATGCTGGTTAACTGGAGAGTGTTCTTTATGGTCCACCTAAGGAGTATTGTATGAATGTTTCATTGTTGTTGTTTCTTTTTTAGATCAAAATAAAGTAGTAGGTACTCCTTAATGAAACTTTCATCTGTTGCCATGATTACCATAGAATCAAGTGTATTTTGAGAAAAAAAAAGTAAATGAATGATTATTGTTCTTTGGGAAATTATCATATTGCATTACTAAAATAGCACAGGTTATTTATATACTTTGAAACATTCTCTCCATGTAACAGATGTGATTCTTGCTGTGAGTGGTTTATATCATTTCATTAAATGAAAGAAGCAAAACAGTAGAGCATTCTGTTTAATCCTCTCCAGCTAAAATGCTTCCTTCAGTTCCATTGTGCCTTATGGAATATGAATTCTAGAACCTTGTGATTATATGCACATTTGTTTGAGGAAAAGTGTAGGCATTTCTCAGTTTACGTGGCATATTCATTCCTGTTGAAGTGCTGCATAAATCAAATGCTGTATGTGTATGTTGTCTTGCACTCCCACAAGATGCCTACTGATGGGAAGGCCCAAGTGCTTTAAGGTGACAACTTGTAGTGTCATAAATTAAAAAGCTGAGTCACTTTGATTATTGCAGAAATTATAAATCACCTTATTATTTAAAAGTTGATTGGGAAAAGGTGATGAGGTGGTATAACCAGTTGAATTAGAATGACACCTGGTGAAAATCAAGAAAGAAAAACACAAAAGGTGCAAATATGACAAGCGGCCAATCTGGCAAAACTTTATAGCCAAATACACTCTGCCAGTGTCAGACCATGATCTGGAAGGCTATGAGTCACAGCTGATCAGCAAGATAAATAAGGATTTTTGCCAAGGTAGTTCAAAAAGGACCATCCAGGTATAATACACCATTGTAATGTCTTAACTGCTTAAAAGACTTGAATTAAACCTTTGAAGGCTGTGAAGGGTCTTCCTTGAATCCATGAACTGTTCACAAAACTCAGGTTTTGTGCTGACAAGATCAATACAAGGATTTCTTCAGGATCAACAGTGAAACACAAACCAGAAGGTACAATTTGAAGCTAAAGGTAAATGCATTGAAAGCAGCAAATATAAGGCACTTCTTTATACAAATAATTTTGGAAGTGTGGAAGAAGCTTTTACACCTATGTTTCTGAATATATAAAGATTAAGATCTTGCTTAAAAAATCAAAAAGATTGTTATCTCTTTGAAATTGTATTAAGCCGGCGTCACACTACACGACTTTTCCTTGGATTTTCAGTCATAGCCTTCATTTACATAATTGTAAGACAATCACAGCGAGTTGGAGAGAGTTGCAGTACACACCCGTTACCGTCAGTGGTGTAGTGTGACACCCCCAGCAACTCATAGCGCTCTTAACAGCCTCTACGACTCTCTGCGACTCGCTGTGATAAAATCAAACATGTTTGATTTTCTCAGAACTAATCGCAAGTCGTACGGGTGTGTTCTTGTGTCTACAACAGTCAACAGTCAATGAGCGCTCAATTGGAAGTACAATGCATACAATGCGGCTGCAAGGAAAGAAGGAAAGTGAGTGTTTTGGACTATGCAAATGGAGGAGAGGCTCGTCTTTGGAGCCAGCACAGATGTCTGTTCAGTGTTTTGTGTTTGTTGTTTGTTTACTTTCGTGCGGTGCACCTCCTCTTATTCCGGTGTGCTCCACGTTGATTGGCTGCCAAAATGAGGCAACCTCACGGTACTTTTGTGTCGCAATGCGAGATTTCGAACCGTGATGAAAATTCGAGAGAGAATCGTGTAATTAGTCACCCCCTGGGATTCCTAGTCGTATAATTTGACACCCTCTAGGACAGAAAAGGCAGCGAGATTCAGCAACTTCAGTCATTAACTTTGACACGCTCTCTGACTAGAAGTCCTGTCGAGTCCTGTAGTGTGACAGAGGCTTTACAGTTGTCCATTACTGTATTACAGTTGTTAACAAACATTTATTTGACTTAACCAATTTTAAAAACTTAACAAGGAAATGAAAGAAACGTTTTTACACTGCTCCTGTAGTTTTAAAATATATTTTGTGGTTGTCATGATACAAAATACGCAAATCGGTTAAGTTATAATGGGCTGTGATGGAACATGATAACAGAGGCTTGCAATTTGATAGCAACAAATATGTAAATACAGTTCATATGTAATACATTAGAGGCCTTTGCCCCCTTTCAAATTAATTAATAAAGGTGTGGTAGTGAAGAAAGTCTTGAGACAGTAAGAGGTGTCAGAACTCAAAAGTGACCTTAATACAAACATTTTTCTTTTTTTAATCAAATCATTCTCAGGTAAGTGATGAAACTGAAATGAGGGCTAGATGAAAATGTCATCTCACCAAGATCTATGAGACGTTATTATTAATTATCAAAATGTTCATTGAGAGGTGACTTCTGTTTGCTGCCATAGAGTGACGCCAAACTGGTGATTCAGGGTATGGCTGTAATATTATATCTATCACATTCCATTTGTTCAGCAAAGCTCCTCTGCTGCTGTGTTAGACAAACAGTATCACAGTGATAATATATTTGTAGTTAGTCATTATGTTTCTGGAATGATCTGGCAAGCCACCCTCCCAGGTTAAATGAGGCCAGTTTACCAGTGGCATGATACTGAGTACCCACGCTGATGTTAAACATGCTGGCTGCTTGTTAACTCCTGAGTAACTGAGCAGTCCCTTTGCTTTAAAACCATCCTAAACACAGTACTGTAATTCAAAATTCCTAAGCAAAAAAAGTGTAGTTAGAACACTAGGAGCAATACCACTTCAAAGCCTCATCTTTTCAGATCTCAGTAGCAAAGCAAGGCAAGGAGTGGCTGATATTTGAAGAGGAAACATTAAAGAGAAGTTAGGCTGCTGATGAAAGTGCTGTTGACAGACTATGAGTTGGAATTCTTCCCTCTGGACAAGAAGTTTCAAGTCAGGCGTCCTCTTCTGGATGAGGCTTTTAAAAGAGTTATTGCCTTGATTATGGAGATCAGTGGTTCCATGGCTCCTTTTTCAAGAGAAAAGATGATTAAAGGTATCATGGCTAAATCTTAATTCCTGACATTAGCATGACTTTCTGATTAAAGAACTGTTAACTAAAAAAAAAGTTTTAATTCAGAACTGTCATTTTGTTATATTGCTCCTTCCATATAAAAAATAGTCGTAAGCCGTTACAGCTTCAAATAAGAACTGAACTACAAAAGGACATTTTACAATCATGTGCTCATGTCGTTGATGCTCTCTGAGGCCAGTACAACATAGTCCCCCCCAAAAAAACTTTATTTCTTTAGACATCTTCTGCCAGGTAACTTTTAATTATTTTCTCTTAGTGCATAACTTACCTACTTACAAACTCTTACTGTCTACTGGAGTTTCATACAATATGCCCTTTTCATATGTGGAATTAATTCTGTGGCTATCCTCTATTCCTAGTTCTGTTTGCTCTTCCTTAATATTCTAGTTATGATTGCACTATTGTTTTCTTTATTTTGAAAATAAGCTCTTTAGATATAAATTCAACAGTTGTGGCCATACTTTCTGACTAGGGATTATTGTTCGATTTGAATTAATACACAGTAAATTAATATTGACGAAGCGTAGGCACCTGAGCTGTAGACGTAAAGTGTACTATGCAACCATTTAACTTTAGAACAGAGCTCTATTATAAATCTGGAGGTGCAAGTATTGGCACCCCTGATCTCCAGTACGGTAATGGCTCTTTTGCTATAAATTCTTTATTTTTATATTTGTCCACACGCATACGTCAACACGCATTCATTAGACAGGTTCACAATTAAAAGAAAATAGGCTTCTCAAGTGAACAGTATTTTGTCTTCATTGCATTAAAGGCAAATTTGTTTCAATTCAGATAATGTCTTTTTATTTTATCACGTAGTTTAGTAAGCTTACAGGGAAAGCTGGACAATTGCCTGTTGGGTATAACGAGTTCAGTAAGTCAGGTGAGTGTGTGTTCACTGCTGGGCCTGCACGTAGGGTTAATGTTTCGCGTGTGCAGGAGTGGAGTCTTTGGGGAGTGGCAGCCTTGAAGGCAGCCCTAGAGGCACAGCATGAAAGAGAGAGAAAGACAAGGTAAAAGGTTTGGCGCGGTAACCCGCCCCACTGGCGGGACTGCTTGTCTCCCTCGTACTATTGACTGACCCTATCAGAAGAGCTTGACTCATGCTCCTAATCAAAACAGCAGGGAGGAAACAACCTGCTGCAGAACACTCCAGCCTTAATAAAACTTCTCTCATCTGCCTTGTTCTTAGCTTTTCTCTCTCTTTCTTGTACTTTGGACCCTTAGAACTAGCTGTTCCAAAAGATTAGTCTGTTTTTCTTTGCATTTTCTTCTGTTTGGTCATTGTTGCCACACTTGTCACAGTTTTTTTTTCCCGCTTCTCTGGGCGCCTTGTTTGTTAAACCGGTTCTGGGCATCTGCTTCTATAAGCTCTGCTTCACAGCAGGATGTTTGTCTATCCCCCAGGGCAATGCCAGTACTGAAGGAGACTGGTTTAACTTAACTCCTTCAAGTGAAGGAAATTTCACACCTGCCTTATACACACTGCTCATTGTACATAGACATTTCTTCCCAACCTAGTTATTATTGTGAATCTACCATTGAATCAACTTTTCTCTAAGGACAGGGAAATAAATATTCAAGTAGCCAACTCATGTTTTACTGTATGGTACTTAAATACAGCCATAGCTATATCATGTTTATTCTGTTATAAAAAGGTGTGATGTTTTTAAATGAGATACTTATTAACAAATGTGCATTTTTGTCATAGTAAAAGTTGTTAACAACAATTTTTTTTTATCATAGTAAAAGTTGCAATTTTTCACACATATAATGTTTCTCGGGACTTTCTCTCTGTTTTTGGCTTGGTTTGACTTTTGTTTTTGTTTTTTTTATTTTGAGTCTGAGGCTTACTGAAGTCCTAGTAACCATTTTCATAATCCACAGCTGTGGTCTGTTGCTTTGAGTGTTGTGTTTGGGGAGAGATACTTTTCAGTATTCTAGATAGTTTTTGTGAATTCGGATACTGAGGTGGATTGAACTGTAAAGATGTGGCAGGTAGATTTAGGAAAACTGTAATAGAATGTCAAGACATTTTGATAAAATCTCAGTAGATTCTGTATTATTGTCATTATATATTTGGTTTATAACAGAGCTTATATCATTGGCACCTAGTGTCAAATGATTAGTTTTTGAGTTCTCTATTTAAAGGCTCCTACAGACTTAGACTTTATTTTAGACTAGATGTATTAGCTGTCTTCTCAGGTTTTTTTAGGAGAAAAGTATTCCAGTTATATAAAAACACATCAGTTGAAATACACACTTAATCTGCATTTTGTTCATATATGGAGACAATCCCACACCCACTCCCCTATACGCACTTTGTTTATACCTGATCTTACTGTGCCTTAGTTAATTGTTTTCTTTCAACTCTGCTGGCTTTGGATAAACATGTCTTGAAAGCTCCTGCTCTGCGGAAGTAATGTATCGCTATATAAGCCAGCGGTGATTTTATAGTATTGTAGCACAGTGTGATAGAGGCCTGTGGTCATGTTTAGCTCCATGTACTGTAGGTTAGGTTATCTTTGAATTAATCACCAGTGGTTCTCTGTCCTCATCACAGCAGTACAATGTAGAAGCAATACAGCTGTGAATAAAACCTGAAAAAAAAGGTATTGAAAATTGCACAAGTACTTGTTCCTTTCAGGTACTGTGTGTGCTATGTCTCTGTAATATAGGAAGTATATGCAAAGATAATGAAAAATGTTAGTTATTATTGTAAAACAGGTTTGAACTGATAGTACAACTGATAGGAGATTTTTCTGAATTTTGTTTGATTCTTATGTTTACTCTGTTATTCTTACTACAGTCTTGGAAGATGAGTCAATGTATAACTTCTTAATCTCCTAGCCAAGCTGGAAAAGTGTCTGCATGATTACTGGAGATAGTCTCCTGGCAGCAGAAGAAGCTTTTTTGTGTGGAATGACACAGCCCAAGTACCCCCAGATCCTCATATATAAACTTCAGAGATATGTATAATTTCCACCATGGAAGACAGAAAGGAGGCAGTTAAGATAACAAGTGATGCAGATTAGATAATTAGCAAGCAAACAAGAATTCATGAAAGATAGGACAAAACTTTCCTTTTTGTTAAATTTAACATGATTAACAAAATTAATATTTTTTGTATTCTTAATTTCTTATCATGGAATTCATAATTATGGAAAGGAAAAATAAAAAATCCAGATGTCTTGGATCTGTTTTTCTGTCAATTTCACAATTACAAGGAACTAAAAATTACCAAGAAAACTAAAATCAGTATGATTTCAAGAGAACATTTGATTTCAAGAATAGCTGAAAACTGACTTTTGCACTGCAGTGTGAGGGATTTACTGTAAGTAATTTGTTTCCCAAAATGTCTTAATTTGCTGAGGCACTGTGGCCTTAGCCAAAATCTATGTCATGAAATTTATTGGTTCTCAAAGTCTGTTTTTTTTTTCTTTTGATATAGAAAATGGCAACTAGTATAACATTAGAGTCCATAAAATAACCAAATCTGTGTCACTTAAAATGCAAAGACAGATACATTTGGAAAAAGGCTGAGCTAAGACTTACACATCAAAGTAAATGACCATCATTTTTGTAATCACAATTAGCATGTGACTTAGTGATTCTGCCTCCTTACTAGTTCTTGAGATTTTAAACTCTCCGTCTGGTCTCTTATTGCCCATTTGAAATATATTGCACAAAGATGCTACCTTTTTTTTTTTTGCTCGATGGGTATGTGAGTGTATGTTACACCTTGCTTATTCAAGATGTTTAAATTGATATCCCTCATTTTATCCTCCCTTGTTGTTGTCACGCTTTTAATTTCTGACTGTTAAACTGATTCTGCCATTAAACTACTTTTCTTAATTTCGTTAAGAGGTCAAGGTATTGTACCCACTAATCCTGTCTTGGATTCTAATCACACACTGGAATACTAAGTGTAGAATTACTACAGTTCATTCACTAATGGCTTTCACAGGGTCAGGTATCAAAGTTCAGAGTCCTGGCAAAGTTCTTCAGCGTTTCAGAAGACAGATGGTCATGTTTAGGCAGGAAAGTGGTGTATTATATTCAAAGAATAATAGTTATTTGGTTCTATAAACAGACATCCACACGTACAGTTAAACATATCTTCATGAACAGAAACCTATGGTAATGGTGAAGCCTGACTTATGCCGCTGAAGCCTTTGAATTCTACCTTTGTAAAACATGTATTATGTCAAATGTACTTAACAATCCTAATACAAATAATAGATAGTATATTATTTTTTTGTAATTCAACTTCTCCGCAGTAGCTAAGATGGAGGTGTCATTTAAAAAGCTATCTTTATTCTTTGTAATAGTAATTGTGGAAAGGAATATAAATAACTTAATTCCAAACATAGATTTGATAGATATTTAATACAAATGTATTTTTCTTTTACTTCAGTCTGAAATGTATGCAGGTTTTTCTTCTGTTGTTGAACAATAAATAAAATACCAGTGCTGTTATTCAGTGTATGATCAATGCTGCATATAGGTTAATAGCTTTCAAATAGCATTGAATGTCAAAAAGTTTATCTTCCGTCCAAACCTGACAGAGAGATCTAGGAACTAATCTGCTTTATTAAAAAAACACAGCAAATAGAGTTAATACCATGTTGAGTGCAGTTGAATCCCCCAGTTGGTTAAATAACAATCACCTCTCTGAGGTACAGTGATATCAACCTTAATGATAATTAGCATTTTAAACATTTCACTCTAAGCACATTTCATTCTCATGAATCTATACACCAGTCCGGTATTCACCCTTATTTCCTTTCATGACACAATTAGACAAGCATTCTAACAGAGAATTTGCCACGTCACTTTCCTTGATTGAAGTTTTAGATATTATTTTAATATACAGCAGCAAAGGATCTTTTGTGCCATTTAGTAAAGATCACAGCTGTCACATGTGTTGGTGTTTTTCTTTCCTTTTTGATCAAACATTTCCTTAATATTGTCAAGCACAGATCCAAAGTATAGGGTGTTGGTGTCTTATTGATGTTGTGTAAAAGCTGCTTGCTTAAAGGGAGATCACAGGAAAGCCTTGGGACATAACTCTTCAGGCTAGTGGTTTGTTGGCACTGAGAATAAATGGACTATATCATCATTGCAAGAAAGAGATCATGTCTTCATTTTCCTAAGAGAGCTCTGCTATCATATTCGTAAACAGTGCTCCACCCTTCAATGTTGAAAGCTAAAACATGGTAAATTGCTTTTAAACTGGAGAGCATATGTTGGGCATTTTCAAAATATTACCTTTCTGAATGTGTATAATATTTAAGATCTGTAAAATTACAGATTGTTGTAATTGCCTAATTAATGATTGAGTAATTATCATCATACAGCAAAGTATATGGTATTAGCCATAATCTGTTGTTTTTTTTAAAATAAGGTTTGTATAAATGTTGTCAAGATAGAATATTTACAGTAGGTAAAAATAAAAATATATTACAGGAGTAATGTTTTTTCTCATATTTTCCCAGTACAAAACTTGTTAATTTAGTTTAACTTTAGTTCCTGCGTCCTTACTACAGGAAGTTGTTGCTTAACATTTAGAATATGTAAAGTTATGTTTAATAAAATAACGTTTGAAATTTAGCTGAAATATGCTCTGGTACAAATATACTACAGTGCCAATAGTGCTGATGTGATTTTTTCCCAAAAAGTTTAATATTAAGTCCAACACTTTGTCTTTCACGTCTAGTAGCTCAATATCAAACAGGAAGAAAATAATTATTAATTACTATGGGTTTGTAATGTTTTGAAACATTACATTTCAAATGTGTTTTGTGAACAAAGCAATAATTACTAGTTTGGCAAACATATTTTCTCAGATGTTAACTTCTAGTTAGGCAGCAGAATGGTTTTTAGATATAATTATTCATTAACACCGAAGGTGAATTCAGTGTATTCCCCAGACCAGGGGATCTGAAATCCTGGCCTATAGAATACCAATCCACTACACTTTATAGACCACCTTAAATCCGCTTTTTCTGAAAATAGAAGAACCATTTAAGCTATTATATCAATTTAGCAAGTCAGCTGTTCAATACAGGGAACCCCAATCTTTCAGAGTTGATTTCAGAGATAATCTTTAAATTACTTGCCTTAAGAAATAGCTTGCTTTACCGAACATGATAACATGATTAAAGTCTTTAGAACTTGATGATTGGGCTTCTCCATGAACCCTTACCAATAAAAAACATTAAATTTGTATTCTGATAAACCAATATTTATCAGAATTTCTCTTCTGTCAATCTTCCTTTGTAACTGAACTTCAGGGACTTTTTTCCAGAGTTATAAAACTATTAAGCTAAGGCCCTCTTTTTTAGAGTTTTAGAAATGCAGCCTTTTTACTTGAAGAAACGCAGCAGCTTAGTGATGATGTATTTGAATAGACCCTTAAGGTGTTATATATTTAAAACTCTGGAACATGTCCCAACGTCTTTGAAACCTTAGTCCCAATAAGATAAAAGCCTTTATCACACAGGTGGGTAAACAAGATTTTTTTTTACTCTGATTGCACACCCTGAGACTTCACACAGACAGGAGATGGGTACTGTATATATGAAAGTCTTAGCTCTGTTTCCAGGCAAGGCATTTTTTTTGTGATATACTTTGTTGACTGCTGTATATTGTATATGTATATTAATTTGGGTTTTGGTGGTTATACCTGGGAGTAAGTTTTCATCATCAACTATTTTATACTCTTATATTTGAGAGAGCATCACCACTATTTTATTATTTAATTTAAATCCATTTATATGTAAATACAAACTCACTAAGCAAAGTAAAAAAAAAAAATCTTATTTTGCTCATAGTAAGCACGAAGCCTGGCATAGATGCAGAAACATTTGTTTCAGACTTCATTATGTTAAAATTGTACCTTATGAATGCTCTGCTTAAAAAACTGTTGGGTTTTCCCTTGATCTTCAATAGTTTTACATTTAAAACTATTTTGTAATTGTCTTTTATGTTCTTCTATATGGGGAAATGGGGAAACGGCATTAAAATAACAAAGGACTGTACCTTGCTACCAAAACAGAATGCCCTGTCCTATTATGTACAGTATGCACACCACTATATACCCTGCACTAAAGCAAGTGTTCCCTAACAGTCTCTGCTGTGCTGAGGTTTTATTTCTGTCTCTGCAGTGCATGTGAAACAATAGGTTAGAGCTCTAAAAAGACCCAAAGTGTGAGATCCAGAATATCCTCAAACCAGAATAGATGTATGTTCTAACATTCTGCAAAATAATTGCCATAATTGGACACATTCAATGAAATCAATGTGACAGTATTTTGTTTTAATATTTATATATACTTTCATATTTTTGCAGATATACAACATGAACTATTGTCTCAGTATTTAGGTCATTCAGATGCTTGCAGATATTTAAAGAAAAAATGCTGTTTTTGTCACATTCTTGGATGTGTTAAAACATATAACGAATTCAAAGCATGTTGAACATTTGAAATAATGACAGGAATTTAAGCAGGTGCACCCAGGTTTGCTGCTGAGAGTAGGCAATGTAGGATGAGGGGACAGTGTTAAAGAAGGTTCTGTTTTATTGCGTTATGTGAGGGTGTATAGTTGTTTCTGAAAAGTCTCACTTCCTGTTTGAAAAACACTAAATATTGGGTTTCATAGGGGACAAAAGGTTTAGGCCAGAGTCTTTAGTTAGTATGTTAATACGTTCTGAGTTAAGGCCTTAATAAAACTTGAAAAGTGAGCTTTTGTTTTGTTTTGGTTTTTTAAGTTAATCTGAAATCCTGACCTTAATATCCATAAGTAATTGTAATTACAGCAGCACTGTAATGAGCATCCTATGGCCAGAGTGATAACAAAATTGACTTTGAATTTACATGCTGCACTTAAGAGGTCAATACCTGGAGATTCCCCCTGAGTGGCTGTCCAGCCATCACGATTACCAAAGTGTATAAGGAAATGCATCGTCACGTACACATGTGTCTCATGCATTTAATGTAGCCTGTCTCCATTGAAGCACAGCCTCGACACTCACTTTTCAGCATACAAAGTAGGTATAGGGTATCTCTGAGACTGTGTGTTTCTCCTGTCTGCAGCAGAAATCTAGAAGGACTACTAGAGAGCACAGAAGCATAATTATGTCCTTTGGGAAGAGATGCCCTGTCAGGACAAACATGTGCCTTCCAGTGGAGTTTGTTAAAAGCCTTTATGGATTTTGGTGTATGTATTTTATCTTAGCATTAAATTAAATCTGATATAGTGATTTAAAAAGCAGAAAACAATATATCCTATTGTATTAAAAAAAAACTCTGCTTGTAAAGTGGTTTTAAGTTAATAAATAAAAGCTGTTTTAGAAGATTTGTTGGTAGTGCATCTTCGGATTGAAACCTTTTTTCATGTATTATTTAACATGAAATGTCTTTAAAAATGGCATAACATGAAAGTATACCAGTAGTTTTCGGCAGCTGTATTTCACAATACATCATGAACACTTTAATTGATTTGATTTTTTGAAAGTGTCTATTGATGAACTGCCCTGTAGTAAATTCTCATTTCAGCAAACTGTCCTTTTGTCATAAGTTATATATATATAAATAAAGCTTAATTATTGATAGGTTTTCTAAGGGAGTATACTTTTAGCACTGAATATTCTTTCATCTCAGAGTCCTTTTTCCTGATGGGAACACAAACTCAGCTCACACACATCAGTCAATTGCGTAATGAATATCAAAAGAATTTATAACTGCAAAACAATCACAAGGTTATTATGCGATAAATGACAATCCTTTGTAACAGATGCACTTGCATTTAATAGAAAAGATATAACATAGGTAAATTAATTTAGGCTGATTAACATGTGTCAGCCGCAGGGGGTCTACTATGAACTTCACAGTTTAGTAGTGTGCATGGCCACTACAAGCTGTACATCTACGAAAGGTTGCAGACGCTGTCTTGTGGGGTTCTGTCCTATTACTTTCACAGAACCTGGAGAAGTCTGTGCCCTTTTCACTGATCTCCGAGACCTGCGGGCCACATGTCTTCCCAGCCCATTCCACACATGTTCAAGTCTGCAAGTAGCACTTGCACGGCACACTGTCACTTTCTGATTTTGTGAGAAATCCATCATTACAATTGCGAATGAGGCTCTGTCTTGTCCTGCTGGAATGTTGTCATGTCAGGATAAGCCTGCAGGAAGGGCAGCAAGCGAGGACCGAGGTCTTGCCATGCAGTCAGAATCGACCGATTTGACCACTTCGAACTGAGTGAGGTGTTGGTGATAGGTAATGGCCTGTCAGTGATGGACTGTGCTTGACTGTAGCATCTTGCCAGGTTAGACTACCGTTTGAGATACATTATTTGTTCCACAAAGGAGTGTAAAGCTGATGTTTGGATGGTACCATCCATCTTCCCTGGTTCACTGAGAACCCCTCATCTCCTCCAGGTGGCTCAACAAAGATGCCAGCCTTCTGCATCCATCCCTATGCATGCATCTTGGAGCACCTGGTTTAATCGGAATGATAGTGATCCAGAGTTTATAGTTATCCAACATAGGCCCCACACCCCCACCCATGACATCTGACCATGTGAGAACTGATAAAATTAAGGCAATGTGTCACTGTGTGACAAGCCGTCCTTTTTCTGTGGGAACAATGGGGTGATTCCTCCCTCTCTCTTAGCTGTCTTATCCGTTTCCCACAGCCTGAGCTGTACTTGGGGGACCCTGCTACTCCGTATGTCTGTATTGACTGACCATCTGCTGGCCCAACTGTGCCATACTCTGGAGAGCACTGTCCCTTCCTACCTCCTGCTCTCTCAAAGCTGTACTTCTTCCATCAATAAGGACTCTTTCTGCAAGCCCTGTTCCAGTCTTTACTGCACGTTTACCCTATTCTATCTAATAATCATTAATCTTAGCTTCTAAAATTAAAGTGGGTTCTTGTTCTATGTTGTCTGCTTACCCATCTACATGTGTCTGTCCTTATAACTGTGTATCAGTCTATTTGTGGGGGGTTTGTCATTATTTTGAAAAGCAAAAAGTAAAAGTAAAGCAACAGCAAAGTGTTTTAAGGAGACATAAAGGTGGATGCAGTAAATTACTGCCTGCTATAGTCATGAGCTTTAAAATGTTTGATAATGACTTCTGTTATGTGTTTTTTTCTTATTTGAGAAAAGACTAGTAATGAAGAATGCATATCAATTTGTGTAATAGCCACACATGATTAGTGTCAGAAACTTCATTTCTGAAATGGACAATGTCCCTTTTTTGCGCTTTGTTTACTGATTGTAAGAAGTTATGCAAAAACAAGTTTTAATGAATAGCTCTTGATTGCTCAGTTTGAGATAAATATGGGGCTTTTACCTGAACAATTATACTAGAGATCAGTTGTTTTATTGTGGTTGATATTTTGTCCTTCCTGGTGTGTTTCACTAGGATAATTTAATGAAATACCGTTTACTTTGTTTGCTAAAGGCAAGATGCTAATAGATCTTTGTCAGATAGCTCTGCATTTAAACATTAAATATTTGTTAACGGGCCGAGAGGTGCAATAAGTATCTCTGTCATTCTGATGTCAGAATACACATGCCAGTGTTGGCAACCCTTTAGGATTTTAAAGACCTGGTTGCAGTGACTCCCTGAATCCTGCCAAATTTCAAAGGCAATAAAGTTGAACCATGTGCTCTGTCTTAACACTTCAGATGAACACCGTTTGCAAAGACAACTGGAATGAATATATTTTTAGGAGCATGTGGATTGAAGAAGCAGTATGTGAGACTCTTGTGTGTACATGCAGGCATGTAGAGGAGTGCCTAGAAGTGTCTGGTGCTGCAAATGAAAAACCAGAGAATCAAGGTTTATATAAAGAGACGTATAAAACCAGCATTTTAAGAAAGTCTGTACTGGGGGCTCCTCAGTTCTGAACTGCGTTACATTGTTTGCTCGTACTGTAACAGACCACCATTAGTTGCGGGATGTTGATTTACATCTTTTAAACTCCTCTCCATTTTCTTTTATTTATTTAAAACCAAGAGTATTTTTGCATTTCAAGCTTTTCTATTCAGAAAGGTAACATGTGCTTTGTAAAGTTCTTCTTCCAATTTCAACCGTTTAAATTTCAGGGTGCGGCTTATATTCAGGGATGGCTTATACTCGCAACATCATGCACTAAAACATTGGACATTTTCTTACTGATCAGTGATATTAGGTGCAGGTGAGCTCAGGGAGGTCTCTCTGGTCCCCCAGGGCTGTGTGCTGTCTCCATTGCTTTTTGCATTGTACACTAAGATTGTGTAAGCCAATATGACAACTGTTCAATTATTAAGTTTTTGCGGATGATATTGTCTTGATTGGGCTTTGACAAAAACAATTGCAGACAGGAGGTAATTTGTTTTATAATTAGCATCAGGATAATTCACTGTTTTAAACACAAAACATAACATCACTTTATTAGTCTTAATTCGTCTTTTCGCATACCCCAGCTTGCTCTCCATGAGACACAGACAGGGAGGGAGAAGCTTGAGGTCAGAGCACAGGGTCAGCCATTGTACAGCGCCCTTGGAGCAGTTGGGGTTAAGGGCCTTGCTCAGGGGCCCAACGGAGTAGGATTCCTCTCCCGGCTGCGGATTCGAACAGGCAACCTTCCAGCCACAGGCACAGATCCTTAGCCACAGAGCCACCGCTCCGCCCCC
The DNA here is from genome assembly GCF_059453375.1 of Lepisosteus platostomus. Lineage (NCBI taxonomy): Eukaryota > Metazoa > Chordata > Actinopteri > Semionotiformes > Lepisosteidae > Lepisosteus > Lepisosteus platostomus. The sequence continues at coordinate 13,179,732 of NC_142622.1, forward strand.
CCCAAAAAAAGGAAAACAAAACAAAGGAAATGGTAATATATTTTAAAAATAATTGTTATATTCTGTAATCCTTGTAATTTTTAATGGACCTAATACTGAAACAGTAAAAGAATATAAATACCTCTGCATTATTATTGATTGTAAATTGACATGGACGGGCAATACGGAGGCAAGTTTTTGACAGGGGCAACAAAGGTTATATTTTTTAGGTAAGTTTTAATGTAAAAAAACATAATGTTAACACTTTCTTATGAGACTTGGGGAAGTGCACTTGCAGAATGAAACTTAGTTGAACAAAGTGGTCAGGACTGGTGGCAAGAGCAACACATCGCTGGACTCAATTAAATGTCTAACAGAGAAACAAACTTCATTAATCTTGCACATAAAATCTTAGTTGACCCCTCTCATTCACTCTTTTTAGAATATACTCACCTGCCCTTTTGAAGGAGGTAACTTATTCCCTTTATAAAGACTAAGAGAGCTTCTACTTCCTTTATACATAAAACATTCAATTTTTAAATAATGAAAAATGTTTGCAGTTAGGGATATTAATAGTATTGTTTTAGATTTCCTTACAAGCTAATTGTTTGGTTTTTAATCTTGAGATTAAAATATGTATGAGAATGAGTTCGGATTGAGAGATGTTGTTAAATGGTGTTTTGTATTATGGCATTGTACAGTTGTTGTATTGTCTTATATGTTAAAAGTTTATGAGCTTTTGATGTGCAAGACAAATTCCTCTAGGGGCGATTAAGGTTAATTCAATTAAATTCAACACCAAGATCACACAGATCGTATGAGTTTGAAGTTAGCTTCCTGCACAACAACAACTCAGTTGAACAGCTCTGTAGGATCATTTGTCCTTCCAGTGCTTAAACAGAAAATAAGTAAATAGCAGTTGACAAAGGACATTACATACAAACGTGTATCCAGATCTTAGAATGTGAACTGCTGCTTCTTGTTAAGCCATTATTCTTTAAAACAATGTGAAGAAAATGCACAAATGAATGTTATAAATTCCAGGGAAAGATAGCATCCCATCTGCTTGTATGCACAGTATGCATATATTTTGTGTCAATGAAGAACAGAAATTACATGGTTAGGTTAAATTATTTAATAATAACGATGATTTGATTAAAATCCATCTGAATTAAATAGTCTGTTCTGCATATATTGTATTGATAGATTGGTATTTTTTTCAGGACATGCCTGACACTTTTGTGTCTCTGATGACTTAAGCAGTCCTCAAAGTATAAGAGCACTTTTCCCTTTCAAGAATATAACAATTATGTAAATGTGTTTTGCAGAATCTGAAGTTTGCTATTTTTTCATGTTTTCCATCTGTGTGAAGACAGCTTTAGGATGTCGGCAGGTGGGGTTTTCGCTGTGCTTGACAGTATGCAGATCAGTGGAAACTAATTTATGAGGCACAGAAATTACAGTCCAGTCGCTGTTTTTCTGAGCACTCTTCTATGCCACCGGGATGATAAAGTTAGCAGAGTCTCTGTGGATTCATCTGTCTTCTTCAGCAAACACCAAACAGATTGTTTACGAATACTGCAGCTAAGTGAGTCCTTTGTGAGACAGGTTGTTATGAATAGCATTTAATTATTTTTATTGTAGATTTTTTCCAATATATTTCGATTTAAACTGAATTTTACATATAATTTTTGCCTGTTTTGCTTGGCTGCCTAAAAACATTCTAGTACCTAATGGGAATTCAAATGTATTTATTAACATTTCAAAAATAATAAATTATCAACTTGATTTAATAGCTAATAACAGATTTGTTTTAAATAAGGCTACCACTTTATTCTTATTTGCAGTGTATAATATAGAACATATTTAAATGCATATCTTCTCAGATGATAAAGTTAGCAGTATAGTCTAAAAGATACTATAAGTGTGAATTAATGGCAAGACATAACAGATGTTAGAAAAATGAATTAGAATACATTAAACGTTTATTAACTTGAAAACATTCCCCATTTAAAACTATTAATATATACCAAATATGTTAGGACATCTAAAATAAATACTGGTGGATCTATTTCTGTAAAAATAAACTGGTTACTGTATATAATAACAAAACGAAAAGGGTGTATTTAAGAATACTATTAAAGAAAGTATTCTGTCATCTTTGAACCGAAGCATAAAGCTTCTTGAATTGAGTTTACTGGCTTAAATAAAATTGACAAGAAAATAACCCAAGATGAAAAGTTAAAATCTCATCTTTAGGGAATCTAATACTTTGTTTCAGAGGTGTACAGTAGTATTATTTTTTTTGTTGTGCTATGTGTTTCTTGTGAAGCATACGTTGGAAGAATTGATTTCTCTATTTACAGCCTGTATTGTTTAGACATATGTTTATATTTCTGTTTGCATCCTGAAAACATTAAATCACAGAAAAAGGGTGACTAAATTGTGTATCTACAATACTCCAGGGTGTGTTTATGTAATCTGAGAGGCTCTTTCTTCACACTCAGACATTTGGGGTCTGAGGGCTCAGATGAAGTTTGCCTGTCCTGTGAAAGTTCAAGGCTTCTTAGCACTGAAAGACAGGGAGCCTTTAACTTATTCTAAAATGTATCTTTTGACTAGATTGAGTTTGCCCTTATTATATTAAAGCAGTGCCTTACCATACAGTATATACAGTACATTGTGAGTCGGTGTTCATAAAGAAAGCATACATATCAAATCATCAGTAACGCTTATTAAAGCTGAAAGCAGAAAGTTGAAAACAGCCCAGCACAGATAATGAAGCTAGCTCATAACATTAGCTTTTAGGTTTTTAAATCAGTTGAGTCACCACCTTTATTTTCGTTGTACCTTGCTAATACAAAGCAGTCTTGTTTCCTGAGGACTAAGGACTCTATTAAGAGAATATCAGGTTTAGTTACACATTTAACCCACTTGATACTGTGTCCTTTAGGGGCTTTTTCATTAAAACAGAAACATTTGAGTCAATTCTAAACTGTATGGAAACCTAGAACAGGGAAGGCAGAATGTTTGATATCTCCCTTTTCTCTTTAGAGTAAACAAGCAGTTACAGTACATAGGGCTACACAAATGCCAGAGGGCAGGAGACTCTCACATTCTTCATGTCCTTCATAAAATGAAAGGGGTATGCCTGTTTAGAATATAAAAATATTTCTGCTGACCCATAACTGTTCTTTGTGCACCCACTTAATGTAAGGTTTAGGATCTACTCAGGCTTCGTTATCAGGTAGAAGCAGACGAATGATACTGTGGTTTGTACTGTGCATATATTGTTCACATCTCATTAGCAATCTTCTTGTTCATCTCACATGATAAGATTTAGACTATCATTGGAACACATCTTGCCAAAGATGAGGTAATTAATCTGTTCAGACTTTACTACCATGTTTATTTTAGGATTGTGATTAGAATTCCAGTTGCTTTACATGTGAAAGCAATTCTACTGTTAAGTTCCTGTTTGTCATCACTGGATAAAAGTTAGTTTCCCGTCTATTGTAAAAACTGACCTCGATATCAAAGGTAGCTGAATCTATTATTTGGATCCCCATTTGACTATAAGAAGAGAAGAAAACCACTATAAGGTGAAATTTAGCACAACTTGTTCATGTGTAAAGAATGTGCAACCCTTTAAAGCAACAATTACAGAAGACTGATTTTGTGTGGTACTTACTGTCTGATGGTGATGTTAAGGACCTGGCTGTAAATAGTTTTGACCTCTAATTGAATGTGTAGTTCTTTCTTTGATATACAGTAGTAATGTTATGAAATCTTTTGTATGCACAATACCAGTTTATCTTGTCAGAAAACACTTGTGAAAGATATCTTGGATGCACTGGGTTTATTCTTAGTTGAGGAATATATGAATCAAATTCCAGTCAGCTGTAATTCCATAACATATCTGTCCCTCTCCTCTGGGAATCACTTCTGTCCATGTTCACACATTTCTGGTTTATATTCAGTACTGTATGTTCATCTTAAGATGTGGGTTGTCTTGTAGTTTAGAACTTTACGGATATTTTTTTTATTCAGACTGTTTTTATGCCTTTTGCATTTCTGTCTTAAGACTTAATGTGAACAAACTTTGGATTTAATATTCTATGTATCCTAGGCAGTGCCCAAAATAGTATGTGTATGACTGCAAGTAATTTGTTTTAATATTTTTTAGATAATTTTAACTTGAAGTGTCACTAAGGTTTCTAGCAAGTCGTTCAAAAGGCTTGTTTTTTCTATAATTTATTTGGGAGAAAACCTGGCAACATCCTTTGTGTTTCATGTATGCTGAGTCTTAGTCACCTATCCCACAGGGGAGATTTTAGGAGTTGAAGAACCCAAAACTATTATGAAGCAATATGAGTCATGTAGACAAGCAGTTTATGTCATGTTTCAGCTGAGCTCTGGCTTATTAAATTTCTGTCTTTACAGGAAAATCTTTGCTTGTCAAGATATCAATTAAACACAACATCGCGTGTCATCTGCTCAGTTAAGTTCTCTTCAAAACATCCAATACTTCTCTGCATCCGAAGTAGTTTGTTGAAATCATGTTTATGTAACTATTGTTTTATGTTTTTGACTTTATACATGGCTACTGCACATTATAATTACTAGATTTAAGAGTGTTTTCCAGCTCTCTTGTGAAATGTTTCCACATCCCTTGGGATGGTTTCTAAACTACATAATACAGCTTTTCCAGTAAATCAATTTGAATCGGAACAAAACATGCTTGTCTCACAAACATTTTAAGCAACAAACTGACAATTGTTCACAAATATTGTATTTGTGGCCAAGGGAACTGGAAGCAGTGCATTCTCTTCTGGGTAGCATTTTTTGGTACATAAACAAGTGGTCCCTTTCTGGAGATTTATCATATTACAAATATATGTATACTATAAAAAATTATTTCTACTCTCATTGTGGTTTGGTTCATTTAGCAGCATTGACAAAGTTTGTTTTCAGAAGCAAACCAGACCGAGGCAGCTTGTAGAGAGGACAAATGAACTGTGTGGAGTATGCATGGAGTAATGGTTAGGACTCTACACTTCAGACTGGAAGGTTTTGTGTTTAAATCCCAGGTGGGGAACTGATGCAGTTACCTTGGACAAGGAACTTCAGTCAGTAAATGCCAAGATATAGAAATTAACACACTTCCAGGTCATAATTGTCTGCAGGTAAATTCTGGAGGATTTATTCTGTTACCTTATCTGGTTAAGTATTTAGAAAGACTTACTATGGATAAAAGTTTTATACATCTGTATAGCAACTATGGTATTCCATAATATGTATTTTTGGGGTTTTACTTCAGAAACAAGATTTACAGCATATATAATGTGTAATGTAATATATAAAATATAATGATTGATAGAATGATTTTGCCACACTCAAGAGAACTTAAAATAAACTGTGGTAATTGTTCAGTATTCTTTCTGCTTAATTTAAAAGAAAAAATCATTTTCTTAAGTAAGTTGGGAAAAACATAATGATAAAACATAAAATCTGATGTTTTTCACTTCAGTTCTCAGACGTTGTTAGGGTAGTGTGACTATTCAGGGCATACAGCAATTTAAAAAGTGATAAAATGAAGAAGACACTAAGGCAGACTTGGTGCATAATTCTGGTCTCCAAGGGAGCTGCTTTTGGAATCTCTGTGGCAGGGAGTAGTGATAATTGAAATTGTATATTACCTTTCCTTCTTTTGGTATTGCAGTATAGTAAGAAGCCGATTATACTCCGACTGCTTTGTTAATGAAGCTCACATTGAATTTCATATAAGATAAGCTCCAGGGTTTTGATTTAATGATAAACTTTCTTGATTACTTTCAAGATCTAATTATTTAGTTAAAATTGCTGTCTGTGACCCTTACTGACCTGGTGCTGGGATAAACCTATGAATGTGTGGGTATACACATCTTTTGCAAGCATTATTGGAAATGTTTTTGTTCATGAGCAATTCATTTGTTTTTTACTCTTTATTCCTTCGTGAAATTTTATTTCTCTTCTTGCAGCATGAGGATGTAGATGGCTGCTTTTGTAACCATGCTTTGGTCACATGTTTTCACCATAAAAGCATGAACACTTTAAAGTAAGTTAATTGTTAACTTTAAGGAATTTGACAAATAGAATACATATAAAAAAGATTTAAGATTTTTTTCCCCCTTGCGGTCTTAGGTATAGCATGTAGTTTTGTGGTTGAGCCAGCAAGTTGTGGCTGTTACGAGTTCAGCTCTGCCAAGCAGCTGTGTGATGTGAGAACGCAAATGATCAGGAATGCAATGTCTGATGCACTACAAAATCAAGAGAACTGTGCGCTGCTTAAGTGTTCCTATCACTTACAAGGACTGCACTGAGTTACAGAAAACAACAAATCCCTGTTTGCTTTCTAAGAAAGTAGAGGTTCTAGATATTTTTCCATAGAAGCCTAACCAGTTTGTAGGCTTGAATCCATGATAAATATTCCCAGAAGTAAACCTCAATTTTATTTATAAATTCTATTACATACAGAGTTATTTTCCAAGCTTCCATGTTTAAATATATTTTTTGCTTTTAGACATTTTCTATATTTATATTAATAAGTACACAAATATGTATCAGTTAAAAAACATTTCCCTCTTCCTTTATTTCTAAAAACAGGTGCATAAGGGTACGTTTTTGGTAGAACCTGCATTTCTTTACAGAAGTGGTAGAAACTACTATCTATAGCTGTGCAGCTGTGTGAAGAATGACTTATTTGTCCTCCTAAATACTTAAGAATCATTTAGGTCATCGTATAAGTTTTATTAAACTTTTTATGCCTTTGTTAAGTACCATTGTTGTTATTGTTAGTGTTTCTAAAGTAATGAATTCGAGACTTTCTTATGGTTTCTATACTTCTGAATAGTATATGTATAGTGTTTAATAAAGGTCATGAAATAATGCTTTTTTTCTAAAATAATGAGTCATGGTGATTTTTTGATGATACATTTAAAGAGGTATTTACCATGAATAAGAGATGTAAAAGGCTGCTGCACTGAAAGTTTTTTTGAATGTGTGATTATAGGTTGCATATGTTTAGTCATACTGTATGTTTAGTTATTCTATAAAAACACTTCTGTTTGAAAGCAATCAGTTTGACATCACTCTTGTATTTATGTATGTCTCTGTTTAGTCTTGTCTTGTTTTTTGTGCTTTTTGTAGTAGTGAAGGAATGACAAAGACCACCACCAGCCTTTGTTTTAGTATATTCCTACCTTTTCATTCAGGCCTTTGTACTATAGTATTGGGATGACAAAATGTATGGTGGGCATATATTTGCTTCTTTAGAGATTTTGTAATCTTGTCATTGTTTTCATGTTTTTTTTTATTTACTTCATGCAAAGGTTGCACATATTAAAACCAATCACAGTCCATTAATGGAGCTGTGCAACATGGGTTAAAGCTGCACTGATTGCACTCACTGTGATTGAGTATTCTGTCTATAACAGCCTTGCCTGGACGTATTGTACTTATCACCCGTGCATACATTTGCTGTTAATATCAAAAGGTTATTAAGCAATGAATGGTACTTCTGTCTTAGAGCATGGTAGTGCTTCACATCACCCTTCCATCCTTTGTGCTTAAAAGATTTAAATGGCACCTCATCAACCAATAAATTAGTGTTAGGTTTGTCTGACAAGAACTGTTAGGATATATACTGTGCAGTGATCACAATAAAACCTTGCTGTTGCCTGATGACATGGGGGCATTTCTTGTAATAAAAAGTGAGCAATAAAACATCAGGATTAAGAAGAACAAAAGGTCTATTGAGAGACTCAGCGCCTGTGGATCACAGAAACACTTAATGGACCTGAAGGACCCTTGCTGAAATGTAAAGTACATTGTTAAGTGTATCATTTTTGCATCTGCCAGTAACTGCACATAATTTATGGTTTCGCTATTATTGTTTAATGATTGCTGCCTATCAGACTATCCATATTTCATACATATGTTGCTTTACACACTTAAAAATGATAAGTGGCAATTCCATCAGATTTCAGAAATATACATTGCATTTATATACGTCTTTTTTTGTTATTTGATGCTTCAGATTAGTATCAATGCACACAGATTTTGATTTCTGTGTTCTTGCTACCAGCAAAGTGACAAGATTGAAACACTGATTGCTTTGGATTCGTTTTAGACATGATCATGTGTGTAACATCCACTGATTTAACTTGCTAACAGAACCGTAATGCCTTTGTCACATTTTGGAAAAGTTACCTTTTAAACTAGAAAATCATCAGTTACAGTTACGTTTGCCTTGGCTAGACTGTGCAAGGGATCTTCCTTTTACTTAATGAGAAATGAGCCACACACTAAGACCTCCACCTCTAGCTAAAGTAAAGCATTCATCATTTTCATGCTTGACATAATGCTATGAAATGCTGAATACTGCGGTTAAGGATATTTTTTAAGCTTCAATTACTTTTTTTGGAGAGCATATAAAGCCTTAGGTTTACAATAATTAAGTACCTGGTGCAGATCCTTGCACTGGCATCATTAGCTACCTTGTGATGATTACAGATTGAGACCAACATGAAAGACAGATTGCTCTTTTTTGAGGTTAGGCTTTGGTTATTATTATGTTTTGGTTGCACCAGTTGAAAGATGATCCTACAGGGTCCAGGAATGCGATGTCAGTTCAGGGCCTAGCAGAATCCATGTTCAATAATTATTAGTGAGACTGGTACATTGAAACATTTAGTGAAATTAGTCTTTCTAAATCTCTCTATATCATTTTTAATGTAGACAGTTGAAATGCCTGCTAATATTGTGAAACAAGTTCTCAAGTTTCTCTCATTTGTAACCATTAGTATGTTCTTATTGTAGTTATTCCTTGTAGAGTTTATAAATATGAGCACTTTTAAACTCATTAAGAACAAAATTTCTTTGTCTTGGTTACTTTAATGATGCTAGCTGCTCAAATGTTACAGTTTGACTTTATTATGCAGAGGTAATGTGCCTGTCAATTATTTCAGTGATATAAATAACAATCTCAGTATCTACTGGATTCCTTTATTGCATTCTTGGGGTGTTCATAGCCATATGGCATATGTATGTCCCTGTAGTGTGTATTGCCTGAGAAATATGTGGAACAGAAAGAATGGCAGAGATTTAAAATGTTATTGATAACAGTGATTTCAACAGTCTGATTCACCTGATTCACAACATCAGGCAAATTGATGTTGCTTTTAGGCAAATTGATTACTTCTCTCCAGTTCCTTGGAACCTGTGATGACGTTGGAGAATTTCATTGAGTCACTGATTGAAGAAGATTAACGTAAACACTGTGTACACAGAAAAAGGCAGTGGGGAGTTTTGTCAAACATAGAAGTGAAGACAACAGTGCAAAATCACACACAAAAGAGAAAAAAAATAAACATTTTTTTCAATATGGAAAGAAGTCACACTATTGATAATTTTCTTGCATTGCTTACATACTGTAGAAGGAACTGAGGAAATGTTCTGTAGAACAAAACTGTGTATTGTAGGAAAAAGACAACCTGCAGCTGCTTCAAAGACTCCAGTGAAGCTATTGTGAAAGTCACAGGAGTAATAAAGTAAGACAGCTCAATATGTTTTTTCTAATTAAAAAGCCTGGACTACCAGCAAATGTCTTTAAAACTACACATCAGACCTGGTTTCCTTCTGCGTCATTCTCTTTGGAGCCCTCATTTATGTGTCAGCCTTCAATAGGCTAGCATGTCAGTTCCAGCTTTTGCAACTAATCCAGCATTTAAAAAGCCACATCACATTTGAATTGGAAAGGCAGGTTTAACTAAGTTATGTGCAACAAAGAGCCTGAGGGTGAGGGGTACAGAAATTACTGTGGTTCTTTTACAACTACCTCCATTTGGATAGTATCTCAGCAACATCTCCCTCTGCAGCTTGTCTCATCAATTCAAACTTTATTTTTAGTGGCGACCTTTAGGAAAGTGAGCTTTGATCCTCTGAGGTGTATTTTGCCTTTCTTATGCTGCTTTAAAGCACCCCACATCCCCCAGCCCCCCTCGTTCCAGTGCATTGAAAATCAACACACGCCTGCACAGAACGAACGCACGCAGACAGAAAGAGACGTAATTTAAACACATCTGTTCAAATATGCATTTCAGATCAACCCGATGCTGGTTCTCTTAATGTGGCTGAGTGTTTGACAGGTATTATATCCCTAAAGTACACAGCAGATGGTATTTATAAGAGAGTAAATGGAAATGAAGCTTGGCCATGTTAAGGATTTTGTTTTAAGTAACCTTTTTTCCCCCAATGGAATTGAAGGTTATTGATAAAATAGCCCAAAACTATTTTTAAGAATTTTAATATGGGTTGTGTTGTTGTATTATTTTAGGGGAGTTATATAATAGCACTTTGCCTTATATCTGAGCATGAAACAGGACAATCAAAAACTTGAGAATTTGTTGGATTTCATTATTTGTCTTTTGTGTTGATTGAGAATGATATAGCACATTTAATGACTCTGCATCTGAGATTGTAGTCTACATTTGTTCATCTAGTCAAAACAGATTCTGGTTGCCAATGGTTATTTGTCTGTTTTTTGGTCACCTTTTAAGAAGTGATTGATCTGAGCTGCTGAATCCATCTTGTTTTTTATTTTATACAGTGCAATACTGTCAGTTCTAACCTTAGAAACAACTAATGTACTTTATGCATTATACATTTGGACGAAGAAATCTATACTCCATGAATACAAAAGACAGAAGGGGTAACATGATTTATCATTTTTAGGCAGTTTTGTTGTTGTACCAACAGGTGTGTATTTACACGACTGCTTAATGCTTGGAGTTGTAGTTCTTCAGGCCTCACTTGTTTTAAAACTTAACTCAGTCCCCTGACATAGTGAGACATTCTTTAAAATGTGTCATCATGACCCACCACTTTCTTATTTCAGCACTGTGATGCATAGAGATGACTAAGTAGTTCAAGGTGTTTGCAGTTATCTATTTTTCAAATGATTCTCATCCCAATAACCCAGGGCAGCAAAGAAAATGAGCACTACAGACGTTTTCATTTATCTTAAGAACTTCTGATTAGAGGTTGTTTTATATTCTGCTGTGTTGTAGAGTAATCGGACTAATTAATAAAATTATATTCATTAGTGAAAATATTCAAATTTTCATATGGGCTAAAGCTTTAGATTGCATATATAAAGAAATGAGCCTTCATTCCACCAGCAGCTTGTGGTGCAGAGATATGAGCCTTTAATGAACGTGAGTCACTGAAATAGACTTGAGAGGAGAGGGTTAAATGATCCATGACTAGAAATGGAGCAACGACATGAAAAACATATATTAAAATAATTAAAATTAAACTATTTTTGTAAAATCTATATAGGAAACCCCCCTCCACATTTTAATGCCAGTTTTGCTAAGTACATTTTAATGCAACGGGCAATTTGGCAGCATTTTGTTTCAATTTTAAAATCTTTACGTTTATATATGCTGTTGCAGACAGAATATTTGGACACTTACAAAAGCAATATTTGCACTAGAGGTAAAGATCTAAAGTATAAATTTAGCTTTATGATAAAATGCCAAAGGATGTGAGCTTTTGCCTGCCTGGGAAAATACTTCGCCCAAAGTGTTTTATTATAAAACTGAGCCTTGATTTTCTAGAATTCTTGAAACAGAATGTCTAGAAAAGATTTCTTTATTTTTTCTGAGAATTTTCCAATCATACAAATATTTTTGTGTGAGTCTGTACATATCAAAATGGTGTATTTAAGGGCACATAATTTAAGATATTATTGTTGATGTGAAAATATACTGACTCAAAGGCTTTGAGTTCCATTGGTCTCACTTTGTCAAACAATGCTGCCATAACTGTTCAAATGAAGCTTATATTAACCATTGTGAAATTGATAATCAGTTAATGATGATCAGTTTATAAATTCAGAAAATATTTCAATCTAAAAGGATAGCAAGTATTTCTAGGAGGTTACTGAGTTTAAAATATTTTTATGTAAGATATGTTGATAGGAACTATTTGATATCCAAAAGCTAACTTATTACTTAGAATAAGGTTTGTGAGAAAACAATTCTTGCTAAACACTTTGGAACAGTATTAGAAGGCTGTCTGCTCAGAGATGTTTAAATGTTTCAAAAGACAGGGTTCTCTGTGTGACAAGGGAAACAATTTGTACTTTTGCCAGAAATACAGCTAAATTAGTCAGCATCTGAAATTAAGTGAATGACATTTTGCACATGAAGTTGCAAGGTCTTCCAGAAGGGTAAGAAACATAGGAGATGTGTGAGACACTATTTAAAGCAGCAGAAAGATTTAAAGAGAAAAAAAATCAATTAAGTTGAAACAAGTAAAAATGTACATGTACAGAATGATGGCTTTCCTGGTTTTGCACTAGGTTATTAAGTGTTCACAACTTTTCCAAAGACATACTGTATCTATAATCGGTTGTCTGCCACTGTGCTGAAAGTACTGAAATACACAGTCAAGTATGGCATTTATAAAAGATACAAAACCTACATATTTTTTTCAATAAAATCACATCAGCTTTTCACTCGCAAACACTGACCTGAAGCACAGCCACTGAAGTACAGTATATTAAAATAAGATAATCAAGCTTTCTGAAATAATTACTTTTAATGTATTTTTCCTTTGTTTTTTTTTTAACTTGTTGCTCATAAAATGTTATACATTATGTAATTTTAACTATTCTAATTTACTAATTTAGCAGAAATAGATTCTGTAAGGCAGTGTGCACTGTGAACCCCAGCCGTCAAATATTATGTGTTAAAGCTTCTAAACATGTGCAATCTTTATTTGGCTGGCATGTGTATTATTTTGAACACCGATATCTATGTCTGGCCTAATAAATATTTATCCTGAACTCAACTGAATTTCCATGGAAAGACTTGAGAACAGCCAGCGTGCAAATGAAAGGAAGGAGGTTGATATTTAAATTAACCACATTTAACTTACACTTGTTGACCTGTTTGTACAAAAAAGTCACAAAAGCCTGCTTTATTTACACATACAAAAACACTTTACGTGAAGGACCTCATAAGGAAGTTGCCAGCTGTTAGGTGACATCGTGTTTGACTTGAGTTGTTTAAGGAAAGGTGATGAGCTGACACAATACAGACATCATACCTAAGTGAACTGTGTTCGGTTGTGTAATACTTTAACTGTTGTTAACCATACTGTGTTTGTTTAGTATTTAGACGTTTTTGTTTTTGCATAACAGGAACTAGTACAAGCAAGCAATTTAACAGAAGTGAATGCCAAGGCAGGAATAACTAACAGAAATACTGTTTTAACTACAGAATTGACCAGATCCATACCACACAACTTCTTATTATATATAATGTGTTTTCTTTTTAATTCCCAGGACCTCTGTGTGTTTAGGGTGAGGCTGTTATTTTTTAAGCTTAGCCTGTCAACTAACTACTGTATACTGTATGTGATAGCTGAAACATTTGCTGAAACCACTGGCAAGTTGTAGGCATAAAATATGGAGCATAATCATGATGTAATTTTAATAAACATTCAAAAACAATTTACTTTTTTATTTTTAACAAATATTCTTGAGCTTTTAGAAGCAACATAACATTTTATACTGAAATCATTTAATCATATTACTTTTTAAATAAAATTTAGAACTTTAGGAATAGGAAATATCAGAATATTGTAACGCAACGGGGGCTCAGGCGGGCGCCCTTGCCACATCTGGTCGGCCCCATCCCGACTGGAGGCTCGAACCCGGGACTTCCGCGTCTCTCTGCAGCTACCTAGCCCCGTGAGCTAAAGAGAGATCTCTCCACAGCCCAGTAGCTGTGGTCCTGCTATCACAGGGAAGGGCAGTGACGTCACCCGCTCTGGTACGCCGGCTCTTACACACAGTGCCTGTCGGCCGTAAGCGTTACACTCTCCCCCGCTTAAATCTCCGTCCCCGGCGAAGGGCTATCCCACCCCGCTTCTGACACCAATGTAACGCAACGGGGGCTCAGGCGGGCGCCCTTGCCGCATCTATTCGGCCCCATCCCGACTGGAGGCTCGAACCCGGGACTTCCGCGTCTCTCTGCAGCGACCTAGCCCCGTGAGCTAAAGAGAGATCTCTCCACAGCCCAGTAGCTGTGGTCCTGCTATCACAGGGAAGGGCGGTGACGTCACCTGCTCTGGTACGCCGGCTCTTACACAGTGCCTGTCGGCCGTAAGCGTTACAATATATTACATCTGAAATGCAAGCTCATATAATCACCAAGTTCTTCGGTTGCCAGTTTTGGTTCAGTACCATATTTATAATGTGCATTCTAATTGCCTGCAAAAGCTATTAACTTTATACATATTTGCAGATCCATTTTATTGATCTTCATATCAAAAGGTAATCAGCTAATATAAACTGTTATAGAACTTATAAGGAAGAAATGCCATTCAAGTGATTTGTAGGAATTTTTAATTATCATTCTTGACTTGGCTTTGTGTCATAAAGCAGTCTTTTCCTGGACATTTGCTTTGAAAGTCTTGAAGTGCTTCACAGTGCAATAGGTCTGAGAGCTGCTATAATAATTCCATCCTATTAAGGTTTGAAATCATTACACCTAAATGTATCTGTTACTATAGTGACAGGTTCTCTTTGATAAGAGTATAATAACAAGGGACCTAGAAATCTCAGTAACACGCATAGTGAGGCGCGACACTGTCTAAAAAGCCACTAAATCTAAATGTGATATTAGTTCAAGACCTAAATTAAATAAAAAAGTTCATGTTCATTATTTAATGACAGGATGTTGTATTAATTTTTATTAATCATTTCCATAATACAGATAAATCATCTTTCATCTACTTTGAAGAATGAAAAGGGCATCTGGGTACACTTTTGATATGAACAATTTGAAACATTTTACAAATTTCATTTGTAGTGTTAATGTTTCTATGGGTTTTTAATGTGTCGTTTAAGGACATAAGAATAACTAATATAAATGTTATAAAGATTCTGCAGTTTCCCTCATGGAATCAATAAAGTATCTAACTAAAGGTGGATTATTTGAAATATTAAACATGATTCTCATTTACTATGTTGGCTATGTTTGCACACAACATTTAAGAAAATATGGAAGCCACTTAAAGTATGTCAATTAGAGAGAGCAGAATATGGCATTTTTCTTCATATCTAGAACTTTTAATTTCATAGACATTCTTAATTGGTACAAGAAAGCCTTTACTCCTTTAAGACAAACTCAAAAATGAATATGGGCTGTGCATTATGAAAAATGTGTTTTTGCCATACATAAAATCCTGGATTTTTAGTAACATATTATTAGATTATTTTCCCAAATATCTTCTAATTGGGAGAAAAGGCTTTAGTACACTTTTTGGAACTACCTTCTAGGATTTCATTTGTCAGTGGTGTGCTCGATGTGTGCACATTCTCGTGACAATGGCAGGTAAATCACAATTATCTCAACAGCATGTTCCTAGTCAGTGTTTTCATTCAGACATTTTTTTTAGGATTTTGGTTTTGCATCATGGCACACATGGGCGGTGATGATGGTAGAAGTTGCCAATATTTTTGTGTTTTTCCATCTAAACACTTGTGATTGAAGAAAACATGGATGCTTCTATCACCATGATAAAATGTGGTATGGAAATCCTGTTGAGGGCCAGCTCAGGAAGTCATCAAATATATGGAAAGACTTGAATACCATGGATAAAAAACTGCAGCAGTTTATGTATGCAGAATTTAAGTTGATCACAGATTCCACAGTTGTCATCAAGAGCTATTTGGGATGGTTCTTAACTGTCGAAGCATAGAATGCATACTTCCATAAGGGTCTATTTTAATTCCTTGATGTCCTCTAACCAGGTTCTCCTTTTTGATTTCATTTTCCTAATGCCTGTCCACATATTTCCTCCATTAGCCATTCTTTTCTCAGCATGTGGCTGAAACATGCACCTTGCAGGCTTTGTCCTAGCAAGTGTCTTCATTTTAAGTGGTCACCAGAACCTCTTTTTAAGAATGAGCTTTGCTATTTAATTATATTTTTATTCAAGTGCTTTCTTCACAGCAAGTGTCAACCATCAGTGCTTTGTCTATTTACTTCCTTGTATTGATATTTAAGCTTTTCCACAATTTTCCTTATATATTTAGAACATTTCATATAAGACCCTTACCCCTGAAGTCCCACTCTTTACTCATGTCTGAATCCAGGTAATTCTAGTCAATAATGGTTACTAGCTGTTTTGTAAGTGATGTTCACGGAGTCATGATCAGATTTTAACTTCAACCTTTGTCTTTGCAATTGTGATTTCCTTTTTTGGTATTCTCATCCTAAATGGTTCAGTCAGCATGCTGTTGGAGTTCCTCCCTTGAGCTCATCACCAATTCTGTACAAAATTGTCATCCAATCACCAATTTGATTTAAAAAACAACATAAAAAGTTATTGTTGCTAATAAAAAGTTCCAATATTTTTAATGTTTCTGAATCACACTATCTATATCAAAATTTACAACAAAACATGCCATATCTGCCTTTAGGAATCCTTTGCTTTGCTCATTAACTTTGCTTAACTTCTTTGGAATCAATTGATGCAAAACTATTGACAATGCACAGTGAGTGCATAGTACAAATTGTAAAGAAAAATTTAATTTTTTGAAGTTCATATTTGTCACTAAACGTAGTACACTTAATGCTGGATCTTTGTTTTATCTCTTTTATCCCCATATGTCTAAGACAGGCTTATTTGTGTTATTGAATAATGAGTACATATGGATGACTCACACACCTTGTGCATCATACCTTTTTTACCCTAATCACCAAATCTGTTTTTTAAGACTGCACAAAATTCTCTCAGTCAAAGGATTTGGTGAGAGTGTGTTCAGTATGTATAATTATTTTTGATAATTGCTTTTTTGTTTTGGTTTCTGTACCTTTTGATATCTGACTTTACTTATACTAAGCTAGATCTAATATTTGGTAAGACATCATACCCATCATAAATATGATGGGAGTATCCCTCGTAAATATGAAATATTAAACCTCACACTAAAAACAGGTTAATGAGGTCACCCTCATATCATGCAGTGTTTTAAGAATGTTCTGTTCTTCTAAGTTAATTAAATGAGTTTTTAACACATTTGTTAGACTAATTCTCTAGTTAGTAACCACTTACTAACCATATGTCTTATAAAAAGTAATACTTAAATTTCCACGGATGTTCCGGAAAACAAAGATTTTAAATTAAATAATTTCACAATAAATGACCTTCACTAGCTTTTTGATTGAGGCTTGATCTAAACACTTACAATTTTTATTCAGATTTCTATGATATCCCATGTATTTTAATTAAAATGAGTGTATCTGCGTATATAAAAAGACTAATAAGATAACAGGCTTGAAATTGCTCTACAGGTTTTATAAATGACATTGTATGGTTGCAAGGATTGACAATGCAGTTGCCACAGGTTTCATGTAACAGTATAATATGTTTGCCACCTGCTTATCCATCAGACTGTTCCCTGTCTGAACATATGCGTATTTTTGTTGGCTCCAGGGAACTGTTGTTAGCTTGGATTTTATTTTGATGTTTGTGTAAGAACCATAGCTCTTTCTGTTCTCTTTAAATCTTTTGATATTGATAACTGATGTTAAAGGAGTTACTCTTTTTTAGGAGCTTAGGAGATTAAGAGTTTCAAAGTTGTGAAAATTCATTTGCGGTTCACATAACTAAAAGCTGTTGAACAAAATTATGTTCAAGTTAAATTTTCCAAAAGGATGTATTTTTCAGAAATATATAAAATATCTCTTCTGTTGTAGGGGATATAAAATCTTGTGATAAAAGAAACCTAATAAGTAGCTTTTAAAAAAAAAATACCCCATTGAACTGTAATTATGGAAATTATTAAAAACCACACAGAAGACCAGAAACTTCATTTAGAATGGCGTTTAAAGGTCACAGTTCGCCCTACGTTATGGACCTAATTTTTGCTAATAAAGTGGAACATTCTGTCAAATTTCCACAGGGCCTTCTTCCAGCTGGAATTTGTTATGTGATGAGATTAAGCTGTCCCCTGGTCTCAGGCCATCCGAGCCTCAGTTGTAGTGCTTTTAGAGCTGTGCACTCTGTGTTAAAGTTGTCAGTTGGTGTTAGCACGAGTGAAACAGTACAGGCTTGTTCTCTCCTGCTGTCACTGCCTGTAATGCCTCCTTGGACAAGAAGGGGCATTTCAGTTCGTTTCTCCCAGTGAACTATTTTAAACAAAACAAATGTAATCGTTGTAAAGGGATTTGAGGGTCACGGTGTGTAAGACCACCATGCCAGAATAACCCATGTCATGCTAATCATCAGGGTTCCTAGTGAATGCAAAACAGTCGAAAGGCCACCTTCTGCCCAAGATCTTAGTAAAATGTGTTTTCATGATAGCAGGACAAACACAGCAGTTCTGGGTTTTGCATTCATTCTGAGTCTTAATTGGATGCTCGTCATCCACAAAGGCCACAAGGGCAGATTGAGGGGAGATTGATTGGGAGACAGATGTAGCTAAACTACGCTTGTACACAGGCTTAAACCTGACCCCAGAACATTCACTTGGGTTTGCAGCCTTATGAATATCCCATTACTCTTTCTAAAATAAGAAATGATTTTGTGAATGTGGATTTTGTATAAACATCTTTTAATGTCCTTTACCACATTTGAATTTTCACATTCCAGGTCCAAACATGTTTAGCGCATTATATGCTATTGGGGTAGCTGCATCTGAATTTCAGCTTTAAAAACAACCAGTAAAGGTTAATTCTATGCAGAATCGTAAAAATAATAAATAAAAAATAAATTTGAGCTATGGAGGTTTCTTTAATTACCCCCTGTTCCTCCTATCTCTCATTCCCCATTCATACCCCTTTAACTATCTTGTTCTGTCTTCTTTCCTTTTGCTTTTCAGTATAGATTTAGCCTCTAATGGACTTGTTTGAGTAATACTTACTAAAGGGAATTATTACTTATGGAGTGCTTTAATCCTTTACTTGTGTTTGTGTTAAATTAATATGACGTGATGTTTTATTAGCATCATTTTGTGATTATGTTTTGCTTTAACAGGCAATTTCAATTTCAATCACTAGAACTTTTATGCAGTTCAGGTAAATCTAAAGATTGCATCACTACACACTTACAAAATTCCAGTATATATACATATTGGTCATCTGTATTACACCTTGTATTATTAGGTATTAAATATTATGCTAAGGTTTTGGGGAACAGATTTTAATAGATACTGGATTAAAACTATATGTATATCTTTTGTACAACCTACATGAAAAACAAAGACTTATTTTTCTAAACTGAAATAATTCAGCTTGTTGATAATACTTTTGTTCAGAATATAATTAATGTGTACGTTATAGTTAAGGACATCCAATTCTTTGGAATTTCTTCCAAGAAATTTATGCTAATCTGAGTGTGCTGGATCTGAAAAGATTTTTACTCATCGCTGAGTGCTTTAAGTAATTGCCATTAATAAAATTTGTGATGGCTATTCTTTTAACAGACTTATTAGCAGAGAGCTTGTATGAGTTGTAAGGGTTTTGGAATTACAAATGACAAGCTAATAAATGCATCAAAAAGCTTGCGCTTAAATTCCACACACAGATGTCTACTGTCTTCTTTAACACTGTATATGAGCCTCAGACAGTCTATATCATTTACAGACAGTTACTTTAGAGACCTTTTCTCCTATTTTTCACTTCAGAAGTTTTGGTAGTTTTGGGTTGCATTTCTTCACTGCACTGTGTGTTTTATATTACTGCTGTGGCTTCAGTCTTAACAGCACATGAATAGTGTTTTTATATATATATATTTAAGAAATTCAATAAACTTAAATAAAATGCATACTCAGATGCTTCAAGAACCCATATGCTATAATTTTGTTTGTGTGAAAGTTCTTTGCTTTGAGAGATTTATGTAACAAGATGCAATTTTGCAATTGAATTTGACATAATCTCTTCATCTCAAGGAGCAAATCTGCCTAACAGAAGTCATTAAAAACTATTAAAATGTTTCAATCTCACTGTAAAGTAATGCAGTTATGATAGGGGGTTAAACTGAATAAACAATAAAAGTGTAGTAACGAGAACCAATTTAAAAAGCCAGTCTAACATTGTTTGCTCAGAATTACAATGTTAGTGTTTACAGTCATACCAGCAGACACAAGCTGGGCCAAGAAATTTAAAAGCATCTTTAAAATGGCTATAAGGAATTGGAATCTAGAGAATATTTTTTTCATTTTCTCACATCAAGCCTGCACATTGCTTTACCTAAGCACTCTGTTACCCATAGATAATAAAATCAGTACTGCTCAAAAATGTCAGAAATTCTTTTGTGATGTAATGAGAAGTGGTTCTCTGAAAAAGCCACCATCTTGGCAAAACCTAAGCCAAGCCACCCATGAGGCCATGACCCAAGACAGCCACCCAATGATTGAAAGGTGCTACAGAATGAGAGAAAAACATGCCAAATGAGTATTTTAGCACTTGATGGGAATTCCACAGGTTGCAAAGAGCTGTCATGACAGGCTCTCCATGGAATTAGCTACTCCTCTGAGGGTAATCAGGAAGCTTATAAAACCAGTTGGGAATAAAGGGATTCAGTTTGTATCTGGGGTCCAGCGAGGAAAGAACGAGAATAAAGGGTGAAAGGGGTTCTCACTAGAAAATGATTTTGATGCCTGAGATCAATTAGCTGGGATGGCTTGCAGTACAGTAGGACAGGCAGCTTGTGTGGATCATCCACTTGCCCGGCCAAGTTAAGGAGAAGTGCGCTACTGAAGAACACGGTTGGCTTGCTGGACCAGTGCTGTCATGCAGTGTTAGTATCTGGAGGAGTGGGACTTCAGCTGTCAAGGATGTAGCATATCTTCACCACAAAACTAGAAAGTAGGACTTTAGACAGCCCAAACTGAGTTACAAGTACACACTGTTTCTTAAAAACTGTAGACAGACAGTCATGCTGTCTCAGAGAGGGAGTGAAAGAGAACTACATAGCAGAGTGGCTGCTGCTGTATCAGGAAAGGTTGGGTTTGTTATAGATACAGTAACTGCCCCTTGCTAGTAAGGAGAAGATTATAGTAAAGAGTGGGAGGTAGAGAAAACAATATGATACTGTGGAGAGTTTAGGAGTGAGGGTGAAGAGCAGAAAGTAGTAATGTGAGTTGGGCACTACAGAGTAAGTCTGAGCTTTGTGAGAAAAGATCATTAGTGAAGTAAAAGACAACTGGGTGTTGCATAATAAGTCAATTCCTAGTGATGAGCCAGAGAATGAGGTTGTGCAGAGCACCAAAGAGTAATTCAGGTTGAAAACTGTAATTGCTAATTAAAGTCGAAAGTGAGTGAAGAGTGAGCTGGACTCACTTTTTGATTGAGTAGTGAGTCAAATTAATATTTCATTTTCGAAAAAAAAATGCTTACTGGAATGCTTTTCTGGAAAATCCATTCAAAGTGCTTTACAGGTAATGGCGATGATGCGCACATTGTGCTCACCATGTACAGCTAACAGTGGGGAGGAGAACAAAGTGATGGAAGCAATTCATAGATGAGGATTATTAGGAGGCCATGATTGATAAAGGCCAATGTGAAATTTGGCCAGGATGCTGATGGCCAAATCCTCGTGAAAAAGACCAGGGAAGACCTGTGAAAGGTGAAAAGAAGTTTTCCTCTGAATGGAAATTACAAAAGAGATTGAGGATCTCGGAGGCAGTCCAAATAAAGTGGTAAAACAAGGGCAGGTTTAAATTGCCAAAAGATAAGGTGATTGGGTGGGAGTACGCAGAGCAGACAAGAGTTGAAACAAAGTAATAAATTGTCACACCCTTTATATAGATGTAAAGCAAGCAGTCACTTTAATTTCTAAATTCACTCATACCTTTATAAATACATTATATTGAAATCTGAATGTGATGGAAACCCTATGTGACCTCCTTTTGCTAGGAATATTGTACATCTGGAGATGGTTTAAGTTTCTTGATTTATAAGCTAAAAGCCATTATATATTCAATATATCTTTTATCTCTGAGCACAGGTTACTTTATTCAAATAATTATTTAGTTTAGATGTGCACTTTTTCCCAGAATTTGAGCAGTAGTTCAAATTCCCTAGCATGATTTTTGGGCACCTCACACCCTCCTTAGTTGCACTTTTCTATTAAGGGACAAATTTGCTGTCACATTTAACAATCAGCGTCTTCATCAAGATTTTTTAACTGAAGTTTTCAGACTTAACTGTTCAGGCCTAAGGATACTAACAATATGTAACATAAAATAATAATAAGGAATAGAACTTTTGATCTGAAAAGCTCCCAAAGCATTTTACACTTGAGAAGGGGCCCATTTCATCCACCACTGAAGTGCAGCACCCCCCTGGGTGACACAATTATGTACCATCTGCCCTTCTATTTAGAAGAACAGGTGTAGAAGTAAGAAACTGCTACACCGACTGGATGAATTAAAAAGGAAATTTAGGTAGGTCAGACTGTGCAAGCCCACAGAGAAATTTAACAGAACCTTGGGGTAGTACCTCCACTCATGACATGAACAGCCTCATGGAATCTGTAGTGACCATGTTAGCAAAAAAGGACAACGCCTCCTACATTATAGTGCCCTTGATCATTCAACGAATGTATTGAATTGGACATCTAAACAGAAGACTGACACCTGCAGGTCTACCAACACCATTACAGAATCCTGTTTTTTTCTTGTTTCAGTCCAAGTACTATCCTTACTTAGATGTTGAGAACTGACAAGGTTGTGTACAAAGTGTTTCTAAACCTAGTTCAAGTAGGTAGCTGCGTCACCATGCGTAGGCTGCAAGGGAACAAGTAAAGGTTTATTCCATTCTGAAAAGAGAAGAAATGAAATACAATGTTTCAGCTGTGGAGCCTTTTTTGGGTTACCCTTCTTCTGTCGCAACATTTTGTTTCTTTTCTTCTCTTTTCAGCATGGAATAAACCTTTACTTGTTTATAAACCTATGCAACAATTAGAAGAAGGGGGTAGCTTTTCAAAGAAACCAGAAACATTTAATGTACAGGTTACCTAAATTGATTAATCAAGCAACACAAACAGTCAACAAATATATAGCTTTCTTTGTACAAGGACAGCACATTGGGCTGCCATCAAACGCCTTATTAATGTCAGTAGTACTAGTACATTATAAGGACAGTTTGTTAAGGTCAGTTGAGGTATGGAAAGATAGCTCTGAATCTGGGGCTTACAATGAAGAAAAATGAACAATATTCTCTCACCTAGCCTCTTTAGCTAGTTATTTTTCTCTGGATTAGCCACTCTGACAAGCTGTATGTAAGACCTCAGAATATAGGTTGCTATACTAAAGGTTGGAAGTGTAAAAGTATTTGTACAGTAAACCTCTTCCTCTGCTTATGAAGTAATTGGCACAGATAGTGAGATCCTTTATGTTGCATTGTATTATTATTTACAAGATTTAAAAGGTCAAGGACTCATCACTGACTCTGGTCCTTCTTGAACATTAATGATCGGCATTGTAGAAAGTATATCAATAGGTCAGGGGTTATCTGGTGGACACATAAGAATAAAACAAATCTGATTACAAATGTAAGTTATGTCAAGGTTTGTTTATAAGCAGAATAAAATACTGGTTTCAATTTAAGAAACCAGGCTTGGTTTAATGTAATAACCAGTTATGCAGGACCTTGCATCTACCTTATATCTTAGCTTTATAGACTTTTTTTTTTTGTAGTCTACAGATCAGATACAGTAGCTTGTGCTTTTATTGGTGCTGGTATGTGCAATGTTTCTGCAGAAACCGGATGCAATTCTTCTTGAATCTTTCAGAACATGGCATAAAACAAATTTGAAGTTGCTTTGAACAAAGAGGTTTTTCTGAGAGAGAGAGTCAAAATTTTGTCTTACTTGAAGATTTTCACATTGTTTGCCTGAATTAAAAATTCCTTGACCATGTTTTTGTTCTATTTTTTGCAAATGTTATGATGACTTCGGCCAGATTAATTATTTATTATTGATTATTGACGTATTGTAATGGAGTTAGGTTGTCATACATGTATTCAGGTTATTGTTGTATGTACTGTACAAACTATTCCGTAGTAGGACATAAGTCTGCATATGAAAGGTAAATAAGTATATACTATACACTGTATACTGTACTGCCCTTGTCAACTCTTAATGTTAGGTGGATTGCGATAGTTAAATTTCTCTGCTCATCCCATAAAAATGCATTTTTGGGGGGCTTACATCAGCTCATATCAAACAAAGGAGTGATCAAGCATTTTAAGCTTGTTTAGCTTGTTTTTTATGCTTTTTTGTTTTTCAACTTGTTAAGCTTGTTAAGCTAAGTTTTTTTTTTTGCTTAAGCCCTTACTAAATTTAGTTGTCAGGTGTGGTCTTATACAGACCAGAAGTAGATGTTTAAGAGAAGAAATATTGGATTAGCAGTAAAGTCATAAATTGCTTACTTTCCCAGCATTAGTTAACCATGGCTCTTTTATTGCCAAATTTTATATTTCTTTTTAGAATAATTCAATTGCATTTGTAAATTTTTGTCTTGCCATGAACGTCTCAGTTTTATAGAATGATAGATATTCCTACTTAATGCAAAGAAAATATGAAAACAAAGTAACTGGGGTCAGTTGTGTCATACTTTTATGTTTAAGGTGAAGAGAAGTGCAGTATTCTTAATAGTATATTAAAGTACATTAACATATTTTAATTTGAACTCTTAATTGTGTTAATTAAAAATTCATTAACAGCAATAAAATGTAATTAAAATATAATTTAATTATTCCATATTATATCGTTACACACTTTCTTTGGTATTCGCACTCTATTGTTGATAAAAAAAAATGTGACAAAGTTGAGGAGCTTGGATTATTTGTGCTGTATGATAACAGAATGCACTTAGAAAACTAAAGCAATTAAGATTACCAGCTGTGTCAAACACTACACAAGCACAAGCAGGAACAGTGTAAATCCAGCTTTAAAGTGAAGGTTCAATAATAAAAGTGCTTCTTTAATCGTAGTCGGCATCATAGACATTTACACAAATATATCACTTCTGAAAGTAATATTTCCCTGTTGGCTTCATCAACATAGTGAGGTGCTTTTCCTTTCTACAGTAGAAGATTTGAACGAAATTATAAACAGCAGGCTCCCTTTTGTTATGACTTTCTTTAATTGTTTTTGTCAGATGAGCTTAACGTAGTTATATATTCATAGACGTGTCTTAATATAGACATAACCTGCAAAAACAGTGCCTACAATGGGTTGGTGATAACCTGAGATATTCAATAATCCATTTTTTTTCAGATATGTTATTTGTTTTAAAATGTCAGAAAGCAGAGTAGTCAACTTGCTGTGACTCATCTAGTTGCTTTTAACATTGTCTAGAAGCTGTTGTTTTTTTTCATGCAGGACAGCAAAAAGCAAACACACTCAATAAATCTGTTTTTCTGCAGACAATTTAATTCAATCAAGCATTGGCCTGATAATCAGTTGCCTTTAAAGTAGCTAATCAGAAAGAGTTGCATCTTATTAGTCTTTTGATATCCTATTTTCAAATACCTATTACAGTGTCCTTTATATTGTTTTTTGCTGTGCTTTTAATCACAAAAAGACTGGGAATTATACAGTAGTTATTTTAGTATGTTTATTATTAAAAGGGTGTTGGGTATTGGGATATACTGTACAGTATGAACAAGTTGTAAAGCATACGTGTTATTTTCTAAAGAGGTACTGAAGGTAAAAAGATATAGAATAAACATGTCTTCGGGTAGCTTCTTAAGACGTTTGTATAAACTGTAATTGTGTACTAATGTCCAATATACCAATGTAACTGCTAAAAGAAAACATGGAAGATGCACACTGACAAGTCACAAAGTATACATCTAAGAAATTTGCATCCAGAGCTGTTTCATGTTTTTTCTGTGTAGTAGCCTAGAAATACCTCAGTAAATGGTAATGACTTTTTTTTTTGTCTGACAGGGTCCCAGGAATAACTATTGCTACTGATATTATCTGCGGTTTCCCGGGCGAGACAGATGAAGACTTTAAAGAGACCATGGAGCTAGTAAACGAATATAAATTCCCCAGCCTCTTCATCAATCAGTTCTACGTTAGACCTGGAACCCCAGCAGCTAAGATGCAGCAGGTCCCACCCCAAGTGGTGAGATACCTTTATCTTCTCCCTTCATCTCATTTCTTTTTGTTAAACTTCTCTTGGGATTTTTTGTATAGTCTGTTTTCTTTGAGGGCAGTAACACTGTTCATAATATCCTGTGTTCTTACAGATGACTGGATGAACATAAGAGACATGTGACTTAACATAACTGTTTTTTTTTTGCTTAAAGAGAATTCAGCTCCACCTAAGACTATGGATCATACCATTTTAGTTGCTTTTAAAGGTTCTCTTTAAAGGAACATTACAAGAAATTAGCATATTTTCTTTTGGGCGTTGACTAGATTTCCTTTTCCCCCTCTTCAGTTAATTCACTTTAATGAAGTGTAGCACTGTTTAAATTTGAAAAAGAATACATTTTTTATTACATTTTGCAGTTTCTGTTGATGATATGACAATAAGATCATTCAAAGGATAGAAAATTGATTATTTAAATACAAGGTTAAATTAAAATGAAATAAGGGGGAACAGTATGCAAATACTGTACCATTAATGAGTCACTGAAAATGTTAGTTATGGACGCAAAATAGAATTTAAATATTATTAAAGATAAAAAAAATATTTTTTTGCCTTCATATACATATGCCTACATACCTTTTTTTAGGAAATGCCATTGTGGGATTTTTGTATGTTGCTTGTTTCAATTTAAATATTATTTCTATGAGAGCAAATTAATACTCCAGTTGCATGTGTTTTGAGAGTTTATTTAGTATGTTGGTACTTCGTAATAGAAAATGTCAAATCTGTGTTAAGCTGGAATGATTGTATTTCTGTATGGAAAATCTACAGCTATACCACATGTGATTTCGTTTTAGCTGTCATGAGAGAATGAGGTGCTTCTTGCCACCTCTGTGTGGTACAAACCAAGTCTGCACAATATGCATATACTGGATAAAGTTGCATAATTAGTAGGCTAAAAGGACTTTGCTGGTTTTAGTCATGTGTATTGCATCTGCTTAATAGTCTTGCCATCTGCAGTGCAGATGTAAATAAATTGCACAATTTGAACTTTTTGACAAAAAGAGAAGAGAATTAGTTGTAACAGGAACATTTCAACTTAAGTGCTTTTTGGCAAAAGCATTCAGGAAACAGAAACTAAACTACTTCTCTCTGGTGTATTTGTGAAACATCTCTTTCTAAACATAAGTGTATCATCTTTGTTTTTTCAGCAGTGTTAAGTGATGTTATATGATGCAGAGCAAGGAGGTTCATATTGGCTTACAAATGTTCCAAACCTCATTCAGTGATTATTTAGTAAATCAGTAGTGTCATTTGTGTAGGGATGCTTTTCTTTTACCCTCAGGCACGCAAACCACTCCAAGTAAATTCAGTTTTATTGCAAAAGATATGCAAAGCTTATATAATATAAATTCAGATATGGATCAGAACCTAAAAATGTTTTTTTTAGCAAGACCTTTCTGATGATTTGGGACTTGTGGAATACTAAAGGATGAGAGGAAAGAAAAGACTTACTAGAAAAGAAACTGCATGTGCAGAAAGAAGGCAAGAGAAAAGAGAATGCAAAATTGAGTTTGAAATACACTAAAATGCACTAAAATATACTAAAATCCTCTGCCAGACAGCTTTGACATCTGTCTCCAGCAGTGTTAGCATTTTGTTGCCATACTTGATTTCTTCTACTGTTTTTGAATTGACTGTTTAAAAACATAGTAGCTCAAAGGGGGGGGAGGGGGGTGAGTAATACCTTTGTCAGTAATAGTTGGAGAATTCATTTGTATTTAACTACAGGTACAATAACAAAATAACCCTTCTTTCAAGTAACAGTAGTCATTCATGTAAAAATACTGCTCATGGTGTAAAGTTGAATTTTGTAGAAAGCCAGTAAACCTAAATTTATGAAGCACACCATACAGAACTGTTGATTCTTGATGCAGGAGCAACTATGACACAGTGCATTAGGTATCTGTACCTACAGGCATGATAGTCCTCAAGATATCAATAAAGGACGGTAGTTTTCTGGTTAATCCCAAATATGTGGTTTATATGAAAAACTGGAAGATCTACTCAGCTGGAAGTAAAGGAACAATATACTGTAGTTATAGCAGTTGGAATTAAACCAACCAGGTACATTCAGGGGTTTCAAGGAATGTCCTATACTGACAGACTGAAGGAACTGATAGTTTTTATTCATACAGTATGTAGAGAAGAATGTGAGGAGACTTGATCCAAGTTTTCAGAAACCTTAAAGGCATTGATAAAGTCAACCTGGCGGAATTCCTGGTAATGAACTGTGAATCACTGTTGTAGTGTAATCACAGGACATCGCTGGGATCAATATCATTCACTAAGTCACAGTATCTGTGGATTTTAGCTTAATCAAGCACCCGTGGGACAATATTGTTAGATGCATACATCAATCACCATAAAAATAATATGTCCTTAAAAAATTGATCAGAGGATTATTCCTTTATTCCATTTGCAGTGCTTCTACCAGCCTATTGCTTTTAACCCGCTTTGTGAAAGATTATGCTTTAACTAATCTTACAAAGTAGTTTGCAATTAATAAAACATACAGTATATTCATGTATCTGAGGGTACACTAGTGCACCAGTACCGTTGAAATACTTATCTGTTTTAATTGAAATCAGCAACAAAATATTTCACTACAGTCTACAGTAAAATAAATGAACTCCTTGTGCATTTCTGTTCTTGCTTACCATTATGTATGCCATTATATGTAAGATATCAATTCCATATGGCTTAAAAGAATGCAGTTTTATGCTATATAATCCATACAACCACTGTAGTAAAGGTTTAATCTGCAATAGTTTTAAAAGACATGTTTTCTTTTCTTTCATGCTTCTGTAGCAGATTTTTTTCATACCATCCTCATAACATTTTACCAAGTTTGTTTTGTCCTTTAAATAGTGTTTTTGAAAAAAAAAATGGTTTTGACTTTTAAACCTTCCTCATGAAAAACTCCTGACACCAGCAACTATAAGTATATGAAGCGTTACTTTTTATGTCACATTTCTGTTTTTTACCAAAATGTGTTTTTTAGTCTAAATATAAAACAACAATTTTTAATATCAGATTCTAGATACATTTTTTGTCTTACAAAGTAGTCTTTACCTATTCGTACAGAAATGAGGTGAAAATTTTGCCCATCAATAAGTGAGCTGCTATTATGTCAAGAGTGTCACTGAGTGTTGCTTTCTAAAAGTTATGTATTACTGAAAATTAGCATCTTTAAAGATATTGTTGCTACTGTTCAAGGTTTATGGCAATTAATATCTATATTTCTAATATACTGTATAAGTTATTTGCAATCCCTTCTTCTGAATTAGGAAACATTAAAATGAAGATCATTTTAGTTCAAATGGCCATGTAAATAATATATTGCAAATGTTTATTGTAGTACGTATTCGTAAGTTCGTATTTTATCCTACGCAAGAGGATGTTTACCCTGATATACAGTACATAATATTATTCAGAAAACACATTAGATTCATTTAAAGGGGAACTTCAGTCCCAATTTCTCAGAACAGTTATTAAATCTCAGTAACAAATAAATTCATTGACATCATAGAAAGAATAACACATTTTGAATTAAGCACAAAATCGTGAACTTTGTGAAAATACTCTAAGATGCAGTGTTGTCTCAAACTCGCATTCAGCATCCCACGAATTGCAATGTGATGCGACCCCTCCTGCTCAGTAGTCTCTTTAATGACTGATGTCATGTGATGTATGACTGAATAAATACAGATTGTGCAGCAGACATTTCACCCCAAAACTGTTCTGTGATCTGCACGCAGAGTTAACAAGTAAGTAGTTCTTGTCAGCAAAACCATCTTGAAATGTAAAAGCAATATTTTTTTAGATTAAAAGAGATGTATTCACAAGCCTGCTTGTTTACATAGGGCTGCACACGTCGCCAGAAGTTTTATTGCCTCGTTCTGAATTGTAGAACATGGTGCTGCGCATACCTGGAAATTCCGTCTATTTTGTGATGTAAATTGGAGGTTTTACAAGTTACTGTGTACATTTTTACTTTTATTGCGAATTGAAATGCACTCATCAATGCTGATTCTTTCTAACCCTGATATATAAAAATAGCATTGGAGTTCCCCATTAAGTATCAATATTAAAAAAAGCTCGTGTGATCAGTAAATAAAACATCTAACCATGAAAAATATACAGTTGGAAGACAAAGCAGTTTACATATACTGTACAGTATATACAGTAAAACTATGCCAAGTTTGAGGAAAACAGCTGCTGTGAAACTGAAGCCAGAGTATCTAGCCCATCCACTTTTTATACTGGAGCTTTCACAAACCTCCTGTCTCTACTGAACATATGTGCTGAAATTCTTTGTATACTGGTATCTTCCACCCATAATTACTGTATCTGGTTGTTACTCTGGGAAAAGCAGGAGAGTTATTTGCATGCTGGTAGAACATGTATTATAAATGGTGGAGACTATGTGAAGATAGGTTAATGTCACTAAGCATGCTGTGAATTTTACAATGGACTTCCTTAAAAGTTTTGGCTTAGCCATCTCAGTTCTAGCTGAATTCATTATGATTTCATTCATAATATTGTGTAGCAGTGGAGAAAAAATGTGAACGTTTTTTACCTAGTTGCTTCATTATAACAATTTAATTACCACTTGCAAATGTTAGTTTCCTATAAACTTAGAAAGTTCAGTAGATGACAAATAAGTAAAGTTTAACTTGCCTTAAGCAAAATAAAATTTTAATTATTAGCTAATGAGCCACTATATTTCAGAAAGAGACAAAAAATGTTCTGTATTTGTATAGGCTATGTATAGGAAATAGATATGCACTGTATTAAAATGATAGCAAAATTATCCTAGTCAAATGTCAGATATGAGTTTGCCTTCAGCATTTAATAAAGTTTTCCCAACATGGAGGTCATTTGACAGCAGTTGCCATAGCAATATAAAACCACCAAGCTACTGCTCTGTGAGTTGCTCCATGTTATTTTTTCCTTTGGTTGTATGACCTTTTCATCCAGCTACATCAAAATGTATTTCCAATAATATAACCTCATCAAAGAGTTGACAGCTTCTTTTAAATTTCTTATATTTTCCATGAGAAGCTACAGGAGAAATGGAAGTCTTGGAAAAAGTACTTAGTCAAATAATACAATAGAATAATTTTATGTGTTTACCATAATTAGACACTTTCTGTTCCATTTTAATTATTTGTAATACACCAGTAATGTGTTGCTACAGAGCAGATGATTTTTAGTGTTGCTGCTAAAAAATACCTCTTGACTTTAGATGAAAACCCAGTGTAATTCCTTTTGGTCTTAAAGTGTGCATTTTTTAACCAACTAAGTTTTAAATAACATGTTGTCCCTTAAAGCATACTGTATATGTGACTGTGCATATGTGTATATATATTCTAAACTACAAGCAAGTCTTGAAATTGATTTTCTTGCATCAACAACACTAAGTCTTCCTAAAATTGTCTGACAGTTAAGAAATGGTTGCTGGGTGGACATTAAGAAGACATGCAACCGACAGCGGCAACATTTGAGAATTCACCATAGCAAACGCTTCGTTCTTTTCCACAACCATTGATCATGGCATTCTGTAGGTTAATAGCAGATTATATATACTATTGTATCTATTAAGATACATTAATATCTTGCTCAAATAGAGTTCAAATGTAATTCAGAAATAATGTCAAAATCTTTTTTTTCCAAATACTCTCTTTCCAAAACATTCACTAAGTGTTTATCATTAATATTGGTGACAAAAATTACCTGAGGATTTATGGTATCATTCCACTTCTGAGGATCCTCCATTACCTGAGGATTTCATTTTGTTTTTATTGCCTCACAGTACTTTAATTTGCATACATAAACACTTATTCAAACTGTACATACAGTATTTAATGTCAGCTCTTATATAGTCACAGATGTAGCCATCTTTTGCAAAGCTTTTTAAATGGCACAATTTACAATTTTGGTAATAACAATTCAGTAGTTGTGATTGGTATGTCACCTCAATTTTATATGCATCTTGATGATGAGTGAAAATGCCATCTAAAGCTAAGATCTGTATGGAATGATTTTGTGGTAGAGATGAAGTGAAGGAAGAATGTTTGATGGGTATTGCTGTGGAGAATGGTTTTATTGCTTATACAGTATGAGAGATTTATCACTTTGTGGTCCCTCAATTTATCTTTGTATGCTGCCTGACCCAAAGTCTTCACTAATTTACCTCTTTTCCACTGGTGTCCCTGAGCTACACTGATACTGAACCTGAGCTTAGTTGAGTCTGCCCAGTGCAGCTCGTTATTTTATCCTCCAGAATACCCAAACTGATGCCAAATGCAGTGTCTGTGCAGTGTCTGTGTGTCACAGGAGAGAACAGCTTCTCAGACAGAGCTTCAGTTTAACACTTACGAGAGAGTTATTCTTGGACTCGCTTTGTTTTTCACCATGCAACCCTGGATTTCAACATATTCCTATTATTATGTATACTGAACTAAATCAGACACATACATTTTCATGTGAGATAGAAATTTCCACCTTATCCTGAGATAACAATAAGCTTCCTATTTTCAACATATCTGGACTGAATATTTCTTTCTTAAGCTGTAACTGAAGGAATGAGATGGCAAAAATTGTTAACCCTCCTCCACCATCCCCTAACTACCACATTACTAAGGTGTTTGTGAGGCTGTAGTTGTTTCTTACGTGGCTTGACAAAACAGCCAGTGGAAAACAATCTAGGGACCGTACTAAAGTTAGCTCTCACGGCTCAGGAGAGGATGAAAGACATGGGTAGCCAGAGCTGACTTCACTGACATACTTTAGAAAAATATAATGTATAAGTGGGGTTTCAAGATGATGTGAAGTAGATCGATATCTATAGATTGTTGTATTTGGGTTTTCTTAACATCTGTATCCTTAAAACAACTGATGAAGTACAATAAAAGATTTTATCTACACATTATTTTTCTTTGTTCTCCTGAAATATGGATTACTCTAAGCAAGCTGTATATCACTGTACATTATTAAGTCAGTATATGATTTGCATATATATATGACATTTTCAGAAATGATGACAGTTATTTTAATTTTTATTTCAAAGAAGATAATTTTTCATGTCGTAAAGTCTGTCTGATGTGTTCATTCAGATGGGAATTTAGTCAGGTTAGGCTAATTGATTGCCTCTTGTTTCAGCCTCTCAATCATATAAATGATCCAAAAAACTATAGCCTATGTATTTAGGAACATACTGTATTCTCAAACGAATACATTTAATATTAAGTTGATGAGAATATTGTATCATGTCTTATCCTGTTAATACTTGATTAAGCATGTTTTTTTATTTAGAATAACCAATTATATAATGTGTTTAAGTCCTGTTCAGAGCCCACTTAAAGAAAGCCACAGCTTTGACAAAGAGCATAAGTCTTGAAGCACCCGGGACACCTCGGTGGCCAGTGTATTGCCAGGAGTCACGACAACTCTGGCCAGCTATCCCACTTTACAGTTAGAATCAACCAGCCAACTTGGCACCAGCATTTGAAAAAAAAAATTCAAGTCATAGTCACAGTCTGTTGGTTACATGACCTTGGATCAAACCAGCAGTACTTGGATCGTAGAGCTCAACCTGCAGTGGGGCAAATAATATTTTAAAGTGAGGACAAATGCACCTAAATACTATGGAGAACATACACTGTAGTCACTTTTATTCTACTTTTATCCTTAAAAATACACATATAAACACAGTTATATCATTTAAAAGTTTTGCATGGCAAAAGGCGATTTGCACTTTCCAGCAGATTCAACATTTAAAATAGCTCATCATGAAACCTTCAAAAGTTGATGGATGTAGGAGGGAGAAATTTAGGAAGAACAGAAGACTTTATATAGACTATGGCTGGAACATGTTGCAGTTTACAGTTGACCTTTCAGAAAGATTAAAAAAGACCTTTTGGAAAAGATGTGATTCTTGGTTCTGTCACAGTCAATCAAGCCTAATGCTTTGCCAATTCCTTTCTTAACCTGTGTTTTATTAATAATTTTTGTTATCTGTCTTAAACACTTAATTTCTTGAGCTTGTTCAAAGTACTTAACCCTTCTCACTAAATTCAGCACAAATAAAACATTGCTCCCTTTTACAATTTTATTGCTTTGGGAATGTAGGCTTTAAGTGAAGGAACATGCTTGTATAGCCAAATGAATGAATAGAGACCTGTCATTGCTTGAAACTGGGGAGAATGTGTTTGCAGTATGAGCTGGTCATTATTTGTGGAGCTCGTGTACCTCTCAAGCCTCAGACTGGAGCATTATTCAACAGTCACAATAAAAAATATGGAATAATTCAAGCTTGTATAAAGGTTATACATTAACTACATTCGCAGATGTTCAGTATATTAGAACAGAGTAGTAGGTTCAGTTTGCCAAAAGAACACAAGGTGCTAATTGGAGATGAAAGTTGGTTTCTTGGTAAGTTAATGACATCTTATCACTGACACAATGACAATGAGTTTGCATCTTGATAAATTGGACAGCAATAATAAATTGCTTCCACTGAACCATGCCATATAGGAAGTGTGTGTGGGGGGGGGGGGAACAGACAACATCTGCATTAAAACGATATAAATCAATGACTGCAGTTTGGATAATTATTCCCATTTGACAGAGTTTTAGCGTTGATATATTAAGGTGGTAATGCAAAGTGCAGCTCTTCATAGCATTTTGACAGGCATTATACTTTTTTCAACAGTGCTGCTCATAATTCTGACCTTTGCAAAATCCTTAAAAGTTTCAGTAATTAGCTGGATTTATAGAAAAGAATAGTATTATTTGTGGTAATGTAGTGATGGGCTTACTGAAACCTGTTATATTAACCTGTTGTCCAACATCTATACATCAGTTTGAAGTGGATATTTCTTCAGGTTTTCAAGGCTACAGCTAATTGAGAAAGCTCAACTCATTATGGAAATGCCTCATCTGTGTAGAACAACCAATAAACACAATTTTTTTTAATATTCAGTATTTTTATACATCTCAAAAAAGCATTCAGTGTGGTGTATTTAATAGAATTCAAGTAAAATAATGTATTCTGATCGTGCTCTTTTTAAATTACACACTTTAAGCTGTTTGGATTTGGGATTTATGTGTGGAAAGAATTTTTACAAATTTACAAAAGAGCTATGCTTTTTGTGCACATGTACATTGCTTGTTTGAACTTTCTTTTATTATCTTTTCATGTAGAACTGGACCTCTAGCATAACTAGTTATATATGTGTTCTTCTTTCTAATGAACATCTGCAGTTTTAAGTTTTAATCCTGGCATACCTGAGTATAAAGAATATATAGACCACATGAAAAGAGTTATTTTTTGTGTATATAATGTAGGCGCCTCTTCATGTTCCTATAAATGTGTCACCAGTTAACTTGAGTGTTCTGCAATTTCTTGCTCTGCCATACTTTTAAAAGGCAAGAAAGTGTTCTCCATAAGTAAGGTGTTTGAACCTTTTTTGTTGATTGTCTTCTCTAAAACCACTGGGTGTGTCTTCATAAGTGTCAGGCTGCTCCTTAAACATAGACCTGCATGGTGTTTAATTGCAATAGTTGTTTTTCTACTAGATGAAATAGAATGGTCAAATCTTAGCTATGATATTTTTAATCTAATGTAGCACTGAGCTGCTTTTACAGTATAAGAACTGATTGTTTTGGAAAAATTAAAAGTCTTAGCTGTCTGAACTGAATAAATTATAAACTGTTTATAAGGAGTGAATCTTGCACAAGTTCTGTAATTAACAAAACATGTTGATCAGTCTTGTAACTTTTGTAACCCCATTTCACCTTTGTGTATAGTTTGTGTATTGCTGTGTAGTCACAACAATACATAGGAAACATGTTGGTATAATTCAGAGAAACTGACACACAGTGGGAAAGGAGGAAAACATTAACTCTTAAAAATAAAATGTTAGTTTATTTCTGTTTGCATATTTAAATAATTTCCTTAGATGTATTGTTTCCCATATGAAGTAAGCTTTGAAAACTTACTTCATAAATGATATCATTTTATTTTATAACAGCAATTTGCAAACTGTTTATTGAGTAATAAAAATGTTTTTGGAATACTAAAAGACCAAGGTAAAGGAATATAAGAATGCAGAACTACTTATCATCAATATAAAAATAATAATATATTCACTTCTACAGTATAACTATTTCTCTTTGGCAACAGCTACTTGGAGTGTAAATTTAAGAGGTCAGCTTTCCATTCACTTATATATTTCCCCACTAATTATAGTTTTGTGTTTTTGGTGTTAGATTTTACAACATTTTAACTCTTTCTAATGCAGTTAGCAGTCATTACTTTTTAACTTTGAATTCAGCACAATTTGTGGGGAGGTGAAAAGGAGATTAGTGTCATAATGCTGGTGGTCCTGCTCTGTGGGCAGAATGGTACAATACTGAGGGACTGACAAGACTAA
Organism: Lepisosteus platostomus; assembly: GCF_059453375.1. NCBI lineage: Eukaryota > Metazoa > Chordata > Actinopteri > Semionotiformes > Lepisosteidae > Lepisosteus > Lepisosteus platostomus. The sequence goes on from NC_142622.1 coordinate 13,216,386, forward strand.
GAATCAGTAATCATGATGATACATCATGAAGAAAATATAAATTAAGAGTTTAGAGAAAAAAGATTGTATAGATCTCACAGTGTACATTTCTTCACCATTTTTTTGCAAAGGCAGTTCCCTTTCAAAATAGGTCTGTCACAATATCCAGGGTGCTCCACATGGAGTGTATATGTCTTTGTTACTGTAACATCACCGAGCACACCTACTTGGTATGTGGGTTATGCAGGCTTAGACAATGCATCAGTTGAATTCCAACCAAGGCTCTGACCAAACCTGCCACACGGGCCAAACATGAGATTGGGGGCTTTATCCGACCCACGGGCCATATGTTTAACACTCCTGGTTTAAATCCCCTTAAGGCTTAATACATTAAACTATCTGAGAGCTTTCTGAAAAATTTCCAGACAATATTTTTCTTGTGATAATACAGTAGACATGCTCTCTACATCTCCCTGTTTCCCCTGAAAGTCACAAGTTGAATGAAGTCTTATGTTTTCGTCTGTGTAAATGAAGAGGCAAACCATTAAATAGCAGTACTCAGCATGGAGTGAGAGAAATTTGAAATTTTAATTGAACTCTACATTGTTAAAAACATTAGGTTTGGAATGGCTAGTTGTAGAAATAAACATTCTGTATAATGTGCAAAAAGCTTTAAGAGATTTCCATCATCGCTGTTTTGATAATTTTTCTTGACTGAAAACCTTTGTTTAACGATTGTGTATACATTGTTGATATCTTCATATTAAAAGCACACACCTCTTACCACTTAGGGATAAAGATGCAGTCTTCAGTTTACTCTTCCGGATGGTACATGGGCTCTGGCAATTTAAACTTCACAATATGGTGGTTTGTCCAGTTGACTGATATGCTGCTTGCTTTCTGTATGTTTAATTGACAGTATTGACTGTGTATCTACAAGGGAATTCGTTTCAACCAAATTCAAGTGTGGTAGAGGGATCAGAGGTTGATTGTTACCAGTCCTCCCTGATGTGGTGTAACAGAATATGAACTGTGGCATTTAAAAAGCAAGGAATTAAAAAATTAGTAAAAGGGAGGTTCCTCCTAGGTTGTTCAGTATTTTAGAAAAATAGATCCTTTCATTCTAAACTACAATGCATCCTTATCCCTATTTTTATACTCAAGGTAATTATGTAAAATGGGCTTCTCTTCTGAATTTTGAGTAGTTTTATGATTGTTGCTTTAAAAAATGTTACAACTTGCATAACTGCATAAACTGCAGATGAATTAGCTGCCTTCAAGCTGCCTATACTGTCAATGGCATAACATCTATAATATCACTGCTGCAGCCCTCTCCTCATTTTGATGCAGGCTTCAACGTAAGACTGTATGGAAGAGTGCTGGAGAAATTATAAATGAACCTTAAGACACTGTTGTTTACTGCACTAAATAATGGATCAGCAAATCTGCCAGCCTGGTTATTACTCTTATTACTCAAGGACTTCCTGTAGGGAGTTCAGTATACCATTTCTGTGTCCCAGTGGCACTCATTTAGCGCTTTGGGAGTTTAACAGTAATGGACAACTCACATGCTTTTTGCAGATCGGTTTGAGCACTTTGTGGTTTGTCGTCTGGGTCTGCAGTGGGTTCCTGGGTGCTACCCAGGGTTCCGCTGTATAACAGATGGCCACTGCCAGTCAGTAACAGAGCAAAAGAAAACGTAAACATTATTATTGCAGTACTGTGCTGTTTTACTGTACATGGCATTTTCACTTGGGGACTTTAAGATGGATTTACTTTAAATTGTGATAGTTTTTTTTTTTAACCTAGGATAAATTAACATTTGTCCTCTCAGTTAAACTAAAAGTATCTATTACATAGTAAATAATGTTTATGCTTCTAATAGCCTAAAACCAGATTTCTATTGATTCATCTTCCTTGACTCCTCCTCACAATGTGGCAAATGGGAAGATGAAAGGTGTGCTCATTCATCATAGGTACTTTGACAGATGTACATTGTATAAGGGTGCAGAGATTGTATACACCATGAGACCAGAATTACACATTGTCACATCCATCCATTTTCTAACTGAATCTTCCAATTCAGGGTTGCAGGGGAGCTGGAACGTATTCTGGCAAATCGTGGATACAAGACAGAATATGTCCTGGAGAGGACTCCAGTCCATTGTAGGACAGACAGAGAGATACGCAGAAACACAGATACACACGCACACATTCAGGCTAGGGCCAGTTTTCCCGGAAGCCAACCAACCTACCAGCATAATTTTTTTACTGTGGGTGAAAAAAGGAAGCACCTAGAGGAAATCCACACAAACACAGGGAGAGCGTACAAACCCCACACAGATAGCACCCAAAGTCCAGAACTAATCCCAGGGCCCCAACACTGCAAGGCAACAGTGCTAACCACTGCAGCAGTGTGCTGCCCCCCATTTTCACATTATTACCAATGTGTAGTTACTCATTTTAGTGACAACCGGATATGATTACAAACAAACAAAAAGTTATGATCAGTGTGGTATACTCTGAAATCAAAACATCTGTATTAAATTGAAAATCTTTTATGTGAGTTTGAGAAGAAAGATTTCTGAGATTAAAATGTAATGTTGTGCATAAACATCATCCCACTAAAATCAGGAGCATGTCTTAAAAATTGTTTTGAGGAGTACCTTAACCGTTAGAAATCATGTCTTAGCATTTTGAACCTATGGCCACTTCTTAATAAACCTTTTTGGATATTTGTTGCCAATTCCACCACTGACTGCAGTGCATTTTTCCAAATACATGTGATGTTGCTAGCCTGAGGCCTTTGAACAGCAAAATCAATGTTCACAATATAGAAGGTGCAGTAATGGCAAAGACTATATCATTCACTGGCAAAAAGAGAAAGAGGGTTGTAGGATCACAGCAGTCCAGGAGACTGAAAATAAATATTACTCCATTTATTTCTTTGATCGAAACAAACTCTAAACACAATGAAAACAGTTTTTTATTTATTTGGCAGATAGAACCTGCCAGGGTTTTCCACGTCCAAGAGGCATACAAGGGCTTCATTGTCTTCAGTGCCCTTGAAAAAATATGGGGGCTGAGGCTGCATTTCCTAATACGAAGTAGTTATTTGGGTTATCAATATTTTTTGTTGGATTTTCTCAAGCTGGGGCAATCTCCCTAGTTTCAGGTCTAATAGGGTGGCATATTGAGTCTCGAAAGGTCACACAGAGGTTCATCTTTCTGATCAGATTTCTAGAACTGTTTTTTCACAATGACAGTATATGATTTGAAGAATAATAAATGCATTCTCTTAAGGTTTTATTTTTAGCACTGCCCCTATAACCTCCTTTTCAACTCCCTTTCTCTTTTCTGAGATAAAATGACTGGTGGGCCGGTTGATAATACTGGGTCTTTAAATTCATGCACTGTAACATACCCATTTTCCAGCACCAGTTCAATATGTGTAGTGAAACTTCTGAGTATCTGAGTATACTGTATCTATCACTGTATCTGAGTACAGTGAGTCAGAGGTGTCCACCAAGGATCTTTGCCTTCAAAGTTGGTAACTACAGGTGCTTCATTCATTTCTGCACATCAGGAGCTATTATCAGTAAATGTGATGGATAAGTGCCATAGCTGAACAATGGTTTAGTAATGATGAGAAGATTACAGTCACAGGGGGTTGATGGAAATCATTAGCAGGACTTGAGTTTTGTTTTGTGGCTTTGAAGAATATCAAATCTCATTGGTCTTAAATGAAATGCATTTTTTTTGTCAGTTACTTTTTTAATCAGCATGGGATCCAAGAATAAAATATAAATAAGCAGCGTCCAAAACTCAGCTAGCTAATATATAAAACCCAGACCAATCAAGCACTACACAATATAATCTGTTCCCTTTCAGCTATTTAATTGTTAGATTAATTGATAATTGATTCAGTCACCTACTGCGAGATCCACTGTGGTCCTAGATTTTGTGGACTTATGCTTTAACTTCCCAGACAGATAATGGGTCAGCAGTATTGTTCCTACAATGTACTGTATATCCACTTCTGGTAGCAGCATATCTTGTAGTTTTAAAATCCTAACATATGTGCCATGTACAGTACTTGTTTCACAGAACTGGAGTTTCTGGTCCATCTCTCTCATTTATTTTTATTCATTGAAACAATATATTCAAAAATAATTAATTCTATCAGCAGGTTATATATAACAGGTTATACTTAACAACCATGGCATTTCTTTTTCACAATCTATACCATTTTGTGTGATGGTGACTGATATCCACACTGGATAATTTAAGATAAACCTAATTTGTAAAGACTCATATACTTACATGTTTATTTAATTTATAAAGTGTCTGAACTATCAGAATAGTGTATGTTTGTATGGCTTGCACTGCTTAAGTATATGTGCAACATTGGTTTTATCATCTGAAAATATGCGGTCTACATGTATATCAGGGTAAATTTTGAAGGAGGAAAATATGTAAAGACTTTTCACTAATTGTTTCAAACCCATATTTAAAAATGTGTTAATATTCTGTTGTTTTTTACAGAAAAAGCAAAGGACAAAAGAACTCTCTCAACTGTTCCATTCATATAACCCTTATGATCATAAGGTAAGACATTACAATTGCTTATGCTAGTACTGTATGTATATTCTTTCAACTGAAATGTAATTACTAAAGCTTGGTTACTAAAGCTTGGGAGTCCTTACAGTTAAGCACTGCTAATCATTCCGAGTGAGGGCTTCTCAAGGATCTTCATAGTGATATCCTTTCCCATAGCAGCAGAATAAAAAAAAAATGTTTTTGTTTATATGTGTAGTCAGAGAAAATTGTTCAGGAATTATTGCTTTGTTTTGAAATTACTTTTAAATTGTTCTGTTTGAATTTGTTCCTTATTTTATGTACAGTATATTGAATCCCTTTTATTATGTGTGCAAGAGGAAAGAAATACATGTATAGAATTAATTCAAATAACCTGGTTAAGCAGTAGTACTGAATTCCTGTTTTTAATGCTGCTTGGCTTTGTTGCTGTGTTTTGTACAGCTCAGTACAAAGTGGTAAACTGTCTCCTCTTTACAAGAGAAACTTCAACAAAAACATGTTTTCCACAAAAGGCTTTTTTGTTTTTAGTTTTCTATTAAAATAACACTAATACAAAGTGAAGGATATGGCAGAAGAATAGGTCTGCATAGCTGTGTCAGTTATTGAGCAAAACAAAATGACAGTGTCATTGATGGTGGAAAATAGTATTTAGTTGAAACTCCAAAGAATTCTCTGGCCTTAAAACCTGGTGTACAATGAAGACTTAATGCATTGCACAAACTTACAGTCTCTGCAAGTTCTGTATCAGTTGCTTATTGAGCACATATGTATGTTCTTTTCATTTTCAATAATGAGCAGATACAGTAAGTTTGTTGATTATTTCAGTTGGATTGTTCATTGGGATAACAAAAATAGAACCATATTTCATTATACCACCAGGATCTTTGTGTTTGATCTGAATTAAAATTGCCAGGATGATTAAGAATCTGTTTAAATAGCCATTTAAAAGCAATTCAGACAGTCCTATTGTAAGTTGCCTCTATATACATTGCTCCTCACTTACATCATTAATAAATTGTGGAGCTTGACATTTGCACTTTTTAATGTTAAAAAACATTAAAGTTGAGTTTTTACTGCCATGCGCTTCCTCACTGATCCAAGCAGCAGCTCAAGGTTTGATAACTTGCTTTAAATGCATGAACAGTATGTAGGAAAACCCTCTGCTCTAAAACAGTGATTGCCTTTGTTGGTTTCGATAAGCCCAATTTGAAAGGAGAAGGTGATGCCATCAATTTCTAATTTTTGTTTTTATGGGTTATAAGTACATTACATACTGTATACAGTATGTGTCTGAACTATATGTTGCAAACTTACCATATATCAAACTAATTATATGATGGAAATGAATCCCCCTTTCTAAGAAATTTTTGGGGGGAGGGTAACCTGTACTTATAATGAGACCTTCTGTACTGTATTTGGTTAGCTAAAAGTGAAACATACACTCAGTCTACTTTGTGGACCCTACCTGACTCTATTCTGTTAATTATTATCAGAAAAGCCACTCACTTTAAGTTACATAGGCAAAGTTTCAGGTCTTACAGTCCTGAACCCTGCATATTTATGTTGTTTTTATGGGAAAAAGTTCACCTTTCTACACTGTTTAACAGATGTTTAACAATACATCTTTCTGGTTCCTAATGCCAACTTATATTGGGGATCCCCTGTACACAAAAACAATTAAACATATGACCACAACCTGCTTGAGTAATGAAGATCACCTGGCTACTATCAGTGTGAATAAAGGCAGCATGTCGGTGAAAGGTGTACAAAGAATCAGAAGTTCTGCTTCAGCAAATAGACTAGTCAAGAGAAATCTGGGAAACGGGGGCTTTGTTATGCACAGACAGAGTCATATATGTAGTCCAAGTCTGTCAAATTTGTCTGGTCTGTGACCAGAGAATATTTAAGGTGGTGCCAGAAAAGGTGGTGAAGAGCTTTGTTAATTTCATTTTGGCCTTGAAAGACAATATGTGGAGATGCAATGATGAGTTTTATACTGACTGCTGCTCAAGTCTTATATACTACTGTTCAACCCAATCAGTGGGGCAACAGAATTGCGATGATGTGAGGAGGACCCTCCTTTACCATAAGAGCACTGTTGCGGAAGACTGGGGACAACCTTACTGCTTTCAATAATTTTCGCTGGATAGGACCTCAACAACTTTGGGTGTGCGTTCTTCTTTCTTTTCTATAGTGGGAGTAATATAGAAAGCATAATTTTGTTTTTGACGCTTAGAGGTTAGAGCAGTATGTCACAGTGCAGATGACTTCCAGGTGTCTTCATTCCTAATGTACAGTTCAAAATAGAAATACGTAACACATACAATTGAAGGAACATCACATAACTAAAATAAAACAAAGCCATCACTCCACTAAAATTCCTTGTTTCAGAATACTGTCTCAGGGATAGAGAGTAGACAGACAAACCAATTTTTTCATCATGATATGCAATACATGTTTGTGGGGAACTTGGAGCTAAATCATTTGAAACAAACTTTGGTGGGTCTGATATTTTGCTCATTTTTCAGTAACATACAGTAGGTCTGAACCGATAGAAGAACTTCTTTTTATATTTTCATTGACTGTCAGTTATAGATCATATGATTTTGTCTTTAAGCAAAGGTTCTGCATTCTGACTTTGTTAAAACCAAAAAATAATCCTAAATTAGAAAAGAAGAAACTGATACACATGAAGTGTCACATTTATTAATATAGGTGACCAAAATTAAATCATTACTTTCTTTTTTGTGTTATCATGCCAGGGTTTAAACAGAGTATAAATAATCCAAAATTATTTTTGTTTTTTATTTTATGATGATCACCTTAGCTCATTTTAATGACATTATTAAATTTTAGCACTGGTGAACACTATTGGATCCATTTTCATCCTATAAAAATCTATTGTCATTCTAGTGAGTTGTTCCCCAATTCAGTCTGTTCGACAATTTCATAGTATTCCTACATCTTTTGAACTAATTACTGTTTTGTGGTGTAATCAGTGCAAATTGAATTGCCCCAAAATGGAATGAAGCTCTTTAAAAAGGTATTATAACCAGAAAAATATTGTTTTGTCCACATAACAGAAAGAGTTCATTCATGGATTGCCTTGAAAAGTACTTCGCTGAGTTAACTCAGGGTGATTTAAATCTATGAAGTCTTACTTGGTCTTTAATCAATTCTTCTGCTTGTCAGAGATTATGCAACAACTGAGCAAGGATGACTATTTTTTGACTATAGTTGTTAATATGAGATGTGCAGTTCTAAAATAAAAGTATTTTACCCGTGCTGTTTCAATATTGAAATGTAAACTTAAAGGGGCACTTAAAAATCCAGAAGATCTTTACTGTCCTTTCTCTACCCATGCCACCTGATGTGTGGTGAAGTGTATGGTAATAACAGAGTTAGAAACGCCTCTGGTGATTAACTTAGCTTATGTCATGGATTGTAACTTTTTCAGAAGTGTTAAGACTTTGTTTTTACTTTGAAGCAAATTTAAGCATTAGTATTGATTTAGCTCTTCTTAATGTGCTTGGGTTGTCTGTTTGTAAAAGTTCACAACAAGTAAAAAAATATGCTCTTTACAAAGTCTGCCCTTTTTTAAGATGAGCTATGGTTTGAATCATCTTCATTTATGGGAATTTTCTGGTTAATTTTCATTGGTAATATAAGATGTCCGATAGCAGATGTTATAATAGTGCTTTAAATCTTGGGATAAATTATTTTCTGTTAAATAATCAGCAGAGTTTTTTATTTACTAATCAGCAAGTTGACATAAGAGCAGGAAAAGTAGAATCCCATAATCTCAGGGATCTATTGTTTTATTAACTTTTGTGTGGTAGTCATTAATAATATATTTTTGCACACAGAAATATTGAAATTGTAATGTTCTCAAAAGAACAAAAAATGAATCTAAGCCACTTAGAACAAATATTTCTGTCAGTACTCCTTAGCTCTAAAGAAGTTCTCTGCAACTAAAAGATATGCTTAGATAATCAAAACTCTCAGTATATTTAAATAGACAGCGTTAAAGAAAAACAGCATTAAATTAAACAACACTGCTTAAAAATGATGTCCAACTGTGAGAATAAATACAGGATCAGAATCAAAGCAGTGAATTCCATGGTTTCATGGCTTCTAATCAGACTAGGCTTATTCTAGAACGTCTCCTGAGTGCTCTAATGACACCCAGGCGTCCTTTCAGCACGCAGCTCGATGATATCAATAGAGCTAACTGAGTTAAGGGAGGTCTGTTCTGCTAAGTAGAAAACTGGGGAGCCTTTAATTATCACAAGACTTGATGAACACTGCCTAAAATGTGGCATGAGGAATAATAAATAAGCACTCATTAAATAATCTGTCTTTATTCATTTGTTAGGTTGAATACCTTCTACTTTTAATAATTATTTAGGAGTGAATATTGATATCATTTAGGGTTTTTTTTCTGCTCTTTGTTCCCTGATCTTGTTGGTATGCATTGGATGCACATTAAGCATAAATTTCATAACAGTAATTTAAGCTGTTCTTAGTGTGATTACTATTATTGTTCAATGCTATAATTTAATTGAATCTAATATGTTAGGACTTTAAAATATAGACTCTAGAAAAGCAAAAAATAAATGTATTAGTAGTCTTTGATGTAAGAAGATAGTGAAACATTTCACTCTATGAGCATAGTTTCTATGAAGTTACTAGGTTTGTTCTTAGATAACTTCCATTATCTCATCTCATAAGACTAATATATTGGGTAGTCTTATGCACACACATACTGTACCATGTCAGTTTTTACTTGCCCTAATATTGTAAATGTCAGGAGAAATTCTGATCAATACTGGTGAACTAAGGATGCTACTTGTTAAATTGTGTTGACAACAGCACAATGACACAGTGAAATATTAAATTACACAGATAAGCCAAAACTCAATAGTTTCTCTTGCTTTCTTTTCTGTGAAAGGGGATTTGTAATTTTACATGCTTCATGGAAGAAAGTGAACATGACAAATACAGTATGAAAACATTTTCCTCAGCACACAAAAAACCTCCCATCCCCATTATCGTTACGCCTCTCCAGGTTTCTCATCAGAGGATCCCAGAATTGAAATTTTGAAATCATACAACTGAAAAAAGTAGGCGACAAGTAGCAGTAAAAGCCTGATCAGCAGCAGCACTCTGCCTCCACCCATCCTCCCACCCGCATCATGGATGTGGTGGTAGAAATCTACATATATAAATAATGTCAGGAAAAGCCAGGATCTAGTGATGCCAGGGAAACGAATGCAGAGATTCACAATTACGAGCCAACATTCTTTTAGCCATAGTGAGGTCAGACAACTTGATCCATTCCTGTTGCTGTGAAAGGCCAAGATTAGCGTCATCATTTAACAAGAGCACCAGGTGCAAGCAAAGAGTGTCTAAAATAATCGACAGGAGGAGGATAGAAGGAGAAAATTGTCTGCAAAACATAGTCATTTTTTCTCCTGCATTCTGAATATTCTAATATACTTTGAATATGTTTTCATTTATTTGTTTTTCTTTGTTTCAACCCCCACTTCCTTTCAGTTCTTTTATTCCTTGGAAACGTGTCTTTTTTCCAACCTACTTCATTTTGTCTAATTAATAGAAATTCACTGAGTACAGGCGTAAACTGTTCTTGGCACAAATTCCTCCCACACACATTCAGATCCAAATGGAGAAATAAGTTATGGAGTTAAAGAGTTGCATCAAGATAGCAGATTCAGTCCTTGGGAATGTCCTGAAGGTTTCATGGGCCTGAACTGGACACAGACAGGAGACATCCCCCAAAAATAGGACAGCCATGGAGAAAGTACAGTAGGTGGCACTCTTCCCTCTGTGCCAGAATTTCAAAATCAGTGTCCTTATATGCAGAGAGGGGACACTGTAATTTTGGCGGTGCCTTCCTTTGAATGAGGCATTAAACTGAACTCCTGACTGACTGATCGTTAAAGATTCCAATACATTTTTGCAAAAGCCTAAGGGTTTAAACCCAAATGTCCTGGCTAAAATACACCCTGGGGAGTCTGGCCTCCCCAAACTGCCCCCTTAATTTAAATGATGCGACAGTTTCTCACTTTCTGTGTGTAAAGTGCTTTGAGTCTTTGTGATGATTGGGAACTGCGATTATTATTAACTGGTGACATGATTTCCTTTACTTATATCTTTCTTTTTGCATATAGCTAAAAAACAACATCAGTCATGTCTTTTAGGGGAGGAATTGTACTTGCAGGAAGGTGTTAGTTGTATTCAGACATTGGAATCATGAAATGAACATATTTAATCTCTTATTTCTAATATGATGTAAAACTGAGCTTTATATGCTTTCAAAGACACAGCAGTAATATATTAAATCTTGCAGTATAAAATGTTCCTCAAAATAATCATCAGAACAAAACTGGCCTGTGAGATTGCTTGTTCATAATGCCAACATGTGCTAAATCCAAAATTAAATTAAGTATTTTAATCTAGTATTTATCTAGCTGATAGAGCATGATTTTGAATTCCTCTAGCTATATTTTAGCATTTGTCTCTTCCTAAAACAAAACCTTTAAATTTTTGTTCTTACATTCAGGGAATCAAGGGCAAATTGTACACTTGGTCAAAAATAACTTTTGACAACTAATGTGTTAAATTGCATTTTTAAAATAATTATATGTAACTGTTTTTTTCAGGACATATCTCTAGGTAAGCTTATCATTGAGAAGCAGCTCCAATATGTCTTATTATACCTGGTATACAAATATGCATGAATCATTGTAAATCCTATTTTGTTGATGTTGCTTGGGGGGATACCATTTTGGAGGCAGCAGCACATTGTTTAGCTGTGCCAACGATCTGATGTAAGCAATCAGGTCTCCACTAAATCTGCTCTGAACTAATCAGGCTACTAACAGGAGCTATTCAACCATTAATAAGTCTCACCTGAGTCTCTAGGTCTCCAATTGATTACCTGCTGGCTGAAATTCAAACACCCAAGCATGAGTCTGATTACCAGTGCATTTCAATGCTGCATTTGATATTTCAGAGGTGATGGATTTTTTTCATTCAATAATAGGTTATTCTCATCCAAGTGCTTGTTATAACCTTTTCAAGAGACAAATGCAAGAGACGGAGAAGATTCAGTTCCATCATTGTGTTTGCATGCACTGCTGGGGATTTAGATTTTGATAGCACTTGATTAACAGTTTCCCAAGGACAGTTCCTGTTCCAGTTAACATGTTTGCTTTTCAAAAGCAGTACTGGAGGTGTGAAAAGGTGACTCAGTAAAACCATTTTCTCCTCTTAGTCTATGGTTAATTATTGTTAATAAAGTGCCTTTTCAGTGTTAGTTTTGATAACTCTTTGATTTCAGTTAAATCGTGTTCACCAGTTCTTCTCTTTTAGAAATAAGAACTGTGAGTGCAGGCTAAATTCTGTAGTGTAGACTTCACTGAACTGAGTATGGACTATGTCATAACTCAGCTTTGACAAAGTAGTAACAAAATTAGCTGACCACTGCAGGGGTTTCACTTTGGGCAGTGAACCTAATTAACTCTTCTGGGTTGCCTGTGAAGTTGTTGTGACAGTTCCACCAGTCCTCCATTTTATTACACTATGTTTTGTAATATATGTATGGGACTTATATATGGACCAATGGCAGATTTCTTGACAGTATATACTATATTTCAAGGGAAAGGTACAAACTTTTCTTCTCTCTCATTCTGGCATGTGTGTCATAATCGTGCACTATGTTGTTTGATAGTTGGGGACTTCAAATTGGTATTTTATTGAAACAAAGGCTTTTTCAATCATTGCAAATTGAAGCCTTAGTTATGTATCATGTCTCTCATTTCTGGTTGGAATAGAGTAAATCTGCTTCCTGCTGTACAAATCAAACCAAATCATGCTATGAATATGTTGCTTTCACTTTATAATTTGGTTTAATTTAGACAGAGGCTTGAAAGATCAGAATTTGCAGTGATAAATGTTCCTGGATATCAAATTGCATCTGTTGGCAGACACTAAAATCATAACAGTAGGCCTTTCTTCTATAAAAAGAGTGTTCCCAAATGGAGATTTTTTTCTATTTTTTTTCTATTTTCTTTTAATCACATTAAATGATTGAAAAGATTAAATGCTTCTGTTGATTGGTACACATTTTGTTAATTGAAAATTACGCTAGTAACATAATTCTAGGTATTATCTTTGTATTATTGTTTCCTGTATAAAGTTTGATTGGGAGTGTATACTTTCCAAGTACGCAATTATGATTGCATATGCTGTTTTATATGGACGTAAAATCATCATTGTGTAGATTACTTCAGAAAGATTAATAATTGAACTGCATTTAAAAAGCATATACATTTCTTTAAAACTGTTCCTATAAAATGCAGGTTTCTTTCCTTCTTCTCGTTTTAATAGAATTTAACATAAAATAACTGAGTGTGCAAATGATTTCCAATACATTTGCAATTTAATGTTAAAAATTGTAGATGTGTATCTTTTATTGTTTTGCATTGTCACACTGTTTGTCCCCTTCTTTACTATATGTTTATAATAAGAATACTACTGATATATATACTGATATAAGGAGACCAAGTTGTGGGTTATTTTAAATGTTTTATGTTTTTTATGTGTTTTCAGTTCCTTGCAATAACAAATACAAATCTATCACAACAAACATACATTTTGTAGTACATAAAAAAACAAACAACAGTTGGGAACAAATGCTTAGACTTTTTAATGTTTCTTGTTACCAGCTTTTAGCTGCTGAAAAACAGTGCACAAAAATAGAATTGTAGATAAATAATCAAGCACTTTTTCCAGTTAACTAAAGGACACTGAAATGCACTTCCAAATAATTAAATTCCAATGTTCTCATTCTGTATACAATCAACTATCATAGTTCTAAGGCACCAGAAATTATTTTTAAAGTTTTATTTTCAGCAAGCTTTTATATATTATAAATTATAATTTTATAATGTTTATACCCTGTTCTTGTGATCTTAACCCATCAATCATTATTCTTTCATATCAGAAACTTTTCAATATTATAGTACAGTTTGAATGGAGGAGAACTGTGCAAGAAGATGTCACAGTGGAGTGGTAGCTAGCACTGCTACCTCACAGCTTTTGGGTTTTGGGTTCAGTCCCAGTTTGGGGTAACTTCTGTATAAAGATTTCATATTCTCCTCTTGTTTTCATGGGTTTTCGTGAGGTGCTCCAGTTTCATCAAACCTTCCAAAGGCAAGGTGATTTGGTAACTCTGTGTTTGTGTGTATCCTGAGATTAACTGACATCCTTTTTAGGTTGCTGTAGTCCTAAGTAGACCTTATGTTTTGGGGGTAGACTTCAGGTTTCCGCTACCCTGACAAAGAATATGTGGCTTTCTGATGATAGATATGACTACCGAAAATTGTAAATTGTAATTTTGACACTTTGAAGCAACTAAGAAATTGAATTTTAGAATTGCTTAACTCTTAAAATATTGCAGAAGAGTATCTACAGTATCAACTTATCTGCCACAGTTACAGTGCTTAATAGTGACATGTTGTGAATAGTGTTCACATTACCTTTTTTAAATGAGAAAATCTCCCTTAAGTTTTAAACACTGAAAGAAATTCTTGATGCTTTGCATATGTACAGTATATTTTCACATTTCCCCCATATGACTAGAGCTCCGGATCTCCTGATGATGAAGATGTCCTTGAGTTTTCTGTAAGCTAGGTGGGACTTGGCTTTATTCGTCCTTGCTTCATCAGCTGCTGTCCTCTTTAATGAGAGAGACAAGTTCTTCAGCTTGGCTCCCCATCCAACATCTAGCTGTCCTTATGCCACTGCTTATGCCTCGGTCTATTCCAGTTACCCATGCCGAGTGGGCACTAAATGCTTCAATGCAGATGGCCAATGCAAAACCACACTCGGACATACAAAGAAAACCCGGCATGTAATAAGGGTACTGAGTTAAGAAGGAGAAACATCAATCAGAGATTTCCATGCACCGCTTTTGTGATACATTAGGCAGAATAAAACCATAGCAATCGAGAGACCTTGCTGTGTAATTTGTAATTCATAGCAAGTGACACATCGTTTTACTGCACAGATTATCTCAGGCTATAGAACCATGTAATAAAGTCCACAGAGATCTGAAAGCCGGAGCTTTAACAAACGTTCAAACCTAAGAGGGCTTGTTTAAACATTTACGGCTCTTTCCTGGGAAACAAAAGAGCAAGAAAATATATATATATAATATATAATATTAAACCATCTCTATGACTGCCCACAACTTTACTTTCTTGTCACTTTCTTCCCCTCTGTGCTATAAATCTGATTATTTTTTTCCCACTACCAGAAGAAGAGCTCCCTCTTTTGTTATAAAACACAGGATTAAAATATGGGATCAGGATCAGAATACAGGATCTGAAACAGGCTGGCACAATTCCTTGTTAACACATCAGTGCTTTACTGTTGCCAGAAACATATTTTGTCAACTCTGCAGCAGACTACAAACACCTTGGTTTTATCAACTGGGATTTTCGGTTTTGTAAGGCATTTTTGTTAAAGAGCCCTAAGTTTCTGCTTGCCCTTTAGAAACTGTCGATATGATTTTTTTTTTATTTGTGCTTTGCAGTAAAACCAATTTTATTGGTTTATATCTTGCCCAACACCTTGTATAATAATATACAATAATGAATTGCTTGCATTATATTGTACTTTTCATCCCAGAGGATCACAAAGGGCTTTGCATACAGGAGATTAGCCTATATCATCCACCATTGCTGTGGTACACCCACCTGTGTAACAGCCATTATTCGCCAGCGGTGCCACTTCACAGCAAATCAGATTATGAACTGAGAAATTGCTTCACCAATTAAATTAGGAGGGAACTTTAGGTAGCCCTTGTAATGCTAGTCCACTGTTTAATTTACGCAGGACACTGGGGTTAATAGCACTGCTCTTCCTGCAATGGGATCTTTAATGACCAAGTAGTCAGGAGCTGAGTTTATTGTCTCATCCTAAGATTTGACATTTCTTTTAGTACAGTGTCCTCATTCACCATAGTGGGGAATGGTGAACTTCTGGTCCAGGGGGAAAGGTGGAATTTAACTGGTCCCCTGACACTGATTGCATTAGCAAGCTATTTTTCCTTGGAGGTCTCTCACTCCAGTATTGACCAGGCCTAGTCTTACTTAGCTTCTGTAATCTGTTGAGATCTGGCTGAAAGACTTCAATGCCTCTGTCTGCAAATGGCATTCAATTAAATCTTTACATTTAGAACAGTTTGCAAGTGGAATGTGTACCCTTTCCCACTAATATTAGTTACAGTAAAGTTAGTTAGCTAGGCTTGCATAATTCACACTTTATGAATTTATTGCTTAGTATGTTTATTATTTGTGATGTCCTCTTCCTACTTTTCAGATGAAGGCCTTGACTTGAGATACAGTACACTATTTATTTTCATGTCAATTTTGCATAACCTAAAACTTACAAATCACTTGAATTACTAAATTTCAAAACCCCATAAAAATATGCCTTAATCGCCTAAAGTTTGCTCTGAAAATTTAAAATCCTTGATAAAAGGAGTTATTTTATAAATGATTGATACCTTCTTTATGTAACATAGAATTACATGCCTTTGGAACAATTACTTTTGTTTACAGGAAAGATGTTTTTAGCACCTTGTGTGCACAAATGAAAGGAACAAAAAAAAACATTAAAAAATGAATTAGCATATTATAGAAATGCTCAGGCCTTGGGCAAACCTAGATGGAGTGTAGATGCCAGATGTAGCAGAAATAACTCATCTTTGCAATAATACACAGACATGTCAGCCGCAGTTACAAATAAATTGCTCTCTCAGCTATGCTAATATCCTGCACACTGAATGAAGTAATTACACTCTCCTACTACACACAGTGAAGAATAATTACAAACATTCTGGTAAGAAGAATCCTTCCTCCATTATGGAATTTAAATTTTAATGTTTTTTTTCTCAGCTTTTTTCTAAATTTCTGCAATCAGTAGTCAGTGCATGTATTGTCTAACTTAAATATTCTGCCAGGCTAGAAGGCTCAATTTATTATTCAGCAAAACAGTTTCACCATTTAAACCTTATTGAACAGTACTATGGTTGGAAGAGCAACTGAAAAACATAATTGCTTCAAATTTACCCACTTTTGTGCAAGACAACTATTTCTGATGTGCAGCATCATTTGCATTTCTACAGATCAGATACGTATACTCTGCTGTCTTGACTGTGGCAGTCTCTTATTGGGTTTGGAGGGAATGAAGGGATGAGGTGCCAATAGGCAATATTGTATACAGATGCATATTAAACAGCTCAGCCTACACCTTCTTTCTTAGTTCAGGATATGATTAATGTGATCTCTCTGTAGCCAGATGGTGTAGAACAAGACCCATCAATCAAAATGAAAAGAACACTGAACAGTCTCCACAATGATGTGTTTTAGGACCAGGGTTTGGTTCATATATTCAAGCATGCCAAAGACCACAGAAGAAGCTCCCTTAGATAGGCCATTTCTGCGCTACAAATGCTGTTGTATTTCTGTGGAATAAGACATTATACTGAAGTTACACATACTTATATATACTAAGAGTGTTGTGATAATTGTTTTGTTCAGTGGAAAATAAAAACTGGGCATCTTGAACTCCAGAGAGGTTCACCAGGATCTGATAAACAGCCTGCATACTACTTGTTTAAATCTATGCTATGCCACAACCTTGCTGAAGTCAGGAGCTCCCAGAAGGCAGCACAGAAACATCAGATTCTACAGGATTGGCCGAGGTAGGGGATATGTGACTCACAGTGCATCACAGGGAAATCTCATGGATTGTGCACCTTTGTGTTTAGGTATTTTGAGCAATGGCTTTCTCAGTCTTTTGTTCAGTGATAAGGAAAATCACTTAGAAATAATGGACTGTAACATACAGTACTCTGTCTAGGATTTTTGGAAATTCCTTGGAGTAAATTTACATGCACATAATTAAACTGTCATCTTTGAAACTCACTTGGAACTATGTAACACATGTATTCACAAAATAGCATAAACTGATCTAAAAGATCATTTTCTTTCTAGACTCACATTGTTGATGATGCGCAACCTGTAAGTGATCTGATTCTGATCTTGTCAAGTGTCTGAAGTGTTTTATTCTAAAATGTAATGCAAGTAGGAACGACATGATCTGTAACTTGTGATGATTTTAACCAGTTTGTTCTAAAAATTCTGAAATTCTCAGTCCGGAATCCTCATTGTCAGTGTGCTCCAGTAGCTTAAGATTACTTTAAATGTAACTGGCTGGAAACCAGTTATTATGAAATACATGGCAGGGAGCGCCCAGAAATGCACATTGAAGTAAAGGCTTTGTGGCAGGTTTTCAGAATTTTGCTTGCAGAAGGGGGCCAAATGCTTGTGACAAAGCCTTTCTGGATGGCTGATGCCAGATTCTTTCTACATTTGGTCTCTGAACAGACGTCTAACAAGCCTTAGTAATCATTTGAAGTTGCTCATTTATTACAATATCCCTGGAATTCAGTGACTCAACAGAGGGACAGATATTACCGTGACGGGTTCACAGCTGTTCATTACAGAAAAACTCTTCCATAATCTCAAACACTCAATCAGGAAACACTGAGTCTAAAAAAAAAAACACATTTTAAAAAGAAAACCAACCTCTAACTTCGTAAAATGTTTCTATTTGAACAGATCTTGTTACTGTATTATACCGTATGTCTAATTATGAAGCCTGAAATGTATTGTTTAAATTTTTAAAACAAGTTGCTTCATTCTCAGTTGTGTTTTCAATAATAATTTGTTAAAATTATTTCTCTCAAAAACGTGTTCAGACAGCTGTCTATATACAGTATTGTTTAGCAGATGATGTAGTCGAGTTAATGTTTTAAAACATTTTAAAAACATTTTTTCTTTAAAATTATTTTACCAGTCTCATTTAAGATGTTAATGTTTTTACTACACAGTATATTTAACCTTCAAAAGAAGACTTTTTTCAAATCATATGTTCCTTCCCTTCGATATAGGAACATCTAGCAAATCCAGTCTTTTAGTAATTAGCTTCTTTCTGTGTTTATACTAATTACTGTAATTGTAGATTAATTGCATTTAAAATTAAACGGGATTAGAAGACTTACATTTTATTCACACCTAACTCATTTTTATGTATTTACTTTAGATTTATTATTGTAATTTATGCCCTGTTCTGTGCAGCATAAAATTATTTAAAACCTTCATTGCTGAATTGTTCCTTAAAAGCTAGGATCTCCTTTTTGTTTATTTTTTTAAGGATTATAAATTCATGCTCCATCTGAAACATTTAGATTGTATATTCACAGAGGGGTCTATATTTTGTTACGATGAGTGAATTTAAGATCTGTACATATCAGTAACCGAGCGATATCACTCTTTCGTTTACCATAGTACATGGGACAACAGAGATGAGCAGAAAAATGGGGTCCAAATTGCTTTACTTTATCTCTACTGCTTTAATCTTTTCATTCATATTTGCTGTATATGTTTTGTTTCTTAGAAAACTTGAAAGGCCCAGATTTACATATCCCTCTCAAGGATAAAAAAGAGGAAGTTAAACAGAGAGTAAATTTACTTAAATTACCCCTTTTCAGAAAGCTCCCACTCCACTGATTAAAGGCGTGCTGATTAAACATCACTCCATGATCTGAGACTATTTTGTGTACATTTGGGTTGCATATTGTTCTAACCTGCCTTGCTTCTTGCTTTTGGCTCTCTGTCTCAATAGCTTGGGATTGTAGGTGGCCTGTTAACTTGAAAACCACTGTGGGCAGGTACTTATAGAACATTGTATGTGCAGCTGCAGAAAACTGAGCTAATTGAACACTGCCATTGAAGCTTGCCAGTCATTCCATTATGCAGATTTACCCAAAAGTATAGACCTCTTAATTGACTTCAGTTCAGTTCTCAAAGACAGCTAATCCATTTTGAGATCCCCAAAATTATTTTTAAAGGGATCAGTTTTTATCCCTTGCAACTACTAAAAATGAGAGATGTCAGTTAAAACAGTTTCTGATCAGTTGGCTCTTGCTGTATGAACAAATTACATATCAGTTTATTTGTGTTTGTTTTAAAAATGGTTATACTTGAATTCAAATAGTGAACACAATATACACTTTTTTGATGCAACTCTTGGTTATTGTTCAAGTCGAATCTAATTTAATCTTGATCATTTCTGTTGTATGGCTTGCAACATCATCATTGCCTGTATCTACAGTATGTAATATAATGGAGTTGTAAACTCACTGTAGCAAACACCCACTTCTTATATTGTAATTTAGTTCTGGGTCTTTGATAGGTGCAGCTCTACTGTACACATTCTGGGATTCTATCACAGTTGCTTGTTAACTCAAAGTATACACAGCACAACTTCTTAAACAGTGATGAACTCCACTATGCTTAAAAGATGGGCCGCAGGAGAATTCTACACTGCCTAAGTTTCAACAGTTGGCATCACTTCTGTGACATGCTTAATGAGTCAGTTTGAGAGAAGGTCATACCCCTGCTAAGATATTATCATGCTTTAGAATATACTTGGAATTACAAATATGGGCCAGAACAAGTTTTATGGACCAAGTTAAAACTTTACAAACTGTTGGAAAGGTTAAAGTTAAATTAAATTAAACCCCAGAACAGGAACAAATGTAACTTGACAGTGGCAAAGTATCTTGAATGATTACACGAAGAGTTTGGTGAGCTTAGAGTTGCAGACTTTTTGCAGTTATTGCCTGAAATAAATATATCGCCAAATGCTGACTTTTACACTTAATTGTAATCAAATATATGCATGGATATGCCCAAAAATAAAATGTACTTAGTACTTTTACTTTGCAATTATATGATCAGAAATATAAACTGCTTGACTTTGAAGCTAAAATAATTGACGTGCTTTCACAGTGCTTTGAAAGGCACTAAAGTGAAGCTGCTCTGTTGGTCCCCAAAATGCATTTAACTTGATATTAGCTTTGTAACGGGCTGTTAAATCACAGATTTTAACTGACCCAATTTTAAAATGTATGCTGAAGCATTTTTTCTATGACAATTTAGAGTGATGTGCCAACTGTGATTAGCAGACACAACCACCATTCTTGCCAAAATCAGTCAAACGTGGATATTACTACTGCTAATATATTTGGTGACTTAGCAATGGAAAATAAAAGCCTGTTTATTATTTTCATATCCCTGTCTATATACCTGATCTGTCTTTTTCAAAAATGTCTACATTATTATTATGTCAGTCCTGTTATCCAAAGGTACTTGTAGAAAATCATTAGAATACTAGAATAGTGGCAAACAGAAGGAGCCTATTTGGTCCATCTAGCTCATTGGGTTTCCTTTTCAGTAGGTACCAGATGAATAGATCTCATCTCACCATTTCTTGAAGGCAGCAGGTGTTTCTGCGTCTGTTTCTGGATGCATTCTCCTACAACTCTTTGTGTAATGCAGTGCCACCGGTTCTCAGTTTTAAATGTTCTTCTCTGGCGTTTTCATTTGTGTTCTCTAGTTCATGTTTCACAACTATTTCTGAATCAGAAGCATTTAGCAGACAGTGTGGTAATAAGAAGAATTAGTAAACTTATAGGTCTTAATTATCTTATTTTCAGCATTATTGGAGGTTTCTGCTCCTGTTGAAAGGTGACATTGCTAGGTCCAAACACCTAGGGAGATCAAGTTTGCCAGAATTGCTCATTTTAAAGCAAGACATTGAGTAGGCATAAATCTCTCGATCTGACTACAGTGCTTCTTTTTTTTCCATTATGGACCATTTTAGTTTTTTTTATAAGAAAACAAAATCTAAAATCTAAAAAAATGTCACTTATTGATTCTATGTGTATCAACTCTAAAAATGTTTTAATATTTCATTGTGCTGCAGATAGAAAATGCAGTTTATTCAGCAGGTTGCACTGCTTGGAGACAAGTAAGGAACACAAAAGAGGTCATCCAAGGTTTACTTGGCATGTTTTTGGAGCTAGGAATTTTCTATTAATATGTTGCTCTGGCACTTGCCAAAAAACACTGAGAGAAATCCTCTGGGATAGAAGTCGGCATACGAAAGTAGTGATGTCATGGTTCTCCATGCCTTTAAGATACCCTGTGTTTTTAGGTAGTGTTATTCCTACCCCCTTGAACTCGTAGTTAAGGATGAATGAAGTCTTTGTTTGTCTTGGAATGTGCATGCCTTCTTCTTCTTCAAGCCAAATTTACCACCTAGATCAAGACGTGTCTTCAGCTGTGAGTCACACCCCTACTACATTATTAAGAAAAAGCCTGTGTTTCAGTATTTGAATTGACCCTAAATCTGTATAGGCAATGCAGGGCGAGGGATGTAGAGGAATAGAAATCACAGCATGTACATTACAATACTCTTAACTGGTTAAGCAGACTCTTGCTCATTACCATGTCAGATACTGGTTAGGCCATGGTGTGATTTTTATGAATACATTATCACTTTGGATGTTAATGAAAATGAGGAGGTGGATAGAGAAAGCAAACCAATTAGACATTGAATGTATTCCTCTGGGGGATGTCTGCTCTGCTATATTCGAGGTGAGCAAAGGTTAGCCTAGATCTGGTGTCTTTAATCAGGTTTTGTAGAAATACAATCAAATGGAATCCTGATACTGCCTGTAATTTATAAGGAAATGGCATGAAGAATCCTTCTCATTCCCTTAACTGCTTACAAATCAGTTTTGGGACAGTGTAAGCATGTGTGATTGTGTAGAGATCAATATAGGCCCAATCTCTGAAACCACATGCCTTTTTTATTTTTCACTGGCTATTTATTTTAAAAAAGTGTGGCTGACTTACATTAACATGATATGTATCTATAGTTATTCTATAACATGGAAACATCAATGAAAACACATTCTACAGGGGGATATTTTTGATCAATATAAGATTAACTATGTGGCTAACTCTAAAACAGTGAATCTCAGACACCTGCTGGTGCCACCATTTACACCTGTATAGTACAATAAGTGTTCTCATTTTATGGAAGTTTTTATGGGAGTCTTTGCAAACAAAATATGAGAGCTGGAACAGGATTAGCATTGCTGTAATCCTTGAAGTACACACATCATTATGATTTGTTGTAGTAGTATGTCATAAATACATGTAGATAAATTCATGTGGAATAACATATGCAGCATTAAATTAAAGATTATAGATGTTAATCTGTATACTAGAAAAAATAATTCTGCAGAACAAGCATAAAAAGTAAAAATTGGAAGGTAGTTGGAATATAGAAAAGTGATATGAAATACCTAAGATGTTTTGATTCCGGTGTAGGTCTTGAGATTATTTGTTATTGAAGCATTCAGTATTTTATGAAAAAAGAATGATTAACACTTCAGTGATACAAAGCTGTACTACTATAATAAACAAGGAGTCTGATTGTGGTTCAATAGCACTAAAAGTTATTTATTTATCATTCTTGGTAAATGAATATATTTTAAGGTATCCCTACACATCTCTACTTGGCTGCTCATAAAAGCAGCTTGAGTGTAATTGGAGAGTGGACGGGTGGACAGTTTTTTATTCAGAGTTATTGAGATATTAGGTAATCAAGAGTAAAAACATCCCAAATGAAGCTAAGAGTGGATTTGGAGAATACTCAGATCCTTTAGCCCGATCCTAAAAACCATATTTGTTTTAACTTATAATGTTTTATCACCCTCATTTTAGACAGGAGAATATTTCTATATTTCTGCAAATGTATTGGTGTTAAAAATGTTAATGCAAATGATATTAAAATAGGTGCTTTGAACTTCATTATTTTTTCTTAGTTGTAACCAACAAAGGGAATACTGACAATACTGAGGAATTCAGCTAAATGTTTTATTTTGATTCAGAAATGCTGCAGTTCCTATACTGCCTGCATTGTTGAGTCCTGGATATGTGCACTGTAATGACAAACAATTGATCAAAACCATTTTCCTCTTTACTGCCATCTTAGGCACACAAGATACATTCAATGATAATGGTGCAGTGGCTTTATTGGGTGATTAAAGTTCCGAAGATCTTATTTTAATAATTGAATGGCTCCTACTGTAATTAGGAACCATTCCATTCAAAAACATAATTATTTTCAGTGCTTTGAGATGTATTTAACAATGGCGAGTATACATTTGCAAGTTACTAAAGAAAGAGCATAGACATCTTTTCCATCTTATCCCCAGGGCAGAGATGATAGCTCAGAGTGTCTGTAATGCAGACACTTATATTTATTCACATCTGATATCATGTGCTGCCACTATATTTTTGTGGACAAAAGGCAGTCTGACATTTGATTCCAAATGTCATGTTCTTCCAGAATGCTTGCGAACAACAGGTCAGTTTTATTTCTCGATCTATGTGAAGGCTGTCCATAATCCTTATTTATGTTTAGATTTTTAACATCTCTTTGATGTCTGCAATAAATTGTCCTCAGTTACTTATTTTCATTAATCTGGATTGTATGTCAAGAAGAAAGTAAAATTATAATGTCTTGCTGTCTGAACAGTGTGGCATCTCATTTTGTTTTATTTAAAAACACATATCAGTGATCGGGGGCTGTCTTAAGAAAACACTAGAATTCTGTCTCTGTTGTTGAGAGTGGGGAAAAATGTGCCCTTACAGTGAGATGAAATGTTTAATGTTTTTATTGCCTAGATTTATACAGTTATTTGCCTGTTTTATAGTTTGTGCAAAGAAAACAGAAGTGGTGAAGTGTAGCCTGCAATAGTTTTTTTCTACATAATAAATACCTTATTTTTAAAATGATTATTCTTGCAGGTTCAAACGATTTCTTTAGCTTTTCTAAAATAACAGGAAGATGAATCTACTCTTCTTTCAAAAGGTGAACTTTTTTCCATTTTTATTCTTTAAAAGATCTTTTCATACCATTCCTTTAATTAATGTGAACTAAATGTCACAATGAAATCATATAGAAGTAAATTAGGAAATTATTAAATGTGTTTGAAAGGTGTACATTGTTAAACTCAGTCTCTTTTAATATAGAAAATATATTTTTATATTTAATGGATGCATGCCCTGATCTGCTACTGTTTTGATCAATTCGGTGAACCCCGTGATACTAAAATGACTGATCTCATAGAAATCTGTGCCTTTTTCATGAAGCTCGGCACAATGTGACAGTGAATAATGTATAATTTATATGTTTACATATCTGTATGTGCATCTTAAGAGATATAACTGATAACAATGATTTGTAAGAAAAAATAGCACTTGCTACAACTCACTTCAAAACACATTTGAAATGTGCCAAAATTCATATTTGCTGAGTTTTGAAAGGTAACACTTTTCTTGGAGAAAACGAGATTTAAACCTGGATTTGTGACAGCATCTCTTAACAATAGAGTGCTATCTTTGGTTTATAAGCAAACAGTGATTAACTGCAAGTATTCACATACATGTAGCCTCAATTCTCCTTCACCTTTTTGTTTTCCTTGTTGCAGCACTACAAACCGCACTGTGAGTAGTTTAATTTTCACTGTGATTGGGCAGCATGGCACAGTGGTGCTGCCTTGTAGCTTTGGGGCCCAGGGTCAAATTTCGGGCTTGAGTTACTACCTGTGTGGAGTTTGTTCTCCCAGTGTTCATGTGGGTTTCCTCTAGGTGCTCCGGTGTCTTCCCACAGTCCAAAGATTTATTTTTTCTATTAAAATAAACTTTATTTCAAACAACAAAACATCTCAAGATCAGTACACGTTCTAACAAATTATCAGACTATTGTCAAACAAAAACTTTCTGAATGAGGTGATTGTCCATTATTAATCAGTGCAAATGGATGATGGGGCTGGATTTGCGCAATGAAAGAATCCCTCCAAGCCCTACCACTTGCTTTTCTCCATGTCATTTCCCTGTCCCGGCTCTGACACTGGCCAGGAGCTCAAGGAACAAGGATTTCCACTTTAGTCCCTGTACAGGGTCCAACATCCTTTCCAGCACTCCCTTGCCATGGAGAAGCCCCATTTGGCAACGTCACGCTTCATCCTCCCTCTGAGGTCCGCAAGGATCCTCTTCTCCAGCTCCCTCGCTCCCTACTCTGTCCAAAGAAATACTGGTAGGTTACTTGACTTCTGAGATAACTGGCTCTGGTGTGAGTGTGTGCATGTGTTTGTGTTTGTGTGTATCCTGCAGTGGACTGGTGTCCCATCCAGGGTGTATCCTGCCTTGAGCCCATTGCTTGCCAGGATAGGCTTACGACCTTGTTTCAGATAAAGCAATTAGAAAATGAATGTGTGGATGGATCAATGAATGGTTCATACATTTTAAATGACCCAGAGGTTGTATGGAATAAGCTTAGCTTCAAAACTATATCCTGTATCAAAAAGCTTTTCAAAAGACTCTGATATAATATATCAGTATATAATCCATAAAACATGGAAACTTTAGTTGCAAAAACCTCTTTTGTTTTTCTTGATTTTTTTTTGCAAAGAAAATACTCTTTAACAGAATGTTCCCTTGTCACCCTTAAAAAGTATGCATAATTCATACAACAGTAAATCTCGAGTAAAGCAATTCCCTTTTTTTCAAAAGAAACTGATGCACTCATTAGACTGCCCTCAATGGAGTGTGTGACAGATAAATATCTGCTGTTGAATAAGAGCTTCTTAATCTTACATTAAACTGTGAATGACCACTAAACCTTACACTGTGGAACTTTGATAATCAAGTACTAAAAAAATTACAAGAGAGAGGGTGTTTGTATGCACCTGAAAAGGTTATATTTCCAGAAATTTCCAGGAATTCCAGGAAAAAAGATTTACAACGAGACTTTAATGCATATGAGGTACTGTATGGAGATCATTCTGTTCTCCTCTTGGTCTGTTACAGAGCACAAATGTATGGTGAACATAATTGCTAATAAACTATTAAACTTTGTTTATTGAGACAAGACCTTATGGCATAATATTAATTGTCATATTTTCAGATACCTAGAGATGTTAAATAATTTTGCCATACTGCAGTATGCAAGTTTCAGTTACGTTGATGCCTTATATATGAAGAGAAATTGGAGAGGTTGTCATAATAAGATTTTTCTTCTACAAATGTTTTGCCTAGAGCAGATGCACTGTATAATCCCCTTTTGTATACATTTATGTTTGTATACATTTGCCCTCATAATTTTAACATCAATGTTTGATGACTTAGTTTAACCACTATCATACGTCTGATGCTTTAACTAAGGTATCAGACAACAATTCAGAAATTCAATGTCAAAATCCTTCTGTATACTGGAGACATAAAAAGTGTCCAATTCAAACAAACGAATGAGAAAAAGTGAAAGAAGAAGGTAATGTAACTAACACTGAAGATAAAATCCTTGTGGATGAAATGAGATAGATGTTTATTAAGATGCTTATAATTGTGACTCTAATGCACAGCAGATGCACTGCTGAATTTTGGTCTTTGAGAACTATACAAAAACATTTTAATGAGGTCAGTTTATTAGCTGTGTAATACACATTGGTGAATTTTTAAATCAAACAAATGTGAAAACAAACACAGCAAATTTAATTTTCTTTCACTACCGTATCTATATTATGGTTGCTGCTTCCGAAGAACAGCAGAATTCACATTGAGCCAGTTTGTTGAAGGAGAATCGATAAAACATCATTATAAGGTGTTTTGTGGCATCCAAGTTCATGACAGCTGTGCATGACTGGAAAAAAATGGAATCACCTTTAGCTACTCTATAATTACTTGTTATTTTTACTAGAAGTTTTTAATATTTAAAATGTTTTAAAACTCTTTAAAACGACATCTTTGTCCACTGGATGCCTGCACTTTCCCTCTCTGTCTTCCCAGCTCTGTCATTAGCACACCCCACTGTAATAAAAAAGGCATTAAAACTGTTGGTGAGGATACTAACTCTTCTCCAGCCTGTCATTCTCCATGCCACTGACACAGAACCGGGAGTATTCGTTACAATATAAAAACAAGACCTTTTTTCGATGCGGATGCTGGATAGTGGGTACTTGGACAATGCCACATGCATCATTGAAAGAAATGACATGTGTTTTCTTTATAGTTGAGGCCCAAATAGTTACTATATGAGGCCAGTTGGCCTGCTATTCAAGTTTGTTCTTTGTGTTTGGCATTGCCTGAAGTGTCTACTTAATTTCTTACCGATCTTAGTACTAGAGACTTAGTAAGCCCTACCCTAGTACTGTCTGACTGACTGAAATTGTTCCAGCTAAAATTTCAATTTGTAACAACACAACTGAAGTCTTTTTCAACTGGAACTATTGGACCTGAGTCAGGCAGTACGCTTTGATCTGTTTCCTTTTGAGCTTAAAAAGAAACATGTTTTTTATTTGCTTTTTTCCCTCCCTATAAATTGAAATCTAGTCAAAATTTACAGTGCACATATGCCATTCAATAGGGTTTCAATCAAGAGTTCTGAGAAAAGAAGAAAGTGTTAAATGAACCACTTTCAAATTGTTTACTTTTCAATACTTCAGTTCGTTTAGACATCACTGATTCACCTGATTTTAGAAGTATTGCCAATTGCAAAAATGGGCACTGTTGTAGAACAAGGGTATTGAATAAAAATGTCCATGTGCATCTTGGTTATTGATCTTTTGCAAACAAGGTTGTGAAGCGTGACCAATGTCAGTTCGTGAGCTACTCAAGGGAAAATTATACAGATTTTCAATTCAGAGTGAGGACTTCACTCCACATGTTAGTGAAGCGGAAGGAACAAACCAAAGAGTAAGATAAAAGTAACAGAAGGATAAACTCCGAAGAAGGCCTGAGCCAAAGCATAAATAAATGCTAATTTTGTGTATTGTTGTCTTATTAGGTTGTAACAACTTAATGGTTTATTATTTCTTAATAACCTACTGTTATATAATGACATTATTGATTTTATAAAAATTTAATTTAATAATTCAATTGCATTATTATAAAATTTCTATAATAATGCAATTGCATTATTGCTCTAGAGTAACATAATATTCTGTCAAGACCAGCTGAATGGCAAGAAAACTTATCATCACTATTTCCAATCTAAAATAAGCAAAAATGCAAACTGAAAAGAGTAATTCATTACTTTTTCTTCTTTTACCACTATTACTCAACAAGTGCTTAAATATGGCTGAAACATTTTATAAGGTTTTGTATTGTTCTTAGTGGCGGTTTTCATTTTCATAAGCCTCAGTATTGTAAAAGGATTATCTGTATTTTGTTATAGTTTTACTGTAACTATGAATGTGTAAATTGTCTTCATGATTAGGTGGTGGATTGCTTTGTGAAATGCAAGTGCCTTTACTTCTACAATAATTTCCTAGTGAAATCACTGGCGCTGTGCAATAAAGTCTTGTGTGCTCATGATAGCAATTGGACATATTAAAGCCACCTTTTCACACAGCGTCTGTGATAATGGATTGCTGATTGCTTCCTTTTTCTAGGAGAAGGTGAAAAATGCCACAATAGCAAGCAGGAGCAAGTTAACAATTGGCTACCACCGTCAGGCTTTATTAATGTTCTGTGAGACTGACAACTGAAAGCATTTTCATCTTTCAAACCTGCAATGTAGGACTACCAGATAATAACACTTGAGACCCAATTTAAAAATCTTTTTCCTTAGATGAATGTGAGGCCCTCTCATAAATCGAAGTCAAAGTTTCAATTAAAACAACTTAAAAATAGAAAACTTTCATCAGCACCACTTTGGGATCAGCACTTTTTAAATGAAATTAGAGTTTGTAGAATCTGATGCTCTTGGAAATTTGTGCAATTCATACAAATGTAAATGACTTCAGATCTATTCCCTGATGCAATATACAATCACAGCTCCATCTTTCTTAGAACCTCCCAGTCATTCATACTTTTGTATTTTGATGCACTAGGTATGACAAAATTGTAGTCATTAGATGAGGACTATTATTCGCTGAATGAAACAAACATTAGATCTGTACTTGGCATTTGTTTATGTTAACAGTATGACATTTAACTGTAGGGGGAGGTAAGAACTCTAAGTGGCTACAGAAATGCTTCTCAAATCACTGTAGAAAGAGTTTAGTGAGCTCAATAGAATGTAGACTTGATGCAATTGTCTCAAAGGGATATGCAACCACATACTGCCTTTAACACATTAAAATGTACTTAAAATGAAAGTGTCCCAGTACTTGTGAATGGATCCAAGAAACCACTGGATTAAACACAATGTATGTTTTAATTTTAATTAAATTTTAATTTAATGTCCAAACATCTACATGAAATTATCTAAAAATAAAACATCTATTATATCGTATGTGTGATGTATTCATATCAAAGTCCTGATCATAAACGATTGTCCTTTTGATAAGTTTCTTTCCATTTGTGTTGCATGATGCAAGGAGCTTTACTGACATGCTGATCTGCCATTGTAATTCCAGCACCTGCTGCTGCACTAAAGATCCTGTATTCATCAGCAGCTTTTTTCCAAAGATTTCATTCACTTGAGAGCTCATAAGCACAAGCGTAAAGCCAATCCCAGATACTTTCCAATGGCAAAAAAACTGGCGACTCTACAATTGTGTATTGATTTAATTTGCCTTAGAGGGCAAACTTAAAATTAAATCCTCTACTACAATCCTATTCCTAAAGAAGGAATTAGTGAGGGAAGATTATTGATGTCTTAACCTCATCTGCATCACAAGGTGCATCCTCTTTTAAGGTCTGAACTGCCAGCATCCTATACCTTATCTCTCCACCCCACACCAAGTCCAGCATCTGCTTCTGCTTAACCGCTTAGAGCATCATTGCTCTGTCCTGTGTGACTGTTTGTTGTAGGTTATTCCATCCTGTCACATCCCCTGTGACAGAATCAGAGCATGCTCAGAGCATCTGTAGGCATCAGATAGAGCCTCTGGAACATGTTGGACAGACAGAGGGAGTGGTTAAGAATACAGACAAAAACTCTTACTCCTAGTTTATAAAACATTCAGCTTGCTAATGTGTGATTTTGGTTTTCTGTTTTGGAAAACTATAAGAAGAACATCATTTTTTTGTATTCTAAAGCCTAAAACAGCTAAAACAAAGAAAGGAAATAAATTTTGAAAATGAAAAAAAAGGTCACCATGACAAAGGGTTAACTCAATTAATTAGTTCAGGTTGTACTACCTGATAAAATATCTGACAGTTTGTTTACTGGGTAAGTATTATTGGAGCAATTGGGGAAATCATTCTGGCACAATACAATAAAATGGTTAATTGTTGACTCTATGATGGGAATGTAATAAGCTGATTGATTAGCCCGAGAATTTTAAAGAACTCATTTCCCAATTGCTTGACTAATCAATCTTTTGGGTGCCTCAGACTGTCACTACTAATAAGAGGCCTAGTAGAGGAGTTTTAATGTTTTAATACTGTCTCTCAGAGTTGACCTAATTTATTGAATTATTTAGCTTTCACCACATGCTTTCATGAGTTATGGCATTTAAGGAATTTTTCCTTGATTAAGTTTATTATTGATATTAGTATTGCCTGGCTTTAGATAACACAATGGGATATGTTTTAATGAAAGGAGAATTTCTTTCATCTTTGTTGTACATCTACATTGTTTATAGAACTCAATGTCTGATACCAGGTTGTGATTTTTCATTCTACAATGTATCTGATATTGCAGGAGTTTTTTTTTTCTACTACTGTACATTGGAAGTTATTTTAAACCTCTGCTCCTCTTATTTTGTTTAATGTATCTATTGTCTCCTGAGCACCTCATGGGTCATGTCATATACTATGAAATGGTAAATACACTTCCGACATTCATACTGTATATTCTGGCACTTTTTTAATTTTAAAAGTAAATTTCTTTAGTTATTGTTTTGAAAGTTGCAAAAAGTATTTCAATATTTTACATTTTACTCACTAAAAAAATATAGCACATGAAACTTTTTTGGTTTTATAAAAAATGTATCATGATTAATTATAAAAACACTGCTTCATGAAAATCTGAGTGATACTTTCTCACATTTGTGATTTTTAGTGTGCTGTTCACACTCAAATGAAATAGAAAAGAAAAAATCTGGTTTAAAACATTGTATTAAATCAAGTTAAGAAAACAGTTAAATGCTTTATTTTAACTAAAATGTGGCATGGTATTCATTCAGTCATTCTTTTGCATGGGGTTGATATTTAGTGCATAAAAGCAGAATAAGATTAAGTAATTTATCCCATGTTTACTTAAACTGAAGGTAAAGGGTGTGTTTTAATTATTAGGTTTGGTTTAAAACAGTTTTCTTTTAATCTTTTGACCTTTCTGAAATCAATTTCAAAGTGATTCTGAAACTCTAGCATTATTAACCATGTTTGTAATTTGAGTTGTCTTTGTTCTTCCAAGGCCTGCTGCATTCGATGGTAGTTCAGTAATGTATCATAGTTGTTGCTTTCAAAACTAAAGTTATAACAAATCTGAATGTATAATCAGACAGATACTTCTTAAGAAACTTTTGCATTCTTAAGTGAATACAAGTATACTTTAGGTTTAATATTTTCTCTCCCTCACAGTTTAGTTTGTTGACGTCTTTGTTTTGTTTTTTGTGCCAGAAATTGGGCTTTCATGTGCCACCAGTGGCTTCTTCATTAGCATAGTGCTTGTCTACAAACAGATACAGTATATTTAATGATTTTTTCACAGTATACAATTGTTAACAATCTAAAGTTACTTTTTTCTGACTTTGAACCTAAAGCAAAGCATGAAGCAGATTTTTGAATCTATCAAGGAAGCTTCTATAAATATCTTCTAAAGCTTTTTCTGAAGGTTGTACAGTAACTAGTTGTGTGCTGCTTATGTGTCACATTATAGTATAATGGACCAAAATGGAACTACACAAATTAAATCACCGGTGATGTTAACCCAACCTTATAAGGATAAATTCCTCAATCCCTTGTTTGGTATATGTGGCCCTTTTTGCAGTAATTATGCTGCGTGTATCCAGTTACCTTCAGTACTTAAAACAATAATGGACTTTGTTGGACTGCTACAACATTGAGTGTTTTGACACTGTAGGTATGCTAATGTGATTACTAAACACTTTGGTTTTTTAAGCTCTCTTCTTGCCGGTTTCAATTTTTTTGCAAGCTGCTTGACACTCTGTGGGGTGGGGGTTGTCTAATGGTCTGTAGAATCCACACAGACAGGTTCCTGGAGGAACATAGTGCACGAGTGACAATGGGGATTCTTTTCAGTGAAATTGAAAGAGGTGGAAAACATCTCAGTTGTGCTGAACTCGTTAGATGTAATAGCACTGGATAGTCTGTAGATTGCTAGCATGCTGTCCTTGGAATTAGAATGCTTGTAGAAATAATTACTTTATTATGATTGCCGTATTTAGGGGGTTGGGGAAAGATGACAATGTGCCTCCTTTCAAGGACATTTTATATTGTGCACTTTCTATAATGCAGGAGCCACACGAGCCATGATAGGAATCCCTCCCCCCTTCTTTCATTGGCTCTGAAAGGACCGATCCGATAGCATGAGAGAATGGCAGTGTCCTACAAGCTGAAAAAATTGAAAAGGGGAAAATCTAACACACAGCCTATTTAATGAACTGAATGCTTTGACACAAGTGTCCATCTTCCTCTTTGTTATTTCCTTTTTTATTTTATCCATGGACCTTGCAAATGTGGTTTGTATAGATTCGTTTATTAGGATGTTTTCTTGAAGAGTGCTTAATTGCATGCTTTGCAGATAATAAATAACTGTAATTAAATAGGCTACTTAAGGTCTTGGCAATCAAGCTTTTGCCTTATAGCTCCCTAATCAAACTAGGTACTAGGCACCTCTTTGAATTGTGAAGGACAGTATGATGTCTTATTGGGAAAGGCCCACACTGCCAGTTCTTTGATAGAAAAAAATATTTAGATTACGTGCTAAAAGAAAATGGATCCACTTAAAAAGACCTTAACTTTTGACATTTAACAAAAAAATACAAAACAAATTCACTCTTTACTAAAATTAATGGAAACTGAAAAAAATCAGGCCTTTTTAATGTACGTGCTATATACTGCAGAAAGTGCCCAATATCAGACATCTGTAGTGCAATAAGGTGTCTTGTAATTCTAGCTTTCATGAAAGTTTGTAGACCATTAGCCACATGTGCACTAAGAAGAACCCAGAACAAATCTGAGCCTGAAGCAGTGTACTTGAACAGAGTACAGACTGCTAAGATAAGACTGCAGACAAACTCTGGAGGAAAACTGGACCAAATAGGTAGTAATCATTCTTACTGCATTGCTGAATAGTGAGCTTTTTCTTTGATCCTTGGCCTGTGCAAACTATAAACAATTTTAAAGGAGAACTCTACAGCCATTCTCACTGACAGCCTGAAGGGACAGTAAATCCTTCTAGGTTAGATGAAAAGAAGTCTAGACAATATGAATCAAAGGTACTGTCCCTTTTGTAAAATACTGAATATTATTACTAGTAATGAAATAAAAACAAATGTATGTTTTTTGATTTTATAATCTTGTATTATTCTCAGAGGTCTGAGGATTTCATGTCAGTATACAAGTATATCCTTCATGATGTTTGGAGGTTTTATCTTTTGATTGACTACTTTCATGTTTTAAAACTTGGTAACAACCCAAAGGGCCTACTGCATGTGTCTCTATCATAGGACATTCTCTGGAGAATAAATCAACCCATTGATTTACTGCTAGTCACCAAATGTGACTCCTACTGAGTAGACACCCACTGATGTAATTGGAATCACAGAAAAATGGCTCATGTGGAAAACAGTGGTGATGAATACAACATTAGTGCATACACAGTGTTCAGGAGAGACAGGAAAGATGGCAGAAGAGGAGGTGTAGCACCAAACATCAAAAGTTATGCAGACCTAGGAATGTAGTCTAGAGGAATCATAATCTTTATGGGTAAGTTTTATATAAAACATTCAGAGGACATAGTGTTAGGAGTGTACTACAAACCACCAAACGCAGATATTACTAATTTAAACAGTATAAGGCTATTAAGAATACACAGTATATGTACAAAGGAAATATATTGTTTATGAGGGAGACTTCAACATCCCTTACATAGGCTTTTCAATACTTTGTACCATTTCAAGTTTTACAGCCGTGTAAAATGCCTTCCTTATTTTCCTTGCTTTTAACACTCAGTCATAACATCCAATAGCACCCAATTACACCAAAAGCATCCCGAATGTTTACTGAAAAGTTAGGCTTAAAGTTAGGCATAAAGAGTTCTGTCTTAACCTGTTTGGCCACCCACTTGGCCATAGAATTAAGACATTTATCAAGAGGTAGCTGTAAAGGTGGACATCAAACTAACTACTAAAAACAAAAACTTGTTTTTCCTAGGAGATTCCCATCCCATCATTAACCAGGCCTAAGGCTGGTAAGCTTCTTAAATCTGATAACCGGTCTAGAAGGTGGTAGGACTGCTGCCTTAAACCTCACATATCCAAAGTATAAGGAATTTTTAAATTTATTGTTCAATAAATTGACTTTTGAAACAGTTTAAATGTTAAAAAATGCTTATCATATATCAGCAATAGAAGGTAATGATGAAACAGGCTATGAAACATTTTCGCAGGTTTAGCAGAAACTTTTAATTGCTGTCACACTACTGCCTTGTTCATATCCTCGGACAAGAATTCCTTTAGTTGAATGAACTGTTGAAGATAGCTTTGTCTCTAAATTATGTGGTGAAATGACTCAGCAGAAGTGCAAATTATAGTTACAATAATAAAGATCTTTCGTGGACAACCAAAAAAAGACATTTCACTATCACTTTCCAGGGGTTTCCAACAGCAGGACAAAAAGTGATTTGCAGAACAAAATGAGAAACAAAATCTGAGTTTAAATAAATATTTAATTATGCTAATTTCCAGGTAGTACTTCCCTTGTCTAAACATTTACTTAGCTTACAGGAAATTGGCATGTTGGTAATATATCTGTGTTCTACCAATTCTTGTAATCTAAATATGAATTTAAGTAGGAAAGAAAGCACATCCTTCACTTCTTTTTTCCTCAGGATGAACACTTCACCACACAAATTGTTACCTACCTAGAACAATAAATTATGTTTGCTTCTCATTCAGATTTATATTTTTTCTTGACTTCTGCTAAAACAAGGTTTGATATAAATAATCTGATATAAAAAATTTTGTAGTCTACTCAGTTTTGGCAGTGCTTCTAAGAAAAAAAGGCAGTTTTTTAAAATAACACAAATGGAACCCATTAACCTTTTATTTGGTGCTCATATGGTAATATTACAGCTTCCCCAGGGAACATTAACTATTGGCATCC
The DNA here is from genome assembly GCF_059453375.1 of Lepisosteus platostomus. Classification (NCBI taxonomy): domain Eukaryota; kingdom Metazoa; phylum Chordata; class Actinopteri; order Semionotiformes; family Lepisosteidae; genus Lepisosteus; species Lepisosteus platostomus. Next base: position 13,252,283 of record NC_142622.1, read on the forward strand.
TTAAATCCATTTTAAATCCAAACCAATCTGTCACATTACCCAGCATTCCACAAGGGGTTAAGTGGCTATCAAACTTATTTCACTTGACCTTTGACCTAAACTTCTTTCTGAAGCGAAAGCCTAGAATATTACACTCATTTGAATCATCCACTGTGCATTTCATAAACTAATATGTGCATTATATTTTGAAACTATGAAAAATGTACTCCAAAGTAAAATGTATGTTTATAAATGTATAAAAAAGGATTTTTAACAACAGAGAAAAAATACGCATACTGTACTCATTTATTCCTATATGATAGAGTTAATGTAAAAATGACTTCAGTTTTTGTTCTTCCCATCATATCAGTATTCCTCTGCAATGCCCCCTGTCCTGTATCTGAACATCTGAAGCTCTCAGTGTGTTCATAAATACATAGTGTATCTTTTATGATGTAAAAAGATCAATAGCTGATTTATAGGGTTTGGTATGGAAAAAAAATCCCATCTGCAGATTTCTTTTGCCTCTGCTTGCATGCTTTAGCTATTCGTGTTCCAATAGGATTAACAGTAAACTAAACCTTCAAGTTTAATGCTTGGGAAAAGAAAGAAATGCATATGGCCTAAGGGTATTTTGCTTTACATCTGTGATGTCTGAGATGAAAAATTACTACCGGCAGATTAAATTGAGTCAAGTGGAAAGTCTAGGGCTGATAATGGGGCTTCTGTTGAACTGTGGCATTTTGATTTTCATTAACAATGCTGTTAGATGCACATAAATCACCAAAAAGAATGTTTGAATATATATTTGTTTAAGAACATCTTGTATTGTCATGTTCAACACATGTTTTGGAAATTAATAAATAAAAATATAAAAGCAGAAGCTACAGTTTGTACATTTTTAAGCTACAAACATTCTGCCTTATGTTCTGTTACTGGTAAAGTTGCTAATTCATTTAAGATTTTTTCTCTGTATTTTTATTGTATCAAAAAATACTATTTACATTTCTATGTTATGCTATAGATTTTTGATTAAGAATTCAAAAAGAATACAAATAGTCTGCTTTTTTCTTAACAAAAGACCAATATATATCTATCTCATATATTTGAGGCATGGTTTCATGGTCTCATATTACTATGAACTTATTCTTTTGGTCACAATGTAGTTTTAGAAAATAAGTCATATCAAGCTATCTAGTGAAGTGAAGAAGATAAGTAATAAAACATTTAAAAATGTGACAGAAGTTGAAATCTAGATTAAATTCTGAAAGACAAATCAGCTGTTGTCCCTACATAAAAAACTTAGCATAACATTTGTTTTTTTATGCATAGTAGCGAAATAACACAACAACTTTGCATCTGAAGACAGTTAATATATGGCAGCAGTAAGGAGTGTGTGTATGTAATGTTCATTATATACAACTCGTGTTAAAAAGAAAGCTAAAGGGCTGTGCATCACTAACTTAATTTAAAATCCAAGGACTTAAGTACATATTAAAAACTTTTTATCTGGAATTGTCTGTATGTATGAATTGTGTTCACCTATAACCATGTTAAATAGTACCTCAAGGCACTAATATGGACCCTATATTTTTTTGACATACAGTACTGTATCACTTTGGGAAGTAATACAGAAGAGACATGACAGTTATCCTGTGTATGCTAGTGATGGCATTCAACTTTATATTTCATAGGATATTTTAAAATCTTTTTGTTATAATATTGTGACCTCGTTACATTGAGGCAACCGTTATGTGTTATTTTTTAATAAGTTTAGCTTTGGTGCGCATAGTCGATTCTGCCAGACTTTTTTAAGTTGAAACTATGGCTTTAGCTAGTTTTTTATTGTTATATCAAGAATAAATTATGGTAAAAATATTAAAATTAAAAATTATACAATGTTAAATTCAATAGTTGATTCAATGTCCAGTTTTTAGAATTTAAAAATAGGTATTTTTGGTTTGAGTTAAAGGATCTGTAGCAGTCAAGATAATGTACATATTTCAAATTAGTGGTTACAAAAAAGAAAACTTATTGCAGAATTAGAATAATAATACAAATGTATATTCTGTTTGCCTTTTTAGGCTGTGTAAAGTGCCTCATGTCAATTTATTATTTGTATGTGGTGCAGAAGAAATACTATACTAAACTATTGATTGAATTTCCCAGACATTTTGTTCTCTAAAGAGAATAGTGATGTTGTTTAATTTATCTGTTTATTTTTTGTAGTTACTAAAGAAAATATCCCCTGTACCCATTTTTTGTTACATTTGAAAATTAATATACCCATAAAACTGGAATATCTAGTCATATTAAACAGAAATTAGAAGGTTATTCATACAGTTTCCTTTTGAACTGTTTGTTATATTTAATTTGGTGAAAACGGAAAGGTACAAATAACATATCAGCAAAATGTTTTATGAATGTTAAATGATATCTCCTTAACTTCCATCCATTATGTTTTTCTTAACTGGGCTTTAACTTCAGATATAATGCTCTTTGTTTTTATTTTGTTAACACTCAAATAGCGTCCAGCTTTATCCTTGAAATACAAATGCCTCTTCAGCCCATATACGCTCTTAGTTCCCTTGTATAGGAAATCTTACAGCTTCCACATTACTTGAATATCCATAAATACTTTAAATGTAGCAATTATTTACAAGTCCTGTAAGCAAGTGTAGCCTCTTATCTGTCTGACAGCCAATGGATGAGTAATCCTATAGAGGATGAGAAAAGAGGATCTGGCTAGACAGCCCAGAAAAGGAGGGCATTCACTGAACATTTAGTGCATCCTTGTGTTTGGTTCAGGGATGAGATGTTCCAGTGTGAAACAGATATTTCACACAGAGGAAAAGGGTAACATGAAGAAAACTAATTCTGACATACTGTAAGAGATAAACTGAGGCTGTTGATTGGCATGTTGTCTAATTAAGATTTTTTCACCATGTTCTTTCCAAGATTAATAACTCTTTCCTTCAGAAGGTTACGTTTGCTAAAGTACCTCATTCATTGTTTTTTTTTATTATTATTACCACTGTCAGTAGTGTAGTTTTAATTTGAAGAAGCATTAGTCATCCTTGGCCTGGTGAATATCAATAAAGATCAGAGCCTATTGTGTTTTCTTCAGATGCACTCATACTTGAAAAACAATTTCTAATAGAACAGAGGTTTTGAAGTTTAAAGGTAAATGATTTTTAGAAGTTCAAAAGCAATTTACTTTTCATGGTGAAACAACGTGATTCTTTGCATTTGTAAGCTATTTGGTGTTGCTATAAATAGTAGTGTATGAAAAATATAAAGGAATCTGTAATGACTGTCATGTATTTGTAAAACCATGTGTTTTGCTGAGATGACTTCATCTTAATTTGGTAGTGTAGCATAGTACTTTAAATGACTAAAATTAAAAATAGAATAATCTAGTCACCTAATTTGCATGTTTCAATGTACAAGGATTAAATTAGGTAAAAGGTAAACTAAGTAATGACTCAATGTTTCCTGAATTTACCATGTTATTAGGTGAGGGTATACAGTAAAAAAAAAAATATATATATTTTTTGTATAATGCTACAATTTTGTTGATAATTTTGCTTGTATCCTTACAACACAATCATAGTTCTTTTGAAAACTAATCTACAGGTCAATGAACAGTGTCCATATTGCTCCATGAGATATAAATGCACCTTTCTTTGGGCTAAGACCCAAGAACTTTTGTGTTTAAGAAAATAAAATGGGTTGCACACGAGATAATTGAATTTCAGTCCATCTAGCTTGTTTGGTTGCGTGTAGCATGAAAGAAACCAGCGTGTTAACTTTGACAGTATGGCTGAGAACAGTGGAGACTCATGAAAGGAAATTGAAACAATGCAGGAACTATTGTATTCATTGCAAGGTTATGTCCCCACCTTCTCGCTTGATTTTCAATCAACACTTTGTTTCAGTACCACCCGATAGATGAGACAACCCTTATTCAAACTGTCATCTAATAGACACCTCAGTTTTATAGGTTCATTTGTCTGCTCACTGTTCATGGTGATATATTATTCAACTGCTCTAGTGGTGGAATGAACTTTGTGTCTGTATATTTAAATCAAACTTGAATTCCTACGGCCATATCACATCTGTACTAATTATCACATTTATTAATCAAGTTTAGCAGAAACAAACAGTGACAGCCTTCATTGTGAGGAGTTACATTTCTCATTGGGAACAACTTAGGAATGAAACCTTGTGTTTAGCATGATTCTATAGTTTCTGTGCTATTTTAATTGTTATCTGTTATGTTAAGATGCTTGAAAAGGGGAAAATTATCAGAAATCCCCTTAAATTATCTTCGTGAACTTCATGAGCCTGTGGTGAGGATCTCATTCCAGACTTTCAGATGCTGATTCTTTGTGTAAAAAAAAATCTTCTTATTTTTAGTTTTAAAAGCAGTTCCTCTTCAGACCCATGGTTTGTTTTGTTTTGTTTCTGAAGACCATGAAAAAGTCCATTAGATTGATTTTGCAAATACGTTTGAGGATTTTGAATATTTTTTTTCCACAGTCTGTATAAATAAACATGAAAAGTGAAGTTCACGAAATATGTCTATAATAATGCTCTGTTTTCTGTTCTTACTTGTCTTTTCAGGGACATATTCATAGAACAGCTTGATTCCAATTCACAGGCAACTGCTTAGTCATGTGATCTCAAAACAGGACAGGGAGGTGATAATGGCAGATTTCATTGCAAATTGAAGCCATTTTTACCATCACTGTTGGCATTTTTTGTATTATTTACTCCTATGTTGAAAAAGTTATTCAATTCCATAGGTTCAATTTTTGTTGCTAAAAATAATAACTGTTATAATGTGAATGGCCATTAACTACTGGATGTTCAGTCATATGCTATATGATGCTGTTTTGTGACTGTACTTTATGAAATGGTCTGGGGAAACTCTGTTGTGTCACTAATAATGGCTTTGATTTTATTTTTCAGTTTTGCCAGCAGTGGTATCAGTGACTTTTACAGTAATTTCTTGCACATGAAAATAACAGTACCATCTGAGATGTTAATTCTAACAATCTGCCAGAATCAGTCATCAGTACCCAATTAGAAGTAACCCATTTTCTAAACTTGAATGGTAATTTAAGATGGATCTCTGCATTTTCAGTGTTAATTGTATTGATAAACGTGAAGTAAATTTAGTTTTGCTAGGATTTGAAATAAATTCATAAGCCAAAAGACTTATTACGTTGATTAAATCCAGTTGAAATTTAGCATCAAAATCTGTAAAGACAGTTCTCTGCACAACCCCAACTTTGTGCTGAGGATCAGATTCCCTTCATTCCTTTGCTCATTTGATTGATACGTACAAAATAACTCCTGCTGGGAAAGTACTGCGACTCTGTATTGATGTCCTTTATACAGCAGTGTACTGAAAATTGCATTTCTGTTATTGAGAGAACTAAAACTGTTATACTTAGCCTAAAATAGCAAAAAAAAACTTCATGTACTGGAACAGGTTTTGGAACAGGCATGTTAATATCAAATATCTGAAGAGTTGGACTGAAAATAGGTTATATGCATGTGTGTTTCTTTCCTTGTTTTATGGGTTATTTTCATTCAATTTACAACTTATACATGAGAGGATAAAGGGAATAGAGCACATGTAATAGCAAAGTGAACTGGAGCTATGGCAATTAAGAATGCATGTTCCACCGAGTTTGTTGTTTAAACTTTATTCTTTATAAATTCATGGTACTGGTTGACTCACAAGTAGAATTGTGAGCCAAGATTTAGATTAGAAAGCAATACAGTACTGTTTACTTAACATTTTTGTACCCACTACTAATGATTTATTTGTGCCTTCAGCTTTTTAGTATTTTTTCTTGACTGCATCGTCTTATTCTGTTTTATTGTACATTGCTACCATTGTACCTTTTTTAGATTGTTACATCTAATACTATTAAAACTTAAGTTAGCCCTGCAGCTGGTCTTTTTTCTACCCTGTAGGTGGGTATACACACACTGCCTGTTTTGCTTCTGAGTGAAGTGCAATTAGGTACCTGTTTCCTTTCTGTTGCAGCCTTCATAACCCCCCATCTCTCTCTTCCTTCCAAGATTCTTTTTTTAAACGTAAGGCTTTCTGTTCTCTGACACTGAATGTTCAGAATATGCACTCACATTTTATAAGAGTATGTTCTTTTTATTGCTAATTGTCTATTGTATTGTCTCCTGAAATATGTTTTTGTGGCCTCAAAAACATTTTATAGTAAGAGTTTTGGGTGACAATGATATTTAGAAAAAAAAATGCAGAAAGTAACCCAAGAAAAGCATTTAATAAACAGGTTTCTTTTTTACTTTTATTTTAATTAATCGTAGAAGATTCCAGGTTTTTAAAGTGATGTTCACAAGCGGTCTTAGCACCAATGTACCAAGCTGTAAAATAGCAACAGTAGCAGCTGTTGACACATTCCAGTGTTTTAACATGTGTTTAGCTTGCTGGTTACAAGCATTAGTGACTGCTGTGAAACGATACAAGGAGAACCATAGTGTTAAACCTGACCATCGTATCTTGAAATAGTTAATATTCAGTACTGCATTGTACTGCATGATCACATTAAAATCTATTCTCCAAACTAAGAGAAAGCAAATTCCCATGTTTTGGTATCCATATTTTGAGTGAAATATTTAGAAAGAATATAGCAAAAAAGCTAACTACATATGTATCAGGTTGGTTTTGACGCTTTGTAAAGTGGAAAAATTTGCTTCTGCTTTTATTATTCTCTCTTTTGTGGACACAAAAAAAGGCAAAATTGTCTTTGATTAAAACAAACCTATTAATAAGTGCAATGAATAAAGAAACTGCAATCTGTGCATACTTCTTATTTGAGACCAGTGATCACTTCACTACCTTAATACATGGATTTATCCATTTGTTTTTGATCCTTAAATTAAGGTTTTAATTCTTAAAATAACGAACAAATTATCTTGAATAAGTGCTTTAACAGTTTTATACTTTATATAACATAATTGCCGATAATAACAGACTTCTCTACATTCAGTAAATTCTAGTATGGGGATTAATTGTGAGCATGCGCTTCAGCTCCTGAATAACATCTTTGAGGTTATTTCAACAGAAATAAATTCAGCAAATTCCTTTTTTTTACAGATAAGATTCTGTTGTAAACATGACCTGTAACTGAAAAGCTTGTGTTTATAAACTTTCTGTAGAGCTATGTTGTGGTGAATACAACATGTATGCAGAAAAGGATTTAAATAATCATGACTACCTTACTATTAGCAGAAATATAAAAGCTAGATTGTGTAAACCTGGGAGAGAAGTTGTAAATTAATCCTGTAAAAGAAAACGAAGACAAAAGAAAGTTCTTAAAGTGAATTATTACCTTTGAAAAATATGTCCTTGGGCCTATTCTCTCTCACCCATCAGTATCTAATCAAAAAATGAAAAGCTTTGCTCACCAAGGGAGGTTACTTGACCCCCTCAGTTTCATGGCTTAGCTTTTTTTTCTTTTTTTTTCATGGCAAAAATGCTGAGAGCATCTGTAGATGAGACTGAGGTAAAGTTTACAGACATCTTCCACTCCCCCAGGAGGCCCAAAGCTGTGTTTGCCCAGGAGGCTTCAGAACTCTCACAAACTTATCCTGTGCTCTGCAGATTAGTGGGCTTGGTATTTAGCAAACATTTGAAGAGATAGGTCGGTGCCCACTTGAGCCTATTAAACACACGGCCCATGGTACCATTAGGATGGTTCTTGGAAGACTTGATAAGACTTCAGCTGTTTTAACAGAATTATTCCGGCCCTGCGGTGTTTTTAATATAGAATGTGCATCGGGCAGCAAAATGTCAGTTTCAGATTCACCAATTATTGGAGGATTACGGGATTAAATTAACGAGTTTAGACGCCCGTCTTGCTGTTGCCACTGTAATCTTCTTACTTCAGTCACAGCAGCTGATTTAGGCATTAGGAGGAGAAAAAAGTGATTATTCCACACTCAGAATGGCATCATCTAATTCTTACAGACCAGGAGAAGTCCCCCCATGGACCACTGATAGCATAATGTATGAAATATAGAGCCAGAGGTTTTGGGCTAACAGTAACAAGGCAGAATGACAAGCAAAATATGTACTGGTTTTTGCAAGAAATGCAAGCTTTTCTTTTTTCTTTTTTTTTCCAAAGACGGCTATGAAGCAGTAAATCCTTTTATCAGTATAGCTTCCACTGTAATGCTTGCATCTCTTCTCTATCTTCAGAGATGTTTTTTTCATCCTCTTTGCCTTGATTTGTCTAACATATAGTTTGATCAGTGGTAGCCTGAAGGATATAAGGAATGATTGGGTCAGCTAATATGTGAGACAGAGCTGTCACAAACTCTCAGTTGTGCATTGCAGACTTATGCTGGCTACTTTCCAAGGTTTTGCATTAGACAGCTGCTTTTAACCACACTAGGCAGCTTTTCCACTATAGTAATTTTGGGACCCTTGTGGTCAGTTCTGTTTGTGGGATTACACCCCTTTAATTAGACTCTCATAGCAAATATTATACATCTTGGACCAGATAGGAAAATATGTTTTCCATATTGAAATACATACATTTGATAAGATGAGCCATTATGAAGGTGGCATTATTGTTTCTAATTTTATCTTGACTACTGCTGTGTAATCTGTGCAAATTCCTTAGAGACTAGGCATTTATCTGAAAATATTTCATTAGATTATAACTATTATTGTTCTAGGATTAAAAAAAATAAATGTCAGCAGTCATCATCATGATTATTGCTATTTTTGGTGATTATACTCATGCTTTAGAATTGTCGTGCCATTTTTCAGTTTTTTTTTGTTTTATATTAGTTTTTGTTTACCAATTTCATAAGAAAACTGTTACTATTAGCATTAGTATCAATTGCGGGACACCACAATGGGTTATTTGTAGTGAGGTAGATTTAAAATATATAGCCCCTATATGAACTGTCATTTCAGATATGAACTTATCTTCTGCTGTCAATGCAGTAAGAACAGTAGTGTTACTAGCTGCAGTGTGCAGCTAAATGATCAAAAGTTTACAATAAATGTAAATCAATAAATATAGCTCATGTATATAGTGGTCACTTTTGTATCGAAGGTAAGGAACTGATTACTGGTTAGTTCTGATTTGGCTAAATGTTAAAAAGTTGACCTGGTGATAAATCTGTTTAATGTGTATACTTGCATCTCGTTGACAGTTCCTATGTTGTAGTTGAAGATGACGCATAGAAGCAGTAAAGAAAAGCTGATGATAAATGAACTTTCACAAGGAGAACATCATGGGGAGGAGGGACTGTCTTGGACCAATTGATATCAAAGTAATTACAGCAGCCTCTGCAGACCTGACAGACATCTGTCAGGCTAAGCTTTATGTTTTTGGTTCAGTAGCCGTGCAGCATCTGTATGATGCTAAACATTTACTTGGTGTAATTAAGGGAACAAGAAGAGGGCATTATCTGAGGACAACCTCAAATTCTCAGTGCACCTAAGGCCTACTGGAATGAGGCATTTTTTACATAATCCATATAGTTCAAGTACAAGATTAATGAGTTTTTGAGCAAACGTCAAATTTACAGAACATGTTCTATTTTCACAAGATATCTTAATTCCTTATTTTTTATTTTATTATTGTATAGCAATATGATTGGCTGTCTGATTCAAAATGGTGAAATTTAAGTTTGCTGCTACACAGAAGAAAATACTATATTGCAAGATTCCTGGCTGATGTAATGTTCTATCTATGTCAATACCAATTACACTCTTAAGACAAACTTATGGTGCTTATGCAGGGACTGCATTTTTCCCACGGGTTGTGTTTCCCAGAAAATAAACTAAAGTTAAATTCATCCTTTGGGTTCTAACCGAGAACATATAAACTTTTGGCCTCATCTTGAGTCAACAGAGGTGGTTGAGGAGGTCAGTGAGCACAAATAAGACACTGTGTAAATTGCTGCTTTATTATGTTTTACACTTGTGTATAATTGCTTAATGGGTATCAGTGCTTAAATGCCACTTGTTCTTCTTTATGCATATTCACTTAAATTATTAAACTCATCTTACATTATTTGGACTTACAAGAAACCAACCTCATATTCTGTAGGAACTATTTATTTTTCAGGGTTTCAGTTGGCTGAGGCTACATAATCATTAGTACTATAAAATTAGATTTGGTGGTTCAAAAATCAGCAGACTAATAAATTGAGAAACTAAGGAAACCAGCCTTGCTAGGGACAGAGCCACATCCTGGAAGGCTGAGGTTCACCAGTGCTCAAGACTGTTATACTGGTCTGTTCCATAGTGTGTAGCAGTGGCTACAGCACAACAATGTCCAGAACGAAATAGCCTTAACAGTGACTGTAGTTCACTTTTTGCACAATAGCAAACTATGCTGAGAGGTGAAACTGTTGTCTTCTATGGACTAGACAACAGCTTAAATAAAAACAGAGAGAGTAGTGATTTCTTCAGCAATTAGTGCCATTTTGCCCATAACAAAACCAACAGAAGACAACATGTTTAGAGACGTTGTGATGAGCGCTATTCTGACTGCAGCATGGTTCATGCCAGTCAGTGGGGTGGTGGACTTATGACAATTTGAGGAGAAATGTGCCTTTGGCGGAGGTTATGGGCAACTCCTGCTCTGGAAGTGTTGATTTTCAAATGAGACATTGCAGTTTAAAACTGTGCTAGGTTTACAATGACACCAAAAAAAAACACTTCAAGGTCTTTTCTGAAGACTGTTTTTCTCCTGACCTGGGTCCACTAGAATATTTGTTGAACCAATTCACCTGTCAACAGGAGACAACTGTGATTGACCAATTTCTTGCTGTACAATCAACCTGCTGTATACCTTCAGGCAGGATTCTGATACTTGGATAACAAAATGGTGAAGTGATGTGTAAAAATCAAATTTAATCTTAAAAATTACTTAATATACTGCCTGTCTTTTTTGTTTGGAACAATTGTATGTGGAATTTATAGGAAAAAGGTGATATTAGTACTGTATGTATATGAAATACATTGTTACCCGAGATCAGAGACTTTTTAAGTCTTACATATTCAGTCTAGTTTTGCTAGCAAATCTTTGTTTATGAGACCTTACTATGGGATCTTTATTGTTTAATTTCAACTAGTATTCTTTTAATTTTATATTGTCATTTTAATGACATTCTTTACTGCTGCATTTAACAAGGGTTCATTTTGTTAAGCTTTTGTCCTTTGTCTCTTTTTTATACCAAGAGCAGTGAGTTTTTGGTCTCAAAAAACTATTCCATTATAAAGGCTGTTAAGTAACTGTGTATGAGATTGTCCCTAGTAAAAAAACAAAGTTTTGCTTCAAGCAAAACATATAAACTGTACTTCAGATAATTAATCTCAAGGCTCTGAAATTTAAAAACACTTTCTTGAAGGCAGAAAGAAGAATTTCTCATCCAACTAAAGGTTTGCTGTAGCCATCTAGTATCAGCAAATTATTGCGGGGCTTGACAATCAGAGCCAAAAACAACAACACAACTTAAAATACCACAAGGTCACACTGGACTGAAGCTCATTTAATGTACAAAGTAGGGAAAAGATGTCTTAAATCTTGACAGGCTCTTCAGAAACAGCTGCCAGATTTCCAGGTTAGGTTAGTTCTGCTTGTCCTTCATGGCTACCTTGAACTTTAGCCTCTGTTATTTCTGCTGTGCTCAGTTTTCTGTTATGAAAGGAAAACATTTAAAATTAATGTGTGTACTCGTTAATGACAGCCCTCATTTGCAAATAATGCTTAACATCCTATTAAGAGCTGCCAGCTTGTTAGAAAACAAAGGCTAGTCAAGATGCATGGAAACTGGTCTGTCGCTGTTACCTATGAGTTTACAAAGTACCATTATGAAGTCGTATCACATTTTTCACTTTTAATGATTCCTGCACTTTGTCCCAGTGCATGGCCTTGATGATATTTCTGTCATTCAGCCATATGCCACCATCAAGTGTGCATCTGTTCTGAGTCCCTATCTTGCACACCTTATTAAAGATTCTGAATGCTACGTATGATCTTATATCCACCCGTGTTCAAAGCAACGAGAGCTGCGTCCTCATTTCCATGCCATTCCTGGCTACAGAGATTTCTGTGTTTATACAAGAGATATGGAATTAATTTATGCAAAGTCAGTTTTACAAATCCCAGAAAAAAAGCAAATGAATATTCAATTGATGTAAACCCATTTAGGACAACATTTGCATGTCTGTATTACTTAAAAATAATAACAAGCTTACCATGATAATGAGTAACAGTCCTCTAACTATATTTTTACAATTTGCTAATAATCAATAAACTAGTGCTACTGATGATGGACTCCATAGATTGAATCAGAGCACCATGTTCTTAAAATACTTTTTTTAAAATGCTTATCAGAATGTACTTGAACTGAGTATTTTGTTATCTAATTGAACCTGTGTTTGGGTATTTTTGTATTTTTAAATACTGAACTCTGTACACTTTAAGCTTTATTAATTTCGTGAGACCAGTTTGTTGATTGTATGAGCTTTAAGGAGAGTTCTTTTTTTCCACTGACACCTGAAAATTTAGTTTTAGTCTTGTAAAAGGCTTCCCAGGGGATCTAAAGTTACAGAATATTTGGAGAAGACAGATGTTGGATAGCCCTTTTATTGTCAGTGCCAAAACAGTATTTTTTCAAACTGAGAAAGGCTCTTTGCCTATGGTGGTGTGTTCAAGATACTTTTATAACTAGTGGAAGCACAACTGACTGCACAAAACAGTAAAAAGGAATAAAAAAATACTTTCTAGGTTTTGGTCGCCTGGAGTAGTTAGCTTGTCCCTGTCAATCGTAAGATCTAATCCTAAATAATCTTTTCTCAACAAATAAAACATCTATAAATTGCTCAAAGAAACAATTTTCTTTTTCTTTATATTACAATTTCTCAAGCAGTGGAAGGGCATACTTTTTCCTGTCTGTTTCTGTCTCACTGCAATCTTTTCACTGCACTGATAAAACAACATTGCAATTTGCATTGCAGCACATACCAGGTCCCAATTGTGTGGCCCTCAGCAACCACTCCAGCTCAGTGCCTAATAATGGCCTGTGTTAGACCCAATCAAAGTCTTCCAGGTCCACCAAGAGCATCCCTTCTATTCAAGGACGTATGCTCCATCACAAAACAATTAAAACTTTGAAGGAAACCATGATTGTTACTAAGAGCATATTAGTAAGTTAATGTAGGGTTTGTTAAGAAATACAGGGTGCAGATCAATAGTACAGTGATTTATTATAGTATAGGATTGTCTATGATACAGTAAGTTTCTGGTTCCCATTTCTCACATGATGCTTTTGTCTTGAATGTTCCAGTGAGCAGTTTGCATCTCAACAGACAACGGAAAATGAAATTCCTTATCAGTTAAAACGAAACTAGAATGATGGGAAAAATGTGTTTTCAGAACATACACATTGCATTTCTAGATTGTTTAGATAGTTTAAAGATTAAGATGTTTTCATGGAAAGATTGACTGCAGAATAGTCTGGTTAAGAAAAAAATGTGTTGCTAAAGATAGTGAATTGGACATTTTTATTTGTCTGATTTCTGTAGGAACATCAATAATTTGGTGTAGTGGTCTAATATTATGAGTATAAACATGGAAATTTAAAATGCACTGAGGAGATCAACCCAATTTTAAGGCAAGCATGGGGTAGCTGTGACACTGTAAGAAGAAGTATTAGCTTGAATACTATATATGGGAAAAGGAAATCTGCACATTATGATGTTTCAGAATCATTTGTAAAATGTGTTATAGTTGTAGTTTCTATTGCATATAGTTTATTAATTTTGCTTGTGTCCTATGTAAATAATTTCAGTAACCATAATTCCAATCCTCATTATCATTCAAAATACAGCTAACACTATTTGTTATCACATAATAACCCTAGCTCCCTTGTTATAATGAGGTAGCACTGTAGTAAACATTAGACAGAACTGCATTGAAGTGTCAGTACAGGTGAATTCTTTCTACAGATATGATTATCTGGCTTCACACAGTTCTTTCCTAAACGGCCTAGAGAATATGTTTAAAAACAGTGTGCAACGTGTTTCTCACTGCCTAAATCTTAGGCAATAAAATGAGGAGTTATGGGTTGTGCAATTTTCTTCATGTACAAAAATACTGTAGGGCTACCTGTTACAAATGATATATTGCAGAGCTTTAGAATTTGTGATGCATCCTAGAGCTACCCTATTAGCTAATGATTATATTTTACATTAAAGGACCATAAATTAATGTATTTTATTAGAATGCAGAGTAAAATATAAATAATGCTGCTTTTAGGGATGCACAACACATTTGCCAAATGCTCCTTACTTTTATTAATTTAATAGAACGTTTTTCATTAATGTTGTTTGTGTTCCAGCAACTTGGATAACTGAATTAATATACTTAGCTACAGCACATTAAGATCAGCCTGTGGGAGACTCAAACAGAAGTATTTCTACTGTACTCACGGCAATAGTCATTGCTGTCCTTTAATACTATTCTCTGTTCAGTTCTTAGTAGCATCCTTGTCTTCAGTAGACTCTTAGTCTTGAAAATTTCTGAAACTTGCATCTTCATAGATAAACTTTAATGCAGGATTGCGTAACAAGCAAACAGAATATTGAATTACAATAGAGATAGTGGCTGGGTTTGAAAGTCAGCAATAGCAAATAGCTGAGGTCAGCTCATACATCAGAACTATTGTTAGTATAGAATGTCTACAATCAATATTACTGTGGAATCCATGGTTTACAAACAATTTCATAATGGTAGATTTTTTTTTTACTTAATTTGTATTATTATATTAGAATGTTATATCTATTTAAATTGAGGAGGTGCCTTCCTGTGATCTCCAGGAGAACGTCTTTAGATACAGACATCTCCTAGACAAAGACTGTTTAGTACAGGACAAAGTGCTGTTCTGAAACATACATAGACTAGGACAATTCTTTTTTTGTTGTTAAGCCAATATCATTTCCCTCTTATGTAATTCAGATGTAATATGGAAGCTGATTATACTGTATAATACAAAATTACTGTACTTTAATATGACAAACTGGATTAATCATTATAGTAGCTGAGTGTACTGTCGGTTATTTCCTCTCACTGGAGCGACAATATTCCTTAGGTAAAACTGTTCTGTGATGTTTAGCTTACTCATGCTTTTAACAATTGTAAGTGGCCGACGGCAGTGTCTAATCATTTGGTACATATGCACCGTTTGCTTCATGAGTCACTGAGAGGCCATCAAGCTTCCTCTATCAACTTGAAAAGGGAAGGAAATGGATGTAGGAGGGGTCTTTACAGTTTGGTGAGAAGAACCAGTCAGACATTGGAGTCATAGACTGGTTCCCATAACGAGGTGATGTGTTTCAGCTGACAGAGTGAAGGGAGGCTAGCTGCCTATTGTGAAATGTTGGGTTTTGTCAGGTTTTGACGCCACGAGTCAGGAAACAAAAGGCATGATGTGTGGAGTTTAGTGTTAGTCTCGTGCCAGTACTCAACGAGTCATGCTTTAAAGTTTAAGCAAAAAACAAGGTTGCCACACTTTTTTTAAAAACCCTTAGAGTCATTTGTATTGTCTATTTCAGCCGTTATTTTGGGCATCATACTGAACAATAGAATTTTCCACCTTTTGCAGGTCACACAATAAACAGGAAAGAGAACACCCAGGCGAGTCTTTGACCTTGGGGATAAATGGTGTGATGATGATAATAAGAATTTATTAAATGTAGTGCATTTTAAAGAAATTGACACAGATTAAATTAGTAAAGTTCCTTTTTCTGTCACTCAGAATCACTTTTGTCATAGTAAGCATTTTTGAAAATGTAATAAATCAAAATTCCTAGTTCTTTGCATTTATATCAGTGTTTTTTTAAATAAAATATTAAATTAGTTTGCAGGATAACAGCATACAGATAAGGTACATTTTACTCTTCTTAACAAGTATCCCACTGCAATTTGCAGTATAAATACTGAAACTGACTGGTCTTGTGATTCAGCTCAGTATGAACCAGCTGAAACAAATGTTTTAGATTTAGATTTCAAAGATCTGGTTATTACTGTCTTTCATGATTTGGAAACATTTTCTTAAGACAAATGGCTTGGTGCCTCAAGGTCCTTTCTCCCTTTTAATTTTAAACGACTGCTAGAAGAGGCCAACAACTCAACATTTAGTGATCTCCTAGAGACGTGATGCACAAATAATTTCTTAAGGAAGGAAGCCTTAAGACCATGTAAAGCATAAGAGATAGTAGTTTTTTTTTTTTAAAAATAAACTGTATTATGAATAAGATTTTCTATGTTAAGGGAAGGAAATGTAAAAAAATAGACTGTTGATGCATCTCAAGGTTGAGTACTTCTAGCTCAAGTACTTTGATTCAATCAATAAGCTCCGAGTTTCTTCTAATTTCAAAGGAGATGTCCTTGGCAGGCATTGTGGACAATAATGCAAGATGGCAACACAGTAGCCTGTGTGATGACTCGCAGGTGATCTTGGTTTAGTAGTGTTTTCTTTCTTAATAGAAAATCATCTGACCTTCCTTGCCATGCTGCCTCACACCCTCACACAAAGCCAGCCAGTCTAAGTTTTCTCTGATTAATGTGAATTTTGTCAAAGCAGTCAATTATTAACAATATCCATTTTTCTGTGTCTTATAAAATATGGACAATGTTAGTTTTATGATTTATAGATTTTATTTTCTCACTATACAGTAAGTATAAAATATAGGTGTTTTTTTAGCCTGTGCTAGTTCCTTTAAAGTAGTTATGTTACAAATGAACAAGTAAAAGGTTTATTCCATTCTGAAAAGAGAAGAAAGGAAACACAATGTTTCGGCTGTAGAGCCTTCTTCGAGCCTTCTTCACACCCGAAGAAGGTTCCACAGCCGAAACATTCTGTTTCGCAGCTACCTACTTGAACTATGTTACAAATGTGTGCCTTATGTTTGTCTGTTTGGAATGAAATATTCAAGTATTCAGAAAAGTTAATTGGGCTGATTCTATAAAACAACAGTTTTCTTAAGTTACTTAGGATATTATTAAGCTAATTCTCTAAATCTCTTATTCAACTACAAGGTTGAAATGATTTTGATTTTTTAACAGATAATTACTAAACTTTATGTAGCTGCATCTTATCATTACCCAACATTTAGTCTATTTTATCAAAACATATGACAGTAACAAAATCATCATTACTATTTAGATCTAAAAAAGTTTCAACTTGCAAAAAATAAGTAATTTACAGTACTATATACAGTATTTACAGTTACTACATAACCTATGCTCAGTAATAAACAGAATTATGCATCAAACAATTTAAAAAGTAGAACAAAACCATCATCAATATTGTCCTCAGTTAAATTTTAAAATTATTTTCTTATGCCTATGAATTTGCCTATACATAAAGTCATCGGAAAGAGGTGTGTGAAAGTGCATTGTAGATCTGAAAGATTTCACTTGCAATAAAAGCTTTACTGTAATTAAAAATGTAACTTTTCTTTAGCTAATTATTTTGCCTGCTCCCCCTGGCATTTATTGTTGTATCCTTGCAGTTTGTTAGCGGTTTACCGCTGTAACCTGCATAATTGTGTTGACATAGCCTAACAGAAAGAAAGCACAGCACATTGCTGGCAAAGAGCTCAAAGTCATTTCATTTGGCTCCTGAGGTGATTTAAAACAAATCACGATTTAATCCCATACTGTCACTATATTTGTCTTATTAAGAGTGACTTGTATATATATACAGATGCAGCCATTCAAAATGGGTGAGGTATTTCGCGGCATACCGCGACACGCCCACCGGGGTATCACGCGGTTCACGTGTGTCACGTGACTAACTATCCGGCGTCGCCTTGTAAAACCGCCAGGGGGAGCTTAACCTCTCATGTACAGCATTTGGATCTTTAATTTTGAACTGTGTATTACAGCATGTTAATCATCAGTCATTAAAATGTTGGTATATTTTATGAAAGCAAGATTGCTCAGTTGGACAAAAGTACACAACCTAACTTTATCAGAAATATTTATGCATCAAAGCCTTTACTGAAGATATTACTAATTGTATTAATAATGGATGACTTTGGACAAGCTGTATACTCAAAGTATAATTTCTTTAGCACATTTGTACAAGCACTTGGAATCTGTCCAAGCCATACTTTGTCAGGCATTTCGTTTTACTTCAACGGGCATAAAAACTTCCTTGCTTTTAACAGGGCGTTTCATAATTTCTAACTACGAAAATGATTTAAAATGCGACACCTATCATGAAAAGAAAAAAATACACACCAGTATTCCATTTCTCCCTAAACATTGTAAGCTTCGAAGTCTTTAACTAACGTGATACCGGAGTCAACAAGCATACTTTTAGAATTTGATTTAAAGGGAATATAAATTCTAGTATATAAATATAAAGGTCTGGTGCTGGACCTTTCAGTTTTATTTATTTATTTTTTAATCGCGTAACATAAACATATTACCGTATGCAAACTGTACTGTATACAATATGTATATGTATATTTAATGTCTTAACTGTGCCCGTTTAAGTATTGAATATTCATATCTAATTTTACCACTGAAGGGAAATCTTAACATAAACATACAGTATATGGCTGGTCTCGGTACTTTAAAGAAAAAAATACACACCAGTATTCCATTTCTCCCTAAACATTGTAAGCTTCGAATGAAACCACTAAATAAAGACATAAATATAGAAATCTTAAGATTTGTTTTATTTAATGTTGGTAGCAGGATGAACTGTCAGAGTGTATATTTTGTCGCAAAGTTGCTACAAGATGTTAACAGTGAAAAAGGTATTTAGAAATGAGTTATTTCAAGATGAAAAAGAAAACATACACGAAACATGGTTTCATTACGACCAGAATCGGTCTTGAGATATTTTTAACTTGATTTACAGTATTTGAGAGGTATGTCTTAACACCGATACTACAGTGCTTAAGTACTGCTCACGTATATGTTTCTAGGTTTATATTATGCATTTCATACGGTCAAATTACTTTTGAGCAACTAATAAGAAGCGCGAAACGGTATGCGTTTTAGTTTCGTTTTGTGCTGGAACCCGTGGATTGATTAGAGATATCAAGTACATACAAGTCATTTTTTAAATGTTGTAGTTCGTCTTGAAAAAATGTTACGAGTACATCATCTATCAACAATTACACAGGTTCTGTTTCCATATTGCGGATTTTGGTTAGGTACAGTATTATCAAATCCAGTGGCGCTGTGTGTTACTTTACTGATTCCCAATCTGTGATTGAAACCTGTAAAACCGGTTTAATTCGTCACAGCCAGCACTCTTCAGGTGTGAGGGTCTTCTGCTCAGAATGAAACGCTAAAATGTTTGTGTATATTCTAATGGTAGTGGGGGCAGGGTGTGTGGGAACAGGTTTGTTCTTCACACCTGAAACATTTTCTCTGAAAGGATTTTCTTAGCAGTTTAACCGATCTTGTTACAGCATGTTACAGTTTACTATTATTAACCATATTAATTTTAAGTGCTTAATGTAAAATCTTGTAAAAATATATTTTCATTGTTCAAATATACATTAAGTCTGACTATCATATAATAAGTTAAATACAAAACTAAAGAAAAAATAGGGTTAAATATAATTCAAAATATTTTGCTAACAATGTTAACTGTTTATGAATAATAAAATGTATTAACTAAGGAGTAGGATGGCACAGTTGTTAGCATGTTTTTTGTTTTGTTTCTTTTTCATAAATACAACAGTAGTACCTGATGTCTCAGCGCCTTTCAAAATTAAATTATGCATGCAAACCTGTGAACTAGAAAGATAACTAAGATATCCATCCATTTATAATGGTGGCAAAGTGGTTAGCATTGCTATCTTGGAGGACTGGGGTCCTAGATTCAATTCCTGCCATCCTGTGTGTGTGGGGTTTGCATGTTCTCTCTGGGTTACATGGTTTTTCTCCGTATGTGTGATATGACTCCCTCTCGCACTCCGAAACATACTGGTAAGTTAATTGGTTTATGGGAAAACTGGCCCTGGTGTGTGTGTGTTTGTGTCTGTCTGTCCTGTGATGGACTGGCGCTATGTCCAGGGTGTATTCTGCCTTGTGTCCGTTGCTTACTGGGATAGGCTCCAAATCCTCAGTACTGGATAAAGAGATTAGAAATAGATGGACTATACACAGTGTTAGAAACCCACTATGAAATGGCAGCATCTCACTGAGAATATTTTATAGTGCTGGCCTTTCCACCTCTCTTGCACATCAGTATCCATACCTAGTTATTTAAACAAATTACCTCTAATTATAAACATCTTAATATGCTGGCTCTGTGGATCCGCATCAGCTATGTTTGCCCATTCCTTCAATTCATGTGCATCCAACACAAAGTTCAATACTAGTAACTGCACAAAATCTAAAATACAATCCTCATTTCAGTATCTATGTAAACATATAGTCTGTTAACTTCATCATCTTCATCAAAAGTATGCCTAACCCCATTAGGAAGTGTTCTTGTTATCAGTGTATTCCTTAGCTTTCCCAAAATTATCTTCTTCTTACCAACATCTCTAGTCTTTTATCCTGCAATAACTCAGCCAACACTTAAATCCCCAAAAGCTGCTTGTGTTAATTTCTTTAAATCACAAATATCATGTGTAAATACTGGCCATTTAATACTCTGCATTGTGGGATAATAGTTTATTTTAAAGGGAACTAGAGAAACTAAGAACTAGAGAAATTAAGAAAGGCTTTTTTTTCCTAGAATTAATAAATGCACATCCTGTTCACTGGGGAAATTAAATCCACACTGAGCAATCTTCAATATGTTCAGAATATGACAGCGAGAATCCTATCAGGGATGCATTACACCTGTTTTCAAGTCCTTGCACTGGTTACCTATCAGGTTTCGAGTCAACTTCAAATTCCTCATCCTCATTCTGTACCTACAGTATATGGCTTATTATCTGTCTACTCCCCCACCTTTGTCTGTCTGACTCTGGTCTTCTAGCTGTCCTCAAGAACATCTACATTCTGTGGGTGACAGGGTCTTCTCCAGCTGCACCCCAGAGCTCTCAATTTGTATTCCCAGTGATATCAGTCACGTACCCTGAGTGCATTTAAATCTAACCTCAGAACCTTTCTTTTCAGAAGACTTAGTGTCTGTATCTGCTTCATTTTCTAATTTTGGTCGCACCTCTAACTGCTTGTCTTTCTTATATGTATTTACTTTGTAATCTGTGGTCCTTTTATCTGTTTTTACATCTACCATATTGCTTTGAGATGCCACCTTTAATGGTAATATATAAAATAAAGTTTTTATTATTGTTATAGGGAAACATGATCAGATTTTCCCTGGTTCAGAAAAAAAGATCTAAAGTATACTAGTTTGTCACTCTTCTCATTCCCTTTGCTAAATGACTTTTCATACTAATCTGATCAATCTAACTGCCAGTTTTCTGTGCTTTCTCTATCCTGCTAGATTTGCAATTATTCTGAAAATTTTCATCTTGAAATAACTCATTTCTAAATACCCTTTTCACTGTTAACATCTTGCAGCAACCCTGCGACAAAATATACACTTACAGTAGCTCAACCTGACAGTTCATCCTGCTACCAACATTAAATAAAACAAATCTTAAGATTTCTATATTTATGTCTTTATTTAGTGGTTTCATTAGTGACAAAGGCTAAACTTTCTTGGAAAAATGTCTTTTATGTGTTGCGGAAAAAACTGACTTGCTTTAACAAAATATGTTTACAAGTCCTTTCACCTGGCAGTTTACCTAAATGCCCAACTATCTGAGAAGCCCTCCATGAAACCATAGTTGCTATTAATTCATTAAGGGCTCACTGACAGAATTGCTGTTTTTTATGCATGCTAATTTCTGATTCCTCACTCTGTTTCATGTTTATAGATAAGACTATTGATCGCGAAGGGAAATTGATGTACATGTTTACATGTTCTTTTGTAACATAGACCTTTTTGTGATTTTTTTGTATATCTAAGCAAGTGTTCCTGCATCCCTCTTCTGCACTATAGGCATGGCTTTTATTCTGTTTGCTCCATTTCTAAAACGTTTTGCTCATGTGCATTTTTGTATTTTTTTACACCTCTAGCACTTTAACGTCCTGAATTTTCATTTGCCTTAATTTGTAGAATGAATTTGAGTTTTAGCCTTAAAAATCTTAAGTTTTCACTATCTTTTGTTTCTTGTCCTACAACTGTTATTATTGATCACCATGACTTCATTCAGCCTTTCCTGAACGTCTATGACAGGCAGAGAGAGTGCTGTTTCTGGTGCGATCTTTTGCAGCTGACATTTCACTGTTTTAAACGAACAAGAAATTAGATTGCTCATAAATCACTTATTCTATATAAATACAGCGTAATTGCCCTCCGAAAATCCTCTTTTTCTTGTTCGTTTTAGAGACCTTGATCGAAACTGATTTTAGATGTCAGAAAGGATTTATTTTCTCTGTATTTCCTACATTGCTTTGTCGAGATTTTAACTTTATTTTTAGGCTCAGATTTCAACTATAAATCATACACTAATTAATAGCAGTAAATACTGATGTTTTGCTCCCTCTTACCACAAAAATATATATGTTTTGTAGCTGGGATGAACTTTATTTCGTACGCGTAGCTACTGCGATTTGGACACGAAGCGGTTAAAGATGGCGGCAAATCAGGCACCCAGAGGGGGGGGGGGGGCGTCTTCTCGCCTCCATAACTAAAATGCCAAATAGGAGTGGCTTAAGCGACATACACAGTCGTGTAACTGACAGTTTGAGGTAGCCTATCGTGTAAATTTCGCTTTGTTGCTGATAGGTTAAGCTTTCGAAACTCTGCCCCAAAGTCATGTGACTGATTTTTCGCCCTGTTTCGTTGGTTAAACGCAATGATCACAAGCACCACCATGGTAACTGGGATGTGTAGTTTTTAATTCAGTTTGAATTATAACTGTACGTACTGTCTTCATATTTGGCCAGGGCTTTAAAGAGAAGGCGCGCCAAAAAATTTCGGTGCCGTCGTCTCCGCTTTAAAGGTACCCCCGTGCTGGAAGAATTTGACCTCGGAACGTTTGCCCAGCGTACTTAAACTTAATATGGTCAGTAACGGTAAACAGTAACATGGTAAGAAGGAGCACGTACAAACGTTTTCGAAATAACCACATGTAAGACTCTGATCCTAAAAATGTTTAGGGAGAAAGTGGAATACTGGTGTGTATTTTTTCTTTAAACTACCAATACCAGCCATATACAGTCTGTAACGTAGGGATTTCTATATGTCTTTATTTAGTGTTTACATTAGCGACAAAGGCTAAACTTTTAGCTTCAGTAACGTGTACATATCTCCCCTTTT
The DNA here is from genome assembly GCF_059453375.1 of Lepisosteus platostomus. Classification (NCBI taxonomy): domain Eukaryota; kingdom Metazoa; phylum Chordata; class Actinopteri; order Semionotiformes; family Lepisosteidae; genus Lepisosteus; species Lepisosteus platostomus. Next base: position 13,275,662 of record NC_142622.1, read on the forward strand.
TATAAAACGACTTGGTTGAAAACTGTTCCAGAGCCACTGTTGTTTCATCAGTGAAAAGTACATCATGAAATGCCTCTCCCTGTTCAATCCACTGGAAAAAGAAAAGGAGCATAAAGCTTCTGATGGTCATAAACGATATTCATTTAGGAGCAGCATCAGAGGTATGTTTTTAACTGCACTGCATTGGAGAGAATACCATAGTGTGTTTTTTTTTTTACTCCCTGGCGGAAACTGGCTTCCAGAAGAATCAGTATGGCTCAGAGATTAAATAAAACTTCACAGACATTAACGAAGAGCATAACGCGTGTACTGTATGCACTGCAAGTACAACCCAACTCTCTGCAGGAGTGCTGGCTGTGACGAATTGAACCGGTTTCACGGGTATTTTCAAAGTAGGAGGCGAGATTTCCAGCGAAAGACACCCCCCCTCAAAAACCCAGTAAATACAGTACTTACTAGTTAAAGGCTAGGCTCCCGACTACGGCGAAAGGAACCCTTCTTTCATTAGAAGACAATGAACATATTTTAGCCCTGAATGAATTAATAGCAAACATAGTTTACATAAAAGACATTTTTCCAAGAAAGTTTAGCCTTTGTCACTAATGAAACCACTAAATAAAGACATATATAGAAAAATCTTAAGATTTTTAAAATACATGACTTTGCTAAAATTTATTTGAAAATAAAAACAATTACAACCGCCAGGGGAGAGAGAGAACAGGGGAGGGATGTTGGTTTTGCATAAGGGGCGGGGCTATGGAAAGTAGGTATGTTTGGGAATGTGTAGTTACATGTTCTGGCTGTTTGTGAATTATCGTTGTTGAGTATGGAGTGTTGAGGTATTGATTTTGTGTAATGCTTTATGTTGAAAATTGAGGTGGATTTTGTTTATGATAAACAGGATAAACTGGGATGGGAGGAAGGTTTGGTTTTGCATAAGGGGCGGGATTATGATAATTGGAGGACTTGCGAGTGTAAAATGGTTTGATTATTTGATTTTGTATTGTGGTTGTTATCTATGTTTTTGGTTGGTATTATGTTTATATGGTTGTTTTTGTTGGTTGGTTGTTATTATGGTTATTAATAATACGATCTATAGTTGAAATCTGAGCCTAAATAAAAAGAAAAAGCAAGTGATTAGGTTTATGAGCAATCTAATTACTTATTCGTTTAAAAAGCTATATAAAATAAAGTTTATTATTAATTTGCTGGACAGAGCGGTGAACATTATTATGCATAAGACAAAGATAACGATCCTGATCAGTTTAGAAATCTGTGTACGCTGTAAGGTTTTTATTTCTTAAACTTTTAAAATACACGTTTAGAATTGAAAGAAATCCTCTTCCTGGTATAGCAAACCAGCACGTCTTTTTTCTCCAATCAGAGGGGTGTCAGATGGTGTCAGCCAATCACCATTCTGCGTTGGGTAGCAACGGGTGACTGTTCTCAGGCGGAAGATGTAAACAGCTTAATGTTCGTGTTAAATATTTTTTTTTAATTAAAATTCATTCTATACAGCAATCGCATATTTGGGTACCGTTTCATAAAACTTTCATGCTTAAAATGTTTAGGGAGAAATGGAAGACTGGTGTGTATTTTTTCTTTAAACTACCAAGACCAGCCATACACAGTACAGTTTACATACATACAGTAATGTTTTAAATTAATATCGTTTATGACCTTCAGATGCGTTATGCTCCTCTTCTTTTTAAGCTCAGCTACTAAAATTTCCCTTTAGTGGTAAAATCCATATAAATATTCAAAACTAAGCGGATTAAAATGTGCACAGTAAAGACATTAAATGATTCAATCTTTGCACTACCAACCAATGCACCACGAGTGCCCCTGTCGGTCATTTTGGCCAGCCAATCACTTGCCCTGCGGTATGCTCCGGTGCCCCGCGGTGGCTTGTGGGTAGGTTACCGTACCGCGGGTTTTTACCGCGCATTTTGAATGGCTGCATCTGTAGTACATTTATGGGGAAGTTTGCACATAGTGCTTTAGTGATTTAATTGATAAAAAAATCAAAATTGAAACAGCTGCATGTGATACAACATTTCTTATCCTTGTAATCATCATTAATAAATATAATTTGACTTCTCATTCCCCGTTACATCATTTGCATCCCCATACTAGGGGGCTCAATCTGACTAGCAGGCAAATAATTGTAAATAATTAAAACAGTTGTATTTCCAGAGCCGAGGGCAGAAGATGGGAGTGAAATGAAACAAGTCAGATGCAGGTGCATGATAGCACATGTAAATGCCTTTCGCTCCACAGCCTGAACGAAAGCAGAGGAGGGGGGAAGCAGCCAAGAAAGCATTAGTGAGCTGGCAGGGTCTCAAACTGAACGCACAGCTCTGCCAAGCCTTATTCATGGGGGGATGCGATAATTGTTATTCAGCTGTCCTTAATGAGATGCGCTGCCCAGTGGTGAAAGACTGAAGCGCTCTCTCTCTTTTGTTATGCTAATTAGGCACCATTAGAGCCTGGCTTTATTTATGTTCCATCTAATCTCTCCCGCTTGCATCCTACCCCACGAGCTGGGTTGAAGGGAAATGGAGGAGATATTGTGCAGGAACCTTAAAGGCTGCCCTGCTCCAACAACTTATGTTTTAAACCATTGCTGACGGTTTCACTGTAACAGCATGAGGCCTTCTGCAGTTTTGTTTGTTTTGTTTTCATGGTGGTTTTGTTTGGTTTTTCCTTTTGTGTGTGTGTGTGTGTTTTTTTTTTCATATGGTACCGCTATCCAGCTGGAGCGTGTGGTGACCTGAAAGAAGATCTGTGTTTTCAACAAAAACTATATTGGGTCCATCAGCCCTTTAAGGGCAATTCCAAAAAAAAGAAAAATCAGATAACAGAACAGTATGAGGTCCCAGTGGAAGGGGTTTTAAAATTGTCTTTGTCCAAAGTAATCAAATAAGTATTTTATTTATTGTGTTCCTTTATGATATTGTTTCTTTTTCAGACTTAAAAATGTTAATACTTTTATCTGTGCACTATGATAGCCACTATTTAATATAAGTTGGTACAAACTTTGGGTATATCTGCCTAGTGACAGCCATTCTAAGTGACATAAAGTAAAGTTATCTTATCTTGAATCATTACAGCAAAATGCAGACCCAGAAACAATATTTTATCCTCATTCAACAGTAATCCAAAGTATGCCTTTTCAAACACAAAATAGAGAAATAATTTTAAGCCTTCATCTCTGATGTAAGAAACACTATACTTTCATGTATGTAACACGGACACTATAATATCCTTCATGAGCTCGTCAGATTTGAGTTGTCATTACTGTGATGAAGATAGGCTTAAGTTCAATGCCAAAAGGGAAATAAATGGAAAGCATTTCATACATCCAAAGATAATGGGGCACTGTCAATCAAAAACAATTAAAAACACTCACCAATGTCAACATTATTTAGGTCATGCATGTTTGTCTCTGCACAGGTCTTATATCACAGAACATCACATGATATTTTTAGCTTGGAGTCCCATCCAAGCTATACCTTGCCTTGCGCCTGTTGCTTGCTGAGATAGACTCCGGCTCCACCTCAACCCTAAATTGGAAAGAGCATTAAAAAATTGATGGATGAATGTTCTTATCTATTTTATTTTTAAATGCTGATAGTGTTTAAATTTGTATGTATTTGAGTGTGTTCTTCTTTTTAAACTGTTTTTGATTAATGTCCATTCAAATAAAAAATAGTTGTGTTTACTTTCCTTTGAATTAAAATTCAACTTTTGTATAGCACATTTAAAATGCTTTAGTCAGTTTTTATATGTAGAAAAAAGTGCTGTGGGAATTGGAAAATTTTTCCAAGGGCATATATTTTTTGTCATTGACTATACACTTATTTTTTTAGTACTTCTTCTCTCAAGGAGTAAATTGAATTGGCTGCTCTTGAGTTATACATCTGTGGTCGGGTTGCTGCAGTACACAGTTCATTGGATAACTGAGGATTTTACATTTCTTTCATTAATCCGTTCAATTTCTTATGTTTGTCACTTTTACATTTCATACTGTAGAATACTATTGTTAAATCTCCATGAAGTGGTTTTTGTGGTTGTCAAGGTAACAGCAATTCATACTAAAATAAAATGAAAACAGATGTAGATCGTCTTAATGGAATAAAACATGCTGGGTTTTTTTTTCTGATAGCTTGTTTATGAAGTGGAATAGGCAAGACTGGTTAAAGATGTGGCATGATTTGGTGCACTGAAGCTTCAGCAAAGAACTTAACTAAAATTTAACTTTTAAGAATACTAATAAATAATTGCAAATTTACAGTGTTCCACTGGTAGCATTCTACCATTTATGTTTTGAATCTTATTCCTTCACAAAATATAATAATGACAAAGAAATCCTTTCTATGCCTGTCAATAAAACAGGTACAGCACAGCAGAGTACTTGGTGACCTTGATCATGTCTCCTTACTATTGTACCTCAGTTTTGCCTAAAAGTGACTACTATCCATCAAGAACACGATACAAGATAGTCTAAATCTAGTTTGGTCCAAACTAAATATTAATGTGCAAATGTTAACAAATGTTTTCTGTTATATTCTTGACCATTTACTAAACCTAATATTGGATAACACTAAAAGCAGAGTAACTTGAGCCCATTAAATATAATGCAGAAATCACCTCCTTGATGGTGAAGAAGATGAAAAATACACAAATAATCTCTGCAGGATGCAAAATAGTCATGCTTTATCCATTGCGTAGTGCCACGTTCGTAAACCCCTCCTCTTAAGGACACTCCAACCCTTCCTTGTTTTTTACTCATCTCCCGCACCTGCTCCCTGTTCCAGCCCCCTTTTCAGTTCCCCTTAAAAGCCAGACGCCTACTCTGTTCTGGGCTCTGCACTGGTTCCCGTACCAGGCAAGTCCAGGACCTGGAAGCGTCTGGTCCTGTCAAGGTTTTAGTTTCTGTTCCCGTGCCGGTCCCGACCCGGTTCTTGTTTTAATCTCGTCTGTCTTTGATGGATCGCCTGGCTTTGGACTTTTGCCCCATCTTGGATTCCCCTTTTGGACTCTGTTCTTTATTGTTTGCCTTGGCCACACCTCCCCCGAACACCAGCGCACCATGGACATACTCCCCTGTTTTCATTCCCGACTCCCGCATGCTTTTTTCCCCATGTTTTCCCCACTCATCCCCAGATTGTGTCGTCTGCATAGGGTCCGGAAAGAACGCTTTAGTTACACATAGTTTGCATATAATTACTACCATAGTTTGTTTGCTCAATTTACTCATTACTTTTAAAGAACTTAAAAATATATTGCTTTTATTAGAACATGCTTTGAAATGTTTCTAAGTTCCCTCCCCCCACACATCTGTTTTCTGACTGTGAAAGATGCATATGCTTAACTCCATATGATCTATGTCAAGTACATGTTAACAAAAAACTCAAAACACTCCTAATATTGACATAAGGCATTTATGTGATCCATTACAATGAATATTAGGTGACTGTAATAAAAGCTATACAACAAGTGTGAGTATTGTGCAGTGCTCTTGTATGTAGTTTGGATGCAGAACTAAGTGCATGAATTAGAAAATCATCCAGAGTTTTCTGCCCAGCACTTTGGTATGTGATATCAAAGTAGGATCAAGATAAAGACCATGCTATGCACCCTGAGCATGGTGATTTTACCTAACCTTTCCTCCAGGATTTGAGTAGAACATACCTAGCGCTTCCAGAGATGTGTTGAAATGGCTCCACGTTTTCCTGATATAATTGTGGGAATAGATGCATAGCTATTGCCAACCAACAGCAAGTATCTACCAGCGTGACCCAGTGTAGAGTTTGCCACCTTAGATATATGGCATGTATTGACGGATAACGACATGCCCAAGTAGCTTTTGGTGAGTGCTCTACAGGGTAGGCGACAACACAATGTGGACAAGGACAGCAAATAGCTTACATTGTGGTCTCCAACCTCCAGCCTTATAATCTATCGAAAGGATGTAGAGAGAGACAAACATAAATGAAGGTGCACGATTTGTTTGTCAGCTGTTATTCTTGAACAGCAGCAGGAAAAAAAGGAAAACACATCAAGAGAGATGAGCTAAAGCATTGACGTGAACTGAAGTGAACAATGATGGAAGCAACACTACAGTTCAATCGCTCTGGCTGCAGACTCCAAGCTGTCAACAACACTGGTCTGGCTAGTCATCAAAGACAAGCACATGGGCCACAGCAGCTGATGACCTGTCTATTTTTGCAGTGTGAAATTCCAGTGCCAAGACTTATACAACTACAAGTGATTCTGTCAAGTAGGACTGAGGCCAAATCCAATTGAAACAATCAGACTTAATAGCATGTATTGGTCTTACACAAAATAAATGGTATAGTAGCCTTCAAACAATAGAGACATTAACATATTAAAGGTATGTGTAAACAAGAGAGATTTTGTGTTTTCTCAGTGTGAGAATGATGGACAAAACTAATTTTACACTTTTGTATTTTCCTGAATATTTCTGTTGTTTCTGGAAGCAACAAGAGGTTTCTAGGAATATTGTGTTAATGGTCTTTCAGAATAAGAGTTCAAGTTCTGATAATCATTAGAAAATAGTAAAAAAAACTATTTTTACTTGGTCATATAAACTTTAGATTATACAATATTACCTGAAACGGACCACCACATATATGGCCCTCAAGCTATATATTTTTATTTAGAGAATCCATATGAAGAAGCTGAGAAGGTTTCAACAAGAGACTATTTCTTCACTCCCAGCTGTTCTCATTAAGGCATGCAATCTTCATATATAATGCATTACATGTATGATTTTGAGCACTTGTTTTTAAGGATCAAAATCCCTTTTGAATTGATTCTTTGCAGGCCATATCATTCTTAAAGCAAAGAATTTAAAATAGTGTTCACTTGTATATATTTCTTTTACTCTTGTTTGAACCAGTCCCATTTACTTATCACTGTTATGTTTGTTGCAGATTTTATTACACTGGTAACTTCTAGCAAGAAATGAGCAACGATTGCAGTGTGTAATTGACAGAAAAACACAGGATTTTCACAGTATGATAGAAGCTTTAGAAAAATCAGTTAGCTTTCCTTAACCTGCTGATCTGGTTTACGGCAAACCTGCCATCATTTAGAAATGTTAAATCATGGCCCCAGTTTTAGTTTACCTTTTCTAGTTCTATAACATTTCTTTCACTATGGTCTTTATTGGCAGGATAATGAATTAGGAAGTGATCGTAAGGTTGTCGTGTCCTCATTCAAGTTCAGTTGTTGTACCAGTTAGGTACTTCTGGATAAGCTGGGTGAAACTCTTAAGACAGTGGTTCAAGCTATGGAGCGCCGCCAGGTGGTACGCCATATGTCCCTGGAACTTTGTTGTGTGCACTGAAAAATTGGGACGGGTTTTCATATTTTCTATTTTAATACATGTCGAATATGCAGGCTACGTACTGCGATACAGTGCGCGCTAATACTTGAGTGGACACAAGAGCTACTATGTAATTCGTGCTACGAACGCAAGTGACCAGTTGTATCTCCAGAAAATAGGGAGGTAGGAGAATGTGCATGATTATGGAGCAATGCCAATGTTATAAGCACCGGAATGCATAGAAATGTGTGCTACGAACGCTGGCAATCATGTGAGCACAGGAAAGCGTGATAGATAACAGAAAGAACTGTTCTAGGTTAATTTGAGAAAAATACACCGAGCCTCTCTGTGTTTCGCTCCCATGCGCATGAAATAAAAACTTCTTTTAACTTCTGAGATGGACTCCTTGAAATGGAAACGGGGCAAGCTTGCGGTTTGCTAAAGCATGTAAACCCCATACTATTTTTGAAGAACCTTATTTACCATTGGCAAAAGAACTGACATGTATTATGTGTGGAGAAAAAGGTGCCAAACAGCTCGACCTGCTGCCCTTTCTGAAAGACACAGCCACTCATAGAATTATTGATATGGCAGATGATATCAAAAGTACGCTGATAAAGTGCGTTTAGATGAGCAGATGCTTTTCACTGCAATTAGAAAGTCTGTAGATGTCGTTGATTTGGCCAATTTTCTCGTTTACGTTAGATACGAGTTTGAGGGTATGTCCCATGAGGTCTTTCTGTTCTGTCAGCCGCTACCAACAGGAACTACAGGAGAGCACATAGCCAACACAGCGGTGTAGTTGCACGAAATAGATAGGTTGCTCCAGAAATTAATGGACGCATTGCAACATCCACCGCGAGACCTTTGCCGTCAAGAAAGTGCCTGACAATTTAAATCTGTTAGACTCTGTTGTGAATTGTATCAAGGCTCGAAAAATGAATTCACATCTGCTTTGCTCGACTAAACAGGCTCACCCCTCTCACTGAAGTGGTGCTTTTTATTGTTTATTTTTAATTGTTGTTCCTGTTTTGTTTTCTGTAAAGCGATTTGAGAAGCCACCTTTAAAGGCGCTATATCAAATAAAGTTTATTATTATCATATTTATTATATGTGTATGTGAGTGTGTGCGCACACGGGCGCTCATGTTGATCATTGAGAATTTCTGGGGTTCCTATGAGAAGATGACTTGTTGGTGGTACTTGGATGCTTTGGTTTGATCAGGGGTGGTACTTGGTCCAGAAAGTTTGAGAACCACTGCTCTAAGAGAAGGAAACTGTGTTCAAGCAGGAATATAACTGCCTTTGAACAATACTGCTTACAAATCCAATAAACTTTAATTTATGAAGTTATGCAAAATATGTTTTGGAACTACATACTGCTTGTACCCAGATAAGGTAACATGATGTGTGTCACAAGTATAGTTTATATTAAAATTACCCACATTTTGTCTTTTGGTTCTACAGCACAGTAGTCATTTGCTAATTATGGTGAAATACCATCACATGATCAGAGCCTGAAAAACCACTCATAGGAAATGCAAAGCCATTCAGTTGTCTCAAATTCTGACAAAACCTGGTGTTGAGACTAAAAAGCAGTTATACAGTATGTAGCAATCATACTCAAAAGCCTTTTATTGTATGTGAAATTGAACGTGACTATTACTCTCATTGCTCCTCATGGTGCCTGTCCTTATTGATCCATGCAGATTGAATTTGTTTCTAATGGGAAAGGTCTATAGGATTTTTTAAAAGCACTAGAACATGAAGCCTGTGACCTCTGGAGTCACTAGTTTGTCTCCATCTTAGGGCATTGCACTGAGAAGTCATTTTAATCAGGTTTCTCTTCATGCCCAGGTGATTTCACAAATGTTGTTTCAAGCTAGTATGGAGCACACTGGCTACCCAAATCACAAAGCACAGAATCTTCTCTCAGAGGGATGAATATCTTACATTTACATATACAGAGATCATTCTGATAGTCTGCATGCATGTAGGAACACTTCTTATATTTAAGACCAATTCCTACTATAAAAGGTCTCCCAGCACTGCTGGGTAGTTGCTTTGTGCTAGAAGTAGATGACAGCTTGTTAGAATTAATCAGCTGGATTTGTGTGGTATAAGTGTGATCTCCTTGCAGATTGCAAGATGCAGATTTAATGCTTTGATTATTTTATCTGGTCACTTACCTGTGTCCAGTGACACATTTCCATAATGCTGAGCCCTTTTTGAATGTAAACTAGATATCTCTTTACTCTTGCATACATGGCTCTTACAGGTACGTGTGTTCCGTCAAATACTTGTCTATGTATAAGAAACACATGGAACAACTTATTTCTAATATTTTCTAATATCTTGTTCTGATTGACCAGAACTGACCAAGCCTTTAAAAATTATTTATAACAGGTTGGTTTGGATTTTACTTTAGAACATATAAGATGGAGTCTTTGTTATCAAAGAATGATAATTTCAGTACAAATTGGCTTTTTTTTTCTTGTCTCACCTTCATAACTGCTAGGAAAATAAGTGTGAGTAACATTTCTCGGTTTATAATTACACAACCACCCCCATTGTGCAGATTCTTAATGCCAGAATAAATTAAAAAGGAAAGTCCCTCCTGAGAAAAGCAATAGTATTTCATTTTGTAGGCTGAATGTATCTAAAAAAGGTTATGATTACATTAGCTTGAAACCAGATCAGAATGCACGATCCCACTGTAATTGCAGAGGGTCATTTGCTGCTCAGCACTGTAGTAATTAGTCACAGGGTTGGAGTGGGTCTTTTCCAGTTAAAATAGCAGAAGAAATATCTGAGATTAAAACATTTATGATCATCGGTATCTCATTTGAATTCTCATCAGCAAAACAGGGGACATTATTGATTTGTGTTTGTCTGCTGGAATTTATGTTGGATTAATTCTATCATTTGTATAACCATACTACCTGCACAGAATATTACATCCTTTGAATGCTTGGCTTTTAACACTAAAGCTTGATTTTTCCTCTTCCTTTTCTTTTGGTTTTGGTTTACTGTTCAATGAAACTAAACCCCCAAACTGAAATCTCATTGATTTCAATATACAGTGCATGTTATTCAACTACTTTTAATTTCCTAGCTGCTCAGGATTGTTTTGGCTTTACTCAATATGTCAAATTCCCAACATGTAAGCATAACGATATATTAGATTTAATTAGTTCTTCTGGCCTTGGCACTTCCAGTCTCCAAACATTTGAACTTGGGATCTCTGATAACAAGGCTGTCTTACTAGACCTGGCAGCCCCTCCACCTCCCACTAAGAGTAAACAAGCAAGACCTTTCATAGAACTGTAGAGAATGCAACTAGTTTGGTGGAGATCACAAAAAACTTCACTTAAGTAGCTCAGCCTGTTTTATTTGAGAATTCTGTTACTCTTTCCAGTGACACCCTAACACAAGCTATCAATAGTCTGCAAAATGTTGCCTTATTTGTTTTGCTCAGTCTTCCCCTGGTAGTTCACAGAGTGAAATGCATTCTGTGAAGGTAATTCTACATTCCATTTATCTAGTATTAATAAAATGTTTGAGTCACCCGGAAGTCTTTTTCCCAGAAGGGTTTACACACCTGTTGTTCTGTCTTTTCTTAGCTCTCTTGGACGTTTTATTCTCAACTTTGATTTTTCAATTTTTGCAGTTCATATTTTAAAGAATGATTGCTTGACCAGCCTTTTGCATTAAAGCTTTGAGTCTTTTGTTAAAAAAACGTAATATGGTCCATAGCCTAATATATAATAATTACAAAATGAAGCAGTCTACACCCATTAACAGTTTTAAATCTATTGTGCTTATGGCATTCTGTTGTGCATTTTATAGTTATAACTTAAAATTATAAAGGAAAACCTATAGTAGCAGTTAATTGTATGTGGGGTTTTCTTTTCAGCAAGGACCTCTGAATACAGTCATAATGTCATTTTAGCTTAACTTAAAAACAAACAAAAAAAGAAAATGTACATTAATATACCTTACAAAATACAAAAATATACATTAGAAACTATGTAAAAAAGATTTATGCTAAACTAATAACAGACTTTCAGATGAGTTCATTACTTTACTTAATTAGGGTTTACATCTTTTCTTTACTTCTGTCAACTGATGAGAGATACGTTTTAAGATCCTTCTTTTTATTGCAGTGATTTTTGATGTTATCTCACATTCCTTGTTCAAGCTGGATGGCAGTGAAGTAAATAAAATCACTGAAAGTAAAGTAAAGTGCCTTACAGGGAGGTCATTGTAGGCCCCTTCACTGTCCAGCCACAGTACATTAACCAGGGTTTGCATTTGCAAACAAAGGACATATAATATTATGAAAAGGTTTTCTATTCAGAATCCATTCCTAACAACTAAGACTGTAGTGTCATGCATATAAATAATATTCTTATAAACAATAGCATGTGCCAAATAATTGGGTTATCACATGTTTTTCTTCCCTGTTTCAGACACTCTTTTCATAGTTTTATCATTGCAGCAGTATCTAAAGTGTGAGTAAATCCCTTCCCTGGTATATTTGATTTTTTTTTCTAGTCTTGGTATTATTCTTACGGACCTTTCTACCACTTGGATCAATGGTGTCAGGGGAGCAATAGAGGCTTGGAGCGCTGCAGATGATCCAGTCAATTTCTTGTTGCACAGTGCCACTATTGTAGCCATCTAATTGTTGCTTGGGGTAAGCAGAATAAACCAGCTCAAGAATGCAGTGTATAATATAATAGTTTGAAGCCAGATATTTGTTTGCATTTGTGTACATGAAATCTGACCAGTTTTATCACAGATGTTAACAGTATAATGATAAAGTGGCATTTTCTATAGTAATTATTTTTAGTCAGCACATTTTACCTTATTAAAACACTGTTATTTCATTCAGTGTCATTTCTCCTCAAACCTGTGATGAGCTGCCATATGTCAATGGAAGAGGCTTTTTTCACATCTTTGCCATGAAATGTGGTATGGCAAATAAACGTAATTTGACAAAATAGTATTTTACCTTAGACATAGCTGTGCATGTTCCATTCTTCCTTGTGGTATTATCCTAGTATTGTTTAATTTGTACCATAAGGCATCATAATCATCTTATACATATCAGCAGTCACTGCGGCTGTTTTTGTTTAGATCAACAAACCTGTTGACATAATTACCATGCTTTTAATCATTTAAGACCGTGCTTTGACCATAATCTTACACTGCATGCCACAAATGTCATTGGTCTAACTGAAACAAATGAATTACATTTAATTTGTTATTCTTAAAGCGACTGGTTCAGCAATGCTTTTGCAGAGTTTCTCACGGTTTTGACTGGCTAAGCACCTCAGCATTAGTTTTTGAGCTAAAGCAGAGCTACTACACCTTCGTGGTAAAGTAGGACAACAATATACCAATTGCACAGCTACAGTATTTAGTATTTTGCTTTTTCTAATGGCAGCGACATATAAATCTAATGAAAAGGCTGAGAACAAATCTTAATACATTAGATTTTATTGTTGCAAGTCTGGCATATTCATTCAGAATAAAGTAAATAAAGTGGCTCAATCAATAAAGGTACGTACAGTACCTGAAGCCCAGGCTGAGCTCTATAGTTGGTGGTGGTGGAGGGGAGTCCCCATTACCTGTAAAGCGCTTTGAGTGGAGTGTCCAGAAAAGCGCTATATAAGTGTAAGCAATTATTATTATTATTATTATTATTATTGTTATTATTGTTATTATTATAGTCTATATGTACTACTACAAGCCTGGTGGTTCGAAAGTGGTAGAGTTCTGGCTGGTTTGGATGTACTTGAGCTGAGTGTGGTATCCTCAGCTTGTGTGAGAAGTGTGTCACTGACTGCTGGAAATTGGCAGATGTCTGGGATTTTGTTGTATTGTCAGTGAAAGCCATTTCACTCCTCCAGTTGATCCTTTCCTTCCTTTAAGGCACTGTATAGATTGCAGTGTGTCAAATAGCAGGCAGTGTGACAGCAGCTGTTTCTTAGAGGAGCCCTTGTTCCCCCTGTGCTGGGCAGTTTAGCAGTGAGGGTGTTTTTTAATGTTTTGTCTTTTTAGTTGTACTGTCTCTACAGCACTGGTGACCCATCAAGGGCGTATCCTGCCTTGCTCCCCTTGCTTGCTGTGAGGCTCTGGCTCCCCCAGAACAGTGTATAGGATAAACCGGATAGAAAATGGATGGATGTCCTTCCAGCCAAATATTTACATTCTATACACTTTGCTTTTAAGATTTTGTCCTAGAAGCATTTACCACATTTACTGTGCTGTTACACATTAGAGGGTCATATGCGTTTTGATTTTTTTGTTCTACTTTTATTTTTAGCTAGCTGAATGATTCTCAGCAGCAGAAAAAAATGGATATGTTCATTTGAACACTATTAATATAGTAGAGAAGTACTGTAGCTATGTTTAGAAACTCTGTATTTTTTGTAAACTCATCTGTTTTGTTCATCCAAAGCCATTCCTGCCTATAAAAGGAGTGGTGGGGAAAGAGGAAGTCAGAAATTAAATGTTTTGAACAACAATTTTATTGGGGGTTTTTAAAATGGTGATAAAGCCATATAAATTATAATAAAAAATATAAAATTGCACTGACTTCTGCAGAGCAGCATAAATAACTATTTACACCCTTTCTTTCAAATCATTGCGTACTTTAGAAATTATGAGTGTTCAGTTATCTTAGAAGAGATATGGCTGTGAAGTATGTTTATCAACCACTGTTAATAAATACATTTAATAAAGTAGTCCATATCAGTTTTGGAGATGAGCAGTACCATTTGTCCTCAACCATATGTTATACCTATATCATTTTGCTCTGAGTATGGAAAGATACCTTAATTAGGGTACATCTGTGCAGTATAACTATGTCCAGTGAAATAGGAGCATATACAGTATGCATCCTTCAAGCATCACCTTCCAGGATACTTTCATTTTCTAGTGTTCTTAAAGTCTAGACATTAATTAATATTCAAATCCCCCAAATTCATTGCAATTGTTTGCTTTTACTCCATAACCCTGAATGGTATCCCTTATATATCCCCAATGTTATGCATAGTATTTGTATTGAAACACTTAGAAATACAATTCTTTGCACAAATTCCATTGTGATTATTTCTCAAGTCAACACAGCTTTTAATAATTCAGTCAAAAGATAAGAAAGCCTTGAGCAGTTCCCTAACTGTACACTCACAGAAGAACAAGTTGCCTTAAGGTTTCAAATAAATTTTCAGCATTTAACTCTTCCCTTCCATGTCCAGCAGTTACCTTAGTAACAGTAGTACCTTAATGGGCTTTCTCCCCCTCTGCATACAGGACAAATATTGATGCTGATGAAGATCTTTGATAAATTTCCCATTGTGTCTACTGTCCCTGAAAATCAGTTTACATATCACATACTTTTCACAAGACAACTATTGGCACCAGCCCAGGAGAAAGGAAGACAATGCTCACTCAGACTCTCATTGGTGTGTTTTGAAGTCAACAGCTTCTTTTCATATCATGGTCCTAGAATAAAAATAAAAATACAGTTGACTCGCAACTTATGAGCTCTCAACTTATGCTGTCGGCTGCGGCAAATAAAAATTATTTATAAAATGCTTTATTCTTTGAAAAATTCATCAAGGAAACCTACAAGAGCTAGTTAGTGAGCTGATACAGTCATCTTAATTACCTTTATTTACTGTTTCTATGCTTATATTTAATATATTAATATTTAATATCTTGTATTACCATACGAGGTTTAGTAGGGTTTTTTTTATTAGGGTTATAGGGTAAATTTGACTTTACATGAATTTGGCTTTACGCGCGACTCAAAATCTTTAACCCTTGCATAGTCAATTGTACTTCTTGTTGGCTGGAGGACTGGCGGAACCCTCCAGTCTAGCAGACTAGCAGGCACCCAATGGGTGTACAGTAAAAGGCAAGGGAGGAGTACCTGGAGTGCAGTAAACTGAGAGTACCCAAGGCAATTCCACCCCTCCTCTGTAATGCCCAGATGTGCATCATTCATCTTTGATCATTCAGAGTGCAACTAGCCATTATCAGCTGATAGCACTGATTTGTACTAGTAACCTCCAGGCTCTAGGCCCATCCTTTGCTACCAAGAGTTATTACCATGTTAGCCACTGCTGCATCCTTTTGGGCATGCTTTTCTTCTTGTTTTTTCTTTAAACTGATTTGATTGCAGTGGTTTCCATTATCTTGCAAAGGTAATCTTTTTGTTTGATTTTTTTCCTACAAAAAAGGATTTGCTGGATGCTTTGGCTTTAGAGAGAGATAGACTATGTCTTTTTGTAAAAGGGAGTCATAAAGATAGATGGATACTTTATTGATCCCGTGAGGGAAATTGCAGTGCAACAGCAGCTTAACACACACAACACAGTGTAACGAATTATATAATAATAGTACAATACATACAATACAATACAAGAGTTACTCACAGTCCGGACACACAAGAACAAACTAGAACAGAACAGTACACAGAAAAATCGTATCACACATATGAATATAAATATAGATGTAAATATAGATATAAATATAAATGTATTGCACAGGTCCCTGGCATATATTGCACAAAAAATGGTTGTAAATGGGAAAAAGAAAAAGAAAGAGAACAGATGTAGCAGTAGATGTGTAGATGCGTTTAGTCCAGAAACAGGTCACTGTCGATGTTGCCTCTGCCAAGACGCAAGGTGGATGCGTTGTACAGTCTTATGGCAGAAGGCAAGAATGACCTCCTTTAGCGCTCCCTGTTGCACCGTGGATGAATCAGTCTATTGCTGAACGTGCTCTTCATTCCTGCAAGCCTGTCATAGAGGGGATGGGAGAAGTTGTCCATGATGGCCTCTAGTTTGGACATCATTCTCCTCTCATCCACTACCTCCAAGGGGTCCAGGTCAGACCCAATGACAGAGCTTGCTCTCCTGATGAGCTTGTTCAGCCTTTTAGAATCCACTGCTCTAATCCCAGAGCCCCAGCACACCACTGCGTAGAAAATGGCACTCGCTACCACCGACTGATAGAACATGTGTAGCATCTTACTACACACATTGAAGCTTAGATGCGTAGTAGTATTCCTGGATACAGTACATCTAATGTATGACTGAAATAATTCCTCATCACAGCTGAGCATGGTTTTGTCATAAAACAAATCTTATCATGAAGTTAAGAATTCCATATTTTTCATCCACTTTAGTTACTGTACATGAGATGTAGTTGAGAATTCAGCTAAAACCTTTATAAAGATTTGCCATTACTTATGTTTAACTGTTACCATCATTTGGTAATTACAAATGGTGTTACATATTCCTTTAATGGAGATTTGGAATTTAGCATTATTTCTAATGTTCCACAAGCCTTAACATTATGTTTTGCAATACTGAATGAAATAGTCCTATACTCCTATGTATTGTATGAAAGTTGTGTATATGTATCCTGTCGTTCACCTTTTCCATTTGGAAAAATTGTCACATGTCATTTTAGGACCTTCTCATGTATCTTAAAACATTCTGTTGCACATACTGAATGGCATGAATTTATTTCGTATCCCTAGTCTTTAGAGTAAGGTCTCTTAAGTAGTGCCAAATCCTTAAGTAATATTTCATAAGACACACCACATACTGATTTTAAATGTGGAATTCACAGAGAAACTGATATATGCCTCAAACGTCGAATTATTGTAATACAGCTTCCAGTATATTTCACTTTGAATTACAGAGTTTTGTAAAATAATTTTAAGATTATATTGAAGGAACAAATATATATTTAGAAAATAAGTGTATGTGTAATTTTCTTTTGCCCCTCTAGAGACGTCTGATACATGTTGTCAATTTAAAAATGTTATTTTATAGTTGCAAGACAAATCTTCATAATAACAAGTGAATACAAGGTTTAATTTGAAATTAATAATACCATTAGTTGAAATTGTATCAGCTTTCTATAGTCTGTTTGCAATTGCAAGCGTACATATCCTGCAGTGACAGATTACCTAGCAGAGTTAAAAAGAGAAAAACAGTGGTGGTGCCAGTGGCTTGAAGTACTGTTCTTTCTGTTTCCTGTGTTGCACCTATTTATTCTTTAGTAAGGAGACACAGGAGGAATGAGCTTTATTTAATAAGCAAGGCCACTAGGAAAGTTACAAAGGGATTTCTTCCACTGCTGTGTTGTACAAATGAGATGGGGATCTTTTTCTTCAAGTTGCCTTTTTCATCTCTCAGTTAAAAACATCCTGATGAGGAGGAACTAAACAAAATAAAAAAAGCTTTTACTTTGCAAGTGATTCAGCAATGCATATTACACTAATAGTGATTTTAAAAGGCCATATGTTACTTAAATTCAAATAAGGTGAAAGAAATCTAAATTTAAAGATCTGTTTAATCTTGGGATACATTCCCTTATTTTTTAAGTGTTCCTCTTTATCAAAAAGAAAACTATATAAATGCTTAACAAATACCTTTCACCTACAACGGTGGTCATAACTAATTGCATAGCCTAGACCTAAATAGACACTAATGTGGGGCTTGTACTGTACAAGAAGAAACACATGTAGTACTTGAGCGCTTTACTTCACTTTTATATGCCTTCATTATTCTTTTGCTGTTTATTTAAAACAAAAATGACCTTTTTGTTTGTCCTTCCCTACATAATCTCAGATAAATCTGATATTAAGTTTCATAAGAAATCTCAAACTATTCATTATTTTTTTAATGGTGGACCAATATTGTTTATATATGAGTGGGGTAACTAACATACGGTGTAAACACTTGAAATCCATGTTAATTAAAGATATCAGTTCAAACAAGGCAAACATAGAAAATGTAAAAAATATGACTTCTCTTAAATTCCTAAACAACTTCATTGTGTTGCCTTCTTTGTTCTGTTATCACAACAACAAATATAATTTCTGCAATTTAAAAAACTAAAGCACAATTATATGCTAATTTGTAAACCATCTAAGTGCATTCATACCTTCCACACCTTAAGATATATAATAAAAAGAAGACACTTCACTTCTATAAATTTCATATTTTGTCTTTTTCTGCCCTAATTGTTTTTGCAAACTTGATAACAGTTCTGTATTTTAATTAATTTAAGGATGTTTAAATCTTGAAAACATTCAATGAACTGTTAAATTGCAAGCTGTGATATATTTGTACATTACACAGTTATCTGTTGTATATAACTTGTAAAATGCATTATTGTCTGCCCTTAGTAATAAATACAGGGATGTCAACTCAGTGTATTAATACAGTAATTCTAGTTGGAACTAATTTCATCTATGTACTCATCCAAGTCCAGGTTGTAAAATCAATTCTCTTTGAGTGAGATACAGGACACTCCCTGCCTTTGAGTATAAGCTCTCCAGTAATGAAGGACATATTCTTGCATCTCTCACCTTTGTTTTTAAAGAGCCTCTTTAACCTTTCACAGGTCAATATATTTCTGTAGTCATTTAGCCTCAGCAGTAGTTTTATTTAATTTAATCATGATGATAGATTTGAACCTGAGTTGTCCAGATGAGAAATCATTTGAATGTGAATCTCAGCCAGTTCAGAGTAAATTCTTAATGTTCATTGACTTTTGTTTTAGATGCCCACTCTTAGACCTCAAAATTGACATTTTATTCTTTTCAGACAGTACTGAATATCTTGTATGTATTAATTTTCAAAGCTAAACTGACGGTATGAAGAAGCCTCATATCACCGCCACAAAGGAGTTATTTTTGGCTTTTTTGCTGTTTTGTTAGTTGTATTTATAAATATACAGTATACATCCAAGAAAAGTGTTTGAGATTGTATTGGTAAATATGTGTTGTACAGTCTTTACACATTCAGTAACCGAAAATGAAATATACAAATTTGTTTTTTTTTTCTTTAACATGTCCCTTGTCCTGCGCAGGTCATTGCTATATTACCTTGATCTTAAATTCAGTCACTCAAAAAATGAATTATCAGTCCAACACCTTTCTTTATTTTTTCTCAGCTCATAGAATTTCGTGATCACTAGATACACTTGTACCGTAGAAAATGTGTTGCTGTACATAGTATGTTGTTCTTTAGCTCAAGATTTTGGGGGATGAGTTGAAATGTACTTTTTTATTGGGATATCCAGGTCAAATTTCAGTTATGTCTATATGATTTGCTTTTTTATTCTGTTTTTAGTTTATCAAGCATTCTCCTATGCATTCTTGTTTTTGCATAGAGAGGTTTCTGGTCTGAAAGGTCTGTGCTGCTAGAATGACTTCAGAAGAGATTTGTTAAGTGTGAACAATTGGAAGTATGTCTATTGTGGGCAAGATGAAGTCTGTGATGTTTCACTGCAGGGGGTATAAAAAAGAAACTTGCAACCAACTGTGCCTCCCATGCAGGTGCACCATATTGTACTTGCAGTTTACATTCCAGTGTTGTTTTAATTTTAATTCATAGGGGAATATGGATTCACCTGCAACAGAATCACAACATGGAAATCAGCAGCAATAACAGGGTGATCTGAAAAGTGGTTTGCTTGTTATTTTGGATAGATTGTTATATATCTGTAATTGTTCTGTAACTAAAACTTATATGATAGGGTATTAATAAGTAAGAAATGAAACCACAGAAAAATACAATTTATGTGATTTAGTCCTCGAAACCACAGAAAAATACAATTGATTTAGTGCTCCAGTAGCTAAAGCAAAACAAGGGGAATATCAGAACTGCTTTACTTAAAATTTATGAAAAATGTTATGGTATTGTGAACTTGCCAAGGAAATGCTGTTAACTTTTAAATGTCTGTATCGGGATTCTTTCTACTCTGTGAGACCTGGAGTGTGGTCTCTGATTGTTGTTCTTTGCAATAGAAAAAGAGCTCTGAGGCTTTAGTGGGATTTTGAAGAAGAACAGCAGGATTTACATCAGGGCTCAAAGTATAACCTACGGGAAAGTATTGAAAGAATCAAAGTTCTGTAGCTTTCCCAGACAAAGATGTTTTTAAGCCAGTAGTAATAAGATTGTATATACTTAGTAATGCTATCAATTTTCAGATTGTGTATTTTATGGATGTTATTTTTGCTGCAGATTTTGACAATTTCAATATTTCTATATTTGCAAAACAGTTATTAATGAAGAGGTAACGGGTTTATTCTATGCTGAAAAGAAAAGAAAGGAAACACAATGTTTCAGCTGTGGAGCCTTCTTCACATGGCTGAAGAAACATTGTGCTTCCTTTCTTTTCTATTCAGCATGGAATAAACCCATTACCTGTTCCTTTGCAGCCTACGCGCGCTGATGCAGCTACCTACTTGAAGTAATTAATTAAGGTTGTTCCAATTATGTAATCTCCAAATCAATTCAGAACCTTTAGTTAACAATGTGTAACTGTTCCACTGAACTTTTCGTCTGGAACAAAATGTGAGCAAGTGAGATGAGAGTGTTGCACAAATACACTCTTTACATGGAGTTTATTAAGTTTGTTTCATAATTTTGCCTTCAAGCCATCAGTTTTTAAATTGATCTTTTCAGTTCTTTTTAGCTATTTTAGTATAATCTGTTAAAAGAACCCCAGAAAACGTCAAAGATAATCCTAGAAATAAGGGATTGATTTTACTGTATTTCTGGCTTTTCAGAGTGTTTTTAATTCTAGACTTATTGGGCAGGAAGGTTAAACAGGTACCATTGAGACACTTTTCATTTTGGGGTTTTAGTTTGTACTCTGTGTTGGATTTGTTATATTCCTATAAAATAAAAAAAGATAATTCACAACAGGCAATTGTTTAGAACTTATGTTACAGGATATCAATGTGTATGCATGTTAAGGGCAACAGGTAACATGCCAATGAAGTAAAGTACTTGAGCAGAGCAGTTAGATAAGTGAAAATCCTTAAAGGGGTTAAGGTTAGAAAGATTTTTTTTAATTACTGAAAAATAACATGCAAGATTATATATGTAAATGTGTGATTGCATTACATAACTTTCTTGGAGATTTCTTGAGGATAATTCTTTTTCCTCTTCACTCTTTAACTACAGTTCTAAAACAATTATTGATGCAAATAATACTGTACATAGCATGTAGTTCTAGGTTCTCTTAGAGTAAAGGTTAATTTAAATAAATGAACTTTTTTATAAAAAAGTGTTTTTTTATGTTTAACATTTAAATGCAATCATTAATGTATAAATGTAATCTGAAAAAAAACACTGGACATGTTTATATGATTTTGTATTTTATAAATATGTTATTTTAAAAAGTCATGCAATATACAAATAAACTAGAAACTAGGCAAACTAAAAGAAACTAGACTCTAGGCTAAATACTAGAAACTAAACAGAAAATTGTGAAAGCCTTTTGCATCAGAGCAAAATCTCTAAATAGATCAAAATCTCTAGGTAAATAAACAAATAATAGATAAACAATCTCTAAACAAAATACAAGAAACTAAAGAGAATTGCTTATTATTATTATAATTATAGAATTGAAATAGAAACCTGAAGAAATAAAGTGATTTTTGTTTTATGTGAATAAAATAAAAGCTCAAACTCAATGCATATCTCTAAGATACCTGCCAGACTGACTGATCGTTGATATTCTTTTCCATTTCCCTGTTTTTTCTGCCTCTTACAGACACTTCAATGTGAACATTGCACAGCTGACTGTAAGCACTTGGCACAATATAAAAAGATTATTAGTAGCAATATAATTGGAATCAGTTATGGCGAGGTTGAGTCTATATGTCACCCATTTTTACAAGATAATAAAAAGTGCTTTTATATAGCCATGCCCGGAAGGTATGCATTAATAAAGGTCTAAGTGATAAAGCTATCTAAGAGTTATTGACTGCAAATAGTACAGACGCTGGGTTTATTCCAGCTTTCCATATGGGCATCTCAGTGCTTACCCAGGTTTGCTGATTGCTGATTTTTCTCGTTTATCTACCAAAAACAAATTTTAGGAACTTGTCGAAACAAACGGAGTTAGTATGAAAACCTCAATTTGCCACTTTCTCTCTCTTTCTGCCTCTCCAGATTGGGCAGAAACAACACGTTTTGGTCACGGAAGAGTCCTTTGATGGCCAGTATTATGTTGCTCACAATAAATTTTACGAGCAGGTAAGTAACAGCATTCTGACAACCTCTTATTATTAAGAAAATTCTATTAAAGTGAAAAGTGCCTGTTTACTTTAAAAAGGTCTAACCTTATATTAAAGTTTGTTTGCATTTCTTTGATGTTATAATAAAGAAATTTACTGTCCAATACTCATGCATTTAACAGAAATGGTGTGAGTGGTTAGGCAAACAATAAATTAAGCAAAGATTTTCTGGAATAGTTTAAAATAATCTTCCTTATAGAGTTGGCAAGGTCATTGTATGTTCTGTTTCCACAAAAAATATTATTAAAATAAAATTAAAATGGAAAAAAACAACATGTTCAGGCATAAAGGGTTTCAAGAACAAATTGGCCTAGCTGTACATTTCCTATTTTCAGGCAATTTTTCAAGTTCTAAAATGAGTAGAACTAATGCATAGACTCCACCACAATATCCAATAACTTGGGAAATGGGGTTAATACAACTGAATACAACTTGTTCCTCTGCAGACTACACATGCTGACGCAGCTACCCATCTGAACTACTTAATACAACTGAATCCTTTGTTATCTTAACATTAAATATAAGATCAGAACTTGTCAGCATTCAGAGAAGTTGTTTTAAAGAATGGTTTGCAAATATTGCTTATAATGAATCAATTTACTGATAGGTGTGTGAACAAACTTCAAAAACTCTGACTCATGAGAAGCTCATAACATAAAACTCTTAGAAGTATGACCCGAGGGAAACTCCTGCCTACAAGTGTCGTTCGATGGTCTTCTCATGAGACAGATGTTAATTAATTGTTCTTAGCAATCTGTTTCTCAAGTCTTTAATACCTGCATCATGGCAGAAATGAGTTTGATGGCCTAACCATGGCAAGCTATATCTGGTATTTTAAACACAATGCCCTCATATTTATAGTCATATAACCTGTATACTGTATGTGGAAATTATAGTGCACATTTTCTGATTATTTGTAGATTCTTTATATACTGTGTATTCAGTATGAAGTATAGGCTGTATAAACCATCAGGTTTTATTGCAAAAGTTGATATTTTAAAATACACAGTCTGTACAGCAAGATACTGTATATGAGATCTGAATATATTCCTCCAGGGGTCACTCAGTTTATAGAAACTGACCTGTCATTGATTACTCTATTCTTAGGACACAACAAAACTTGCCCTTGTTTTAATTGGTTGTGGTAGAATAATGTGTGAAGGGATCAGCAGTGTCATATTAATTCAAGGTGTAAGGAGGGTTTCCTTCTTTCCTTCCTTTCTTTTATTTGGATCTCAGAATAAATGGATTCAGAATAGATTCCAGAATGCTTCCAGTTTAAGTTGGACTTCAGTGGGATTTTTTTTAATGAAAGTCTAAATCCAGGAATTTATTGTAATGTTAAAGTGTTTAATCAGTTTCCCTGTGCTTGGCACATCATAAGTGCGTTGAACCTTCTCGTCTATCTCAGCAGGGCTCTTTCATTTTTTAATCACCTGTCACAGGGATTCTGACAGCCTTCTCGGTTGTACAGAAACTTTTGCTGTAACCATTGGGACCATTTTGCAGTACACAATAAAATACTTGTGCTAGATAAGTGTAAAACAGCAGGTAAGTTGACTAAATTAGCTACCAGCCGTGATTAAAAAGCCATTGACATTTACAAGTGTTTTTAGTCTATTTTGAATTTTGATTGGAGAAATATGTGCAAAAGATTCTGCACAAGTCTTTGAAATACAAAAGAAATGAATCCGTTCAGTGATTCCTTTTGAAAACCAGTTTTGATCATGATATTTGACTTGAAATAAAAAATCCTAGCTTTGTGCATTTTCCTGGTGCAATTTTCCCAAGTATTATGGAATGAGGGTGACTGGGTAGGTGGTGTGGTAAACCATTATCCTTACAAACAGTTCACCTTTGGAGGCCTGGGTTCAAATCTATCTCCATGGAAATGAGTTTGTTGGACATTTGTATATATTACAAAACCACTACAGCATTCATGGCAATTGGGTATTTTCTAGCAATCATTCTGAAAAATATACTTACAATTGATGGGAACTAAAATTACCTAACAGAGTGGCCCTTTTTAGGCAGGTTTGAGGTGAAGGTGTGGGGTTGAGAGAGGAAGCATTCTGCCTGGTTAGATGCTTGTTCAATACCTGTTCTGTGGAGACAAAAATAAATTTATTCTCACTGTCTGGTCATTAACTTCTTTTAAAAGTAAGCGATATATTGCAATAGGTGATATCTCGTATATAATATATATATATTTAGTATTAGTAAAGAATTTAAGAAAGGATTACACCTGGCCTTCAGTTTCAGAAACACATTTTGTGATGAAAAGTAGTAGAATATACTTAGAAGTATTTAGCAAAACAAAGAATTTATGTTACTTTCTTATGTGTTATGATAAATACCATACCCACATTCTCTTTGCTTACAGCGTAAAGTTTTTATCAAAACGCTGTGATTAGAAGCTGAGAGGAGTACTTTAGGGTCTGGAAAAAAGACCTTAAAAGTAGTAGTAACAAAGACAGTTTTAGATTAAACCACCTAAATTCCAATGCATACAGTATACAGTATATTTAATGTATTCTTTACGTGTAGACTTATGCTATAGGTGTCTTGGGGATTTCTCTAAAATGGGTGAAGACTGTAGAAAAATGAATGTATGTCCACTGGGAGCTAGCTGTGCAATATAATTTGTAGCTTATAGCAAATATCTTGTGAAAGCTATGACTCACAAATGGATGGCACTTTAAACATTTTAATATGAAGTGCATTTTCTTATTCATCTCTCATTTTTTATATTTCACATTCCATAGAAGATCCTAATAATGATCATTTTTAAATTATGTTCTTGGGTATTTCAAAGTGGAGACTGGTCTGAGTTGGTTTTGAAGTATATGTGTGATATTGTATATTGGCAGTGGGAATTGCTGTTGAGCTTGATAGGTGAGTCTAGACTGGACTGGATAAATTAACCCAGCCAGCATTGCTAATTGTACAAGAAAATGCCAGCTCAGCACCATTGATCTCAATTGATTTAAGTGCTCTTTCATATCACATGGGCCAACTGGAAATCAATATGGTTTTCAGAAGGCTACAGACTAGTGCAGAGTATAAAGGATCTCTAGATGATCTGAAGCTTTGTATATTGAACATTATAAGAGAAAGTCTGAAACATTCTAAGGAATGTTTCTAAAATCTCATATCTTTCAAGTCTCGCTTTCAGTACCCTGGAAAGAAAGGATGCTTGATGGACTTTTTTCAGTAACAGCACCCTTGATCGAGAGTACACAGTAGCCCATAATTCAGCTTATGGCCACAGACGTCACACTTTATGTTTGAAATGCTTTATTGGTTTTCTGATTTTTTTTCTTCTGTTTTGAAAAAGCAGCTTTTAGTCTTTTACGGCTTTTATGATTCATCTTATGTTTTTGTTCCTTTTAAAGGTTTTGGTGCCAAAAATTCCTGAGTTCAAAGGCAAGATGATAGAAGTGGAGATTTATGAAACAGGAAAGCATTTCATGAAGGGACAGCCATTTGGCAATGCCAAGGTCTTTACCCCTTCAATTGCCAAGCCTCTAGAGAAGGGAGAGGTCTCTGGATTGACCACTGTAAGTATAAGAAAGCTGATAAATGTACATTTTGGTTCCTTCGTGGATAAATATTTTTTATAGGCTGTACATCTCAGTAGCAAGTGTTATATTGGTGCTGTGTCTTGGTAATTTTATATCATTACAGAACAAAAACATGTTTTGTCTTGACACTGAAAGTGAACTGGATTTGTTTGCCAGGCCCAGAAAATACAGGTTCACCTGAAAGCTTTTAGGTTATCAAGCAATTTTTGGCAATAACCCTTATATTTCTAAAAGGAACTGGAGGTTACCATTAGCTGGTCCACCTTAATTTTAAGATTAACAATACTAAAATTATCAATACTAAACTATCATGAATATCTGATTTGCACACAAAGGTCTTTTTCCCCTACAAAAATTAATTTGTCACCTGGTCATCAATTCTGGAAATTAATATTTTCCTATCCCTGTTTTCAAAGTAATATCTCTATGTAATTTACAGATTCATGAAAATCTTAATAGGTGATTGGTAAGTTAATCAAAAGGAATGTCTGCTACCCTGGGCTCCCAACTACCATAGATAACCTAAACTTAAACTTTGGCTTATTATTTTTATGTTTTTGAGTGCAGCATACTGCTATTTAGAGTTGGTTTGTGTCAAAATGTAAACTTTTTTGTGAGTTATAAGAGAAAATGTATGCACTGCCCCCCAGATGTACTCGGATGAAATAAGACCCTAAAATGTCATATGACAAAAGATTTCTGAATAGGATCATTTGTCCTGCTGAAAAAGTTATACGAATAACTTAATAGAATGTATAACATTTATTTGTCATAATTAATTAAGGTCCAGAAAACACCAGGGTTACATTTAGTTGCAACCTATAGTTAGTGTTTAATAGATCTTCCCCTGGTATTGATTGCACTGATAGTTCTGTAGTGTGATCTGAGGTTCTGGAACTTTGGACCATATCCAAAAAAGTTTCTCTAGGTCCCTAATATATATATCAGGAATTCATCCTGTCTTCCTTAAAAAATGCATAATATTGTTATTCATTATAATTATTCCATTAACTACTTTTAGTACTATAAAGGCACATACTAATATAAAGATATCTGAAATCATTTAATTCCTTAATAGTTTGAAATAGAAAGAGCTGGAAAGTAGTGTACCCCGGGCCTGAAAAAGTGCATTGTTCATCTCCTAAGGAAGAAGCCCAAAATAAAAACTTGTAAAACTTGTAAACTTGTAAAAACTTGAGGCAACTTGTAAAAAATGCTGCTGTAATGTTTTGGCTATTTCTGCGCAATGTAAGGGTATTGTCTGTGCAAGATAATCTAGTTTGCTTGGAGAGAGAACCTTATTGCAGAGAACAGGTTGACAACTGAATTGAATCGCAGTGACATGAGAAATGTTTCCTTCAACTGATTGATTATACACTTTCTCACCATGAACAACAAATTAGGCTTTGCTTTTAGTGTTGTCCTACAAACATGAGCTTCTTGTTTTTACAATTGCCACTGATCTTATTTTCATGCTTTGATTTTTGTTCTTCTTTATACTATATTTATTCAAAATGTTTATTTTTTATGTTTTTGCTTGGGGTAGTTTTCGGTTTCAAGTTTTCATATAAGCATGTTAAATGAATAGTACATCTCAGTGTAAACATCTTAAACGAGCAGAACATCTGACAGATCCTATCTGTTCACATTTACTTAATTGTAGTCTGTCTCTGAAATTATGTAGCCGTTGGTGTCTACATAAAAAAGGTGAATGAAAAGTTAGAATTTGTGCTGAAAAGTAAAAAAGAGGTATCTTGCTGCCACCAAACATTTAGATTCTAGACAAGACTGAAGAAAAAGAAATCTATAATCATAATATTTTGGTAGGTAAGTACTTTATTAATCCCATGCGGAAAATTCAAGTTCTACAGCAGCCAGGCACAATCAACACAGTACAGCACAAATGTAGTAATACAATACAAGAAATACATTTAAAAAATGGAATAAAGAGTTACAAACAAAACAGGAAAAGCACAAACATAAAAAAGTATGAATGTACAGAATGCAAGGAAGATGTAATATACAGTATAGATGTTGCACACTCCCAAGCATATTGCACAGTTGTGAATTATAAATTGTTAATGTGTTGTTTTTTTATTTCAACATCCACCCTAGTAGTAGCTTAATTCTAACAAGAAACAGATTGATTAATATAACCAAATACAAATAATACAAGTTGTTTTACAGAGTCTACTTCATGCAACAGGTCATTTAAAATAGAATAGAGCACCTCATCAGCCTCTCACACCTACCGAGAAAATAGTGACTCATAATTATGCAATCCAGTGGGTTTTTAAAAAGACACAGTCATTCAGAATTATCATATTTGTCATGGGTTTTGCATCTGATAATTCTGATCTAGGAATAGCAAAGCAAAATGATTTTTACCTTTGCTATAAGGAAGATCAGAATACACTTAATGATGTTTGTGGTGAGATTTTTGTTGGAACTCATCAATACAAAAATACACATTTTTTTCCCTCGATATAACTGATCAGTATATTTGCTTCATCTTCTCTTGCTTATCATGTACCCTGTTGCTCTAACTTTCATGAAAATTTTAAGCCCCCCACAAGTAATTCTGTGTAGCTTGTGTGAATCAAATGAATGTTTTATTTCTCAGAACTGTGAACAAGAAGCATACTGCACAACAGGATTTTTAAGTCTTATTTTGTCTAGAACAACACAAACATGTTGTACCATGACAGTCTTATTTTGATATGATACACATAAAACTCCTCCTTTCATTTGGATAAGAATAGGGCACATGCAATATTTCAAAATATTTCATTTTCCAGATCTAGGTGGTAAAACTAATGCAATTTCCTGAATAATTCCTTTATAAACTAACTGGTCACTCCAGCAAGCTTCCAAGAGCATATATGAAGGATTTTCATGATTTCTGTATTACACATGAGATTTGTACTACATCAGGTTTTAGTTGGACAGCATAACCTTTTTGGGCATACACCTATGTGTGTGTGGGAGAGGTTAATAATGTCATGTATAATGTATATTTAGATTTGGAGTTTTTTGTATGTTATAATGTAAATGTGGTATTTCCAGGATATCTGTTATTTTAGTCTAAGTAAGAAGAAAAACAGTTGATTAGAATTATTTTAATATGTTCCCTTCAAATTTACAAGAACAGCAATGGTTGTTCTTATTTATGGAAAGAAATATAAAATGAATGCATGTATTAAGAAAAAGTGACTTAATGCAGTGATTCCCTGCGTGCAGAAACACATAGTGTGGTGGATAGAGTGTACTGTTGTATTTTAAGCTTTAATTTACACACCATTAAGCCATTTCTCCATCAAACTATAGACCTATGCAACCATTTTTCTGACACCAACTCCTGACTGAAGAAATATAATTATTAGGGGACATTAAAGGTCAAAACAATAACTTGGATAGATTTAAGTGTGGACTATAATGATATGACAGAAAATGATTTGAAAAGAAGAAAACATTTCTCTTGAAAGACAGTAAGTAAGAGCAGTGATGATAAAAAAAACAGACAAATGTGCTGTAAATTGTAGCCTTTTACTAGAAAAAAGCAAAAAGCACTTTGAAATTAAAAACATTATGTCATGAGACCTCTATTTTGTGCCTTGGCAAATGTGGCTGTCTGCCAGAGTCTTTTTTATGTTCTGCTGAACCAGGGCTGTAAAAGCTGATGGAGTGTGAAATTAAAATGTGTATCACATTTCTGAGCATCATTTGATGTCCTTTCCTGCAGTACAAATGTACAGAGGTGCATCTTTGAAAAATAACATGTAGCTGTAGATTAACATATGGAAGAAAAATAGTGACAGTCTATCCAGGCATATAATTTCCAAATTGCTTTTAGAGATCAGTTACTTTTCTTTATCTAAAAAAGTTGGAAAGGCTATTAATGGTATTTATTTAAGCAGTGAGTGAGTTCTTTCTTTACATGAAAGGGCAGGGTCAGAAGTATACAGGGATGTGAGTGTGCAATGAACAGCGATGATAATTCTTTGGGGAATCCAAAATCACACTCTTTTTAAATTTCATATTGGTCTTAATTTAAATTGGTATTTAGACATATCCCGCAGATAGGACTGTATGAACATACCAAAACCCATTTGCATTCTATGTAATAACAGTACAGTTTAAGTGTCACATTTAGCATTGTTAGTCTGTGCACAATTTTTTGTAGCTGCCAA
The DNA here is from genome assembly GCF_059453375.1 of Lepisosteus platostomus. Classification (NCBI taxonomy): domain Eukaryota; kingdom Metazoa; phylum Chordata; class Actinopteri; order Semionotiformes; family Lepisosteidae; genus Lepisosteus; species Lepisosteus platostomus. The sequence continues at coordinate 13,305,922 of NC_142622.1, forward strand.
CCTTTTTAAGTTGTTACTTCATAGTAAGGTGTAATGATAGAGTTGCATGAGAAATTGGAAAATAAACAGTTGTAAAGTCACTGTTAAAAAATTGGGTTAAAGTTTAAATATTTAGCAGGATATTATTCAAATGATTTTAAGTTTTCATATCTGTTTGCAGTGTACCACAGAAATCTTATAAACCCATGATTTTGAGAATTAATCCTTTAGATTGACACAGTGTAGTTATTGACAAATAGCATAGAAGCAAAGGATCATGCATTGAGTTGTAAGAACACAAAAGTTTAAATTTTTTATTATTATAATATGTCATTAATTGCAGTGCACTATTGTATTATTATATCTTACTGTAAGGATCTCTGATGCAACAATCCACATGCACTTGACATGTTGACAAAGTCTTGATACAATTCTTTTATCAGTTGTCAGTTTACCCTGCTTTCCTCCCTGTCAGTTGCACAACAGCACGGATGCCGAAGTAGAGTACCTAATCAATTCAGTTTATATTTAACATTGGTTTAGATCACAATTTAAACTACTGTATACTGCATTTTAGCTTTGGTGATTAATGAAACAGTGTTTCAAAAATTTCAAGATACTTTTGAGTTGTACTGAGCTATAAAGTAGGTCACTATCAGAAAAAAAAATATTTTTTAAAGTCTGAAATAATGTACCAAAGATGTAGGCAGTTAACTCTACTAAGTACTTGATGGTCTGCAGAAACTAAATTATAGACTTGAGATTACATGTCAGCCAGCTGACTTTTGACTACTTTCTTGTCTGTAGTTAATGTGGAATTAAATACTGAAAATGGTTTTGTATTGAGAAATATTCATAAGAGTTACAACGTGACCAGTGATTTTTAAAATAAAAATGACCTTTGAAAAAAAATGTAGGATAAATACCTGATTGTCATTAAGGTGTAGTCAGTTTGCAACTGATGTTTCTGCTCTGCAAGAAACTATTTGATTTGTCATCCTCCTTCATCCCCTTTTCCCTGGCCATGCCACATCTTTTAAATTTTACTGTAATCGATAAAAACTACAAACTGCAACAATGTAGCCAAGACGGTGCAGATGCCTCAGAACTATCAACAGGATTCCCGAGTATTTGAAGCAGAAAAAACAGTTATTGGTTTAAGGATAGAGCAAGACTTATTTAAAAATAAGTGAGTAAATCAAAACTTATTTTTATATGCTGAAAACAGACAATTAGAATATGATTTTATTATATTTTGTCTGTTTGGGTACAAAAGTGCATATGTAGTTATGTTTTTTTTTGTTTTTAATCTTTTTTTTGCTGGATGCATAGCTTTCTAGCTCATTATTGTCAGAGGGAGAAAGCGAAGCTTTAAACACTGTAACTTTTTACTAATATTTGAGAAACATTACCAATTTAAAAAAAAAACATTTTTATGTGGTTATCTTAGATAAAGATTTGCTATGTGAAACTCTAGACTAAGCGGATTTGTGTGGGGAAAATTCAAGACTAGGTGAATCTACAAAATTTGCATTCAAATTGAAACTGAAACTGATTCAGCTAATGAAGTTTACAGAAAATAGTCTAGAATTAATTTAGAAATCCAGCTAAAATGTGTGAGGTGAGGACTGTAAGATAAGAGCAATCCTGCATGTTTCTAAAACATTAAAAAACAGCTACATCTATTAGGGTAGCATGGCTTCTTGACATTTATAGTACTGTAATAGAACAAGCTAATAAACAACTTATTGTTTTTAAGAGTTTTAGATGTATGTTCAGAAAATAATGAATTAGTTATTTGGATCATATATTTTTATAGCGACCAATTTATAATACAGCATCTTTGGAACCATGTAATTTTTCGTTATTTGAATTTTAAAGAGTGAAAAAACTCAGGCTGAGCTCCCTGAAGGTCCTTTATCGTTATGAACATTTACACAACTTGTACTGCGTAGGTAGGCATGAATTGTGCTAGCAGTCTTGATTCTCATCCTGAAAGAAATTGAACAGTATATACCCTTTACTATCATTTTATATGGAATATATACAAAATGTAATAAACAAATCTCTTACCCTCTTTGAGCATATTATCATGGTTTCCTTTTCAAAACCAGGTTTATAAGAAAGTTGACTGCTTTTTATTTACCACTTACATTGCAAAATGATCACCGAACAAAAATGGTATCGGGTGTCCAGGGAAACACATCTGTTAGGATGTTTATAAAGGCATAAGTCTTGGGTAACCTACAGAGGCTTGATGGATATTTAACAAATTTTATCTATTTTAATGCTAAATATGCAGTGTGAACTTGGTCCCAAAATTCCAGAAAAATATCAAATTCAAATTTGTCCAGGCATCTAGTGTTTTTATTAAGAAGGAATATCCCACTGTCCTATAAATATGGAAATAAAATTAGGATTCTCATTCCAAAGTTTGAAAACAGATTGATTCTTGACTTTAAAATTGTAAACTGGTTGTTTTTATCCCTCAAGACAGCTTCAATGTTATTGCTGGATCACAGGGATTTGCTACAATGCAGTCGTTGAAACAATCAATATTGCAAGTGTGGAGGAGCCTTCTCTTTTTACCTCCTATCTGCTTTGTTGAATATAAGTTAATCTATCTAATGCTTTCAAAATCAAGATCACCACTTTAAGCGCCAGCAGTATTATATCTGTATTAATTTAATTTTTTTTCCAATTGTTTATTGGCAGTTTTGACCTTTAAGCTGTTGCCCTCTGGGTCAGACAGGAGAGCAATTTTTATGACCTTCACGTAGTGTGGTGTAAGTCAACTAGTAACTGCAGTTAAACTTGACTGAGTGTGAAATTAAAGATAGGAGCTACAAGATCCTGCCATATTAAAATGAGCAGCCATTACAAATAATTAAGTGGTACTCTGTTGCACTTGGGTGCCATTTTGTATTTATGTTGTTGTGTTCTACATTATGTGTTGCATTATAACAAGTATTTCAGTGCTTTTAAATTAATTTACATTGACCACAAGCCAAAATCATACACTAACATCTAAAATAGAACCTACTGTATAGCTCCACTTGTGTTAATATTTGTAAGTGTGGTTTTTAATAGATGGAAAGACTTCTGGAGTATCTCTTCAAATGGACAAATATAGTGAATTTGTGAACACTAGATACAGGCTTTTCTTTGTAAAAGTGTGGAACTCTGCAGTTAGGCTGAAATTTGAAAATAAAAAAACAAGTATCAACTCAGTGTATAAGAAAGGAGTACAGTGCTGATTTCACTACCGCAGATTAACAAGCCAAAAAGCATATGGATCAAGGATAATAGATAAGGCTCTATAAAATAAGTGAAATGTATTGACCAGTATAGAAAATGTAATTACTAAAGAGTAGGCTGCTGTAGATCTTAAAAAAGTTTAATTTATTTTCAGAAATATTGTAGATAATATTTATTATTTATGTTTCTATAAGATAATTCTTTTTCAGCATTTCAATTTTCTTTATACTTCCTGAAATGAAACTGTGGATTAAATTCTGGAGTGTTTTATGAAAAGAACAGAGACATTGACAAGAGAAGACCTGTTCTCCAGTACTAAAGATCCTCCATTTTTTCTCTTTTTCCCTTTCCAACAGTGCACCACAGCTATTCCAGTCACCTTGATAGAAAGTGCCTTTACCTATTGTGTCAAACCAAAGAACTCATTATGCTGGTGTCTGTGGTTCAGCACAGATTCTCTGAAAAGGAAAAAGGATGTTTCACATACACTTACAAATGTAAGCACCCTGGACTCCACTACAGCAAAAGTACACTTGAATAATGAGGTCTTTTCATACAGTCGTATTTGAAGCTAGATTTAAGAAAAAAGAAAGATACTTCATCTTGCAGTGACAAAAGGTAGAACTCTGGATTCTACTACATCAAATTGTATACAGTAGTCTCACACATATTCCCCAGCTTTCTCTTTATCAATCTTTATGTTTATTTATTTCAAGGCCTTTTTCACTGAAATACTGCTGCGAGATGCCACCTTGCTATATAAACTAAGCCTTGGAGGCTGCTCAAATACAATAATACATTTACATTATGTATGTCAACAACAGTGATAAAATATCGAATAGCCATTAAAAAGTGTCTTGTGGTGCGCCTACTGGAGATCTCACTGAATTTATTCATGCCGGCAATGATGCTTTAATAATTCACAGGCAGTATCTCTAAACACCTGGAAGAGGGAATAGATTCTGAAGCAGTTAATTGCTAACTGCACAATTTTGTATATTTACTAACTACACTAGTGGAGTATTGCTGGCATTTTGCATCATTCTGCCTACAGACTAACAATTCCTCTAGGATAGTCAGATGGTAACTGCCCAGAGCAGCTTAGCCCAAATAAAAGCTACAACCTCCAAAGATTGGCTTGCCTGACTTCAGGGCCATTTTTAAACTACTTTTCATTCTAGAAAGAAAATAAAGGCTCAGTGCCACATTTTAGATATAATATTTGCACTTGGTTGCTAGTGCTTTTTTATTATTTTTCTATTCTTTTATTTTATTTTTTAAAAATGCTTACAGAAATGGTTCAATTACTCACCCCACCATAGTTAAACACATAAGAAGAAAACATAAGATCATAAACAGAGAGAGGTCAATGGGTCCATCAAGCCTGTTTGCTAGCTAATTAATGCATGGAACCTGACCAGTCATTTCTTAAAGGAGGCTAAGGTATCAGCGTCAGCTTGGTAAATTAGTTCACCCAAAACAGTGAAATGGTGCAATTACTTTGGCACATCTTGATATGTACCATGTAGAATCTGTACCTTGGAATCTACAGAGTAGTATTAATACCATAGTTAACATATCTTGATGTGAAGTACGCTCCCATTTCATTAAATTATTCACTTAACTTCATTTGTCATTTGCTTGATGACAAAGTGTTTACTGTGTCAGCATAACTTTGAATAGGTCTTTTTAATTTGAATACCTTTGAGTAAACAAATGTACATATGAAAACTTGAAATGTTAGAATTAGTTATAAAGAGTTAGCTCATGCACCTGTTTCTACAGATTTGTGTGCTGTTGATTTTTAATGTCAATAATAGCCCTACTTATGTTTTGGTTAAATAAAAATTACAATAATATTATAAATAATAACATCTAAAGTTAATAAAAAACATGTTTTATCATTTAGTGTGATCCTTGCGCTAGTGTGATCTTTCACTTGCTTAATTTAGTTGTTAACCAGCTACAGGAGGTACAAAAAACTGATTTCATGTGTGAAAATACCTGTTCCCAGGTATGTTGATCCAAATGCTGAAAAAATTCCCAAATTGGCATCTTTTAAACAGAGTTTAAAACACTGTGCGTTTTCAAAGTTATTGACATTTGAAACATTGTGTCTCCAAAATAAAACAGTGATTAAAAGAAGTGAAATTTGTGAAAACAAATCTCAAATTGCCTTTAAGAAAATACAGGAACCAGATCTTTAGGTGGTGTTGTTCAGACGCTATTGAAAGTTTAGTTCATTCTTATGCATGGTGTTGTTGGCTAGAAACATTCGTTTTGCAACTCTTTTTTCACCATGCTGGTCAAAAAGACAAAAAGATCTTGATTGCATCAAGACAGTCCACAAAGAGCGCCATGACCTTCCCACGGCTTTACACTGTTTGACTTTACACTTAAGTGTGAAAAATGTTATCAGCGGCATGGATTGCAAGCTTTCCTGTGACAACAATAGGCTGAGCCTGCGAAAAATATTGCAGTAAATAAACCAAACAGATCATTTTTTCCTACAGCAAAAGAGCTTTCATTGGATAGTATGTTGTAGAGAACAACCAGGCAAGCATAGTTTTTTAAACTTATTTTCTTTGGGTCTTGTTTTTAATTTTTATTCCACGTGCTGCTGTCAGTGCTCGTGCCATTAAAAATCCCTTTGCATGCCAATAATGGCACGCATGCTGTAGGTTACCAAACCCTGCATTAGATAATACAGTTACAAACAAGAGGAGTCCATTTGGCGTTCTAGCTCATTTGGTAGTTAGTAGTTAATTGATCTAAGGATCTAATTTTAATAAGGAAGCCATTTTTAAAAGAGGTTAGGGTATCGGCTTCAATTACATGGCTCAGTAGCTTGTTCCGTACTCTCACAACCCCTTGAGTAAAATAGTGCCTCCTCTTCTCAGTTTTAAATGCACTTCCGGATAGTTTATGCTTGTGTCCTCTGGTTCTGGTTTAAATGTTCATTCTGACGTCTGCCAGGTTGACATCTTCCTTAGTTAACACCTGAGTGAAGTATTCATTTAGTGCATTAGCCATTTCTCTCACAGTGTCTAGGTGTTTCCCATTACTGTCCAAGAGGTATTTTACTTTATCCATAACAGTTCTTTTGTCATTGTAATACTGAAAAAACTACTTTTATCATCGTTAGAACCTTCATTGTAGTATTCCTTACAATTTCACTTTCAGTCTTTCTAATGTAGTTTTTACAATGTTTTTACATTATACTCATTTTCTTTAACTGGATGATGTTGGTTTTTAATCATATATTCTTTTACCATATATTTTCCCATTTGATTTGTTGAACCATTTTGGATACCATTGTTTAATCTTAGTAATAATAGCATGTAACTGAAATATATATATATATTCATATACAGCACATACTGGCCTGGGTATATTATTCAAGGTAGAAAAAAAGATTAGAATGACAGTCCTTTAAAATATTCTCTTACTATACAACAGTGTAATTTTATAATCATGTGCAAGGTGTCATATGTAGTAGTGCTTAAATTATGCTATAATACAGTTTATGTACAGTATATAAAAAATGTATGTGATAGTTTTGGTTAAAAGATTATAATGATCCTAAGGAAAGCGATCAAGTAGAAATGAAAACTTCAGAAGTGAAAGCTGTTTCTTTTTCTCTTAATTATAAAAGCACTTCAGAAATAACCACTTATGTGACCTGAGAAAATTTCAATCCCAGATTTCCAAATGACTGAAGATATAGTCAGCTAAGCCTTCCTTACCCTCTAATTTTATATTAATGATCTGCAATATTCAAGATCATTGGTAGCCAATAAAAAAAATGTTACAACTGGTATTGGATAGATTTTGTTTCATTTCAAGACCAAGACTTGTCTCATTGTTCAGCCTCTATTGCTATGCCTTGGAGAGGTTAGATTGTGTCACATCATGCCGTTTATCACTTCAAGAAAAGGGCAGGTGTGTTGAAAGGTGTACCTAGGAGATCAAGTGAAGGAACGTATTCTTTCACTGCTAATTGATTGCAGGTGAAAGAAGATATCAACCAGAAATGTCACAGAGACATAGCTTCCAACTCTGGTTCAAGGGGAATAATGCTAAGACTTTGGAAAATGTCTTTGGGTTGTATGTCACAAAAGTCTAAAGAAGTATAGCAGAGCTACTTCTTCTGCTTTTTATTTCTTCATCTTATTTTTTATATTTATAAAATATATGACTTATATGACTTAATTTTACTTAGTGGTACCTAGTTTCTATACATTTTCAATTTACATCTGAGTGTTGTCAAACAAAAGAGCAATAGAAAACAGCAAAAGTACACATACTGTAAACTAATATGTTTAAATGTATGTGCTGTATGTTGAGTAAAACTATTATTCAGTAGTTAATAGTTAATTTACAGAGTTAGCAGTTAATTGCAGTAGAACTTTACTGATTGTTTCAGGAATACATAATTATAGTCATACGTAATTCTGAAGAGCTGATTATTTAGATTATAAAGCTAGCAGAACATAAAATAGAAAATAACTGGGATTAACATCTTTCATTTAATGGTAAAGCACAACAGGTGTAAATAGATTTTTGAACTTTTTCAAAGTAAGACATTAATAACTGTATTTGAAAACAGAGAATAGCTTACAGTAGCAGTATTTTGTTTTTTAGACTTTTGTGTATATCTGTATGGGTGTGATTATCCAAAATCTTAAAAACTCGATTTTCTAGCAATGCCAAACTTTCCTGACAAGCAGTTCAAAGAGGTAACTTGTGATTAATTTGAGTTCAGCTCCAGTTCGGCTCACCTTTCAATTGTAAATGTTCTGCATTTTGGGACCTCTCACCAATGCATCGGCATAACCCTGTGACATGAAAAACTTAACATGTGAGTTTACATTTAAAAAAAAACCTTAAACATTGTAGAAAGACTTGAAGCGTAAGAAAATGGAACAGCATGGAGACCTTTGCGATTTCTTGCACTGCTAACACACAGCAAACACTGTCATCAGACACATAAAGAATTTAAAAGAATATTTTTTACTTCTTAAATAGATTTGAATTTAATCAAATTTAAACACCTCTGGCTAGTTATGGAGCAATTTAAGCTTGGCTGCACAGTGTTTTGCATGGTAAGCTCCCTGGGTCCAGAGAAAACATCAGACATGAAAGCGATGTAACTGATTCTGAAAAAGGAACATCCACCACAGCCAGAGTTTTCCACACAGTTTACAAAGAGGCTCAACGTCATAAACTGTCTTGTGGTTTTGAACACAAAATTAATCCTCACTAACTGAATGGGATTCATATGGGACTGATTTTGCATTACAGTGATGCATGCTCAAAAATTCAACAATATTTCATCAGAAACAAGAAGAAAATTGTTTGAGGAGATTGTGCAGTGTGTTCCTAACATATGTCTAATGCTTTATGAGGCTAAAATGTGAACAAAGAAAGTGCCTTAATTGTGTAAGCCTTCTACTGAGAATTTTAGGCTTAAAATAAACTAATATATTTTTCAGAATGGCTACCCTTGGGTTATGTATGTAATTAGTGTAGCTCTGCTCTGCCCCTGCCAGGGTTCGAACATGGCTGCTGACACACAGCTCTACTCCCTAAACAGCAGTGAACTCAGCTGCGGCAAAAGACTTGGTTCTCTACCACAACAGAATTCTTCGTTGTCTTTGTTTCAGGTTGAGGTCAGTTCTGTAACATGCCCAGTCCAATTCTGAAACCATACTTACTATAAATCCAACAGAGTGGAAATATTTCAAAACTAGAGTATGCCTAATGGCACATGATTACGGTATTTGAAATGACTGAATCAAAAATGTTTTTTTTCAGTTACCCTGTTAGCAGGATATCAATGTTTGTGACTTACTGTAAAATCGTGTTAAAAGTCTGTAACATTGATGTTTTCCACGTTATGGTTAGTTGCTCCGCTTCTTCCATTGCCCCTCGTACATCCCCTCTCTCATTCGCCTTGAGCTCCAGCACCTTGTGATTTACAAATTAAGCACTGGAGATAAATGCATCATGTTGAACATAATCGTTCAGTGCTCTAATGTAAATCAGATTCATGATTGTTCCACAGTGTCTGTCAAAGCTACGTGTATAGAGCAGGAGTCATCTAGGAGTTACACATAAATGAAAATAGTGAGAAATAGAAAGAAATATCTTGCAGCTGGACTTGGTCTCAGGAGATCGAGACAAAGGTTGACACAGTTGAAGACTGTGGAGTGTGTGGCTTACCTAGCTGAAAGGTCAGTCTCTGGTCTAATACTGTCTGTACTATGGGTCTACCAAAGTGGAGGAAGTAAACGGAACAATCCAGTTCGATTTTTGACAAAAGCAATCGGATTGTCGTTTCCGGATTTTCCTGGCACAGAAGGACTGGAGAGTGGAAAGGGCACGCAGGATTTATAGAGATTACTTTGCTGGAGATCACAGTAAGCCTATAGCGTTCACTTTCAGAATTCTTTGCTGCCCTAATCGTTCTTTTTGCAAGTATAAATTCGTTTTTAGAAAAAAAAAGTTTGACAGTTGAATATTCTTGTAGATGAATATATTTATCTATCCTTATTAGATTCTGTTAGATTGAGTAAGATATATCAAATTCATCTAGAAAGGCTGATGGTTTTTTATTTCCAATATTTATGAAAGACATTACACAGTGCTTATAGGTTCTTGGGATCCTTTTTTAATTTAAATATAATTTTTACATTTAAAACCAAGTTCTAAATGATTATCATTTTGTGTCTGACTCAATTTCTCAAAGTTTAATCAGTGGGTGAAACTGAAATGAAAGTGGTGTCAATAGGTATGTGTTCTGTGTTGAGTAAGATGCAAAATTATTTTTTTCATGTTCAGAAATCATTATTCAAGTGTACTAAAACAGGAGGGTTCTGCTTTCGGATTCACATCTGTATGAATCCAGAATAACATAAATCAGAAAAGTCAGGTAATTTAAAATTATTTAAAAGGCAAACTACCAAGAGACGTCTGCAGCCAATTGTACAAGAACTACTAAAGACTGGATACTGAGATTTATATTGCATGTCAGACAGGACCTTTTAAAATCCCCTGTGGCTCTGCATCTCCAGAGATACTGACTCATAAAAATAAATCTTTAAAATCCTTCTTAAAGCTGTTATATATTCACTTTTGTCAATGTATATCCCCAAAGAAATCAGCAGGATTTTGCTGTGAAGAGGAGAAATTAGAATGAGAAATTACAGTGCATAATAATTAGCAACAAGCATGGCAGACAAGAAAATTTGATTCGTCAGATCATCGGTCTGTCACATCAGCAACTTTCTGGCTATGGCTTTCTTAAGCCCTACCTAAAATGTTGCCTTGTCCCTGCATGTTTGTTAGTACTGGTTCAGTACATTAAATCCAGTTTCGTGCATTTGGCTTGCATTTTGATGTATTAGTGCAGGCACTTAGCAGTTGTGAGATACGAGAAAGCTGGTTCTTATGCTTAGTGCATGGTATATTTTAAGGTTGTTTTAAATGCAATTTATTATGGAGTTCAGAGTTCAGAAGGATATGTGTCCTAAAAAGAAAAGATCTATAAACTGATAACCTAAGTTGCTTTTTGTTAGTTTAATTTAATTTCATGCTTTGTACGATGAACATAAAACCTTCTTCTTACTGTTGAACACTGTTAAAAATACAGTACTTCTGTTAAATCTCTGTGCTTTTAGCTTCATAAATATGTCACGTTGCCTTAACATTGTACAATTTTGCAATATAGGCAGGAGTTCACATCCCTTTTAGCATTTTCTCGAGTATTTTTGCATAGTATATCTGTGTAAATAGCTGTATCACAATAATGGACATGTTGTATGGCTTTGAACAGTGTCCTTTTAAAGGTTTCTTTAAAAACTTTCATGGTCATATGCATAAGAATACTGTTCTTCAGCCAAGTGTCACTTGCACATGTACTTTGGAATGGTAAGGAATTGCACTATCCTTTAGCCTTCTTTTATACACAGTATGCTTGTGGCTGCTTTAGGTTCAGTTCATTTCTTTAGGGAGGCTGGATATGTATGAGAATAGTGGAAGGAGGAATGAAGAGATCTCTTCTTGATTATTTTCTACTATGCATTATTTCTTTGTTTGCATGTAACAAACTTTTATTTCATAGGAATGACTGTAAATATTGTTTTAAAATGTTACCACTAACCTAACCTTATGCATCTCCAAGAATCCTTTAACACATAGTGATAAATGTAAAATTGACTTTGAGCATTCCAAATATGTTTACTGTGCCTAGCTTATGTGAACCCTGGGGCGTAGGGTTTTTAAATGGATGCCAAGCTAACAAACATGGGCATCCTACTTAGGAAAACTTTAAATGTAATATGATAAGCAAAAATAATAAAAAAAACCTTTGTTAACATGAGTATTTCAATTTAAGGACTAAACAAAGTTGAGAGAATTACAAGCTATACCATAATCTTTACACAGTGCTATGCCTGTGTATTTCATCCCTTCAGACAAGAGTCTGTTCCAAGTTCTTTAATAGTTTTGACGTGTGTACACTAGACTGAGACTAACAAACCCCTATCATTTCTGAATTGAATTTTGTATCTTGCAATTCACTGATAAGCCTTGAAAGGAAAGAAAATTGACTTCTTGAACAAAAGAGGCATCAATAATTGATTAAATAGCCATCAAAGATTGATTTAATTATTTTTACCGCACCTTGTGCTGTTAAAGGTGAAAGCCACTGAGCACAAGAGTCATAGTGACCTTCCCAGCATTTTGCATCAATCAGGCTAAAATTATTTTGGGAACCTGTAAGCATTCTGAAACCATACAAAGGAATGTCACATTCATTGCATTTCTCTATGAGACTGGAAATGGTGTAAGTATTATACAAAGCAGGTCAAAGCTTTTCAGATGAGTTCCTTTAAGAAACTATAAATTTGTGTCTAGGAAAAACAGACCTTCAACATTGTGTATCATGAAAATTAATTTAATTTTCAATTAACAGAATATTGCTCTGAATATATTCTTATACACACTAGTAAGATACATTTCCTCCTTCATGTGATATCTGTGTTGGAACATGATATTTAGTCTTACCTCTAAAGAAAAAGTCCAGCATCCTTGAACGAATAGCTTCCTATCATCAAGTCTGGAAACCTTTCCCACCCTGCCTACAAATAAGCTCTTGGGGTTCTTCACTAGGTTTATTGACAACGTATTATATGATTTGTCTGTGTCTTGCTCAGAGTTGAGCTGACGTCTGAAATGGCAATACAAGACAGACAGTGATCAATGAAGCGTCTGCACAAGGGCATGCAACACAGATTACTTTGAGTTTTCCTCAAGGCAAGATTATTCAGAGAATGATTTTAAAATTCATTTGATCATGCAGTAAACACCTACATAATTCATTGCATCTTGGTAGTTGACCATGCAGCTTGCTTCTGCACCAGCACCAGTCTCTTGAAAAAAAAAAACAGCACAGAGGAATGCAACCTTCTGATTAAGAGTGCAACCCAGTTATGCACTTGCCAGCCCTGCTGTGGCTTATCGCTTGTTTGTGGCAGCATGGGACTAGAAATGGGTCAGATCAGAGGTGGTTTCTGCAACAGGGAATATGCAACCTCCTGTCAGAAGTCTTTATGTTAGCTAACAGAGTGCTGCTGGGTGGCCTCTCAGAATTAAGTCTGGACAAGTAACTGGCGATAGTATTTTTAAATGTTAGTTATGTATTAGTTCTTGACAGATTGTACAATTGAATAATCTCCATAAAGGCAAATCTGCCTAAAGCATTTGAATATGCCAGCTTCAGTAACATAAATAAGCTTCTCTGTGATTCCCATAATTCTTGAGCAGTTTTCAGAAGCTAAGATTAGGTTACGTGTATCTACTATAGATGTTTATATTATGCCGTGTGTTTTTTATGCTGGGTTTGCATTACTATATATTCCTATTATTTTGATTTGGACTAAGTGATTATTTTAGATTTTGATTTGTCTTGCTGGGCAATGCTTACAAATAAGGCTAGTTTGTTCCATTTTTCCTACTTGCATATTTGTCTGACCTTAAAGAACGCAGGTGAAATATAAAGACAGAAACTGACAAACTGTGTGAGAGGTTATAGGATCTGGGATCATGGGGGATACTGATAAACTTTTAAAGCTTTGTCTGGAAAGGTATAGAAGATAGTGCTCTGCCAGGTTGTCACTGAGAAGTCTGCTACAATTTACTCGAAGTTAACTCTGTCTTACGTACGGTTAATGTGGCATTTCAACTGTTCTTTAAATAACAAGAAGTATTGCATCAGGCACCTACACATAAGTTTTGAAATGTCAGATTTAAGAATTTAGTCTGCTAAGCCTTAAATTTCAAAGCTTTAGTTTCAATTAAATTATTTTTTATTTTATTTTCTCATCTTTCAACTAGCTCCAACTGAACCTCATGAACCTCTTAAAGTAATCCCGTAGTTCCATCCTACTCAAATCATGCCAATGTTTTTGTTTTTACTCCTAGACATGAAATATGCCTAGTTTAATGGGAAACTGTAATGCTTTTTCTCCAATTTCGTGACCTATGAGGGATAGAAAGTGTTAAAATAGTGATCTAGTGACAGCAAAAATGCACAAGACTTAGTGAAAACAACTCACTTCTAAAGGTTACAGTTTTTCTTAAAGTTTAAATTTATTAATGGATACAATATTTGCACTGTCACTTTAAGCTACACCTATATTTTGAAGTATTTTGTCATTATTTAATGCTAAAGCTTAAATGTTGCAGAGCCCCCTCCCCCATCTTCTCTTCTTCCCTCTGCTCATCTCATCTTCGACTTGATCAGACTGTAGACTTCGTTTGTCTTGCCTTCTTAGCGCATTGAGACAGGTTCAATAGTGAGCTCTTTGATATGAGTGATCAAGACAAGTGTTGTGGGGAGGGAGAGAGGGTTCTTTAACATGTAAAGGAGGAAGGGGGTTACCAAGTACAAACAGGGCCATTTGAGCTGTATCAATTACACCAGCCACGGAAGGGACTGAATTTCAAGAAAGAAAAAGAGGGAAGAAAAAGCACAGAAGAATAAAAGGCTTTAGGCATGAAAGAATGAATGCTGGTAAGGAGAAAGAAAAAGTCAAAAAGAAAGTAAGATGAGTGAGCATGGTCACAAAGTCTTCAAAATCTATCAGAAATGAAAGACAATCATAAAAAGCAGGCCTTCCTGCAACACACACACAGTTTAAAATAGAAATTTCCCCATGGCTATCGGAAGAGATCTATCAAGGTGTCTAAGAGTTGGTTAAACTGATTTTTAATATCTTCTAGTTTTTACTTTTACGATTAAATTTTAAGCTGTTATGACAGTAATGACACTTATTTAAATTTTTAAAGTAGATGACATGGTGAGGTAATGCAGATAAAGGTAAAAAACTTAAAGGTAAAAAATGTCAGTCTTTTACAAAATTACTATTGCCTGTAGAGAAGGTACCTCCAGTTCTTCTGATTTTGTTTTTAGGCGTAAAATATCCATTCAGTTTGGTATTTGGCTGATATTAGGAGCACTAATGCTGTATAGTGGATATATCACTGGGTTCACAATCTCTGCTTTGCCCATGAAAGGAGCACCCCTCTAGTGCTACTTAACCAATAATACCTTAAACCCATTAGAAAATGTAGGAGACTTATTTACCTAAGAAATAAATGTAGTTAACAATTGTACAATTCCTTATTTGTCATTTACTAGTTCCTTTCAGTTTTAAGCCTTGCAAATCTACAGTACATGACATAATTGATTCACAGGAGAAAAATTCTGTACAGAATTTGAATACATTTGTCTTGTTACTAAAAATTAGTAATACTTCCATTTGCTAAGTGATTTTCATTTAAATGATTCCACAGAGCTTTATATTTAGGTGGGACCCATTTTTCCATCACTAAAGTGCAGAACCCTGGTTGCTCTTGGAGGTCTGACTTCACTGTCCAAATCCAGCCTTGTTGTTTTGCTTCTGGGTATCTGATACGGTCACCCTTGAAGGTGGCAAAGCTAGAATTATAAATGTCGAAAAATATGTAGACTTTTATAAAGAGTAATTATATATGCTATTAAATTGTAAAAAAAAATTTTTTCCAAAAAATGTTTTCTGTTTTTCTCTCCCCATCAACTCAAATCCATACCATATCTTGATATTTAACATATGAGTGACATTCAGTGTTTCAGTCTAATTCCAGGAGTTACATGATTTTACTATAATTATCATGTCTTAGTTCCTGACCTGAAATCGCTTCTCCTGTTCTTGGAAATTCTTGAACCCTCAGTGCTATATTTTGTACGAGCCCATGTAAATTTCTCCTAATCAATGTTATTTTGTTTCTTAAACAGGAGTTCACAACTCTCCATCAAAATAGCAGCAATAGTAAGCCAGACCTGCATTCTCCAGAGCTTCTCTGTCAGACATGGACACTGAGTGGATTTGGCCTAAAGCTGGTGTCTGTGGGACTGGCTGTGTTTGCAGTGATTGTAGCCTATGCAATGGAAAAATTATATTAAAATAAAAAGCTGAGAAATTTGCCCACAGAGAAAAATGCTTCCAGCATTGCTAGGATGGTAAAATGTTTGGTTTGTCAAGTCTGGATAATTTCATAAATGGAGCCCAAGGCAGGTGAATAATGCTTTTGTTCAGAATTGTTTACTTTTTTAATGTAATAAATGAAGGGTTACAAGGACTTTGAGATAAAATTATATTACTGTTCTGTAAGTGTTGCAAACAGTTTATTAAGCAGTGTTTGCTACCTCTTGTTTTTTTTTTTAAATCATGCCATCGATGTGTTTAAAAAAAAATCTGTTATAACATCAGTCTAGCACTGAAACATGTATGCTTTTATCTGTATAGGATTTCATTTTAAAGTCAGGGATTTTATTTCCAAGATTCTACAACACCTGCTTTGTTTCTCCTCTGTTATTTTTTCCTTTTTATTCACTGCATAAGAAACCTTAATAAAATATATTCTTCTCAATCTTTTTTTTATCTCAGGAGTAATCTTTATAGAATGCTCTGCTTGCAGTACTGATGCAAGAAGGGGGGTGGTTATTTTCTTTTTATTTCAGTCTGTTTGTAGTTATGTCTCCTATATGGGAACTAGATATATAATATTTGTGACAATTTGTGTATGTTACATTGTGCATGTGTATGTCTTTCTGTCAGCTTGGATGTGTTTATATGTGTCTCTGTGCCTGTGCACAAGCAGTTGCAATTTGGTGGAAATACGATACCTAGGTTGGTGGGACACACATTTCTGATGACATGTTTTCTTCCATCCCAGAAACCCTGCAGAACTGACAAGTTTTATTTCTTGTTTCTGAATGCATTCAAAAGATCTGTTATGTACAATATATATTTTAGGCAATTATCAGAAAATTATATATATTTGTTTTAATGAAGAAACTATTTTTTGTGCAAGAATTTTCTTTATGAACTTATAGAAGTATAGAAAAGCAGAGTTGTAACTGCATTCTAGAATTGAACTGTGTATTTCTGTATTGTGTATATAATCTTTCAAATGAGAACATTGTTATAACTTGATTGTAATATTACAAAATCAAATTCATAGATAGCATTCTGATTTCATTATATATTCATGTTTTACATACACATCTGCTTCATTAAGTATCCACAGTATATTTCTTGGGTATTCCACTATATTTTATGTCTGTCATGTATCATTGCTTCTTTCTACATTATGTACAGTATAGCTATTGAGTGACTGATGTGTATAATTTGTGTCTAGGATTCAACCGTTCCTGTAGCTTGTAAATGTCTTCAGCATTTCTCTTTTACCTAACACAGCTTTTTCCCAGAGTTAAGTCAAATATTTCATCCATTCTAATGCTATGACCTCTTTTATATTATTATTACTAAGCATTTGATTAATGCTGTATTCTATAAAAAAAACACACTTTTAAAGCAGATAAACAATATTTGTCAAGGCTAAAGATCTTTGTATTATACTGGATAAAATGTATCAATGCACAAAGAAAAGCTACTAATGGATCACAAGCTCAGACTGGTAATCGCAGTCAACAACTACATTTGTTGTTGTGATCACTCTAACCTTTTGTCCAAAGTATTCCACAAGTTACCTTCACCCTAGAGTATAACTGTAACCTCTAACTAAAAAAAAAGAATGAGATTAATGTGTACAGTGTTACGAATCATGAGAACCTACAAGAAAAATTGTAGTGTGATGAATCATAGACTGTCACCATTGACAGCACTGAACAACCAACCAATATATCAAGGTCACAATTCTGAATAAATTTAACCAAAGACAAGCAAGACACATTAACATGACTAACTATGGGCATTTTACCTGGTGTCACTCCCTGAATGTCTACACTATAAATTGTTTTCTTTACATGTGTTTTAGTAGTACTAACCAAAAATAAGTCCCAATAGATTTAATGTCAAAGTTTATGGAAGGTCTTCAGAAGACGTTTTGTCTGTAAATGTTCTCCTGGGGAAGCTTTGCCTATTTAAAGAACAAAAACGGTCAGTTTTTAACCATTTCACAGTAATATTCACAGTAATAGTAATATTAGTGAAGCCTTTGTTTATGAAAAGCTTCAACAATCAGTAAAAAAATCACTCATTCATTGTACATTGGACACATGAATTCATTGTAAAAATGTTTTTTATTTTGGTTTTTTAAACTTGCACTGATAGCCTCACTAAATAAAATTATTTTTTAAGTAGCTGTTGTCCGCCAACAGTATGAGTTTATACATATTTCTACTGGCTAAATAGTGAAGTACTTGTCCAGTTAAACTACATTCCCCCAGTGAGTCATATCAGTAAAGGTCTGGGAAAAATATCTAATGATCATTGTGCTACTGTAGCATTCAATGAGCAAAACTGGTAGAAAATCTCATGGAGAAAACTTGTTTCATTGTTTCACTGAGAAGAGGATTTGGTAATAAGAGACATTCAGGGAAAAAAGTAAATGGAAGAAAATAATTTGAAAACGTATTTCTTTTACAAAACAAATAAGTATTTTAAATTAATATTCCATAAAATTTATAGATAGAATAAGGTCTTATGCCTGAAAATAATTTAAAAAAAGTAATTCTGTAAGTTTAATGGAATTGCACAGAGAAAACTCATATTTGTCATAAATGATTAATTTACATACAGAAAATACAAATGTCACATTTATTCACACCCCTGTAGTTAGAAGTGTGTACAGTAAATCCTCCTCTCGCAGAATTTACAATGAAAAGATGCCTTCTGTAATTTGTAGTATTGTAGAGGTTTTGACATTTCTGATGGGGAACATTTTGGCCAGTTCTCCAGATAAGTATTTCTCTAGATCCTTCAGATCCTTTGGTTTCTGTTATTAACAGTGCCTTCTTGAGTTAATGTTAATACAAGTGTTCAATTAGATGGAGGTCTGGAGATGGTCAGTTATTTTGGGGGAATTATTATTTTTTATTTGTTGATCAAGCATTTCTTATGCTGTTATTAGCACATGGAAGCAGGTGTTTGGACAGAATGTACTGGTATATGTTGAAGGACATTATTCACTTGTCTTAAAAAGGGTTCTTTGAACCTTGGATGCAACACAACTGCAAAACAAACCTACAGCTATATTTCACAGTGGGCATGAGTATTTTCACATTATAAGATTAATCGTTTATATGCCAAACATAACAATAATGCAGTAAATCAAATAGCTCAATTTCCATTTCTGTGGCACCAAGGATGCCAACCAGTAGCCCTCATTTTTTTAATAATGGATACTACAGTAGAAAGTGGTAGATTAATCTTTTTGTGTATTGTTTTAACTTGTGACAGTAGATAACCATTTTCCCGCTGTCTTCAGAGAGCTCTCTGACTTTTACCATGATGATTCATGCCACATCTGAATGCCTTCCATGTGTTACCTGCTTTTATACCCCAAGGGAAGTAGGAAAGTCTTGGATGCTTCAATATAGTTTCAGAAGCTTTTATTGCAAACAAAAGGGTAATTTATTACTATAGGCCTATTTTTTGTTTGATTTTACATAAAGAAACACTGAGTTGTAAATCAACATGACCCTTGTGTTTTCTTGAAATGACATATTTAAAATGCAATGCTATTGTGATTGCAGTATAATATTTTTAGAATTGTTAGATACATTATACCATCTGTAACTCATTCTGTTCTGTGATGTTTTCATACCTATTTTTCTGGGAGTATGAATGCAACTGGAGGGCACTAAAAGCCAATTGAGCACAAATTCTTATTTACATAATGACCTGGAGAATGAATTGGAGCAAAATCCCTTAAGTGTCTTGCTCAAGGGTGACACAGCAACATCCCACCCAGACCCAGAACCACCGGGTCCTCCTGTCAAGAGCCCAGCTCTCTAAACTCTTCTCCATAATACTGCTTGTCTTGTGGAACAGTACAATAAATTAATCTGTATCCTTCCTACATTTTGTAGTTCTGAAAATATCTTTGAGTGACAGGCGTAGAGATTTTATATACCATCATGAGCAGTGAGGAGAAGGTGTCTGATTGGCAGTTTAATAAATATCAGACCCATGTTAAGATAAACATATGTTTTTCTCTGGAAACACAGTCAAAGGGGAATTGTTAAATAGAAATGGGACAAAAAGGAGGATTACTAGTAAGTTTATTATTTGTGTGAAGTGTGTTATATGAATTTGCATATTGTTCGCTTGGTATTTTTATTGCTTCCAGAAGTAGAAAAATTTAGGCAACCTACCATCATTGTACAAATACTGCCAGTTCTATACAACCTATTATGAGGTGAAGTTTTATTGTCTTGCATAAAACTATAGTGAAGTTCCTTTCAATAACTTCCTTTTAACTATATAATTAACCTTGAATAGTTTACATTTCTGATGTTACTGTAAAATTACAAAAATACAAATAATACAAAGAGGAAGAATCTGTCCTTGTAAATTAAGATACATCTACATGTCTTCTTTGAATAAAATGAAAAGGAAGAAAATGATTAAGCTTTTTATTTATCTAACGGTTGCATGTTGTGTACTGTTTTCACAGCTTTTTGATGATTGAAACTACTAAAATTGTTTGTTTTTTTTTAATCTGTAGCACTATACATGTTCTACTCAATGCTATTTCACTTGAATATTTTCTTCGGTTTAATTTATAGTTTTCTTTTTTCAACCTTGCAGTTGGCGATGAACTAGTGCTTTAAACACACATTGTGAGTCATTCAGTCTTAAGCATGATTATTTCTAAAGTATAATAATACTTAAGCAAATACCCATACCTGTATTTACCGAATGTTGAAAAAGAATCTTAGCTTTTAATTACTTTATCAAATGCTTTGTTTATTTCTGATCGAAAACATAGGCCCAGATTTATCCAGGTGTCCCTTTTACAAAACATTAAAGCCTTTTTTGCATTTTATGTACATCTGGGCACTAGTGTGGAGTAATGTTAAGGACTTTAATCTTCAGAGAGGGCCATCATATTTAAATCATTGGTGAGAAAACTACTGTTGTATCCCTGAACAAGGTATTGTTCTTTGATTTGCTGTTGAAAAGACCTTGCAGTATAATCTTTTATTTTCCAGGTTGTGCAAAATGAAAATTTGTTCTCTGATGACATATCTGCTTAAAGAATGGATTAAATTGAAACAGTATTCTAATTTTAGAAAATCATACTTTGTTATAATATATAATATTTGAAATATCTGAAAAACATCTGAAGATATCATTTTTCAAAAGCTTAAATTTAAGATGATCTTTGAGTTTTTTATCTGTATTTATTTAAGGGGGTTCACTTATAAAAAAAGGAATAAAAAATAAAAGATTTAAACATGATGTTTGGTTTGAACCACTTTGCAATTTCCTGTGCATATGAACAAATATGAGGCAAAAGTTTTAATTAATTATAATTTACATTATTCCAAGTATTAATAATCACTTGTAATTAGTACATTAAAGGCTTAGAAAAGAGTACACCCATAAGATAATCATTTACTAGAACTCTGCAAAAAACTATTTCAGAAATGATCCAAATGTCAAAAACCGTAAATAAGTACTTGAAGTTTCTATCCTTATAAAATGCTTTAATATGAGCATTCGTTTTTTTATAATGCAGTAAATGACCCAGGGGGTATTAGTTAGCATTCAGTTGCAATATATGCATAGCTTTTTCTTGCGAGTGCTTTTTCACTCAGTCGAGTAGCCCATATGTCTCGATTTATCATAGCTGCAGCATTATCTAACTTGCACACACTCATCTGTTGTCGTTCAGCAGCCCAAAATCTAAAAAGCCAGAGTTGGACAGATTGCCTGTATTGGATGCATTGATTTGATGCCAGCAATTACCAGCATATATGTTAGCTGGTTAAGGAAGAAAATAAGAGTTTGAGTCTCCTTCTCAACGAATAAGTCATGTTTTTAGAATTGCAGTTGAAAGTACTTTATATTTACATAGACTCACATCTATGGGTTTGCTCTGTATTTAGATGATAAGGATACACACTACTGTATATAAAATAGTTTTTACCTTTTGAATAATTTAAGTACAATTCAGCAGAAATTCCAAGTGTTCAAGATAAGATGCTAAAGCACCCATCCAATTCTGCCTGTAAAATTAGGAATGAGGCAACAAGGGAAAATTATATGTACCTACAGTACATGTTTTCCATGCTGAGTGGCCCTTCTTACCAAGAAACATAGGAGTACAATGGAAATCATAAACACTGTAAGTATACAGGGCTCTGCCCTCAAATTCCACACAAGAATGACCCTGCATTTTAGCCATCACCTTGGTTAAAAAGTTTTCATTTACACTGAGTGAACAGTAAATTAACGAATGAGTAAGGTTACTAATTCAGAGTGCAGGTTGAGTACAGAGTACAAGTTGAATACTGTATTCCAGGCATTGCTGGTTTAAACTGGGCTGTGACCTGGAGCAAAATATGGCTCAAAATTAGTTGAATCTTCTGCTTGCCATGTAATAGCAACCACTGTGTCTATGCAAGTGCCTGTGAGCTTTTAATGTTAACAGTAAGGGTCTGCAAACACTGCAAACAGTTAACTAACTTTGGTGATAGGGTCAGAGGCATGAGCTAAGAGAATTTAAATTGATGATTTTTAATTGAAAGTATTTAAATTGATTATTGGCAAATACAGATTTTATAAAATCTTGCTACAGTATATACTGGATTTTTCAGAAAAATACTTATTATTTATTATTATTTGGTATTATTTAGCTTCAACACTAAAAACTTAATTCAACACATGGTAATATCCTTCAGCTTAAGTACTGTGTAACAGATAAACAATGCACATTAAAATAATATTTCAGAAAGATTCCAATCCAATATCGATCTGGTTTTTATAATATTATAACATATTATAGTAAATGATGGATTCACAGATATTCTGACATAGGAAGTTTACATTTTTTACCTTCAAGAAAGGATTAATTTTAAGTCACATACAGTATCTTTCTGAGGACCTGTCAATGACAGAAAAATTAGGCTCTACAAAACCAAATGCTTTCTGAAGCATTGCATTTCAATTCAAACCTACCTAATTTGTTAGATAATCATTTTATAACTACTGACCTGTAAAGAACAGTGATAGCTGTGTCATTCAATCACAAGAGCTATCTTAGAACATTTCCTTGATTCATTGTGGAACTGCTTTAGTCATTCTTCTGATCCAAGACTACAGACTGTGGGAGTGTCATGAATGTTTCCAGTAACATTAAATTAAATGTTCAGATTAAATGATCTTTAGCAAAATGAGTAGGGGTTTATCAAACACAGGCTTCAGAGGTCTTCGTAGTTCAGCGCATCTAAGGAGACTCATTTTCCCACATCAAATTCTTTTACAAAGCTTAGAGAACTCTTTGCATTAGCCATTTGGATGGAAAAAATATGGCAGATGAGTATTTGAAGACATCAGGGGTTCATTAAATCTATAAAAAGTATAATTCATGAATTATTACTGATTATTTTTTCTTCTTATACCCTCAAGATTAGATTAGCACCTTATTTTTGGTCCATATACTTTGATTTTGTACACAAGCATGGCATGTCATCACAAATATCTTCTTGAAGAGCTTGAAGCTCACCTTGAAAAGCACTGGTACCATTTATAGAGGATGGACACCACATTTGTGCAGCCTGGTCAGGATAGGTGTCATTGAGGATTCCCTATTGACTAATGCCAATTATAGTTATTCCCAAGGGAACTACTGGCCACTGTCAGCTAGTAATTAACTTAAGCCCTATTAAAATATTAATGGCACAACTAGTCTTGATCGGTAATCGCTACTCTCAGAAGTGAACCGGGAGCTTTCAAGGATTAGTAGCACATACTGTAAAACTCCCTTTTCTAGCCATAGAGTGCGACCTCATTTATCAATTAAATGTGTGAATAAAACCCCGTGAAATGCAGAGACTCTAGCTGCAGAAAATACTGCTGCACCAGATGACATTACAGCTGACTTAACAATTTGTGCTAGAACACCAGGTTTGTATAACTTTTGACTTGTTTGAAAAAATTGTAAATAACAGCAAAATTAAAACCCTACATGTTTGTCACTACCTCTTGACTTTGACTGTGAGACTGTATTATAATGTATATGCAAATGTTCGATTATGCTGGAAGTGCTGTAGTTTGGATTTTGATCTTTGCTTATTTTGAATTCATCACATTGTCAATGTGGTAAAAATAAATTTGTGCCTTCATTAGTTTATGGACATTACTAATACTTCTATAAATCTTCTTTAACAAAAATAATGGCACAATAAACCAAAGGTGAGGTGTAATGATCACGATTACACTCATGCATTCCTGTAAGGCAGAATAAGATAATTTAGTTTTTTTTTGTAATCCTAACTTTATCCTCAGTATCACTCTCTTTTGACATTGTACTCTTCATCCCATCATCATAAATAGCAAATAAAGGTTCACCCTATCCATACATACTGTATACCTCTAGTACAATTAAAGCAAATCTGCTAAGAAAAAGATGCATGGATTACTTAGCTACTGCCATCTTGTTTCTAATATTTTATTTTTGTTCTGTATACTAAACTGTAGGTTTAGAAGTAGTGTGATGAAAGGCATCAATGATGTAGCTTGTCAGTATTTACATTGATGGGCTGTCAAAGTGTTTCAGATCTGACACTTTTCCTCTGTTTTAATGGCATTAAATAAGAGATGTCCATAACGGCTTCTCATCAACTGGTACAGCAGGGGAATCTTAGGCAACATCCATTTTTAACAACTCCCTGTCTCCCAAAACATAATGTGTCAGTCATCTGTCCCCACCAATTACCACACACCACAGGGGATCTACCTGTTAACTAGAATGTTTTAAGGTTAGTTGCCTCCTCTTTGGTCATATGAACAATAATTGAAGATGTAACTCTTGTGTAGCATTGTTGATTGACATAAATTAATATTTAGATCCATAATATGCATACTGTAGCTCAAGCTACAGAATCTCAGACAAAGTTAATACCATGATAGCTTGTTTTAAAATTACCTTTCCTATGCAGTGATAAAAGGGTTTTTAATTACTGTAACAATTATAAATTGGAACAATAAATTGCAAGAGTGCTTTGTCTCTCACACAATGACTAAATATATAACATACAATTTATTGATATGACACCAAAACATGTACTGTATAACAAACCAAGAAACAGAATATATCTGTTAATCGATCAGCTGTGATACAACAGGTTGATCAGTCACTCAAGGACTACCAAGATGAAAGGTAATGACATCAAACTTAAAATGTTGACTATAACGTTATATTTTACCTACTAGTTTGTATTAGTCTCATACAGCTAAATCACATTTATATTCTCACATCAAGTAAATATGTATTTACTACCATCAACTAAACCATAACATGTGTTTGGAATAATATCTCAACTCTCAAGACTTATAATGTGAACAAAAAAGTTTTATAATCAAAGAGCCATTTGTCATTTGTGTTTTTACACGTTAACTTCCTTGTAAACAGTCACATCATTACCTGAAAAAAACCAAGGCACTATATCTCGAAAATGAAAACAGCACAAACACCAATTTCAATGGCAAAAGCCAGCACAAATGGAGCATTAACGAATACAGTCTGTTCCATCGTTTGTGCTTTTTGTACAGGGGGTACCTTCACTGAACTAATTCCAGTAGAAATGCAATTGCATGACCCATCTCTATTAAAACGCATCCAGTGTAATGGGACTGTAGAGCACAGCTTGACAACTGGATCTTTACATTGATTGTGACATGGGAGATTGACTGAGTCCTGAAGTTAGCACTATCTTGACACAAAATATCTTTCAAGGTCGACTTTCAGATTTTCTACACAACCTGGAATTAAATGAGGAGACCTTCAAATTAAGAGGTGTCACTGTGTTCTGCCCGCCTGGCAGCAAACAAGTCCTTGGTCATTACATTGCACACTGCAAAACACAATTTCAGCTGGCAGAAATATGAAGACTTAACAAAGGCAGTTTTATCTGTGTCTTTGGACATGAAAGTATATTTTCAAATATTTCTGAGGTCCATATGTGTGAGACGGTAGACCTTCCAATGTTATTTTGCAGATCTGTTGTGATCTAGCAAAGCTAAGTTTATAGTCCCCCTTAAAAAATCAATTTAATGGTACTTTTTTTTCCATGTTTACATATTTCTTTGCATGAAATAGATCGTACCGCAATGTTTTTTTAATACAGGAAGTTACTAATTCTAACCTTTTTAAGTATGAGGCTCAAAAGATGGGTTCAATCTTTAAACGGCCTTCCTTCAGTTTGCCTATTTATTTAAAAAGAACATAATGACTAACTGATTACTTCCTCTTCAGATGTAAAAAAAAATTATTGGCATAGCTACAAGATGTGCTTTTTAAAGCCTTTTTCAAGAACATCCAATTGTTTGCTTTTTTAGGCAAAACCTGCAACTCTTGTGATTACGGTATGATATTAGAAACATTCTATTTTCCTGACCACACATACACACAGAAAATAATTATATTAAATGCAAAATCAAACAGCACCCGCCCCCGCCCCCCCAGGTAAACAGAGAAACACAATTGCAGACCTTGAAATTGAGTGGTTTCCAGGCAGTATTACTAGCGGTCAGGGTCACTGTACATGGTCTGGTAATTCCCCGAAATATAAGGCGATATACCTCGGGAACGAAAGCAGCTGGGAAGCTACTTTCAATGGTACAAACTTGCACAAATGTAGCACTAACAAATCAGACCAGTTCAGTTCCTCTTAGCCGTTGTAGATGGACTGAGTGATATCACGCCCCCCAAAGAATAAGGAGCTATATCTCAGAAACAAAAGTAGCCCAAATGCTACTTTCAACAGCACAAACGCAGCACTAATGAATGCAGAGGTTTCATCATTGTGCTGTTTGTTGGGGGGGGTAAGTTCACGAAGCTGTTTCAGGAGGTACACAGCTTCCCAACCTGAGAGATGTTTCTTATCAGATAGGCCCCTTTTCAGCTGCATTTCTCTGCTTTTACACAGAGGCCCAAACTGCTTTGACAAGGCAACAGACAGATTATTAGAAATCTTTAATAACACTTAATTCTAAGTGTAGTAATATGTCTTGCTACTACACAGGTTGACATTTTGTTATCAAATGTTGCCAAAAACCTCATGGTCCCTGCGTAGAGCTGTCAGTCTCTCTCTCTGAGGAATTGATATAGACTTGAAGTAATAACAATTTCTATGACAGTGTTTCATTGCAAGTGCACTCCAGCATCAGGCCTCTTAGGAGTTTCAGAGATGAGTGGAAGAGGTCTGGAATGAGTTATAATTTCATATCATTGTGGTTAATTAGTTAGACAGTTCAAATGTTGCTTTTGGAATCACTTCAGCAGCACATACAGGAGTGCAGTGTTGGTTCTCCAAGCAGGAGGCTAAACATGAAAAAGCAATTAAAGTTATTTATGAAACCATCTCACAGTAAACAAAAAAAAAACACTGAAAATAACAACTTAGGAGATGCCCCAAAGTGGTTTCATTTTATTTTGTCATTTAGTTTGCCAGAGCTCTGCTAACCATCTCTTGACAGTGCTAGTTAATTTATTGTCAGTCCTCCATACTGTGTCTCACACAGAGAACTATCCTGATCCTTGAACAGAAGCAGCTAAAGGAAAAAAAATCTGATATGGCAGCCCTGACACAACCATGAGTTTTACCATGACAATTACCCACAATCCTTTAGCTTTTCCTAGAGAAGCAATTACAATTTCACAGGTTGAAATTAAAATCCCCTGTGGTATGTGATAGAGTAACACAGACTGTCAAAGTGATTTCAAGCTGTTTATCTCCCACTGTGTTAAGAATGAAAACAGATTCTTACAGAAAATGTAAATCATTTTTTTACAAATCCATTGAATATTAATTCTGACAAAAAAGGAGAAAAACCTTCAAAGGAGTTGTGATGATGCAAAAGACCTGTTTTGACAATGACCTCCTTTCGTTTTGTTACCTTTTACATTGCTTTGACAATAATCTTTGCATTTCTTATAAACATGCTTTATGCATTGTAATAAACAGATAATCCCCCTTTTTAAGGACATGAGTTACTCTAAACTATATGTGTCCCTCTCAAGATTTATGTCCAAATAATATATACTGTATGGCCCTCACCAAAACAAGACAAAAAATGGATGGATATAATGTTCATAATGTATACACTGTATGTTATTATGTAATGTCTTTAGGATATAGCACTTTTAAGATAAAAAAAATTCTATGAGTATTTAAATATTAATGTTACTCTATATTGGGTATATTTTATATGTACCTAACATACAGTATATAGTATATTTAAATCTAATATCTAACTAATTTAGATTATGCAATGTGTGAATTTGTGGTTATAAAGATCTATAATATGACTTTGTACAACACATTTAAGTATTTATTTGATTTCCTCTAAGTATGTGGTTGACACTTTTGTATGTCTGCCTTACACGGTGAAAAAGCTGCCTATTTTTTTTTTATTTGGCATTAAAGATAAAGGATGTGCTAGGTAATACAAAATCAAGTTAAGCATGGCAGTTTTGGTTTTATTTACCAGAAAGATGTATTGTTTCAAACATATTTCAGCATTCTAAAAGACATCTGAATTCAAGTCCATACTACAAAAAGCGTCTTCTGATGTTGAATAGACTTGTCTGTCTTTTTGTAAGCTTTTGGAAGCAGTTCCTTCATTTTATTGAAAAAAAAATCTTGACTACTGAAAATGCTTTAGAGTGCAGATTTCATGAAAAGCTCACAACAGGGGTAGACTGGACTGCCAATTGGAAATCATCAGTTTTGGGGCACTGCCAGTGCGTTTTCTAAATTGTACATTAAACTGACAGCTTTGTGCTAAATATTTGCAGTACTGTAGCTTCATTTTTATTCAAACAAACCTCAATCCTAGCTTAATATTTCTTTTTGGAGAAAGACATTTTCTTACATTTTGAGCTTTGTGACAGAAGAGAATTAATTTCAATAGAATACCCATTCCTCTAAATAAGTTTTGTGGATGACCAAAAGGAAGAGGATTTTCCATTATTTTCTTTATACCTTTGGGTATGTACACTATATATTGAATTAACATCGTACCATTTTCTCATGTTAGAGATTCAAAGGCTTTTACCTGTGCAAACTGTAGATACTGTGTATCTTAACATTTGAATGGAGTTCAGGGAGCAAATGTATAGCTCATTATTTAGGAATTCTACTGAAATATGGCATAATTGATACTTTGATAAAACTGCTTAATTAAATGTTTGTTACCTGCCTTTGTAAAGTTTCTGAACACCCCATCCCAGTCCAAACAGAAATAAAATGCAAATGTTAAGGATTCCTGTTGTTTGGGAATACATTCTTTGACTCTGCATTTGCAGTTTTCTTTTTTATTATAACACATATCTGTAGTAATCTAATCACTGAATTACTGCAGAAATAATTAAGTTGAAACTCAATTATTTAAATATGTACTGAGCAAACTCCCTGCATACGGCACTGCTTCTGATTAATTATGGTTCTATTCTTGAACTGAAAAACACCTAAATCTATATAAGTGCTATATATTTTTAATCCCTCAATAAAGATGGGAAGTGACATGCCATGATTAGCATATATCATATCCTTTTATGTTGAAGTAAATTCTGTTAAGGAAAATATAATGGAATCTAATGAAAAAGGAAAGTGTTACATGTATTTGTTTTTTTCTAAATTGAATGTGCTTCTGTGGAGCATGTTTTCCTTCATTGAATATGTAATTCAAAGAGAACAGGGAACATAAGAATGTCTTGTTGACCATTTTCAAACTGACTTGTTCTATGTTTTACTAAAAATTAAAAATTGTGATCAACAATTATTTTTTCATGCCCTGAAATTTGCATCTCACATTGACAGTCAAATTGGCTTGCTACTACAAATCAAGTAGCAGTAAAGGTAGGATGTAGACAATGTGCACTTTTTAGACTCCCGTCTCTTTTCACATTGCAAATCCCACAATGTCCACAGCGGTATAAACATCAGGTTGGTGGTGGGGGAGAATTGGTGCATTTTCTATTGACAGAAGTGGAATCCAACAAGTGCCCTGCAAGCCCTGTTGGATCTTGCTCAATGCTATAACCCTCATTAAACTACTGGCACAATTGTACTGTATGACCGTTAGTGCTGCTGCTTTGCAGCCCTGAGATTGATTCTGGACGTCTGTATAATGTTTTATTTTTGTGTGGATTTTCTCAAGCTTTTTTCCATCTTTCTAAGACGTGCTAACTAAGTTGATTGGTATCGCTAAATTGTCCCTGTGTATGTGTGACAGACTGTTGCCCTGTTTGGGGTGTAGTTCTGCCTTGCACCTTATGTTTCCTATGCTTAGATTCCAGATCGGAACTAGACCTTTCAAGGAAAAAGTCACTTCTTGATGATGGATGATCTAATAACGTCTAGGTTTTGATGAAGGATGGATAGATGGATCTAATGGGATCTTATCTTGCTCTCCAAAGGAGTTCATTGACTTGATGATTCACTGAGGAGCCCCTAGTTAGTTCCATGTTTGGCATCCAGTTAGATTTACGTCAAAGTATTCGGAAATCAGAACACAGATTATGAACTTTGAAGTTAATACAGACTTCAAAGACAGTAGTTGCAGTATCAAGATGGCTTTTTTAGTAAAATAACGTGGTTATTATTCTTAAATTCTTAAATATGCATCTACTCTTGAGTGTAAATGCTAAAAACATCATAACAAAAAAATGTGTTAATATCTGAAATCAGTACACCTTCTGTTATTCTTTCTATTGTCTAATTGAATACTGCATGAGAGGAAATATTCAAGTTTGTGTGTTAGAGAGTGAAGAAAAGACTAATAGAAGACATGGTGCAAGGGTGTTGAATTGAATGTTATAACTAATAATAATTCCTTGCATTTATGTTTATCCCACAGGATCTCAAAGAGCTTTTCAGATAAGAGGAGACCAGCTTCATTCCCTGTTGAACTGCAGCACCCATCTGCATGACACATAGCAGCCATTATGTGCCAACTCCCCATTATACAGTAGATCAGATACTGTACAGTATACATAAGTGGGAAATTGCTTTGGGAATTAAATTGAGGGGGAATTGTCAGGAGGGCCATAGTGTAGAAGTTCAGAGTGAAATTTTGGCCTGGATATCAGGTTAACATGCCTTCTCTCTCCAAAAAGTGAAATAGGATTTTTAATGATCAAATAGACAGGATTTAATATTTAATATTTTATCTGAAGGTTTGGACCTCTGAAAGCATATTATCCCCATCACTGTGTTGGGACATTGTTTAGGAAATTCTGGTCAGGATGGGAGAGCACCACCTAATCATCCATCAACTCCGCTTCCAAAAACAACTTAGTTTTTCTAGTAAATGTTCCAGCCCATTACTAACCAGGTCCAATATTGCTTATCTCCTGCCATCTGGTTAGAAGGATGAGATAGATTAGATCTGGTTGCAAGGTTGTAATGCTTATGTACCTGTTTACTCCATTACTGCTAATCACAAATACCAATTGTTAGTATATTTTCACAGTATTTTTCTAATGAAAGAATAGCATTTTCCTTTCAGTGTCACTTAGAAATATGAAAGTCTATCAGGATGTTGTACTAAAAAAGCCTTCAATGAGAACAATAAAGAAAATCTCTCCAGCATGCAATTATTATTATCTCCCTTTTAAAAGTGTTATTTGAGTTTGCATCTCTGGTGATAAAAATTTAATTTTATGCCACATTATGCTCATTTAGTTTTACTGTTTCCCACATTATAGGGTTGTTGGTTTCAATTACAACTGCTACCATTACCAAAATAAGGTTGGATTCTAGTCTTAAAAATGTTCTCTGTAGTTCACAATATAAATTTTAATACAGAGCAATTGTATTGTGCTCATCAATTTTCTTTGTAGTTTTGAAATGTCTAGTGATTTTATCTGTGATTTATAAAAAAAATATGTCAAAGAATTTTAGCATGCAGATCTTTCCTCCACACTAATTTTTATACCCGAAACACTACTGGTCTGTGAGGATGACTGTCAACATGCAAAACAGCACTCAAAAAGATCCTAGTTTCTATTCAGAAAAGAATATTAATTCACACCTTCCTTCTCTCTCTTGAACATCATACTGTAATATTTGGTTAATCTTCTTCAGCCATATTGCTACTTTCTCTACTCAAACTTCTTCAGTCACTGACATTTTTAATCAGTTTAGTCATGGGGATGCTGCTTCTGGATTTTTGTTTGATTTCTTGCCAGTGAGTTCTCAAAGACACTTGATGGACATGGCAGTACATGAAGAGACCTATGTTGATTTAGCTATGACTTAAATCCCTCTTTATCAGAACTCTCTAGCAACTGAAGGGTTTGGCGTCTGCCTTTATCTGCATGAAGTATTACCCTGCTGTGGTACACAAGACAAGGCTAGGTGCCAGAGTAGGGGGACACTGCATGCAGGTCTAATGCAAAGAATTCATAATTGTCACGAGATTAATCAGCAGGTACTCCACTTATATTATTTGTATTGCATAGACACAGTTCCAATTATACTTAGGAGAGTTAAACCAAAGTAATTTGAAGGTTACGTTTCATCATTTGTGGGTACAAAGCCACATACAAGTCAAGGTCACATTACAAAGCATAGCAATATCATGCAATGGGATCTATATAGCCCTGACTGTTAAGTGACATTCTCATAACTGCCAAGCACAAAACACATTCTCTGTTGCATTATATTTTGAGAAAATATAATTTTTCTTATAAATCAGCAATTTTAATAAGATTCTTATCAAAATAAGATTTAGATCAAATTCAGACTTGGCAAACAGCTACTTGGTGATGTCCAATGTAGATAAATGCAGGCTATTACTGGCAGGTAGAAAAACTAAATACAAATTAGGAAATGCTGAGCATGAAGAGGCTACTTATGAAACACAGTAGGGGTTTATGGAGACACATCATTTACATCTTCTAGATAATGTGGAGAGGCAGTAAAAAAGCAAACTGTTACCATATATAGTTAAAAGCATATAATTTAAATCAAAGGATATCATTTTAAAATTGTACAAGACACTAGTAAGTTCTCTTTTGGAATATTGGGAACAATTTTGGCTATAGAAATTATGTTGCTGCTCTGAAATGAGTCCAGACAAGTGCAGCCAGATACATTCCCTTTAAAAATCTTGGATGTTCCAAAATTAGTATACAATAATGTATTGCTGACATGTCCAGTAATTCATGTAATTGGTTAAAACTGAAAATTAATTACATTGCATATTGTCAGAGTCCTTCGATAAAAACACAGAAGACACTGATCAAGCACAGAGTTAAACATTTATCCATGCCATCATGATATCTCGATGATCCAATAATTTTGACCATATATATATGCATAATGGTAGTATAGATATATATATACATATATATGTAGATTTTTTAAATTAAATTGTACTTTAATATAATTATAAATAAGATGCTCTCTTCCTTTTTTTTCAAAAACATCTGGTTCCTATTGTTGTGATTTTGTGACACAGTCCACTGCACTTTTTTTTTATCTAGTTAAATCAATTGCATTTAATTAGACTTTCAAGCCAGAGCTAGCTATAATAGTTCAGTTATACATTTCTTAACTGGCACTGCAAGTAACTGGTACTGCTACTGCAAGGATTTTAGAGGGCTGAAGTCACCTCATTGGTCCATTGTAAGTCCAGAATTTATAAAAGGATTTTTCTTTAGCTACTGGTTCAGGAGCAACTTTTGAACAGTAAGTTTAAAAACTGCCAGACATAAAATTTGTTGTTTTACTCTACAGATAAATTGCCAAGTCAGGTTCACAGTGTATCATCATGGACATGTCTTTTTATGTCTGCTTTAAAAAATCCCAATGACAATTGAATGAACAGAAAATGTTGTAATAACATCCCAAATGTTACAAACTGGTAGAGTAAAGCTTGTCTATTTTCTTGCCTTCCTTGGGAACTGAAGTAACGATCATATGATTTTATTTTCCCCCCTAACTCAGAAGCCAATTAACACTCCCTGAGTATTCTTGAACAAGAATAGTAACTCTACAACATTTCAATACCCAGTAACCTCCTATTCATATAACCATTGCAAAGATTCATGTGTTTTATCAGCTGCATCTTTAAGACATAACCCTAATAATTTAAATGACTGATTGCAGCTAAAAAGCAAAGGAACAAATATCTAAGAAAGGTTTAATATAAAACACTACACAACAAAATTACATGCAAGATCATACAGGAGACACCCCCATCCGAAAGAAAATATTTCATCCTTCATCCATCCTTTGATTGATTTTCTTTCCTTTTCTTATATTTTTTCCTTCTCCGATGATTTATCTCTCAAACTGAGGAATGTTATCACCCTGCTTACAATACTGCCTCAGATTACTGCCTTGCAACAACAGTGATATAACAGGAGACAAAACAATGACTGCAGATAAAACTAAGATACATCAAGCTCTTTAATTAAAAAAGCCCTGTGGAAGGCGAGGAATCAGTTTGAGCAGGGATTCCGCCTGACTCGCCCTGCTGTGGCCCCCCATTGGTGATTAACCACAGTGAAGCTGTCTGTTTCCTACTGTCCCTCCGCGCTATGGAAAGGAATTGCATTCTTATTGCATCAGTTCACAATAACAAGATTGTGAGATGTCAGGCTCAGACAGACTAATGGGTTTTGCACGCTGTCAGGGAGGATGTAAATGCTTTTCTCTTTGACATTATAAAGACTTGTTCCTGCTCAGCACTGTCGCTGCATTACCATGTTAACAGTCCCCTCTATTCACTCCTTGTCAAAGTTATTAGCATGTCTTGTATTTTTCCCGTTTTGCCTTATTTTCTGAATAGCCAGATCCTGTAAATAATCCCAATTAATGGAGAGTGGCACATTCAGAGAGGAAAAAACAGCCAATTTTACTCTCCTCTCTCCTGTTCTCTTTTGTGAAAGAGCAAACAGATAAGAGGTTCTAAAAATAAAGCTGTGACACACAAGAAAAAAAAACCATACAGTAATTGCTTAATAAAATAACCTTAAAAGATCATAATCTAAATCTGTGCTTTAAAAACACTGTTCTCTGTTAAATAATTGGCTTCTGTAAAGCTAAAGTAATAACTAAAAAATATTGAAAGTACTTCATATTTTTGTTATTTTGGTTTTCTTTACAGGTGTAGCATCTCTTTTAAAACACCAGAGATCTTGTGTTTATGATTTTACTCAATAGGAACTTGCTAATTTAAAGTTGCTTTAAATTCTACAATTTGCATACAGATTTCCTGTCTCTTGAAATATACTTTAGGATTCATACATACTGTATAATATGAATGCAAGCACCAAAACACGCATGTTTGCAAATGTAAAAATATATACATATATGCAAAGGAAATGTATTACTAATTGTTATACTGCTCCTGGTTCTAGCTCATGAAATATATATTTTTTTCTTGATCAATATATAATACATCTGAATATCTGACAGTATTTTTCCTAGAGATAGTCTAAGATTTAAAACAAAAACTCAGAACAAAAGAGGTTTGCCTCTGGTGATCTGTTGAGTCTCACTAGATAAGTTCTTGAGGGAGTAGGCTACATTAAGTGCAACCAAGACTAAACAAAATAATTGATTTGTAAAGAAAACAGTTTCCTATAGAGTGAAAAATGGCACCATACTGCCATGCTTCCCATAGCTCCACTGTAATTCTCATTCTGTAGTCTGTACTCTCATGCCAGGAAGGAATTAACACTTAACACCCTTTTAGTGCTGTGTGTGGACATACAGTAGATGTGCCAGTTATTGCATCCCACTAGAGGGATGGAAGCATTCCTAGCATTCTTCCTAGAAACAAAAATTATTGCCAAGTTAATGGTATCTACTGCTTTTCATTTTCTCATCCCTTTTCTTATAGGTTTTAATAGCATAGTTACATTAGAAATATACATCTCAAATTAAGCCTTTATATTTACCCACACATTTTAAGAATGTGATTGCATTCTTCTTTTTATTGCAGGTACATAGTTTAGAATATGGAAAAATAAATATCATGCTATTAATAATATTCTGACACTTGACAACGCAGAACCAAAAGAAACTTTTGAATCATCTTGAAAATGTTCTTTAGCATAGAGAATTTGCTAACAGCATTAAGCTTGAATAATTTTATTTTATTTTATTTATATATACCTTTTGGTCAAATATTGCTTCACATATGGCATCCTTCTACATAAGCTGTGTATCAATGTTTTTTTTTTAAATGAGGTTATTATCTGGTTAGTAGGGGGGAGCGCATTAATTTCATAACCTCTTCTTTTTTCTTACATGAGCAATTACATTCAGTCTAGCTGTGCAAATTACCATGTTGAGTATCAAGCTTGAATTTATAGAATGAAACAATATAATTCCTATACAAATGTTTGATTTATTTTTTACTAAATTCCTAAATGCACTAGCCAGTTATCCCTTTAGAGATAAAAATCAAATATTATTTTTCCCTGTTTTGGTCACTTCTCAGATCTGGACATGGACGGTATATCTGAATTAAGATTTTTATATTTTATCTTCTTCTTTTTTCAACTCCGTAAAGATGTGTCTTTACTTCATTTCTCTGATGCTCTGAGAATTGATTTTCCATTGAAATCACCAGGATGTTGAGTGCTGGATTAGAAATGATTTGCTTTGGAATTTGGGGAAAAAATATGAACTATTTTCTATCTGTAGTCGGAAACAGATTCTTGATGAAAGGGGAAAACGGAGGCTGACATGACTGGTGTAGAGTAATAGACAGGGATATAGTCAGTCAGCTAATACGAGTACAACAGCGTTGCTGAAAGAGGTGTATCAGAATGCACAACCACTTCATACTGTGCCACAGATGGGGTACGGCAGCCACTGACCCAACCAGGTTCCACTCCTGTCAGCGAAAACCAAGAAGGTTGTTGATGGGGGATGACCAAGATATGGGAAAAATTGCATGAGTCCGTGGATCTATCCTGCTGGGTGTCAACAATGCAGACTGGTGGTGGCAGTGTAATGATGTGGGATGTGTTTTCGTGACATACATTGGGTCCTCTGAAACGGGAAGAGCAACGTTTGAATGCCACAGGAAATCTGAACATTGCTGCTGATCAGATGCATCCCTTCATGGTAGCAGTGTACCCAACTGTGAAGGGCTTTTATATCAGGATAATGCTCCATGCCACAAGGCTAGGAAAGACCTGGAATGGTTACAGGAACACAAATGTAAATTCAACTTAATGTAGTGGCCTCCCTTGTCACCAGATCTCAATACAATTGAGCATTTGTGGGGTGGGATGAGATGGAATGAGTTGACATTGGCCAGCATCGACACCTTTTTGATTCCAATGAATCCGAGAGCAAATGGAGGACCAACAGGCCATTAGGTAGATGTACCCAAAGAAGTGGCCACTCAGCGTAAGTTTGTGTTTATGCCTTGACTTTCTGATAT
Source organism: Lepisosteus platostomus (assembly GCF_059453375.1). Classification (NCBI taxonomy): domain Eukaryota; kingdom Metazoa; phylum Chordata; class Actinopteri; order Semionotiformes; family Lepisosteidae; genus Lepisosteus; species Lepisosteus platostomus. The sequence goes on from NC_142622.1 coordinate 13,343,157, forward strand.
ATATGATCTGTTTATTGTATGACTTTGTATCCCTTAATTTATATTTTCTTCAAGTTCTGCTTTTTTGGTTTTGTAAAGAGCTATGCCAATAGCAGAACTGAAAAGCCAGTTAAAAAACATTTTAAATTCCCTGTGCTGAAAATTCTGCAAGAATTTAAATTCTGCGCCACCAAAGATGTGTACCATACCTGGACGGTAGGTAAGAGGAAACTGACATTTTGAATACGAAATTTTTTTGTGGAACTAAGCTATAATCCCAAAACATGTTGCTTTACGTATTTTATTAGGATAAATCACAGTCAGAATATACAAAGATAATGTTATTTTTAAAATAGAAAGAAAACATAGTCAAGAGTCTTGTTTAAACATCTGCATCTGGGAACTGAATGAAATGCTTCATGAGTCAGGAAATGAGAGTCAAAGTGTGAAACATGGGACATACTTTATTAAGAAAATATTTTGCTGTCTTGATTAAGTACTTGAAAACTGCAAGTTAAATATGACACTTGAATAAATAAGATTAAATTATGAAGAGTACTACAACCACCTGTATGAATTCTTGGTAATCTGTGGACAGTGCTCAGTTCTTTTAAGTATGAATACAGTATACAGCATTTTGTATTTTGAAACTATTCTGTTGTGCTGTGCATAAGTGTAGTTATCTTTTTAAAAAATCATGCCATACACAATGAACAACAAAAATATTATTGGTAAATCACAACACAACGATGTTTGCTTAAGCTGTGAGATTATTAACCAGTGGTTCCTAAAGCTGGTCAAGAAAGACCACTTCTGTTTTTTTCTTCAAGCAAGTACTTAATCACAAGCTGATTTCAGTTTTTTGTCTAGGGCATATTTTCAAATTTGCTTTCAGCTGTCAAAACATTGAGAAGGATTTGTAATTGATGTCAAATGCACAGTTTTCAAAACACAAGAGTGTCAAAACTGTCATCATTGAGGTGTGTAGTCAGAAATGCAATCAATTCATCTCAAACATCTCTTGAGTCTGTTCACCAGAAATCGATGAACTATTAAGAGCAGTTGAATCGTAAATATAAGCAAGTTAAGATCAGGCTACTCAAAGTTCCATATTCTGTTGGGAACTTAAATCTAAAGGTTTGTAGTTTCTTTAACTCTAGAGTTATTTCAGCAACAAATCAACCATCAGTGTAAACAAGCAAGCAGATCAATTGAGGTCGGCGTTTACAGTAGCTCCAGAACTTACCTGGTTCTAAAACCTTCTGAAACTGGTCCCCAAGGTCAAGAGCTGAGAATTTCTGTTCTAACTGGCTAACCGACATGTTTCAAAGAAAGATGGTGGAAACACAAAAAAGCATTGTTCGAAAAATATGTAATATACTTTTACAGAAGGAATTACCTAGACATAAAACATAAGATTGAATTTGTTCAGGTGAATGACAAATACTGTACAGAACAGCGCAACCACACTTCAGGCAAGCATGTGTTCAATTGACCTTACATTAACAAGTGGTATTATTTTCATATTCAATGCATACACCCGTACTTCTTTTTACGAACATTATTGATTCCCAGAAACCCTTTTCTATAGTGAAAATTATAGTGGCTTATTTGGGTAGAACTGCGTTGTTCACTAAGCTTGCTTTAATGGTCTGTATGGTATTATTGTTTACTGTTTAAAGTGGTTTTTGAGTGAACTTGTCTTTGGTTTGGAACAGGGTGGAATTTTCCCCATAAGAAATAATGGAATGTTTATTTTCAATTTACAATCCACAAAACCATTCATATTATTTACTGTTTGAGTGTTTTCAATTATTTTTGTGTGATTTTAATTACGATATATTACTACTGTGCTTTGTTTTATATTGAGTTTGTACATAGTCCAATACTGTACTAACGAAGCAATGAACAAGACTCATACAAGGGTCAGTCACTCTGATTAGTGTGGTTGTGCAGAACTCTAATAAGCCTCATATAAAATAATGCTAAGGTAAGTTGTGATATTTAGAGTGGACTTTATGGTTCTCCTGGTCATATAAAAGACACTGTATTATCTAGGTACGGGTTATCTTAAAGACTTTCAAAAGTGTCGTACAGCTCTTAATCTGAGATGTGCTGATTCAGGCTGCCTTACTGTGCCTAAGACCTGGATCCAGACAATAGAACCTTCTCATGTAGAGCACCATTTCTCTGCCTTTAAGTTCCTGGTGACCTAGAAAACTTCTAGACACTAAACAAGAACTACTTTTTTTTACTTTTTTCTGTAGCCTAAAATGCATTATTTTAACTTCACACACAGAATATTATGCAGTCTTGTGCTAATTAAGAATTTTCTCCCTTTTCCTGACTAAAAAGCTCTTAATTGGTGACCAATTGATAATGAACACATACAGATAGGAATTACACTGAATCAAACACCCACAGTGAATCAGTTTCTCCTTCTGCTTGAGTTTATTTTCTAAATATTTTAGCTACAACACCTGAATGAGAGTAGTCCTGAAACTCATTAATTAGCACAGATTTACAGATTTACAGAGTTCACACAAATTGCAAATCTCATAAAAGCAAATTTAAAAAGACCTCAAATAAAAAATTGAAATACATTTGCATCGGCCAAAAAAGCAGACACATGGGGGTAACCCCAAGATCAGAACTGAAAACTACTGGAAATATTACAGAAAATATTGCCTACACTCAGATTAGCAGGATGACTGTTATTGCCTTCAGCCACTACTGATGCACCCTGGTGTCATGTGCATATGTACTAAATGTATCTATTGCTATATATTTCTACACTGTAGTGCTCAGATGACTAATGGATTGGATTAATCTTGCTGTATTTATACATGCAAACAATATTAATCCCTCCTCAGCTTGAACTCTTTAATAACTAATGAGTGTCCTAATTGGAAACAATGCCCTATAATTTCTTTGCTGAGAGTGTAGTTTAACAGGTCATTAATGAGCTGCTTATAAGACTATTGTAATCATTACTTTACAAGTTAATTTGAAATAAGCTTTTTATTGGTTGAACATACTAAAATCACTGTCTAATTAGAACCATTGACAAAACGATTATTATAAAATAGCTGTAGTATATTTGTTAATTAATTTGTAAATAATTGTACATACATATTTTGCAATATGAATGGATGTTCAACAAAAAATAAACTTTATTTAAAAGTTGCATTGACTATCTTCATAGTTGTGACTCCACAAGCTTTTCAAATCTACAAGATTTACAAGTGAATTCAATACAGAAAGTAATCTTTTCAATTAAGTGAATTAGGGTTTCAGCTTCAACAGAAAAACAGAAGAACCCCAGAGGATAGAACTTCTACATCAGCAGTTTAATTATTTTTCCCTTCCTCTCTCCTTCCGTGTAAAACAGGTGCAAAGCCAAGTCCATAGAAAATGTTTTGTTAATACATACACTTCAGAAGCATCTCATTAGTCTCAATATACTTTAATGTTCTCTCAGAGTTTGTGAATCCTTGGGATTTGCCTACACTTCTCCAGCAAAAATGAGGAATGTAAAAATCATGAACATATATTCTTTAGAAGGTTTTTCAACTGAATGTCATTTGGCCGTTGGTAAGAAATATAATGGTTAATCACATAATAATGATTTTCTGTTCTCATTAACATCATAATGACAGCGGAGGCAGCTACTACTACTTCAATTACAGAAGATATCTGGTAACAATTTTTGTTTAGTGTGGTAAGAAGACTCATTTCAAGGTTTAAGTTTACTTCATGCACATAAAAAATCTACTGATGTGTCTTATACAGAACATATACTATACCGATTAAGATATGATGGCAGAAAAATTGAACATTCCATGCAAAACCTACCGTTACATAAAAAGCACCCGTCTCCATAAACACTGTGCCGCATGCCTAATGCAGTGACAAAGACACATATTTATCATTTTGATGAAACCATAATTGGTTAACTACCTGAAAATTGAATGTGAAATTTTTACTTGAGTGCACAATATATATTTAATTGGACACTATGATTTATCTGTTTGTCTTCAAAAGATGTTGTTTTTTTTCTGGATGTTATTTTTAAATACCTGAAGACAACAGATAACCTTAAGATAAGTGTAAAATCTGCACCAAAAAAAAGAAGTGATGTGTACTCCATATTATATGACCAAACAGAAAATCAGAGTAGCATGTTGTTTTCCTAAGAATTGTGAAGCTGCTGGTGATATTCAGGAGCAAGCTAGTGACTACCTGCACTGCATAGAAAGTTAACCTCCATCACCTGCAAAAGCAGCATAAAATCAGACATTTTTCAATGACTTCTCTTAAAGAGGTACAGGCTTCTCTTATATAGGGAAAAATGCATTTTTTTATTTTAAAGGGAGTACTTTTCACTTCATTTTAGATCATTGATATATGCTTCTTGATTTTACAATAGTCTTGGGTTTGACTATTGTTTGTCATCGTCATCAATCCAGTATCAAACCAAATGTTTTCCTGTGTAGACAGTTTAGAATAGCCAATAACAGGGAATAGGGGGACTATTTCTATAGATAAAAAAATGGATGTGAATTTGACATTAATGCAATATGCAGTTTTGACATAAAAAAGTAACATGTTCATAACTGAGGACTCTTAATTCCATCCCTGACATTACAAAGGTATTCAATGCTATGCTGCTATTATTCCCAGTCTTCAGTGGATACAACATTTTCTGATGGATGGAATTCAAAACTCAGTGCTACTGTATGCCAGGGATCTTAAAACATCTATATAAATAAATGCGCCTTGTATTAGAAATAATTTTCCTCTACCCCAATATACGTATGTATGGCTAAAATGAATTGATAAAAGCTGTATTGGGGTATTTCCACAGCTTCAGATAAATCAAGCTAGATGTAACCCCAATTTCAAAAGAGACTAGACGACTGAATCACTTAAAATGCTGGAAAATTCCAGTAGATGACCAGCAGCTCATGTAAGGAACAGTAAAGTAGTATGTGCAGCATACAGCAGGAGGGGAGAAGCAACAAGACAGGAGGGATAATATTTTACAACCTATAATCCATCTTCAGCACTGGATTTCTTTCTTAATGAACTGAAACCTATCAGATACTGGGCACTGAAGGGACCTAGCCTAAAGATAGTAAGATGCATTTTCATAATGGTGGAACTATTGAAGTTTTTTTTAAATGTGACGGACTGAATTTGTTACATGTTTATTTGCATGAATTTGTGTTTAGGACAAAGCTTATATTTTTTTAGATCGCGTTCATCAGTGAAAGATTAGTCTCACCTAAATAGATTTATGTCAATTTCTGAGTGCATCATTGTAATCAATGATAAGGATCTATTGGAGGAAGTGGGGCATTAAGGAGCTGGACTTTAAGAATTCCCTACTATTCTAAAAATGAATCTGTAATTAGGTTTCATGTGGTCTGTATTGTGTGTGTATAAATCATTGTCTTTTGTGAACTAATGGCTGTATATTTCTCCATCACTAAATTATTCTCAGAAGATTAAAGAAGCCATGGGATAATGTTCATTATTCCATGACTAGTGTGTGATTATTTACTTAAGAATTGCTTGAATTCTACCGAAGCAGGTGTTAGATTTAGCCAACCTTTTTTTGTAAACTCTATTCAACATCTTATTTCCAAAAATTTTTTTTCATACAACAGCATTATGCTTATGAAACTCAACCACATTTTTGATCAGAATATGGATAAATAAAATAGGTACTGGAAATATTTTACAGATCTTCCCTCACATCTTATGTGCCGGCTCATGAATCCAGAGCATTGTGTATAGATGGATGTGAAATGAGCTGTTTAAGTACCTTTTATATTTTCCTCCTCCATGTTATAAGCACATTAATGGCTTCGTGTTTCCTGGAGCTTTCAGTATCCTGTTTCAAGTCTCAGTCACATCCAGTACTCTCTCTTGTGAGGACAGTGGGGAATTGCTACATGATTTTTGTATTCCAAAGAGTTGATTTGCTTCTTGTAAGCAGACTCTGCAGGATAGCAGTACCATTGAGATCCTGAATGGACATTATTCCCTTGGGATTTTAGTTGGACAAAATTCACTGATTTTGTTTCCTTTGGCAAAATAGACAGTGATACAAAAGCCCAGTGCACAGAAATAAGAGAGAAACAAAGAACTGCCATTCCAAATCATACTTTAAAGAAAAGAAAATTAAATTAGGCATACTGTATTAAATATGATGATATTAAATTCGGTGTCTAGGGAGTTCTCTGAGTGTTTAGAACAAATATGATCACCGTATTATATAAACTACACCCCTCAAATAAACCCCCGTAGTTCATAATAAAGTAACTAAATATCAGCTTAGGTATCTTTTCTCTATGTACAAAAATATTATTATAATGTGTATAAAGTGTATACAGTGTATTCGCTTTATACTGTAAAAGGAAAAAAAATGTTTTTGGTACATTACACGGAATTTGAAGAAATACAGAGATGTGGCTACAACTGATGGGTTAATGCTGTTGCATACATAAATATATTCTCTATTATACATCCTCTGATATATCATGCATCTTATTAGGGCTTACATCATCATCATCACTATTTTATTTAGTTTTTGTTTACGTGCTACTTTTTATCAGGCTTACGCCCACTGAAACACTGCAAAGTGGGCTAGTGTTTGCCATAGTAGCCAGCCACACCTCTACTCGCCTGTCACTCAGTGCTGGATACCATGGAGACATATTCTGACAGGAAACCTGTATCACCGCTTCTGCATCAGATGGTGCAGAAGGTGCAGAATATTTAAGGCTGGTCGATCAATACTTGGGGGTCTGGTATAGAGTTTATAGAGTTTGATACAGAGTTTAACTCTGAACTCAACTTTGTTTCCTAGCTCTGTTCCTGAGTTCCCTTGTGTTCAACCTAAGTTTCGCCCTGATCATTTCTTTGGATTTGACCCTTTGTGCTTTGGACCTGTGTGTTTCCTGTGCTACTTTGCCTGCCTGCTTGTTTGGATTCTAATTCTGGAATTCCCTTTCACTGATTCCGATGTTGAACCGCGCTTAAGTCTGACCATGATCCCAGACTGTATTTGCCTGCACCATACTTTCCTGCAGTCTTTGTATTGACTCGCTCTTTTGTACATCTCACAGTCACTGCTTAACTGCACCTTAATTAGTAAATATGAGAATTTTACTATGTGATTCATAAATAGATTTTAAGGTACTGACTGAATACAGTTTCTATTTAACCTGGTACATTTTAGAGCAATGAAAAATTATTGATTTTTTTTGTCCTTGTTCCAGGTAAATTTCATATGTTTAGCTCTACTAATTACGTTTTAATTGCCTCCTCAAATTGCTAACACAATCATAGATAGCACTGTTGTTTTGTTATTTTTGCTCGATACATACGTTTATGATTAAATTTTCCTCTGCCATGCAGAATCCAGAAATTCTTCTTGTTGTTCCAATCTATAATTAGTTAATTTTAAACAGTGCAAATACTTTTAATAAAAGATCAGCTGTGCTGACACATTGTTAACAGCATAACAAAAATACCAGAATCTATTTCATTATTGTAATCAAAGCAAAGGCTAAATCAAACAGGATTGGTGGGATTGTTTGTAAGTATGAATATATAGGATATACAGGAAAATGCACTATAATTAAAGAACAATATATCTGGTCTAAGTTGATAAAATCCATGGTATGCATTAAGAATTTCTTTAAATTGCTTTGGCGGAAAGAAAACAAAAGCTCTGATATTTTTCTAACCAGATGTAGATTTCTATTGCCAGACATGTCATTCATTGATTCTATTTTTCTACTAAAAGAATAATGCAAACATATTAACCCAGACAGGGTTATATAACATTTGGCTTCCCAGACATGTAAGAAAAAAATGGAAATGAATGAAATGGAATGAAAGAAAATTTTATCATAAACAGATCTGCATTTGAAATAAATTTTAAAAAATACTGTAATCCCAGTTTCTTTTATCATAAAATAGTTGACATCCATTGTATTATTTATTTTTGAATGCACTGGTGAAAATGTGTTCCAGTACATTTTTAAAGAATGCATTAACATCCCTGTAAATTGCTCTGCCTGCCAATCACAAGTTATAAACCCAGTACTTAGCAGATACTTTATTTCCAAAAATCATGAACCATACTTTATTAGAGCAATGGAACAGGCCTTCAAATTCCAATGTTTTAAATTGTGAATAGCAGATGTGTTTATGTTTTTCTTGACCATCCTGACCATGGAGATTTTTTGGCTATCAAAGATTGGAGTTGGCTACTTTTGTGGTTGAGTTTAATTTCTGTACCCATGAAAAGCATCCTTCTAACGTGATAACCCTTTGAGGCTTCTTCCCTGAAACCTAAATAGAACTCATAATAATTAGGTTATGAACACATTTTCATTGCAGATTTAATTACATAATTAGAAGACCAGTCTGTGTTGAGGAGATACACAAACTAGGAAAACAGGCAATGTTACTCATCATCAGGCATTCTTACTAAAACAGCAAATTAAAATCTATTTGAATAAAGAAGTAATGTCAAACAGATGTAATTCTGAAATGTGCTTTTCATGCAGTAGACAGTAATGGGGAATACAACAAATTAAGCAAGTTTACTTCAGCATTTAAAACCTTCTACCACGCTAATTAAAATGTAATTATTTTTTCAATTAGGGGCAAGTTTGAAAGCATAGCTCTCTTGCTCTAGCCTGTATCAGGATTGTGGATTCATATTATGAACCTTAACCCACAATGCTGCATCTCCTTTTTCATATTTCTCTGCTGCATCCTATTTTCTTTTGATATGAATTAAAAATAATGCTTAGTATCTTATTGACAATGCAAGCTGAAAGAACTCGGTCATAAAAATCTGAACATTGACATGACCAAGTTATGTAGTTTTATTTAACAGTGCTATTTTACTGTAACATTCCTCTAAGGCAGTCTTTGAAGACCTCGAAACCGCTTGTTTAGCTTCGCTTTATTACCATCTGAACTTACTGTGACCTTAAAGGTCTGTAGCAGAAAAGCATATTTTTACAGTTAAATTTCAAATTAAAGATTTCAAATAATTTTTGTGTTGCCTTGACCACGCAGCTTGGGCCTCTGTATAAATGCTGAGGAATGCTGTTGAGAGGCCCCTCTGATAAAAGACATTGTAAAGCTGCATCCAATGCTGAACCATCTAATGATCTATAGCTCAGATGGGCTCTATCAAGTCTGTAGTCTGTTGTGTCCCAGGACCATGGGTACAAGGTCATTGTTCATCACCCAAAGGAAGATCCACCAACGAGGGACCTACAGGGTGGGTACCTGAACTATACCTGTTAAAATTCCAACCAATTACCAACTTGTGATTAGACCTCAAAAGCTAGCACCCAACTCTTCTTTCATTGGTTTACTCACTGGTTCCTCATACCTCTCTAACTGAACTGACAATCAACTGACAATTTCAGGCAAGTGACTTCAAACAGCCCAAGTAAGGACTTAAGCTTCCCTCCAAAATACCAGGCCAAGAAAGTGAGTCAGTAAAGTACATATTTTGGCCCAAGATATTCTTTCTGAAACAGAGAAACTTTTGTGTTTGTGAACCAACTGTTATTTTTGTCTGATCAATGAAATAAGACAGTTGGGCTTTTTTTGTCAACATCCTTAATATCTGAGCATATTCGGTATCAAGCTATAGTGAGGACGATCCAAGCTTTTCCGGCTGTTTATCTTATAGCCAGATCCAAAAAGACAACTGTGCACAGACTAAATTTAAATACAGAAGTCATCGCAACACTACTTCCTTTAAATCTGCCCCCAGCAAAGCTTAGGTAAAGCTCTCCCCTATTCTCTCTGCACTCAGAGATTCCCTGCACAGAGCAAACTGCTGCTAAGTCAGACCACGGAGAAACCCAGCAAATCTTCTCACCAGGGATTTTGAAGTAATCAAGAATGTTTGTCCAACAGATCTTTGAGTATAAAACTTTTTTATTCACATTATATTTCCTGAGAGTTGAACAATTATTCCAAGTTCATGGTAGTAAATGCATATTGACTTGTATCTGAGAATATGAATGCAATGTTATTATATAAGACTGTAAAAACCTACAAGGTGGAACTTAACACAACTATATATTTTAACTCTGATATTAAGATATTAACTCTTCTTCTTGTAGGCCCCAAGTAAAAGATGACCCTTTCCTATAACAGCAGATCATTTTGTAAATATATTCTATTATAGATAGATAGATACTTTATTGATCCCATGAGGGAAATTATGTTGTTTGTTGTGCATGTTTTAGTGTTGTCAATAAAGTGTATATTGTATCTTGATAATTCAGATGGCGCTACTCTACGCACTTCCCCATCCCCCACAGCTGCCCCTCTCCAACTCCTCCCCTATTAACACCTACAGCACTGACAGGGCTATGAGCACCATCCCCCCAGGCCAGGCTGCCATCACGGCCAAGCAGGTGAAGAGAGAATTGAAGAGGCTTCACTAGGGTAAGGCCACAGGACCAGAAGACGTCTGTCCCAGAGTTTTGAGGGCTTGTGCTGATCAGCTAAGCGGAATGCTCCAGTGCCTGTTCAACCTGAGCCTGCGCTTGAAGAGGGTCTGTTCATCACTGGACACCCTACAGTTCGCCTATCAGCCCAATGTTGGTGCGGATGATGCAATCACCTACATGCTACAAAGGGCTTACTCACACCTGGACAAGGCTGGCAACACTGAGGATTATGTTTTTCAACTTCTCCAGTGCATTTAAAATTAATTCAGCCCTTATTTCTAGGAAGAAAGCTGGAGGAGATGCAAGTTGGTGCCTCCATGATCTTACGGATCACTGACTATCTGACAGGCAGACCACAGTTTGTGAGACTGCAGAACTGTGAACAGGTAGTGGGTAACAAAGGGGTTCCTCAGGGGACATTTCTTTCTCCGTTCCTCTTCACCCTCTATACTTATGACTTTAAATACAACTCAGAGTCATACCACCTGCAGAAGTTCTTAGACGACTCTGCAATTGTGGGATGTATCAAGGGTGGGCAGGAGGAAGAGTACAGAGGACTGGTCAACAGCTTTGTGAAGTGGTGTGGGGAGAACCTCCGGCAATTGAATGTCACAAAGACGAAGGAGCTGGTGATAGATTTTAGGAGGAAGAGGGTCCAACCTACTCTGGTCTGCATCCATGGGAGTGGTGTGAAGATGGTGAACTCATACAAGTACCTGGGAGTGCACATCAACGATAGATTGGAATGGTCTAAGAACACTATTCCATTCCAGAATGAGGCCATCTACATGAAGGGTCAGAGCCGACTTTACTTCTTGAGGAGGCTCAGGTCCTTCAATGTGTGTAGTAAGATGCTCCATATGTTCTATCAGTCGGTTGTAGCGAGTGCCAAGTTCTGTCATTGGTTCTGACCTGGACCCCTTGGAGGTAGTGGCTGAAAGGAGAATGGCGTCCAAATTAATGGACATCTCCCATTCCCTCTATGACATGCTTGCAAGAATGAAGAGCACATTCGTCAATAGGCTGATCAAACCACAGTACGAAAGGGAGCGCTACAGAAGGTTATTCTTGCCTTCTGCCATAAGACTGTACACCTCATCCACTGTGTGTCTGGGCAGGGGCAACAGTGACCTGTTTGTGGACTAAACATAAAACTCTCTGCTTACATCCGTTTTTGTTTTAACTGTTTTTTCGTGTAATATATACTAGGGATTTGTGCAATATATTTATAATGTGCAATACAACTTTTTGTGTACTGTACTTTCGGGTCTATTTTTGTATGTTTTGTACTGTGAGTTACACTGTATAATCAATTTTTTACTTTTTACTGCACTTCTCACTGACTGTACTCATTGTATTGTATTATTGTATAATTTTGTTACACTGTGCTGTGTGTAACGTGCTAAGCTACTGTTGCACTGCAATTTCCCTCATGGGATCAATAAAATATCTATCTATATTTATAATCTGTGTGTGAGACTGTAAATTATGTTTGATTCCTAGAAGCTGTCAAGTACTGTTGCGATTTGCTGTTCCATTTTCTGATAAATTTAGTAAATTCAAACCCCCATATAACTACATGTTTGATTATTCACTTAATTAGACATCTTTGGTTTTTTTCATATTTCAAAGGAAAAAAATGCATTTGATTGAAACCTGAATCCTCAAACTTGACATCTTTACGAGTAAAAAGTCAAATATCAGCAAAAAATTGCAAAGTCAAATTTCAAACTAAAATATCAATTGCATATTGCATATTCCATTGAGTCAGTTAATTGGCTGGAACATCTTTTGCAGTATATAGGCCTACAGTATGAGTCTATTTACAACCTTGCTTGAGCTCATATGTTGGTGTGGGTTATTGTCCTACTACAAGGTGAATTTTCATCCCAGTTTTTGGTCTTTAACAGACAAAGCAGGTTTCCCTATATTTTGATTTGCGCCAGACTTAATTTATACTAATATAAAGAAGCTCCAGTTCTGTCTTTTTTTAACTCAAAAACCTTTGCCACAAGCTTGAAAATAAATGCTTTGTTGCAAACGTTATGCAGGATCTGAGATTTTTTTTCATTATATTCACTTCAGCTTTCTGAAGTTATCGGGATATTGTTGACTCACAGACATTTTTCTTCTCTCAGCCATTAAACACACCTGGTTTCTGAGTTTGGAGGGACTGACTGATTTACACACTATCTTAGGGGTAGGATACACCTTTCACTTTTTGATCAAATCTTCCATGCTCAAAGGGATATTCGGTGTCTTTGAACTTTTTTTAGACTGTTCTCCTAATCTGTGCCTTTCTATAACTGCCCCAGGGTTGTTTTGAAAGCTCCTTAGTCTTCATAGTTAAATTCTCACTCGAAATTCACTAAGCGAGGGACCTCACAGACAGGTGTATACATTCTGTATTATTGCACAGTTAGGACACAGTTGTAATTGTGTAATAGTAATTTTGGGCACCTGAAATAATTTAGGTTTGCCATAACTATACTATGCACTTACAGTATGCAATTAATATTTTGATTTAAAAATTAAACGTGTCTCAGGGCACTGTATTTGTCAGTTTAACCTTAGACACAAAAGTTGACATCAATCACCTAAAAGACATAAAATTACAAGAAATTAAAGGTCTTGTGTAAATTATTGTTTATTCGAGTGATAAAGAAAACATTTAATTTAAGATAAGGCTAACTGTGGATGTTTTTTTTTGTGTGTGGCAGCTCGCTTTTTTGTATTTTCGCATATCAAGACATTTTTGAATGGAAGCAATTTTTAATTAGCTATATTAGTTTGTGTTCAAATCTGCCGCCCCAGTTATTCAGAATAAAGTGGTGCAACATTTATCACTTTATAATAATGCACTTGCAAAAGTCTCCAGTTGTTAAACATTGTTGTTTATAATCCTGTTGTATGCTACATCAATGTGCTTTGGATACTTTAGGGTTGTGTATTTTTTTTTAGTAGGAAAAGTCTTTAAGATTAAATTAAAAATAAAATTTTAAAAATCAGCATTTTAAAAACTGAAGTTAGGTCTAATTGCAATGAGTTCACAACATGATAAAGAAGCCTTTTTCTGTTACTGTCATGATGCAAATAATGGGATTTGCTCAATATGAATTTCCTGTGATTGTAGTTTATCATGCACATATCAGAGTAAAAGCAACATTTTAAAATATACAAATAATAATCTGACAATATGTACAGCCAGTGACTCACATAGTGATTAGAATTATGATATGTTTGCCTAATAATAAACTTTGGTGAGTTAATACATTAAAAAAAGAAAATGGTTTTTAATTTGTTGTTACTGACTAAATATAAGAGAGTGGAACTGTACAGAAAAACTAAACTGCTATACTGAGGCAGTGAGAAAATTGATACTAATCTTACTACTTATCTTTGATCACGGATTTTACCATTGATTCTTGGTGAAATCTTGACATAAGGCAAGTTAGATGTGCCAATGACCTTTTTGAATTTCCAAGGGCAAAGGGAAATATACACAGGGAATTACACTGCAAATTATTCCACCTTGACATTTTAGCCTAGCCACCAGTTTAGCATTCTAGACCTCGGATGAAGAGAAAATGTCACCTTTTTATTTACTTTGGGAATACTCCAATTAAACCTGACTTTAAGGGCATACAAACCCACTACATTTGTTTTCTGTCACCGAAAAGAGACTGTCCTCCTCATCTCTATGACATTTTCAATGACACTGACAACTGACCATAGGACTGACCTTTTTCAGCCCAGTTTGGGATTTCTGGGTAGTTACAGCTTTGCATGTGACATTTCTTGAAATGAGCTTAATCCAAACATATCAAGAGGTAAATGACTCAGATCCCAAATATCTGCCCCAGATTAATTTATTCTACTTATGAATTGTACTCAAACACATTGATGGTACAATTATTTTGTTTTGAAAAATGTTTTGTTCTTACTTTTACTTCTGTTATTGTGACACTCAAAAATTGAGTCAATATTGGTATTTAATTCAAAACTACACCACACCGTTTTTTTATATTCTCTTGTAAATTCTATATTCCTTCTAGTATTTTATGGAGTAAAATTGAACGTAGTGGGGTAAGTAATATTTATGTAAACAGTTTTTTAAAGATTTTTTGTTTATCTCTATGTAAACTGGAGATTTGAATAAAGGTTTTCAAAGGTTTTTGAGAATAAAACTGCTGTTGCAGAAACCATACATTTCATTGTTTCCCAAAATGCTAAATCCAAAGAAATCTTTATAAAACGTATAATGTTTTGTGTCCAGACAATTATTTTTTTATTAATTTTTTTAATGTCTTTTTCTTCTCACTACATTTTCCTGCTTAGATCGTTTCCCTTATTACCTAAGCATTCTTGATTCACAAACTGTATGTGAAAAAAATCAAGAAGTGAAGAGTATCACTGATTCTCATACTCTCACCTCTCACCTTCGATTATGTCATATCCTAACCTGCTTCTCTGCCACACATCCTGCATAATTAATAGGGCTTACTACAAAGTTTGGCGCGGGGGGTGACATTAACCAAGCCTTACAGATGCAGCCATTCAAAATGGGTGAGGTATTTCGCGGCATACCGCGACACGCCCACCGGGGTATCACGCGGTTCACGTGTGTCACGTGACTAACTATCCGGCGTCGCCTTGTAAAACCGCCAGGGGGAGCTTAACCTCTCATGTACAGCATTTGGATCTTTAATTTTGAACTGTGTATTACAGCATGTTAATCATCAGTCATTAAAATGTTGGTATATTTTATGAAAGCAAGATTGCTCAGTTGGACAAAAGTACACAACCTAACTTTATCAGAAATATTTATGCATCAAAGCCTTTACTGAAGATATTACTAATTGTATTAATAATGGATGACTTTGGACAAGCTGTATACTCAAAGTATAATTTCTTTAGCACATTTGTACAAGCACTTGGAATCTGTCCAAGCCATACTTTGTCAGGCATTTCGTTTTACTTCAACGGGCATAAAAACTTCCTTGCTTTTAACAGGGCGTTTCATAATTTCTAACTACGAAAATGATTTAAAATGCGACACCTATCATGAAAAGAAAAAAATACACACCAGTATTCCATTTCTCCCTAAACATTGTAAGCTTCGAAGTCTTTAACTAACGTGATACCGGAGTCAACAAGCATACTTTTAGAATTTGATTTAAAGGGAATATAAATTCTAGTATATAAATATAAAGGTCTGGTGCTGGACCTTTCAGTTTTATTTATTTATTTTTTAATCGCGTAACATAAACATATTACCGTATGCAAACTGTACTGTATACAATATGTATATGTATATTTAATGTCTTAACTGTGCCCGTTTAAGTATTGAATATTCATATCTAATTTTACCACTGAAGGGAAATCTTAACATAAACATACAGTATATGGCTGGTCTCGGTACTTTAAAGAAAAAAATACACACCAGTATTCCATTTCTCCCTAAACATTGTAAGCTTCGAATGAAACCACTAAATAAAGACATAAATATAGAAATCTTAAGATTTGTTTTATTTAATGTTGGTAGCAGGATGAACTGTCAGAGTGTATATTTTGTCGCAAAGTTGCTACAAGATGTTAACAGTGAAAAAGGTATTTAGAAATGAGTTATTTCAAGATGAAAAAGAAAACATACACGAAACATGGTTTCATTACGACCAGAATCGGTCTTGAGATATTTTTAACTTGATTTACAGTATTTGAGAGGTATGTCTTAACACCGATACTACAGTGCTTAAGTACTGCTCACGTATATGTTTCTAGGTTTATATTATGCATTTCATACGGTCAAATTACTTTTGAGCAACTAATAAGAAGCGCGAAACGGTATGCGTTTTAGTTTCGTTTTGTGCTGGAACCCGTGGATTGATTAGAGATATCAAGTACATACAAGTCATTTTTTAAATGTTGTAGTTCGTCTTGAAAAAATGTTACGAGTACATCATCTATCAACAATTACACAGGTTCTGTTTCCATATTGCGGATTTTGGTTAGGTACAGTATTATCAAATCCAGTGGCGCTGTGTGTTACTTTACTGATTCCCAATCTGTGATTGAAACCTGTAAAACCGGTTTAATTCGTCACAGCCAGCACTCTTCAGGTGTGAGGGTCTTCTGCTCAGAATGAAACGCTAAAATGTTTGTGTATATTCTAATGGTAGTGGGGGCAGGGTGTGTGGGAACAGGTTTGTTCTTCACACCTGAAACATTTTCTCTGAAAGGATTTTCTTAGCAGTTTAACCGATCTTGTTACAGCATGTTACAGTTTACTATTATTAACCATATTAATTTTAAGTGCTTAATGTAAAATCTTGTAAAAATATATTTTCATTGTTCAAATATACATTAAGTCTGACTATCATATAATAAGTTAAATACAAAACTAAAGAAAAAATAGGGTTAAATATAATTCAAAATATTTTGCTAACAATGTTAACTGTTTATGAATAATAAAATGTATTAACTAAGGAGTAGGATGGCACAGTTGTTAGCATGTTTTTTGTTTTGTTTCTTTTTCATAAATACAACAGTAGTACCTGATGTCTCAGCGCCTTTCAAAATTAAATTATGCATGCAAACCTGTGAACTAGAAAGATAACTAAGATATCCATCCATTTATAATGGTGGCAAAGTGGTTAGCATTGCTATCTTGGAGCACTGGGGTCCTAGATTCAATTCCTGCCATCCTGTGTGTGTGGGGTTTGCATGTTCTCTCTGGGTTACATGGTTTTTCTCCGTATGTGTGATATGACTCCCTCTCGCACTCCGAAACATACTGGTAAGTTAATTGGTTTATGGGAAAACTGGCCCTGGTGTGTGTGTGTTTGTGTCTGTCTGTCCTGTGATGGACTGGCGCTATGTCCAGGGTGTATTCTGCCTTGTGTCCGTTGCTTACTGGGATAGGCTCCAAATCCTCAGTACTGGATAAAGAGATTAGAAATAGATGGACTATACACAGTGTTAGAAACCCACTATGAAATGGCAGCATCTCACTGAGAATATTTTATAGTGCTGGCCTTTCCACCTCTCTTGCACATCAGTATCCATACCTAGTTATTTAAACAAATTACCTCTAATTATAAACATCTTAATATGCTGGCTCTGTGGATCCGCATCAGCTATGTTTGCCCATTCCTTCAATTCATGTGCATCCAACACAAAGTTCAATACTAGTAACTGCACAAAATCTAAAATACAATCCTCATTTCAGTATCTATGTAAACATATAGTCTGTTAACTTCATCATCTTCATCAAAAGTATGCCTAACCCCATTAGGAAGTGTTCTTGTTATCAGTGTATTCCTTAGCTTTCCCAAAATTATCTTCTTCTTACCAACATCTCTAGTCTTTTATCCTGCAATAACTCAGCCAACACTTAAATCCCCAAAAGCTGCTTGTGTTAATTTCTTTAAATCACAAATATCATGTGTAAATACTGGCCATTTAATACTCTGCATTGTGGGATAATAGTTTATTTTAAAGGGAACTAGAGAAACTAAGAACTAGAGAAATTAAGAAAGGCTTTTTTTTCCTAGAATTAATAAATGCACATCCTGTTCACTGGGGAAATTAAATCCACACTGAGCAATCTTCAATATGTTCAGAATATGACAGCGAGAATCCTATCAGGGATGCATTACACCTGTTTTCAAGTCCTTGCACTGGTTACCTATCAGGTTTCGAGTCAACTTCAAATTCCTCATCCTCATTCTGTACCTACAGTATATGGCTTATTATCTGTCTACTCCCCCACCTTTGTCTGTCTGACTCTGGTCTTCTAGCTGTCCTCAAGAACATCTACATTCTGTGGGTGACAGGGTCTTCTCCAGCTGCACCCCAGAGCTCTCAATTTGTATTCCCAGTGATATCAGTCACGTACCCTGAGTGCATTTAAATCTAACCTCAGAACCTTTCTTTTCAGAAGACTTAGTGTCTGTATCTGCTTCATTTTCTAATTTTGGTCGCACCTCTAACTGCTTGTCTTTCTTATATGTATTTACTTTGTAATCTGTGGTCCTTTTATCTGTTTTTACATCTACCATATTGCTTTGAGATGCCACCTTTAATGGTAATATATAAAATAAAGTTTTTATTATTGTTATAGGGAAACATGATCAGATTTTCCCTGGTTCAGAAAAAAAGATCTAAAGTATACTAGTTTGTCACTCTTCTCATTCCCTTTGCTAAATGACTTTTCATACTAATCTGATCAATCTAACTGCCAGTTTTCTGTGCTTTCTCTATCCTGCTAGATTTGCAATTATTCTGAAAATTTTCATCTTGAAATAACTCATTTCTAAATACCCTTTTCACTGTTAACATCTTGCAGCAACCCTGCGACAAAATATACACTTACAGTAGCTCAACCTGACAGTTCATCCTGCTACCAACATTAAATAAAACAAATCTTAAGATTTCTATATTTATGTCTTTATTTAGTGGTTTCATTAGTGACAAAGGCTAAACTTTCTTGGAAAAATGTCTTTTATGTGTTGCGGAAAAAACTGACTTGCTTTAACAAAATATGTTTACAAGTCCTTTCACCTGGCAGTTTACCTAAATGCCCAACTATCTGAGAAGCCCTCCATGAAACCATAGTTGCTATTAATTCATTTAGGGCTCACTGACAGAATTGCTGTTTTTTATGCATGCTAATTTCTGATTCCTCACTCTGTTTCATGTTTATAGATAAGACTATTGATCGCGAAGGGAAATTGATGTACATGTTTACATGTTCTTTTGTAACATAGACCTTTTTGTGATTTTTTTGTATATCTAAGCAAGTGTTCCTGCATCCCTCTTCTGCACTATAGGCATGGCTTTTATTCTGTTTGCTCCATTTCTAAAACGTTTTGCTCATGTGCATTTTTGTATTTTTTTACACCTCTAGCACTTTAACGTCCTGAATTTTCATTTGCCTTAATTTGTAGAATGAATTTGAGTTTTAGCCTTAAAAATCTTAAGTTTTCACTATCTTTTGTTTCTTGTCCTACAACTGTTATTATTGATCACCATGACTTCATTCAGCCTTTCCTGAACGTCTATGACAGGCAGAGAGAGTGCTGTTTCTGGTGCGATCTTTTGCAGCTGACATTTCACTGTTTTAAACGAACAAGAAATTAGATTGCTCATAAATCACTTATTCTATATAAATACAGCGTAATTGCCCTCCGAAAATCCTCTTTTTCTTGTTCGTTTTAGAGACCTTGATCGAAACTGATTTTAGATGTCAGAAAGGATTTATTTTCTCTGTATTTCCTACATTGCTTTGTCGAGATTTTAACTTTATTTTTAGGCTCAGATTTCAACTATAAATCATACACTAATTAATAGCAGTAAATACTGATGTTTTGCTCCCTCTTACCACAAAAATATATATGTTTTGTAGCTGGGATGAACTTTATTTCGTACGCGTAGCTACTGCGATTTGGACACGAAGCGGTTAAAGATGGCGGCAAATCAGGCACCCAGAGGGGGGGGGGGGGGCGTCTTCTCGCCTCCATAACTAAAATGCCAAATAGGAGTGGCTTAAGCGACATACACAGTCGTGTAACTGACAGTTTAAGGTAGCCTATCGTGTAAATTTCGCTTTGTTGCTGATAGGTTAAGCTTTCGAAACTCTGCCCCAAAGTCATGTGACTGATTTTTCGCCCTGTTTCGTTGGTTAAACGCAATGATCACAAGCACCACCATGGTAACTGGGATGTGTAGTTTTTAATTCAGTTTGAATTATAACTGTACGTACTGTCTTCATATTTGGCCAGGGCTTTAAAGAGAAGGCGCGCCAAAAAATTTCGGTGCCGTCGTCTCCGCTTTAAAGGTACCCCCGTGCTGGAAGAATTTGACCTCGGAACGTTTGCCCAGCGTACTTAAACTTAATATGGTCAGTAACGGTAAACAGTAACATGGTAAGAAGGAGCACGTACAAACGTTTTCGAAATAACCACATGTAAGACTCTGATCCTAAAAATGTTTAGGGAGAAAGTGGAATACTGGTGTGTATTTTTTCTTTAAACTACCAATACCAGCCATATACAGTCTGTAACGTAGGGATTTCTATATGTCTTTATTTAGTGTTTACATTAGCGACAAAGGCTAAACTTTTAGCTTCAGTAACGTGTACATATCTCCCCTTTTTATAAAACGACTTGGTTGAAAACTGTTCCAGAGCCACTGTTGTTTCATCAGTGAAAAGTACATCATGAAATGCCTCTCCCTGTTCAATCCACTGGAAAAAGAAAAGGAGCATAAAGCTTCTGATGGTCATAAACGATATTCATTTAGGAGCAGCATCAGAGGTATGTTTTTAACTGCACTGCATTGGAGAGAATACCATAGTGTGTTTTTTTTTTTACTCCCTGGCGGAAACTGGCTTCCAGAAGAATCAGTATGGCTCAGAGATTAAATAAAACTTCACAGACATTAACGAAGAGCATAACGCGTGTACTGTATGCACTGCAAGTACAACCCAACTCTCTGCAGGAGTGCTGGCTGTGACGAATTGAACCGGTTTCACGGGTATTTTCAAAGTAGGAGGCGAGATTTCCAGCGAAAGACACCCCCCCTCAAAAACCCAGTAAATACAGTACTTACTAGTTAAAGGCTAGGCTCCCGACTACGGCGAAAGGAACCCTTCTTTCATTAGAAGACAATGAACATATTTTAGCCCTGAATGAATTAATAGCAAACATAGTTTACATAAAAGACATTTTTCCAAGAAAGTTTAGCCTTTGTCACTAATGAAACCACTAAATAAAGACATATATAGAAAAATCTTAAGATTTTTAAAATACATGACTTTGCTAAAATTTATTTGAAAATAAAAACAATTACAACCGCCAGGGGAGAGAGAGAACAGGGGAGGGATGTTGGTTTTGCATAAGGGGCGGGGCTATGGAAAGTAGGTATGTTTGGGAATGTGTAGTTACATGTTCTGGCTGTTTGTGAATTATCGTTGTTGAGTATGGAGTGTTGAGGTATTGATTTTGTGTAATGCTTTATGTTGAAAATTGAGGTGGATTTTGTTTATGATAAACAGGATAAACTGGGATGGGAGGAAGGTTTGGTTTTGCATAAGGGGCGGGATTATGATAATTGGAGGACTTGCGAGTGTAAAATGGTTTGATTATTTGATTTTGTATTGTGGTTGTTATCTATGTTTTTGGTTGGTATTATGTTTATATGGTTGTTTTTGTTGGTTGGTTGTTATTATGGTTATTAATAATACGATCTATAGTTGAAATCTGAGCCTAAATAAAAAGAAAAAGCAAGTGATTAGGTTTATGAGCAATCTAATTACTTATTCGTTTAAAAAGCTATATAAAATAAAGTTTATTATTAATTTGCTGGACAGAGCGGTGAACATTATTATGCATAAGACAAAGATAACGATCCTGATCAGTTTAGAAATCTGTGTACGCTGTAAGGTTTTTATTTCTTAAACTTTTAAAATACACGTTTAGAATTGAAAGAAATCCTCTTCCTGGTATAGCAAACCAGCACGTCTTTTTTCTCCAATCAGAGGGGTGTCAGATGGTGTCAGCCAATCACCATTCTGCGTTGGGTAGCAACGGGTGACTGTTCTCAGGCGGAAGATGTAAACAGCTTAATGTTCGTGTTAAATATTTTTTTT
The DNA here is from genome assembly GCF_059453375.1 of Lepisosteus platostomus. Taxonomy (NCBI): domain Eukaryota; kingdom Metazoa; phylum Chordata; class Actinopteri; order Semionotiformes; family Lepisosteidae; genus Lepisosteus; species Lepisosteus platostomus. The sequence goes on from NC_142622.1 coordinate 13,365,294, forward strand.
TAATTAAAATTCATTCTATACAGCAATCGCATATTTGGGTACCGTTTCATAAAACTTTCATGCTTAAAATGTTTAGGGAGAAATGGAAGACTGGTGTGTATTTTTTCTTTAAACTACCAAGACCAGCCATACACAGTACAGTTTACATACATACAGTAATGTTTTAAATTAATATCGTTTATGACCTTCAGATGCGTTATGCTCCTCTTCTTTTTAAGCTCAGCTACTAAAATTTCCCTTTAGTGGTAAAATCCATATAAATATTCAAAACTAAGCGGATTAAAATGTGCACAGTAAAGACATTAAATGATTCAATCTTTGCACTACCAACCAATGCACCACGAGTGCCCCTGTCGGTCATTTTGGCCAGCCAATCACTTGCCCTGCGGTATGCTCCGGTGCCCCGCGGTGGCTTGTGGGTAGGTTACCGTACCGCGGGTTTTTACCGCGCATTTTGAATGGCTGCAACTGTAGCTACCCTAAATCATAATCATTCTTGACGTCATTTCCTCATGTTAGAAATTATAAATAATATTTGTAAACCCTTTCTGTCCCTTCCATTCATCTTATGCATCCCTCTTCCACACCATCGCCACCTTTGTAGATACTCATTAGTCACTCCTCAGATCACATAGGGATCCTCAGCCAGGTGAGTTAAACCAAAATGTACTATGACTAAACACTCAATAAACATTCTTAATATATTTCATTCTTGGGTGTCATTGTTACTATTGAACTGATAAGGTTCTAGATGTTAGTCAGGGTGGAACTGCAAAAAAACAACAACGGTGCAAAAGAAATTATGAAATTAGATTACAGAAAAATGTCAGTTACCTAAATTTTAACTTTAATAATCCTAAAAAAAAACTTTTAATGAAAGTTTCACTTTTTTGTCTGTCTGTGGGGTGAATAGCTTTGTCCCTGTAACAAGCATAATTAATTGATTGCATGTGTAGAATGATTGCAGGAATTATTCAATCGTTCTCATTATGTAAAAACATTCAAATATTTAACAGTTATTGGGGCTCATAACCATAGCAGCATTCATCATGTTTATGGCAGGTAGGGAAGTTTAATTGCCATACCCCACAGTTCCTCGAAAACTGGCCCCACGGGGAGCACCCAGCAATCAGAATAATTGTAAGAGTGGCTCTAACAAGAACTGGCTCTGCAGAAAGTCATGCCATAATGATATAACTGTATTTAATTACTAGAGATTGAGGACCTCACTCATCTTTGCTATTAATTGCTTTACAGTACTGTTCAATTGAAAGCACTATCATGTTGCAAAACTGCTGTAAGGGTGAGTCAAATGAATTAGCTGAAAAATGAATGTTTCTGAGGCTTGCAGAATACATAAGTGTTGAACCTGTCAGATATAGTTTTTCTTCTTCTTGGCATTATATTCCCTATTTGCACATTAAAGCACAACATCTAGATACCACACTAATGAATCCTAGGACCCATAAAACAAATTTACATATTTAAATTAAGTTGATTATTTTAAGGCGATTAGCATACCCATATGTATGCAGATGATTATTAAATTAACTGCAATTCTCACTTTCTTTATTAAATTGTGAGTTTGGAGACTGTGCTCCTTATGTCGGCAGGGAGAGTATATGATGGATCACTGATGCACATGATCTGTTTGGCCTTGATAAATCCCTTTTAGTTTTCAGTTTCCTGACTAGTATATTAGAGATGTTCTTCAACATCAGTAAGGCAATGTCCTTGAGGAAAGAAAACTGAAATTTAGAATATGCTCTGGTTATTGTACTGTAGTATGACAAATCTGAACTTTTGCTTTATTTCTGTTTTACTTAGAATGTGCTGAACTGCTGTATATTTTTAAGGTTAATTTTATTCATGCTGTGCTACCTCATTGGATCTATTTTACACAGCTTAGTTTAATACTGCAAAGGAACAGGTAACGGGTTTATTCTATACTGAAAGGAAAAGAAAGGAAACACAACACCCGAAGAAGTCTCTACAGCTGAAACATTGTGTTTCCTTTCTTTTCATGGAATAAACCTGTTATCTGTTCCATTGCAGCCTACGCATGCTGACGCAGCCACCTACTTGAACTACAGTACTTTAGTTTAATACTGTTGACTCACAACGTCTAGTATTTATCATGTATTCTAAATTTATTTTCTTTTGCATTTCTCATAAATTACAGTAAGATTGAGAAGTCATTTGCTGATATTAGTATTTGCTTCACATTCAAATAGTTAAATTCACAGTGTCACATGTTGAGGAAACAAATGAGACCGGCAAGAGTAAAATAATTTTCAGAAGAGGTCAGCTGTATGAAAAAACAGAAGCTCTATTTTCTTCTTACATATTTATGAATTTATATGTACAATCAAAAATGAAGAGAACAATGATCAAACCCATAATTTAGAAGTTCACTGATGCTATACATTATATATGCTAGTACATCATATCACGTTTCACGTTTAAGCTTTCAAGTATAAATTTTAACATTTTGTGTCTTTTTAATTACTCCGCATTTTTGTCTAGAAGATGCAAATGATGTGTCAACATACTGCAAACACCTAAGACTTTCTCATAAGTAGCCTCTAGTAGCTCAATGTTTCCAATTTTTTGTATTTACAGATAATTTTGCACCCTCTATGGAAAATACTGCACTTATCTGACTGATGACATTAAACAAAGACATTTGCCCAAACACATATTTTGTCAAAACTGCTTGCTGCTTTTATGATGTTTGCTAACTCTACTGTTTTGGCATCATCTGCAAATTTGAGTAGTCTACAAGTTAAACAAGAATCTTGATAATTGATATAAATTAGGAAAAACAGTGGTTCTTGTAACTAATCCTGTGGCACCCCATTATACTACATCACCCAAATTTGAACATTCACCCCTAAACTGCACTCTTTGTTTTCTATTTACGAACCAATTCTTAATCTTAACACATGGATACCTGAAAGCCTAAAGCTTGAAATATGAGAATTAATCTTTCATGAAAAACTGTCAAATCCATTAGTGTCGTTGCTTGCTTAAATAACTCTAACAGATTGGTGAAGCAATACCTACCTTTTTTAAATCCATATTGACTACTACTTAGGATCTTATTTCCTTATAAATGACCTCTAATTTATTTCTAAAAATGTATTCAATAAACTTACATGTGATATACATCAGTTGTATTGGTCTGTAATTCCCTAGTTCCATTTTTTCATGTTTCCAAGTTCAATGGTACTACCCATGTTTTGAACAATTGTTGAAAGAGTTGCGTTATCGACTAATATCGAGTAATATCTCTCCTTTCTTTGAGTTCAATTATTAGGAACCATTGGCACTGGGAATGTATTAAACCCGAGTTCTTCTAGTTCTCATGTCTATTTCTTCTATGCTAATATTAACTGTTACAAATACAAATTATTCATTTTATCCTCTATTGCAATATTCCTTTCCATCTCTCACTTGGGCTTTCTAATATCTTTTTTACCTATACTTGCAATTCATTGCACTCATCTTGTTCAATGGATCTTGTTGTTTTATAAAGTATTATATTATCTAAATTAAATTTCTCATTCCTTGAACAGTCTGTGACACTGTTTTTTTTAGTTTTATTTATTGACTGTTGTGTTAAATTTGTTTTGTGCTTTTCTTAAAATTGTTGCCATCCATCCTCTGCTGATTCTATATCTATCTTATCCTATTTTAGCTCTCTTAAACTGTCTCATCGTACTAAATCCCCATTCCTGAAATTGGATGTGACCTGTACAGTTAGAAATAAGGAAAGTAAAAGTAATATAAAAAACACACTGCTTGCCTCTCTTTATCTTGTTTAAAAGCATAAAATTAATACAAACTCATAGGTGCTCCTTCATACAGTACTTCGTAAGAAAGTTGTCTTTAACTATGTCTATCACTTTGGTTTCTGCTGCTGACATTCTCACAGTCAACCCAGTCTGTGTGGGGAAAGGTGAAGTCTCCCATAAAACCTACTTCTCTCGCACAAATGAACATAGATTTTAAAGAGTGTGTTCCCCTCAGATTCAGACTCTTGAGTCCAGAAGTCTTATTTCTTGAGAGTGCAATCTTTTTTTAAATCTAGTAGTATTCCTCCCCCACTTCTGTCTTTCTTGTCTTCCGAGAACAGTGTATCCTCTTAAGTTACATTTATCATCATTTTTGGTTAGCCATGTTTCTGTGATTCCAGTAACATCATAATTACCTCCTAATGTGGTAACTTCTGTCTCATGTAATTTGTCTCTAATACTCCTAGTATTTAGGTATAAGCACTTAATTTTCTGTTTTTTTTCCCCTTTGGTTCGCTTTCTGTCTTTCTTTCCTTATACAGTATGTCATGTATGTCCATCATGCATTCATCTTGAAAATGATATTCGTAATTCATGATTTGTAACTCTTAATAGCTGATGTGCTGTAAATACAGAGAGACATTTGTGTTGGGATTATGTTGTTCTTCTTGGTTGTTATCACTTTATTTTGTCTATTTAATTTAAAAATTGATAAATTCAATTGCTAAACTCATAAATGTTTTTGTTTTTCATTTTAAAATTACACTTAGGATAGTATTTTTCTAAAAGAAAATTGTCCTTGGCCAAAATTGCATGACTGTGTGTTTTTATTATTTTTAGAACATGTATCCAATTCTATTTCTATTGAACTTTCCAAGAAAGTTTTCTTATTGGCATGATGCCTTAGCCTGCATGACCACAATCTTAGAAAATGTAAATGTACAGAGTAAATATTTAAACGCTATCAAAAAGTTGTTTTTTTATTTACTGACTCTTCCTATGGCTTAAAATTAAACTTTAAACAAGTTGAAATAAAAATGGTTTTTAATTCTTGGGTGCTAAAATAGTAAAAGACTTGGAAACTGTTTTAGTAGTTATTGAGAATAATACAATATGACTAATAAATGACTCTAATCAAGAATTCATCAGTTTTCTGGCTTGCAGTGCATCTTAATAAATTTGCTGTGTTATAGCATCAGTCATAGCAATCTGGCTAGAAAAGAATTTCTTTAGCTCATTTGAGCTGGGGCTTTTGACATGATGCCAAAGTGATTTTGGAGCTATATTTCGTCTATTTATAATTCATCCTGTTAATTCCTTGTCAAAGCAAGATCGCATTTTAAGCTTATCTGTGTAGTGATAGGCAGACACACTGATTCTGTTTAAAAAATCATATACAGGAACTCAACAAATTCATTATAATGTGATGAGAAACATCCTTAGTATTTTGTACACTCCCATACCTTGACACAAGGATTCCATATTCTCCCTAGTCAGATGGTATCTTTTCCAAATCAGTAACATGTTCAAACTGTTCATTGTTCTGCAGCTCTGAAAAAATGGCCTCAGCTAAGGGTATATTATGTAAAGTACCTTGCAAATTATGTAAAAAACTTTGGTGGTATGCTTTTGCATCCATTTATGTACTTGCTTGCAGAATAATTTACCTGCCACCGATAATACGTAGAGCAGGATAGGTTTGTGTGGATGAAGCTAAAACCATAATACAGTCCATCGATCACCTGTGTTATTTTTATAGATTGTCTCAGAAACTCAAATGCTATTGCCAGGAACATAATTATGGCTTTATCAAGTAACATCTACTTGATTTACTAAACTTTCAGACTGGAGGTGTTGATCTTGGAACTGAGCCTCCATAAAAAATGACTTGATCTGAAATATTGCAACTTGTGCATAAGGTATATCTTTGTACCAGATGTCTATATATTCTAAATTTGTAACTGCTGTTGATAATGTGTATAAAATAAAGACAATATGTGGCACAGCTGTACTTCCACTAGATCAATGTTTGAACAGCGACTACGCTGACTGTATAAAAGAAACAATGCAACTTTCAAAACATATTTGTATTATCATAAAAAACATTATCTGATTTCTTTGTAATGGTTCGTCTGAGAAAAGGCAGTATTATCACACTAAGATAGAGGGTACTGAGGGAAAGAATCTATTTCAGTGGAACTGCTTATGTGAATCAATCAACTTTGCCATGGATTCTGTGAACTTTGATAAGGTTAGAAGGGAATACTAATTCAATATGAGTCTCAGAGAAGCTAACCTGATTACGGAGTGTTTTTTCTAATACTCCTATGCACAGGCCATCCCTTGTGGCATCTTCATTGTAGTGTTGCAATGTTAACCATTAGCCACAGGATCTCAAGATAAAAAAATGAGTTCCATTTTGAAATGTGGTCAGATATTTTATTTCCAAATTAAATTACAAAATGTTGTTACCAAAGGCTGTGCTTTCCAATATCCATGTTATTTCCCAGAATAAGATGTACTCAGTTCAGTGAAGCAAATTTCAAAATTTTAAATCATATTTTAAAGCAGTGTTAATTTGAATTGCTTAACACAAATTGTGCAACTGCTGGGTAAAATGGGGTGGTTGATATACGTTTATTAATAAGTTAATAATGCGAGATATAATGTTAAAATTGTACACTTATATAGCTGAAATTCTAGAAGCTCAGATCGGCTACAACCAGGATCCTATCATCACTACTCACAAGCAACTCTGGTTTCACAGCCACATAACGCAACTCCTTTAAACTGTGAAGAAGTCTGCTGTGCCAAAAGGCAAGGAGAATTCAATGCTATCTAGGTTCAAAGAGAGTGATGTCACCATCTGTAACAGGCTCTGTGCCATGGAATGCTTATTTTATCATTCTCCTGTAGTACTAGTTTCAGAATACAAGCTTGTCTTTGTAATTGTATTAAACTCTTGGAAAAACTGTTGCAGCTTTCCAATAATTATATAAAGCTGCAGTAATTAGGATGAGCTTCTGAGGGATTAAACATAGATACTTATTGGTATTTAGCAAAATACAGCACATATATATATATAATATTAGCTTAAAGGAGGAAGCACTTTTATCCTTTTGGGTAGCCATTCTGCCCTATTCAAAGAATATCCCATTTAATATTTGTACGTCATTTTATAGTTTTTATATATACAATAACACGCATAAAAAAATGTTTCATAAATTGGTTTTAATCAGTATTTTCTCATTCTGGCTCAATTCAAATTGAGTTTTTATTCAGTTTCAGAAAGATGTTGGAATATTTAAGCTACATACATGTATCTTCATATGGTCTGAAATTTGAAGTCATAATACACTTACACTTCACAGTCTAAATAAATGCATTCTACTTCTTAGTCCTTATATTACATTTAAAATGAGAAATATAATACCTTTTTGTGTGAAAGTTTAGTTTAAATTATTTTTGTCATGTATAACAAATTACTGTCTAGTGTTCAGGTTAAAAAAGCACTTACTGTAGTTTTGTTATAGTTCAGAGGTAAAGGAAACCGTTCCTTGATAACGGAGTTGATTTTCTTTATTACCTTTCGATTTTTGTGAAAGAAAGCATTATGCTTTCCTTGCATTTTATTTATCTGCTTCTACCCCTTCACAACCAACCCCCTAGAGTTTTTTTCTATTTTTAATTATTTAAAAACTGAAGAGAAATACTAATTTTAAGTTTGGTGCACTTTAAACAGAATAACTAATGATTGCCAGTGGGATATCATATTAATCCCATTTATGTGCAAGACCTTTCAAATCTCATTGGTACCCTTGGCAGTCATCAGCTAGGAGATTTTCCTCACCCGTGGAACAGATGCTAATTCCAGTCAACAGCCATTAACTGTGTTCCTGTTGCTATGAATGTTTTCCACATTTGCCTCAGCTGAGACGTTCCAAATATACACTCTCAGCAAAATGTGACCAGGAAAATTCCTTGTGCATTGCCAATTCAAGATCTACATTTTACTTTCTTAATGTTACGTGACATTTCAATAAATAAAGCAACAAAGCCTCCCATGTCCAACAACAGTTACCACAGCACGTTTGAAGAGTTTGTGTGCTTTGTCATGTGGTTATGGGACTGTTTCACCTGTTCTGCATAAAGCCAAGCATAAAGTCAAACACTGAATGCTATTGTCACACACAATAGGGAAAATATTTGAGGGAAAATATTTGTTAAAACTGGCCGGGGTTATTGCATCTGTGAGAATACCATCTTGCAGCACAACAATGCCAGTCTACACACTGCCAGCTGCACCTGTAAGTGAGGGCAGCACTGTGTCCCTGAGGTGCTTGACTACTTCCCTCAAAGCACTGAGAGGGCACCCAGTGATCTCTTTCCATGTCTTCAGTCCCCCGAAGAGGCGCTTGTCCAGCAGATGTTTTGAAACCTACTGTATCAGGCAATGACGTTTCAGATCCAGGAGCTTGAAAGGGATTTATTTCCCAGTAGACTTTTTATCACAGTGGAACACAGATTTAGGAAACAATGGAAAAGCGATGTGTATCCTGGCCTTATTATTGGTGGTACCTGTAACTAAGTTGAATTTAATGCATTGTAACAGGACCTCTTGTTATTTCATTTATTGAAACACTTTAATAGAGTCACAATTTATTCCTGTTGGGCCCATGCTCAGATAAAGAAACTAAAATGCGATGGGATAAATCCAGCTGGGCAATTCCTGTTCCTGACAATATAGAGCTGACCTGTTGTAAAAAGGCCTTCCACGCCTAATGTGCTGCTTCAGTGTGGTCTTTTCGTGATGGCACATATCAATGCAGCTGCTCTCCTGTTGCTTTAATGAAAAAACTGAGTGCTGAATTATTGAATTCAAGCTGATAAACCAATATTTTGTACAAGTAATTATGATTTTCATCAGTTCTTATTGTCTTACCAATAGCATTACTCTGATATTAGCCATAACACCCATGATAACAGATGGTAGTATGAAATAGAGATACATTCTTTTATGTACATTGTAAATCAATTATCTTAAAAAATACCATACTCTGACCCAAAGGAGAGCTCACCATATGCTAGTAAATTATGCTAATTGCAGCCTTGCTTCACTTTAATAAAACAAGCATATAATGTAATGCTTGTATCTTAACTCTCCAACTGTGATTTTGTAGGTAGATGGGAATGTATATCTAAATATGTCTGTTTTATATGTGTTTCCTTTAAATAGAGTACATACAGTAGACACCTCCAACAGTACACATCATATATTGTCCAGCATTAATGTACTGTGCTATTTGGTGTTCAGTGAGTCTAAATTAATGCAAATGTTTAATGGTGACTTTGTTTTCCTGAGTCTATTTTTTAAACGTAGCTCTAAACAAGCAATACAATTCTCACAGAGCCAACTTATTGATTAAATAAAGTATCCCATTCTACAGCAGGACTAGTACAGTGTGATTTGAAAGGTAGCTATACTGAACACAACAGGAGTGTAACCTTATGCTACTCGTGAACTGCTTATGATCTTACATCCTTGGAAAATTCTGCGACTAATAAAATTCAAATATATCTAATTTATTATAATCCTTTGCAAGGCCAACTTGAGCTTCCGAGTCACAGGCACCAATGTAATAATGGCAGTGGCTAGACGTGAACCAAATACCCTAAATTGGACCAGATAATGACCACATAAAAATCACTCACAATTTATATTCATTTCCTGATATTTTTTCTCTCTTGCATTCTATTTAAGAGTTATTGAAAGATTAAATTTACAATGGAACATTGAGGCAGTTTCAATCAAGACTGTGACCATGCCTTTCCAAAACACATTCTCTGCCTATTTTAATACTAAAAAAAAACAATTTTAAAGTCTTTTAACTAACACTTTTCTTCAAGACAAAGGGTATGTACCACTAATTAGGGGTGACAGTTTTCAATAGGCTATACAAGCTGAGATCACAGAACATAAAAAGGTTTTAAGTGGCTGGATAGACCAGAAGGCATGCATAACTACTTTTTCATCTAACTCCAGGGATCTAGGTCCTTTTTTATTAAACAAAATATAAAAAGCAGATATTTTGCTATGACATTTGTTACATTTATTTTGGAAATGTTGATATCCATTGACAATACCAATAACAGTTTCAATAATGAAATATTTCATTGGTAGTTCAGGAGAAGGAACGCTCTTGAAGCGGTTTTATGTTAATTATCCCAAATCATTAAAAAGAGTGATGTTTTCAACCAATTCAAAAAATACCCAACAAAATTCAAAGCATTTCTCAAAATGTCTACCTTATAATAAATACACATTTAGTTGAGATTGCCATGCCTTTTTTTGCAATTTAAGGACTTGGAAAACTAATTTAAACTTTCCTTAGTAAATGGTGGCATCCTAAAATGTAACCAAGAGATTAAAAATAAGTAATAATAAATTTTCTGTTTGCTGTTTAATAATAATGGAGACCTAATAGTACATTTAGATGGACTGTATTAAACAATAAGAAAAGAACACGAAAGATTAAACAAGCAGCTGGTAACAATCCTATTTAACATCTTAACATTGTTATTATATTAGTTTAAACTAATAAAATGTGAATAACTTTGAGATGTTTTCTTGCATATATCACTGTATTCCAATCCACTTGCACGTTATTCTCTATTCCAGCCAGAAAGATGTTCTGCATTCTAAATTAGGTTGTGTGAAGTTTTCACATGGGTTTTCTTGTACCAGTTTTCTTTATACAGAAATAGTGACTAGTATTGTAAATACTTCAAAGTAACTGCCATATAATATTTGTTTTCTGTAATTCTTAATAGTTAACTTATGAGTGCATGTTTCAATCTGGTGTTTTCCGTTTGAATTTTTTTACATCATTTCCTGTGTCTGTTGTTTCTTCTTAAGTAATATAGTGACCCACAGTAGTTGAACACAGTACATTATGTGCTGGTAGATCACAGTATTGCAGAGCTTGTAGCATAAACTCTTTATGTTGGAATATTTTCCAGATGCTGCTGCCTTTTATTCAGATTTTGTTTCTAATACAGCTACCGCTGATATTACATTTAAACAGGTAACAAAAAATTCTGCGATATTATTTTCTTGTCTTTATCCCCTGGCAATGTATAATTATAAACCCATCTAAAGTAACAAAAACAGAACATCTACGAATATAAAATGTTTAAGTCTTAACAATATCTTACATACAGCTAACTTTCTAGTGATCTATAATTCATCAAATTAATGGTGCAATAAAAATTAAAATGCAAAATTCAGAGATCATTCCATTGCAATTTCACTTTTCTTTAACTTAGCCTTGCTGTGCAAATGTTTCCAATTCCCAGTTAATTATTATAACACTAAGACATAAATTTATAGTTACTCCTTTACAAGCATTATGAAAATCTTCCCTCTTTTGCATCTTTGAAGGAGACTAATTTGCATAATAAACATAATGAACTGCTTTTCATCCCTTTTACACCTTTGGGAGTCAGCCAGCTGTGTGATTGTCACCTGTAATGTGTGAAGTCTGGAGTGCGAAGGGGATGCGGTATTCCGTTAGAGAAACAGCTAGACAGTTTTGGGGCAAGTATTTGATGGTTCTAATTACTGAACGAGGCTTTGGACTTAAGCCTGTCATGTGAATAACATTATTTATAGAGTTTAATAATACAGTACATGCATTTGCAATATGTGGCACAGCGGTAAAGCATTGTTGCCTTGCAGCACTGGGGCCCTGGGTTCAGTTCCCGAGTACTATCTCTAGGGATTTTGTATGTTCTCCCCATTTTCACATGTGTTTCCTCTGGGTACTCAAGTTTCCTTACACAGTCGAAAGGTGCTCTGGTGCGAGTGTGGGTGTGTCTGTGTGTGTCCTGCGATGGCCAGGCATCACATCCAGGGTGCATCGTTCCTTGTGCTTGCTGCATGCTGCAATAGGCTCCCTGACCCTGTTTTGGACAAAATGATAGAAGACGAATGGATAGATTGTACGAAAAAATATTCAGACCCTAGCACATTATTCACATTTTGTTGCTTTAATGCTTGCAGTCTTTACCCTTTGAATTAGCAATTAATATTTGTTGTTTACACAAATTACTCCACAAATTCAAAGCAAAAAAACAAAGAAAAAAGTAAATAGTATGAAACAAAAATAGAGAAGCTATCATTGCATAAGCATTTCAACCTTTTGTTATGGTAAACCTTAAGTGCACGAAATTGCCTTACTTAGCCACAGTTAGCTAATTGGTCTCTGTCTTTGTGTAGCAATGGTGGTTTACATGATTACAGAATAAATACATCTACCTCTGTAAGGTCTCTCAGTGAGGTGGTGAATTTCAAGCAAAGATTCAATCATGATCATGGAGACCGTGAAGCTTAAAAAACGACTCATGAATCAAGTTGTATATAGGCACAGATAAGGAGAAGAGTATACAAATATTTCAAAGACCCTTCATATCCCTTCAAACATGGTGTCATTAAGTAGCAGAAGGCACATAGACACTGCTTAGATCAGGCTATTGCTACAAAATGAGCAGCTGGGCAAGGAACAAACTGGTTAGGGATGCCGCTGATCACTCCACAAAGAGGTCTTGTATTGAACTAAAAAAAAAACATATTACATCCCACATGGGGTTGCAACAAAACACCTAAGTGATACTGCAAAAAAGTGCCAAAAGGTTTCATGGTAAGACAAAACTGGAACTTTATGTTCTGAATGCAAATCAAATTCTGATTCAAACCAAATATAGTTTATCTGTTAATCAACACCAACTCTATTCTCAAGCATGGTAGTGGCAACATTATGATATGTTATGCTTCTTAACAGCATAGACCGTGAAACTTTTTCAAGACTGATTAGAATAAACTATAGATGGAGTAAAGTAAAGGGCAAATTTTTAAGCAACACCTGTTGAAGTTTTAGATCTGCTAGAGATCTAGAACTGCAACAGCAATGCACCTGTCAAAGCACAAAGCCAAAGTTACACTGGAGTGGCTTAAGGAATAAGAAGGCAAATATTATTTGTCAAAGTCCCGACTTGAAGCCTATTGAGAATCTATGTAAATATTTAAAAACTGCTGTTCACAATCAATTCCAAGTAACTTGAGAGATCTTGAGCAAATCTGCCAAGAAGAACGGTATATGCACTAAGTCAGTTGGTAGAGACCACCAGTTACTTCCACCAATTCAATTACCATGATACATCATTTGAGCGATTGTTGTATAAGCTCTAAATCATCTTGTTAGTAAGAGTGTACTGATTTGACCTGTTCAATATCAAGCCAAGAAAGCATGGTGATGCAGTGATTAGCAATGCTGCCTTGCGGTACTGATGCCCTGGGTTATATTCTGAACTTTTTTTGGTTTGCATCTTCTCCCCATGTTTTTATGGGTTTCATCACAGTCCAAAGAGATACTGGTGGGTTTTTGGCTTCTGGGGAAATTGGCCCTGGTGTGAGTGTGTGCATGTCTGTGTCTGTGTGTGTCCTGTAATGGACTGATGCCCGAATCTAGGGTGTATGCAGCCTTGCAATCGTTGCTTACCAGGACAGGCTCTAGCTCATCTGTGACCCTGAATTATATAAAGCAGATGGAAGATCAAACATGGTAAAAGTCAAAGCTGTGGTAAATGGAGCTCAGAGACAAGTGAAAAAGCAGATGCTTGTCCAGGATATACAAGAGGAATGGGACAGAAACGGCATCAGCAACTGGTTGTAAAACATGCATGGCAGATAAACAACTGATCTTGCTTCCAATAACGGTCACATAATGCTACTAGCTGGTGATATTTAGTGTAGACTCAAATGTTGTTAAACACTGTTGATGACAAATGTTAATCATCACAATGAAATGTCCAATGTGAAGTTTCAAAATAGGATGGTGCACAGGTACAAATGCAAGAAAAGAAAACCGCACATTCCTTATTCTGGATTATGAACGATCAAAGACAACTAAATGTTATTCATACTATGAACAATGTAGTGTCTACAGTTGAGTGGCATTCACTTGGAGAATTAAATGACAACATTACAAGATCACAGAAACTCAACAAATCACATGGGTCACTACTGAGTGATATGCCATTCATGTCCTGATCAAATCAAGCCTATCCAGAACCTACTGTGCTTGACCTAATGTGCACCACATTTTGCAATCATTATGGCTCATCCATACCACTTATATTCTGAATGACATGTACATTTTTGGAAAGTATTCTCTGTAATATTGAATATTCAGAAGTACTAAGATTAAATTCAGGCACTACTGCCTGATTTTCATTATGTATTAGTTAGCAGAACACTATAAGTTATTGACATGATAACACCTTAAGAAGGCTCCCCGGCCGAAACGTTGTGTTTTCTTTCTTCTTTTTTTCAGCAAGGAATAAACCTATTACTTGTTCCAGAACATGATAATGCTCCATAGATGCAGAACCTTATCAATGTTGGTAGTCATTATAAACCAGTAAACGCCTCACTGAAAGCCTTTCATGAAGAAATGGTTTCAGAGTAAATAGAAATACTGCAAAATATGAAGTGCAGTTGTCACTAAGACTTCACCAGTTTATCAAGGACATTAAGATAATGTGATTATGAATCACAGTAATGATAAATGTGACATCCCCAAACACAGGAATTAATATTTTTGAGCTTAATACATAATGAAAGTACACTTCAGTCTTTAAATAATCTCATACTACAATATGAATTTATGGTTTTCTAGTTAGCCAGGGGACTGGAACACAACATGGTGTTTCTGCAATTTGTATAACTTTCATTGATTGCCAGGCTAAAGCAACTGCTTTCATTAGTAATCCAAATCACATTTAACCGGTGTACTCCATAGTGGGAGTTCTCAATTCTATAAATTAACTTTTTGTTATCCTGTAATTTCATTTTTATGACAGCAAAGTTTAATATTTTGAAAATTATGTGGGAATTAAATTTTCCTGACAATCTCTACAAAACAAAAATGCTGATAGTGTTATAGAACATAGAATTGTAATTAACTACTAGAAATAGTTAAAAAATACTGATATGAAGGCCTGAAATATACAGTATTTCATTAGTTCTGTGGGGCTTTATTCAATATTTGTGTAATGGTTCTGCTCCCTGACTTTGGAGGTTGTGCTTCAAATCTGAAAATCATTATGTGCCATGTATTCAGCTTGTAAAACTTTTAAAGGTTTTACCTGACTTTAAATTCTAGAAAATAGTAGACATCTTTCCAGAGTGTTTTAATTCCATCTCTTTATATTAGAGGAGAATCAATTCCATATAAGGTATTTCAATCTATTGTATTAGAATATTCCTTGATGTTTGAAAATCTATTGGAAAGACTTTCAGCCAGCTCTACTCCCTTAGGAAGCAAGCACTTGAATACTATGCAACACTCAGGTCTAATGGATTAAATCAGATATTTTAAAACACTAATATCAAATAAAACAAAATCAAAGAAAATGTGAAAAAACACATCCCAAAAGCAAAATGCTAAGTTTTCAGTGTGAAATATGACACACCATTCAAATTAGAGCATTTCAAAGATAGTATCAGGTGTGACCGCCTGAGCATTAAAACAATCCTGTCAGCTTTAGCACAAATGCACAACTGGACAGACTGATGTTTCATCATTCTACTAGTGCAGCTACAGACGGATGCCTGTTGCATTTGTCTCCTGTTGATGTTATTGATGACTTGGTTGTTCAGGTTTTTTAGGCTGAAGCAGTAGAAAAAGACACCCATAGCCAGATCATTATATTGATTTTTTAATGTCTAACTATATTATACCTGGTCTACAAATGTCCTACAAGAAAACACACTTCCAGATTGGCTGGCAGGATAAGGAAACTTATTGTCTGTGACAATCCCCCAAAGCATTTTTAAGCACTGGAGAAGTTACAGGAGAGTCCTCCCCATATCATCACACCAGTGTGCAGGCTTTTCTGGATAGGCCTTCACCTTACCATAGACTTTTTTTGTTTCTCTGCACTAGTCTGCTGATTGTTGAAACAAAAGTTCTCTTATATGGACCACCTTCAATCATTTCAATGACAACTGGAGATTCTTCAGTCTTTACTCAAGCAGGAAATGGCCATGCCTTTCAGTGTTCTTGTAATTAATCAAAATCATGTTTTCTGCATGGCTTTTTATGCAGGTTCTTGGTCAACATATTTTAGAGTTTTAACTCAAATATCAAACATTGAGCACCTGTTTATTGATAATACCAAAATTTGAACTATCCGAGAGAATAGTGCTATTAAAAGAAGCAACAAACTAATCTGCTCAATATTTTTAATATACAGTAGATACCATTGTATGTTTTCAATGAGCTACTGATTTAAAACATTTACATTTTCATTGTACATCAATGATTTATTCAAGAACTAAACTGAAGTAAACCTTTACAATTAGATACACTACCATTTACTGGCATATGATAGTGCCAAGCTGGCAACCTGTTCCAAAATTGATTTTTTTGGATAGCAAGGGGTGGTACTGAGATCTTTTATCTACTCACTGCCATTCCAAGTTCCAAGATGAAAATAGAGCCATCCATTCTGTTCCATTCTGTTTTTCTTGGCATTAAATTGTAAATTAATCCATGCAAAGATAAGTCATCGACCTGAAGTCTCCGTTACAGTTTTTTTTCAATGTTCCTGATCATTTACAAACCACTTAGACACAAGAGGCACCCGATTTAAGAAAAAAAAAAAGGAAGATTAGCCTCCACTGATCCTGATGCTTTGTAGCATCCTTTTTTATTCAAAGAATAAAACTGGAAGAGCTGTTAAGTGCTGAAGGACTTACACTCAACCTGAACATCTTTACCTTGACCCTGTGGGTGACTGTGAGGGAATGTTCCTTGTGAGGGTTTGTTTTTCAATGACCTGAGCCAGACCCTTCAGCACTTTGAATTACAGCATTAAGATAGTTTATATAGTCACAGTGCTTATTTTTTCGGGAACTAAACAAAAGGGATAAAGTGCAATAAATACATTGCTTGAAATAATATTTCTCAGTGTAAAAGTCATTTGTAGGTTACAAACACATCAGTATTGAACATAAAATTGTCCTTGAATGTTGTTAGGGAATGTTTTAAGAATAAATAATTATTATACAACCTTCATTAGCAGTGTTTATTATGTTTGACAATTTAAATAACATTATGGAGCCTTTTCGTCTGGCATTTAGCAATTCCAGCAAATTGAGGTTCTAATTGTTTGCTATTGTTTCAAAATAAAACATTGTTGATCAATAAAGTGCAATATAAAACATTTACTAATATACTCCAAGGTAATTTCTGTCGATTATGCTTAGATTAGATAGTGCGTGTTTATGAAGCAGATACATTTTAGGACTTATCTGCATTTCCGCCACCCCTCACCCCCACTCTCATTTCACAGAAAAATAACAATTTCCCTTGAGTGAAAGACACCTATTTCTATTAATGAAGAGCCAACAGTTGCTACACTGAGTCTCAAATGCAGCTGCCTGTGCACTTGAGTTGACAATCTGAAAATTGTTAAAACACAAAGGTGACAAAAAAAGTCTGTGTTCAACATTTTAATATGCAAATTCTCTAGAGCAGCAACATTTTCATGGTTAGCTGAAGTGTTGTGTCAACAGATTCCTGGATTTCAATTTTTCCTTTTAATGGATGTTTTTCTTCTGTTTTGATGAAGTGGGTGAGCTCAGTGAGGTTCATTTTTGGTGAGATTAGTAAAAAAAACAATGGCTCAGTTCTTCAAAATACAAAAAACTGTGTGAACTTGTCTATTTAACTTTGCACTTTCATCTGCATGTGTACTTTATGTGAAACCTGTCTGACAGAAATTTAAAATAACTATCCTCCGTGTGAAGCTAGTTAAAAACAAATTCATCTTGCTGGTTTAATTCTATTGATGTAATGTTTTACTTATCGTATAATGTTACTTTTTTAACTTGGTTAATATTTTTAAGGGTGAAATTTATCAAAATGTATCCTATACAAACATATTTTTATGGGAGCACTGTAGAATACCAGAATACCATCTTCATGAAACTACCATGTTCATTAAAAAAATAAAATAATGATGTCATACTCCCTTTTAAGGAAAGTAATTAGTAAAAAGGAAATAAAGCATATACTTTTAAACCCAAAGAAAATTCCCGGTAATTGAACATTCCTGGGTTAAACAAGAGAAACATTAAGATATATTAATGATTAAACACAGCTGGGTAGGCAGCCCATTTGACATTGATGTAGAAAATTGTGCTGATGACATTTCAAGCCTTGCTATCCTTCCAGAGCAGCATATCAAAATTCAAAATGATAAAACACTTACAATATTCAAAAACCAAACAAAATCACTAATGCTTTCTGGACAAAGTGAAAAAAGAAAACATGCAGCTTTTTAAAATAAAATAGTAATTCTCTACCAACTAAAATAGTAATTATTAATCATATCATTTTAAATAGGTTTAAGTACCTAATTTCCTAAGCAGTGGTTCTATTTCACTAACAATAATATACATAATTAGTAGATAAGGTTAATAGGACAGGAATTGGATAATAATAGGAAATTGATTCAAAACTGAAACATAGGTCACAAAGCTGATGTGCAAACTTAATCTGTCCCAGCCAAAAAAAGTCAAGAACACCTGATCTTCAGAGTGAGAAAGTAAATAAGAAGAAACAGATATACTTTCAGGTTGAATTTTAAAAGAGATTATTTGAAGAAGAGAATCTCACTTGGTAGGGTCTATGCAGCAGAAGAATTACCTCCTTAAATTAGGAATGGGAAGGTGAGTAAACCATCACAAGCTCAGCTTACTCAGTTTCAGTGGTTGCAAGGAGCATATACAGTATACAAGCATACCTGTCATTCTATTAGTTTTGTTGTACATGTAAGCATATATGATTGTATAAGTCATAACTACTTTATGATTTTTTACTGAATAGATCATTCAATGTATGACTTTATGATTTTTTACTGAATAGATCATTCAATGTATGCTCTTGTAATCAGTTTTACTGTTACTGTAAACATTGTTTAACTACATATACAATGGCAACTGTGACTGAGGTACGTTTGTTTTCGTCATTGTGAGTGGAGACTTCGTTTACAGATCACCTGGCACTCCTGAGGTATCCACATACGTAAACATTTCACTATCCAAACAAAGGCGATGAATCTGGTTTCAAACTAAACAACGTTTACCTAGTCTGGAATTTCGGGGATAGCTTTGTTTGCTGTGTGGGTGCACACAGAGAATAACGTAAGGTTGTTCCCATGTGGTCAAAATTAAACATTAACTCAAACCAAACAACCGTTTTCTTTGTTTTGTATGGGAAATGAACCAAATTGGTGTTGAACTCACGTGTTTCAAATAATTACCTTGTTTTGATTTCTCATGGCAAAATGGTTTCTCCCGCAACTTGTAGGACCCAAACCTTAGCATGGCAACAGAGGCTGGCTTAGTAGTGCCTGTTTCAGGGTTGCGCATGTGTTGATTGATTTGTAAGAAGATACCATTAGTATTTTCTTTAAAAATATTTATGTATATAAAGGAGTATGACATTTTATTTTTGTTAATAATATGTTAATTGTTTAATTGCGTACTCACTGGAGAAAGGTGTATATCAGAATTGCAATTATTTTATTTTGTAGAATTCTTTTTTGCTTTATAGTGGAATATTCGGGGAGGGAGTTTAACCTAGAAAAGTAGCTAGGAGAAGATAGGAGGAAGTTGCTCATAGTGTAGAATAGGAGTTGCCTACAACAATCTATTTTTTTCAATCAATCAATCAATTTATATATTATTGTATTCTAGTGTGTTTTTATTTCCCTTGGTTTGTATATTTCACTTTGTTTTGTTTGGGTCTGGACTTTGGGAACACAGTTCCTCACTGTTACGTCCCAGTGTGTGTTCTGTGTGTGTTTTTTCTGTTATGGCCACACTGCTGACCCTTGATTGTTCTCCCTTCCCCATTGGCCAACCATCACACCACTGTTTCAATATGATGTCATCATCAATCAGCCTCAGCCAATCAGAACTCATCTTATTCAGCATATAACATGGAGGTTTTCAGCAAGGAGAGGCCTTTCGTTTGATTTTGGTCCCGTTCGGCTTCGTTCGTTTGTTGGTTTGTTTTGTTTTGCTTTGTGTGTGTTTATTTTCGTATAGCTTCGGCTTTGTTGTTCTGTTGGTTTTACATAAGTTTCTTTGTACTTTCGTTTGCTTGTGTGCTCATCCTTGTTTTGTCATTACCTTGCCCCAGTGTTACATGTTCAACTTCTGTGTTCTTTTGTACCCTGCTCCTGTTGATTACTCTTGTTTTCCCTTATTTGTTTTCCTGGTTCATTTGTATTTTTGTGTGAACTTTTGTATATAATAATGTTTAATAATAATAATAATAATAATGTTTCTTTATTAGCCCTATACAATTTCTTGCATTAGGAATGCATCTTTTCGCATACCCCAGCTTTTTCTCCAGGGAGACACAGACACAGAGACAGGGAGAGAAGCTTGGGGTCAGAGCGCAGGGTCTGCCATTGTACGGCGCCCCTGGAGCAGTTGGGGTTAAGGGCCTTGCTCAGGGGCCCAACGGAGTAGGATTCCTCTGCCGGCCACGGGATTTGAACCGGCAACCTTCCGGTCACAGGCACAGATCCTTAGCCACAGAGCCACCGCTCCGCCCCATATATAAGGTTAGTTTAGGTTGTTGGGTACACTTTACACACTTAGTTGACTTTGTATTAGTACACTGGTTTAGTACGGGTGAGTGCCGTTTGTCTTGTATGGTTTTGGGTAGTCAGTGCAGGTTAGCTAGGGTGTTGAAGACGCCGAAGACCGTGTGTTTCGGGTTTTCTTTTGTAGTCAGGTTAGGTTTCCCTCACTGTCCATTTTGTTTGTTATTTTCTTTTCTTTGGCACCACTCTAGTTCCTTACCCTTATCACGCTTCCTAGTCCCTCACCAAAACCCCCCTGCTTCCAAAAGAATTATCCTAAATGTTACACCCCTTTTCCCCTAGACACTTGGGGTCGTAACACTCACAATAAACAGCACTGTACTTCTTTGCAATTGTGGCCATCATTATTGCTGCATTCTATCTACCCCGCTAAACTTT
This sequence comes from Lepisosteus platostomus, assembly GCF_059453375.1. Classification (NCBI taxonomy): domain Eukaryota; kingdom Metazoa; phylum Chordata; class Actinopteri; order Semionotiformes; family Lepisosteidae; genus Lepisosteus; species Lepisosteus platostomus. The sequence continues at coordinate 13,386,215 of NC_142622.1, forward strand.
TGAAGGATGAGACTTCAAATTACAATGGTCATTTGAAATACATGTGAATTGAATGACCACCATGCAACCTAAAAACTATACACTATACACTGATGCACTTAAACATCAAAGTCTCTACTGCAGTTTGTGTTATTTTTCTTTTTCGATACAATTCCTTTCAATATTTCATGTTAGCCGAATTTCAAAACAGTTTTCTATGTTGCTGACCTGTGCACACGCTGTTTAATGCTAATTAATATTCATATTACAAATATGAAACAAGAATGTTGGAGCATCTCTAACGACATTAAGCAGACCATGCCATTTACAAGTGAAGATGTAGTAAAAAGATATTTTGTGAAGAAGAAATGCATGTTGTAAAGAAACTGTCCTTTCAGTTAAGAGTCTATAGTACCCATCTACAGTGCCTTGCGAAAGTATCCGGCCCCCTTGAACTTTTCAACCTTTTGCCACATTTCAGGCTTCAAACATAAAGATATAAATTTTTTATTTTATGTGAAGAATCACCAACAAGTGGGACACAATTGTGAAGTGGAACGAAATCTATTGGATTTTTGAAACTTTTTTAACTAATAAAAAAATGAAAAGTGGGGCGTGCAAAATTATTCGGCCCCTTTACTTTCAGTGCAGCAAACTCACTCCAGAAGTTCAGCGAGGATCTCTGAATGATCCAATGTTGTCCTAAATGACTGATGGTGATAAATAGAATCCACCTGTGTGTAATCAAGTCTCTGTATAAATGCATCTGCTCTGTGATAGTCTCAAGGTTCTGTTGAAAGCGCAGAGAGCATCATGAAGACCAAGGAACACACGAGGCAGGTCCGTAATACTGTTGTGGAGAAGTTTAAAGCCGGATTTGGATACAAAAAGATTTCCCAAGCTTCAAACATCCCAAGGAGCACTGTGCAAGCGATCATCTTGAAATGGAAGGAGTATCAGACCACTGCAAATCTACCAAGACCTGGCCGTCCCTCTAAACTTTCAGCTCAGACAAGGAGAAGACTGATCAGAGATGCAGCCAAGAGGCCCATGATCACTCTGGATGAACTGCAGAGAACTACAGCTGAGGTGGGAGAGTCTGTCCATAGGACAACAATCAGTCTTACACTGCACAAATCTGGCCTTTATGGAAGAGTGGCAAGAAGAAAGCCATTTCTCAAAGATATCCATAAAAAGTCTCATCTAAAGTTTGCCACAAGCCACCTGGGAGACACCCCAAACATGTGGAAGAAGGTGCTCTGGTCAGATGAAACCAAAATCGAACTTTTTGGCCACAATGCAAAACGATATGTTTGGCGTAAAAGCAACACAGCTCATCACCCTCAACACACCATCCCCACTGTCAAACATGGTGGTGGCAGCATCATGGTTTGGGCCTGCTTTTCTTCAGCAGGGACAGGGAAGATGGTTAAAATTGAGGGGAAGATGGATGCAGCCAAATACAGGACCATTCTGGATGAAAACCTGTTGGAGTCTGCAAAAGACCTGAAACTGGGACGGAGATTTATCTTCCAACAAGACAATGATCCCAAACATACAGCAAAATCTACAAAGGAATGGTTCACAAATAAACGTATCCAGGTGTTTGAATGGCCAAGTCAAAGTCCAGACCTGAATCCAATCGAGAATCTGTGGAAAGAGCTGAAAACTGCTGTTCACAAACGCTCTCCATCCAACCTCACTGAGCTCGAGCTGTTTTGCAAGGAAGAATGGGCAAGAATTTCAGTCTCTCGATGTGCAAAACTGATAGAGACATACCCCAAGCGACTTGCAGCTGTAATCGCAGCAAAAGGTGGCTCTACATAGTATTAACGCAAGGGGGCTGAATAATTTTGCACGCCCCACTTTTCATTTTTTTATTAGTTAAAAAAGTTTCAAAAATCCAATAGATTTCGTTCCACTTCACAATTGTGTCCCACTTGTTGGTGATTCTTCACATAAAATAAAAAATTTATATCTTTATGTTTGAAGCCTGAAATGTGGCAAAAGGTTGAAAAGTTCAAGGGGGCCGAATACTTTCGCAAGGCACTGTAGGTTCTCTGTGGTTTGTGGTCTTGGGACACATGAAGCATAATAAGAAGGTTATTTTTCCTCAAGCAGCTTCTTAGAAAGTCTTATCTAAAGCAATACTGTCTGAAACCAGAAGAACAAAGAACCCTGAAAAAAAATGCTTTTATAGTTTTAATGGAATTTAATTGTGGAAATCTTTGCTAGAAAAGTACATGAAAGAAGATGAGCAGGGAAACATTCTTATAGGATCTTACAGTGAAAGGGAACTGCCAAAGTAATCTTTTGCTATGCCATTTAAATGTTGGGATGGCAGCAGAAGGTCTGTTTAAACTGAAAATTCTATGCTGACCCTTTGAACCTGAATTACTTTGAACCAAAGATTTCTATTGAAAAAATAAGTTTAGGAATGAAAACCGGTAGACACAGCAACACTCCCACACTGCAATTAAGAAGGCAATCAGTCCAGGTGGTCTCATTAAACTAAAGCAATCTAATAAACATTAAAGAGTAAGGTTTGATCTTTTGCAGCAGTGAGGAGATCTTTACACATATATTCACTGAACTTTATTCCTTCATTTTATCTTATGACTGATTTTTGTAAGATCTTTCAGGTCATTTACGATTTAACACTTATTAGATGTATTTATATATGTCTCAGAAATGTTTAGTTGAATTTTGTTCATTTCTTTAAAATATAAATGTACACATATTTCATGTCTTTTTTTTTTACATTCTGAAGCGTTTTATATTCTTTTTAAGTGCTTGTTAAAAAAGTCTTTTTTACAGTAGCTGAAAACTACTCATGGCTTTGGCACAACTATTTCTCAGACTGTAAGTCTCAGCCCTTACACGCTTTGGTTGTCTTTTTCAGCCCCAGTCATTTAGAACCACATGCAGGATTTGTGATTTGGGCGGACCTCTTTCCAAAGTCAAATGGTATGTCCCTACGTTATCTGCCCCAGGTGGATAACTGATGGTAATACCAGGTTGCCATGAAATGGCTTTCTCATAGCAGATGGTTAGTTAAGTATTCCTTAGCATGCACCACAGAAAAATATAGGACACGCACTTCAGTTTTATCCATCCATTCATTTTCTAACCGTTCTATCCAACATATCATGGGGGAGCTGGAGCCTATCCTGGCAAGCAACAGGCTACACCTTGGAAGTGATGGCAGTCCATCGCAGACCACACACACACACACATTGATACCCACACACTCACACCAGGGCCAATTTTCCCAGAAGCTAATTAACCTAACCTAAGTATGATTTTGGACTGTGGGAGGAAACTGGAAACACCCAGAGGAAACCCATGCAAACATGGGGAGAACATACAATCTCTATGCATGTAGTATCCCGGGTCAGGAATAGAATCCAGCTTCCAAGCACAGAAATGTTAACCACTGTGCTATCATAAAGCCCCAATTCAGTTTTAAGTAGTGCTATATCATCCAGCCACAGTCAAAATCCCTTACATTATAGGTAGAGTTTTGTTATTTCAGGTCACTACACATTTTATTACCTTTATATGGGACATATATTAGGTTATTTTAGTAACTCATTGTTAAGATATAGAAAACATTTGTGAAACACTTGAAATAGAACATATGAAAGGAAATAAAATGAAAGGAAATCCATGTTTTAAAGAAACTAAACACCAAATCAAAACTGACACATATTACAATTTTTAAGTCTCCAGGATTTGTCTGACTCAAGTTAATGGTGTCATAAATGTGGTATGATACTCATCCAGAAGAATTTTTATAGTCTGCACTTTAATGTAGTCTAATACATTACGTCATATTCATTTGCAGTGAAGCATGCTTTGGACACAATTCATGCACTGAGATGTTGCTGCTTTGGCATCCCACTGATAGATAAATATGCAGAGTGAAATGAATTAAAACATGTACTTTAATTAAAAGTGTGGTTCCAATATGAAAATGTGATTAAATGTGCCATTCTTGGATTACTGTGACTAAGAAGAAGTCCCGAGTGGTAATGCATTTAAGAGAAAGGAAATTACAAAAACATCTGACCTTTGAATAATAGTAGTCTGGTTTACATGCACATATTTTGTGACATATTGGCTTTTATTCACAGAATGCACAAATATAATGTTATTATGTGTGGACACTTGTGTAATGCCAACCACATATTATTTCTTTAAATAATTTGGTTGCTTTAAAGATGGTAGCAAAGGTTAGCACATTGCAGTGGCATTTTATTCTGACACTATAAAAGGCCTAATTAACATTAGCCAGTCTTTAATTATGGTTTCAGATCCAGTGAAATTATTTGATCTTTTGAGTAGACTTAATCAGGGCAAACAGATGATACCAGTGTGATTTAGAAATATTAAATTGCTTTATTTGTTTCCAATGAATTTTCTGATCAGGATCCAGGTGGACAGAAAATATTATTCTATTTCAATGTATAAAGAGCGTAATTTATTTTTGTTGTATTAAGTTTGCTTGTCATCTTTATTTTGTTTATTTTGATAACATTCCAAAGCTTCCAGAAGCCATATGCAATATTTTATTTGGAAATTAAAATTTATGAAAAGACATTCAAAAGTATAGTGTGCTTTCAGGTACAATAGCAAAGGCCTGTGCCTTAGAATAGAAAACCAAGCCTATTCTGCTACAGACAGAAGAATAAAGTTACTGTATTTTTCCCCACGAGAAGTATGGAAACATTTGTTATATAGCCATCTCCATTTTCATGTAAATGGGTGCCACACTGAATTAGAAGTTAATAGAACTTGCATGAGATTCTGGCCAAAACAGCAAATTTGTATGTTGACCTTATGACTTATTACCTATTGCCTTTTACTGAAGTCTACAAGGTCCACAATGTCTGTAAGCATCTTAAGTGCTTTGGAAATATCACTATGGCCTATCACTAAAAGCAGGAATGGAAAAACATCCTCTTTCTGTCAGGCTGACTATTTCGTATGAAATGCCAAATCATTTTCTGAACTATATGCCAATTTCTTGCAGCTTTGTAATATAAAATGTACATACTTTTTAAAGTAATTTTATAAAATTTACAATATACAGAAGTGCATTGGGTAAAGATGACATAAGGATTTAATTCTGTCACCTACAGAATTAAAGGTGGTCCGATAGTAGGGCAGAATTAAATGAAATAATTTATCCTACATTTTTAATATATTTAGAATTAAACATATTGAAGTCACTATTTCTCAGTGACAGATTAACTCAAAATCTGTTTACATATTTTTTAAATGTTTTTAAAGATGCTTGTTAGTCTAGCACTGTTAAACTCTTTTTCAGGAGTATATTTGCATTAAAATCTTGATTTTCTGCTGCTGTGTTAAAAACTTTTTAAAAAAATGTCAGTTCCTGTTCTTTTCTTCTTAATAGCCTTTCCATTATGGAAATAGTGATGGTGTTACCCACAAGTCTTACCAAAACCACCTTAACAGAACAAATACTGCATTTATTCAGACTTGCTTAATTCAGTTTTATTTTGTATTGTTTTTTATTGATATTACTCTGTCTTGTCAATAGGGGCTGGTTTTGAATCAATATTGCAAAAATTTTAGAGTATTTCCTGGTAAAAACAGCTTACTACAGTAGATGTAAAAGCCAATATTTAACACTAGTCTGAGATATGGATTGAAAATGAAGACCTTGTATTTTGCAAGCAAGCCTACAGCACAAGTTACTCCATCACTAGCAGTACTATATGTCTTTTTCAAGACCACCCTTTAAATGATTTAACAATGATGGCTTGAATAGAAGGACTGTAAATTGTTTTAATGTGTAATTTGTTAATAAACATAGAGACAGTTAAAACACAAATGAATTGTTGCCTCTGTCAAGACAGAGTTGACAAGCCCTATTAAGTCTCAATTGTAGTTGGGGACTTCAACCACTGCAATCTGAGGAAAGTTCTGCAAAAATACATTCAGCATGTCACTGTACCGACAAGAGGAGGCAATATTTTAGACCACTGCTACACAACAATAAAAGGGGCATACAAAGCGCTTCCCAAACCGAGTTTCGGTAAGTCGGACCACATCGCTCTCCTGTTGCTTCCTGAGTACAAACAGAAGCTGAAGACCTCCCCCATTGCGAACAGGTCAGTGCGTTGTTGGTCTGAGGAGGCGGAAAGCAAGTTAATAGACTGCTTTGATAGTACAGACTGGGACGCATTCAGAGCTCCCGACACAGATTTAAATGAGTATACGGACGCGGTCACCAGCTATATTAAATACTGCACCGACGTTTGTGTACCAGAAATGAAAATTAGGTCATTTCCCAATCAGAAACCGTGGTTCAACCACGACATTCGCAATAAAATAAAAGATAGATCCACCGCGTTCAAATCGGGGGACAAAGAGCTGTACAAGAAATCACGGTATGCATTAGAAGAAGCCATAAAACACGCCAAACGGAGCTACAGAGTGCGGCTTGAAATGCAGTGCGCTGACACCCGGAGGCTGTGGCAGGGATTACAGTCAATCACAGGCTACAAGGGCTGCAGCCAGGAGATTGACACGAACAACACATCCCTGCCTGACGAGCTGAACCACTTCTATGCCCGCTTTGATGCTCTGAATACGGGCACTGCCGAGAAGACCCCAAGCGTGCAGGGCGAGTTTGTTCTGAAACTCTCAGAGCAGGACGTGCAGAAGACTCTGAGCAGGGTGAAAATCCGTAAGGCTGCAGGGCCTGATGGGATACCACCTCGCGTCCTGAGGACATGTGCAGCCCAGCTGACCACAGTGTTTACAGACATCTTTAACTCCTCCCTGTCACAGTCCATGGTCCCCACCTGCTTTAAAAAAACCACTATTGTTCCAACCCCCAAAAAGACAAAAGTGACATGCCTGAATGATTACCGCCCAGTAGCATTAACATCTGTGGTGATGAAATGCCTGGAGAAGCTGGTGTTGTCACACATCAACTCCTCCATCACAGAGTCCCTGGACCCCCTGCAGTTCGCCTACCAGAACAACAGATCAGTGGATGATGCTGTCTCCCTGGCTCTGCATACAGCCTTGGAACACCTGGACACTAAGAACTCGTATGTGAGAGTGCTGTTTGTGGACTACAGTTCAGCATTTAATTCCATCATACCCTGTCAACTGGTGACAAAGCTCAGGGGATTAGGTCTGTGCAACTCTGTCTGCAACTGGCTGCTGGACTTTCTTATCGAGAGACCACAGGTGGTGCGGATAGGCAATAAAACATCAACACCACTCACCCTGAGCACTGGAACCCCACAAGGCTGCTGTCTGAGTCCAAGGTTGTACTCCCTATTTACTCACGACTGCACAGCAAGACACAGCAATAACCATTAAGTTTGCCGATGACACCACTATAATAGGACTGATCAGTGATGATGACGAGTCCACTTACAGGGATGAAGTTGTACAGCTGCTTAGGTGGTGTCATAGCAATAACCTGGACTTGAACATAAAGAAAACGAAAGAGCTAATAGTGGACTTTCGGAGACACAGGCCACACACTCACAGCCCACTCAGTATTGATGGAACGGAAGTGGAAACAGTCACCAGCTTTAGGTTTTTGGGAATTCACATCTCTAAAGATCTAACCTGGACTGTGAACACTGACTCTATCATGAAGAAGGCTCAGCAGCGCCTTTATTTCTTGAGGTGCCTCAAGCGATGGGGGATGCCAACACATGTGTTGGTGAACTTCTACCGCTGCACTATCGAGAGCGTCCTCACCAACGGGATCACCGTGTGGTATGGCAACACCTCTTCGCGAGAAAGAAAGGCACTGCAGAGAATGGTCAATATGGCCCAGAAGATCATCGGCTGCGGTCTCACCGAGATTAAACAGCTCTATGAGGACCGCTGCCGTGGTAGAATTCTGGCCATCACAGAGGACAGTCACCACCCCGGGCAGAGCTCTTCACCCCACTGCCCTCAGGCAAGAGATATAAGAGCATACGGACACTTACCACTAGATTCTTCAATAGCTTCTATCCACAAGCAGTGAGACTGGCGAACACATTTAGCCATCCCCCTCGGACCACACCTACACCATCACCATCTACCTCATTGTAATTTATTAATTGTACGTCTCCAGTCATTGTTTACACGTCTGTATTGTTTACAGTCAAACTGTCTGCATGTTTACTTGCACATTGTCTATTGTTTGTTTGTACATTGTCTTGATGCACTGTTTGCACTTTGTTTTGTTTTTTACACTTGTTTTATAATCGAGAGACTTTCTGTAAGTAAGAATTCCATTGTACCAGTACCGGTTACATATGGCAATAAAGTTCAAGTTCAAGTTCAAGTTCAAGTAAGTGTTTACACCTCCAACCCACAAATCGTTCTTCATATTAGCCAGCACTACCCCCATTTGTTCATATAGTTTCAGCCGTAATGTCCATGCAAACAGCCCTGTGTTATCTAGAAATTGGAATAAAGGAAAAGCTGGTATTTTTCCCAAAACCCCTATGTACATTTTTGGTTTATTTAAAATATTTTTTTAATTGTATATTTAGGTTTTCTCCCTGAATTACAGCATACTGTTGCTATTAACAGATTCTTATAGTAAGTCTGCAGTACAGTAAAAGAGTGTGAGACAAGAATTCTATCAGACTTTATTTCTTACTCTTGAAGTGTGAATGGTTGTTTTTTCTTCAAAATGGATTTTTTAGTTAACGCAACATTTTCAGGAAGACTAGAAATATGTTGTTTTCAAGATAATTCTTTTGTTACTATACAGGTTTGTCTGATTGCTATTAAAGTAGAGTAGTAGAAGTAGAGTAGGGTAGATAAAATTATAATATCTGTTTTAAATGTTCATGTTTAGAACACAGCATATTGACTCTTCAACAAACTAAATGCTTCTGTCTAAAAGTGCATGCAATGTATTTGTGGTGTAGAACTGCCTGCATAAAAGCAAATTAATGAATAAATGCACATTTCTAAAAAATCAAAGTATCCACTTAGCACAAAGGTACTAAATAATGACACAAGCATCCTTTCATTTAAAAAAATACATTTCCTCCTTTATTAAGTAAATTACTTAAGTGTACTTTATTAATAATAACCAGTAATTTACACACAAAAATTACTCCAATTAATAAAACAGCCTTTTGCTAATAACTTCTGTGATTACAGATGAATTTTATTTAATATCTTGAGTAGGGCACTTAATGAAAAATACCCCTAGCTGGCAAGAATGCAGTGCCTGTATTTAATATTTAAAGAAGCAAGACAAGTTAATAACATCATGTAATTGTGCATTCTGATGAGCCACAGATATCATATAAAGAACATTATGCTCACATTCCAAAATTGATTATTAAATATTAAACAAACATTAATTTTGTGGGAAATTGAAACTCTTTTATTGCATCTTAAATATTTCACAAAAAGTACTTTTTGGTAGAGAAGAGTCAATAGATTAGGATTTTTGAGGTACAGAATCTTAATAGTCTCTCAACTGATCCTGGTCATTAATGAGCCTGTAGTAATTCTTGACGGTAGAAAAGTGTTAAACCTGGTAACCTGATCCATTCTGCATTTGTAATCTTCCTATACTTAACTTTCCACTTAATTCAATTGGTGAAGTGATTTCTCACATCAGTGGTGGATGAAGTGGGTTCCTTCCTATATCCAAAGAATTTTGACATCCTTTGGAATGAAAATCACTATATAAATGCACAGATTTCTCATTATCCCTACTTGTGTTCTCTGGTTTGTGATTCACAAATGGTTCTTAATCTCATTAATAAGCACCCTGGAGAATTTTGAAGATCAAGACCACTCATAGTTGTCTTTGTTCAAGATTAAAACATGCTAGCTCTCCCAAATTTGTCAATAGTTTTACTGATCCTAGGACTGGCTGTTCCTTGTCCTGACAAAACACAAAACCACATATGAGAGCTTCTGTATGATCCTAAATAATCAGGAAATTTCTCTGAAAAGACAAGTCAAGAGTTGAATTTTCTGACCACAATGAGAAATATTTTGTGATGCAAAAACCAAAAAATGCCTTCCAACAGCAGAACCTCATACAAATGTCAATCGTGGTGGTGGGAGAGTATCATGGTTTGGGCTGTTTTGCTGCATCAGGACCCAAATGGCATGCCATAATTTACAGATACATGCTGTACATTTCGTGTTGTATCAGCAAATGCTGGAGGAGAATGGCAGGCCATCCATTTGTTAGTTGAAGCAGTCATGCAGTAAGACAATGATTCTAAAGTTTCAAGCAGATCTACAACAGAATGGCTTAAAAAGAAGAAATTTAGCATTTCAGATTGGTCATGTCAAAGTCAAGATGTAAATCCCATTAAAATGTTATGGCAGAGCCAGAAGTGAGTTGCTCCTGCAAGGAAGCTCTCAAATGTCACAAACCTGAAGCAGTTCTGTAAGGAAGAATGAAACTAAAATTAATAAAAAATGTGAAAGACTGATAAACAGTTACAGGAAATGTCTAATTGAAGCACTTGCTGCTAAAGGAGCAGTATTCAGTTACATGTTACTGAATTTAATAGTGCACATATTTATTCACATGAGAATATTTACTGTTGGATCCTTTTTGTTAATAATCAAAACACACATCCTAGGACTTTGTGTTATATGTTTCATCAGATTTAGTTTTTTTTATTACGACATTCATGAAGCTCTAATTATGTTTTGGGTCTAAAATATGCAAGAATACTGTACATACCACCCAAGGGGGTTTACAAACGTTTTCTCTGTACTGTATACTTATTATGAGGCAATTTCTGTCACGATCGCTAACCCCTCCTCTTAAGGGAGCTCCAGCCCTTCCTCGTTCCTTCCCATTGTCTGCACCTGTTCCCTATTCCCGTTCCCCCTTAAAAGCCAGATGCAGACCTCACTCCTGGTTCCTCATTGATTTCCACATCATGAGAGCCCGGGGTCTTGCTGCGTCTGGCTCCGTTATGCTTTTAACTTTCCGTTCCTAGTTGCCGGTTCCGACCCGGTTCGTGTTTTAATTCCCTGGATGGATCCCCTGGTCTTGGACTCTACCCTTTGTCTCGGATTACTCTTTTGGATTTCCTACATGGATTGTTCGCCTGGATTCACTTCCCCCGGACACCTGCACTGCATGGACACGTCCCCCGTCTCCAGACCCTTTTCCTGCATGACTATTTTTCCCCTTGTGTCTTCACTATTCTGGATCGTGTCGTCCGCATAGGGCCCGGAAAGAACTGTTCGTTACAATTTCCTTACTGGAACTGACATCTACAGTACCGGAATAGCAGAACAAAAATCCGCCTGTTTGTTATACTCACCTCAGTCAATTAGGCCTCACCATTTGGGTAATCCAGTCATCAGTCAACTGGTGTATCACCTAGGCTCAAACCTGTGACTCCTGGAGCTCAGCTGGCTCTCAGATGGCCAAGTATGCCATTTGTAATAGGAAACATCACAAAGTGGTTACTTTAGGTTGTTGTCACAAAAATATTGATATTTATATTTGCTCAAAGTATTTGGTTATAAAAGTACTTCAGTTATGCTCAATTATAGCAGATTTAAGGGGAAGGATTTGTGATATATCTTTCCTCTCTTTGTATAAGTCTGTTTTAAGTGGATAAAAATCCCTTGAGAAAACTGTTTGCTTTAACTTAAAGGATGGAAAACAGCATGTTAAAGACATGTTAAAAATAACATCTATTGCCACCATTAAATTATTTTTCTAGCTCTAGATATTTTTAGAAAGTGATGTTTTTCTAAGAAAATAGGAAATGTAGAGGTAGAAATACAGACTTATGATCAGAGGCTGGAGAAGGTTAACAAATTCACACATCTTGGCAGTGCCATCAGCCAAGATGGATCTAATTCCACTGAGGTGCGAATAAGAATTGGAAAAGCAAATGCTGCTCTTGGAAAGCTTTAAAATATCTCTCTTGAGACAAAATGTAATATACAAAGTGTTCACCCTTGCTATACACAATTGCTACATAGAGCAGTGAGACACCGCATCTTACCATGAAAGATACGCAGGAACTAGATGCATTACACTGTAATGTCCTAGAAGAATTTTAGGAATCACTTATAAGAAACAAAAGGTTAATATTAAAGTAAATAAAATCGCTGAACAAAGTGCACTTTTGCAATTATTCTGTAACAGAAGACATCAGTGGCTGGAACTTTTATTGTGAATGGATAAAGACCATTTCAGTAGTTTGTTTAGTTCTTAATAAATGTGAGAGATGTACAGGATGTGCAGATTTGGTGCAACCTGCCTGACTGAGGGAATTGGCAACATCACAATAAGATTGAGCCATGGAGTTGCTGTAGGGGCAGATCCGGTGGAGAGAGGGGTATGAGAGAGATGCACTATGGGAAGTCTTTGGTGTGAGACTTATAGAGACAAGCAAGTAAAAGTGTACGAGAATAGGAATCTAAAATTCCTCCCAAATTTCTATTTCTATTAAAGTTTGTTGCAATTCTATTTCAGTAGTTTGCTTAGATCCTAATAAATTCGAGAGAGATTACATGTACAGAGTTATATTTGGCATAGCTTGCCTGGACAAGGGAAATGTCAGTTTCCCCATAAAGTTTTTTACCCAAAATAAGTGCATATTTGGGTGTGCCAGAATGCAAGTCAACAAAAACAGCAATAGCCACAGGGCCGTCTTGCTTGGTGAATGTGGGAAACTGCTGGGAGACATGGTCAGCTGCAGGCTCTGAATAGCCAAGAAGTGCATTGCGGAAGTATAGAGTGGTACACGGTTTAGCAGGAAGTGACATGGAAGTGGAATAGGAACCACTTGCTGATGTGTGCAGGTGAGCACACCATGTTTTTTACTTTGTCTTCTGGTTTCCAGCTGTGCTGTATGAGTGTTTTATGACAGTGTCATCACTATGCTTGTACAGGTTGCTGAAGTGATTTGCTAAGTTTGGAAGGATTCAGAAAAAGCTAAGCAGGTAAGCAGGTAGTTATACTAGCTAGTTTGAGATTGGAACTCTGCTTGAGGCACGAATGAGTTGAAGGCTGACACCAGCCAGTTGGACGCCAACTTAAAGGGTGGAGTAAATGGGCATGGAAGCCATTACTGTAGATGTTTAGGCACTGCTAGGGCAGCAGCCTTGGCATGACAGAGGAATCCAGGATCTGATGCAAACTGGCTCCTTGCACGTGTACCCTTAGGACAGAGTGAAAGTCAGCAACCAGGTTTCTGTTGGAAGAGACAAAATGACAATATTGGCCTGGGCAGTGGGTTGGATGTTTCACCAGAAATGGAGAGAGAAGAGGGAGAGGAGGAGAATGGAGCTGGCAAGAAGGAATATTGTGGGAGCAGCTGGCGCAGCTCCTTGGGGGTTCTGATGATGTGCTGAATGCTTAACTGAAGCATTGAGACTGAAGAGGTGAGAGTGACTCTAGTCCTGGTTGAACATGATGAGGTTAAGATTTCACCAACACTGAAAGCAAAACACATGTCTGCAATGAAGTGAGAGAAGAGTGCTGAGTGGAAGCACGCTGTACTAGAGAGATACACTACAGGAAGTCTCGGGCGCTAGACTTATATACAGTACACAGGCAAGTAGAACTGTGCAAAAGTATGATTTAACCTTCTTCCCCAGTTTCTGTTAAAACTTTATTATAATTCCTTTTGTCAAGAATAGTCCTTAGATGGAAGTCAGAAAATGCAAAATCGGTGCACAGAAGGCCCAAAACAAAAGGGGCAGAGAAAAATCTTGATTTAAAAATTGACTAAAATAGGATGGAGAGACCAGGAGCTTATGGTGATGGTCAGACAATGATAGAGAATGTGTGTGTCCCAATGTGCAGGCAAATAACAGAAATACTTAAAATATCTCAAAGCAAACAGTCAAGCAACAACTGTTAAACTTTTCCAAACCATGTTATACAAAACTAAGAAAAAAATCATTCCCCCTTTACATATTTCTGCCTTGGGTAGAGGATTTCCCATTTATTCTCTTCTGAAATATCTATCAACATATGTCTGTTTCAGTTGAGGACGTATAGATGTATAAGAATTCTTTCTCTGTATTTCATAGTAGTTTCCCTGTACGAAGAGCTATGTCAGTTCCTTTTCCTTTATGGTCAAAAAAACTTTTCTTTCTCTCGATATGAAATGTCAGTCTAGCAGACTACTAGTAAGAAAACCAACTTTAATTATAATTTGCTATATTTGCCTTTATTAATACATTTTTTATTTCCGTGTTTTGTCATCTCAACATTAGTTTGAATCAAACCATGTTGTATCCCGTTAAGACATAGAGACTATGAATTAGGGTTATATGATTTGAAAATAAGGCTTCAGTGGCAGAAGACTTAAATTAAACCACAAGTAATCTATTCTAAATAAACCAAGATTGCGACTGCAAATGAAATTGGAACAGGCTAAAGAGTGAAAACAGAAAGTAAACTTTGCTAAAATAATGTTTTTAATTTTCCTTTCAATTAAATGAAAAACAGACCCAGTATTACATTTCAGAACATTGAGAAACACCATGGCAGATTGAGATTTCTCTATAGGTAGTGTTAGATAAACTGTATCACACATGAAACCTGACAGCAAACATTTCCATAATTCTATTAGTAACTAGTTTGTCCATTTTTCAGAAAAAACTAAAGTATTGCATTGTATAAAAAAGGGTACAAATAATGTCTTCTTACAAAAGATGAGAAGACTGATTTAGGCAGCCATACACTGGGCTGTATATTTTAAATTCATATTAGTCAGACATATCCTTTATTATGCTTAACCACAGTATGTGCAATACTGAATTATTAAAATGTGATAATCTGTGTTCTTAAAAAGCATAGAAAGTAAAAAAGTTGTAGATCAATCTGCATGTAAACTTAAATCAGTGATTATAATATTGAGTGTAATGAGAAGTATAACAAAATAATGTGCAATAAAGATAGGACAATGGCTAGATAAGCTTCTTTCTTGTTAACTAATGGCAAGAAGCAGTACACTCCCCCATTGGCTGGTCTGTTGTACACAACAATTAGCACATCATTCTGCATGTCTACACCACACACATAGATATTTGTCACGGTGCTCTACACACAATCTTTATTTGGTGCTAAAGTGGACTTGGTTTCATAGCTGGTGTGTCTCGCTGAGTTGTTCACACTATGCCATTCAGTTGCATTGATGAACACTGGGCACCCATGTGGCTAGCAAACTATTATATTGTTTAGTCACCTCCTTAAAGCTGAACTGCTGATGCAGTTATTTGCAGGTACTATATTTTTGATGCAGTGAAACTGTTACAAAGGTGGAGCATGATAATGTGTTGACTTCGATGAGATGTCATGGCTCGGTCTCTCACAGATTGTAGCCAGCATTGATGGACTGTGTTTGGCTATAACATCTTACCAGGTCACAAATTACTGGCAGTTCAGAAACAGAACAACAATAAACAGACTTAATTTACACTCCAACATATTAATGGCACAAAGATATTGTTCTCTTGATAAGAGTTACATATCAGTTCCTTTCTTTTTTTTATTTTCATCAGGTTAGACATTTGTCATTTGAAATCACCTTATCATCTTTTCCCCAACAATCTTTTCTCTAATAAGGTGATTTAGTGCTAATATTACTGTAAGTCAACCATTATGGTCAGCCATGAATGATTAAATAATCAAATAATAAAAAAAAACATATAATCAATATTCAAACTCCATATACCCACTTTTTCTAAAAAACATGCAATCACAGAGAGAAAAGTTGATGCATCCTGGTATATTTTTCTTCATTATTCACTCAAAATTAGTGAACATCAGGAACTTAAGAAACTTTTAAGATAGAGTGTCTTTTGATGTCTATACTGAGGCTATTTAGATGTTTCAATTAAAACTGAAGACTTTTTCTTGTAGGATCTCTGTTATATAATAGAATTTTGCATTTAATGTATTTATAGAATTTTTAAGTCTTTACTGTTTATTTTTTATTTGCATAATTTTAATTTAATTTTAGTTAATTGTGATTTTTTTTATTGTAAGTCTCAAATTTACATGAGGATTGTTGTTTTTTATAGGACTGACACAAACATAAACACAGAAACACAAACTACATAGTACTTACCATAAATTTAAGCAATAATAATTTGGAATTTAATTTTAATTATATTCTTTACCTTAGTACATCTTAAACCATTTGACACTTTCCCATTTCTTCTTTAATTTTTAATGTTTTGTACAGTAATATTTTAAATAAATTGAAGGAATTAATTTTCAGCAGGAGAAAGAAAGTGTGAGACAGTGTTAATCTTTGTTGCTTACTGTATATATGAACAGAGCAGCTCTGCAAAACTATGCATGTTTTTCATCATTATCCGTGTACTTCCCGTGTTCTCTCAGAAATCATAGAAAGAGCTAAAAATAAGACATAGCAGGAAACTATAACAGTCCAGAAGGATGCAATGAGAACCACATCTAGACCATTAAAGTTATAACACCCACACAGACTAGAAATCACAAAATAGGGCATAAGATTATGTTCTCGTAACTGTTTTAGAAATTAACTTTAAAGTATCATACTGTAATATTCAGTTATACCACAGAACCACATTTTCCTTTTGCATGATGAGGAAATGATAAATATAGAGAATGGTAGAAATGATTAGAATCTCTTACCTATATGCTGAAGAAACACAGGAAGAATCAATGCTGAAATCATGCAACAATAGAACTTGTTGATTTAAACTAATCTTTTGGTGTCAGCTACATTTCACAATCTGCATTTTTTTAAGTTGCATATTTAAAAACAACAAAGATGCGCCACAAAATCAACTCAACAAAGACAGCTGTTACAGCATCAAACATTTAAAAATGACAGTCATAAACTAGAGAAGACGTATTTAATACATAGATTTAGATTCGATTTTGGTACAATATTTATTTATATTAAACTTAATAATCACAGCAATTCAACTCATCCATATAGCTTATAAACAATACACATGTACCACATGTCATAAATACTAACATAGCATCGTTACTAAGAATCTCCCTCTCTTTGTTCTTCCCATTGGGGAGCTATAAGATAGGCAGTGTAGCCAGTGCAACCTCCCCAGGGCCTCCCTAAATATAAGTATGAGCCCACTTTTAACTTGGGGTATTTAACACAATGAGTTAAAATTGTATGTTTTAGAAAGATACAATTATTATACTATTGACCTATTTGAGATTCACTCATATTTTCTACCACTAATATGGAATGTCTCTCACTGTCAGTGGACTTTCTAAATAGTCTCTCATTTGTTTGATGACAAAATGATTTGGTAATTAAGAATATTGAAATAGTACATTTGGTATGTTTCCCCCACAGACCTTTGCATGGTCACTGATGAACTCTCAATAATTAAATAAGTTAAGTCACAATTTTATAGCCATAACCTCAACCTCAGATCTAACCCTGGCCCCAACCAAGCTTAATTGGAAGAAAAAAGTTAAATGGGAAAAAGACAAGAAGGAAAAATATCAAGGACAAATATTTTAAAATTAGATGTGGGTCATTTCACCGTAAAGTATTACAATGTTACTCATGCCACAAAAATATAAAAGTGTTGCTCTCAAATGGAAAATCAGGCTGCAGCCAAACTGGCTACAATATGGATGTTTTTGTGGGCTACAAGTAATAAGGGGGTTGAACATGAAGCCTAAGTTTTCTATTCTTTCCAGGAGAGAGGTTCATTAGGATACAGGAGCCTCTGGAGATATTAGAGTCTGAAGGCCAGCCCCTAGTGCTGACATCAATTAATCTGTGTCCTTCTTGCTCTCTGGATAAATATAGCATATGATCCGCCCTCTACAAGACACTTCAGTGAGCAGCCATTGTCAGCTCTGCAGAGGTGTCTTGGGAATGTCAAGGTACTAGTCTGCCTTGGACCTGCTGAAAAAATGACCCCTCCCTGTTCTCTTCTGCCAGCCCATCCTCTCTTAAATATACTTTCAGGTATTAGAAATATAGAAATCTTGGAATTCTTCTCATACTCCTTTGTCACTAAGGGAAAGCTGTGAAGTTGTACAACCAAATTATTACTTAAGAAGCTTCTGACATCCGATGATTTTTAATCTGGAATTTCCTATTGTCAGTCAGTGTGGCTCATTACTACAAATCTTATATTATCATGGGAAGGATGAAAACAATCATGTTGTAATGCATGCTGTTAAGCCATTCACCAGTCTTCCATGCTTGGAATTGGAATGATATAGATAAGATGTATCGTGGTTTATCACCAGTATCAAGGTTGCCCCTGTGTAAGGATGACACAAATTCATAAGGCTTTCTTTGCTTCTTTGTTATTTATTTTATTGCAGTTATTAATCCCATTTAGCAAAAACAGTGACACTTACTTCTATTACATGCAAGGTATTGGAATCAACATTTATAATAACTAGACTAAAGCATCATCTGTATGGCAATAGGAGTAAAACCGACAGTCAACATGCATTTAAAAAACGTGGATCTTGCTTAATTTGCTAGACTTTCTTGAGCAAACAACAGCATTAATGGATACAAAACCAATAAATGATCTGGTATATTAAGATTTTCAGAATACTTTATTTTAATAATGTTCCTACTGAAAGATTACTTCTCAATTTGATGGTAGTAGACACTCAAGGTAATTGAGGTATTTGCATTCAGAATTGGTTAATGGACAGGTAATTAGCAAAGTACCACAGGGATCTCTATTAGGACCACTTCTCTTCCTAATTTATGTCTTAGAATCTGGTACAGTTTGTAACATAGTCAAGAGTCCAAATGATTCATAAGAAGGAGGATTAACAAGTGTAGAATTTGCTAAGGAATTTAGAATAGGGCAAACATCTGTTAGGTGATTTAATGTAGACAGTGTAGGAGCTGCACGCAGGTAATATAAACTAAATGTAAAATCTGGAACACTGACCTTGAAGAAGCTGCTTATAAAAGTTAAAAAGGTGTAGAATTTTAATTAATTGATTAGGTCTTAAAATTGTACAACACAAAACAATGATGTAATTTAGAGCATTAATCTTTTTCATCTTGAACACAGAAGAGAGGGTACTTGAATAAAGTATTTTAAATCCTCAAACATGACAAAGCTTGATGTACCTTAGAATCCCCGTCTCTACAGTGTATTGAAAGTGGCCTTAAGTGGGTCTTGTGATTATACCAAAATGGCTTGAGTTCACTTTTTTTTGTATTTGCAACATTTCATTTTTGCTTATTCAGCAACATATAAAGGTATTTTCATTGATTAAAAAAAAGATGTGATTTCCTGCAATAGATGCATTTCCATCTTTTGTTTTTGAACTGTTTCTAAACTAGAAATAGATACAAGGTGCATATAGATTTTACTGATACTGATTGACTTCTGGAGTAATGATTTTAACCCATTCTGCTAGTGGACAATTACAGGAGAAATTAATTAAAACAGGATCCTGAGAAGAAGGATGTTTTATTGCTGGATAAATAAAATGGATTTCAGCTCTTTTATAGTGGAAGTAAGCATGCAGATTTTGAGATAACAAGTCACTGGAGTAATAGACTATGTGAAAGCATTTTGTGCAAATTTAAAGCTGTGGAATTGCTTGGATTTTTGTACTAATTTCCAAAGGAAAAATAAAAACACTTTTCATATTATTAAGCTATCTTTTTAAAACTGCTTTTTTAATTTGCTTCATCAAGCCATTTTAGATTCCGTACTCAATACAGTACACTAAGTAATGCACTGCTTACCATCAAAGATCTAAGCTAGTTTACTAAGAGACAATAGAATTTTCTGCCTTTATTGACAACTATAAATCTTAAATTATACAGCTTTATCTTATCTAAACTCAATATTTTTCACACTGTTAACATTATCTAATTATAAATAATTTGATTTGATCACCGGTTTGTATCTTATTGTACTGTTTGTTTCCCTAAGTTTTTTTGCAGTATTATACGATGTTAACAATAGAGTTATGCAGTCCCTTTATAGTATGATGAAAAAAACCACAGTGAATCCTAAATCCAATTTAAAATACTTTAATTCAAAGCATGATCTTCTGCAGCTTTGGATATACAATACAGCAAACATACACTAGCTGCATTTATTGAGTATTGATTTTGTCACTACTAATAACTAATTTTATCTGACTGATACTTATATCCATATGACTTACATGTGGTTTCACTTATACAGCTTGATATTTGAGTGGAACAATTCCAGTGAAGACTTTGCATAAGGATACAATAGTAGCGTCATACTTAAGATTTGAACCCACAACCTTCTAATTAGAAGTCCAGGATCCTAACCACAACTCCACACTGCTGTTGAACACTTTAGCCTTACTAAGGCTAGTCTAAAAATGTTTTTAATTCACATTAAAAGTATTCACATTTTTAATTCCTACCTGAGGGTATTCAAGTCTTTTAAATTGCACGGTGTCTTTTCTACAGAAGGATTTGTTATGAATGTGATGGAGATTAATTTGAATGCAAAATGTAAATCAAGATTAAACAGGTTAATTTCCATGTAAAATAAAGTTCAGTTTACTATTGCAAATACCATTACAAATGGCATGAAAAACACCATTCATTTTATTGTTGTAATGAATTTCTAAGCACATACACCTGAAAAATATAATTATTCATATAAATTTACAATTTAAAATATAAAATATAAGATTTACATTTAGCAAGTGTTTGCATTTGAAATGTGTATTATTGATGCAAGATACAAGAAACTAAACTTACTCTTACTCTCTTAGGTTTTAAGAGTTGGACAGTGATACTAAAATTTTGAATCTTTATAGCACAAGACACTCTTCTGTAACACATAACTCAAAAGTTTTGTTTTATTTAAATTTTGTTTTAGTTTTAAAACTGAAACTAAAAATGAAACTAAAACTAAACACTAAAAAATATGTATATTACTAAAAAATGAAACCATATAATATAAGTAATATATGTATTTTTGGAATAAATCTTAAGAGATTATTAATAAAGAATTTGTAAAAGATTAAGGAATTGTATTTGACTTTAAACTTTTTTTGAACCAACATATTTAACTTTTCAATTTTCAATATTTTGTTATTGAAATGTGGGAGAAAATATTCAGAAACCTGTGAAACTCACCATTGGTTTGTAGAATCATTTCTTGTGATTTGAATGCTTGATTTTATAAATTAGTTTAGAATTGTTTAAAGAAATATTGGCATTAAAGATAAAAGGCCTAAGTTTTTGAAAATAGATAAGAAACCACCCAGTAGGTATATATTGCTATAAAATATAGTCCAATATACTCCTAATGAACTGAAATGTAATCTGTATTCTGAAGCCATTTTTAATAAATAAAACATTAAACTTCATAATTTTCTTTTTTTCCAAAAATATTATTACCCAAATGTAAACACTCAAGGAACAGTGATATCTCTTCAGAAAAAAGCCACTGCAGCTTTAAAGAGTATTACCAACGACACTTCATGAAATTAATCTAATATGACATTAAATAGCATTATCAGAATCCAAAATTATGTTTATTGTTGCTGTTATTGTCACTGTTTTTGTTGTAAAAAGAAGCATTTCAGAAAACTTTGTAATGTTGATTCAGAGTAGAATAATTATGAATATGAGCAATTCATGGCTACTCTACTATAGTATAAATTTATAGTATGTGGTTAAGATGCTGGGAAAGTTTGTCCGTTAAAGTCCTCAAGTGGTTTAACAAGTATTACTTGCTCTGGAGTTAAACAGTGATACATAGCACTTTTTGGCATCAACTGTAACTGAATCTTTTGAGTAGAAGAATGCTGTCCAGTCTCTAGACTTAGACATTTGCAAGATGCAGGCCACAGATGCAATCAATGCAATCAGTAAAAATACCTTCCCTTGAACAACTGCAGTATCTTTTTCCATGTGACCTGGATTTAAAGAATGTGTCTGGTGTCCTGCTAAATTTGAATAGCAACCCTACAGTGCTGACAACAAAACAGATATTTAAGCATTCCATGTTCCTGTCAGGGCTGGAGATGTGGTGAAGTGGTGTGAGCAATGTGGAGCTCTTAGTGAAGGAGGTAGCTGACCTGCAGGAAGAGATGCTTATCAGTTTAACTAGGGGAACGGAAGAAGGCAGGTCAGTGTGAAGAGGAAACAGCATTTGAAGCACTTGCTGAAATAACTAAGTAAAATATAGAGGGGTTTCTATAAATGGACTGAGGTAATATCTGCACTGACAGATCTGTTGATGTTGAAAGAATTGTTGTATGGGAAGTGTAACAAGGTCAATTTCAGCTATCAAGGGTCCAAAAGTTAAAGGAACAGATTTGTATCTTATTAAAAATAAAGAAATATAGAACACATAACAATAAGACCTTTATTTCTGCGTCATCTAATTTGTAACTATTTGTGTTTATCGTGTCTGTTAATCCACATGCAGAAAGTTCTTGGCATGAAACATGGCAAACCAAGTCTAGTCTAATTTACAAAGCCATCCCTTTCTTATGAAAAATCTTCTAGATTTCTTATTAGAAAATTTGGATTAGAGTGATTAAAAAAGGACTTAAAATATTATGCAAAGGTAACATAAGGCCCTACAAATCTAATCTATGAATAAAAATAAAACACAAAGTCAGTCAATAACTTATTTATATAAATGTTACTTTAATGGATACCTGAACTTCAACATTTACCTTTGTTATTCATTTAGGAAATGTAATTTGCCACCTCTCAACCTGTTAAATATTTGAATATTTTTTGAAGATACCAATAAAATCCTATTTCCCCGATGGGAATTGTTTACGATGCAATCTAACAAACTATGCCATCATAGACAAACAGTGTTATGTTATTAAGTAGGTCACAACACAATATAAATTAGCATAAGCATCTGAAATATCATTTTATAAGCTAATAACCCAAGTATAGGAATGGAATCAAGTGGTTCTTGTGGTAAGTGTTTCTTCAGAGATTAAAAGAGTGCAATTTCCTTATGAATATATTAACATTTTGTGAGTGAAATCATGCAAAGCAATCTTCTATGCATAAATAATGCTTGTGTTTAATAGTAATGCCTTACAGAAAATCTCAATTGTCATTTGAAATTGAATGGGACGTTCTCAAAACTCACTGTATGTGTTTAATGTAGCCCTACATTGCAGAGAAGCATATAATATTACTCTTTTTAACCTCAGTCATAATTTTCTGGTCATGTTCTTGTAAAGTTCCAAAAAAATGATATAAGTATGGCAATAAGTATGTTATGAACAGTCTGATTATTCCCAAAAAAGTAGTTGCACCTTATGAACCTCAAACATAATTTTATTTTATTTTTTGGTAGTTTACAACATAGATAGGCCATTTGACAACAACATGTTTTGTACTGTATATACTGGAAAATGTAACCACCTGTTGCTCTTCAGATTCTTTAGTTTAGTTCTCCTGGAAGAAAATACTTTTCTTGCATTTTGTATGTCTCAGCAAACAGAAAATATAAAGAAGCATAGAAGGTTTACCACTACATCAATATTACTACGTGAAAGGAAATGCTCCTTAGTTTTTTAATCACATTTGCATATAGGATATGTTTGTATCACGTTATCATGCACTTTGGTACTTAATTTAAACCTAATTTCTTGGTTAAACATTATTCTTACATGACTGAACTCAGTGCTAGACTTACTATAGTCCTTTAAGCTCTTTTCGAGAAACAATTGTGTTTTTGTATTGCATTCTCCAACAATGTGCACAATATCTTAATACACATACTTTAGGCTCAGACATTCATTGTTTTTTTTACAGCTTCCCAATATTGTTTATTGACAAGTCAATATTCATGATTTATCATACGTTTCTTACCAGAAATAACAGGTTCTCTATATAGAAAATGCAATTCAGTGAAAACTATTGTAATAAGTGAAATTTATACCTATGATAAATTTAATGTGTTTGCCATTATTAAATATGAAGGTTATAGGATGATACATTTGAATTTAGTTTATAATAATGCCATTGCACTGAGATTTGTGTTATCTTCAATTGCTTTACATTGTAACATCATATATATTATATATAGTTCAGGTGGGTGGCTGCGTCAGCATGCGTAGGCTGCAAAGGAACAAGTAATAGGTTTATTCCATGCTGAAAAAAAGAAGAAAGAGAACACAACATTTCGGCCGTGGAGCCTTCTTCAGGTGTCTGAAGAAGGCTCCACGGCCGAAACGTTGTGTTCTCTTTCTTCTTTTTTTCAGCATGGAATAAACCTATTACTTGTTCCTATATTATATATAGTCAATTTGCTCCATTTCTTCCAACACAACCATTAAAATCATGTTAGAAGATGTCTTTCATGTGCACCATCTCCTGTGATACCATTCCAGTATATATACAAACTAATTAATGATTCCCTATGTTTATATGCAATGGTGATTGTGGAGTGATTGCAACTTTCTCATTAAAATAAACATAATTGCTTAATTTAAAATTCCAACTGTGGTTGATGGTGATGGTCTAAGTAAACTGAAGCAAGATAATAAAAATGTTTTAATTCCACATCACTTTCTTTTAACTCATATTGAGAAATGTTTCATAGTAGGTTTTTGTTGGAATATTTTATTAGCAGAACCAAATAATATTAAGATATGGAAAATTAAAGGCAGAGCAATTGGTCCTTATTTTTCATGGAGCAACTTTCCGTGCTTTGTATATAAAAAGGAGCAATTTGATCATGATTTGCTGACAGGAGAATCTGGTTTTTAGAAGAGGCTATGGGATTAACTCACATAATAACAAATGCCAAAAAAAGTTCAACCTTTTTTTTCTATTGCATACACAGTATATTTACATTTATTTGGGTTAAACATCTAATGATATAAGTTAAAATTTAATGGAAGTCTAACTACCTTTGTGCAATTTTAAAAAAGACCAAAGGGTATTAGTTTAGGTGAAAAAACAAATTGATCTTGTTCCAATTGATGTGAACGCGTCACTTTTTAAAACAATCTTAAAGATAAGAGCAATTCAAACATATGAAGTCTGTTAACTCAGTAAGTATTGCCATAAGAATACTTAGTGGCTTAGTCTCTATGTTGATATGAAACTTACATTTATTCATTTTCTGAACTGTGGTCCAAACTTTTTTTTTTTGATAACCCAAGACAGTCACTGGAAAGCAAGCAAAGGAAACAGAAGACCTTACTATGGCAGTGAAACATAGATTTGTATTCAATAACATATGAGCACTGGAGCATTTAGCCATTGTGGGAGCATTCATTCTTCCTCAGTATGTGCCAGGATTGCTGTATCATCCATCACGTCTGCTAACTGTCTTACCCTGGAGCCTTAGGGGGTGGGTTTGTGTCTCTGTCTTAGCTAATGCTGCTGATGGGATGTTTTCTGTATTGCAGGGGTCACTGTATCTGTTTTCAACCAGTGGCACACATGATTGTACATCTTGCAAGAAAAATGAAGAAAAAGATTTTTCTCTACATTGCCCGAATATTCAGCCTTCTTAATCGTATCCATTGTGCAATTGAGCTAACAGAAAATCACATTCCTATTGTTTGGCTGATGTTTTTTTTTCAGCAATTGCTTTTTTTCCTCTTCCGCAGGATGATTTGTCTCTCTAAAAAAAATATGGATTGCATGATAGCAGATAACAGATAGATAGCACTAAACATAGTTTTCTGTAAGGAGACAGGGATTCCATGAAATCAAGCTTTATGAAGGGAAATACAATATCTGATAATACCTAAGTCTGTACAAAAAGTAATACACAACCCACTTTGTTAAATATTATGTAGCACCTTTTAGCAGACACTGTGTTCGAAATGAATAAATGAATGATGGAAATAAAACTTTAATTATACAGCACTCTTTAATCTGCTACTTTTCTGAAGGATTATTGTTGAAATCTCTTGAAGGTTAGCCAGTTCTGATGTAGAACCAAGCAGTAATTTGGGGTCAACATATTAGCGTCTGTATGAACTGATTAAAAAAAAGACATTATTGAATGTATAAGAAGCTTTGTAAAAAACAGCTTTTTAACACATCATACAGAACGTTTGTCTGTGAATCTGGAGTCCCATGTTGGTTCCTTAGGTTTTACTTCTTTTGAAATGAAAAACTGCTGCAATATTTTAATTCTGTATTGGCTCCATTAAGGGTCAGTCAGCAGGCTTTTTCTGGCCTCTAAAACTGGCTTTATACATTTCATTTTTTATTTCTGTCATTTGTCTGCTTTCTAATATACAGATTTGTATCTTAACTAACTCTACTTAACAGGAAAAAGTCAAATAAAGATCTGAAATTTCAAAATAAAATTACTCTACAGCCATGGATGTAACACTTTGAATGCTGGAGAAAGAGTTTTTTTCTCTTGTTCTATAAATTTCACATTCTTTTCATGTGTTTCAATGAACGAATTGTCCTGTTCATTAACAAAGCATGTTGTTTTAGTTTAGGTTTAGCACAGATGATGTTGGTTTCAGAAATTAAAAGGGAAAGATTTTATTCACACTTGTTACTTCTATGTACAGTAAGCATTATCAATGTGTTTTAAATGTTCCCTTTCAGGAATTTATTTTAGAATAGTAAAGAAAATTTCTTTTCACCAAGTGGAAAGCAAGAAAAAATATTCTCAGGCAGAAAACTAAATATTACTGCATACGTAATATAATGTTGGAAGTTTTGTGCATGATAATTTTATTACATTTTGTTAAAGATTATCATAATTTAAGTTGCTTGTGTATTACGTTCTAATTTTTCTCATTTTAAATTGTGCTGAGATGGATTTGAGATGGACAATAAAGATGCCCTTAAAGAAAAAAGATACTAAATACTATTATTTTTTTTAATGTGATACACTTCAGATGTGAAAATTGCATTTTAATTTTATACTTGTAGCGAATACTCCATTCTTCAATTTTTACCTTTTAACATATTTCTAAAAACTTATTCTAAAATTGTCTACTTTACATATTTATTGTGTTCGGTTAATAATGGTGTAAATGTGTTAATTGGTTTCCCATAAACTAAATTTTAAATGTTCAGTGTTGAGACCTTCAATTTACATTGACCGGTTTTAATTGCATGCCTTTTTCATCCTTGAAATGATCAGATACAGTACCTATAAGCAGTGTCCCTCAGAGCAGTCCTTCAAATGCTGGTTACTCCTGGGACACTGCAGTGCTCAGCTTAGAAGCTAGACACTGACACTTGCAAAAAGAGCTTATTGGTTGAGCTTTTGCTTATAGATGAAGTCATGTTTCTGCCTCAGACCTACATACCATCCATAGATATTAATGGGGCATGCTTGCTATTCAGCTGACACATGATGGAAAAATAATAGTCTTCACAGTATAGTTCTGTGCACACTGAAGCTATTTGTAATGCAGGCATTACAGGATAAGAAAGATAAGACTGCATGACTAAGACAGAAATCTAATTTGCAGACTGAGTAATATTCTTCGCTTTTATGCATGATATCATTACAATAGAACAGCTGAGGTGTTTCCAACTGTCCACTTTGGCCCTCATAAGAAAAACTAACAATAATAATATTATTTCAAGCCCAACAAAAAAACACTGTCAATGGGTTAGAATAGGATTTTTACTGTTTTCTTTTAGAGCTAAGCTTTTTACTAAACCTAGATTTATATTTCCAGAAATTAAAGTACAATTCTGAATGTTTTCAAAAACAGTTACACTGGAACCTTAGGTTAAAAACCAGGGGGCAACAATTTCAGTGTTACAACCATCACTTTTTTTTTAATTAACACCTTCAATGTACCCCCAAACAAACCCTGTCTGCTTAAGAGGAATATCTAATATCCTTTTTTATATGTAATTGGATCACACTTTTGTGTAAGGTTTGCTTACTTAAGATGCATTTCTAGAACATTATTTGTTCACATATTTTAACCATATATGTTAATAAAAATGGTTTAAAAAGGTACTATTTGGGACCACATACCCATGTTCTGAAAATTTGAATAATTATAAAAAAAATTGAGTTATTTTATTTCAGAAATTTGGCCTCAGTAATACATATTATGAAACTTTTTCCCCCTGGGTGGTAATGAAGCTTGTTAATAAAGTGTTGATGTGCGACTGTTGTGCAATACAATGACAAGCAAAATCCGCTAGTGAAGGAGAAAAGAAGCGTCACAGAATACACCTCTAGGAATCATTAAATTTTCATATAATTAATTAATTTCTATGTTTTTCTTTATCAGCAATATGTGAGGCAGAGTTGCAACAAAGAGAAATCGACTTCCAGTGATCAGTATCGTGGTCTTGCATGTTCCAGCCTTCTATTGAATATAGCCCATTTTCTAATATAAATAAACAGCCTCTACAACAGAAGAATACAAA
This sequence comes from Lepisosteus platostomus, assembly GCF_059453375.1. Classification (NCBI taxonomy): domain Eukaryota; kingdom Metazoa; phylum Chordata; class Actinopteri; order Semionotiformes; family Lepisosteidae; genus Lepisosteus; species Lepisosteus platostomus. Next base: position 13,414,546 of record NC_142622.1, read on the forward strand.
TCACCATGACAGTAGCTGTGAACTTTCAGCTGAAGGCAATATCGATCATTAAGAAAGTACAGAAACTGTTCCTCCCAGATGGAAACACATTGTGTCCAAAGGCTGGCCTTCTATCAGTATTGTCTACTGCTGCACTTCCTAAGGGAGCTGTAAACAGCTCTGTCATTGATTTATTGACCGAGCTGCTCAAATCCTATATTTTTTCAACAACTGTGTTGTTCAACTTGTTGTAAAGGTTATTACCAATTAAAAAACAATTCAACCAATGATAACGTTGTTTTAAAAAAAGATACAGCTGCTTAGACAAATTCATTCTGAACCTGGAGTTCTCTGGACTCTTCAAAAGGACATAAAACTTTCTGGAAAAGTAAAATTGAAAATTGTGTGTTTTGATCATGATGTATTTACCATATTAAACAATTCAACTTAATGGAGCATGTTTGTTTAGTAACTATTCAACCAGTTTTCCATCATAAATAAAAAGTGTCCAGAAAATAGAAGACGTTTTAAATCCCATACATTAAGATCTGAAGGTATACTGCTAATGACAATTAAAAGCTGAACGTGATACTGTTTATCAGGAGAATGGCAGACTAGCATTTATTTTAACTGTGATGGATTAGTGAAAGCAAATAAGAAATGTAAGGTGCATTATCATGGCTTTAAGTAAGAAAATAATCATTCAACCATAATGATGTCATAAGGATATTCTGTCAAGGAACAGTCAATATTTCACACAGTGGAGTACAAGCCAATATCAAGAGAAACAGAAAGCTGGTTATTGCACAAATAGATGTTCACTAGGGACAACAACATCCAAGAACTGAATGTTTTGTGAATGTTCAAACCCCATTCAGAGAACAGAGAACCAAAGTGGAGATGGGATAGAGGAGGGATGCTTGAGACCAATGTAAAGGGAGATACTTATGTTCAGTATATATAGTTGATTATTCATAATGTTGGTGATAAGGAACAGCGGTGTGAGATTGACTTGTCGCTGTTATCCCTCCTGAACTTCAGTTACATACTTCCGTTTACCAGCAGTTTACTTTTTTTGGCAGAAAAAGAAAAACTGAAAGAGATTGTTTTGAAAGCTCATTGCTAATTTCACTTATAGTACATCTTTACTATCACCATATATTGCAATAAAAAATGAACACATATATTTCCAACTCTTTGCAACAAATCTCTGCTGAGAGAAGGAAACCAAAAGACATGATTAGAATGTACTTAAAGACATAAATACCTTGACTTTATTAACCTTTCAGCCCAAAATGATGCAATAGGTAAGACTAATAACAGCTAGATATTATCAAGGTATTGTGTGCAAATACAGAGAAAGTATGGAGCTGCTATCTATGATTTCTCCACCATCATACAATACTCTCAGAAGGGCATGTTGTGGAAGGATTTTGCCATTTGATAGTAATGCTAAGCACACAGTAGAGCTGAATTACTTAAATCAGAAAAAGGAGCCATGGGTTTTGAAATATACAGTATGTGCTCTCCTTCCCATCTACCTGATGATAATCGCATTGGAATAGGATGACACTGAAAAAGAATGCCACCAGCATGCTCTGAAAAATGATTAAGACTGAAAGACTGAATCTTATAAAAAGCTGGTGATACACTATTGAAATTGAGTGACAATTCTGGTATATTTTCAGCTGTGGTTGCTGATATTTTGATAAGGAATGTTTGCAGTACAACAGTAGTAAATATAGCTCTTCTTGCTTTTCATGTGTAGCAATTCAATAACTTCAGCTAGTAATGTAAAAAAAAATCTGATTAATATGTAAAGAGGTGTCACCCAGTGACCCAAATACTGTATAAAAAATGAAGGTACATTCATAAACACTATAAAAAGAATAAACAAGGATGTATTAGCCACAAGCTTGTTTTTAATAATGCTGCACCTTGGGTGCATAAGTTATTATTATCTTTAAAACCCCTTTTTGTACAGTATGTTGCTTAGTAACCAGCACCAAGACTTTAGTACTACACCTCACCTTTCAGGATCCTGTTTCAGATACTGTCTTAAACTGGAAACTAAAAGAGAAGATAGAGAAGAAAAGTTAGATTGTGTGAGACATAGAAAAGAACTGTGTATGTCAGGTATGCTTCCTAATATCCCTGAAGGAAATATACGTCTAAACAGGTTGGTGTCTAGGTATTAGGTCCTTTCAACAAGATTGATGTCCTTGCTCCAGAAATGAATCCTTGGGAGTCTATAGTATTAATTTTCTTGCTTTCAGAAGCATCTGCCAGACTGGGGTATTCTGAAAGAGAAAATGTTTGAAGATGTCCAATTTTTATTAGTTCTTATTTCTTGTTTTATTGCTTCAAATGAGGGATAGATCTAAAGCGAGAAAAGATTACCCAGAAGAATAAAATGAAAAGAGCCATTAAACTGAATAAAAAGAAAACTGTGCTCATTTGAAGATAGAAAAGGATCTCATAAAGGAATACCTTTAAAAGATAAACATTTGATTTCAAGAATTTATTAAATGCTGTTACTAAGCAACATTAGAAGTTTGCTCTCCTGTGTCTTAAGTTCTTAGGTTAGTACATATATTGTATATGGATGGTGTATTCAGAGGTACATGATGGTTTATGTTTTCTCTTAACTCTTTTTTAGAAGAATATACTGGCAAGGGTATCAGAAATGTGAGACAATTTACCATATTTCAGAAGCATTAATGCACAAAGGGGAAACAATCCTAAAAAAACAAAATTATGCCATCATTCCCTTCAACTCAGCATGTTCACGATGACATCACCATTCACATAGTGTAAGTGTTCTCATGCTGCCAAATAACCTCTTCTCACAAGTTATTAAGTTGCACCCTGTCAAATACAAAAATGTTGTGAACTAATTTTATATTGCACCTAGAGGTTAATACAATTAAAAAGTGAAGAATTAGCAAGCAATGTTATTTCACCACAAGGACAAACAAAAAATAAAATATGTGACATTGTCCTAACCAAATCCAATGAGGTTTAATTTCTGAAATTAAGTTTATAATTGAACTATGAATAAAATTAGACATTATAACATGAGAGTGAACACATGCAGAATCAACTAATCAATCAAATATTATGCCAGCTACTTTTATTACAGGAGAAGGATAGCAAGAAGAGTATTTCTTATACCGCACAAAGGTTTCTATTAGTATTCCAGAAAGTCAAAAGTCCTTCTGATATTTTAGTCTGCTGTGTCCTCTAGGCAGATATACAAATCCCCCAGACTGAAAGATTTTTTGTATATTTACAGTTGTTGTAGCCTTTTTCATATTACGGTTACACATCACTGTCTCTTTGTATTAAATGTATGTAACATTTTAACGCCTCTTATCCTTAACTTGAAAGTTTGCTTTAAATGGATGGATGCAAGTACAGCCAGTCCTAGGCCATCAGTTCAATATTCGTTTTTGGTTTGTATTGCTTCACTTGCTTTTCAGAATGTCACAAAGTGTAAATGAACATAGCCAGCTAGTATTTAATTCCTATTTTCCAAAACATTAAAACAAATTGAAAAATAAGTAAGTACACTACAGAACGCTGAGGAGAAAGCAGATCTTTAGGGAACTAATTAAGCTGCATTAAATTAATTACTTACAGATGGTGGTCAACATTATGGGGAACTTGGACAATATTATTGTAGTATTACTTAAAGAGAAGGACTCAGCACAAACTACTTTTAATAGGAAAATGTATTAACCTGAAATGGAAATACAACAGAATGTTTTGCAGACATATGTCTGTGTATTTTCATCCAAACAACCTCTTGTTCACAGCTGTATATGTTCTGGCCAATTCTTCTCATAATTTTGGCAATGCACCAATCTATACTTATACCCATTTATTCCTAATAATCTTCTATAGCACACTTCTGCTTGCTGTCTGCTCTTTTTTGTTTTCCTGTCAAGTTCATGCCATTCCATTTTAATATTGTTAAGATCAGGAAACTTGGGAGAACAGCATAACCATCTCAGAGCCTTCTGTTCTTCTGTATAAAAGAAGTCATTTGTGTTTGCTCTAGTTGTGAGTTTCAGGTCATTCATATCATTTTGAAAAACAAGCCCTTCACCTGTAAATCATCCTTCTTGAGTGTTCTCCATGACATTGCTGAATTAATTAACACTGTTTTTGGGGTGCTAGTGGATAGTTTTGCTCAAGGAAAAATTCTAAATGTACCTTGCCTAAATTAAGCTGAGGGAGATCCAGAAAATTAGATCATGTGAAGTATTTATTGTGTTCTAATATGAATCCATTCATAAAACAGTTTCTGTTTTGATCACTATTATTGTTTATAGAGATATATTGGTGGTCTAATCCCTAGCGAATGTGCAAAACGACAGTATTCTTTTTGCATTCAAGCAGACCTGCAAATGACACTGATACTCAACCTTGCTCCTCAAGGGCAATAATACAGATAATTTATAGATGTTTTGTTAAGTCATTTGGTAGCCTAAGATCTAGGAAAAATGTTAAACGTGCTTCACTTGAGAAAACAGAAAATAAATAATTCAGGGAGCAGTGGAGCCCTGGAGGCCTAGAGATGAGCTTCTCGGCACCTGAGTTCAGTGTTTACTCCAAGCAGAGGTCATCACCGCCTGAAAACCACCGGAACCCATTGGTCATTCCTTAAAATAAATATTAAAAAATATATATATAAAATAATAAAAAGCCATAAAAATAAAACATCCTGCAAGTCCCTTTCAGTTACTGCCGAAAGAATTATGGATTCTGATTCTCCGTTCCAGAACGTTTGCTTGTCCACAGATATGTTTGCCATAATCAATAGGTGTTTCACATGGAATTAAATGGAACTTCTTGGGTCTCCAAATTATGAAATAAGAATTTTAATTTTGTTTGGCTTTACCACAATGTGAGTCCTGCCAGCACATCTTTTGAGCATAAATAAGCAAAAGTGAAATGAAACACTAGAGAGAACCATATTATACTCTTTCTTCCTGTAGTGACATTTTTGTGGGTTACTGCATAATGACTGTCCATGCTTATAATCAATTAAAAGAAATACAGAAAATGACAGCATTCACAGTTCGTATTTCTATCAGAAGGCAAGAAGGAGTTTGGCTTCGAGTTTGACATTAAGTGACTTTATGTGCACAGTGCAAAACCACTTTGTTATTTGTTTAATTTCGTTGTTGGTTGGTTTTGGAAGTAGAGAATGGGTGGAGTGCCTTCATGTTTTTATAGGTACAGGATGCAATTTTTAAAATAGTTCGAGATCTAAACTATAACTGTGAACAGAAATTGTATTGTTATATTTACTTTACATAGAACAAAATAATTTGCATTTATGTAATGTAATTTGCAAGATAAAAACACAATGCTTAATCATGTATAATGAATTAGACACTAAAGGGGAAATCAATCGATAGGAATCAGATTTTACTAATGGAGCAGCTACAGTTGCAAATAATTTAGAGCTATTCTAAACTGTTCCATAACATTTCAGGGTACGATGCCATGTTTTGTATTCATCTTTACACAGCACCAGATTTTGATTTTATATTTTTACCTTGCTTGCAAAAGAAAATCCATTATGTCCCCCAAAACACTTTCACCCTCTAACTATATCCACACTGATGTTGTGTGTCTGTGGAACAGATGACTGGAAAAGCACCATATCTATACCATTGACATACGTATAGATAATTCAGAACTGTGCTCCAGAACACTGCTATATGTTAGCAGTTCTTGTAAGTAAACATTGAAGATGAGATGTAAGTAATGATATTCTAATGTAGAATGGGGAACCTTTATATTTGGCAGGGTGTATGTTTGGTAGAATCCTTAGAATTTCATCATGGCTTTCTAAGCTATTTTTATTATATTGTTGAATGTCCCTGAAATTAAGTAATGAAACTGTCATTTACATAACCTAAAATGTATTGAAATAAATCAGAACACTGTAGTGTAATTCACTGATGAGACAGAAAGTAAACTACTTTGTTTCCGGTTAATACACCGGAATGAGAACATACAAATATAGGCATCTTTGGAAACAAAAAATTGTTGTAAAATGTTACTCTGGAATGTCATGCCTAAATATTATTTTGTCATTTTCTATTTGATGATAAAAAATACATCCTGGAGAAAAAGATCAATTTCTTGAAAGATAATGAATATAACTGATCTTCTTTTACAAATGTTTTTAGTTTTACAGATGTTTTTAGTGAAGAGAGAATTAACTTTCACAAACAATCTGATCCGCTTTCATAAAGCACAACAGAACAGAACTGACAAGGGCTGAACACAGCAGAACACGAATCAGTCAAAATTCCTGACTAAGGAAACACATGGAGCCTGCTTTGTTATGCAAAAGATACAGAACAAGTGAGATATACATAATTAAAATGATTTAGATGATTAGTTTCTGGGAAACATTTTTACTATCTGATATCAGGGCTAATTTATTTTCTTGAAAGGAAAAAAAACATATTCGTCTGGGAGTTTAAGATTACAAAAATGCTAGTATAAAGTGCATTAAATTTATATTTGGTTTACTGTTTAATGCCCCTCTTTACTGGTTAAGTACGTATCGGTAATCCCATACGTTATATTTTCTTTCACAGACGAGTCACATACTCCCTTTATCCTCATGAACGTCTACAACTAATCAAGAGTACAGTAGGTTACAGCATATTTGACAGAAGTAAGAATAAGCTGTTTGCTTTTCAAAGAAACATTTTAAACACAAACACTGCAATGGACTATTCAAATACAAGAATATAAGAAAGATCTCCAAACAAGAGGGGTCAATTTGGCCTTTCTTGCTTGGTTGGTAATCGAGTAGCTACAATAAGTAAATCTATCATTACAAGGAGCCATTTCTTATAGGTGTCCAGAGTCCGAGCCACACCACCTTGGCTGGGAAGTCTGTATACAGTATGTGATCAAAAAGAAAATCAAAGTAACAATGAAAAGAGCTGTCAAAATCTGTTCGCCAACTACCTATGCTGGGAGGATAAAACAAGCAAATGGGAATGTCATACACAGCATACTGTTTGACATTTTTTCACTTGAAAGGATCTTTGATTTTATGAAGTAAATAAGGGGTAAATAGCCCAAAGAAATATTAAATTGAAATTGCAATAAAGTGAACAGTCCAATGAAATGAAAATAACATAGCTCTCATATTTCACACAGAAACATTTCATAACAAAAACAGACATCACCTGCATTAAAATCAGTGCTAACTGTGAAAATCTTAACAGCAAGAAACCCAAGAATTTTTTCTTCAAATAACATATATTATGTTGAAAATATTTAAAAGACCACTCTTTCATATATACATTATTACAAATAAGACATGGTTTGGAGCTGTGAATCTTCAGTGGTCTGTTATGTAGAAGCTGGAATCATAGAGCACCTTGTGTTCTAGCGAAGAAAGTGTACACAATAAATATGGTCAAAATGTATTTAAGTGTATGTATTTTCACTATATTAGAGAAAAATAAATCATACTTCAAAATCCGATACATAAAGCTGAATGAGCAGATGAAGTGTTTGATAACAGAAATGTTTGAATATTTTTATTATTATTAATGATTAAGGAGTTTGTATGTCTCCCCATGTTTGAGTGGGTTTACTCCAGGTGCCTCAGTTTCCTCCCATAGTCTAAAGACATACTGGTAGGTTAATTGGCATCTGGGAAAATTGGCCCTAGTGTGAGTGTGTGCTCATTTGTGCCTGTGTATGTCCTGTGATGGACTGCACCTGTTGTTCACCGGAATAGAGTTCGACTCCCCTGTGACAATGAACTGGATAAAGCAGTTAGAAAATGTATGGATGGATTAATGGTTGAATAATTACGAAATTCTCTATATAAAGCCCTATGTTAATATGAATATTTTTCAAATAATAGTGTTCATTATCATAAGGTCCCTTCAATCCAACATGAAATGCATTTACATTAGATTCTCCTGGAAAATTAGAGCTTGAGCCTCGTAAGACAATGGCATAACATGTTTCAGGAGGCTTCTGTCACCTTGAGAAGTCAGCTGGAAAGTTGAATTTTAGGAAAAGCACATTAGAGAGAAGTATGTTAATATGGGAACATAATACAGTTGTCCAATTAAAATGGAAAAACTCTAGAGGATACAAGGAACCACAATCCAATTCTAATATGACCGTTCTCTCACTGGCCTATGTGGTTTGGATTAAAATCCTGCAGTCTATTAAATAGCCATAATTGTATTTTTTTTCCAAAACATTATAGAAATTAGTGGATGTAGGGTTGTGAAAAGTACAGTTGAAAAGGTTACATTGGAAGATTTTCTTTCAGAACAGTTAAAACACAGCAACCCTTTGAAATGATTATAGGCCTCAAGAAGAGACAATTAATGTCAGGAGAAGAAGGATCTTTCTAAAAAAAGTACAATAATATTACAAATAGCAAAAGACAATAAACAAAACAGATCCTCAGTGAAGAAAAATACAGTTGTATACATCAAAGAGAAAGGCTTGTTGGACTTTGTGAAAGTATGTCAAGCTGAAGACTATTATGCACATTGGCCACAGCACATTTTCACATGGACTAGAGAAATAACACAGCTACATTATATCAAATTGGAATACTGTGCAGTGCAACAATATCTTTTTAATCTTGAAAAGGTCTTTGTTTCACAATCCATCACAATATCTGAGCAGGAAAAATATATTTAAAAAAAACCAATATTTATTATGAATTGTATATATACACAGTATATCAAAAACAGAATAATCTTTAGAATCTAATATGACCTCTATTTATAATATTTCTGATTGCATGGCTTAATGTGGTAACTGTAACAAGGAGGCTGAAAAGGGAGTGTGGATCCTGTGCAGGACTCAGGAGAGAGAGAGAATACTGAGAGTTCCAATCCAAATTACAAGGCTCAAACATAATCCGGTGTGAGCGTTTGTTAAATACAGTGCGTGTGGGAATGTGAGACCGGTCTGAGGTGCATTCGGAATACGTAACAGTAACTTAGGTACTTGTATATATGACTAGGAATCTTGATATCTTTAAATCTTTTGTGATGCCCCCAGGGTCGTGGACACCACTTTGGATAAGGAACAGGCATGTCCACAGTGGCTGAAATGTGTTCACAATCTGTAAAGGAACTTTTTACTCTAAACTTTCTTGCAATTTCCCCAACTTACAAGAACTCTTCTGCAAGAGTGGTGCTATCACTCGGCCCACTCATCATAGCAACTAGAACACAAAGCATAAACGTACATGGGTATTATGTTCACTCTGTTTCATGGTTAGCTACTTCTAACTCTCTGGGCCCTCGACTCTGGGAATCTCAAGCTCAGAGCCTCATAATTCTGGCCTCTGTCTTAATGGTTCATCTCTTGCACTGGTTCTCACAAATATTTCCTCTCATTCATGCCTCTGTGGTATCTATGATTACCCATCATTCACTAATATCACATAGTCCTTGGTTTGTGGTCTCTCAGATTCAGTGAGCCACACACCTCAGTCTCTGATTTTCACCTCAGTCTCATTCTCATTGATGTCTTTCTTTCAGGGTGTAACCATGGAAGACCCTTGACTATCAGTCCTGTTTGGCAAGATCCACTCAGCTGACTTCTTTACCTTACTGGAGGACTGATACGGCAATGACTGAGGATGTTACTCATCGCTAGTGTTTCCTGCACCTCGATGTTTCATTTTTTTCCTGGGAGTCTTTCCTGCTCCTAGCCTCCTCACTTAAGAGTCCAGTCCAGTTCTCAGTTGGACTGTATCTCATGGAGCTTCCTGTTCCTTCTTCTGCTGGAACTTCTCCTGCTCCTAAATCTCTCTCACTGTCTCGGAGACTCTTGCTCCTCAATCACACATGCGTACTGAGCCTTCTGTTCCCAACACTCACACCTGAGTCCACATGCTCTATTATGGACTCTCATTTCTTTAACCTTCTGCTCCCTGATGTCTCTACACAATTACTACTGGCTTTCTCACTCTTAACCATCAGTACTTGGACTTCATGTCTCTCATGTCCCACCAACTAGGTCGCACAATCTTAAACCTTTCACTTACTCAGACTCTTTAGCACTTTAACCTCACACTCTAGACTCACCACACTCACATTAGAACTAACAACCTCTACCCCAGCGCCTCATCCTTTCTTTTGCACAGCCATCACTTCCTTTACTCATAAATCACTTTGCACATCTCTCTTGTCCCAGTCTCACACAACTCATACCTCACACAGGTTCCAGCATGTCTTTTTCACCTGGTCTTCGCTCTCTCACTGAAATCAGTGAGACATCACATTAAACACTGCATAAGTGGTGCTCTACACTTCTCTTCTACCACCAAAGGTTATCAACTACATAAGCCCATTCCTTCACTCAATGCTTCCTGCATTACTGGAGTGAGGGCTCCAACTCTTTATTTCACACACTTACTCAATTTTAATCAATTCATAACTCTCACATACTTAAACACCCACGCTCTCGGTGGACACTACTTAATTCAAACAGTCATGTTGTTTCTCCACCTGGAGCAGCCTATCTGCTGTAACTCTCAAAGACCGCTCTGGCACTTTCTTTTGTTTTGTTGTTCTCACCTCCCCTCCTTCTGGGGGAAGGATCTTGTAACCTCATTCCCTGCATAAGTAGCCAGACAGTTGCATTTGGACACCAGCACCACACATTGTCTGCCTGTGCTAGCTTGTTCTGCTGTACCAAGTTTACTGCTCAATGTTGTGCATAGTAAATGGGAGACTCTCTGAGGCATACTACCTCTCCCGACTGACATCCCACCATGTTCTCCTAGCAGTGAAATATCCAACTTGCTCTTGAAGAACTTCCCAAAGTTGTGGCACAGAACAGACTGCCTTCAGCTATGTTGCATAGCAGGACGACATCACTATCAAGAACCTCCGCCCCTGAGCAAACCCACACCCTGGATGGCATTACACTTTATATACAAAGATGTGTCCTTTTCAGTCAGGAGAGTAATGATTTATATGTTCAGTTTTTACATCTTTCTCTTTCCGTCTGGACTGAACACAAGAAAATGGGGACTAGAACATGATTATTTATATGCTCTCTATATATATATTACTGAAGTCTGAATAAGAATTTATGGATTATAATTATTCCATGAAACTACTGGCATTACATCATCTCTTAATATACATTTTTAATTATTCATGACATCACAATGATTACTTTTTTCAAAAGAAAATGAAGAAGCAGTGGTCCAAGGTTGAAAACTGCACCAGCTCAATTGCTTACAAAGTAAAAGACACAGAAAAAAAGCAATAGATATGAGCAAAAAATACATGCAGTGATGTGTAAAATCTACAAGGAGCAGGCTTAGTAGTAGTTAAATGCCTTTTACAGTGTGCAGTGTGTTAAATAACTGGCCACTGGTAGTTTCCAAGTCAGGCTTGATGACAATGTTTGCGGTGCTGACCTTTTGAATTTCATTTTCAGTGTTATATATGAAATCCCTTGCAGCCAACCAAAACACTGCATTTAAGAGCAATCAGATCAAATCTCTATCTCACATTTTTGGCCTGGTGACAGTATTCCGTTAATGGTACTTTAAAGACAATTTCATAGCTATATAATAGCTTTTCAGGAAATAAAATACAAAAATGGTGTGCTCAAATGAAAGATCAATTTTAATCAAACTGTTTTACTTGATTTTTTTTTTCATTTTGTTTATTTCATTTTTACAAATTCCTCAAATGATATTGCTTGGCTGTTTTTCTTTCTTTATCGTTGTTATTACTTGAAGTTAGGATTCTAACCTTTTACCTTCACATTTAGTTTTAGAAGAGAGAGATAGTTAAGACATCAAACCTCTACAACAACCTCAGAAAAAGAAGAACATCCTTGATCTTTTTGTTTCATTTTTGCCCAGTACACTTTCTGTTCCTGTGTACTGTTTTTAGACAACAAATCTACACAGACTAGCTTGCTTAAATACAACACTCTCAAACATTCACAGATTCAGAATCACAGACTTTTTGTGACCTAGCGCATAATGAGGATTAGGGCTTTGTAATCCTGCATACTTTTAGTTAGTGGCATATTTATACTTTTGCATCATTTAAAGGCATTTCTTTGTAATTGTGGGATGTTCTTGACATATATAAAGTATTAATAAGCACCATGCCACATTAAAGTGTCCTCTTATTTACTTGTCAATACTGATTCATTTTGAGATATAACTAGCTCAAGTTACTTAACCTGTGCAGATCAAATAATTTCTATTCCAATTAAGTTTTTTTTCTGATACGAATGTATTCTAAAATCTTTTTTTGAGTCAGAATATCTGGGTTAACCAGCCCAGATGAGATGGTAGGATGGGCTGGGACTGTCCCCTAAAAAGTGTTACATGTACAGTAGTTGTTTCAGGATAAAGTGGTTGTGAGTAATTAACTTTGGGACTAGCATCCTCATACACATGTTGCATTATCCATTGTATAATTCAGGCCCTTCAAAATTGTTTTCCTTGCTAAACTCTGCTAGACCTTGATAATGACTTTGTGCCTTCATATTACTTTTCAGAAACATCATTTAGTACCCTTTTAGTACCCATTTCTGTACCCTTGCTATACCCCATTTCTGTGTCCTTCAGCATAGATCTTTCTTGCCTATGGACTATCAACTTTAAAACCCAAGTGCTTTTTCAGTGCTTTAGCAGGATATTGAAAAACAAATTCATTAATTAAGTAGAAGTAGTAGTAACATGTTTTTGTTGGGATGCTAAAAATAAAATAAATGTGTTACACAAGTTAGTTAAATACACAGTTGTGTTTATTGTACAGTTGTATAATTAACTTAATTGTAGTACGTAGCAGTTCAGGTGGGTAGCTGCATCAGCATGCGTAGGCTGCAAAGGAACAAGTAATAGGTTTATTCCATGCTGAAAAAAAGAAGAAAGAAAACACAACGTTTCGGCCATGGAGCCTTCTTCAGGTGTGAGAAGAAGGCACACCTGAAGTAGACTCCACGGCCGAAACGTTGTGTTTTCTTTCTTCTTTTTTTCAGCATGGAATAAACCTATTACTTGTTCCTTAATTGTAGTACATCTCAAATTGTAGTATAAAATGTGTATGAATAACAAAGGGTGGTTGTAGTTGCTCTTTTCTTTTCACCAGTGTTGGTCTTTTATTTAACATATCCCAACAATATTCTTATCAACATAGATATTTATGGAATATCAGGCCCATACACGGATTACCAAAGAAAATGAGCTTGACACCCCTGTTTTTCTAAACTGAGACATCACTGGAAATATAAGAGTTAGTGATTTGTAATGGTGGTCAGCACTGTGGAGCAGTAGTTAGCATTGCTGCCTTTGGTTAAATTCTTAGGGTGCTATCTGCGTACAATTTGTATGTTCTCCCCATGTTCACATGTGTTTCCTCCATGAGCTCCAGTGATCTTCTGTGGTCAAAAGCCATACTGGTAGGTTAATTGGCTTCTGGGAAAAGTGGCCGTGTGAATATGTGCATGTTTGTGTCTATGTGTGTAATGTGATGGTCTTTTCAAGGGTATATCCTTCCTTGTGTCCATTATTTCCCAGGTTAGGCCCTGGTTCCCCACAACAATGTATTGTATAAAATGGTTAGAAAATGGATGGATCATTATTGTATGTTTAATTGGGATAGTCATGCTATTCTCCATCAGGGTTCCTGCAAATGTCTGTGCTACATACACAACTCTCTTTCATGTAATTGAAGGCGATCAAATGGGAGACCCTTGTCTTAAAGACAGCACAGCTCATAACTAAAAAAATCTTAGTCACCAGCCACATGCAAGTCTATCCATTCCAATTCTGAAGAGGCAAAGAGATAAGGAAAATGCATTCCCCTGAGAACGCACTCATCAGCCTGACACATCAAACAAGTCAATCAATTGAAAACATTCTCTGATCAGATTCCCCAACTGGGGGTGTGCTCTTGACCCATAAGATTTGCATTTATTTATGTGTGCTTGTACAGTACTGGTCAAGTCAATACATGTATATATTTATAGAAAAGAAAAACAGTTGCATATTTTAAAATACAAATTAGATTGGATAAATTTAAATTGATAAGATATAGCTGATTAGAATCAGAATCGTTCCTTCACATGTATTATCATCACAAGTTTCTTAAATGTTTTATTGTAAGTCACATTGTGCATTAATATCCATGTAAATGAGTGATGCCACCATGAGCTCCTTTAGGCTGGAATATGGAACATAAATATTTCTCCATTCAATTTCTACAGGAGCTCAACTCCAGATCGATGGTATTACTTGGTAGTGGTTGGTGTTTACGAATGTGTCAGCCCAACTCATCCCATACAGTATGTGTTCTCCTTAGTTACAGTACAGAAAGCCAAGGTTCCCATAATACAGCAGAAACTCTTAAGAGACTTTTACTCTGCAGTGAAGCAGCTCAGTGACGTTGACTTGTAATATTGCTATTGTAGAGGCACTTGCAACAGTCTGATGGCTGTAATTCATCTTGTGAGTCTTCCATGTCACCCAGCTGTATTATCTAATGTAGTTGCTATAATTCAGAAGGGATCCCTTAGGCTTCCCCCCTGCAGTGTTATAGGCAGCTGACTGGATATGGGTTGATCAAAGGTACAGTACTTTCTGTCTTTTAGTTGGAGCCTGATAATGATGGATGGAGCCTTGATAGTAGCCTAGCTACTTCTCATTGCAATGTTCCTACCAGTAGCAGTTCTGCAGAATATCACCCTTTTAAATTAGCTATGGTATTCGCATGTTTTGCATCAGAATGTATAGATCTACACCTCAAAGGCACAACCATATTTGATTATGTGCATCATCAAGCCATTGTACAGATTATCCAGGAAAGATGGCTTTCACTCTTACAAAACACCTTCAACGAAAATTAACTACAATTAACTACATACAATACTATCAACACTAAGGATTTTTCCTCATATTTGCTTTAACAACTGCAGAAAAGGTATCCTGTTTAGAACAGATTAAAAACAAGAGCTGGCCAATATATCTTTAAAACATTAATTTTGTTTTCTTGCTATGAGCCTAGTGATCTGAGAATCTCACTTTGTTATTCTTGAAAGAAGTCAGGGTATCAGCTTCCACAACATGGCTTGGCAGTTGTGTTTTTAAACTTCTCTACACTTCTCCATAGTTCTCATTAGTGTTTTCTGGTTCAGGATTCTCCTTTGATTCTGAATATAAAGTTGACATGGAGTCTGAAGTGTCAACCTGGCCATGTGCAATATAAAAATAACATGGAAATTATAAAGCTCACACCCAGGTCCTATCACTTTGGGTGAGGTAGTAAACCCCTTTGGCACATAACCTTCCAATTATTATTTTTTCTTTTTGTCTTATGTCCCTGTTCTATGAAGGATACCTACTGTAGAGTGTTCCCTGGGGGAACAGGTTTGTATACACAATCCGTACATAACCTGGTTGATGTTAGCAGCAATACAAAGGAACTGGCTTCCTGTGTGTATGTTTTTTTTCTGTTAGAGGCTTCATACTAAGATTCTACACCTGTGAATATTACAGATATTCAAGTAAATGTGAAGATATTTCCTGGAACAATATTTGGGATAATTAAAATTTCTTCACAATGTGTGCTTAACCCATTACAGATGGTACACATAAAACTTCTCCCTAGTTCTTTATGTTTACCTGATCAATGGAGTACTATAGGCACCTTTTTATATGCATTTTGCTAGTGTCCAAATGTGGGTAACATTTGAGGACACATTTCTTATTCTTTGTCCACTATTCTACATAAGAATAAGTTCTCGCCTGCAGCTTTTATAGAAAAATGACTCGAGTCTTGGTCTTTCACAGAAAGTGGAAACTTTGTGCTTCCTCTCCTGTCATCATTGAATCCTGAATGCCTAGATAATATATATATATATGTTGTACAGATTTATACTTTAAAGTAACAGGGGGGGTGCTAAAGATGATGTGTTTGTATCTTTGTTATGCTATATTTTATCCTATTACAGTTAGAACTTTAAACAAAAAATATTGAGATTTTCTTCATTTAAAGATTTGACTTGAATACCTAGTAATCAAAATACTTTCAGTAATTATTCGTCAGTCATCAAAACTTAACCTGACATAACTTTTTCAGTCTGCACGCTTGTGATGTTAATTTGTGTATCAATATTGAAACTAACACAAATGCTATGGATTTGTAAGGCTTATGGAATCTTGATTTTATTTGACATGTTATACAGTCTACTCATAATCAAGCATATAGTTTAGACTTAGTAATTTTGTAAAGTATAGATGCTTATATTTCCTCTACAGATCTTGCTCTTTCAGGTATTTTTTATATTTTATTTGAGGCTACTTTACCTTTTTATTTTTAACAAGAGAACAGCATATGCATTTAAGAGTCATGTAATTAATTCCCCAACTGCAATACAGTTCTCAGAATTGTAAACCAGAAAAAAGTAAATCACTTACCATTCACCTCTATCTCACATATTAAATTGATTTAGTTGACAGAAGTAACTGCTTCTTGAAAGCTACTTATGATACTGTGGCCCCAGTTTAAAAATGAACAGCTTCTTCTAAATGTATTGCTCCTTGGATTAACAATGCTAACTATCAGATGAAGAGAGACTGTCGTAAGGCAGAACGTAAATGGAGGGCTACAAATCTACAAATTGGCAATGACATTTTGAACTATAATTTATTTAAGAATAATGAAGCTTTTGGGAATGGAAGATGGGTTATTTCTCAAACCTTATTGAGATTAATCAGATGAAAAGCATCACTAAGGTTCTTTTTCAACCATAGATTGATTAAAAAATCTTTCATTTTCTGTTATTTATACTGAAGCTTCATATATTAAGTGTATATCAGGTGTTTTCAGGCCAAAATAGTTGTTACTAGAGATCTTTGGCATTACTCATATTAGAATGTTCCAAGCAGACAGGTTGATGTGACGTGATTTTCTTTGATTAATGCACAATGTTCATATATTACTATAATAAAGGTGAAATATGCTGCTTGTCCTGTGGATCCATTACCAGATAATTAAAAAAAAATTATTCAGTTACCTGGTGGTTCTGCTATAGTTAACAACTCTTTATCAATGGGAACATATCCAGCTGCATTCAAAACTGCCCTTCTTCATCTCTCGCTCAAAAAAATTCTAACCTGGATTGTTTGGTTCAGAATGATTATATTTCAAACCTCCTGTTTTTAGCAAGTGTAATTAAAAAAGCAGTGCTAAATGAAATCAATATCATTCTCAATAGTAATAGTAAATGTGAGAAGTTTAAGTCAACGTTTAATTCCAATCAAAGCATGAGGGTTAATTAGTGATAAGAGCCCCTGAACTATGAACCATACGGTCATATCTTCAAATCACAAATGCTTAAAATCCTTCAGTAAATTCAGTAAATGCTGTACTATATAAATGTGTTCCCAGCATCTCTGTGTTGTAAACAGTCAAAACAATACAGCAAAAAAATGTATATAAACAGTATTGTTAAAAGATTAAATTAAAAAATCCAGTTTGTCTTAGGTCTAAGTACAATTGGGGTTGTCTGGAAGTGTTGTGAAATCGTATAGACCACGTAACAGAAAATACTTTAATTGGGATAATGTACCAAAATTAAGAAAAAAGACTTAAGGCGTCCTTCAGGGCTCTTTTCTTGGTCCAAGGTTATTTTCTTTATGCTTATTGCCACTATGAGATCACTTATGACACACGTCCACTGTGATGTAGATGGCACTCAGTTATATATCTCTATGAAATCTTGTGACATTACCACTACTTCAGATTTAATCAAGCTTGTTGCCAATGTCAAAAGTTGGATGACTTAAAATTTACTCCAATTGAAATCAGATAAGACAGAAATTTTATTACTAGGTTTTCAGCAGCAGCTAATTGACCAAAGCAGACTTGAAAAACATGAGCATTCATTTCAAATATGAGGGGAGAAATTCGTATTTAATTTGATTCTGATCTAAGTTTTTAATCTACATTAAAAAATGATTAAACTCTCTTTTTATCACCTTAGACATCTTGTAACGTAGACCCTTTCTTTAGCTGATTAATGTTGAAAGAGTAGTTCATGTTTTTATTTAATAGATGTTGGACAACTATAACACTTTATTTGCTTGGTTTGGGGAACCTATATTGTTATAATGCCACCTGCTTTTGATAGAAATGCTCCTTTACATGCTGTTTTTAAAACTGCATTTAAGAAATGTAATAATGTAGCCCTTTTAAAATTATCTTATTACATGCAAAATTAATTTATTTTACTCTTACTTTATTATGTATTTGCTAGTTCTGTTTTTGGAATAGGTAGAGGTTTATTCCCTGCTGAAGGGAAAAGAAGAGACACAATGTTTCTGCTGTGGTGTCTTCTTCAGCTACCTGCTTGAAACTAGTTCTGTTTTATTTTTCTACCTTTTTGCCAATATATGTTGTGCAATTATACATACAGTATTTTCTGGTATTCTTCTATTCATCTACCTACTGTACATTTTGTCACTATTTATGACTGACTATTGTATATTTTCTGTTTCTACTTTAATTTTTATATTTTGTGTTTTGTTTTTGTGTTACTAAGGTCCTACTTCTACTGTACTCCTTAAATTTTCAATATGTAAAGCACTGCTCCATAAATGGAATGTGTTTTAAAGTTTTATTATTGTTCACAGGCTTTATACTGTACATCTGTAAAAGGTAACACTCCAATAACTATATAACAATTCTGCAACAGTTCTGAAACTAGTTCCTGCTAATGTTTTGATAATGTTTTTAGCATTCGTTATTCCTTCATTTTATAACTCAAAACAACCATTGTTTTAAACAACAGAAAAATATATTTATTTCTAATTAATCTCTAAATTTCTAACTTCTAATTAATTTCTAAAAGTAGGCTAAACATTTACTCTTTAAATGAGTAAATGAGTGATAGTATATTTATTTTTCTTTTGCTGTCACAGTTCTTTTTGGATAATAAAATATAGTTTACTATAAAGTTACTATAGTCAAGTTTATGTTAAATACTGAATGACTTCAAACTAGAATAGCACAATTGCAATTCAGAGTACTGAATTATTAAGAATAGATACATAATATGTGCTGAACAAGAAGCCAATAATTCCAATCAAAATACCAATATACTACGCTCATATAGGTCAATATCAGATATCTGGTTTTTGTGTGCGAGTTCTGCTATCCCATTCTCTGTTGCATACATTTTTCGAGAGATGCTCAACTGTGGTGAGGTTATATCATAAGAGAGCAGGTGATAACATAGATTTCATAATCAGAAAGTCTGATAATAAAGGATAGGGTGCAGTCACAACATGCTATTAACTCGAAGTGGAAACTGAGATTACTGAAAGAATGTTCAAACACCCTGACAAAAAAAGACTGGACCCTTTTGGTGTGCAAAAACATTGTTTGGAGGCTTTAGGGCATTTGCGTCAGACTGTATTATATTCTTTGAGCTAATTTGATACAGTCAGCCACCAAGGCAGGCGCCAAACATGTTTACAAAAAGGTAGATACTGCTACTGCTTTCCAGCTTCTGAAAGGGAACTGTGATTCATATAGTTATTGCTTAAATGCATTGTGCAATCTTGATAATGGCAAGTGAATCACTTTGAGTCTCAGATCTTTTGACTGAGAATAAAAATGTGTTTCATTACGTTGGAAGCACTTGCAGAAAAAGTAGGGCCAAATGTTGGTGTAATCTTTTTTTCTTTTATGTAGGAGAGCAAAACCAGGATCATTAAATATAATGTATTATGAATGTTTAGCTGTTGTATTCTTGTGTCTGCCTCTTGTGTATTGTTTCCGCTATATATATATATGATGGAATTTCAATAAATAAAGTAATAAGTGCTTCTGTGGATAGTTATTGTGAATGAGTAGGTGTTTTCTCTGTATCAGGTGAGCTCACTTTTTTCTAAATGTTCTTTAACACAGCCCTTTGTGGCTTATGGGTCAGACCCTTTTCATGAGTATGGCTTTTAAGATGAAGATGAGTACCAGTCAGGACAAGAAGTCAGACCTCCCTGCATGTCTGAACTGGGGATGGTTTTTAGCCAGCACTGTTTGAAAAAGACAAGTTATTTTTCATGGTGCAGACCTAAGCCACTGCTGCTACGAAATAAAAAGACCTGCCGGATGCTTTTTGGTATCCAGTCTGTAAGTAGGCTACATCTCTCTGTAAGATCTGCACTTTTACACTGTTCCTCTTGATTCAGAGCACAAGTATGTTATAGAGATTCCCACACAAATTTCCTTCTCCTTATTTCACATCAATGTTCTGGAGAACAATCCCCAATTTAAGTTCTAGATTGAGTTTTTGAGGCTTTCTGGTGACTTCGGACATATCTATAGCTCCCTTGTGCAGCTGCCTTGTCACAGCATTTCCACACATGTACCTACAGGTATAACCAATGAGGCTGTGTGAAATATACTTTCTCCACAGTCTCCAAACAAAGTTTGACACGTGTCCTACTGTGACTCCAATACGTTAAAACATTCATGAGTTGCTGTGGTACCTAGAAAGTGCACACGCCAATGTACCCCAATGATCAACTAAATTTGAACATTTAAACTTAGCTTAAATATTAGCTTAGTAAGAATTCATGACAAAGCCAACTCCAGTATTATAGCTCACTACCTATTCAAAACCACTATTCATCTGTGTCTTATTTTCTTGTTACCTTGTTAATTAAAACATCCTGCAAGGCAGGATTCAATCTGGACAGGATGCCAGGCCATAGCAGGGCACATACAGACAAAGACACACACTCACACCAGGGCAAATCTTCCCAGAAACCAAATAACCTACAATATGTCTTTAGCCTGTGGGTGGAAACCAGAGCACCTGGAGAAAATCCACACAAACATGGGGAAAACACACAACCTCCACCCAGATAGCATCCCAGGTTTGGAATTGAACCCTTGGCCCCATCACTGCAAGGCAGCAGTACTAACCACTGTAAAGTACTAGCCATCTGAAAGCTGTCAGTACTAGCCATCTGAAAGCTGATACATTACTACTTTATCATTTATGGTAAGGGAGGGTTACATAGGTCTTATTGCCATATATACTATAGACTGCTATAGACTGTAGCACATTTTGCAATGGTATAGGGGTGAACTTTATTATATGCAAATCTGGTTAATCTTCTACACCAAACCCTTGTGAATGTCGAGATGGTACCGTATAATTTCTGGACATAATATACATAACATTGGACAGGGAGGCACATACTGTATATATGTACTGTAGTCTACTGTGCAGTAGATCTTAGTTGAAATGAAGGTTTGGGAAATAAAAGCAACGTTGTGCAATTAAGCACCAATACAGTCTAAATGTCGAAGGTACAGTAGACATACTGTACAGTAGTATATTTAGAGTATATATATAACTACTCAATGTAACATAAAATTGCTTGTCAATGATCAGTATCTACAGTACAATGATCAGTATCTACAGCATAAAAACAAGTGGAATAAGAAGTGTATTTTTTAAATTCTAGTATCACGTTTTTTCACAGTCACCACAGACACTTCTAAAAAACATCTTATACATTATCCATATATTATAGACAAAGGAGTGTTAAACCATTTTAATACAGGTTTTATTACAAAACTTAACTATTATCAAAACTTTAATATACTTGAAAAATAAATAACTTAAGAAGCAACATTTCTGGAAGCAAAACACCAGAATGTTACACTCTTGAGTAAGTTACAGTAGAAAATAATCAATTTTTCAATTTTTCACTTAAATGTCTGAAAGAAATATGTCTCTGTTAACTCTTCTATCGTCACATCCTTGTGTAAAAGGAGATGAAGTCACTGATGCTTTGTAGTCAATACTAATACAAAAATAACAAAGTTACTCTAAACCTATGTCAATTTTCATAGCCATTTTGCTCACAAAAGCTTTGATCAAATCAAGCATGAGAAACACATGTTCACACAAATAGAAGGACTATTATTACTTCTTTAGATATTGATACCCCCACAAGGGAAAAAATGAACTTATGTAATTTCTTGGCCACATGTTATTTTTAATTGCTGATATAATGTGGGGCATAATTTACAAATTATCTCTATATTGAATTGTCTATATATTTCCCATCTCAGGTTTGCAAGCCTTGGACAAATATTGTGAAAAAAATAATTGAATTTGTTGAAAAACAATAAAGAACCAATAAAATGTAGCAGCAAAAATGTATTTTCTGGCAGCGTATCATTCTACAGCTCTCTTTCTTAACATGATACCTTATCATGCTTTACGGTCTTCAAAGTGCTCTTTTTCTATCCCCATGGGTACAGTTATTGTGATTGACTATTGCTTGTAATAGAAAGAAACAAAAAAAAGAATACTAAAACAGAGCAAGACTTTCAGTGCCTCCATTAAATGCAGGGACAGATAATCCAGTTTCTCATTTTCACAATTATATGACCTATAAAAATCCTGTGCCTTCTAACTTAATTGTGCAATTGTGAACTTATTTTTGGTGCAGCCCCTTATTTTTAGTAATGAAACTATTGAAACTTTGCTAGATTGTTTTCACAAATAATCAAATTTTAAATTTTATTCTGAAAGATAATAAGAAAGGACAGAGATGATGATTTTTTTAAGATTCCATTCTAAAATAGCAACTCTGCTGCAAACCAAGTATTTCAGTTTTTTTTTAAAAACTAGTACTTAAAATACTGTATGTTAAGATTATTTAGGCAATGACTTGTCACAGAAATGGAAAATGTTGATGTCATGCAATTGTAGATTGAGAGCATATAGTTTGAGGTAAACAGAGAGCATTGGTATAGTAAATCAAAATAAACTGACAGTTTTGAAATCATTAGAAAGAAGAATGCCAGAAAACAAGAAACCATCAGTATGGTGCTGTATACCAAAGCGTTGAATTTTCTGCAAGGAACCTATATTATAATGAGTCAACAGGCATTTGAAATCTCATTGAAAATGTAATAGAAATAAAATTATGCAATTTTCAAAAAAATAAAGAAATATCTCATATACACACAAATCCATTAGCTATAAATTACAGGGGGAAGAAGTGTTGTGAACACCTATTATTTCTTCATTCTTAATGTTGGACATTATTTTTTCTTTGCCTTGAAAATGAAAAAAATAAAACTCGAAACATATGACAATGTCTTTGTGTTTCTGAAACCTAAATCGAAGTCAGACTCATCTCTTTTCTACAGCATTATTAATAGCAGGTGTATGTTGAAAATCGAATCCATCTAATAAAGTTAAGACATGAATTATGAGGCTCTCAGCCCTCTTGTTGGTTTGGTCTCAACAAAAGTAATTCCTTTATGAATGGATTGGGGCCAGAGCAAATAGGATAAGGCTGTTTGCCTGTCACATTTCAATTTCAGTGTCTGGCCACTATCCAGTGGCTTTCTGAAGTTTGTTGCTTTCTACAGCAAAACAACAATTTGAATGGGTCTGGGTTTGGGGCTGCCACTAAGTTCTAAGTAATTTAAGAGTTATTGGCAACAGCAGAAGTTTATAAACCAGCCATTGGAAAATTACCAAATATCAAAAAACAAATACCAAAGTAAATGTTTAGACATCAGCAGAAAAAAAAACTAATAATACAGTAAAGGTAGAATCTGCTGTGAAACTGGAACTATTTTTCAAAACACAGAATACTGCAGATGATCCATTCCATTATGGCTACTTTTGGACTGTTCTGATTCAGTATTTGTGTGAATGCCAACACTGTATAAATGTAACACTATGATACAGATTTTAAGCATGCACATTACTTCATAATATTTGTTTTAAATTATATTCCAGAGGGGAGTTAAAATAAGAGTTGCTTTTGTTGAAAAAGGCTTAACACATGCTCTTAATAAATGCATTGTATAGATATTAACCTGACCTGTATTGTGGAAATAAACCTTTAAAATCACTGGTACAAGTGAGCATTAAAAGCCTCTGTATTCCCTCTGAGCTACAATTAGCCAGTAAAGAAGAGATGTGGCTTAGCTGACATTATGTTCTTTTTTCTTACCAGAGTAAGTGTCTAGTCTCTCATTTCCTAGAGTTTCCAAATGTAAGAAAGTCTTGCAAAGTTGCCACACCAATACAATATTGAACTTCATCTGATAGTCCTAGAATTAATATGTCATATCATAGAATGTTATTTTCTTATTCTATTTCTTTCAAATGCCTTCCTGAATTCCAGCTTTTTAATTTTTAAACATAACAGTTTAACCATTTAAATTGATTTTTATATGATCTACTTTAAGAAAGCTTCTATTGCTGCTAACTGACTGGCATACTGTTTTACTAATAAGAATTACAGTAGTGCAAGTAGGTAGCTGCGTCAGCATGCGTGGGCTGCAAAAGAACAAGTAAAGGTTTATTCTATGCTGAAAAGAGAAGAAAAGATACACAACAAATCAGCTGTGGATCATTTTCGGTCACCAGAAGAAGACTCCACAACCGAAACTTTTTTCTTTTCTTCTCTTTTCAGCATGACATAAACCTTTTACTTGTTCCTAATAAGAATTACATTCAGGAGACTGCTTGGTTTGGTGATATCTTGGCTGGCCAGTCGGCTCAATGATTGCCTGGTGTTGACACAACACCACCCATTAGGCAAGTCTATGCAAGGAAATGCAAGTAGTATGTAGTAAATCCATGCAAGTTAAATCCTAATCCAAAGGTGTGTTAAAGATGTAGGACCTATTTAATGAGGTTATTTCCCTCTTTTTGACCTCATCTTTTGTTTAGTGAACTGTTGAAGCAGAATAAGTATTACACACCACCCGAGCAGGTGTTGCACTTTAGTAGTGGGTGAATCCTGTCTCCTCCTGAATGTAAAGAATATTGAGATCCTCCTGTATGAAAAACTTAGCACAAAATGCATAAATCAACAAATCAGTTATAATTCTGCACACTTTTAACCTTTTACCTGATTGCGGTAGAAGACTATTTTACACCCATAAACCAGTTTTAGAAAATGGGCTAATTTGGTGGTGTGTAGGCTTATATACAGAGCAAGTCTCACATGTATTTGCAGTTTGTAAATTTATTGTAAATGCTCCTGACACAGATTTTTTAAATGTGTATAGTTTTGGAAATAATAACAATAGTCTGCATTATTTTATACAACATGTTTTGTCCACACACCAGCTTCTTCCAAGATGCCTCACTCACTGTTTAATACAGATAGCAGAACAGGGAGAGTGATCAGGAAGGAAGGAGAGCTCAGCAGTGTAGGAGGGAGAATTCAAAGCATAAATCCAGGATTTGCAGCACTGTAAAGAGATATTGTGGATCAGGCTCCAATCTGAGGCTAATAATAAGATAGAAATTTAGTCACAGTCCAAGGTATTTAAAGTTTAAGGGTGCATAAGTTAAAAAATATAAACAAAATGTGAATTTAAAAGCAGCAACAATGACTAGTATTAACAATAAACCAGATATAGGCAGAAAATAAAACAGTGTTCAATAAAGTCGTGAAATTATTTACTGTTATTTTTCTATCATCTATCATTGTTACTATTAACAGTAAGACAAAATCTTAAAATCTAAAAGGAGTTTATGGATACATGTACATATTTTAAAAACACAGATATTTCTCACCCAGTTTTTAAGTTCAATCTGGCTGTTTTTTATCCATGTTTTATTGATTATCTTAATCTTGTTTTAACTTTGCTGATAATTGCATAAGGAAACTCAGTGCTGATGAATCTCTGCAGCAAGATGACCTTGTTCCCTGGCACTAGATCAATTGATAAAAGCGCTGCTAGATTTTCTATATTATTTTACAAAAATGTAGGGAGCCTTTTTAGCAATGCTACAATGGTGCATACATAAGAAACAGATGTATTTATAGAGCAAATAACCAAATCTGACAAAGCACAGGCCAAGCAATAAACTGTCACAAAAAGTATGTTTCAACTGCATTATAGGATATAGAACTAGGTCTGTTATCAATGTCTACTTAGTATTTATCTTATATATTTATATAAGATATATACTGTACAACATTTTTATCTTATATATTTATAGACTATATATAGCCACATAATATATAATATACAGTTATTTGGACCTCATGTTTAACAGAAATATACAATCTTTGAATTATATGGCATGAAGTTCTAACTCCTCATAATATACAATAAGATTGTTTCCTCTAATGTCCATCTAACAATGTGTTCTCTACAGAATACAATCTAATACTTTTATCTGTCATTACCCCCATTTGATGTTAATATTATGTTACTCTTCAATTCTTATATTGAAATGCCTTGATTCTGAATGAAAGGAGTAGATATACAGTATAGTTTTAATACACACAAGACATTGTCTAAAATGGGTAATGGTTTGTTCATTATCTAATGGCTTTTGTATAAACAAATCTTTTTTGAAAGAACATGCAAGTTTATATAAACATAAGCTCTTATGTTCTCAGCTTAATATTTTAACCATTCATGCTGTGTTTTGTCACGATGAATCTCCTTATGCTTTTCCGGGCTTTGCTATACATTTAGAGGCTGTACAACACATTTTAGCAATTGATTTTGACATTTTATCAGCAAGGGAAATCCAGTATTGCTTAAGCAAAAACATGAAATTTCATAATGGCAGTATATTATACTTAAAGTTTATTTCATATCTATAGGAAGGGATTTTCCTAAAAACATCACTCTTTCCCTACTAAATACAATGGACATAGCTAGCTGTCCCTTAAGTATAGGATGATTGGAAGAAATGGAAGTACTCCTTCAGTCCAAATTCTCTTTGTGTTATTGTAATCATTCATATTTATAAAAAACCACTACACAAATCTAACAAAACTGTAACTTTATGCCAAGTAGTTGTGATGCCTTTTTATTTCAGTAGCTTGTCAGAATATAAGAGAAGGGTTTTACAAATATCAGCCTTGTCAAATTTTATATTTTACAACATATTTTATAACTAGTGCATAGAAATATTTAATAAGATACCTTATATGTTTTCTTATGCTGCTTCTATTTAAAAATACAGAAAAAGGCACATTGACAAATACTGGTCTTTGATTAACACTTTAGATTTTACCTTTGTTCCTAACAGTATTACATACAATACTTTTTTGCTTGTAATGAACAAATTAGGCAGATAGTTCCAACATGCATTATACTAAAATACTGTTGATAACTTACCTTTCTCCTGTTCAAGCGTCATTATTCTGTGGTATCTGTCGGAAAGTTTTAGTGTAAAGAGTGCAGAAACATGATACTTTTTACAGAAATGGTTCTGACTTGAAATAAAAAACAGTATAGACTAACCAGATTATATAGCTTTTTGTAAGCATATCACTTGATATTAAAAACTTGCACAGCAGACTTCTCTCACTTCAAAGCTTATTATGCATTTTGTACAGGAAAAACAAGCATAGAATTTGATTGTCCATTTAAATATCAACACTGTGCCTTGGAATTTCCTGTATGTTCTTTTAACTATTTACATGTTTCAGATCATCTCTTTGTATTATGTCAGAGCTCAACCATTGCAATATGGCAAACAGTAAGGCTAGTGAACTGCAAAAAATACACATGGCAACACGCCCTACTGTTAATGATATGACAGTACCACAGGTGAGTAAGTCAGCTTTCTGTAAATCGCTTTTTATGTAATTTTGCCCTGTTTCAATACAAAGTCACCAAGCTTGACCCTTCCTGAAAGACATCTCACTCTACATTTCAGAATAGCACAAATACATATAAAGACTGGCATTACAGGTCCCCAAAGCTGCGGCGTGAATGACAGGTAATCAAGAGGCAAATTTATACATCTGATTGATCTGCAAGCTTCACGCCTAGAATGGCTGTCACTGCAGGCTGGGAGTGGATGTGTGCAGGTCAGGCAGACTGCGGAACTGCTGGGTTTAGCAGTTGCTTTCTCTGTAATCGCCTGTAATTTTCACTGGTAATGGTGCTTGGTGATGAGAGTACTTCTCACGGCATAATTGTAAAAAAAAATAGAAAAAAGAAATCGAGTAATAAAAAAATCACAAGGCAGCATCTACCTTTGAAAGCTCTTCAGTTTCAAAATGACATTTTGGCTTTGTCTTGAAAAATTATTATGGATTCAGATCATGCAAGTCTAGCTGAAAAGGTGAAGGCAGGGTAATTTCAATTTATGAATTATTCAATCTCCGCCTGATTTTTTTCTGACAGTTGCCTCAGCAGCTCCCTCCATTACGCTTGTCATTTTTATTCCTTCAATTGCAATCTTCTTTCGAGTTATAATGCTTGTCCCTTAGGGCTGCAGCTCACAAGCCCAAGTATTTCAAATTGGCAAGAACCTAAATGTGTTGCTGCCACATATCACAAGCTTCACAGGCCAGCATTCTCTTTTAAAAGAGAAAAAAATAACAAAAAGACACATGAGAGGTAGTCTGCATGTCTCAAAGTTGAAACCTAGAAACAGGAGGAGGAGAGAAGCGATGCTCTTGCCATAATCCAGGAGATGAAACTGGATGCTTTGTATTGCTCCCTTTGTTGTGTGTGCTCCCATCCTAGCTGCATAGCATCACGCAGAAAGAAGTGTTAAGCCGAGCAGATAGACATAGTACCCTGGTTTCCAGCGACGGCAGATAAGAACTGTATTACAGACAGGCTAATCCACAATAAAAATGCAGTTACAGCAAGTGTGATTGATAGCTGTTAAAAAAAGGCAGTTGGATAACCAAGAGGTCCTTTATTATCCCAGGCTTCAGTGTGACAGGAGCTTGCAATCCCCAGGACTCTCCACACGATGGCTGGTGTGGAGTCTCTGCCAGTCGAATGCTTCCCTGCATCCAGATGACTGGGATTGATTTAGGTCAGCAAGTCTGGGCTTTAAATCGAGCTTGGTGCTAATTCGCAAGCGTTAAAACTATGTCAGGTCAGTAGAAACCCCTGTACTTTCTGTGACCCAAAAAACTGAGATAACACTACATTGGGAGAGGGAGCTCTGAGGCCTGTATAAGACAGCACCTGGAGAGCAAAAAGATCTTTTGTCTCTGCACACACAGGTACAGTGTGTGTAACCATGGCGCAAGAACATATTAATGGTAGAGTGCCCTCCCTTTAAGGCAATATGGGCTCTCCAAATGCTGTGCCTTTGAAAACATGCTGGCTCTGCCGGATTCTTTTTAAAGCCATCATGTACATCCAAGTTGCATTCTGATTGTCATTTTTCTCGCAAAAGTAATTTTCCTTACAGGAGGGTGACGACAGGAACAAGGAAAATGCAGAAAAAGAAATACAAATTAAAAAAGAAAACAATAATAAAAAAATCCTCTTGCAGCTGTGCCTTCTTCTCAGCGTCTGCTTTGCCGCACTGCGACTGGAAAACTGTAGCAGTCAGAGCTCTGCCAGTTGCAATACTGTAGAAAGCAGCAGCTTCGTGACACAGCAATCAGCTGACACGCAGTGTTATCATTCAATGTCCTCCGCAGACTGAGGGCGAGTTGTCTGAGGCTGCAAGAGAGACTTGACCTTCCAGCCAGTGGAAACGCCTTGTTTTGTCATTATGCTGACCATGGCTATAAGCAGAGATTCATTTCCAGAAAGAAAAAAAAATCAGCAAGTCATCTGACCTGCTCTCCCCATACCTCCCCATACAGCTCCTCTAACAGACAAGAACCTCTAAGTTTCTTCCTCCCTTGTGAGCGAATGAACGATGAGCAGTCAGTCCCTGTCGTGTCGCTTCTTCTGCTTTTTGCAAAAAAAGTCACGCCCCATCATCAGTGGCTGAGTTAATTCTTCATCACTGTGTAATCCTTACCTGAGGCTCCATTGCTCTGGTGGGAGAATCTACCTTGTCTTTGGAACTAGAAGAAGGTAGCTTCCCTAAAAAAAAAGTTCACCCTTTTATTATAGCAAGGCTTCCTCTTTTAAAGCAGTAGTGTATTAATTTTCTTAAGAGGAACCAAATGAGTTGCTATGGTGATATGTATATAGAGAATACAATGCTCAAATTATTGGTGTGTTTGGATGAAATCCATTTGAGAACCAAAAGTATGATAAGTAACAAGGCCAAAAGGAAATACCTGAATGGAACAAAATTTGGGTTGGCTTTACCACAAGCCATTCATAAAGCAGAACCTTCTTTCTCGTATAAACGTGCAAAACATGCTCACCAAACATTAATGCAACTTTAAGGCGCTTTTCATGCTCAATTTAAAATCATTACCTTCAAATGCTGTTTCTTAAAGTCATTTTAAATTCCAGGTGTCACATGTGTTTAATAATATTTTAATTGTGATTACTTCTGTTGTGCACATTAAAAATTAACCTTTTGCAGTTTTTCACATAATAAAATGCACAGCTGTACAATTGACCCATCTCTAATATCCTGTTACATAGACTAATTGAGTTTTCTCTGATATTCTCCACAAACTAGTGCATAGCACCGTGTTGGAGGCTTAAACCAGCAAGCAGGTAATTTTCCACTGCATTATATATATGTAATATAACTGTATATTAAATGTATATGTATACTATACTGTATTTGAGGTATGATTTAAGATTATTTTGAAATTATCTTTTTTAAATACATAAATGAAAAGTATAACTGTGATAGACAATTACCTTGACACAAGGTCATTACTGAGTACTCCCTTGTGTCAGGTTTAAATACATTCATTAATATGCCATATGTTTCCTTAATTGACCTGAACTGTGTTAGTTGCCATGCCAGCACCAATTGTTTTATGGTGTTATTAACAGTGCAAATGCCACCCTCCGTAAGGCTTAGTTTGATGTGGGGCATTATGTTCTCTGAAGCCAAGTAAGGAGAACAACATTTTTCTATGAAGGTATTAGTGATTGCACTGTTATGTCCTATGGGTATAGATTTAGAAATATAAAATGGTGGTTAAATATTAAGATGGGCCCCAAATGTACTGAGGATTTAAAAACCATATGAATCCAAGAAAATTGGTAGGCTCTGGGAGAGAAACTGTAAAACCATAACAGTGGAACAGTGCTTAAGGGATATTAAAAGTTCAGCGCAGGGGTGGTTACACTTTTTATTTTTAGAGACATTTAAAGGGAAGGGGAAACTCCAGTCTTTAAGTCTTTAAGTCGTGCCGGATTTACGGGTTCTTTTCAATAAGCAACTGATTAAAACCTAAAACACAGATAATTTGCAGGTAGCAAAAATATAAACTATATTACAAGATAGAAAATACTGAGCTTGAAGAAGCAACTTACAAAAAAAGACTTGTCTTCATTTTCATGTTCTATACAATGTTGAGATGCAAAATGTTCAACAGAATCTTAGGGTATACAGTGAATGGTGTATAATTTATATCAAGGGATGTAATGTTAAAATTTGTAGAATGCAATAGAAAGAACACATTTAATTACTGATATTGTTGCTCTGGAAATAAGTCCCAAGTGTAATCAGAAACACTTCCAGGTTCAATGGAATGTCCTACTCTGCTACTAAAACTACTGAACCTTTTTAGTCCTCAACAGAGATGTTTATGAGACTTGGTTTAAATATTTTAAATTGTCAAAGGATTTTGGATGTAAGGACACAAGTGGAAACTAAGGCTTTTTAAAACTTAGAACTGGAGCCATGTTTACCCAAAGGGTTGTGAGACAACAAGATGCCCATCCATCTAACAAAAGCCCATACCATTAATTCTTTCAAGAAAGGATGAAAAGCTTGGATCCATTAGCTATGCTACCACCAACCTAACAAGCTAAATGGGCCAAATGTTTGGTATGTTCTAATTAAATAAATTTACACCAAAACATTAAATCGATACTCAAAATCTCTGTATTTTTCTAAAAACACATGCATTAATAAAATAAGTTTATTTTGATGATTGGTACTTTCAGACTTTCATCCAGGGTGTGCCCTGCTGTGTGCCTGTTGCTTGCCAAAACAGGCTTCAGCTCTGGAAAAAGTGGTTAGAAAATTGATTGATGAGTAGATGGATGGTATATTTAGCCTAGGAATAGGGGCACCCTTTGAAATTAGGAACCAGCATTTTTAAAAATGAGTCAGATATAACTCTTCTTCCTTGTTTTGTAAGGAAAGCAGAACTTTAGATAAAAGAAGACCCCGCTCCCCAAGACGTATTTCCTGATGTTAATTTGATGGATGTACAGTAACTGCCACTGTTATATGCTTTATAGCCTGTTATTGTAGTTCTTTTAAAACAAAATGTATCTTATTTTTAGAAAATGTTATAAATGTTAAGTCCAAAGTTGTGAAATATTTATTTAATATATTTCTTTTTTTTCCACGTATTTCACTCCCTGTTGTTTTAAACATTACTTAACTGTTCCTCTGTGCTTCAGATCCTAATAGTTTTACAAACATTATGAACACCTGCAAATACAAGAGTTAAAAGAATAAGACCCTTGATACTGAAATATCATTTGATATGGTTTTGAAAAGGTGAACTGCTTAAGGATGGCCATAAGTCCAAGTTAGGTGTAAATCTAATACCCTTGTTTTTTACTTATAAATAAAACTAAGCTGGAACTTGAGGCCAAAAATAAAGGCCTTATCACTTTTTCCACAGCTGATGTACAACAGTTTGATCACTTTACAGTGTTCAAATTAAACCTTGTGATTTAACTCTAAGTTTAAAATGGAAATATTTTAAGTATATTGAAACCAGTTGACCAGAGGCAGTTATTTCTAGGGAGATTTATGAAGGTAGACAACATTCTGCACACCCAAAAGGGGTCAGATGTGAATCGGTGTACTTAGAAATGAGGCAGGTGCAGACAGCAGTAGAGGCCCCGTGCGATTCAATGAGTGGCAGCTGGAGAGAAGCCATCCATTCTAGTTTCTACAGGAAAGAAAACCTTAAACTCTCAAGAGAAAATGCATTGATACTGTTTTTTCACCTCATTGCTTAGAAATCCTATTGTTTCTTAAATGGTGTGCAGTCAGAACTTATTGTCCAACAAAATCCAGATTTGCCCATATACAGATAGAGATTTAAACATAAACAGAAAAAATGAGACTTCCTATTTTTGCTTCTTTCAAAACTAAAGGGATCTTAAAATATTACCCAGGTATTGCTTCAGAGTGGGCTTTTGTGACAATGAGAAAGATCCTGAACACTTATCTCTGTCTTTAAGCAAATTAATTGCCTTGCTTTTAGATGTAGTATACTGTATGTTTACCTTTACATTAGACTATAGAATATAAAAATTACTGTGAACAAGAAAAAGGCATTTGCCCCATCTTGATCTTTTTTTTGCTAGTAGATAATTGGTCAAAGGAACTTACTCAGCATTATCACCTTCAACAACATGGCTAGGTAGCTTATTCAATACTGTCACAGACCTGTGTGAAAAACTTGACCTTGCTGGGTTATAAATGTACTTCCACTTGTGTGCTCTGGGCTATGTTTCACTGCTCATTTAAGGATTTGAAATATTTAAATAAAGGTCCCTCTTAGTTGTCTCTGTTTAAAACTAAAAACATTAGTTTATTTTAGTTATTTTCCTCTATTATTATGTTTTCAGTAGTTTAATCAAACCCCAACTAAGATGGAAAAGAGTCATGATTCGAATTATGAGAATTAACTGGGTAACTTGCCTGGGTAAGGCAAGTAAAAACAGAGCTAAACTCTAAATTCTGCAATTACAGGCTCAAACAGATTTTAGAAACTGCTCTGCAGCATAGCTCTTATTTTACTTCTTTTGAATATATACCTATTCTTCAATATAGTGCACTATACTGAGTAATTATAGTGAGGACAGCAGAACCAGGGTCTTAGTCACTTTTGTTGGCGTAGGTTCAAATTTGATGCTATGACAGCTCTAAATGTTAGTATAGCAGTGCAGGTCTCTGCCTTCACAGGAAAAGTAGGTTTGATTCTACGATGGGACAATGTTTTCTTTAAAAGATCCTCTATAGACTACTAGTGAGAGACCCTGCCTGTCATGTGGGAGACCAGGGATTGAGAGATTGTTTTTCTATTAGCCTGGCTAATTCAGTTAGTAGAGCATGAGAATCTCTACTACTAATTAATCTTAGAATGTTGTATTTGAGTCACGTGCTGGACCAACGGACCTTTCCAAATTCTGGGGTACTTAGAATAGAATACCACAGGAATCAGTAGTCCTAGTTCATAGCAATGATCTGGATTCTAGTATACTTCAACTAGTCACATTTGCAGACTTCAGAATAAAATTCCAAACCCAGGTAAGGAATTGATAGATGATGTTTAATGTTGATAAGTGCAGAATGTTGAATAATGGTAGTAAAACCAAAGTATAAATATAAAATTTGGAAATGCTGAGCTTGAAGAAAAGGACAATGTGAAGGGAGGGAAAAAAAGTGGGCAAATAAAATGTTAGGATTCTCAAAGGCAAACAGTCCAGTGAAAGAAAAAGTTAGTGAATTTCAGTATCAATAGTGAAATACAACCAACTACATGGAACTTCATTTAAAACTGAAAATGTTGTGGTAGTATGGAAGAGGCCTGTCATGTTGTTGAATCTGATACGGATTCTTACAAGAAATGGGTAATGAATGGACTTATCTTTTCTTTCTATGGAAAATGACTGTCTCTTTTCTTTAGCAATTACAAATTAATGAATAATAGAAAATAACATTTATTGATGACTTATTTTTACATCAGTGAGTTACAGAAAGATATTGGACCCAAGGAGCAAAATATACAAGTCAAAATATTAAATATACAGTATTTCCTAATATATTAGGATAATATTTACAATTGAAACTTTATTGTGTTATGTTCACAGTAGTTTAACAGAACATAATAGCCTTTTAGGTTAAAAGATTAATAACCTGACATTCACAGCCAATTTTTGAGGTTGAGTAGTGAATCCTTGGTTAATTTTTGGAAATCCTCATTCCTTCTATGCAGACATATTCTAGACTGAACTGTTTGAAGTCTCCATTCTTTTACATCTGGAAATCTGGAATGGTGATGTCTGTCAATTGTATATCCCCACTATGAAAGAGACAGACGTTAAGT
The DNA here is from genome assembly GCF_059453375.1 of Lepisosteus platostomus. Taxonomy (NCBI): domain Eukaryota; kingdom Metazoa; phylum Chordata; class Actinopteri; order Semionotiformes; family Lepisosteidae; genus Lepisosteus; species Lepisosteus platostomus. The sequence goes on from NC_142622.1 coordinate 13,449,548, forward strand.
TCTTTTATCTTGAAATCCTGAAGCCTCAAATATTCATTTCAGTGACAAGCAAAAATGAAAAGAGGCTTCTATGTGGATGTGCCTCAGCACATCATCATTGTAGTAATGAAAAAACAAAGGTAATTGATATACAGTATGCTCAGACTCTACAAGTGCTAAAACACTATTGTCCTCTCTACTTAAGTGTAGTGGTGTCTGAATTGAAGACTAATTTAGTCATGCAGCTATTAGATCTCACATGCTGTCTTTATTTGCGAGTCCACAGATTAGAACACTTAAACACAAGCACAGGTTTTAAAAAAGGACCTGTGTACTTTGGAATCATACAAACATAAACCTGTGAATACACTGATGCTTAAAGATTGTTGATATCACTTTGCTTTAAATTCCATGAAGAAAGAAAACATGATTGTAACTATAGGAACTAGGAATCTATAAAGAATATACATAAGACATTATCTTATTTAACATAAATTATTTATAATAACTGTTGAAAGTCAGAAATTAGTTTTGTTTTTGTTCCCTACATGTCTTTGGTACCAGTTTTTATTTAGCATCATTATTTTAATTCTACTAATAACTAAGAGTGACTTTATTTAGAAGGGTGAATGCCTCCATTTAATGAATTGTCAGTATAACTATTTTGGCTGCATTGCACTTTTTGTTTTATACAAAATGGCTTGCATTAAACTGCTTTCTTTATAGTTAACACCTCCATGCTTCTCAGTATGTCATGATGTGATCTAAGACACCTAAATATCCTCCTCCGCTATAATCAGAATTCACTTAAAATGTTTTCAAGATTGCAGAAGCAGTGAAAATGTTTTTTTGTTCCTGGCACATGGGCACATGGTTAGTTCTGAAGCATTTATACAGTAGCTCCTGGATGGAATGTCAGTTGTAAACATGTTGCGGTTCTATAATAGGTGTTGTAGAAATGTATTTCATGTTTCTACACAAGAGTCTACTAGCTTTTTTAAAAGTAGAAATTTCAAATAGTATATGGGTGTAATGTAACTATTATTATTATTATTATTATTATTATTATTATTATTATTATTATTATTGTTGTTGTTGTTGTTGTTGTTATTTTATTATTATTAATATTATTAATGTACACTATTATTATGTCTGATTATACAGCTTTTTAGAACTCTTACATAATAAGGTAGTCTACTCAGATGTAGTAGAATTATCATTATACTTTTTGTAGAAGTTTGTTACATGTATCTCCATTATTTCATACAATAATATGGGTATATGTAGGGCACAGCATGTAATATAGGGAACTTATGTGACCTAATTTGTGAAAAGTTTATATCAAATACTGCTGAGACTTATTTTTGAGTAACCTGTTCAGGGAAAGTTCTGCATTCTGTCTTTTATGAAGTTGAAAAATTGTGAGTTAAATTTAGCATTTGAGTTGCTGAAGTTATTCAGATAACTAGCTTAGTGGCAACAGAACTGTCTGAAAAAAAACAGTCATTCTGTTAAGTCAGTTCTGAGAAAAATATTGCACTTCATTTAAAAGAATGAGGGAATGCAAGTTATGAAGAAATAGATAGGGAATGGCCACAGTCGTTGAAGACAATACTGCTGTAAATATTAGAAATGTATATCTCTTGAAAAGTTTATGGCTGTTTTTGAGTTATATGTATAAACAGTAATTTACAGTAAATTTATGTCTGTTATAGATTGTATTAATATTTTATGTCTATCTCTTCTTTTTGAAAAATAGAAATAAAAGCAGTGTTAATTAAAACATAATAGGGGAGAGTGGGCCTTTTGAAGCTGTGGTAGCTCAGACAGTAAGGGCATCTAGTTTCTGACCAGAGGGTCCTGGGTTCAATCCCAGTTGGGGCAAGCAATGTAGCTTGCTCTACTTCCTTCCAGATGCCTCCCAGGGCCACTCAGCCTGCTTTCCAAATGAGTACTGGGGGTTAATCCTTCTGGGGGTAATAGGCCGGCCAGACCGTGATGCTGACCACATCACCTCCAGTGTCGGATGGTTGAGAAAAATGGTGGCCTTTGCCCCCCATTCCCCATGGGCCTTTATGGCCTGAAAAGGGACCTACGTACCTACTGGGTCTTTTTACTTTAAGACTAATAATTAAGGGAAAAATGCTCAAGTAATTCATTGTCTTTTTGCTCCAAACTGCCACCTTACAAACAAATCTCACCTTCTTGCCTGCTGTTGTGAAGTAATCCGTTTCTCATCTCAGTAGTGCTTTTTTTCACTTCACCTTTTTTGATTGCCTATAGAAAAGGAAATGAAAATTAATGTTTTAACAAAGTACAAAAGAAAAATATCTGAAAGCAATATCTGAAAGTAATATTCAGCAATAATTAATCAATTTAATACCAAAGGCCACCTGCAGAATTCTGCTGCAGCCTTAAAGTAGGTTTTCTTTGAATAATGCCTTAAATAATCTACTGTTACTTTCTGGAAATTGGCCTTTGTTCCTCATTTATTCATTTCTTTCAGTCAGTATAAAAAAACCTATATTTTTCCTTTTCAACTCTAGAACTTTATTAAACTTTGTAAGAAAAAATCAGCAATAACAAACAACATCACTAACACAAATGAACAAAATAACACAAACTGACAAAATAATACTTTCTTTGTAATTGACCTTAAAACAAGAAGCTGACCAAGTTTAAATATCACTCTAATTGGTAGGAAATGATTAATCTCGTTCTGCACATTTCCATGTTGAATTTGTTTCTTCCACTTCTTCAGAATGTATGTTTTCACAATGTTTGAAGAAGATAAGAACATAAGAAAGGTTACAAATGAAAGATAATTCACTGAGACATTTGCACAAATTAATCCAATATAAGATATAAATCCAATATCCAAAAAAAAGTTGTTTCAAAAAGAGGTCAATGTAAAAGGCTTTTGTCATTAACCTTCTCACCTCTGGAGGCTAGTGTTTGAATATGGATTAGGTTACAAGTGGTTAAAACAGTTTGCTACAGAGCACTGCACAATCCACATAAGTAGACTTGAGAAGAGTGGGTGGAAAAATGGAGCCGAATAATGAGTTCTCTGCGAGAAAGATATTCCATCCTGAGTTACAGTTGCCCAATGTCTTCCCTCTATTGTTTTGGATCTCAACCATAAACTTGAGCTTTGAGCATAAACATGTTATCATGTTCCTTATTACGTTTTTACCCTGATCACACTGAGACATTATTGTATAACAAGCATACCAATTGACACAACCAAAACATTTCCAAAATTAGATTAAAAGTCTTATTTTTACATGCAGAAGCAATCTATGCCCATTGACTGCGAATAAAAGATAACAATGTTTTAACCCATGTGCTTTAAAAAAAAAAACAAATAAACCTAACAACCACCTTCATTTTGTGACCAACGGCCACTTCTAATTTGGAGCAGTGCACGCTGTCTTAATACCAGCTTTATATTTGATGATGATGGCACAAGGACAATACATTGACAGAAAAGCCTCCATTCAACATTTTTAATGATAATTCAAAGCACAATGTGCTCTGAAGATGTTTAAAGTGCTCTTTCTGAACTTAGAAAAGCTAGGTTGAAAAACAGAAAACCAACAATGAAGCCTTGTTTAAAACAAAGCAAAGTGCTAAACTGGTAAATCATTAATAGGGCTTCGCTGGGCAGCTGTTCCTCAGATAAGATTAGCTATGTCCAGCACACCTGTTTAAACATGCATTGAGCAGTATAATCATCAAACTATTTAGTAACAGAGAGAAGGTGCTGTCTCCTGTCAGTACACAATAAAGATTTACTTTATTTGGAATGATATGCATCATTTACATAAAAAGCTGATAACATTTGATTTTTTTCCCTTTTATATTAAAGACTTGGATCATACACAATGTAGGAAAGAAGTACACATAACTTACAGAACTCTATTAAAAGTTAAAAATATTTCACAAAACATAAAATTGCTAATTTGCTTGTTTATGTTCACATATACATACATTTGCAGTGCCCTCCATATGTATTAATACCCCTAGAGAAATAAGGACAAAAGCATAAAATAACACAAAGACAGATACAATCAGGAGAGGACAAAAAACTAAAAGAAAAATGTAATCACATAACACATAACACATGCACATAACAAAATTATATCTAAAAGTATTGATTTGTTCTAAAAAGCATAGTTATATTTAGTTAGCATGTTGTAAACCCAACTCTGCTAGAGATTATTACATTGACAAGACACATCCTGTAATGGGATTTTTAACCATTCATATTGCTCCATTTTTCTGCTCTTTAGGTCTCCATTTTCCATTGTTCATCAGACACTTTTTTATCCTACACATTTATTCTGTGTGCAGCTAATCATTTCTTTTGTCTATTTGGATGTATGCTTTGGATCATTGTCTTGCCAGAATGTCCATTTTCAGCCAAGCTTGAGCTTCTTGGCAGAGAAAACCAGGTATTTGGCCAAAATATCCAAGTAACTGTTGGAGTTCATGATTTTCTCTATCATAACAAAGGCTCAAGGACCTGTAGAAACAAAACAACTCCAAAACATTGTACAGTAGGTGCCAGCCATATATCATCATTAAGTAGCAATGTTATAAAGAAAAATGATATTTGTATGAATTGCTGAAAGCAGAAAAATATTGCAAATGAATACCACAAATTCAAGAACCATCAATCACCTGTGAATAATACAAAATGGTTCAATATAATCACCCTAAATCACCCTGAATACTTCTTAAAAAATTACATGAAAAAAATGCTTTATTAGATTAACATTCTGTACTTCTCATGTGGTGCAATGCTACCTTAGTCCATTCTTCTGTGGCAAATTGGTATTGTCTGTCAAGAAGTAGCTCCATAACTAATGGGTTTTTGCAGATTAGTTACTGTGTAGACAAGACCTTATTAAATAGTGAATTATTAAGTTATCATGTACAACAGATGCAGAATTGCAGTATGCCTTGTTTCCTTTTAACCAAGTATAAGAGGCACAGAAAGAAGGAAGATACAAATATATTTTGCTTACCTTCACATAGCAACACAAAAGGAAATTGTAACCAATAACTGTTGTCATATCTTTCACACATTCACTACAGAGTAGCACAAGATTGGATAATGTCAGGTCTATTTTCTATTTAAACTTTGAAACTGTTTTCCTGTTCCACTCTCCTGATGAAAAAGTAATGTAGCAGCTAGGAGGAAGAAGTGGCAACACCTCTTGATGGTAGTATCACGCCCTCTACATCTAGAGGGCGCTCCTTCTCTGTCCTGTTCCTAGTTTCCCTGTGCTTTACTTGTTCTTCCGGTGTGTCTTGTTGTCTGGAGCTATATATTTCTGGGTCTCCCTTTCCTCCTGGTTCGACATTGGGATTAGTTGTCGAGAGGCTCACCTCACCAGATTGCCTCACATCCGCTGCCTGAGGGCTCTCATCTCTTTTCCCCGACTCACCCGATACCTCGAGCCCAGAGTGAACCCCCGTGTTTGCTCCATTCCTGCCATTACGCATTGGGTCTTCCTGTTCTGCCGGTCTCTCCATGGCTAGCCTCCGGCTTCCGTGACAGGTAGTTTCCAGTGCTTTATAACACATTTATTACAACTACGCTTATTATCAGTCTCGTTATACTAGTTGTGCTTTGTCTAAGCGTTATCACAAATCTAGGGACGTTTAAACATGAAACGTGGAATTTTATGCTGTGCACATGCTCTGGAATGGCTTTCCATTAATGGTTTGGACGCATATCATGGTAACCACTTCGTTTTCAAAACAGGCTTTGTTTTGGTATGGTCTTCGATTTTGTTTTTCTCAACATAACTGTTAAGTCATTTAATACAAATACTTTTGAGATCTGATGACAACAAGAAGTAAACATGAAATTTGAGACAAAAATTATTTGACCCAGTGATGAATGACTAACCAATCGGGAATGGTGAAATGAAGCAAGATTTTATCCTATCCTTTTAATGGATTAAAATGTATTTTAATGCATACATTTTAAAACCATACAAGAACACCTTGTTTCAAACCATAAAAAGATCACTTACAGGGTAGGCATTTATCAAATTAAAGGACAAATAAAAAAAAACAAAAAAAAAGAGACTGTTCTGATACTTCCTCCTCTTGGCTCTCTCAGATCAATTTCTGTAGCCTTATCTTAAAAGAGTGTTTGCAATGCTTACTGGATGTGATCCTCAATGTTATTAATAAAGAAACATAAGCATTTTGAAGCTGCAAAATAGACATTAAGCTATGTATAAGTTCAGGGGGTGGCTGCGTCAGCATGCATAGGCTGCAAAGGAACAAGTAATAGGTTTATTGTTGTCAGAAGCTGTTATCACTCACCTTAGGTGTCAGTCCTCTAAAAATTCATTATTTCAAATAACACTGTCCAATTAACTGGACAGTGAGAACATAAGAGAGGTTACAAACGAGAGGAGGCCATTTGGCCCTTCTAGCCTGTTTAGACATTAATAGCTAATTGATCTGAGCAGCTCCTCCAGTCATTTCATGAAAAAAGCAAGAATATTAGTTTCAACAACAAGGCTGGGTACTGTAGCTTGTTCTATTCTCCTACGAGCCTGAAAACATTGGATTAGGAGTATAGGATTAAAATCTTAAATGTAGGTTTCGAAGCATATTATTCCATAAATATTGACATTCCTATGATTCTTATATGGATGAAGATTTAATATTGAGCTATAACCCCAATAAAATACAAAAAAATATGTGTAAGCATGGTGTTGAGTAGATGGTTGATGATTAGGTGATTTGATTTGATATTTTAGCTGCAAATCAAAGCTGGGCAAGTTAGCTGTTTATAAATTTGGAAAGCAAAAACTGAGCGTTAGCACTGTTGCATTGTAGTGCTGTGGCCTTGTGTTCAATTCCAGGGTGCTATCGTGCCTTGTGGGCTATCTGAATGGAGTAAGTATGTTCTCCTGTTAATGTGGGTTTTCACCGGGTGTTCTGGTTTCCCACAGGCCAAAGACATACAGGTAGGTGAACTGGCTTCTAGGAAAACTAGCTCTTGTGCGTGTGTCTGTGCGCCCTACTATGGATTGGCACCAAGTCCAGGGTGTTGCCAGGATTGGCTCTGGCTCCCCCTGTCTCTGTATTGGATAAAGCAGCTAGAAAATGGCTGGTCATATAAAAGACCTGATTTAATCTCTATGGAGTCTTTTTTCTTGCATTCCTGGCATAATCTGTAGCAAAATAGAAATTCCGTAACAGGAAATAGAGAGTCTAATTTTAAAAAGATTAAATAATTCTCTCTCTGCCTCTTACCTTACACATGAATAACTGATTTTTTAAATCATACTGTGGTCCTTGTCTGACAGTTAATCTGGAAAGTAATCAAAAACATGTCCTTTCTCAGAGAAATATGTAATATGTGCCATCTATATACACACTGTCTTTCATTTCAATTTTGTAGATTGTATTGCAAAAACATTATTCTGGGTACTCCTTAGTATGTCTGTAGAAATGTAAGCTTCTTTTGAGACTTTTTATGTAGATGCAAATGTGAAAACAAAGTTACAAATAAAAAGTTCTTAAACTTATGATTATGTTCCCTGTTTTTTGCCTTAGCGATCAAATACATATTTTTAGTACAAAATGCTATTTCTCTGAATACATTTTGAAAGTGGGAGATAATCTTACTAGATTATGACTTCTGGCAAATGCCTTTCTATTAATTAGTGCAGTTCATATTGTTTGAGTGTGCTTGATTTACATTAAATAATTTTTATTAGAAGCACTAATACATGTTACATGTGCGTCATATGTCTATACCACAGGCATGTCTAATAGGATGAAATGTTACTTTTTTGTTTTATCGTTTAATATAAATTAACCTTAAAGCCATAATCTTTTTATTACTATGAAATCATAAATATTAAAGCTCACGTTATGTGTATCTGAATTATGCCTTTTCTACCAGTGTATAATAGGTTTTATGGCTTCCTTGTGTCCAGCTCGCAAGATTTATTAGTTCTGATTGTAATTAATCAAAAAAAGAGCAGCTGCATAAAGACTGTGGAAGTGAATTCAAACAACCTGTTTCAAAGATCTCTCGTGCTAATCAAGATAAATTACACTGCCTTGGTATGTAATTTCACCACGTCAAATACTGTTTTCTACAAATGGGAAAGTATACTTTGCTGCCTTATCTCAGGCCTTTTGTATGTATTATATCTTAACTAAAATAGCAGGTACTCTGCTTTGTAAGTTTTGTAAGACTTTCAGGAATATGAAAATTATTAGTGATATGTAGTTAGACATACAGTAAATCCGCATTAACTGCAAAACATCTCCTAAGATTAAGAATATGTGTGCTAAAACTTTCACATTCATCTATTTGTACATTTTTAATATGTATTCAGTGAAATATGGAGAGAAAACAATGCTGACTAAACAAATTGATTTGAAAAATTCATTTTGCTTCTCTTCTCCACAACCAAAACTATAAATAATTGAACATAGACTAAGATTACTTCCTGAGATTACCTGTTTTCTTATTAAAACCGACTGTGTGAATAAAGAAGAGAAGCATATCAAGTAATATTTCAGATAATTATTTTATTTTTTTTATTTTGCAGACGTCAAATAGCTTTGAAGGATTTGGCACACGGAGGACTAGTACAGGCAGTGGTAATGAGGCCTTCTAGAGACAGAGCAACAGTGTATCTGACACCGGAATGTGCCATGTACCTGAGACGAGGTTTATGTGCCAATCAGAAAAGGACGCGCTCCGCACCTGCTGCGTCTTGAGCTGGCACGCGCCACACTCCTGCAGCCAGCCAGCACTCGCGTGGCAGCTGCTCTGCGCGCCAACACAAACCATAGACGCCAAAGTTCAGAAGCAATGAAACACTCCCCCACCCAACGCTCGCACTTGTAATCTTTTCACTTATTCAAATGCTGTAGAAAACAAAGCATAATGAATGAGGCTTTGTCCATACACTCCCTGGAGCACTACCCCCCCCCTTTTAATAAGCCTTTCAAGAGCCTTTATGTCGGAAAGCACAACTTTCAGATTTCAAGTTTGGAATGAAATGGTGAGCATTAGAAAAATTAAAAAACGCACTTCTAATGCTGTCAATGAGTAATCACTCATATTCAGAAACTACATCAGATGGTAAACGCAAAACATTAAAATTATTTAAAAACGTGGTTAAAAAGAAAGCTCTCGGTAAGTTTTTTTTTTCAGTAGCGTCCATCATCAAATTGACAAATAGCTAAAGAAATAGCACATCACCTGATGTAAGTACTTGCTCCTGTCGGTTTCCTGGACATGAAAGGAGACGGATACACTATCTTACCACCTGCCATATGCTTATGGTGTAACTGGTAAAACCTGAAACCACGGCTGCCTCTGTTGCTAGAGGGAGCTTCTGGATTCTGTTTGTGTGGACCGTTCATTTTATCATCACTGTTCTGTTTAAAGGGCGATTGGTTTTTTTTCCCGGGCAAACGGTTTCCTTCTTAGTTTATCAGTCGTCATGGGAGGTTAGCTTGTGAGGGCAATTCATCAGGAAAATTTGCCCATGCAGGCTTCAGTTAAGAGTTCACACTTGGGCTGCTTGGGTCTTATTTTGTAGACTGGATTTTTGGCTTACAATTATTTCAGATATAAAAATTGTTTTATTCAGAAATAGTAATTCAGGCTCGTTTTTATAGGCTTTAGAACGAGTATAGGTTTTAAAAGAGTTTAATAATGATGTTCAACTGCAACATTTTTGTAACGTGAAAAGGCCACGTGAGTTTTTATACCCCAAAGAAATTCGTATTAATGTTGAATACAGGCAGTTATCTGACATATATATGTAAATGTATACAGTAAGAATACTATAATTTTCAGACTTGCACAACGTCTATAATATTATGTAATTCCAACCCACATTGAAACCACGTCTTCCTGTACTGAATGCAACAGAAAATTCAGCAAGACAGTCCCTTGACTCCATCGTGCCATCTAGTGTCCCAGATAAAACACAGTGCCGTCCCGCCGTGGAAAATGCTACCGCCGACAGCTGCCCGCACGCCTTTTTCAAGTCACACCTTTTTTTTCCCCTCTTTGACTTGCTTTAAAATGTATAGGCTGATCGGCCGCGACGGTTTGAGTCTGCGTTTCCTGAAACTAAATGGACAGAGCAGCTACTCAAGATCATGTGGCACTGTATACAGTGTACTGAGCTGTGCTTATCGTGCAAACCAGTCAGTTTCTTTCAGACCCACCACTTTCAGCACTGTTTCGCTTCATATTTGTATGTGGGGCAATGAACAGGAGATAAAGCACACGCAGACGGTGCGCTTATTAGAATACCCGTCTTGTCGATTCAAATCCAGAGACCTCGTGCGCTGTACTCCCTCGCTTTGCATGTGAATGCTTTCACTGTTTTTTTTCCTTGCAAAGCAGTCGGTGAGAGGCGTGCGCGAGGTGACAGAGGACCGCCTGCCTTCTCGCCGACTCCGCCCTCTAAGGCAGTCTGACAACAGTCTAGCCTGTGGGGGGAAACTTTACAGCAGTTACAAACAAGCGTGGAGACGGTTCACGCAGACCTGCTTGCTGTGTTTCTTCAAGGAACGGCAGCGGTGTAATGCCATGAACTAAAGGGGGTTTCGGAAAACGCATGTGTAATGATAATAAAATAACTGTGACTAACCTTTGTAGTAAGATTTTAAAAAGCTCAAAACTCAGCATTGAGTAGGGTACCACCAAATGACCGTAATCATATTTTTCCACTTATGGTGACAGCTGTGGCGGCGGTGAAGGTAGTAGTCGTGGAGTTGGTGCAGAAAGAGTGGTACTGTAGAACCGTGTAAAAGATTACTTACAGCAGTTGTTACCAACGACCACAAGTTTTCCCTGTGTGATAGGCAAGGGCTGTCTTAAGCGTGGGGCACCGTGAGGTCTGCATTAAAAACAAAGGATAGCCTCGGTTTATTTCCTAAGCTGCATTAGATTGGTTTCAGTTCAAGAGTGCTTAAACCAAATGTAATTTATTTCCATGCATGACTAGCAAAGAAAAAAAAATCCTAAAAACTACATGAGCATGTCCCTTTAAAACTAAGTTTGCAGTGTACACTGGAATGAGGTCAGACATAAAGCTCCTCATTGCACGCGCTGATTATTATTAGATTCGTTTTTAGCCAATGGGCGCCTGAGGGGCGTGCTTTTGGCGCAAGGCAGGGTAGAGACAGCAGCGGATTGGTTGTGCTCTGTCGCCATTATAGCTTTGGAAAAGGATAAAGCTGCGCGAGGCGGAATTGAAGTCTGCTTTAAGTTGCAGACTGCAGATGGAAGGCGGACTATAGCAGAGTTCAACAAGCTTGGTCTTCCCGCATGGTGCTAAGGGGAAGGCTATGCAAAAACTATTCTGTAACCTGAGAGAGTAGAAGAGAGAGCTTTTGTAGCTTTAGAACGTGAACAGTAGTACAGAACTCCTGTACAGCCCTGCAAGCAGAAATAAAAAAAAAACTGCCGCACTACAGAGTTGGGTTTGAACCCGTTACATAAAGCACTCTGGGGGGAAAAGGCGCTTTGGAAACTGGAAATCGTTTCTGCAGACAAAACTGAACTGCACAACCAGAGACACTTGAACAGAAGCCTACCAGACGTGCGGCCACAAAAACTGAAAAGGCGATATACTGCAACTCCTGTGGTTCACAAGTCGCCGTTCGACAAATCTCAGGACTAATATTATCACTAAAGTAATATATACAAGTGTGGGACGGAAATTGGTTAAGAGTTTGCATTAGAGCAGCCAGGCTCGACAAACTCAGGACTCAGAATTTCTGTGAATCGGCAGACGCTTGTAGTTTGCTGAACAAGTACTTTAATATTCACATATATCAAAAAAAAAACTGAACTATGGTACAGCAAACGAACAACACCGAGAATACGGAAGCGGTGCTGGTGGGGGAGTCTACGGACTCTGGAGCTATGGACCTGGGTATGGCGTCCTCCCCGACACCCGGCTCCACGGCATCCACGGGGGATAAAATGGACCCAGCCTGGTGTAAAACCCCCAGCGGTCACATCAAGAGACCCATGAACGCGTTCATGGTGTGGTCACAGATCGAGAGGCGAAAGATCATGGAGCAGTCGCCGGACATGCATAATGCCGAAATCTCCAAGAGACTGGGCAAACGCTGGAAGCTGCTTAAAGACAGCGACAAGATCCCCTTTATTCGAGAGGCGGAGCGGCTCCGGCTGAAGCACATGGCTGACTACCCAGATTACAAGTACAGACCGAGGAAGAAGGTAAAGTCAAGTAGCGCCAAACCGGGGGAAAAGGGGGAGAAGATCAGCAGCAGCAACTGCAGTAGCGCCAGCACTAAGCCCTCCTTGAAAAAGAGCAGCAGCGCAAAATCGTCCAACAAACCCCACAAAATAGTGCTGGGAAGCTCAAAATCGGCGTTCCCCGACCAGGTCTCCCACGCGGTCACTACGGATCACCATTCCCTCTACAAATCCAGGTCAGTCTCTGCAGCCAAGCAGATCCCTGACAAGAAAACTAAGAGGGTGTATATTTTCGGGGGAAGCAACCATGGTATCAGCCCCTCGTCCGTAGCTGTCCCTGCCAGCCCGACTCTCAGTAGCTCCGCAGAATCCAGCGACCCGCTGAGCCTCTACGAAGACGGAGCTGCGAGTAACAAGGAAGGTGCCGACTCGCCCGGTGCGTCGTTGGACCACCACAGGTACACAAGTATGCGGGCATCATCCCCGACCCCCTCAGCCTCTCATTCGTCCTCTTCCTCCCAGTCCTCGTCCTCGGACGAAGAGTTCGAAGACGACTTACTGGACCTTAACCCTAGCCCTGGTTTTGACAACATGTCGCTGGGGAGCTTTAGCTCCTCGGTTTTGGACAGAGACTTGGATTTTAATTTTGAGTCGGGGTCTGGCTCTCATTTCGAGTTCCCCGACTACTGCACTCCCGAAGTAAGCGAAATGATTTCAGGGGACTGGCTGGAGTCAACCATTTCAAACTTGGTTTTCACTTACTGAGCGACAAGATATCCTGATGTGTTGGGAATAATTTCTTTGCTCTTAATGAAAAAGGGATTCCAGAAAAGGTGAGTTTGAACCTTGCGAGAAGAGTCCCACTTGAGGAAGACGGAAAGCGCTAATGAACTGTAAGTGTAACGCTTGCGTTTCGTTTCAAGGATCAAGGAATTGTGCTGAGTGGGTATCGGCTTGAGAGAAGGCTGAAGAAATTGTTTAACTTGGAAAGAGGAAGATATTAGTGCAACCTGATTAGGAGTGACTGAGATCCTATTGAAATAAACACTCGGTCTGAACTGGAAAACTGTAATTGATTTGCACGTACATGAAGGCGGGCTTATGTTGGCTATACTTTAATCAATGTTACTTAAAAGGGACAATTGATAGAACTTTTCCGAATCGCCAAGTGAACTTCATTACTTAAGAGGTACAAAAATTGGCTGTCTCGACCAGTTTTTTTTCTCGTGATGGACGTATTTAACAGGTGGGTTGACTTAAAAAAATAAAAGAAAAAACGCATGTTACCGTGTCTTCTTTTTCTGAGATTTCTTTAAGACTGTTGAACAGTTAAAACTAGTGTTAGGGTTATTTAAAAATGGATAGATGGCGCTATGTTTGATTCCTACGAAAAAAGGAAAATCACCAGCTTTTTTCATTCTTAACTTTTTCAGGATTCAAACGCTACTCAAATCTGTGCTGGACTTTATACTCTATACAATTCAGGACCAAAATTCCTTAGAATTTGTTTCTCCGATGTTAAGAGAAACCTTTTTTCCTCACCGATTTTTCATCCTCGTGTTTTTTTCCCTTGTACATGTTATCAGATACCATTTTATATATGGATGTATTTATACTGGCCAAACATTTTTGACTTTTTGTTTTCGTAGGTCTTGTTGTGTATACCTGCACCGTCTGTCTCCTTCGCTGAAGGGCTAGAGTTTTAACTTTTAATTTTTTATATTTAAATGTAGACTTTTGACACTTTTAAAAAGAGAGGAAACGTTTGATTATTTTCTCAGTGTATTTTTGTACAAAATATATAAAGGGGGTGTCAATCGGTGTATATCGCTGTTTGGATTTCCTAATTTTAAGAACCGGGGGGTTGGTTTTCTCAAAATCAACCACCTATCCATGTTTACAGTTCAATCTGCAGGCTTCTTAAAGACGCAGTATCTCAATTTTCAGTGTCATTTTAAACATTTGTTTAAACGAATAAGTATTCTGAGCAGCCATTACTGCTTTTTTAAGTACATTACCTAAAAAAGAGATACTGTAGCTTTAACTGATCCATTTCTTGGCGCTTTTATAACAAGCAAAGTTTGGTTTTAACCACTGGATGGATATACTCAAAATGCCGATTTGAGTTCGCGACACTTATGTACTGCGTTTCTCATTATTGTATTTGAATATTTAATCTTTTCTACTTGTCGGCTAAATATACTTGTTTTAGTATCTTATGGCATGGTGAATAGCATTTGTATTTCCGATTCAGGTTTATAGCTGTTGTGTTTAAAAAGAAAAAAAGGAAAAAAGTGAAAACATCTTTGTACATTAAGTCTGTATTATAAGCAAAAGAAGATTGTGTGTTTATGTATGTTGTTGAGATATAACATGACAGGCACTAGAACAGCTATCTTTATACATTCTACTTACGTTTAAGGTGGTTGTTCATGTTTTTATATAAATATATTAACTTTATTTTCATCCATTCTGTGCAATATGCTGTGTAGAATATTGTTTCGTCTAATCATGCCATAACGTTTGGAGGAAAAAAACTCATGCCAGCTAATCGTGTCAAGTCACTGCCTGTCAGATTGTTGATATACTTCTGTAAATAACTTTTTTTCAAGAAGGAAATAAAATCAGCTGGAACTGAACCCTATATCTTGCTTCGCAGTCTTGTTTTGCACGGTCTGTGTGTGGGAGTGTGAGCGTGTCTGCCTGTCATGTGCAAGAGACTGTCTCGATCCTATTTTTAGGTATGTAAAATGTGACGTACCTTTGTTTACTTATTTGATACACTTAGTCATACAGTAACGGGGGTGTAACCTGGGTACATGCTACTTCAGTTTACTAAAACCTTCTGAATGTACAGAATATAGACTAGATCCCTTCCCCGGGTATACTGAGAAGCATGCAAATCTGCGAGGAGGGGGTGCGTCTGCGTTTTGTGAATGTCCGTTTCACTTGATCCCAATGGGTTTTTTAATCGTCCATTTCAAAGTAAGCAAGTGCGATTTTTTTTTCTCTCTGCGTGAGAAAGTGATCCAGACGGATAGATTAATTCAGATGCATTTCTAGTTTCGAGCGGGATGCGTCTCCCCTCCCCCTACGCCAGACAGACATGAAGGCATGGGGGGAGGGAGGGGGGAAGGGCAATTAAGGCCATCCAGGCACAAAGCAGACAAGCCTCCCAAGAAGCGTCTAAAATGACCGCAGATCCAGTCAAGCTTAAGACTGACAAACGGAAATCTTACTCTGCCGTTTAGGTTTGTCACAGAGTTTAAGCCGTTACGTTTTCAAACGTTTAAACTTTCTCCCTTGCCTTTTTTCCTCGTCTCGGCTGTTTTCTAGTGTAGAGAATGCGGTGCCCCAGTGAGAAGAGAAAGCAGTAGGAATGTTCTCCAGACAGTACGCTTACATGGGGGAGGGGTGTCAGACGACTGTGAGAAGGCTGACTACTAAGTCCCAGAGGATACTTGCAGTTGATGGCTGTTGAAATGAATGACCTTTTTTTTTAGAATGCATTTAATGCAAGTATAAAAATCTCCATTCAGCCATTTATGAAAACGCCACTAGTTTGAAAATGCTTTTAGATCGCGATCATAAGCAAAATAAAACGTATATAAATCGGACCCATAGTTTCCATGGCAGAGTATTGTTTCATGCAATGGGATTAAAATAAAGTCGTTCTGATTTCACTTCCATAATTCTTTAGTTCTAATTGAATTGCTTATAGTCCGGTTTAACTTATTGCATTTGTATGTTATAAAGAAGTTTCTGCTTCGAATACGAATCAACAAGGGAGAACATTTACACAATGGCACATTTAGTACTGGACTAATCTAATTTCTGTGACTGTATATAGCAATACAACAATAATACAGTTATATACTGGGAGTAGTGGTGGTGGGGTGGGGGCTTGACAAATATGACGTTTATTTGACGGAGTTAAAAGTGGTATACCTAGACGTGTAACTGCAGACAAAAACTACCATTGAATTACACTTTTATGCTACCACCTCAATTACAGATAGGGAATATGACTATTCATCGTGAAGTCTTTGGGATCACTTCCAAAGTACGATGTGGAACAGAAGTCCATGGATTTAAAGACAGCCCACCAACAGGGGCACTGTTTATCCTCCTATTTTTTCTTCTCTTTTGGCAACACTGGGTTGCTTTCACAATGAGATCCAATGATAAATATTTCAGTTATTTTATTTCAGTCATGAAAATTAATCCTCCACATTATTTTCTTGTAAAAATACCGTGCTGTTGCAGTCCAAAATAACTTGAATGTTCGTGACACTCCCACAGAAGTAACACCTGCTTTTTTGTGTGCTAGAACACTCTGATCTTAACACTTCAGTGCTTTGCCAAAACATTACCGAATCACAACTGTAGACCAATCTAAGATGCTTGTTGGTGTTTCCTGCTGCAATAACACAGCAATGTTTTGAAATTGAGAGCCACAAACACAAGATGCAAAAGCTCATTACCAATAATGCATCACTTTTGTAGAAAGAATAACAGCAGAGCGCCAAGACCATGTGGAAACAATCATTTTATCTGTAGGAAAATGTTTTTGTATATGTGGGTGTATTAAATGTAAAAGATGAATATCTTTTAAGTATTATTAATACTTAAATACAGTAATATCTGATTGCAGTAAGAAGTCAGTTATTCTGAAATTCAGTCTGAATGTCCTATGATTTTTTCTCATCCTCCTGTTTTGTAAAATTTGTATTTTAATACTTGGTTATAATGTCTTAAAATAATGTAAATAAATAAGAAATGTGTTGTACAGAAGATTCACGATGTTATTTCCCCTTTACCTCTATTGCACTGTGCCTATGAATGTATCTGTATCTTTCTGTTATTTAATGTCTTGTCTAATACATGATTGTGTGTGTTCTCAGTTTTGATAGTTATATCTCACTGAACCTCAGTTGTTGTTATAATAACTAAAACTTGAAAAAATGCAGACTACCAGAAAGCGCACAATGTAAAACAAAAGAATAAAATAGTTTTTGAGATTCTTAAGAACATAAGAAATGTCTGAAATGAAAGCCCATTACTGTACACTCATTTGGATGCTAGAAGCTAACTTATCCAATGATCTCATCCAGCTGTTACTTGAAGCTAAGGTATCAGTCGTAGCACTGTGGCTGGTAGCTTGTTGCAGTGCATTCTGTTCTTAGTCTTAAAAGCAAGTTAGTTATCAGGGGATACTTAATGTTTGCAACACCTTTATAACATTAAGATTAAATATTTGTATAAAACACTATCCTTGTGACATATGTTTAAGTATTTTATTTTAATCTAGAACCTTTTCACCAATAAAATTATTTTAGGATGCAATAAAGATGGATCCAGAATACAAAGTTACATGGTCTGTAAACCATGAAGGTAAGAAAACAAGACTTTCAGATCGAACCAACTGTACTGTTAACCTATTTATCATGTACATTTAGTGCAGATGTCTTTCTGAAGTGCTTTTTAATCTGATATAATTTGTTATAATAATGGTATTTTGGCTAGGTAAGACATTTATTATAATGACATTATTAAACGCACAAGTGAATGTTAACCTTTCTATTTTGCTTCTGTTAAGAGTTATACGGGGTGCAGATGGACAGCTGATGAAGATTTATAAAGCATAATTTGGCTGCTTTGATGTTTAGGAACACTAAATGAAAAGTAAACCATTCCTCACTGGACTCGCAAGACTTGGACAGAGATTGAAATTTGTGATAAAAAGGGGTAGGGGCAATTATATAATGAGTGTGGTGTAAAAAATGACATTTGTATAATAGTGCAAATATGTTGAAAAGAAAAACTAGAAACATACAATAAAGGTATTATGAGGGTGAGCTGTATAAATGATAACATTTTTATATTAACAATAATAATCCCTGGGTCACCAGTGATCTGAAGGCCTTCCGAAATAGGATGAAGAGTGCTTTTCGGGTAGGTGACAAGGAGGAGCTGAGGCAAGTGCAGAAAGAGCTGAAGTTGAGAGTTAGGGAGAGCAAGGTGGCTTATGGGAGGAAAATGAAGGACAGGCTGATGGAGAGCAATGTAAGAGAGGTGTGGAATGGCATGAGGAAGATCTCCGGATACAAGTTGTCCGGCGGCTAACAGTGAGGGAGGCCTGGAGAGGGCCAATGAGCTGAATCTTTTCTTTAACAGATTCGATACAGGGTCCACTGTCCATTCACCTCACAGGCCTTCACCCCAGACACCTCTTCATGTCCTCAGTCACCCCATCATCTCCTACTCCTACTCCATCTTCCCCTGCCCTCCTCGGCCTATCCATCACAGCTGACCAGGTCAGAAGGGAGTTGAGGAGACTCCATGAAGGGAAGGCACCGGGTCCTGATGGTGTCAGCTCCAGGGTGCTAAAGATCTGCGAGGACCAACTGGGTTCAGTGCTGCAGTACATCTTCAACCTCAGCCTGAGATTAGAAAGGGTTCCGGTGCTCTGGAAGACATCTTGCCTGGTGCCAGTACCCAAAAAGGGGCACCCTAAAGTCTTGAATGACTACAGACCAGTGGCACTGACAACACACCTAATGAAAACTCTGGAAAGGCTTGTACTGGACCACCTCAGAACCCTGGTGAGTACAGCACTGGACCCCCTGCAGTTCGCCTACCGGCCACACTTGGGAGTGGAGGATGCAGCCATCTATCTGCTACACAGAGCTAACTCTCATTTGGAGAAGACGGGGAGCATTGTGAGAGTTATGTTCTTTGACTTCTCCAGTGCCTCTAACACCATCCATCCACCTGTACTGAGAGATAAGCTAAGGGTGGCGCAGTTGGACAGTCCCCTGGTGTCCTGGATTATAGACTATCTGACCAGCAGGCCACAGTATGTACGGCTACAGAGCTGTGTGTCCGAACAGGTTGTTAGCAGTACTGGGGCCCCACAGGGGACTGTCCTTGCTCCATTCCTGTTCACCTTTTACACCTCTGGCTTCAGATACAACTCTGAGGCATGTCATCTGCAGAAGTTTTCGGATCACTTTGCAATTGTAGGGTGTATTAGAGAGGGGAGGGAGGAGGAATATAGGAGCTTGATTACCAACTTTGTTGAGTGGTTTCATGTTAACCATCTCCAACTAAACACCAGCAAGACCAAAGATATGGTCATAGACTTTTGAAGGAAGAAGTCTCCTCTGAACCCTGTTTCCATCCAGGGTGAGGACATAGAGGGGGTGCAGTCCTACAAGTACTTAGGGGTACACCTGGATGATAAGCTGGTGTGGTCTGCCCTAGGCTAGGACTGTTAGCCCTTCATTTGCTCGTCTATGGACAGCATGTTGCTCCATTGTACTTTTTTTGGACACTAAATCTGTATATACCTATGCACATTTTGCACATATTTTATTGTTTTTACAGTGACTATGATCATATTTTGCACACACCTACGTATTTATTTTTATTTATTTTATTTTATATTTATTTTGTACGACTGTATTTTAATTTTTCGTCTATTCTGATGTCTGTTTTTTTGCTTGTCTTGGGCTGGACTGCTGTAACACATCAATTTCCCTTCGGGATCAATAAAGTCTAATCTATCTATCTTTTTAGCTAATATATTTATGCAGCACAGTGGAGCAGGGTTTAGCATTGCTTGCTCACAACTCTTTAGTCCTGAGTTTGATTCTAGCCTATGGCTCCCTTGTGTAAAGTTTGTATGTTCTCCCATTGGCCACATATGTTTTCCCAGGGTACAATGGTTCCTCCCACATTTTACCCTGTAAAACACTAAGCTCGTGACATAGGCTTAAGAATTTGATTTTCATTGCGACCTTTTCCACCTTTTAAACTATTTTAGGACTTTGATCATTGAGTACATGCATCCTGCAGTGGAATAACATTCCATCCACAGACTATCTTGTCTTGTGCTCCTTTTTTTGCTGGAACGTGTTCCACAGCCCTGTATTGGACTAATCTGTTATTGAAAAGAGACAGAATTTAGAAGGTTTTACTGGTGTGTTGGAAGCTATGTACAGTGTGAAGTCCCAGATTTATCGGCAGCCTTTGTTTGAAGCTATGTGATTCACAAATGACTTTGTTTTAATAAATGATAAACATATTTCATTAAATGTTTTTTCAATAATATCTTCCTAAAGTTTATTAAATACTGACACTCTGTAGTGAGTAGCATTAAAGATACCATTTTTTAAAATTTATAATAGCAAGTTATTTTTACTACAAACCTACCCAATCTAGATTTGCCATTGGTTTGGTATTGTTGTTTTTCAATCTAGAATTACAAATGCTATTTTCAAATCTTTGCTTATGACCTCTGACCTGACCTACTCTTACCCATACTCAGGAGAGAATAAGAACGTATAGGCAAGTACTCCAGTTCACCCACCTTCACACCATTTGTGTTTTTAATTTGTCACAGATAGCACAGCCCTGTACAAGAGAATCAGCATCTATTGAAGGAGAGCCCTCAACTCTCACCTTGAGCAAAACATGCTTGCGGGTGACTGGGAAGGCACTGGGGGCATGTTGCTGGGAGCCAAGAGAGGCATGACTGACTAATCCCGCCCTACACTTGGCAGTGCTTACCCAGTTCTGCATCAATGCTGGGAGAATAGTGGTCACAGCCGGCTAGTGACATGACTTAGACTCAACCCTGCTACCCTGCTATACCTGGACAATAGAGTTCAACCTATGCTTGGCCAGGTGCCAGGTGAATATATAATATCAGGCCTTTTTCCAGTCACTACCAAGATTTGTAATAGAAGAAAATTTGACATAAACAACAAAGAACTCAAATTAGTCAAATTAGTCTCAAATTCAACACAAAGAAGACAGATTAAATGAAGAGGTAATCCAGTCAACCTCTTACTGTGAATAGCAACCTATACAAAAGGTGGAAGAATTTACCTATTTAGGCAGTGAGGTGTCAACAGAGGGTGACCGCACAAAAGAAGTAAACGCAAAGCAAATCAGGCTTTTGCCATGCTCAGGATTATCTCAAAGCTTGTAGACCTAAGCATGGTGACCTGGTCAAGAATATTCAAAAGAAACATTCTCAGTGTGCTTTTATATGGCTCTGATTTACGGAAAACAGCTTCTTTCAAAAAGAGGCCAGAAAACTTTCAAACCAAGTGCCTCTGCGGTATCAGAGGAATTCTTTGACTGAACACCATCTTTAATGAAGAATTCCTATGAACAGCTGAAGTGGAACTCATTGCACTGCAGACGAGATAAAAGTGATGGAGATGACTGGGACGTGTGCAGAATGCCACCTACTGCACTACCCCCCAAAAGGCAAGAAACAAGTCAAAATAAGCATGGCAACATGAAAGATCTTAAAAGCAACAGCCTAACTTGGGAAACAGCACTAAGAGTGGTTGTTTGTCTAAGAGCAGTGGCACTCCCTCAATGTTGCCTCAAGTGCTGCCTCATGCAGAGGTTTGAATAAATTATTAAATGAGTTTATATAAGTGATGCCAGAATTTAAGACAGCAATCCCATAGATATCTATGTTCAATAAACAAGGGAAACATATAATTGCTATGCATAGCTTAATTGATCAAATGTAACAAAAAAAGTTAATTCTATGAATGAATTCATTAATGAAAGTACTGAAATGTACAGTTCCTTATCCTTTGGTTTTTGACTGTACATGGTAAGTCTGCTTTACAATCCATTACATCATTGAGCAGTTTACTGTATGGTGGTGTTTAAATTTGTAAACCGATGTATCTCAATTAAGAAGGAAATGAATTTATGAAACTGCAGTCTAACATCTTTACTTACAGTATATGCCCAGTGTTTGTCTGACTCAACAATTCTCTAGGCATATATTCTGCTAATATGAAACAGTACTACTGTAAACAGGAACAAATTTATTACAATATTTTTTTAAATATAGAAATCGCCATTAATTGAATCTTTCCATCTTTCTTCCTGATATGAACCTGATTTTCACTGAAATACTGGATGATGAAAATAAAGGACATTTCAGACGTAGGACAATTCTAAATTGAACTAAGCTTTACTAAAGTTAAAATTTCTCATTTAAAAACAAAATTTTACCAGTGCAATAAAAGTCAAAATTACATTTATATTACTTTTAAAGAATTCAATTATTTATTCATTTACTGTCCCCTAATGGACATTTGTTTCCCACATATCTATTCCCACTTATCTGTACAAAAAAGGGTATATACTGTGACTTGCAAAAGTATTCAGCTCTTTCCAAATGTCCTATTTTGTTGAATTACAAATAATGTTTAAGCTTGTTTAAAGTGAACATTCATCCATTTTCTAACCACTGAGAGTCGGGGGGGGGGGCTTAGAGCAAGAGCCTATCTAATCAAGCAGTAGCACAAGGTAAGATACAACCTGGACAGGACACCCAGTCCATCACAGAGCACACACAGACACAAACACACACACTCACACCATGGCCAATTCCCCTAGAAGCCAGTTAACGTACCAGTATGTCGTTGGACTTTGGGGGTTTAAACCAGAGCACCCAGAGGAATCCCATGTGAACATAGAAAGGACATACAGACTCTATGCAGATAGCACATCAGATGAACCCAGGGCTCAAGCACTGTGAGGCTAACAACTGCACCACCAATGCCTCCCTTGGTGTCTATATTTAATCAAATGGTGAATCCTCAAACTGAATGCTTTTTTAAATTAAACACATTAAATGTAATCAAAAACTGCAAAGAAAAATCTATATATGTTGATTGCATTAGCATACACCACCAAACCAGAGACCATATATATATATTAGGCTAAATACACATCTCTGTGAAATACCTCAGTCAGATAGTGAATTTCAAGCAAAATTCTACCATGAAGACAAAGGATCCTTCAAATTAATTCAGGGGTAAAGCTGCAGAAGGGCTAAAATCGGGAGAAGGATAGACAAAATTTAAAGACACTGAATAGTCAATCATTAAGTGGAAGTTATATCTTACTACCCAGAAACTGTCTATTATCAGGCTATCCTTCCAAACTTAGTAGATTCCACTGTGAGGTTAACAGTTATTTTGTAAAAGCAAGAGTTCAGTAGCCAAGATGAGAGAAAATGTCCATTAGTCATAAATATCATGGTCAATATACAAAACAAAGCTGGCTTGTATGTTCAAGTTCATCTCCAATCTTACATGGCAACAAAGTAAGTGATACTTCACATATATGGCAAAAGGTTTTGTGGTGAGATGAGACAAAATTGTAACTTGTTGGTCTAAATGCAAAACATTACTTCTGAAGCACACTCAGCACGACCAGTCACCCAGTCAACATATTTTTTTTTTATTTTATTTAGAAGTTTCTGCTGAATGGGTACAACAGATGGAACAGTGGTGCATGGTTAACATTGCTTCCTTGCAACATTGAGGCCCTGGGTTCAGTTCTGGACCTGGGGTGCTATATATTTGGAGTCTGTATGTTCTCTCTGTATTAACGTGGGCTCCTGCCTGATGCTCCAGTTTCCTCCCACAATCTAACGATATCCTAGTAGGTTAATTGGCTTGTGTGAAAACTGGCCCTAGTATAAGTACGTCCGTGCCTATGTCTTTGTTTATGTGTGCCCTACGATGGAATGGCATCCTCTCCAGGGTGTTCCCTGCCTTGTGCTCATTGCTTGCCAAGATAAGCATGGGCTCCCCTGCCGACCTGCATTATTGAATAAAGCAGTTAGAAAATGGATGTATGTATGAATGGGAAGAAAGCTAATCAGTAGCAGACAGAGAGTTTAACAGATAGAGCAGGCATAGACAAATGATCTGCCAAAGGATAATTATAACCAAGAGAATTGGGGGATTATGATGATTATAATAAAATAATAATTTATGAGAATTTCACAAGAAACTCAATTTGTTGTAAATAGCATACATGTAATACACATGCCCGAAGTAAAGAAAAAGAGAAAAAAGACAAACAGAACTGGACCCAGTAAAATCAAGAGTAAAAGGAAATTAAACATTAAAACCTCTAGTGAAAAGACAGGCTATCAAGCATGTTAACAAATTAATAGTCACAGAAACATTTAAATTTGATTGGTGAGCTTTATTTTTTGCTACATACAAGAAGGCTCTATCACCCAAGGTGTGAAGCTTGGACTTCAGCAGAGAAAGATCTGAATCGACAGATTTCTGGTAAGAGGTGGACTATGTTCGTGCAACAAGTCCTTAAAATAACCTGGACACCATGCAGTGTTTATATGTGGGCCGGAGTACTTAAATAGTACTCTCAATTTCACAGGGAGCCAGTAAAATTTGCAAAGAATATTAGTTATGTCCTGATGCAGAGTATGCTACTTTTAGTAATTGTGGTAATATATTCTGGACATACTGAAGGTTGTTTGGTATCTTTGAAGATATCCCAGGAAGTAAGTGATGCCATTAGTCAGTA